>NC_086454.1:137375846-139775846 GCF_028390025.1 Pseudophryne corroboree
CGGGGGTGCCGCAACCGCAGGTGGGGTGCCAGTGATCGGGGTGGCGTGCGTGGGTGCAGCAATCATGGGTGGGGTGCGGGGGGTGCCGCGATCGTGGGGTATCGCGGGAGGGGTGCCACTGCTGGGTGTCCTGTGACAGCGGCAGCCCGGCAGCAGTGATGTGCTACCGTAGCGGGGGGGGGGTGCGGCGAACTAGCGGTGGGGTGCAGGGGGGTGCGGCGAATTAGCGGTGCGGGTGCGGGGGGGTGCGGCGAATTAGCGATGCGGGTGCGGGGGGGTGCGGCGAATTAGCGGTGCGGGTCTGATTATCGGTGCGGGTGCGGGGGGGGGGTGCGGCGAATTAGCGGTGCGGGGGTGCGGCTGATTATCGGTGCGGGTGCGGCGAATTAGCGGTGCGGGTCTGATTATTGGTGCGGGTGCGGCGAATTAGCGGTGGGGGGGGTGCGGCGATTTAGCGGCGCGGGTGCGGGGGGGGGTGCGGCAAATAAGCGGTGAGGGTGCTGGGGGGGGTGCGGCAAATTAGCGGTGCGGGTCTGATTATCGGTGCGGGTGCGAGGGGGGTGCGGCGAATTAGCGGTGCGGGTGCGGGGGGGGGGGGGGGTGCGGCGAATTAGCGGTGCGGGGGGGCGGCGAATTAGCGGTGCGGGTGCGTGCGGCGAATTAGCGGGGGGGGGGGTGCGGCGAATTAGCGGTGAGGGTGCGGGGGGGGGTGGTGCGGCAAATTAGCGGTGCGGGGGGTGCGGCTGATTAGCGTTGCGGGGGTGGGATGGTGGCTGGCGGGCGGGCCGCCGATGCGGGGGAAGGAGGCTGGCGGGCGGGCGGCCAGCCGGTGAATTACCGGTGTGGCAGCCGGTGCAAGCGGAGGGAGGCTGGCGGGCGGGGTGTAAATTTGCGGTGCAGGGCTGAGGGAGGCTGGCGGGATGGATGGGGCGGCCGGCGGAGGTGTCGCGTTCGTTACTGGAGGTGTCAGTGTGACAGGGGCAGCCCGGCAACAATGATGAACTGCCGCGGCTACCCCTGAATCTCCTCCCGGCTCCCACACTACTTCTGCTGCTGCCAGGGTGACAGGGGCAGCCCGGCAGCAGTGATAGACTGCCGCAGCTGCCCCTGCACTTCCTCCCGGCTCCTTCTCCACACAGTGCTGCCCGCAGGCAGTGATGGTGAAAGTAGGCGGAGACTGCTGGCCAGTGTCCGCCTACTTATCGTTCAGTTGGGGGGAATGTTCCCCCTACATCTGAACGATTAGCTGGGAAAATCAAACAAGTTTGATTTTCCCAACTAGTTGGACAGACCATTTCTGGCCGTTTTACAGCGTGTGGGAGCAAACGGCTGATAATCGTTTGCTCCCACACACTGCCAGATTATCTTTCCAACCAGCCAACTAGTTGGCTGGTTGGAAAGATATCGTCCTGGTGTATGGCTAGCTTAAATGTCTGGTTTGTAATTTATCAGCTATTGCAAATTGAGTTTCTCTTCAAACTAGGTTCCTGGGTATTGTCTTTTTGTTTGTCCTGTCTTCAGATAAGATAATGACAATCCAGTATTTATCTTCGACAGATACTGGACAACTCTAGAACAATGGGAGTAACCAAAAGGTATTTGCCTTCTTCATAGGATTTCAAAGCTTTGCGTAAACAAGGCCGTCTGGTACATTGTATTAGAGTTTCTGGGAGGATAATTTATGTGTGAACCATCTTCATGCTATTAGAAAGATGAACAGACAGTGGGTGATTTATGCATTATATGGATTAAATATATATAATGTCTTTGCAGCTTTTACATGCAAGCACAAATGCCTCCGTAATTACTCATACCACGCGCTAACACGCACGACCGCGTGAGCAATCATACGCAATTTGCAAATATGCGCACACACGGCAGAATAAATACGCGCACGGAGGCCATCTGTGTGATGTTTGTATGTGATGTGTGTACTGTAATATTTTCCGACTTCGACACTATATTCTGATATATTGGGTAAATGAATACCTCCATTGGATCTCCTCTGTTGAAGTTTGATCATACTAATCCTTGCCCTCTTCCCATTCCAAATAAATGTGCGTAAAATTGGGAGGGATTGTAGTGGGTATAAAATTCTAGGAAATAGAATCATTTTCACCAAGTTCGCTCTACACAAATATGATAGGTTGAGAGGTTGCCATCGTCCCGTATCCTCCTTCATACTGCGCATAATTTTTTTTAGATTAAAGGCATACAAATGAATTAAGTTTTTTGGAATTTGTACCCCTAATTAGGTAATCGCCTTGGTTGCCCATTCAATGGGAGCTTCCTAAAACCATGCTGGACGTACATAACCCGGTTTTAAATACAGGGCTGTGGGTTTTTTAAAGTTAACTTCGAACCCCGATACAAGACCAAATTCCCGTATACGTTCCATCAACGGTCCCAGGGTCCTCCTTGGCTCCGAGATAAACAGAAGTACATCATCAGCGAAGGCTGATATTTTCACCTCTTCCGCACCAATACCAATTCCCCTGAACTTGGACCACTCGTACCATAGGATCCAATGCCAAGTTGAAGAGCAGGGTCGAGAGGGGAAAACCCTGTCTTGTTCCTCTGGCCAGCCCAATTTGACCCACCTTTGTCCCATTAATTAGTAATGAAGTACATGGTTGGGGGTAGAAAAATGTAATTAAAGTTTGGAATGTCGATCCAAATCCCATCCTATGTAATATGTTTTGAAGGTAGGGCCAAGAGACCATATCAAATGCTTTGGTAGCATCCAGGCTCAAGCGCATGGTCGGTGTGTCCACCTGAAGGTTCGCTGCCATAACTGCTGCTATGGCAGTGCGAATTCTTTTTACAGAATGTCTGCCCTTGGCGAAGCCAAGTTGATGGTCCGTTAACATAGAAGCAAAAAAGAACTAAAGTCTGTCTGCCATTATCTTGGCTAAAATTTTAAAATCAACGTTCAAAAGCGTGATGGGGCGATATGATGACGGTAAAGTATGGTCTCTATTGGGCTTCGGTATAAGAGTAGTGTAGGCTTGATTAAAGTTAGGGTATGAAGGAGAATCCGTTTGGATATGTCTATATAGAGAAAGTATTGCTGGAATAGCATCGTGGTGTAGAAGTTTATAATATTCAATTGAGTAACAGTCTGGCCCTGGTGCTTTGTTTTAATACATAGAGGAGATCGCTTTAGTAATATCCTCTTCAGTTATCGCCCTCTCAAGTTCTTCCCATTGTAGGGGCGTTATACGGGGAGATTTGCTTCATCTAGTAGCTTAGCCATTAAGTCAGGATCGTGTGGGGCCGCCGTGTATAGCTGACAAAAATAATCTTGAAACAACCTAACAATGTCCGCTGTTTTAGTGTGTAAATTATCAGTGTGAACATCACGTATGGTAGGAATGTGACTTCGTCGTTTAAAACTTTTGGTCATATTTGCCAGCAAGGTTCCCGGTTTATTGCCCCAGCGGAAGTACCTTTGTTTTGTGTAGTCTAGCTCGGTATACTTACTGTGTGTGTGTGATCGGTGGGATTTGAAATGTAGTCTGCCAAGTAAGCCTGCATTGTTCGTTGTAAATCATTGTGTTGGGATGCAGAGTCTTTGTTTCTACGAGCTATATATGACATTATGTGTCCCCTCATTACTACTTTTAATGTCTCCCAGAACAAGACAGGGTTGTTCCAGTGTTCCAAATTATCATCTGAAAACTCCGCCCACTTTAGTTTAAGAAATTTTTTGAATTGCTCAGAACGATAAAGGTAGGAAGGGAATAGCCAAAAGAAAGGACGCGAGTCCACTTATTGTAACCGATACAGGAGAATGATCAGAGACAATTATGTCCCCTATAGAAGTGTGTACAGTGTCTGAGAGCAATGTCGTAGTTAAGAATATATAATCAATGCGGGAGAAAGACCTGTTGACCGCCGAGTAGAACATGAAAGACCTGTCCGTGGGATTAAATACCCTCCACGGATCTACTAAGGAGTGGTCCGTCAATAAATGAGATCCGATTCAAGTGAGGAGCGGTGTGATTTGCTGGAGAGGGGTATTTGTCAATAGAAGGATCAGAGATTGTATTGAAAACTCCCCCCAGTATTAATTTGTAATTGGTCCTACTATACAGGATTTGCAATATACATTGGTAAAAGGTCTGTTACTCATTGTTAGGTGCATATAGACTGAGTAGAGTGAACTTGGTATCGTAAATTTGGACATCTAGGAGAATACAGCGCCCCACCGGGTCCAAAACCATATTCAAAATGGTATGAGGGAGGTGTCGAGCAAAGAGTATCGCCACTCCACGTGATTTTGACTGGTAAGGTGCAGAGAAGCATTCGCCTATCCACCCATCTTGCAATGTAGAGTCTTCCTCCTTTTTCCAGTGTGTCTCCTGAATGTAAGCAATATCTGGTTTGAGCTTTTTAAGGGCTGAGGATATTTTTTTACGCTTAATTTGGGTGTTAAGACCCCCCACATTCCATGAAGTGAGTTTAATGGAGCAAGGTGATTGGCGGAGAGAGTGTTGTGGCAAAGGGACAGAAGTCGTCATCCTATGCCAGTCAACGGGAATGCAATGGTAATGTTAAATCTAATTATCATGAGGTCGCCCCTGTCCCAGCAAGCACGGCAAACCCCTAGGTGGCCTATCCGGCATGGATCCGTGTCCGGTACAGAAGGTAGAAACATACACATTATCCACATTTTTCCATCCAAACAATTACAGTGCCAGTCCCTGATCTGTATCTCAGGGGTTGGCAGATTCAGAAAAAAACAGAACCAAACACAAATAAGAAATAACATCACAGTTGGACAGATAATGTATGTGTACAAAAACAAAAGCTATCTGTTGTTACAAAACCAGGAGAGCATATCACCTCAAGTCTAATAACCAGAAAGATTCACACTTGAGAAGAGGAACTTGAGCGAGAGGGTGAGCCCCTAGACGGGCTACTGGGCAATAAATGGGCTTGAGCTTCATTAGGGTCATCAAAAATAAAGGTCCGCCCATTTTCAGTTTCGCAGGATACATCAATGCAAATCGCTTGTTATTATCTACCAAAAATTTACAAATCGGGGAGAACTCTGAGCTTCTGGGCCACCGCGACAGAGAAAATAGGATTTTAATACCTACCGGTAAATCCTTTTCTCTTAGTCCGTAGAGGATGCTGGGGACACTTCATAGACCATGGGGTATAGACGGGATCCGCAGGAGTCATGGGCACACTCTAAGACTTTTACTGGGTGTGAACTGGCTCCTCCCTCTATGCCCCTCCTCCAGACCTCAGTTATAGGAATTGTGCCCAGGGAGACGGACATTTCGAGGAAAAGGATTTTTATTATTTTTAAAACTAAGGGTGAGATACACACCAGCTCACACCACAAACACACCGTACAACATGGCATTTGTAAGTAAACCCAGTCAACAGCATGTACAAAAAAACGCAGCAACAGGCCGATTATAACCAAACACAACCATTGTGTAACGCAACCAAAAACTACAATCATTACTGCAGAAAAGAGTCCGCACAGGGACGGGCGCCCAGCATCCTCTACGGACTAAGAGAAAAGGATTTACCGGTAGGTATTAAAATCCTATTTTCTCATACGTCCTAGAGGATGCTGGGGACACTTCATAGACCATGGGGATCATACCAAAGCTTCAGATCGGGCGGGAGAATGCGGATGACTCTGCAGCACTGATTGGCCAAACAAGAGGTCCTCATTAGCCAGGGTATCAAACTTGTAGAACTTTGCGAAAGTGTTTGAACCCGACCAAGTAGCTGCTCGGCAAAGTTGTAACGCCGAGACCCCACGGGCAGCCGCCCAAGATGAGCCCACCTTCCTAGTAGAATGGGCCTTAACCGATTTTGGCAACGGCAATCCAGCCGTAGAATGAGCCTGTTGAATCATGTTACAGATCCAACGCGCAATAGTCTGCTTGGAAGCAGGCGTCCCAATCTTATTGGGAGCATATAGGACAAACAGAGCCTCTGTTTTCCTAATCTGAGCCGTTCTGGCTACATAGATTTTCAAAGCCCTGACCACATCCAGAGACTTTGAGTCCACGACTACAATAGGTTGGTTCATGTGAAACGCTGAAACCACCTTTGGTAGAAACAGCTGCAGAGTCCGCAACTCCGCTCTATCTTCATGGAAGATCAAATAGGGACTCTTGTGAGACAAGGCCGCCATCTTAGATACGCGCCTTGCGGATGCCAATGCCAACAACATGACCACTCTCCACGTGAGGAATTTCAATTCAACCTTCCGTAAAGGTTCAAACCAAGAAGATTGCAGGAACCTCAACACCACGTTGAGATCCCACGGAGCCACCGGAGGCACAAATGGAGCCTGGATATGCAGCACCACCTTTACGAAGGTCTGAACCTCCAGGAGGGAAGCCTTTTGAAAGAATATTGATAAAGCCTAAATTTGTACCTTAATGGAGCCCAGCTTAAGACCAGCATCCACACCAGCTTGCAGAAAATGGAGAAAACGCCCCAGACGAAATTCCTCCGTAGGAGCCTTCTTGGATTCACACCAAGACAAATATTTTCTCCAAATACGGTGGTAATGCTTCGCCGTTACTTCCTTTCTAGCCTGAAGCAGAGTGGGGATAACTTCACTGGGAATCCCCTTCCGGGCTAGAATACGGCATTCAACCGCCATGCCGTCAAACGCAGCCACAGTAAGTCCTGGAACACGCACGGACCTTGCTGTAACAGGTCCTCTCTTAGAGGAAGAGGCCACGGATCTCCTATGAGCAACTCATGAAGATCCGGATACCAGGCTCTCTTCGGCCAGTCTGGGACAATGAGTATCGCCGGAACTCTTGTTCTTCTTATGATCCTTAGCACCTTCGGGATGAGTGGAAGCGGCGGGAACACGTAGACCGACGGAAACACCTACGGTGTCACCAAGGCGTCCACGGCAGTTGCTTGAGGGTCCCTTGACCTGGAACAATACCTCCGAAGTTTCTTGTTGAGTCGAGATGCTATCATGTCCACATGAGGAATTCCCCAGTGACTTGTCACGTCTGCGAAGACCTCTTGATGAAGACCCCATTCCCCTGGATGGAGATCGTGTCTGCTGAGGAAGTCTGCTTCCCAGTTGTCCACTCCAGGAATGAAGACTGCCGCCAGAGCGCTTACATGTCTTTCCACCCAGCTGAGAACTTTTGTGGTTTCTGCCATTGCCGCTCTGATTTTTGTTCCGCCCTGGCGGTTTATGTACACCACTGCTGTTATGTTGTCCGACTGAATCAAGACGGGCAGATCTTGAAGGTTTTCCTCTTGTCGAAGGTCGTTGTAAATGGCCCTTAATTCTAGAATGATTATGTGCAGACAAGCCTCCTGACTTGACCATTTCCCCTGGAAATTTTACCCCTGGGTGACTGCTCCCCATCCCCGGAGACTTGCATCCGTGGTTACCAAGACCCAATCCTGGATCCCGAACCTGCATCCCTCTAGAAGGTGAGGACTGTGTAGCCACCATAGGAGAGATATTCTGGTCCTGGCAGACAGGACTATTTTCCGGTGCATGAGCAGGTGAGACCCGGACCACTTGTCCAGCAGGTCCCACTGAAACACCCTGGCATGAAACCTGCCAAATGGAATGGTCTCGTAGGCCGCCACCATCTTTCCCAGCAACCGAGTGCACTGATGAATCGACACCCTCGTCGGTTTCAGAATCCCTTTTACCATGTTCTGGATTTCCAGAGTTTTCTCCACCGGCAGAAAAACTCTCTGTAACTCAGTGTCCAGAATCATGCCCAGGAACGACAGACGCGTTGTCGGAACCAACTGTGATTTTGGCAAATTTATGAGCCAACCATGTTGCTGTAGAATCTTCAGAGAAAGCGCGACGTATTCTAGTAATTTCTCCCTTGATCTCGCCTTTTTCAGGAGATCGTCCAAGTACGGCATAATTGTGACTCCTTGCTTGCGCAGGAGGACCATCATTTCCGCCATCACCTTTGTGAAGATCCTTGGAGCCATGGAAAGCCCAAACGGCAACGTCTGAAATTGGTAATGACAATCCTGAACCGCAAACCTCAGGTACGCCTGATGCGGAGGGTAAATGGGGACGTGTAAGTACGCGTCCTTTATGTCTTACTGATACCATAAAGTCTTCCCCCTCCAGACTGGAGATCACTGCCCGAAGAGATTCCATTTTGAATTTGGATTTCTTCAGATAGAAATTGAGAGAATCGGTCTGACCGAGCCATCCGGCTTTGGCACCACGAATAGGCTCGAATAAAAGCCTTTTCCCTGTTGTGACTGTGGTACTGTGAAAATGACCTGATGTAGGTACAGCTTTTGTATGGCCGCGCATACCACCTCCCTTTACGGGATAGAAGCTGGCAAGGCTGACTTGAAAAAACGTTGAGGGGGCACGTCTTGAAACTCCAGCCTGTAACCTTGGGTTACAATGTCTAAAACACAAGGATCCAGTTCCGAGCGAACCCAGATCTGACTGAAGAGATTGAGACGTGCCCTCACTGGAGCGGACTCCTGTAGAGAAGCCCCCGCGTCATGCGGAGGGTTTTGCAGCAGCTGTGGAGGGCTTCTGCTCCTGGGAACCTGCCACCGCAGGTGATCTTTTTCCCCTTCCTCTACCTCTCATAGCAAGGAAGGAGGCCCCTCGCCCTCTTTTGTACTTATTGGGCCGAAAGGACTGCATCTGATAGTGAGGCATTTTCTTCTGCTGTGCAGGGACATAAAGTATAAAAGATGACTTACCCGCAGTAGCCATAGATAACAGGTCCGTGAGGCCGTCACCAAACAAGACACCACCTTTATACGGCAGAGTCTCCATATTTTTCTTCGAATCAGCATCAACATTCCATTGCCGAATCCACAATGCCCTCCTAGCCAAGACTGACATTGCATTGGCCTTTGATCCCAAAGTGCCAATATCCCTTGCAGCGTCTTTCAGATACCCTGCCGTGTCCCTTATGTAACTTAAAGTTACGAGAATGCTATCCCTGTCCAGGGTATCAATTTCAGAGGATAAATTATCCGCCCACTTTTCAATAGCACTACTCACCCATGCCGACGCCACGGTAGGTCTGAGCAGTGTACCCGTAGCGACATAGATCGATTTCAGTGTGCTTTCCTGTCGACGATCCGCAGGATTCTTCAGGGCTGCTGTGTACGGACTCGGAAGAGCCACCTTTTTGGACAGTCGGGATAAGGCCTTGTCCACAGAGGGGGTTGACTCCCACATTTTCCTGTCCCCTGAGGGAAATGGATATGTTAGCAGAATTCTCTTGGGAATCAAAAACTTTTGTCAGGATTTTCCCAAGCCTTTTCAAAAAGAGCATTCAGTTCATGAGAAGGAGGGAACGTTACCTCAGGTTTCTTACCCTTATACATGCAGACCCTCATATCAGGAACCTCAGGGTCCTCCGTGATATTGAACACGTCCTTTATCGCCACAATCATGTACTGTTTAGGATTTAATCTGGTATCATTATAGTCGACACAGGAATCAGAATCTGTGTCGGTATCTGTGTCCATTAACTGGGCAAATTAACGTTTCTGTGACCCCGAAGAGTTTTGTGACAATGCATCCTCCATGGACCTTCTCCATGCTCGGTGCTGTGACTCAGATTTATCAACCTCTTATTCAATAAAGCCACATTAGCATTCAAAACATTCAACATATTCAACCAATCCGGAGTCGGCGGTGCCGACGGGGTCACTCCCACAGCCTGTACTGTCTCCACACCTACTTCCTCCTGGGAAGAGCATTCAGCCTCAGACATGCTGACACACGTGCACCGACACCACCAAACAAACTGGGCTATATGGAACAGACCCACACCAAGCCTGTCAGGGAGAAACAAAGGGAGTTTGCCAGCACACACCCCAGCGACTAACTTTGATCTGAAGTGTGCAGTACACAACCCCAGATATGTCTCTTATTCAGAATAATAAGCACCAAATAAACTGTGCCCCCCGTTTGTCCCGTTACTTGTTACAGTGGAGGAGGAAGGCTCAGCGTCTCTGCAACTCTGTGGAGATAAAAATGGCGCTGGTTAGAGCTATGAGGGCTAAGCCACGCCCCCTCAATGGCGCGCTTCAGTCCCGCTTCTTTTTCAAATATATTTATACTGACGGGGGTATAATCTGTGCCCAGGCACCCTCTGTCTTGCCAGTGTCTGATCTGAGGTTTCCAGCTGCTCAGGGCTCCCCCCCTGCGCCCTGCACCCAACCGTGCCGCTTGTGTGTGTGCCTGGCGCGCAGCGCACCCGCCGCGTAGTACCTCAGTCAGCGTCTGCCGTCTCTGAAGTCTTCTTCTCTTCAGGACACTCACCCGGCTTCTTTCTTCTGGCTCTGCAAGGGGGGGTTGACGGTGCGGCTCCGGGAACGAGCATCTAGCACGGCTAGCGATCAGACCCACTGGAGCTAATGGTGTCCAGTAGCCTAAGAAGCAGAGCCTTTACCTTATTAGAAGTAGGTCTGCTTCTCTCCCCTCAGTCCCACGAAGCAGAGAGCCTGTTGCCAGCAGTGCTCCCTGAAAATAAAAAAACCTAACTAAGTCTTTTTCAGAGAAACTCAGGAGAGCTCCCCTGTTAGTGTCCAGTCTCTCTGGGCACAGAATCTAACTGAGGTCTGGAGGAGGGGCATAGAGGGAGGAGCCACTTCACTCCCAGTAAAAGTCTTAGAGAGTGCCCATGTCTCCTGCGGATCCCGTCTATACTCCATGGTCTAGGAAGTGTCCCCAGCATCCTCTAGGACGTATGAGAAATCCTGAAAAATGAGGATACTATGTTCCCCAACAACCAAGTCTCATCGGCATTTGAAAGCAACCAAGATTCTCTCCTTATCGCGATAGTCCAGAAATTTTGCAATGACTGGGCGGGGCCTACTATTAGGACCCTCACGTTCCGGGCCCATTCTGTGTGCCCGTTCAATATGAGGAGTCTCCAAGTCATCATAAAGGTTCAGTGCCTCGACTAATTGAATGCTTAGATAGTCTATCAAGGCCGACCCTTTAACCTGTTCGGGGATGCCCACGAAGCGGAGATTATTTAGACGGTGGCGGTTTTCTAGATTGTCTACTTTGTCAACAAGTGATTGATAAGAAGCTGCAGTAGTCGTGCAGGACGTTTGCATAGTAAGTAAGCTGTCCACAACGTCACTCACTCTTTGGGGGTAATTCCAAGTTGATCGCAGCAGGATTTTTGTTAGCAATTGGACAAAACCATGTGCACTGCAGGGGAGGCAGATATAACATGTGCAGAGAGTGTTAGATTTGGGTGGGGTGTGTTCAATCTGCAATCTAATTTGCAGTGTAAAAATAAAGCAGCCAGTATTTACCCTGCACAGAAACAAAATAACCCACCCAAATCTAACTCTTTCTGCATGTTATATCTGCCTCTTCTGCAGTGCACATGGTTTTGCCCAATTGCTAAAAAAAATCCTGCTGCGTTCAACTTGGAATTACCCCCTTTGTTCTAAAGCATCCAGCCCATTAGAATGATCGGTCAAAGAAGTCAATGCTGAATCCAAAGAAGTTTTTAACTTGTCTTATCTTATCTATTTTGGGCATCAGCTGATATAATTTATCCTCAAACTTAGGTAAGAAGTTTTGGAGCTTTTCATCAATTATAGGCATAAGCAGCTCAAACTTCTCCTCAATTCGCAGCATCAACACATTAAGGAGCGACGATGCTACGTCATGAGGAGGAGGATGAGAACCCCCTTTTTCCCTTTCAGGGTGTGTCGGGGAAGAGCCACCCTGTGGTGAAGGTGGGGAGGGACCAAGTTTGTCCGGGGTTTTGTTGGGTTTAACCATGGTACTAATAGTTCTAGGCGGGAGTGAGGACAGAGGCTTATCCATGTATCGGGCTAGCCGACTAGGTTATAGGGGATCCGGACTGAAAGTCGACAGTAACTAGGTCGACCACTATTGGTCGACAGGGTGTCTAGGTCGACATGTTCTAGGTCGACAGGTCAAAAGGTTGACATGAGTTTTTCACAATTTTTTTCTTTTTTTGAACCTTTTCATACTTAACGATCCACGTGGACTACGATTGGAACGGTAATCTGTGCCGAGCGAAACGGTAGCGGAGCGAAGGCACCATGCCCGAAGCGAGGCGAGCGAAGCGAGCCATGCGAGGGGACGCGGTGCACTAATTGGGGTTCCCGGTCACTCTACGAAGAAAACGACACCAAAATAACATTAAATACTCATGTCGACCTTTTGACCTGTCGACCTAGAACATGTTGACCTAAAGACCCTGTCGACCTAGTTACTGTCGACCAATAGTGGTCGACCTAGACATTGTCGACCTAGTTACTGTCGACTTTCAATACCACACCCAGGTTATAGTACAAGAAGACAAGATTGTGCCCACAGAGAAGTATTACCAAGCAGAAAAGAGACAGCTCTCCTGGGAGTTATCACAGTTACATCTTGTCAATTGTCAAACAGACTAGGAAATATGTTGACAGGAATGTGAACTTTAAATATATCACAGAGCGCCGATATCCACTACATAGGGTTACCAATTGGTAAATGGGGAGAGGAAAAGAGAGGGGGAAAAAAAAATCCCAGCACATTTAAACAACACAAAATGCTACCTAATTCGCCCAGGAGGTTGAAGCTGGAAACCTTTGTGATAGGCAAATATAAGTGGTGCTGTAGAAACGGCTAAAAGGGGGCAGTAGTAAGCACAAGTAGTGCTGGTGAATTTGCAAAATACTATAAAATAAAAAAAATATATATAAGCAATATACAAGCCCCAGAGGTCCTGTGTTAGAGCATATCGGTTAGAAAAAGTTTTGTTACAAAAATAGGAATATCAGAGAGATGTCTAATACGAGTCAAGTACCTGAGCTGTATTCCAAATTAGTGCCAGGCGGCATATAACATTGACCAATGGGTGAACAGTAAAGACTTGTCACACATATAATAACAAAAGCACAGGGAAAAACGAGATGCCCTGTGATACACAGCAAAAAACAAACAGTATAATTAAATCGAGTACAGTCCCAGCAATATGAGGAGTAGTGGAGAATGGCCACAGGGTACTGTGCAATAGAGGAAGTTCTCCCCAGTAGTAGGAGTATGCCCCACAATGAGAGAGCAGGGCGTCTGTCCAGGAGGGAAGGAAACAGGGGAGGGGTACAGCAAGGGCAGGCTGTGCGGCAATCAGGGACAGAACGAGTACCTGTAAATGGCTGTAAATGTCCAAGAGGTAGTAAGTGAAGTAGCAGGGGTTACAGCAGCTAGGCAGCAATGTCTACATAGACCCAGCAGAGCAATGGAAAATATCCAGCCGTAGAGGGTTGCAGGGAGAGCGCCGGGGATCTGCTGCAGTACATACAGACTTTGGGCGGTCAAACGCTCCCAGCGGCGCCGTCCTAGTCCGGTCCCCTGGTGTAGTGAAAGCCAAAGTAGGCTGAGTCCCGGACACTTACCCCGCTCCACTGGCGACAGCAGTATAGACAGACTTGTCCATGGGTGCGGAGGCGGCAACACAGCTCCTAATAGTAATGAGGGTAAGCAGGGATCACCTCCTGCAGCTCCGGGCAGTAGCGCTGGAGGAGGTCACGACACCCATTCAGGAGTAGACTCAACGTGTGGCAGGGGGTGCTGCAGCAGCCACGGTCACCACAGACAGCAGGGGTATGGAAGCCAGGGGCATGCGCACACAGTCCCGAGCAATGAGATAGGTCCCGTCCACCACCTTAATCAGTGATGCAGGAGAAAGTCACCGAAGGCAGTCGCGTCCACAATGCGCCGAGTAGCAGGGAACGCTCCGTAGCAGCAGGTCAGCCGTGCACCGGCGAGCCCTGCAGACTTCTTGCACCCAGGTCACCCGTGCGGTAGCTGTAGGTCCCAGCAGCACTGGAAATATGTAGCAGAGGCTCAGCGGCAGGCAATGTCTCTCCCGGCTCCGGCAATAGCGGGAAGGAGGCTCCACTTATAGAGCCCGACTCCGGGGAATAAGGTGTAGAAACCACCATTGTCCTCAACAACCACATCTGCAGGTACCCCAAGGTGTCAAGCAGGCAGTACAGTAATGTGCAAGTAAATTACACACACAGGGCAAGCTAGGTGGAAATAGATGGTTGTGCGGAGGACGGAGCTGTGTTAAAACGTGGCTATCGTAGATGCGCCACCCACCGGATGTCTAGTTGAATATATTTGAGTTATGGGCATTAGTTAATGTTTGAAGAAAAACACTATGGTGTCTTTAAGATAATAATTGCTAAATTACCACAAGATCATTTGACCAATTAAGTGATGATTGAATTGATTTACAATTGTTGAGTAGTTTCTTTAATTTGGGTGCAGGAAAGTAGGTTGTGCAATTTTTAAGGGAAAAACACTGTTTTTAGCAAAAAATGCAACATCAGAAACATGTACGCGAAAATTGCGTACATTTGTAATATGTACGCAAAAATTGTGATTATTAGGATCGTTTTCGCAATATTTGCACATTTCACAAGGCCACCTTCTTTTTGTTAAATTAAATTAGTGTTGCAGTTTTTCAGTTTGGGCGTGCTTTCGCAATTTTCCTTTTGCTCACAATTTTTGCTAACTTGTAATTTTTGCAATCCTTACTGAATTTGCCCCTTAATGTGGAACTGCATTAGTATAGTGTATTTATTATTTGGCTTCTCTTTCGCCATCTTGTGGTGTACATGTATAACACGTGGTGCTTGTTTCTTCTATTTCCCTGGACAGCGTCTCAGGCCGGGCAGGTTGACATGGTAACAGCGCTGATGAGCGCCCATCGCAACTGCATGCCGTCATCGGCACTGGCCGGCGTGGAGGCTGAGTGCGGAAACAGTCACGGTGGAGGGTTCTTCTGGTATATAAGGTAAGACTGTGTTATATCCTGATTACATTTTTTTATAATAAAAATAAAATGTTGACCTACTTCAAGTAGCCAGACTGCTATGCAGTTAAGAAGACCTGTGAGTGCCACCTCCTGCCTGTGCATATTGTTTCTATAACACTGGATGGTACCTAGGCTTCAATACTACTGTGAAAATATGAGTGCCAGTCTTTGTTTGCTTTTTGGATGTGGGGATTGTGTGTAAGTGTCCGTCTAGCTAAAGACGGATCCCTCATGCTCTTCTCTGGACAAGGCACCTCATAATTACCTTCGTATAAGAGCTGTTTTTCTCTCTCTTTTTTTTTTTAATAGGCGTGCCGGTCTTTGAGAAAATATACATATATATATGTATATGTGTGTGTATATATATATATATATATATATATATAGCGGTCACAAACGAGGCGGCACTCAGAGGCTGTCACAAATTCTTGTAATAGTGCAAACAGAGAAATCAACGTTTCGGGGACCAGTTCCCCTTCTTCAGGATATCAGTGCCGGGGCAATAAGGTACTATATATATATATATATATATATATATATATATATATACATATACATATATATATGTATTACACAAACACACACACAATATTGTGCAAACGTTTTAGGCATGTGTGGAATAAATGCTGAAACGTAAGAATGCTTTGAAAAATAAAAGGGATACGTTTATTGTTATAACTTAGTGAATGAACGGAAGAGAAATCTAAATCAATTCAATATTTTGTGTGACCGTCCTTTGCCTTAAAAACAGCATCAATTCTTCACTTGCACACAGGAACTCGGCAGGGAGGTTGTTCCAAACACCTTAGTGAACTAACCACAGATCTTCTGTGGTTGTAGGCTTGCTCAAATCTTTCTGTCACTTCATGTTATCCTAGACCAACTCGATGATGATGTTGAGATCAGGGCTTTTAGGGGACTCCTTGTTCTTTTTTACACTGAAAATAGTGCTTAATGACATGTGATTGTATGGGGCCAACATATCGGCTGGTACACATCGCTTGAGTATGTACCCAGCAGTGGTATCTGGACTCCAGGTCGACAGCACTTAGGTCGACAGCTATTGGTTGACAGTGAATAGGATGACACCAGAAAAATTTCGACACGGCCATTAGGTCGACATGGAAAAAGGTCAACATGAGTTTTTCACTCCCCCCCCCCCCATTTTTTTAGCATTTTCATACTTTATGATCCACGTGGGCTATAATTGGGAACGGTAACCTAGGCCAAGCGCAGAGGTAGCGGAGCGAGGCACCTTGCCCGAAGCATGGCGAGCGGACACTGTGCACTAATTGGGGTTCCCGGTCACTTTATAAAGAAAGCGACACCAAAAAAAAAAAAAACCTCATGTCAACCTTTTTCCATGTCGACCTGATGACCGCGTCGACCTATTTCTGGTGTCGACCTAGTCATTGTCGACCCTGAGACCCATACCCAAGCAAGGCTTCCAGCCTTAAAATAATTCATTTAAAGCAATCTTCTTCTGTAGGGTCCACAGGTTATCCACAGGATAACACTGGGATATGATGAAGCAACAGCAGATTTTCACTAAACGGTCAAAGCTTTTCAGCCTCCAAGCATGCAGTGGGTCCGTTCATATATCCCTGCCCCCTGGCTCAGGCAAGTCAGTTTTCTGTTTGGTGCGGCAGTAGCTGGACCATGGTCAAAAGGGCTGCTGGTTTTTAGCAGCCATAAGCTTTTTTATTTTATTTTTAGTCTTACTATTTTTTCTGAGTGATCTTTCTAAACAGCGTACCTTAGAAAGTCGCTCAAACAACTCCCCGCCAGGTCGAGACAACGCTTATCCACGAGTACAGTGCTGTTTCAGCAGGTGTCTGACGGATGAACTAGCAAGTCCAGCAGACGTGATCAGGCTGTTGCCAGAGCACGGGGAGAAGGTAAGGCATCAGTTCCGCTTAGAAGGGGGAACACTGACACCACCGCACTGTTTTGGGAGACTATCAGTCGCTGGCGTGGCTGCCACCTAGAGTGCACCAGCGCTAGGCCTTAGGGATCATAGGCTCTAGGGGTAGTATGAGGCCGCCATCCCTAGGGTTGATGTCGGTAGTGGGGAGTCAGACGCTCCCCTGGTCGCCCCTCCGCCCGGTTCACGACCAGTTTCCTCCGAGTCTCCTGCCATGAACTGTTTTCCCGCTTCCGTCTGAGACGCTCTGTACTAAGGGGACCCAGTCGCAGCATAGGCGGCTGTGTGACTGATGCGTCAGTGTTCGCTGGGCGTCTGTGTTCACTATAGGTTCACGGAGCAGTTGTGTACATTAACAACGTCTGGATCCACTCAGCGTTCGCAAACGTATTGATCGATCCTGGAAGCGGGGAGAGTCTCCCTGTATCCCACTGTACTGAGCACAGGTAATACAGCACTAATGCTTTATCTACCTTTTGAGTACGAATAGTTGGATAAGTGTTAATGCATACGAGTCTGATAATTATTACTGTTGTTTTCTTTCGCTATGCGTCTGAATACGGTTAAATCTTATATAAGGTAATGCAGTAATATGTTTCTCCTACATACTTGAAATTTATTTGTAGTTGATTATGTGCTCATATTGCTTGTTATACTAATGTATAACCTGTGACTGATTGCTAGTGTGATTGCTGACTTTACTATAATTCTGTCAGTCTTTTTCTGTCTATTCTAATCCTCAATGCTGGTGCAAAGCAGGGTAGGGTCGGATTGTACGTCACTTTAACAAAATTTAAAGTGATTACAGTCACAAATTATGTAGTACACTGTGCAAGTGTCTGATTATTTATCAAATGTAAGAGCGGCAATGGTGAGGAAAAATAGGATTTTAATTACCTACCGGTAAATCCTTTTCTCGTAGTCCGTAGAGGATGCTGGGGTCCACATTAGTACCATGGGGTATAGACAGGTCCACTAGGAGCTATTGGCACTTTAAGAGTTTGAGAATGTGGACTGGCTCCTCCCTCTATGCCCTTCCTACCTGACTCAGTCTAGAAACTGTGCCCGAGGAGACGGACATCTTCGAGAGAAGGATTTTACACAAATAGTGGCGAGATTCACACCAGCTCACACACAAGGAAAACCAAGCTAACTAGCTTGAAACATCAGCAACGGCTGAACAACATTACTTAACAAGTAACAAAACAGTACTGAACCAAGAACTAAGCAGTACTGAACTAAGTAACTACTGCAGGATCACGAAGCGCTGGGCGTATGCCCAGCATCCTCTACGGACTACGAGAAAAGTATTTACAGGTAGGTAATTAAAATCCTATCTCTTATGTCCTAGAGCAGGGGTGGGCAATTATTTCAGCTGAGGGGCCACTTAACACTTTTCAATGAGTATTCGAGGGCCGCCATAGGCAAGTGCTAAACATAGAGGGGCGTGGCTTCATGGGTAAGAAGCGTGGCCACAAAATAATACAGATTCATATTAGGCTGCACAATAGTCTCTATTATTCAAATTACGCTGCACAGTAGCGCCACTCGCACACATTACTCCAGGTAGAGCCCCTATCACACATTTTGCCAGGTAGAGCCCTCTTTTACACAGTATGGCAGGTAGAGTCCACTTGTACACATTACGGCAAACAGAGTCCCTCTTTTACACATTACGGCAGACAGAGCCCCCTTTTTACACATTACGGCAGACAGAGCCCCCCTTTTACACATTACGGCAGACAGAGCCCCCTTTTTACACATTACGGCAGACAGAGCCCCCTTTTACACATTACGGCAGACAGAGCCCCCTTTTACACATTACGGCAGACAGAGCCCCCTTTTTACACATTACGGCAGACAGAGCCCCCCCTTTTACACATTACGGCAGACAGAGCCCCCCTTTTACACATTACGGCAGACCCGAGCCCCCCTTTTACACATTACGGCAGACAGAGCCCCCTTTTACACATTACGGCAGACAGAGCCCCCTTTTACACATTACGGCAGACAGAGCCCCCTTTTACACATTACGGCAGGCAGAGCCCCCTTTTACACATTACGACAGACAGCATCCCCCTTTTACACACAACTTTGAGGGGAGGGGGAGAATCGGGCGTTACAGACACAGCTCTGTCAGCTTTGGTGGGGGTAGACTTTAAGTTATGGCAGTGGCAGGGAGGAGCGGGGGCGGGCATTACAGCTCGCAGGTCACTGTAATCTTTGGGGTGGGTTGGACTTTAAGATGCTGCGCTGGCAGTGAGAGGGAGAGTGGGCCCGGGCATTACGGCTCAGCCTCACAGTAAGCGGCTGCGGGGGGCGGGATCGGGTGTTACAGCTTGCGGGTCACAAGCTCAAGATCGGGAGGACGGCTTTAAACTGCAGCGGCGGCGGCATAAAGATAGGAAAGGGGGGGGGGGGGTCGGGCAGTATTGCCCGCAGCTCACCATAAGCTCCGGCGGCTGCGGCAGCAGGGGTATCGGGCAGAATTGCCTGCGGCTCACGCTCCATCAGGGGGGAGGGTGTGTTCACTGGTCACGCTGCACTGCAAACTGCGCACCTGTTGTTGGGATGTTCAGTGTAACCTGAGGGGGTGGTGTCTGGGCTCTAGCGGCAGAGGGGGTGGGATCGGGAATTCTCTATCACCTGCCTCCCCTGAACTCGTATAGCAGTCTCTACGCACCCCCTCCTCCTCTCCCCTGGACCCATATACTACTTTTAAACACTAGACTCCCTCCCTGGACACAGGTTGCTGCTTCCTCCCCCAATTCGGCACCCCAGCCCCCTCAGCAGGCAGCGCCAGCTATCCCTTTACGAACGTTGGGTGTTTTAACAAGGACAGATCAGCTCCCGCTGCCCAGATGATCCGCTGCCCGCTGGAGAGATCAGCTCCCGCTGCCCACATGAGAGATCAACTGGCTGCTGCACAGGCACACTCTTCTTGATGTGGCTCCACCCCAGCGCCGCCCAGCGCCTAAGACGTCGGTAAGGAAATCCCGGTCAGCAGCCTCTGTGACGTGACCGGGATTTCCTCAGCAGCGCCGCGTCTCTCGGAGCTGCTGTAGCGCAATGACAAGTGGCTCAGCCAGTCAGGCCGCTTGTCATTGCACACTGGTGGGGGGACAGCGGGCCAGACAGAATTGGTTTGCGGGCCGGATCCGGCCTGCGTGCTGCATGTTGCCCACCCCTATCCTAGAGGATGCTGGGGTCCACATTAGTACAATGGGTATGTACCAAAGCTCCCAGAACGGGAGAGAGAGCGCGGAGGCTCTTGCAGAACAGATTGGTTTCCGAGGACCTGAGGTTTGGTCAAAGTATTGAACTTGTAGAATTTTGCAAACGTGTTCGACCCAGACCAAGTAGCCACTTGGCAAAGCTGTAAAGCCGAGACAGCCCGGGCAGCCACCCAGGAAGAACCCACCTTACGAGTAGAGTAGGCCTTAACAGACGTAGGACACTGCAATCCTGCCATAGAATACGCATGCTGGATAGTGAACCTGATCCAGTGAGAGATCATCTGCTTAGAAGCAGGACACCCAATCTTCTTGGGATCATACAGGACAAACAGATAGTCCAATTTTCTGTGACGAGTAGTCCTCTTCACACAGATTTTCAGAGCCCTTACAACATCCAAGGACTTTGATGAAACTGAGGAGTCAGTAGCAACTGGCACCACAATAGGTTGGTTGATATGAAATGCAGGCACAACCTTCAGAAGGAACTGAGGACGTGTCCGGAGTTTAGCTCTATCTTTATGAAAGATCAACTATGGGCTTTTACATGACAAAGCCCCCAACTCCGACACACGTCTAGCAGAAGCCAAAACGAAACAAAGTGACAGCCTTCCAAGTGAGAAACTTGACCTCAACCTCCTGTAGAGGCTCAAATCAGTCCAACTGGAGGAACTGCAACACCACGTTAAGATCCCAGGGTGCCGTAGACAGCACAAAGGGAGGCTGGATGTGCAGAACTCCCTTCAAAAAAGTCTGAACCTCAAGACAGGCAGCCAACTATTTCTGGAAAAAAAAAAATGGATAGGGACGAAATCTGGACCTTTACGGATCCCAACCTCAGGCCCATATCCACACCTGTTTGCTGGAATAGTTGAAAACGTCCCACTTGAAACTCCACTTTCTTGGATTCACACCAAGATACATACTTTATCCAAATGCAATGGTAATGTTTACTCCTTTCCTAGCCTGTATCAGGGTAGGAATGACTTTGTCCGGAATGCCCTTCCGAGCTAGTTTCTGGCGTTCAACCTCCATGCAGTCAAACGTAGCCGCGGTAAGTCTTGACAAGCGAATGGCCCCTGCTGCCGCAGGTCCTCCCGAAGAGGAAGAGGCCTCCGCTCTTCTAGCAGTAGATCCAGATGTTCCACATACCAAGCCCTTCTTGGCCAGTCCGGAGCAATGAGGATTGCCTGAACTCTTGTTCTCCTTATGAGTTTTAGAACTCTTGGAATGCGTGGAAGTGGAGAAAACCTGAACACCAACTGGAACTAGGGCATCAGCCGCCACTGCTTGCGGTTCCCTCAACCTGGAATAATATCGCTGAAGCTTCTGGTTGAGACGAGAGGCCATCATGTCTGTTTTGGGTAAGCCCCAAGATCTGTTATCTCCTTGAAAATCTCCGGATGGAGACCCCACTCTCCTGGATGGGGGTCGTGTCTGCTGAGGAAGTCTGCTTCCCAGTTTTCTACTCCCGGAGTGAAGATTGCCGACAGCGCGTGTTTTTCCGCCCAGAGGATGATTCTTGTTACCTCTGAAATTGCAGCTTTGCTCTTCGTTCCGCCATGTCGGTTTATGTAAGCCACTGTCATTACACTGTCCGACTACACTTGAATGGCCCAATTTCTCAGAAGATGGGCCGCTTGGAGGAGACCGTTGTACACTGCTCTTAGTTCCAGAATGTTTATTGGCAGGCCAGTTTCCAGACTTGACCACCTTCCTTGGAAGGTTTCCCCTTGAGTGACTGCGTCCCAGTCCCGGAAACTTGCATCTGTGGTTAGAAGGATCCAGTCTTGAATCCCGAACCTGCGGCCCTCCAGAAGGTGAGGTAATTGCAGCCACCAGAGGAGTGAGATCCTGACCTTTGGCGACAGACGAATTCTCTGGTGGATGTGTAGATTACCATTTGTCCAGGAGATCCAGTTGGAAGAACCGAGCATGAAATCTCCTGTACTGCAGAGCCTTGTAAGAGGCCACCATCTTCCCCAGAAGGCGAATGCACTGATGAACAGACACCCGAGCTGGCTTCAAGACATCCCGGACCATTGTTTGTATCACCAACGCTTTTTCCTCTGGAAGAAACGCCCTCTGCACTTCTGTGTCGAGGATCATTTCCAGAAATGACAACCTCCTGGTTGGTTCCAAATGTGATTTTGGAAAATTCAGCATCCAACCATGTTCCCTGAGAAGCTGGGTCGTGAGAGCTATGGACTGTAACAGCTTCTCCTTGGATGATGCCTTTATCAGCAGATGGTCCAGATATGGAATTATGTTCACCCTCTGTCTGCGGAGGAGAACCATCAATTCTGCCATCACCTTGGTGAATACCCTCGGTGCTGTGGAGAGGCCGAATGGCAGGGCCTGGAATTGAAAATGACAGTCCAACAGTGCGAATGGCAGATAAGCTTGATGCGGCGGCCAAATCGGAATGTGGAGGTACATATCCAGGAATTACCCCTCCTCCAGACCTGATATCAGCGCCCTTAGGGACTCCATTTTGAACTTGAACTCCCTCAGAAAGGAGTTTAGAGATTTTAAGTTCAGAATGGGCCTGACTGAACCACCCGGTTTCGGTACCACGAAAAGATTCGAATAGTAACCCCTGTTTTGCATCTGTGGAGGAACTGGTACAATAACCTGTGCCTCCACCAACTTCTGGATGGCTCCCTGTAGGATAGCCCTGTCTGCCGGCAAAGCTGGCAAGCCTGATTTGAAAAACCGGTGAGGAGGGAGATCTTGAAATTCCAGCGGGTACCCCCGGGACACAATATCTTGTACTCAGGGATCTAGGCCGGAAGACACCCAGACGTGACAGAAATGTCTGAGTCTCGCCCCCACCGGCCCAACCTCCAGGCCGCGCGGTCCACCATCATGCTGAGGACTTTGGCGTACCTGAAGCAGGCTTCTGTTTCTGGGAACCCGCAGCAGCAGGTTTCTTGGATTTTGGTCGACCTCCTCTAAAGAAGGTGTTGGACGGTTTGGCCTTTCTTGTTTTAGCAACCAGAAAGGACTGTGATGCAGCTGAAGAAAAAGGTTTCTTCGTAGCAGGTGTAACTGAGGGAAGAAAAGATGACTTACCCGCTGTAGCCGTGGAGATCCACGCATCCAACGCTTCCCCAAAGAGAGCCTGACCCTGTGTAGGGTAGGGTTTCCACACCTCTCCTGGATTCCGCATCGGCAGACCACTGGCGCAGCCAAAGTCCCCTACAAGCTGAGACAGACATGGAAGATATCCCTGCAGCCATAGAACCCAAGTTTTTCATGGATTCCACCATAAATCCCACAGAATCCTGAATGTTACGTGAAAACAATTCAACATCACTTTTATCCATTGTATCCAAATACTCAAGTAACGTGCCTGACCACTTTACTATAGCTTTGGAAATGCATGCGCAGGCAACTGTGGGACGTAGAATCGCCCCTGAAGTCGTGTATATGGATTTGAGCGTAGTATCAATTTTGCGATCAGCCGGCTCCTTTGACACACACAGAATACAATACACACAAAGCCTTTTTTGACAGTGAGCACTGTGGGACATCTGCCCTTTGCCAGTTTGTCTGCGGCGGGCACCGCAGCTCTGGTCCCGTGACCGCCGCCAATACTGCACCGGGGACCTGCTAACCGGGACCCCGGTGTAACACTCACCGCTGACGATCTTCGGCATCTGTAAGAGGGTGGCGGCTAGCTGCTGAAGTGGGCACACATACTAACGATGTGTGATCAGTACGTCAGGAGCTCAGTGGCTTCTCAGCTGGGATTGCGAACCATTAACCCTCAGGAGTCCCACGAAGCAGGTAGTCTGGTTGCCAACCAGATCTACCTGAAAGTAATAAAAGTGAAGAAGTGATCTCTGGAGCTCCAGAGACGTGCACCTGGCTCCTCGGGCACATTTTCCTAAACTGAGTGTGGTAGGAGGGGCATAGAGGGGAGGAGCCAGCACACACTAAAAAGTTTTAAAGTGCCAGGCTCAAGTGGACTCGATCTATACCCCATGGTACTTAAGTACAAGACCCCAGTATCCACTAGGACGTAAGAGAAATACACGTTATGGTAATAACTTCTCGTTGATAACGGTATTTCTCCTAAGTCCACAGGGATCCCACCCTGACACCTGATTTGAGGATCCTTTTACTCACTAACCTCTTCCTTCTTGTACAGAAGGGTTTGCATATGTGTTCTTCTCGCGTGATTAGGGCTCTCTATGATGCTCCTGCCTTGAGCTTTGGAAAAACAACTGATTTGCTTGATCCAGGAGGTGGGGATATATGGATAGGCCCATTGTATGCTGGGGGCCCGAAAAGCTTTGACAGTTTGTTACAAATCTGCTTCATCATATCCCAATGTTATCCTGTGGACTTAGAAGAAATACCGTTATCAACGATAAGTTCTTACCATAACGTATATATTGCAGTGTAGTATAACCAGAGACCATGGTAGATGAGAAAGTGTAGCACATTTGAATAAAATCAGGGAAAAAAACCGACTGGAAAGGAGTAATTTGTCTATGTTGGACAGAACATTTCAATAAGCAGAACTTACCAGCTACACTGCTACATAATTTACCAGCTACATTGAGCATTATACTGTAATACAGTCTTGTCTAGGTTTAGCCTGAAGGGTGGGAATGAAGAATCTACCACTAGACACTGGAAGGTACAGTGCAGAATCCAAACAAATCCATGGAAAAGACACATTAACTTTGTTAGGATCCATCACGAATTTGATCCTAAAATAATAAGATTTTAAATACCCACCGGTAAATCCTTTTCTCGTAGTTCATAAGAGATATTGGGGAAAATTAGTACGATTGGGTATAGATGGGGTCCACTTTAAATTTCTTCATCTGGTACGCTAGCTCCTGCCCTCTATGCCCCCTCCCACAGGCAGTTATAGGTAAAAATGTTCTCGAAGGAGAAAGGACATTTATGAGAGAAGGAATAGGATGACAGAAAAGGTGGTGAGATTTACACACCAGCACACCACTAACATACAACAACCAGCAACGGCTGGTAACAACAACAGCAACAGCTGAACAGGTAACTATAGAACAAGAACCTGCAGAAAAGTCCACGCACTGAGGCGGGCGCCCAATATCCCTTATAGACTATGAGAAAAGGATTTACCGGTACGTATTAAAATCCTATTTTCTCTAGCATCCATAAGGGATATTGGGGGAAACTAGTACGATGGGGAAGTCCCAAAGCTTCCAGAACGTGCGGAGACTGCTGCAGCACCACCTGCCCAAACTGGGTATCCTTTGGCCAGGATATCAAATTTGTAGAACTTCACAAAAGTGTTCTTCCCTCGACCAGGTAGAAGCTCGGCATAATTGCAAGGCCGAGACTCCATTGGTAGCCGCCCAGGAAGAGCCCACTGATCTAGCAGAGTGGGCCTTTAGAGACTTAGGAACAGGTAAGACTGCCGACACATAGGCCTGTTGGATAGTAAGCCTAATCCAACAAGCAATGGTCTGCTTTGAAGCAGGGCAACCCTTCTTCTACACATCATAGAGCACGAACAAGGAATCTGTCTTTCTGACTCGAGCTGTACGCTAGACATATCTTCAAGGCACGCACAGCATCCAATGCCTCCGGAGGAGCAGAAGCGTCAGAACTGGACGGAACCACAATAGGTTGATTCAGATGGAAAGCGGAGACAATCTTCTGCAGGAACTTGAGTCTAGTCCGGAGCTCTGCTCTGTCCTCGAAAAAGACTAAGTACTGACTTTTACACAATAAGGTCCCCAATTCTGAAACACAGAGCAGAAGCCAAAGCCAGTAACATCACAGTCTTCCACGAGAGGTACTTGTTTTCTGCCATCAGAGGTTCAAACCAGGAGGACTGTAGAAATTTCAACACTATATTCAAATCCCAGGGTGCTGTAGGTGGCACAAAGGGAGGTTGTATGTGGAGCAAGAAGGTCTGAACTTCTGTCAACACTGCCAATTTCTTCTGAAAGAAAATGGAGAGAGCTGAAATATGGACCTTAATGGAACCCAGACGTAAGCCCTTATCCACACCAGCCTGCAGGAAACGTCCCAAGTGAAACCCTGCAGGCGGACACGTGCATTCCTTGCACAAAGCGACATATCTCCTCCAGATATTATGAAAGTGTTTTGACGTCATAGGTTTCCTGGCCTGAACCATGGTTGCAATAACCTGCTTGGAAAGGCCCTTGTGAGCTAGGATGTTCTCTCAACCTCCATGCCGTCACACGAAGCCACTGTAAGTCCGGGTAGACGAACGGTCCTTGTTGAAGATCTCTTCTGAATGGTAGATTCAAGGGTCTTCGACGGACATGTCCAGAAGATCCGCGTACCACGCTCACAGAGGCCAATCCGGGGCAATTAGAATTACCTGGACACCTTGATTCCTGATTCACTTTAGCACTCTTGGGAGCAATGGGATCGGAGGAAGTAGGTAGACCAGCCGGTACGGCCAAGGAGACGCCAGTGCATCCAGTGCCTTCGCCTGAGGGTCCCTGGTCCGCGAGCAATACCAGGGAAGTTTCTTGTTGAGACGAGAAGCCATCATGTCATGATCTGCTGTAACACCAGATGGTGGAGCCCCCATTTCCCCGGGTGGAGAGCGTGACGCCTCCCAATTGTCTACACCCGGAATGAAGATTGCGGACACGGCTCTTGCATTTCTTTCCACCCAGAGGAGTATCTTTGACACCTCTCGCATGCAGGTTCTGCTTTTTGTCACTCCTTGTCGATTGATATATGCCACTGCCGTGGCATTGTCCGACTGTACCTGGATCGCGTGATCCTTGAGCAGAGGAGAAGCTTGAAGTAGAGCATTGTAGATCCGAAGTTCCAGAATGTTGATTGGAAGGAGGCTTTCGTGGGCTGACCACCTGCCCTGGAACTGCACCTCTTGGGTGACAGCTCCCCATCCTCTCAGACTCACATCCGCCATGAGGAGGGTCCAATCCTGAATCCCGAAACTCCTGCACTCCAGGAGATTGAAGGACTGTAGCCACCACAGGAGGGAAATCCTGGCCTGAGGTGACAGCTGAATCATCCGGTGCATCTGGAGATGCGATCCGGACCACTTGCTCAGGAGATCCAACTGAAACGTTCTAGCATGGAACAACCTGAGAATGCTGATTTGATTACCTTATTAAACACTCTAAGAGGTTAAGAGACACAGTACGCAATTGGCGTACGAGGTACCGTAAGGGTACGCTCTTAGCGTAGCGGACGCTAAATCGGGAGCGAGCCGCTTGAGCGACACAAACGCTCGCGAGAATACGCTGGTGGTATCGGGCACACTATAGGTGAGCGACTAACGTAATGCTACGCTATTAGCGTAGCGGACGCTCGGGACCACGAGCGGCGCAGACGCTAACTGGATAACAATCAGTAAAACTTGTATGTAACACGCTGGAAAGATATTCTTATGCTGTATACCTTGTACTAGAACCACTGTAGTGATGCAACGCTGTTTAACCTTATAGATACTAAAGCTGTTTGAGCGATCGAGACGCTCCTATTACCCCTTGCAATATAACGAATACACACTACCGTTTTAAGGGTCCAAAACCTTTTACTAACACATATCTAAAGTTACTTCAAAAGGGGAAACAGTTCACAAGTCATACGCTACAAACTAACATATAATTCTAGCAAAGTATCTAGACAGTAACATGCACAATAGAGAACGATCGCATTACAAATACAGAGACTAAGTGTGAATGGCTAACAACATACGGGTAACAAAGTGGCAACAGAGAAACATACCATACGGGGAACACACGCAGGCGCAACCGGAATCCAGTCCTCCAATTATCAGCGATAACTGTTGAAGAGAGAGTACTGGCTGGCCTGGGGACGGTGACCCTTATATACTCTGCACACAATACAGTACAATGGTCCCTATATTCTTATTGTTCATTGGACACAGGAATTCGGCTTCGCATTATAACAAAAGGTCATAGGTTGATTCATACAGGTGGGCTGTGGCTATTTCCAACTGCTCAGGTGGGTGGGATACTAGGTTTCCCGCCGCATGGCTAAGTAAGTGCAAATAATAGTAAATGGACATAAACTTCTTATGTCCATAACTATTCGCATGAGCGATTAATCCGCTTCAAACCAACACCGGAATATTGCTAATTAAATACTCTTCCGATGGATACTAAACACCACTGTATTACTCCTGTCTGACCCTTCGTATCAAACAAAGGGGGATTTCTCTGTTCATGAACATTCTACATTAACCAAACTTTCAGATTCTATCAAAGGGACCATGATCTACAAAATACATTATATAGTGGAAATATGTAACGATTGAGTCGCACGCTACGAACACATGAACTCTACCGTAAATGCACATACCGCGCGCCCGCGGGTGCCCGCAACAGCGAGTATGCGCACGCACGGGAGAGCGCACGCATGCGCAGCGCAGACCTGTGTGAGGTGCAAATATGGCAGTGTGCATCGTGATATTTTTCTGACTTTGACAGTCCACCCTTTGGCAGTCAACAATAACTGCCACTTCCTAATACATTTCAAAAAGATAAAAATATATGTCAGGGGTTAATACATTTACATGGTTGGGTAGGGGAGGAGAGGAGAAGGTAGGAAAAGGGTATGACCTAGTGTGATAGCAGAAGCATGTGTGTATGAATCCGTGCTTGGGGGTCATGTATCATCGTGCCGTACGTGTTTTAAATCAAGCTTCGAGGCATTGCGAAGTATACATTTGAATTCCTTCTTATCCCGCGGTACGGGTCTGTGGATGGGCTGTCAAACTTTACCGAGCTCTTTTCGGATTTTGGTTGTAACAAAATGGGGAGCACATTTTAGTTGATGATACATGAATGGGGGAATATGTGATTGCTGATATCTGTGCCTGTATTCCCTATACTATGTGTGTAATTACCTGAAGGTTGTAGAGATGAAGAAAAGACATAATTACGGTAAATGCAGTGGTATTCTATGTCAGGTAAATGAACATTTGTCGGTTGAAGTCTTGTTCGGTGTCTGTTGAATGCAGTCTTCTTTGTGCTTTTGCCCATAAGGTGCGAGCAAAAGCTTTGTCAATGTCCATAGATTTACAAAAGTGTTGGGCTAGCGTAATTTTAAAATTTCTAGGGAAACTGGGGATCTATGGCAAAGTTCATCAAAAATCTGTGTATCAGGTTGTCAAAACTTCTTCTTTAATCCATCTGTTGTCTGTATATCGGCTCATCAAATTCCTCGTCCAACTGGGTCTTTTTACCTTGGAGAAAACGGAAAAACAGGTGAAAGAAACGGACCGTAGAAATCGCATTTTCATCACATCATTGTTTCTACATTTGGGTCATAAATCAAATCCATTGGAATTACAATTTCCTCACTCCTTAAACTCATCACCCTGGTACTTCGTTTGCACTTCGTTAAAGCCTGACCGCATCTAAATATCAAGCCAATCGTTATGATAACACCTAAGATACATAGGAGAAACTTCCCTACATCCATTATGACTCCTTGAGCCCATTCTCCTAAACCGGAGAACCAATTTCGCGGGTTCAACCATGACACCCAACCAGTCAGCTCATTACTCACAGCAGCAAGGGTGAGATTGTGTCTCCTGCGAAATTCCCACTTCAATTGGAGAATATCGTCCATCTTTTGGTCTATGACCTCGACCGGGTCCTCGGTACTATTTGTAATATATGTGCAACATTTCACGCCGTACTGCGTTGCCAGTGTGACACAATATCCACCTGTTACTGCTGTGAGATAATTGAGAATCATTCTATGCTGAACTAGTTCTGTTTTATAAGCTTGAAGTTCTCTTCCAGTATACCTAAACGTGTCATCATACATTTCTGTGATATTGTCTAGCAAATTTGCGAGCGCAGATATGTATTTATAATTCAACACTCCTCTGGCGGTGCGAGTGAAATCTAACGCGATTAGAATCTGAATCCCGGTGGATTCATGGATCATGTCAGAGGCCGGATGCTCTGTTCTTTCTATCAGGTGCCGTTTAACTACGTGCTCGTAGTGAGTAGGAGTATAAGGAGCTTGGGCAACACGGTGTATATCTTTCATTTTGGCATGTGATACAGTCATTACTTCAGGCAGTACTTTTCCAATATAACACAATCCTTCAGAGTTTGGGGCAAGCCACTTATACGCCTTCCTCCCGCATATGAAATATGCATCATCGGGGAGAACATATGGGACGGAGTAGGACATAACCATATTACACATCTTCCATGTGAAATCTCCTAACCCTAATGCTCCCATCTGTTTAGTACACGTATCAGTTTGTACGATATGTGCGCAGTATCCTGGTGATACCTCTCCAATTCTCGTAATCCTACTTCCTAGGGTATACCTATATCGGAAAGATTTTTCTCTACTGGCTATGTGGCGTATAAGTTCTGTATCTGTCAGCATTCTATCTGCTCTATATGAAAAGGTCATGGTTTGGTTACTCCATGACACTTCCCAATTTCCCGGCTTTCGGGGATTGGTAATGTTAAAACATATTAGGGATCTATCCACATGATATTGGTGGAGCTTCAAACTAGGAGGACTGGAGATATTAAACCTCCTGTCCACCGGTCTCCCACCCTTTAGCTCAAGTACCTCCCCTACCGTTAAAGGAAATGGTACTAGCCCTGATTTGCTATGACCTTGAGGTACTTGAGAGCATACCCAACAATCTGTTTGATTTAACACACTACCCACTAAGGAGTGATAGTCACTCAATGGATGCCGGTCCATGTGGATATTAAAACTGGATTGGCATTTCTTAATGCACCCATCCTCAACTACGTTGTCACAAAGCCTACAGATATAGTTTTCTTCAGCTAACAATCCTTCACAATTCCTTCTATTGTCAATGCTATCGGATCGTTTTCTGATACTCGCCTTTGCTTGTTGATTATGTTGTTCTCGGAAAACTACGCCTCCATCTCTGTCATCAGAACCCATTCCAGAACCTCTCTCGACCTCCATGGTACTCTCGCCGGAACAGACTGCTCTGGTCAACATCATGGTCAACAGGAAAATCCGGATCACAGTCTCTTGGGGCAAGTCCATCTTATAGGAGGAAACGAAGAAGAATGAGAAGGGGGAAAAAATAATTTGAGGGAGAGGGGATGAAAAGTGGAGAAAAACAATAAAAGGGAAACGGGGGATCGACAACTGCTTTTGATCTTGTGATTCTCGATGCTCAGGTGCCGCCTCAGTCCTCCTGGAACAGACACTCCAGCGATACAACCTCCTCTACCGTCTGTTCCTTATCACGGGACCTCTCTGGATCAGCAACCTTCTTACAGTGGGACGAATGAACCCAAGTCTCTCTCTCGGCAACCTTCAATGCTGTAGTGCTAGTCAATAAGACTTGGTATGGTCCTTCCCATCTGTCAATAAGGCAACCTGAGCGTAGAAAATTTCGTATCATTACATAATCCCCAGGTTCAATGTCATGACAATTACTATCTGGTAAATCAGGAATCACCAACTTCAGATTATCATTTTGATTCCTTAACTGTTTACTCATGTTAATCAAGTATTTTACAGTCACTTCATTGTTACACTTCAAATCATCCTGAGGGTTAATCATAACATGCGGTTGTCGACCAAACAAGATTTCAAAGGGAGACAGATTAAGAGGGGACCTGGGAGTGGTTCTGATGCTGTACAGTACAATGGGTAAAGCTTCTGGCCATGTCAATCCTGTCTCTGCCATAACTTTGCTCAGTTTATTTTTAATAGTGCTGTTCACTCTTTCCACCTTCACACTCGCCTGTGGACGGTATGGAGTGTGCAGCTTGCTATCAATTCCCATCAACTTACACATTCCTTGAAAGACATCACCTGTAAAATGGGTACCCCTATCACTTTCGATTATTCTAGGGATACCATATCTACATACAAATTCCTGCACAATTTTCTTAGCAGTAAACATAGCGGTATTTGTGGCCGCAGGAAATGCTTCGACCCAATTTGAGAATACATCTATACAAACAAGTACATATTTCAAATTTCGACAAGGGGGTAATTGAATAAAGTCAATCTGTATTACCTGAAAAGGGCCGCCTGCAGGTGGGATATGAGATGGTTCTGTTGGTATTGCCTTTCCGATGTTCTTTCTCAAACAGGTAAGGCATGACATTGCTCTTTTACTTGCATGAGATGAAAATCCTGGGGCGCACCAATATGCTCTTACCAACTTGCACATTCCTTCCTTGCCCAGATGAGTCAGCCCGTGAGCTGCCTCAGCTAAACATGGAAGGTATGCTCTGGGGGCCACCGGTTTACCATGTCCATCCGTCCAGAGTCCTGAGGACTCCTGGCCATATCCCTTTGCCTTCCAGACTGCCTTTTCCTGTGTGGAACAAATTTTGCATTTCACACAACTTCTGTGTGTTGATGGTATTAAATACCATCAGTTGTGTGGTGTCTGTCTGTCTGGGGGTACCGGCTGCTAACTTAGCAGCTTCGTCTGCTCGGCTGTTACCAAGTGATACCGGGTCTTGACTATATGTGTGTGCTTTACACTTGATAACACCCACTCTGTCGGGTTCCTGTATCGCTGTTAGAAGCCTTTTGATGTGAGCTGCATGCGCTACCGGTGTACCAGCTGCCGTCATGAAATTTCTGAGGCGCCATAGGGCTCCGAAATCATGAACTACCCCGAATGCGTATCTAGAATCGGTGTAGATATTGGCTGATTTGCCCTTAGCCAATTCACATGCTCTGGTTAGGGCGACCAGTTCAGCAACCTGGGCTGAGTGAGGTGGGCCTAGCGGTTCCGCTTCTATGGTGCCTTGGTCATCTACGACTGCGTATCCAGTACACAAGTCTCCCGAGTCTGACTGTCTGTGACAACTACCGTCCGTGTAGAAAGTTAGATCTACATCTTCCAGTGGGTTGTCACTGATGTCAGGCCTTGCGGTAAAATTTTGGGTCAAATATTCCATACAATCATGTGTGTCTTCCTTTGTATTAAATTCTCCTTCCCCACCACTCTCATCCTCCACCCTTTGTGCCTGTCCAGGCACACCTGGGAGATATGTTGCAGGATTTAATGCACTGCATCTCCTTATGGTGATGTTTACGGGGGCCATTAATGCCAATTCCCATCTTGTAAACCGCGCTGATGAGACGTGCCTGGTTTGGGCAGAATTTAACAAGGCTGACACTGCATGTGGTGTATGAATTGTGAGGTTGTGACCTAGCACGACATCTTCGCTTTTCGTTACTAGCAATGCTATCGCAGCAACGCTTCGCAAGCATGTGGGGAGGGATCGCGCTACCGTATCTAGCTGAGCGCTATAGTATGCTACTGGCCTGCTGACATCACCGTGCTTTTGGGTTAAGACGCCTGCCGCGCAACCAGCACTTTCTGTTCCGTACAGCTCAAAGGGTTTCCCATAGTCTGGCATACCTAATGCTGGTGCCTGCGTTAGGCACTGTTTAAGTCTCTCAAATGCCGTCTCGGACTCGTCTGTATGCGAAATCCGATCAGGTTTGTTTGAGGAGACCATCTCCTGCAAAGGTAACGCTAGAATGGAAAACCCTTGGGATCCAGTTACGGCAATACCCACACATTCCTAAAAATGTTCTGATCTGTTGCTGGGTTTGTGGCAGAGTCATGTCTCTAATTGCTTGAATTCTATCAGCGGTCAGGTGTCTCAGTCCTTGTGTTAGACAGTGTCCCAAATATTTTACCTTAGTTTGGCATAATTGCAACTTGTCTTTGGAAACCTTGTGTCCTGTGTCTGAAAGATGAAACAGGAGCTGTTTCGTATCCTTCAGGGATGCTTCCAATGAATCAGAACACAGTAGTAGATCATCCACGTACTGTATTAATACTGATCCACTCTCTGGTTGGAAAGACTGTAAACAATCATGCAAAGCCTGGGAAAAGATACTTGGGCTGTCTATGAAACCTTGTGGTAATCGAGTCCATGTGTATTGGACTCCTCTGTATGTGAATGCAAACAAGTATTGGCTGTCAGGGTGCAGAGGTACCGAAAAGAAAGCGGAGCAGAGGTCAATAACAGTGAAAAATTTCGCAGTGGGAGGGATTTGCATAAGGATGACAGCTGGATTTGGCACTACGGGGAACTGACTCTCAACTATTTTGTTAATCCCCCTTAGATCCTGCACTAGCCGGTAACCCCTCCCCCCACTCATTTTTACAGGGAAGATGGGACTATTGGCAGTGCTGGACGTTCTTACCAGAATGCCCTGTTGTAGCAAGCGCTCTATTACGGGATACACTCCTAACTCCACCTCTGGCTTCAGAGGGTACTGTGGGATTTTTGGAGCTATCCTACCATCTTTTACTTGTACAACTACCGGAGCTACGTTTGCCATTAATCCAGTGTCCTGCCCATCTTTAGTCCAAAGTGACTCTGGTATCTGGGATGTCATTTCCTCTACTTGGGATGGAGTCCTATTTGTCATAATGGTATGTGACATTAATTTTGACGGGGAGTCTAACATGTCTCGCACTTCCTGAGCGTGATTCTCAGGTATGTCCAAGAATACACCTTCAGGAGTACAATAAATGACGCACCCCATTTTGCACAATAAGTCTCTTCCAAGGAGATTAGTTGGTGCCGATGCAGCCAGCAAAAAGGAATGCTTGGTATGTAAAGGCCCTATTGTAATCTCGGCTGGTTTGCTAACAGGGTAATGCTGGACTACTCCTGTTACTCCCATGGCTGGAATTGTCTTACCAGTGGTTCTCATGCCCACTGTCGAATTTATCACCGATTTGGCCGCCCCCGTATCTACAAGAAAGTTTAATGATTTACCAGCTACCTTAATTGCAATTTCGGGTTCACTTCCAAGGCTTGCAATCAATTTTACTGGCTGCAGATTACAGGTATGGCCACGCCCCTATTGGATATGGTGACCTTCCTGCATTGCAGTTGCGGCTATCACCTGTGGAGAGGGTGAGTGGGTATTATCAGAGACTTGCCAGTCTCTTTTTGGGGGATACCTTCTTGTTTCCCCTGCATGTGGCTCATAACTCCGTCTCTGTGGTCCCTGATCCCAATTTCGTATGTCCTGTCGTTGTCTAGGGTTTTTATGTGCATTATGTGAGTTATTTGTACAGTTACGTGCAAAATGTCCTTCCCTGCTACAATTGTAACATTTTACCACATGCGGCTTACCACCAGGGACCTGTGATCTGGACTGAGGCGGCCTTGTTGTGAGGGCCTGGATACTTATTGCCATCAGTTTATCACTCTGTGACTCCCTGTGTCTTGTAATATTCCTGTCGTGCCCAGCAGCAGTCTCTCTTAAGGCGGCCACCGACATACCTCTCCAGTTGGGTTGAGTAGTTTGTACCCTACTCCTTAATACCTCCTTTAAACCGTCCATCAGTACGGACACCGCTACCTCTCTATGGTGTATATTTGCCTCAATGTCCATGATCCCAGTGTATTTAGCCATTTCCTCTAATGCTCTGTGGAAATATTCGGGGGCAGTTTCCCTTTCCATTTGTTTAATGGAGAATATTTTATTCCATTTTACTACGGCTGGGAAATATATTCCCAGTTGCAGATTGATTCTGATTACATTTTCTTGATTATATGCATCCGTAAGGGGAACCTCCTGATCTAGTTTACAGTCAGCTATAAACTTAATAGGGTCAACACTAGAGGGCAGACATGCCCGCAGTAGTGTTCTCCAATCTTTGTTGTTTGGTTCAGTGGAATTTCCTAGGTCCTTAATGAACCTTTGGCATGCGGCTAAATCTTTCATGGGATCAGGAAATTCAGACAAAATTGTTCTTAATTCTGCTCGTGACCAGGGACAGTGCATTGCAATATTTCTAATGGGTGTGGCTCCATTTGTGTCAGTCTTACCATTGGGGACCGCTATTACTCTAACAGGGTTAATCTGAACTACTTCGCTCTGGTTTGATTCTTCAGTGTGAGGTGCACTAGTTTCAGCATATTGTACAGTGCCGTACTTACCTGTAGACACTACCTCACCTGTCCCTGAGCTATGGGCTTTTGATGCCTCCCTTGGTGGTTGGGCGATGCCTACTGGAGTATCGCTTATGGTGGCCGCTAGAGAGAGAGCTGAAATCGTAGTGGGCTCATCTTCTTGGTCGTATTCCTGGGGGAAGTTTAACATAGGATACAACTTGCATGGGTTAGCATTAGTATCAACATTTGCATTTACTTTCATCTTAATTTTGTCATTACGAATACATTTATTAAGTGCACCCTTATCACAAACCCGCATGTCATTCTCTGCAGCCACTTTGTCCCCCGATATATATGGTGGTGGTGCCGTTGCTATTAGATTTCTACCAGGATAGGAATTTGCTTTTTGAGCTAATTCCTGTTGTATTTCACTTTCCTGTAGCCATATCAGCAAACAATCATAATGTCTGATCCTCTGCTTTGCAGATTTGATTAGACCTATCCTTTTTCTTAAATTCTGCAATACCTCAGGGTTCAGACTGCCTACCCGGGGAAACTGTTCCCCATCATCCTCTGTCATACGTTCCCACTCGTTGCATAATACCTGTGTATGAGTTCTGTATTTTTCACACATTATATACCGTGCGGACCCTTTGGGCCAGCAACCACCAACGTGAACCCTTGTTTGACGTCCCTTCTTTGAACAACTGGCCCCCATCGTTTGTAGTTATTGTTGTCTTAGATAATTCTTACAAACAGACCAGATTGCCCGCTGTAAGGCGACGGTGAAAGTTTAACCAGTGCCTTCACTCACTTCTGCTTTCTGATAACCTCTATTTACTGGGGCGTGTGGGAGTATGCTACCCTCCCCAGCAAATATTGGTTGTTGGAGATTTGCTTAGTGAACAGCGAAACTCCCTTAAAATAACAAATACCTACACAAATCACGTTAGAATGTACAAATAGCGTTTATGATCCCACAATAAATTGTTAATGGGTATCAAGGTAACAAACTAAATGCACACAATCACGTGCGGTACAGTCGCACTGCGTATAAGTAACTAAATATTTATACGCTTTACGACCAATGGAATCGGTTGTTTAGGCTGCGAAACCTTCAGCCGGAGCTTTACCTTGACTATATGGGTGCTACGCAAAACCCCCGGGGCTGCGCTTAAATACCTCGCAGTCCTTTTGTCTGCGGAAACTACTTGCTCCTTTACCTTATATAATGTTAACGCGGGCAAGCCAGTCCCACGCCACCAAGTGTCCACTCACCTGATGTGGTCTCCGACGGGATCCCGATTTGTGGGTTCACAAAAATAATACCTTAAATTCCACACTCACTCCTTTTCAATCAGATACACTTTTAATCTTTCTGTACAGAAATTCCTTTCATACAGGTAGGAGTCCAATCCCTGGGTTTTGCAGTAGAAAAAGGTTTTCTTTTCACTAATACTTTTAGTAAACTTGAACTGAACAACTGTGTGCTATTTACCAGGTGGCTATACTATACCGCCAACCCTAAACAAGGTTATTGTGTGATTTGAGTCTCAATGGGCGTATGCGTACGTTCCGTTGCGTAAAACACGCCACGTGCGTATGCCTTTGCGTCACGTACGTGCTTTTGCACGTTGTCCGAGACACTTATGCACAGAGTGCAGGTACGCCCACAGCGACACAATCAACACGCTTCTATCAATGTAAACAATACTCAACAGAAATTGTTTACAGTGCACCACACAGTATTTGTTATGCTGTGTGTGTGTTCTTTACACTTAAACCCTTAACAATTTTTCTTTTGTATTTTTTTTAACTAAATAGCACAAATTCCTCAGCATGTATCTAATAATCAATTTCTAATGGCAACAAGAAAGTGAGCTGTAACAATGTAGATGTGTGCGTGCGTATGCAAAAACAGAAATAAACAATTTTAAAAGGTAAATAGGGGGCGTGGCCTGGCTAGCATAGAGGAAGGTCGGGTCTCTGCTGAGCTCCGGCTGGCACTGTATCAAAACCCACTTTTTGACCAGATTTGGAGGCCCACCGACAAGGGACTAGTCCCCTAAGCCCCACCACTACACCCAGCACCTGGAGGAAGAAGCTGCGGAATCGGGGGGGCCCTGCGTTGCCCCCTGCGGATTGCGGCCTACCTCCACCCCAGAAGCCGGGGCCTCGATTTTGGAGCTGTGCCGGCGTTTCCTGGGACCCGGTTCGGCGACCCTGCAGACTCTCCCACCCACCTGAAAGGCTCTCCCTGGCACTGGGGGACTCACCCACCGGGCGCTGATCCTCGCAGGAGACCAGGGACCGGACGATCGGCGGGAGGTAAGGGCCGAGAAGTGTCTGGCTGGCAGCCGGCGGCCATCTTGCGGTTGGCGCCGCCCGGCCTCTAGACTTTACCTGGCCGATTCCCGACCTCTCCAGGCGCCTGCCCTTCCTCCCCCGTCTCACACAACACTGCAAGCAAGATCTAGCAAGATCTCTTCCCCCGCTGGCGGGGATCGACGACTGGGAGTCCTCCGGTGGACCTAACTCTCACTGATAAGCGGCGGCCATCTTGGGACTGGCAAAGCACCCATCAAACTCCCTGACTGGTGCTGGCTGTAACTAAGGCTCCCTCTTGTGGCGAATACTGGTATAGTCAACTCAGCCACTATACTTATATCTCTATAACCCTGCCTGTTCTCCTATCTCCTGAAGCCAGCACCTACTCCAGAGAAAGGCCGACGGAATAGCTCTAGCGGCTGCGTGCGGCGATTATCATACCCCGCACCCAACACTCAGACCCGCAGCTCCATCCCCCCTCTCCTGCGACCTCAATCAATCACTGGCTCTGTGCCCCTCCTGAGACTGAAGGGATCTCCTCCACCCCTGCCACCCACCTCGAAGCCCCTATACGCTCTCTTGGGAGGTGCCGGCTTGGACCACCCTCAACCTCCGGCTCTCTGCAACCCGCTCCAGCGGCGGCCGCTTGGTGAGTCTCTGGGACCGTGGTCCCTTCTGCCTCCATCCACCTAAACTCCACCGAGGCCTCCACTGGCACCCACCTGGGAGCCGCTTTCACATCACCCTGCGGTCCTCTCCCCCGCCGGGTCCCCGCCCCAGGGCTGCCCCGATCGCCGGCTGGTCCGTGCCCGGGACGCGTCCCTGTGGTCCCCGAGCGGTGGAGATAGTCTCCGGGATCCCCTCTCCTGCGACTTCGGACTCACACTCTCCAGTCCGGGCCGGGGTGCCCTCCCTCTGCTCACGTGGTCCTCCCTGGGCGGACTCCATCTGCCGGGCTCGGCTGATGACCACACCGTAATGTCTCCTTAAGGCCCCCGAGTCACCTTCCCTGGCCCTGAGCCTCATAGCGGGAGCGCCACCCCCATTCCTCACCCTACTTTCCACCTACCCCCCTACGCCCCCAAGATGACCAGGGGTAACAAAAAATCCCAGGGGTCCGACCTCACACCATTTCTGACCAAAAAAGGCACCCCAGCCACGAACAGGCCTGACAATCCCGGCCCCTCTCAGGCCCCCTCCGAATCGGAGGCCGAAGATGACGATCTCACGCCCCTCACCCGTAAGGACTTCCTCTCCCTCCTTAAGGAGATGCGGGACATTAAGTCCTCAGTCCAAGCTCTACACTCCCTGAAATCCGATATAGCCGATATCGGCTCCAGAACTGACCAACTCGAAAGAAGAGTCGAAGAGGTGGTAACGTTCCAGCAAACAGCAGAGACCGAGTTGCATCAACTCCGTCAGGATGTTGCCCACCTCCGGGAGGAGAACGAGGACCAAGACAATAGAGCAAGGAGAAATAATATGAGGATTCGGGGTATCCCTGAGGAGGTCGAGGCATCTCATCTTGAACTCTACCTTAAACGCCTTTTCGCACACCTATCGCCCGACACCCCCGAGGAACATCTCCTCCTGGACCGAGCCCACCGGGCCTTGCGGCCGCGCTCCCAGGACTCTCCTCAGCCCAGAGATGTCATTCTCCGAATGCACTACTTCACTGCAAAGGAGGCCGTTATGAGGGAGGCCCGACGGCTGGGATCTGTGACTTTCCAAAACACCCCACTCCAGATTTTTCAGGATTTATCCCCGCTAACCTTAGCTAAACGCAGGGACTTCAAACCCATCACTTCCCTGCTCTCCCGTCACAACGTGAAGTACCGTTGGGGTTTCCCTTTCCGGATCTTAGTGTGGCACCAAGGGAAGCTCCTCACAGCTAGAGACCAACCTGAGGCCCAAACACTCCTCTCCAAACTGGGCATCCCCGTTCCTGACCAAGATGTCCACTCTCCACGCCTCCCACCACGGACACAGCGAGATTCACTTCGGTCTCCTCGTTCTGAGTGGTTCACGGTGCCGTCCTCCGGGGCCTCCCAGGCCCCACCTCCAGTGCCCTGAGAACTCTCACCTCTCTACGCTACAGCACCCTACATTGAATTGGGACGATCACTTCTGGTCGTACCCCCCCACCTGAAGTGCTACATTACCTTAGGTTCTTAGTGACCTTACCTCCTGACCCCTCGGTTGCTTCACAATAATATTGTTGTTATCCTCTATTGAAATGTTACATCGTTTGGTAGTTTAAATGTCTAACTGCCCACATATTCAAAAGTTACTCTCTTGATATGTTCCCATGCAGATACTTGACCCACTCTTTCCCCTCCTCCCCCTCCTCCTATTCTCCGCCCCTTGGGGCGGGCGCTCCGGCTATCATCTCTTCCTGTCTTCTCTCCAGCTCTCTCCCTCAGGTACCCCCAGGGGAGGCTTGCCTCCTGTCTTTCCCCGAGCGGCTCGTGACCCGCGATCGGGGCCCCATGCCGCGCCCCCACAGGGCCCCGGGCCCTACCGCTGACCTAGGTGCTTCCCCAACGCCTAGTATTCCTTCCCCTTGTCAGCTTTACCGGTCCTGGCCTCCTCCGCCAGACGACCAACCACCCCCCCACCCCCTCCGGTCCTCTTCCCCTACCACCCCTCCTCTGACCACACTCTCTCTCATTTCATATATCTTCGATCTGTCTCCCCCTCCCCCTTCTCCACCCCCAACCACTCCCGCCCTTTCAAATCCGACCACCTCACTGCTGCCTGCCCATGGGTCTCCGGGTACTCTCCCATAATGTGAAGGGCTTGAACAGCCCTCAAAAGAGAGGCAAGCTATTTGCCTCCCTTAAACACCATAGAGGCGATTTGATTTTCCTACAGGAAACTCACTTCGTGCACGAATCTCACCCTACCCTGCAATGTAAACCATTTCCCGTTTCCTTTCATGCCTGCGATCACCTAGCCAAAAAACGTGGAGTAGCGATCTTAATTGCCCGCCACCTGTCTTTTGAACTCCTAGACTCTCATGCTGACAAAGACGGCCGATTCCTTGTCCTAGTGGGTAAACTCAACAATAATATATGCACCCTGGTTAACGTTTACGCCCCTAATCAGCGACAGGAACGGTTTTTTACAAGGATAGATAATCTCCTCACTCGAGTCCGACAGGGCGACCTTATACTTGCAGGTGACTTCAACTCCGTTCTCAATCCACAGCTAGACCGCTCTACCTTTCCCCCTACTCCTTCCCCGTCAGACTCCCTTCGCTCTAGATCCCTCCTCCGACTCATGCGATCCCAACTTCTCTACGACTCCTGGAGGATAAAAGACCCCTCTGCCCGCGACTACACCTTCTACTCTGCCCCGCATAACTCCTACTCCCGCATTGATATGGTCCTGCTCAGTCATGATCTTGCTTTGAACCTCCGCGATGCCCATATCCACCCACTGATCTGGTCCGACCACGCCCCCATCTCCTGCGACCTCGCAGGTCTGGCTTCCCGTCCTCGCCCTATGACATGGCGCCTCAACGATTCCCTCCTACACAACCCTGAGACAAAGTCCCATCTCCAAGACAAAATCTCTGATTATTTCACCTTAAATGACTCCCCCGATATTTCTAGACCCACCCTCTGGCTGGCGCACAAGGCTGTCCTTCGAGGACACCTCATCAGCCTAGCCTCAAAAGCTAAAAAGCAATCCCTTTCCCAATACAACAGGCTCTCCATTAAACTCCATGCACTTGAGACCCAACACAAGGCGTCTTCCGACCAGGCGGTCTTGTCCGAACTTCGCACCATTAAAGCGGAACTCGATCTTCTTCTTACTACACGGGTGGCCAAGCGCCTTAAGTGGCTTCGCCAGTCCTTTTATGAGAAGGGTGACAAGGCGGACAGGATCCTGGCGGCTCGACTCCGCTCCACAAGAGCCAAAACCAACATTGTCACTATCAGAAACTCTCTCAACCAACTTATTCAGGACCCCACAGCCATTAGAGCTGCCTTCCAATCCTACTACACCGACCTATACAACCTTCCGCCCCCTCCACCGGGCTCTTCCCCCCAACCTCGATCCGACCTTATCTCCCACTTTCTCTCTGCTTCTAAACTACCCAGACTACCCCCGGACGCCTTGGACCTTCTCAACGGTGAGATTACGGTGGAAGAAATCACCCAGACTATACTCATGCAAAAAACCGGCAAATCTCCGGGCCCAGATGGGTTCACCGCTCTCTACTACAAGAAATTCTCTGCCCTTCTCTCCCCCCACCTACACTCTCTCTTCAACGGGATTGTCCAAGGCGACCCTTTTCCCCCTGAGATGCTAGAGGCTAGAATTGTGGTGATCCCCAAAGAAGGCAAGGACCCCCTTAATTGCGCAAGCTATCGCCCCATATCCCTCCTGAACCTAGACCTGAAAATCTTCGCTAAGATCCTGGCCAACCGTCTTAACCCATACCTCCCTTCCCTTGTTCACTACGACCAAGTAGGCTTTATCCCGGGCCGCCAGGCAAGAGACAACACCAGACGTGCCATTGACCTTATACATATCTCTAATTCCAGGAGATGCCCCACGATCATGCTTTCCTTAGATGCCGAAAAAGCATTTGACCGGATCTCCTGGGACTTCTTGAGACCCACCTTGGAGGCCTATGGCTTGTCCGGTGGCTTCCTCACCAGCATCCTAGCATTATACTCCACCCCCTCGGCCACCGTCCTTATCAATGGTACCCCATCCGCCCCACTTAGCATCTCCAATGGCACACGTCAGGGCTGCCCCCTCTCCCCCCTAATATTTGCCCTTATTATAGAACCCCTTGCCTCTCAAATTAGAACACATCCAGATATACACGGAATAAAGGTAGGCCCCACAGATCCCAAAATCTCCCTCTTCGCAGATGACATCCTACTCTCCCTGACCCAGCCCCTTATTTCACTCCCAAACCTATTCTCGGTTCTACAAGCCTATAGCCTCATCTCAGGCTACAAGATCAACTACTCCAAATCTGAGGCCATGATGCTACATATCCCCCAACACCAGGCGGAGTCCCTTCGCACCAATTTTAAATTTAAATGGCAACCCTCAAAGATAAAATACCTAGGGATATACCTAACCCCGCGTTACGACTCCCTCTTCCGGGAAAACTTCCCACCCCTTCTTACCAACACACTAGCCGACCTGACCTCTTGGAACAGTCTCTTCATCTCATGGCTGGGCAGGATCATAGCAGTTAAAATGACCATAATCCCCAAATGGCTCTACCTTTTCCAGACTCTCCCTGTGGCGGTCCCGGCCCCCTTCCTCCGCAATATCCAACGAGCCCTTGTGCGCTTTATTTGGAACCACAGACCTCCCCGCATTGCTGCCAACACCCTGAAAAGAGCAACCTCCATGGGAGGCAGAGGACTTCCCGATGTCAAATTATACTACCTCGCCTCCCACTTATCCCACATTGTCACTTCCTACGCTCCTCCAGGATCGGTTTCTTGGCTGGACATCGAAGCAGCCTTCATTGGCATCCCAGATCTGACCCCCCTATGGGGACTCCCCTCTGCCTTTCGACCCCCAACCTCTAAACTTCTTCCCACCATCAAATTCAACCTCAAAACCTGGGACACCCTCTCTCTGAAGTGGGGTCTCACTACTACACCCTCACCCTTAACCCCCATCTGGCAGAACCCCATGTTTCCCTCCGGACTCTCAGCTACGAGATCCCGGACGTGGATAACTCTGGGCCTTAAATTCCCAATCGACTTTGCCGATCGAGGCCAATGGCTGTCCCTCCCGGACCTCCAGCAGAAAACCCCCTCACAGCCACTCAACCCCTTTCAATTCTTACAAATACGCCACTTTTTAACCTCCCTCCCTTCCACCGCCTTACTCCGTGCCCTTACTCCCTTTGAATCCCTATGTGTCAACTCCCACTCCTCCAAAGGCACAATCTCCCAACTTTACTCTCTCCTACTGGATTTTTCCCTGCCCCTATCCCGGCCCCATGAACTTGCATGGGAACGGGACCTCGGGCCCCCACCTGAAACTCAGGATTGGGAGGACATGAGACTAGGGATTGCTAAAAGCTCTATTGCCACCGCCTTTAAGGAAACGGCCTACAAAGTTTATTACCGCTGGTACTATACCCCCGACCGTCTTAACAAATTTTTCCCGTCCTCCTCTCCAGCCTGCTGGAGGAACTGTGGGGAGAGAGGTACTATGCTCCACATATGGTGGACCTGCCCGGTTATCGTCCCCTTCTGGGATCTGGTCCACTCCCTCCTCAACTCACTTCTAGAATCCCCTGTAATGAAAGACCCTTGGGTCTCCTTACTGTGTTATCCCCCCCCACTCCTCAATAAATTCTCCCAAAAGCTGACCTCACACATTCTAGCCGCAGCTAAATCACTGATCGCCCTCAACTGGAAGAACCCCTTACCACCCTCCCTACTATCCCTCAAAGCTAAAATCTGGCACATCGCCTCAATGGAAAAGATAACCTATTACCTCCACGACCGGGGCCACGTCTTCGAGCAGGTCTGGGCTCCCTGGCTCGCCGCTGAACGTGGTTAGCCGGCTCCCTCCACCTGCTCCAGCTCCTCCCGTAGACCCATGGGCACCCACTTACTTCTCCCTTTGACATTCCTCCTTATCTCATCTCCTATCTTTCTCAATTATCTCTTCCTCCTATTACCCTCTCTGTCCGTGTCTCTTCTCCGTTTCCTCCCCCCCCTATTATGACCGTCCTGTTCTCAAGACTTATATTATGTATGGTTACAAATGTGGTTATTTCCCCCCCCCCCCTGTTTCTCTTCTCCCCCCCCCCCCGATTCCCATGTTTGAACTTGATTGTTTTTCCCATACCAATTAACCCGGTTACTCACTGGAAAACTGTGGTCTATTTTGGACACTGGCTATGTTGGCCATATGTCCCTTGTACTCCTAGAATGCCTTCTTTATGTACCTGACCACGCAAAAATAAAGAATTTCAAAAAAAAAAAAAAAAAAAAAAAAAAAGGTAAATAGCGTATTGTTCTTACCTCCGGTTCCGGATTCCACCCCAGCACTCCTACAGCGTAGCGAAACAGACGCTTATCTAGCCAGCACTACTGTATCCTTCACCACCAATACGGATACGAAAGGATACTGCGTTCCCGCCCTTTGCTGACAGGTAAAGTCTGTTTTAGCTAGTGCGGATGGATGTGTGGAGGACGGACGAGCCCTCAATTGAGAATGCTGATTTGATTACCTTATTAAACACTCTAAGAGGTTAAGAGACACAGTACGCAATTGGCGTACGAGGTACCGTAAGGGTACGCTCTTAGCGTAGCGGACGCTAAATCGGGAGCGAGCCGCTTGAGCGACACAAACGCTCGCGAGAATACGCTGGTGGTATCGGGCACACTATAGGTGAGCAAAATACACAATATGGGGTGGTGCTCAAGCGCTACAGTTCATCAGTCGACCAATGGAGATTGATCACAGTCTTGGAAATTCTATTAGGATTTCTCCAATCACCAAGTACTTCCTCAATCCTTTTTCACCGGTTTTTCACAGGTCCGCACCTTTTGACTAACCTCCTTCAAATGGGATATGTACATCAAAAGGTTTCTTTAGGAGTTCTCTTCCTACACTTTCATCTCAGTAACACGATCACAGCAACCCGTCCCTCAGAATAGGCACTCACCTTTCAAAAGTGCCCTATGTTCCTTGAAAGGTTTCTTTTCAGCTGGTGAGGTTCTGAGTCTTCATTGATAACCCCCAATGTGGGTCAAATATGTGGATAAAAGGCAATGGATATCCAAAAATGCACAAATTTATTGTATATTAAAAAATTATATCCATATCAATAAAAGAAACAATATCAAAAAATAACAAAGTTAAAACAATTAATAGCCGGTGCCTCTGGTCAATAGGGACTATAGGTGAGCGACTAACGTAATGCTACGCTATTAGCGTAGCGGACGCTCGGGACCACGAGGAGATCACGAGCGGCGCAGACGCTAACTGGATAACAATCAGTAAAACTTGTATGTAACACGCTGGAAAGATATTCTTATGCTGTATACCTTGTACTAGAACCACTGTAGTGATGCAACGCTGTTTAACCTTATAGATACTAAAGCTGTTTGAGCGATCGAGACGCTCCTATTACCCCTTGCAATATAACGAATACACACTACCGTTTTAAGGGTCCAAAACCTTTTACTAACACATATCTAAAGTTACTTCAAAAGGGGAAACAGTTCACAAGTCATACGCTACAAACTAACATATAATTCTAGCAAAGTATCTAGACAGTAACATGCACAATAGAGAACGATCGCATTACAAATACAGAGACTAAGTGTGAATGGCTAACAACATACGGGTAACAAAGTGGCAACAGAGAAACATACCATACGGGGAACACACGCAGGCGCAACCGGAATCCAGTCCTCCAATTATCAGCGATAACTGTTGAAGAGAAAGTACTGGCTGGCCTGGGGACGGTACCCTTATATACTCTGCACACAATACAGTACAATGGTCCCTATATTCTTATTGTTCATTGGACACAGGAATTCGGCTTCGCATTATAACAAAAGATCATAGGTTGATTCATACAGGTGGGCTGTGGCTATTTCCAACTGCTCAGGTGGGTGGGATACTAGGTTTCCCGCCGCATGGCTAAGTAAGTGCAAATAATAGTAAATGGACATAAACTTCTTATGTCCATAACTATTCGCATGAGCGATTAATCCGCTTCAAACCAACACCGGAATATTGCTAATTAAATACTCTTCCGATGGATACTAAACACCACTGTATTACTCCTGTCTGACCCTTCGTATCAAACAAAGGGGGATTTCTCTGTTCATGAACATTCTACATTAACCAAACTTTCAGATTCTATCAAAGGGACCATGATCTACAAAATACATTATATAGTGGAAATATGTAACGATTGAGTCGCACGCTACGAACACATGAACTCTACCGTAAATGCACATACCGCGCGCCCGCGGGTGCCCGCAACAGCGAGTATGCGCACGCACGGGAGAGCGCACGCATGCGCAGCGCAGACCTGTGTGAGGTGCAAATATGGCAGTGTGCATCGTGATATTTTTCTGACTTTGACACTCCCATACTGGATTGCCTCGTATGAAGCAACCATCTTTCCCAGCAATCTTATGTAGAGATGTACAGACACTCGAGTAGGTCAGAGCACCATGCGGACCATCTCCTGAAGTTTTCACCTTGTCCTCTGGTAGAAACACCTTCTAGCCCACAGTAACCAGCAACATCCCCAGGAACAGGAGCCTCTGAGTTGGCTCCAGGTGGGACTTCTGTAAGTTGAGGATCGAACCATGGTCGGACAGAAGACAGATGGTGCGGTCGATATGGAGCAACAAAAGCTCCCTGGATCTTGCCTTTATCAGCAGGTCATCCAGATAAGGGACCGCATTGATCCCCCTGGACCCGGAGTTGAAGCATCATCGTCGCCATCACCTTCGTGAATACCCTCAGGGCTGTTGACAGGCCAAAGGGCTGTGCCTGGAATTGGAAGCGATTGTCCAGCAGGGCAAACCGCAAGCACGCCTGATGAGGAGGCCAAATCGGAATATGGAGATAGGCGTCCTTGATATCCAAGGAGACCAGAAATTCCTGTTCTTCCAGCCGGCAATCTCTGCTCGCAGGGATTCCATTTTGAACTTGAATACCCTCAAATAAGTATTCAAGGATTTCAGGTTCAGATTAGGTCTGACTGAACTGCCCAGCTTCGGCACCACCACAAACAGGTTTGAGTAAAACCCCTTGCCGCGGGACTGGACCCACTTTCAGATAGTCTGTTGTAACGTAACTTGCATATCCTCCGAAGCTGGTAAGCTTGATTTGTAAAATCGTTGGAAAGGGGGGAGGGGGGGGGGGGGTGTTGTGTACTGTCAAACTCCAGTCTCTAGCCTTGAGAAGCGAGCTCCCAAACCCAGGCATCCTGGCAGGAGGTCTCCCAGATGTGGCTGAAGTGACGCAGTCAAGCTCTCCCCTCAGGAGAGACAGGCAAGAGACAAAGACATCCACCCCAGGGGCGTTCCTCCCAAAATTTTCTACCTTGAGGTGCAAATGGGAAAGTGCGCAAAAACTTTTTGGACACATGGAATTTTTTTGCCTGGATTTTTCCAGGCCTCTTTGAATAAGTCACCTAACTCTGGAGATTCAGGGAAAGTAACACTGGGGGCTTGTTTTGTACAAAGAAAAACGACTGTTGTGAAGCAGCATCCTCTAGAGGGAGCTGTAACACATCCCTAACAGCCAAAATGAGGGGTTCAATACCCTGAGTAGAATCGGGATCCAGGTCATCCCCATCATCTTGTATATCATCATCTGTATCAGAGAGCAGAGCAGGTAAACCACTCTTCTGTGGACCTGCATGAGAGAGAGAGAGAGAGAGAGAGAGAGAGAGAGAGAGAGGCGGGGGGCTATGCATCAGCCCAAACAGCTAAATCTGCAACAGCTTGTTGCAGTAGCTGAATTTTTTGCACATTAGCAGCAAGCTAGGATGATATATCTGACATCATAGTCTTAAGAGACCCTAACCAGTGGGGCTCTGTACCCTCTCCCCCAAACTCTTCACTAATTTGTGAAGATTGACTACATTGCTCACAGGAAATAGTCATTAGATAATGGAGAGAATCTGGTGTGACAGATACTGCACAGCTTGTGCTTATCCATATTTCACAGTAAGTACAATAACATACACAAACACACAGACCGTTATAATGCAAGCATGCCCTACTGTATGTGAGAAGAGACAGAGAGAGGGAGAAATACCAGCACACACTGAGCTGTACAGCCCCAGCGAGACGGTCAGCTCTGTAAATCACAGAAACACTAATAAATGTAGTCCTAAATAAAGCGGCTCTCCCTCTTAGCTACACCCTGTACCAGTTTCCAGCATGTCTGTGAGGCAGGAAGCGCTGAGTGTGTGCTGTTGATGGCTGCTGTAAGCAGAGGAAGGTGCCAAAATGCTGCTGGTCCCGCTCTGAGGAATGGCGCCGGAGCTGTACATATTATTTATACTGGCACAGTCTCCAGATAAGCTTAAAACCTCACACAAGTGGTTAGTCAAGCAGTTTTGTGCCAGTGTACACACGGGGGTTCCTGGCAGGAACCCCCAGGGAGGGTCCTGTACGACGTGCCCGTGGTCAGCCGCACTTTCAACTGGGGACCCCCTTAGCGGGGTCCCTGGTGTGTACTCACCACCGATGTCACCTTCAGGATGCGTTGGGGGTGTGCATCCTCTCCCAAGGGCACTTTTTTCTAAAATGCCTGTGGGAGGGGGCATAGAGGGGAGGAGCCAGCACACCCAGTTAAAGAAATTTAAAGTGCACTGGTACCTTTGGACCCCATCTATACCCCATCGTACCAGTTTCCCCCAATATCCCTTATGGATGCTAGAGAAATGGTATTATTCAGATTGTATGTTGTATCAATGTATATTCTGTATGAAAAATGTTATCCCTTCATCCTGGTTCACAAGTTACAAGTCTGTAATTAACTAGCCAGGGACACAAGCCACCAGCCAATTGGTTTATGGAAATGTATATGTGCTCTTCACAGCAGGGGGCTATTTGTAAATTACACTTTCCTCCTCATAAATCCACATTCAAGTGACAGGACAGGTTCTGAAGCCAAGGGGGAAGTGCTGATGAGGGATTTCCTGCTAGGGCTGGGCTGGGCATATGTTCAGGGCACTTCTGACAAACTATGGTGAATTCTCTGTAGACCCTGCCTGTCTGACTGGTAAAACCCATGGCTTATAGGCACCTAAAGGACCTTCAGCTACCCTAGACACAAACAACACCTTCTGGCATTAAAATGGTTAAAATCCACAAGGGTGGGAGCTTGATTTTTGGAGTAGCAGCCAGGAGGGAAAAAGTCTGAGGAGAATTTGCTCCCTGGGAGCACCACCTAAGGAGAGGCCAGCATGACTGGTTATGCATTATTATTATTATTATTATTCTTTATTTATATGGCACCACATGGGATCCGCAGCACCCAATTACAGAGTAAACAAGCAAAACATGAAGACATTGACTGACAGTTCAATACAATATAGCACAAGTACAGGGTATATAAAACATAGCTGCGTCAGTAAACAGCACTGAAATTAGTATCAGGGTGGCAGAAAACCGAAGGATTTGGTGCCATCAAAGGGAGTATTGAAAAGAAGATAAGTTAAGTAAATGACGTAAAAGCACATAAGGGAAGAGGACCCTGCTTGTGAGAGCTTACATTCTAAAGGGGAGGGGCACACAGACCGGAGTGACACAGATGGGGTAGAAAGTGAGCGTGGGCCACAGAAGTCTTAGGATGAGACACAGCTGGGTTTGGTGAAGAAATGTGTCTTGAGAGCCTGCTTGAAGTTTTGTAGAGAGATGGAGAGTCTGAGGGGGAGAGGTAGAGAATTCCAGAAAAAGGGGGCAGCACGTGCAAATGCATTGACCAGTTCTAATGCGACTCCTTAACGACAAGAGTTATCAACTTACGTAATGAGGACTCTGGGTTTGTTTTATCCTTTTATTATTTTCTCTGAAATTAGTGTGTACTTTGTAATCCTTTTTTGTAATTGCAGACTCTGAAGTTATTCGTGAAATGAAATCCTAATGCTCATGTTAATTGTTTCATGAAAAATTAATAATTGTGTATTCAGGTAGAAGTTAAGGCTACCTACTGTAGTGTCAGAGCACTGAATTCCTCTTGCTGCTGGCAATTACCATGTCGGAAGTAACCCATAAATCACTGGCAGCGATTTTTCAGATTGACATTATCTGGGGAATCATCCAGCCAATCATGACAAATTCCATAAACAATGTTCTAGAACATATTTAATAGAAATGTATTAAGATTTGCATTCACAGTAAAAAGAAACAAATCCTGCGCCCTTAATGTTTGCTTAGCATACAGAGTCTGTCAATGTAATATGTTACTGGTAACGACTGCAGCCTTTATATTATCCATTGCAAACTGGACTGGTCTTCCTTTACTAGTCATGTCAGAATCCTTTTTCGCCTAGCCATGTTTTTAGTTCCTTATCATAATAACCTTTAACCCGGATGGTGCGATTGATCTCATTTACTTGAATAGCTGGTGTCTTTCCTGTTAGCTGGGTCAGGAAATCTCGAACTTCAGTTTCCAGTGCCTAAAGTGGATACAGAAAATCCTAATCAGATACCAACACTAAGAAGATTCTGATACTCTGTTGTACAAAACAGACTAGTATTATACATTTTATTTAACAGAATGTTACCTACCAATGCCAGATTGTTAACCATGGTTTGCCAAATAGGCCATAAATTAATACACATCTACTGGGACTTGCAGTGTGACCTGGCGACAGATGCCTATGTTAAACTAGGGATACTCACCTTTATTATAAAGAATTGTAAGTAGGAACAGTATCCCTGGCACTTTCTTCTAAAACATAAATATTAGACAGTAACCATGGAATACATTTTACTCATTCATATAAAATCAGCTATAGCCAGAAAATAGTTTCTCGTTAATTATGTTTATAATTCACATAATGTAAAAATACTTTGTCCTGAAATAAGTTAATAATTATGAATTAATATTTTATACTTAATTATTATTAAATTAATAATGCTCGTTAATATTTTCCATTTTGAACAGCAAAAGAGGATTTATGTTCTTACCTTGCTAAATCCTTTTCTTTAAATCTATAGGGGGCCTAGGGAACACTGGATATAGACAGGAGAGCAGAGAGAGTCTGGGCACCAAGTAGTTACTACATTTTTTCCCAGCAGCCCCAGACTCCCTCTCCACTATACCCCAGCTAGTAAAGTTAGTAAGCTCACGGCAGGAGAAAGAAAACCGGTATACATGCAAACTCACTTGCAGGAGAGGCATTCAGGAAACTGGTACCTAAGGAACTATCCCCCGCAAGCCAGGAGCGTCAGGGTGGACGCCCTGTGCCCACTATGTACTCGAAGAAAAGGAATAAATTAAGGAGGAACATAAATCTTCTTTTCTTGTTCCTTCCACTAGGGGGCACAGGGAACATTGGGATGTCCTAAAGCTGTCCCCTAATGGTGGGGACACCCCGAAGCTGCGCTGAGACCCGTACACCCTAAGGTTGCGTCTCAAGCTGCAAAGCATCAGATGAAAAAAATGACAGAGGATCAAGTGGCCACTTCACAGAGCTGTTCTGCAGTAGCACCATGCTGAGCTGCCCCCAAAAAGCCCCCATTGACCGGGTGGTATGAGCAATCAACACCACAGGGGCAGGAAGAGCCATTGCAGAGTAAACATGGCAGATAGTCAAGAGGAGCCACCTGGCCAAAGTCTGTTTTAAAGCTGGCCAGTCCCATTTGTGAACATCAAAACAGGACAAATAATCTAACCTGTGGACGTCCCTGGTCCTGACCCCCGAAAGATCGGAGAGCCCTCACTACATCGAGAGACTCCCTCCAGCAAAGTGTTCGGAGAATAGAAGACGGAACCACTGTCTCTTGGTTGATGTGAAACAGAAAGACCACTTTAGGTAAATAACCAAAGTAAGCACTAGGGACTCCCGATTTGCATGGAAAAGCAGAAAAGGGTGAGCAGCAAGTGAAGGCACGCAAATCTGACACCATCCGGGCCAACTCATTGGCAAGTAAGAAAACTTTAATGCAAGCAAACAAATGTCCACTGTATGCATGGGCTTAAAATAGTGGACTTGAGAGCCCTAAAAACCCAAGGACAGGTCCCATGGAGCAGCCGAAGGGACAAACTGCAGGTGGATGTGTAAGATGCCCTGAAAAGAGACTGGTACGTCCAGTAAGAAAGCAATTTAGCACTGAAAGAGGACAGACATGACAGAGACCTGTACCTTCAAGGACAAGAGTAGAAGCCCAAATCTAAATTTGCCTTTAGAAAAGGGAAGGATTTGAGAAAGACGGAAGAACCTGATGTCGAAACGGTGGTGGAACAGCATGAAGAATGTCTGCCAAACTTGGAGATAAAGACTTGCCGAATACAACTTTTGGGCATCGATCATGGTATGAAACCCTTTGCTCTCAAGATGGATGTCTCAAGAGCAAACCCGCCAAAGCATGGTGGGCCAGATCCAGACGGAAGCTCCGGCCTTAAGATAGAAGATCCGGCCGCTGAGGCAGATGCAGGAGTGTTGGGGGAGAATTGTAGAAAAGCTACCCATCACGGGCACTAGATCGAAGCCACGAGCAACACCCTGCATCACTCCAATGTCAACCTGCAATGGACCCGCAGGAACTCTGGGATTGGAGGAAGATGTATATAAGCAGGAATGTCCTCTGTATAAATAGAGCATCCACCAGGAGAGTTCGAAGTTCTCGGACACAGAACGTGTCTCAGCAGACTGTGGCTATTTCAAGACACCAATCTGGCAAATCCTGTCGATAACGAGGAGTTCAAAGGGGAGCGCCGGAAAAAATAAGATTTTACTTACCGATAAATCTATTTCTCGTAGTCCGTAGTGGATGCTGGGGACTCCGTCAGGACCATGGGGAATAGCGGCTCCGCAGGAGACAGGGCACAAAAGCAAGCTTTTAGGATCACATGGTGTGTACTGGCTCCTCCCCCTATGACCCTCCTCCAAGCCTCAGTTAGGTACTGTGCCCGGACGAGCGTACACAATAAGGAAGGATCTTGAATCCCGGGTAAGACCCAAACCAGCCACACCAATCACACCGTACAACTTGTGATCTGAACCCAGTTAACAGTATGATAACAATGAAGTAGCCTCTAAAAAAAATGGCTCACAACAATAATAACCCGATTTTTGTAACAATAACTATGTACAAGTAATGCAGACAATCCGCACTTGGGATGGGCGCCCAGCATCCACTACGGACTACGAGAAATAGATTTATCGGTAAGTAAAATCTTATTTTCTCTAACGTCCTAGTGGATGCTGGGGACTCCGTCAGGACCATGGGGATTATACCAAAGCTCCCAAACGGGCGGGAGAGTGCGGGTGACTCTGCAGCACCGAATGAGAGAACTCCAGGTCCTCCTCAGCCAGGGTATCAAATTTGTAGAATTTTACAAACGTGTTCCCCCCTGACCACGTAGCTGCTCGGCAAAATTTTAAAGCCGAGACCCCCTCGGGCATCCGCCCAAGATGAGCCCACCTTCCTTGTGGAATGGGCATTGACAGATTTTGGCTGTGGCAGGCCTGCCACAGACTGTGCAAGCTGAATTGTACTACAAATCCAACGAGCAATAGTCTGCTTAGAAGCAGGAGCACCCATCTTTTGGGGTGCATACAATATAAACAGCAAGTCAGACTTTCTGACTCCAGCCGTCCTGGAAATAAATATATATATATATATATATATATATATATATATATATATATATATATATATTTTTAGGGCCCCGACAACGTCTAGCAACTTGGAGTCCTCCAAGTCCCTAGTAGCCGCAGGCACCACAATATGTTGTTTCAGGCGAAACGCTGACACCACCTTAGGAAGAAACTGGGGACGAGTCCGCAGTTCTGCCCTGTCCGAATGGAAAAACAAATATGAGCTTTTTTTAAGACAAAGCCCCCAATTCTGACAATCGCCTGGCCGAGGCCAGGGCCACAACATGGTCCCTTTCCATGTGAGATATTTCAAATCCACAGATTTGATCGGTTCAAACCAATATGATTTGAGGAATCCCAACACTACGTTGAGATCCCACGGTGCCACTGGAGGCACACAAGGGGCTGTATATGCAATACTCCCTTGACAAACGTCTGGACTTCAGGAATTGAAGCCAATTTTTTCTGGAAGAAAATCTACAGGGCCGAAACTTGAACCTTAATGGACCCCAATTTGAGGCTCATAGACACTCCTGTTTTCAGGAAGTGCAGAAATCGACCTAGTTGAAATTTTTTCGTGGGGCCTTCCTGGCCTCACCCACGCAACATATTTTCACCACATGTGGTGATAACGTTGTGCGGTCACCTCCTTCCTGGCTTTGACCAGGGTAGGTATGACCTCTTCCGGAATGCCTTTTCCCTTAGGATCCGGCGTTCAACCGCCATGCCGTCAAACGCAGTCGCGGTAAGTCTTGGAACAGACAAGGTCCCTGCTGGAGCAGGTCCTTTCTTAGAGGCAGATGCCACGGTTCCTCTTGGAACAGACATGGTTCTTGCTGAAAGCAAATCCCATCTTAGCTCCCGAGGCCATTAGTCCTCTGTGAGCATCTCTTGAAGTTCCGGGTACCAAGTCCCTCTTGGCCAATCCGGAGCCACGAGTATAGTTCTTACTCCTCTACGTCTTATAATTCTCAATACCTTGGTTATGAGAAGCAGAAGAGGGAACACATACACCGACTGTTACACCCACGGTGTTACCAGGACGTCCACAGCTATCGCCTGAAGGTCTCGTGACCTGGCGCAATACCTGTCCCGTTTTTTGTTCGGGCGGGACGCCATCATTTCCACCTTTGGTCTTTCCCAACGGTTCACAATCATGCGGAAAACTTCCCGATGAAGTTCCCACTCTCCCGGGTGGAGGTCGTGCCTGCTGAGGAAGTCTGCTTCCCAGTCGTCCACTCCCGGAATGAACACTGCTGACAGTGCTATCACATGATTTTCCGTCTAGCGAAAAATCCTTGCAGTTTTGACCACTGCCCTCCTGCTTCTTGTGCCGCCCTATCTGTTTACGTGGGCGACTGCCGTGATGTTATCCCACTGGATCAATACCGGCTGACCTTGAAGCAGAGGCCTTGCTAAGCTTATAGCATTACAAATTTGCTCTTAGCTCCAGTATATTTATGTGGAGAGAATTCTCCAGACTTGATCACACTCCCTGGAAATTTTTTCCCTGTGTGACTGCTCCCCAGCCTCTCAGGCTGGCCTCCGTGGATACCAGCATCCAATCCTGAATGCCGAATCTGCGGCCCTCTAGAAGATGAGCACTCTGTAATCACCACAGGAGAGACACCCTTGTCCTTGAATATAGGGTTATCCGCTGATGCATCTGAAGATGCGATCCGGACCATTTGTCCAGCAGATCCCACTGAAGAGTTCTTGCGTGAAATCTGCCGAATGGAAGCGCTTCGTAATAAGCCACCATTTTTTACCAGGACTCTTGTGCAATGATGCACTGACACCTTTCCTGGTTTTAGGAGGATCCCGATTAGCTCGGATAACTCCATGGCTTTCTCCTCTGGGAGAAACACCCTTTTCCTGGACTGTGTCCAGAATCATCCCTAGGACCAGCAGACGTGTCGTCGGAACAACTGCGGTTTTGGAATATTTAGAATCCACCCGTGCTGTCGTAGAACTACTTGAGATAGTGCTACTCCGACCTCCAACTGTTCTCTGGACCTTGTTCTTATCAGGAGGTCGTCCATTTTCTTTGAAGACGAATCCTCATTTCGGTCATTACCTTGGTAAAGACCCGGGGTGCCTTGGACACTCCAACGGCATCGTCTGAAACTGATAGTGACAGTTCTGTACCACGAACCTGAGGTACCCTTGGTGAGAAAAGCAAATTTTGGGACATGGAGGTAAGCATCCCTGATGTCCAGGGACACCATATAGTCCCCTTGTTCCCAGTTCGCTATCACTGCTCTGAGTGACTCCATCTGGATTTGAACCCTTGTAAGTGTTCAAATTTTTCAGATTTAGAATCGGTCTCACCTAGCCTTCTGGCTTCAGTACCACCCTATAGTGTGGAACAATACCCCTTTCCTTGTTGTAGGAGGGGTAATTTTATTATCACCTGCTGGGAATACAGCTTGTGAATTGTTTTCAATACTGCCTCCCTGTCGGAGGGGGACATTGGTACAGCAGACTACAGGAACCTGCGAGGGGGGAAACGCCTCGACATTCCAATCTGTGCCCCTTTGATACTACTTGTAGGATCCAGGGGTCCTGTACGGTCCCAGCGTCATGCTGAGAACTTAGTAGAAGCGGTGGAGGGCTTCTGTTACTGGGAATGGGCTGCCTGCTGCAGTCTTCTTCCCTTTCCTCTATCCCTGGGCAGATATCTTATAGGGACGAAAAGACTGAGGCTGAAAAGACGGTGTCTTTTTCTGCAGAGATGTGACTTAGGGTAAAAAACGGTGGATCTTCCAGCAGTTGCCGTGGCCACCAGGTCCCATGGACCGACCCCAAATAACTCCTCCCCTTTTATACGGCAATACATCTTTGTGCCGTTTGGAATCTGCATCCCCTGACCACTGTCGTGTCCATAAACATCTTCTTGCAGATATGGACATCGCATTTACTCTTGATGCCAGAGTGCAAATATCCCTCTGCGCATCTCGTATATATAGAAATGCATCCTTTAAATGCTCTATAGTCAATAAAATACTGTCCCTGTCAAGGGTATCAATATTTTTAGTCAGGGAATCCGACCAAGCCACCTCAGCTCTGCACATCCAGGCTGAGGCGATCGCTGGTCACAGTATAACACCAGCATGTGTGTGTATACTTTTTAGGATATTTTTCTGATAAGCATGTGAGCGCCTTATCCACCCTGAGGGGTGTTTCCCAATGCGCCTTAACTTCTGGCGGGAAAGGGTATACCGCCAATAATTTTCTATCGGGGGAAACCCACGCATCATCACACACTTCATTTAATTTATCTGATTCAGGAAAAACTACAGGTAGTTTTTTCACCTCACACATAATACCCTTCTTTGTGGTACTTGGAGTATCAGAAATATGTAACACCTCCTTCATTGCCCTTAACGTGTGGCCCTAAAGGAAAATACGTTTGTTTCTTCACCGTCGACACTGAAATCAGTGTCCGTGTCTGGGTCTATGTCGACCGACTGAGGTAAATGGGCGTTTTTACAAGCCCCTGACGGTGTCTGAGACGCCTGGACCGGTACTAATTTGTTCGCCGGCCGTCTCATGTCGTCAACCCACTTGCAGCGTGTTGACATTATCACGTAATTCCATAAGTAAGCCATCCATTCCGGTGTCGACTCCCTAGAGAGTGACATCACCATTACAGGCAATTTTGCTCCGCCTCCTCACCAACATTTTCCTCATACATGTCGACACACACGTACCGACATACAGCACACACATAGGGAATGCTCTGATAGAGGACAGGACCCACTAGCCCTTTGGGGAGACAGAGGGAGAGTTTGCCAGCACACACCAAAATGCTATAATTATACAGGGACAACCCTTATATAAGTGTTCCTCCCATATAGCATTTAATATATATGTATATCGCCAAATCAGTGCCCCCCCTCTCTGTTTTAACCCTGTTTCTGTAGTGCAGTGCAGGGGAGAGCCTGGGAGCCTTCCCCTCAGCCTTTCTGTGAGGGAAAATGGCGCTGTGTGCTGAGGAGAATAGGCCCCGCCCCCTTTTCGGCGGGCTTCTTCTCCGGAGATTGTGAAGTCTGGCAGGGGTTAAATACATCCATATAGCCTCAAGGGCTATATGTGATGTATTTTTCGCCATACAGGTATTCTACATTGCTGCCAGGGCGCCCCCCCCGCGCCCTGCACCCTCCGTGATCGCTGTGGGAAGTGTGCTGACAGACAATGGCGCACAGCTGCAGTGCTGTGCGCTACCTGAGGAAGACTGAAAAGTCTTCTGCCGCCTGGTTCCGGACCTCTTCAATCTTCAGCATCTGCAAGGGGGTCGGCGGCGCGGCTCCGGGACGAACCCCAGGGCGAGACCTGTGTTCCGACTCCCTCTGAAGCTAATGGTGTCCAGTAGCCTAAGAATCCAATCCATCCTGCACGCAGGTGAGTTGAAATTCTCTCCCCTAAGTCCCTCGATGCAGTGAGCCTGTTGCCAGCAGGACTCACTGAAAATAAAGAACCTAAAAACTTTTTCTAAGCAACTCTTTAAGAGAGCCACCTAGATTGCACCCTTCTCGGACGGGCACAAAAACCTAACTGAGGCTTGGAGGAGGGTCATAGGGGGAGGAGCCAGTACACACCATGTGATCCTAAAAGCTTGCTTTTGTGCCCTGTCTCCTGCGGAGCCGCTATTCCCCATGGTCCTGACGGAGTCCCCAGCATCCACTAGGACGTTAGAGAAATTACATTATAACCCACTACAGAGGATGCAAATGAGCTCCCTCATGGCCCTGATACTGCAATTATAGTACAGATGGAGCATAATTGCAAAGATTGTCACAATGTCAGACTGTAGCTGGACAGGACAATGGGGGTCATTCAGAGTTAATCGGTCGCTAGCAACTTTTTGCTGTGCTGCGATCAGAAAGTTGCCGCCTATGGGGGAGTGTATTTTCGCTTTGCAAGTGTGCGAACGCCTTTGCAGCAGACGGCACAAAAAAGTTTGTTGCAGTTTCTGAGTAGCTCTGGACTTTCTCAGCTGCTGCGATCACTTCAGACTTTTTGGTCCTGGAATTGACGTCAGGCACCCGCCCTGCAAACGCTTGGACACGCCTGCGTTTTTCCAAACACTCCCAGAAAACGGTCAGTTGACACCCATAAACGCTCTCTTTCTGTCAATCACCTTGCGATCGACTGTGCAAACGGATTCTTTGTTAAATACAACGCCCAGCACCAATCCTCTTTGTACCCGTACGATGCGCCTGCGCATTGCGGTGCATACGCAGTTTTGCCGAGTTTGAACTTGATCGCAGCGCTGCAAAAAGTTGTTAGTGAGCGATCAACTCGGAATGACCCCCTATGTCAGAAGAGTAGCAGAGCCAGGACTAATTGAGCTAGACCCAGAGGACTGAAGGCCACTTGGAAGTCCAGAGCACAGAGTGATAACCGGCCTTTGTGGGCCAATGACTGGTTACTCACCTGCATCGATAGGGAGGACAGCTGCAGACCTGATCCAAAAGAGGCGTCCCATATCTAAGTGGTGCCACGGATTTCACAAGAGAGAAGGAACGCATTTGTTTGAGGAGCGATCTGTTGCACTGAGCCAAAATTTCCATCTGAAGAGATTGGGAGTGAAACAGAGCATACTCCACCATGTCGGACATGGAACTAGAGAGCCTAAGAACTGTATGCGATGATGCCAGAATACATAATCTTCGTTTGCAAGAGCCAAAGTCTGTCCACCAAGAGGAACACCTGATAAACCCTGGAATCCTGCAAAGCTTCCAGTATAACATCTCCTGAGACATAGTCAAGGAGTAATTCTTCCCATCAATGATCCATCTGAAGAACCGGAGAATAACTATCGCAAGACAAATGTGTTCCCTGAGGAAATCCAGTAACTGGGCCATAAGCAGGACAGTCAGATAGATTAAAATCGGAGACCTTTGTGCCAAAGATGTATGAAAACATGCATCACTGTGGCCATCTCAGTAACAATGCAAGAAAATGGAAGCACCCTGGGCAAGCGTCGATGACTGACTCCGATAGGAAAATATACAGTATGTCTTGAGGCTGCCCTAAAATCCCCCAGTTCCAGAGGCAGAACAATGGAGTGAAGGGACTCCCTGCGGTACTTGGGAATCCACAGGCACACGTCTAGAGCCTTTACAGCAAGGATGACTGGGACAAGCCATCCAGTTTCTAAATCAGGAACAAGTTGGCATAGAAATCCGTACCTCTTTTGAGGCGGGGGGGGGAACATGGATGAAGATCCTGGAGGACAGAAGGGAGTAAATGACTCACTGAGAGCACCTGGAAGTGCTAGAAAGCTGGTGGCCAGGAATGGTGGATGCCCTGAAAGCCAGAGTGCATGCCTGTGAAATCATACCTCTGACCCTGTCATCTGTCATGGTTCCTATCCACGCCTCAAAATAGGGAAAGCCAGTCTACTGTGCTGGAGTCCCTCTCGTCTGGAAGCCCGCGCCCAATGTACTTCATTGTATATGTGCTGTATTGTTTATTCTATCTATTACGCGCCTTGAGTCCTATTGGAGACCGAGCACTATTGAGTAAATATTATTTCTATTAGCAGACATTTATCCCTCTCTATAAATAGGAGTCTTTTACTCAAGAACAAAGTGTTTTTGCATTATTTTGTGAATAAGATAATCATTTTGATCTAACTAAAATATTTTCTTGGGTGCAGCTCTTTTTATAGGAATGAGTAAATAATGTTCCATTGTCTTAAAGTGGCATTTAAGACTGCAAAGGGATATTGTGTCTATTCCACATATTTCCCTTTCGAGTAATTTGAGAGCTGTTATTTTTCATCATAGTCACATGAACCAACACACTAATCCCCATTAGGCTGTAGATGGTTATTTTGTTTTCAATCAATTAAACTGCTTGACAGTATTGTCCATGGCAAAGGAGAGTGCCATTATTTCTCCATTACTGAAATGAAAGTGTTTATACCATGCACTTTTTTCTTGGCACAACGAAGGACATCTATTAATTAATATGATATGTGACACAAGATACAACTTATTTTGCGTTTCAGAGATTGGCATGTTACTATATTAAATTAGGCAATATGTGATCTAACTTCATTAGTTACACATCCAACTGTTCAGGCACCATAACGTGATCGGTCCACAGGGTCACCTGTACAGGGGCGTATTCAGAGAGGAGGAGGTCCGTGTGCAGTCTCCTTCTGGACTCTAGCCATCAGCACTCTTGACTCTGATCAGTAGGGTCACTATAGGATCCTAGCGCTGTCAGAGTATAGTGCGCAAGAATCCGGGAAAATGGCGTGGCTGCCATTTTCCCAGTGATATTCCTACTGCACAAGCACAAAACACTGGGAAAATAGCTGATGAGCACCATTTTCCCAGTGATTTCTGCAGAGCTGCTGTGATTCAGGATTACGGAGGGTAAGTATTGAAAAAAAAACGGGTGCAGGGCGTGCAGAGTCTCCCTGTACACTGCACCCATTAAAAATATGCCAGTGCATCTGTAGGTTATTACATGTCTACTACATGGGCTTGTTCCACACGCAGCAACAATGTGTATGGACATGTCAGTCTTCAGGTTTGGTTGAAACTTGTAGATATATCTGCAGATCAACTGATCTACAGATATATTTACAGATGGACTGGGCAGTGTGTTGTGCATACGAACTGGGCGGACATTTTGCTGTCAATCACTGCCGGCATCTGCAGCAAGTGTAAGAGTGGTCAGCTGACCACTTGTACACACAGCACAATGCGTCAACATATTTTTAGACATATTTGCCGTCGGCTGTGCTGCAGGGCCGATGTGATATGTCTGTGAACAACATATCGCTTGTACACACTGTCCAAAGGACCAGCGATATATCGGGCGTTCAACAGAATGGCCAGGGTGTACGTACCTTTACACTTATGACTCTATGGGGTTGATGCATGGATGGTGTAATGGTTAGTATTACTGCCTCACAGCACTGAGGTCAAGGGTTTGGTTCCCAGCATGGTTTCATCTGAAGGATCATCATGAAGCATGGTGTTGTGTGGGTTTCCTCCCACAATCCAAAAACATAATGGTAGCTTAACTGGCTCCCAACAAAAATTAAACCTAGCGTGAATGTGTGTGCATGTACATGTGGTAGGGAATATGGATTGTAAGCGCCACTGGGGCAGGGACTGGTGTGAATGGCCAAATATTCTCTGTAAAGCGCTGTAGTATATGTGTGTGCTATATAAATAACTGGTAATAATGTATCAAGCAGTGAAATGAGTGGAGAAGTTGCCTATGCCAATCAATGAGCTTCTACCTACCATTTTACAGAATGTACTTGATAAATGCTATGTCAAAGCTGATGGGTTGCTATAGGCAACTTCTCCACTTCATCACTCTTTTCACGACTAGATACATGAACAGCTATTCTTAGAGAGGCAGAATGGGGAAGCATAGGCCTCGTATAGTAAAAATATAAACATGTAAATCCTGGACACATACACCTGTCAGGAGGAGTGCCTACCTCTTGCTGATGGAAATCCACAGCACTAGCTCCCTGCTGCTAATTGCAACTGATTTCTCACATAAAAAGTACATCATTAATCAGTGGCAGCTGCATAATCAGAAACCATGGCAATCTATTCACATTACTGAAATGCTATTCCTATATGGATTCCAGGAACGATAATCATTTGATTCTTAAAATGTATATTTAATTCTATTTTTGCAATCTACGGCTATAAGTATACACACTTGTTACTCCTACTGTATAGGCTACTGCTGTATAGCTGGACAGGCTCATCTTGAGATGCGGGCAACTTACATAAAATAAGATTTTACTTACCGGTAAATCTATTTCTCGTAGTCCGTAGTGGATGCTGGGGACTCCGTAAGGACCATGGGGAATAGACGGGCTCCGCAGGAGACATGGGCACTTTAAGAAAGAATTTAGATTCTGGTGTGCTCTGGCTCCTCCCTCTATGTCCCTCCTCCAGACCTCAGTTAGAGAAACTGTGCCCGGAAGAGCTGACAGTACAAGGAAAGGATTTTGGTAATCCAGGGCAAGATTCATACCAGCCACACCAATCACACCGTATAACTTGAGATAAACATACCCAGTCAACAGTATGAACAACAGAGCAACAGGTCAACCCTGATGCAACCATAACATAACCCTTATTTAAGCAAGAACTATATACAAGCATTGCAGAAGAAGTCCGCACTTGGGACGGGCCCCAGCATCCACTACGGACTACGAGAAATAGATTTACCGGTAAGTAAAATCTTATTTTCTCTAACGTCCTAGTGGATGCTGAGGACTCCGTAAGGACCATGGGGATTATACCAAAGCTCCCAAACGGGCGGGAGAGTGCGGATGACTCTGCAGCACCGATTGAGCAAACACAAGGTCCTCCTCGGCCAGGGTATCAAACTTGTAGAACTTTGCAAAAGTGTTTGAACCTGACCAAGTAGCCGCTGGGCAAAGCTGTAATGCCGAGACCCCTCGGGCAGCCGCCCAAGAAAAGCCCACCTTCCTAGTGGAATGGGCCTTAACTGATTTTGGCAGCGGCAATCCAGCCGCAGAATGAGCCTGCTGAATCGTGTTACAGATTCAGCGAGCAATTGTTTGCTTTGAAGCAGGAGCACCAAGCTTGTTGGAAGCATACAGGATAAACAAAGACTCTGTTTTCCTGACCCTAGCCGTTCTGGCTACATAAACCTTCAAAGCCCTGACCACATCAAGCAACTCGGAATCCTCCAAGTCAGTAGTAGCCACAGGCACCACAATAGGTTGGTTTATATGAAAGGATGAAACCACTTTCGGCAAGAATTGTGGACGGGTCCGCAATTCTGCTCTATCCGCATGGAAACCAGATAGGGGCTTTTATGTGACAAAGCCGCCAACTCTGACACACGCCTAGCCGAAGCAAAGGCTAGCAGCATGACCACCTTCTACGTGAGATATTTCAATTCCACCGTTTTGAGTGGTTCAAACCAGTGGGATTTCAGGAAATCCAACACAACGTTAAAATCCCAAGGTGCCACTGGAGGCACAAAAGGGGGCTGAATATGCAGCACTCCCTTTACAAACGTCTGAACTTCAGGTAGTGAAGCCAGCTCTTTTTGAAAGAAAATGGATAGGGCCGAAATCTGGACCTTAATGGAACCCAATTTTAGGCCCAAATTCACTCCGGACTGTAGGAAGTGGAGGAAACGGCCCAGCTGGAATTCCTCCGTAGGAGCATTCCTGGCCTCACACCAGGAAACATATTTTCTCCATATACGGTGATAATGTTGAGCTGTCACGTCCTTCCTAGCCTTTATCAGCGTAGGAATGACCTCCTCCGGAATGCCTTTCTCCGCTAGGATCCGGCGTTCAACCGCCATGCCGTCAAACGCAGCCGCGGTAAGTCTTGGAACAGACAGGGCCCCTACTGCAACAAGTCCTGTCTTAGAGGAAGAGGCCACGGGTCCTCTGTGAGCATTTCCTGCAGATCTGGATACCAAGTCCTTCGTGGCCAATCTGGAACAATGAGGATTGTTCGCACTCCTCTTTTTCTTATTATCCTCAGCACCTTGGGAATGAGAGGAAGAGGAGGAAACACATAGACCGACTGTAACACCCACGGTGTCACCAGGGCGTCCACAGCTACCGCCTGAGGGTCTCTTGATCTGGCGCAATACCTCTGTAGATTTTTGTTGAGGCGGGACGCCATCATGTCCACCTGTGGCAGTTCCCACCGCGTTGTAATCTGTGCGAAGACTTCCTGATGAAGTCCCCACTCTCCCGGGTGGAGGTCGTGTCTGCTGAGGAAGTCTGCTTCCCAGTGGTCCACTCCCGGGATGAACACTGCTGACAGTGCGCTTACGTGATTTTCCGCCCAGCAAAGAATTCTGGTGGCTTCCGCCATCGCCACCCTGCTCCTTGTGCCGCCTTGTCAGTTTACATGAGCCACTGCAGTGATGTTCTCTGATTGAATCAGAACCGGTTGGTCGCGAAGCAGGGTCTCCGCTTGACGTAGGGCGTTGTATATGGCCCTTAGTTCCAGGATGTTGATGTGAAGGCAAGTCTCCTGACTTGACCACAGACCTTGGAAATTTCTTCCCTGTGTGACTGCGCCCCAACCTCGGAGGCTTGCATCCGTGGTCACCAGGACCCAGTCCTGAATGCCGAACCTGCGGCCCTCGAGAAGGTGAGCACTCTGCAGCCACCACAGGAGCGACACCCTGGCCCTGGGGGATAGGGTGATTAACCGATGCATCTGAAGATGTGATCCGGACCACTTGTCCAGTAAGTCCCATTGAAAAGTCCTCGCATGGAACCTGCCGAAGGGAATGGCCTCGTATGATGCCACCATCTTTCCCAGGACTCGAGTGCAGTGATGCACAGACACCTGTTTTGGTTTCAATAGGTTCCTGACCAGTGTCATGAGTTCCTGAGCTTTCTCTATCGGGAGATAAACCCTTTTCTGGTCTGTGTCTAGGATCATGCCCAGGAAAGGCAGACGAGTCGTAGGGACCAACTGCGATTTTGGCATATTTAGGATCCAGCCGTGTTGCCGTAACACTTCCAGAGAAAGTGCTACGCTGATCAGCAACTGCTCTCTTGATCTCGCTTTTATGAGGAGATCGTCCAAGTATTGGATAATTGTGACCCCTTGCTTCCGCAGGAGTACCATCATTTCCGCCATTACCTTGGTAAATATTCTCGGGGGCCGTGGAGAGCCCAAACGGCAACGTCTGAAATTGGTAATGACAATCCTGTACCACAAATCTGAGGTACGCCTGATGAGGCGGATAAATGGGGACATGAAGGTATGCATCCTTTATGTCCAAAGACACCATAAAATCCCCCCATTCCAGGCTCGCGATAACCGCTCTCAGCGATTCCATCTTGAACCGGAACCTTTTCAGGTACATTTTCAGGGATTTTAAATTCAATATGGGTCTGACCGAACCTTCCGGTTTCGGGACTACAAACATGGTCGAATAATACCCCCTTCCTTGTTGAAGGAGGGGAACCTTGACCACCACCTGTTGAATATACAATTTGTGAATTGCAGTTAACACTAATTCCCTCTCGTGGGGGGAAGCTGACAGGGCCAATTTGAGGTATCGGTGAGGGGGCATCTCTTCGAATTCCAGCTTGTATCCCTGAGACACAATCTCTATTGCCCAGGGATCCAACTGGGAGTGAACCCACTTGTGGCTGAAATTTCGAAGACGCGCCCCCACCGGGCCTAGCTCCACCTGTGGAGCCCCAGCGTCATGCGGTGGATTTTGTAGAGGCCGGGGAGGACTTTTGTTCTTGGGAACTAGCTGTGTTATGCAGCTTCTTTCCTCTGCCCCTGCCTCTGGCAAGAAAGGACGCACCTCAGACTTTCTTGTTTTTCTGAGATCGAAAGGACTGCATTTGATAATACGGTGCTTTCTTAGGCTGTGAGGAAATATATGGCAAAAAATTTGACTTTCCAGCAGTAGCTGTGGAGACCTGGTCAGAGAGACCCTCCCCAAACAATTCCTCACCCTTGTAAGGTAAAACCTCCATATGCCTTTTTGAGTCGGCATCATTTGTCCATTGCCGCGTCCACAGGACCCTTCTGGCAGAAATCGACATAGCATTGATTCTAGAACCCAGCCGACTAATGTCTCTTTGAGCATCTCTCATATATAGGACAGCGTCCTTAATATGCCCCAGGGTCATTAATATAGTATCCTTGTCTAAGGTATCAAGTTCCTCAGATAAGGTATCCGTCCATGCTGCTACAGCACTACACACCCAGGCCGACGCGATTGCCGGCCTCAGTAAGGTACCTGAATGTGTATAAATGGACTTCAGGGTACCCTCCTGTTTTCTATCCACAGCATCTTTGAGGGTAGCCGCATCCTGTGACGGCAGGGCTACCTTCTTGGACAAGCGTGTTAAAGCCTTGTCCACTCTAGGGGAGGATTCCCAGCGTAACCTGTCCGTTGGCGGGAAAGGATACGCCATAAGAATCATTTTGGAAATCTGCAGTTTTTTATCTGGAGATTCCCAAGCCTTTTCACATAACTCATTTAGCTCATGTGAGGGGGAAAGGTTACCTGCGGCTTCTTTTCCCCATACATATGAACCCTCCTGTCAGGGACTGGGGTTTCCTCTGTGATGTGCAACACATCCTTAATTGCTATAATCATATAACGGATGGATTTAGCCAATCTTGGCTGTAACTTTGCATCATCGTAATCGACACTGGAGTCAGAATCCATGTCGGTATCCATGTCAACAATTTGGGATAGTGGGCGCTTCTGAGACCCTGACGGCCTCTGCGACATAGGATCAGGCATGGGTAGGGACCCTGACTGTCCTAAGGCTTCAGCTTTTTCTAACCTTTTATGTAAGGAATTCACACTATCATTTAAAACCTTCCACATATCCATCCAATCAGGTGTCGGCGCCGTCAGCGGAGACACCACATTCATTTGCTCCCGCTCTGCTTCCACATAGCCTTCCTCATCAGACATGTCGACACAAGCGTACCGACACACCACACACACAGGGAATGCCCTTTTTGAAGACAGTTCCCCCACAAGGCCCTTTGGAGAGACAGAGAGAGAGTATGCCAGCACACACCCCAGCGCTATAACCCAGGAATAACACAATAACTTTAATTTATGTGCCCCCCCTCTCTTTTTACCCTCTTCTACCGTTAATCTGCAGGGGAGAGCCTGGGGAGCTTCTTCTCAGTGGAGCTGTGGAGAAAAAATGGCGCTGGTGAGTGCTGAGGGAGAAGCCCCGCCCCCTCGACGGCGGGCTTCTGTCCCACTCAAATATGCATTTTCTTGGCGGGGGCTCATACATATATACAGTGCCCAACTGTATATATGTGTACTTTTGCCAAAAGAAGTCCATATGCTGCCCAGGGCGCCCCCCCGCCCCCCCCCCCCCTGCGCCCTGCACCCTTACAGTGACCGGAGTATGTGAGGTGTGTGGGAGCAATGGCGCACAGCTGCAGTGCTGTGCTTTACCTCAGTGAAGAACGGAGTCTTCTGCCGCCGATTTCGAAGTCTTCTTGATTCTCATACTCACCCGGCTTCTGTCTTCCGGCTCTGCGAGGGGGACAGCGGCGCGACTCTGGGATCGGATGGCAAGGGTGAGATCCTATGTACGATCCCTCTGGAGCTAATGGTGTCCAGGAGCATAAGAAGCAGGACCTAGCTTCAGAGACTAGGGCTGCTTCTCTCCCCCCAGTCCCACGATGCTGGGAGTCTGTTGCCCTCAGAGCTCCCTGAAAATAAAAAACCTAACAAAATACTTTCTCACAGCAAGCTCATGAGAGCTCACTGAACAGCACCCAGCTCGTCCGGGCACAGTCTCAAACTGAGGTCTGGAGGAGGGACATAGAGGGAGGGAGCCAGAGCACACCAGAATCTAAATTCTTTCTTAAAGTGCCCATGTCTCCTGCGGAGCCCGTCTATTCCCCATGGTCCTTACGGAGTCCCCAGCATCCACTAGGACGTTAGAGAAATAATCTTATTTTATGCATACTTTTCCTGCAACAGTACATTTAGGTTAATAGATAGAAATTTTGGAAGGCAAGTCACAGGAATCTGGGACATGTGGTGATCAATACACACACAGCTAGTTACAACACTTCAGCCACAAGTGGAGTATGCTACGGCTCGGACTCGCCCGTAGATGTGGTTCAGAGCTGTGCGCTATGTGAGCTGTCTGCAAAACTGACTTGCGTTTAACCCCAAAGCATCGAGCCTAATTTGGAGAGCAATGGAGAAGGTTGCTGCAAGTGATATATAAACTAAAAATGTAAATAGCTCCAGAAGGAATGATACAGGAGTCGGTTTAAAATCAGTGGTTCTCAACCTCTACCCTCAAGTATGCCCAACATAAATCCACCTCTGCAACAGGTCATGTTTTGAGGATTTCTGGATGTGGAAGAAGGTGGGATAATTACTGACCCAGCGATATAGATCAACTCCCCTGTTCATGATTAGAGAAATCCACCAAAAATTACCTGTTGGTGATACTTGAGGACTGTAGTCGAGAACCCCTGCATTAAATTGTGTTAACTTCATGCAATAAATGCATGACTAATATCCCCTTTCCAGCAAAAACATGGGTCCAACCTGGGTAATTGAACACTGTTTCAAGCTGTGTTACAACAGCTTGGAACCCCATTAATACTGTAGGCTTGACCTGGGTTAGTGGTGGGTCTTCCCTATGCTGGTGTATTGAGATTACATTATCTCCAAGCACAGGTGACCTGGGTCACCCGTTTATACTGCAGGCTACCCTTCGCAGGTAGCTACCAGGGTCTGATTCCTGAGTAACTGGATCCAGGTTATTTTTAAAAGACCCTTTTACACAAAACATTGACCCCAGTTAGCCCTGGCAATAACTTGGGTTATTCGTTTGCCTGAAAAGGGGAATTCAACATATGTAAACATTCATCATTTTTTCTTGTAAGCGCACGATAGAACTATATTCTTTGTAATAATAAAATTAAAAAGATAATATACAGTGCATCTGGAAAGTATTCACAGCGCTTCACTTTTTCCACATTTTGTTATGTTAGTCTTATTCCAAAATGGAATAAATTAATTTTTTTGCCTCAAAATTCTACACACACAAAGTTTGAGACTTTTGAAAATTTATTAAAAATAAAAAACTAAAGTCACATGTACCCAAGTATTCACAGCCTTTGCCAAAATTGAGCTCAGGTGCATCCTGTTTCTACTGATCATCCTTGAGATGTTCCTACAGCTTAATTGGAGTCCACCTGTGTCAAATCCAGTTGACTGGACATAATTTGGAAAGGCACACACCTGTCTATATAAGGTCCCACACTTGACAGTGCATGTCTGAGCAAAGAAATTGTCTGTAGACCTCCGAGACAGGACTGTTTCAAAACACAAATCTGGGGAAGGGTACAAAAAAAAATATATGATTTTAAACCTACCGGCAAATCTTTTTCTCCTAGTATGTAGAGGATGCTGGGGACTCCGTAAGGACCATGGGGTATAGACGGGCTCCGCAGGAGACATGGGCACTCTAAAGACTTTAGATGACTCTAAAGACTTTAGATGGATGTGCACTGGCTCCTCCCTCTATGCCCCTCCTCCAGACCTCAGTTAAAGAACTGTGCCCAGAGAAGACGGACAGTACGAGGAAAGTATTTTTGTTAATCTAAGGGCAAGATACATACCAGCCCATACCATCCACACCGTACAACATGGAATATACGAAACCAGTTAACAGTATGAACAAAACAGCATCAGCCAAAGACTGATCTAAACTGTAACACAACCCTTATGTAAGCAAAAACTATATACAAGCCTTGCAGAAATTAGTAGTGATGAGCGGGTTCGGTTTCCGAGAAACCGAACCCACCCGAGCTTTACCTTTTTTACACGGGTCCGAGCAGACTCGGATCCTCCCGCCTTGCTCGGCTAACCCGAGCGCGCCCGAACGTCATCATCCCGCTGTCGGATTCTCGCGAGATTCGGATTCTATATAAGCAGCCGCGCGTCGCCGCCATTTTCCACATGTGCATTGAGATTGATAGGGAGAGGACGTGGCTGGCGTCCTCTCCGTTTATATACTAGTTATATACTACACAGTTGATCTGATTGCTTAGCTTATTGTGGGGAGGATTGGGGAGCAGCTGTTAGGAGGAGTACAGTGCAGAGTTTTGCTAATAGTGACCACCAGTTTTTTATCCGTTCTCTGCCTGAAAAAAACGCTTCATACCATATCTGTGCTCAGTGTGCAGTGCTGCATGATATATCTGTGCTGAGTGCTCACACTGCTTAATTGTGGGGACTGGGGAGCAGCTATAGCAGGAGTACAGTGCACAGTTTTGCTGACAGTGACCACCAGTATACGTTTGTCTGCCTGAAAAACACTCCTGTGGTGTCTTTTTTTTTTTATACTATAAACGCAGTCTGCTGATAGTGTCCACCAGGTCCATTATACTGTATATAGCAGTACGGTAGGCCACTGCTGTACCTACCTCTGTGTCGTCACTCGTCGTCCATAAGTATACTAGTATCCATCCATCTACATTGTATACCTGTGGTGTCTTTTTTTTTTTTATACTATAAACGCAGTCTGCTGACTGTGTCCACCAGGTCCATTATACTGTATATAGCAGTACGGTAGGCCACTGCTGTACCTACCTCTGTGTCGTCACTCGTCGTCCATAAGTATACTAAGTATCCATCCATCTACATTGTATACCTGTGGTGTCTTTTTCTTTATACTATAAACGCAGTCTGCTGACAGTGTCCACCAGGTCCATTATACTGTATATAGCAGTACGGTAGGCCACTGCTGTACCTACCTCTGTGTCGTCACTCGTCGTCCATAAGTATACTAAGTATCCATCCATCTACATTGTATACCTGTGGTGCCTTTTAGTTGTGCGCATTAAAATATGGAGAACAAAAATGTGGAGGTTAAAAAAATAGGGAAAGATCAAGATCCACTTCCACCTCGTGCTGAAGCTGCTGCCACTAGTCATGGCCGAGACGATGAAATGCCAAGGCCGATGCCCAATGTCATAGTACAGAGCATGTAAAATCCAAAACACAAAAGATCAGTAAAATGACCCAAAAATCAAAATTAAAAGCGTCTGAGGAGAAGCTTAAACTTGCCAATATGCCATTTACGACACGGAGTGGCAAGGAACGGCTGAGGCCCTGGCCTATGTTCATGGCTAGTGGTTCAGCTTCACATGAGGATGGAAGCACTCATCCTCTCGCTAGAAAAAAGAAAAGACTTAAGCTGGCAAAAGCACAGCAAAGAACTGTGCGTTCTTCGAAATCACAAATCCCCAAGGAGAGTCCAATTGTGTCGGTAGCGATGCCTGACCTTCCCAACACTGGACGGGAAGAGCTTGCGCCTTCCACCATTTGCACGCCCCCTGCAAGTGCTGGAAGGAGCACCCGCAGTCCAGTTCCCGATAGTCAAATTGAAGATGTCACTGTTGAAGTACACCAGGATGAGGATATGGGTGTTGCTGGCGCTGGGGAGGAAATTGACAAGGAGGATTCTGATGGTGAGGTGGTTTGTTTAAGTCAGGCACCCGGGGAGACGCCTGTTGTCCGTGGGAGGAATATGGCCATTGACATGCCTGGTCAAAATACAAAAACAATCAGCTCTTCGGTGTGGAATTATTTCAATACAAATGCGGACAACAGGTGTCAAGCCGTGTGTTGCCTTTGTCAAGCTGTAATAAGTAGGGGTAAGGACGTTAACCACCTCGGAACATCCTCCCTTATACGTCACCTGCAGCGCATTCATCATAAGTCAGTGACAAGTTCAAAAACTTTGGGCGACAGCGGAAGCAGTCCACTGACCCTTCCTCTTGTAACCAAGCTCCTGCAAACCACACCACCAACTCCCTCAGTGTCAATTTCCTCCTTACCCAGGAAAGCCAATAGTCCTGCAGGCCATATCACTGGCAAGTCTGACGAGTCCTCTCCTGCCTGGGATTCCTCCGATGCATCCTTGAGTGTAACGCCTACTGCTGCTGGCGCTGCTGTTGTTGCTGCTGGGAGTCGATCGTCATCCCAGAGGGGAAGTCGGAAGACCACTTGTACTACTTCCAGTAAGCAATTGACTGTCCAACAGTCCTTTGCGAGGAAGATGAAATATCACAGCAGTCATCCTGCTGCAAAGCGGATAACTGAGGCCTTGGCAGCCTGGGCGGTGAGAAACGTGGTTCCGGTATCCATCGTTAATTCAGAGCCAACTATAGACTTGATTGAGGTACGGTGTCCCCGGTACCAAATACCATCTAGGTTCCATTTCTCTAGGCAGGCGATACCAAAGATGTACACAGACCTCAGAAAAAGACTCACCAGTGTCCTAAAAAATGCAGTTGTACCCAATGTCCACTTAACCACGGACATGTGGACAAGTGGAGCAGGGCAGACTCAGGACTATATGACTGTGACAGCCCACTGGGTAGATGTATTGCCTGCCGCTGCAAGAACAGCAGCGGCGGCACCAGTAGCAGCATCTCGCAAACGCCAAATCGTTCCTAGGCAGGCTACGCTTTGTATCACCGCTTTCCAGAATACGCACACAGCTGAAAACCTCTTACGGCAACTGAGGAAGATCATCGCAGAATGGCTTACCCCAATTGGACTCTCCTGGGGATTTGTGACATCGGACAACGCCAGCAATATTGTGCGTGCATTACATCTGGGAAAATTCCAGCACGTCCCATGTTTTGCACATACCTTGAATTTGGTGGTGCAGAATTATTTAAAAAACGACAGGGGCGTGCAAGAGATGCTGTCGGTGGCCCGAAGAATTGCGGGCCACTTTCGGCGTTCAGGCACCGCGTACAGAAGACTGGAGCACCACCAAACACACCTGAACCTGCCCTGCCATCATCTGAAGCAGGAGGTGGTAACGAGGTGGAATTCAACCCTCTATATGCTTCAGAGGATGGAGCAGCAGCAAAAGGCCATTCAAGCCTATACATCTGGCCACGATATAGGCAAAGGAGGTGGAATGCACCTGTCTCAAGCGCAGTGGAGAATGATTTCAACGTTGTGCAAGGTTCTGCAACCCTTTGAACTTGCCACACGTGAAGTCAGTTCAGACACTGCCAGCCTGAGTCAGGTCATTCCCCTCATCAGGCTTTTGCAGAAGAAGCTGGAGACATTGAAGGAGGAGCTAAAACAGAGCGATTCCGCTAGGCATGTGGGACTTGTGGATGGAGCCCTTCATTCGCTTAACCAGGATTCATGGGTGGTCAATCTGTTGAAATCAGAGCACTACATTTTGGCCACCGTGCTCGATCCTAGATTTAAAACCTACGGTGTATCTCTCTTTCCGGCAGACACAAGTCTGCAGGGGTTGAAAGACCTGCTGGTGAGAAAATTGTCAAGTCAAGCGGAACGTGACCCGTCAACATCTCCTCCTTCACATTCTCCCGCAACTGGGGGTGCGAGGAAAAGGCTAAGAATTCCGAGCCCACCCGCTGGCGGTGATGCAGGGCAGTCTGGAGCGAGTGCAGACATCTGGTCCGGACTGAAGGACCTGCCAACGATTACGGACATGTCGTCTACTGTCACTGCATATGATTCTCTCACCATTGAAAGAATGGTGGAGGATTATATGAGTGACCGCATCCAAGTAGGCACGTCAGACAGTCCGTACGTATACTGGCAGGAAAAAGAGGCAATTTGGAGGCCCTTGCAGAAACTGGCTTTATTCTACCTAAGTTGCCCTCCCTCCAGTGTGTACTCCGAAAGAGTGTTTAGTGCAGCCGCTCACCTTGAAAGCAATCGGCGTACGAGGTTACTTCCAGAAAATGTGGAGAAGATGATGTTCATTAAAATGAATTATAATCAATTCCTCCGTGGAGACATTCACCAGCAGCAATTGCCTCCAGAAAGTACACGGGGACCTGAGATGGTGGATTCCAGTGGGGACGAATTAATAATCTGTGAGGAGGGGGATGTACACAGTGAAAGGGGTGATGAATCGGACGATGAGGAGGAGGTGGACATCTTGCCTCTGTAGAGCCAGTTTGTGCAAGGAGAGATTAATTGCTTCTTTTTTGGTGGGGGCCCAAACCAACCAGTCATTTCAGTCACAGTCGTGTGGCAGACCCTGTCACTGAAATGATGGGTTCGTTAAAGTGTGCATGTCCTGTTTATACAACATAAGGGTGGGTGGGAGGGCCCAAGGACAATTCCATCTTGCACCTCTTTTTTCTTTCATTTTTCTTTGCATCATGTGCTGTTTAGAGGAGTATTTTTTTGAAGTGCCATCCTGTCTGACACTGCAGTGCCACTCCTAGATGGGCCAGATGTTTGTGTCGGCCAATTGGGTCGCTTATCTTAGTCACACAGCTACCTCATTGCGCCTTTTTTTTTCTTTGCATCATGTGCTGTTTGGGGAGTATTTTTTTGAAGGGCCATCCTGTCTGACACTGCAGTGCTACTCCTAGATGGGCCAGGTGTTTGTGTCGGCCACTTGGGTCGCTTAGCTTAGTCACACAGCTACCTCATTGCGCCTCTTTTTTTCTTTGCATCATGTGCTGTTTGGGGACAATTTTTTTGAAGGGCCATCCTGTCTGACACTGCAGTGCCACTCCTAGATGGGCCAGGTGTTTGTGTCGGCCACTTGGGTCGCTTAGCTTAGCCATCCAGCGACCTCGGTGCAAATTTTAGGACTAAAAATAATATTGTGAGATGTGAGGTGTTCAGAATAGACTGAAAATGAGTGGAAATTATGGTTATTGAGGTTAATAATACTATGGGATCAAAATGACCCCCAAATTCTATGATTTAAGCTATTTTTTTAGGGTTTTTTGAAAAAAACACCCGAATCCAAAACACACCCGAATCCGACAAAAAAATTTCGGTGAGGTTTTGCCAAAACGCGTCCGAACCCAAAACACGGCCGCGGAACCGAACCCAAAACCCGAAAAATTTCCGGTGCACATCACTAGAAATTAGTCCGCACTGGGACGGGCGCCCAACATCCTCTACGGACTAGGAGAAAAAGATTTACCGGTAGGTTTAAAATCTTATTTTCTCTTACATCCTAGAGGATGCTGGGGACTCAGTAAGGACCATGGGGATTATACCAAAGCTCCAGACCGGGCGGGAGAGTGCGGATGACTCTGCAGCACCGATTGAGCAAACATGAGGTCCTCCTCAGCCAGGGTATCAATCTTGTAGAATTTTGCAAAAGTGTTTGAACCCGACCAAGTAGCTGCTCGGCAAAGCTGTAAAGCCGAGACGCCTCGGGCAGCCGCCTAAGAAGAGCCCACCTTCCTAGTGGAATGGGCCTTTACCGAATTAGGCAACGGCAATCCAGCCATAGAATGAGCCTGCTGAATCGTGTTACAGATCCAGCGAGCAATAGTCTGCTTAGAATCAAGAGCGCCAACTTTGTTGGCCGCATACAGGACAAACAGTGCCTCTGTTTTCCGAACTCGAGCCGTCCTGGCTACATACATTTTTAATGCCCTGACTACATCAAGGGACTTGGAATCCTCCAAGTCACTCGTAGCCACAGGCACCACAATAGGTTGGTTCATATGAAACGACGAAACCACCTTAGGTAGAAATTGAGGACGAGTTCTCAACTCTGCTCGATCCACATGGAAAATCAGATAGGGGCTCTTGTGAGACAAAGCCGCCAATTCGGACACCCGCCTTGCAGATGCCAAGGCCAGCAACATGACCACTTTCTAAGTGAGAAATTTAAAATCAACAGTTTGAAGAGGTTCAAACCAGTGTGATTTAAGGAACTGTAAAACCACGTTAAGGTCCCATGGTGCCACTGGGGGCACAAAAGGAGGCTGGATGTGCAGCACTCCCTTTACAAAAGTCTGGACTTCTGGGAGAGAAGCCAATTCCTTCTGAAAGAATATTGATAGGGCCGAAATCTGCACCTTAATGGAGCCTAACTTTAGGCCCATATCCACTCCTTCCTGTAGAAAGTGGAGAAAACGGCCCAGGTGAAAAACTTCCGTAGGAGCATTCTTGGCTTCACACCAAGATACATATTTCCTCCAGATATGGTGATAATGTTTCGCCGTCACCTCCTTCCTAGCTTTTATCAGAGTAGGGATGACTTCCCCCGGAATACCTTTCCTAGCTAGGATTTGGTGTTCAACCGCCATGCCGTCAAACGTAACCACGGTAAGTCTTGGAACACGCAGGGCCCCTGCTGCAACAGGTCCTTCCTGGGAGGAAGAGGCCACGGATCTTCTGTGAGCATTTCCTGAAGATCTGAATACCAGGCCCTTCGAGGCCAATCCGGAACAATAAGCATTGTCTGTACTCTTTTTCGTCTTATGATTCTCAATATTTTTGAGATGAGCGGCAAAGGAGGGAATACATAGACCGACTGAAACACCCATGGTGTCACCAAGGCGTCCACCGCTACTGCCCGAGGATCCCTTTAACTGGAACAATACATCCAAAGCTTCTTGTTGAGGCGTGATGCCATCATGTCTATTTGAGGAAGTCCCCAACGACTTGTTATCTCTGCAAAAACTTCTTGATGAAGACCCCACTCTCCCGGATGGAGATCGTGTCTGCTGAGGAAGTCTGCTTCCCAGTTGTCCACTCCCGGAATGAAGACTGCTGACAGAGCGCTTACGTGATTTTCCGCCCAACGAAGAATCCTGGTGGCTTCCGCCATTGCCACTCTGCTCCTTGTCCCACCCTGGCGGTTTACATGAGCCACGGCTGTGACGTTGTCTGATTGAATCAGAACGGGTAGGTCGCGAAGAAGATTCTCCGCTTGTCGTAGGCCGTTGTATATGGCCCTTAATTCCAGCATGTTGATGTGTAGACAAGCCTCCTGGCTTGACCATAGTCCCTGAAAATTTCTTCCTTGTGTGACTGCTCCCCAACCTCGGAGGCTCGCGTCCGTGGTCACTAGAACCCAGTCTTGAATGCCGAACCTGCGACCCTCTAGTAGGGGAGCACTCTGGAGCCACCACAGGAGAGACACCCTGGTCCTGGGGGACAGGCTTATTTTCTGATGTATTTGTAGATGGGACCCCGACCACTTGTCCAGAAGGTCCCACTGAAACGTCCTCGCATGGAACCTGCCGAAGGGGATGGCCTCGTAGGCCGCCACCATTTTCTCCAGTACTCGAGTGCATTGCTGAACTGACACTCTTTTTGGTTTTAGCAGGTCTCTGACCATGGGGGTCATTCCGAGTTGTTCGCTCGTTGCCGATTTTCGCAACGGAGCGATTAAGGCAAAAATGCGCATGCTCATGGTACGCAGTGCGCATGCGCTAAGTATTTTAGCTCAAAACTTAGTAGATTTACTCACGTCCGAACAAAGAATTTCCATCGTTGAAGTGATCGGAGTGTGATTGACAGGAAGTGGGTGTTTCTGGGCGGAAACTGACCGTTTTCTGGGAGTGTGCGGAAAAACGCAGGCGTGCCAGGATAAAACGCGGGAGTGTCTAGAGAAACGGGGGAGTGGCTGGCCAAACGCAGGGCGTGTTTGTGAGGTCAAACCAGGAACGAAACGGGCTGAGCTGATCGCAGTGTAGGAGTAAGTCTCGAGCTACTCAGAAACTGCTAAGAATCTTCTATTCGCAATTCTGCTAATCTTTCGTTCGCAATTCGGCTAAGTTAAGATACACTCTCAGAGGTCGGCGGCCTAGCGTGTGCAATGCTGCTAAATCTGCTAGCGAGCGAACAACCCGGAATGACCCCCCCATGTTCTGTAGTTCCTGGGCTTTTTCAGTTGGGAGAAAAACCCTATTTTTTTCCGTGTCCAGAATCATGCCTAAAAATGATAGCAGAGTCGTTGGAATCAACTGCGACTTTGGTAGATTTAGGATCCAGCAGTGTTGCTGCAGCACTCTCAGGGAGAGCGACACGCTTTTCAGCAATTGATCTCTCGATCTCGCTTTTATCAGGAGATCGTCCAAGTATGGGATAATTGTGACTCCTTGCCTGCGCAAGAGCACCATCATTTCCGCCATTACCTTGGTGAAAATCCTCGGGGCAGTGGAAAGCCCAAACGGCAACGTCTGAAACTGGTAATGACAGTCCTGTACAGCGAATCTCAGGTACGCCTGATGAGGGGGATAAATGGGGACATGAAGGTATACATCCTTTATGTCTAGTAATACCATAAAATCCCCCCCTTCCAGGCTGGAGATCACTGCCCGGAGAGATTCCATCTTGAATTTGAACATTTTCAAATACAGGTTCAGGGATTTTAGATTCAGAATGGGTCCACAAATAGGGTTGAATAGTACCCTTTCCCCTGTTGCATTAGGGGAACTTTGATAATCACTTGCTGTTGACACAGCTTTTGTATGGCAGCTGAAACTATTTCCCTCTCTGGGGGAGAAGCTGGCAAAGACGATTTGAAAAATCGGCGAGGAGGCACTTCTTCGAAATCCAGTTTGGGATACAATTTCGATCGCCCAAGGATCCAAATACGACTGAACCCAGACCTGGTTGAAGAGTCGAAGACGTGCCCCCACCGGTGCGGACTCCCTCAGTGGAGCCCCAGCGTCATGCGGTGGATTTTGTAGAAGCCGGGGAGGACTTTTGTTCCTGGGAACTAGCCGTAGCAGGCGTTCTTTTCCCTCTAACCCACAGGTTCTCAAACTCGGTCCTCAGGACCCCACACAGTGCATGTTTTGCAGGTCTCCTCACAGAATTGCAAGTGAAATAATTAGCTCCACCTGTGGACCTTTTAAAATGTGTCAGTGAGTAATTAATACACCTGTGCACCTGCTGGGTTACCTGCAAAACATGCACTGTGTGGGGTCCTGAGGACCGAGATTGAGAACCCCTGCTCTAACCTTACCTCTGGCGAGGAAGGAAGAGCTCCGACCCCTTCTGGACTTATGCGACCGAAAGGACTGCATCTGATATTGAGGTGTTTTATTTTGCTGTGGGGGAACATAAGGCAAAAAAGAAGAAGACTTACCCGCGGTAGCTGTGGAAACCAGGTCGGCGAGGCCCTCCCCAAATAAAACCTCACCCATGTAAGGTAAAGTTTCCATATGTCTCTTTGAATCGGCATCACCCGTCCATTGGCGGGTCCACAGGGACCATCTAGCAGAAATTGCCATGGCATTGGCTCTTGAACCCAACAGCCCAATGTCTCTCACAGCCTCTCTCATATACAACGCTGCGTCTTTAATGTGACCCAAGGTCAAAAAATGCTATCCTTATCTAGGGTGTCAACGTCAGATGACAAGTTATCTGCCCATGCTGCAATTGCGCTACCCACCCATGCCGACGCTACTGCCGGTCTGAGCAAGGCACCCGTATGTGTATAGAACGATTTTAAGGTAGTCTCCTGTCTGCGATCAGCAGGATCCTTGAGTGCTGCCGTGTCCGGAGACGGTAGCGCCACCTTTTTGGACAAGCGCGTCAAAGCCTTGTCCACCGTGGGCGAGGATTCCCACCGTAACCTGTCCTGCGAGGGGAAAGGATACGCCATAATAATTCTCTTGGGAATCTGCAGTTTCTTGTCTGGAGTTTCCCAAGTTTTTTCAAATAAGGCGTTCAGCTCATGAGATGGGGGAAACGTTACCTCAGGTTTCTTTTCCTTAAACATGCAGACCCTCGTGTCAAGGACAGAGGGGTCTTCTGTGATATGTAAAACATCCTTTATTGCAATAATCATATAATGGACACTCTTGGCCACCCGTGGGTGTAACCTCGCATCATCATAGTCGACACTGGAGTCAGAATCCGTGTCGGTATCAGTGTCTGCTACCTGGGAAAGGGGACGTTTATGAGACCCCGAAGGGCCTTGTGCACAGTCAAAGCCATGGATTGACTCCCTGCTATTTCCCTGGACTCTGTTTTGTCCAATCTTTTTTGTAATAAAGTCACATTTGCATTTGAAACATTCCACATATCCAACCAATCAGGTGTCGGCGATGCTGACGGAGACACCACAATCATCTGCTATGCCTCCTCCCTAGATGAGCCTTCCGCTTCAGACATGCCGACACACACGTACTGACACCCCCACACACACTGGGATATACAGATATGGGGACAGCCCTCCAATAAGGCCCTTTGGAGAGACAGAGAGTATGCCAGCACACACCCAGCGCCACTGGAACAAAATCCCAGTCTGTACAGAGCTTTTATAGATGAATAATACACTTACTGCGCCAATTAAATGTGCCCCCCCCCCCCCTCGTTTTTGCCCTCTGTACTTGCTCAGCAGGGGAGAGTCCGGGGAGCAGCTTCTCTGCAGCGTGCTGTGAAGAAAATGGCGCTGGTTAGTGCTGGAGGATCAAGCTCCGCCCCCTCGATGGTGGGCTTCGGTCCCGCTCAAATTCTTTATACTGGTGGGGGTTTTCTAATATACTGCCTCCGCAGTATCTAACATGCTAGCCAGTGTCCCTTGAGGTTATTATTGCTGCCCAGGGCGCCCACCCTGCGCCCTGCACCCTTACAGTGCCTTCTGTGTGTGTGAGTGTGGGAGCAATGGTGCGCAGCGTTACCGCTGCGCGGTACCTCAGTGAAGATCTGAAGTCTTCTGCCGCCTGTGAAGTCTTCTTTCTTCTTATAATCACCCGGCTTCTATCTTCCAGCTATGTGAGGAGGACGGTGGCGCGGCTCCGGGACGAACAGCAAGGACGACACCTGTGTTCCGACCCTCTGGAGCTAATGGTGTCCAGTAGCCTAAGAAGCAGAGCCTATCAGTTAAGTAGGTCTGCTTCTCTCCCCTCTGTCCCACGATGCAGGGAGCCTGTTGCCAGCAGTGCTCCCTGAAAATAAAAAACCTAACAAAAGTATTTTCAGAGAAACTCAGTAGAGCTCCCCTGCAGTGCATCCAGTCTCCTCTGGGCACAGGATCCAACTGAGGTCTGGAGGAGGGGCATAGAGGGAGGAGCCAGTGCACACCCCTCTAAAGTCTTTAGAGTGCCCATGTCTCCTGCGGAGCCCGTCTATACCCCATGGTCCTTACGGAGTCCCCAGCATCCTCTAGGACGTAACAGAAATAAAAAATAAAAATCTGCTGCTTTGAAGGTCCCAATGAGCACAGTGGCCTTCATCATCCATAAATGGAAGAAGTTCGGAACCACCAGGACTCTTCCTAGAGCAGGCCGGCCGTCTAACAGAGCAATCAGAAGAGAAGGGCCCCAGTCAGGAAGGTGACCAAGAACCCGATGGTCACTCTGTCAGAGCGATAGCATGCCTCTGTAGAGAGAGGAGAACCTTCTAGTAGGACAACCATCTCTGCAGCAATCCACCAATCAGGCCTGTATGGTAGAGTGGCCAGATGGAAGCCACTCCTTAGTAAAAAGGAAATGGCAGCCCGCCTGGAGTTTGCCAAAATGCACCTAAAGGACTTCTCAGACCATGAAAAACAATATTCTCTGGTCTGATGAGACAAAGATTGAACTCTTTGGCGTGAATGCCATTCGTCGTGTTTGGAGGAAACCAGGAACTGCTCATAAGCAGGCAAATACCATCCCTACAGTGAAGCATGGTGGTGGCAGCATCATGCTGTAGGGATGTTTTTTAGCGGCAGGAACTGGGAAACTAGTCAGGATAGAGGGAAAGATGAATGCAACTATGTACAGAGACATCCTGGATGAAAACCTGCTCCAGAGCACTCTTGACCTCAGATTGGGGCGACTGTTCATCTTTCAGCAGGACAACGACCCTAAGCACACAGCCAAGATATCAAAGGAGTGGCTCCAGGATAACTCTGTGAACGTCCTTGAGTGGCCCAGCCAGAGCCCAGACTTGAATCCAATTGAACATTTCTGGAGAGATCTGAAAATGGCTGTGTACAGACGCTTCCCATTCAACCTGATGGAGCTTGAGAGGTGCTGCAAAGAGGAATGGGCGAAACTGCCCAAAGATAGGTGTGCCAAACTTGTGGCATCATATTCAAAAAGACTTGAGGCTGTAATTGCTGCCAAAGGTGCATCAAAGTATTGAGCAAAGTCTGTGAATAATTATGTACATGTGATTTCTTCGTTTTTTATTTTTAATAAATTAGCAAAAAACCTCACATAGGGGGTGATTCCGAGTTGTTCGCTCGCTAGCTGCTTTTAGCAGCATTGCACACGCTAAGCCGCCGCCTTCTGGGAGTGTATCTTAGCATAGCAGAATTGCTAACGAAAGCTTCGCTAATTTTCTCATAACGATTACCCCGCAGTTTCTGAGTAGCTCCAGACTTACTCAGCCATTGCGACTAGCTCAGTCCTTTTCGTTCCTGGTTTGACGTCACAAACACACCCAGCGTTCGCCCAGCCACTCCCCCGTTTCTCCAGCCACTCCTGCGTTTTGCAACTCGAACGCCTGCGTTTTTCCGCACACTCCCATAAAACGGCCAGTTTCCGCCCAGAAACACCCACTTCCTGTCAATCACACTACGATCAGCACAGCGATGAAAAAGCTTCGTTATACCATGAGTAAAATACCTAACTTTTGTGTACAATAACTAAGCGCATGCGCTCTGCGAACCTTGCGCATGCGCAGTAAGCGACTAATCGCAGTATAGCGAAAATCGGCAACGAGCGAACAACTCTGAATGACCCCCATTGTCATTATAGGGCAGGGATGGGGAACCTTCGGCCCTCCAGCTGTTGTTGAACTACACATACCAGAATGCCTTGCTACAGTTTTGCTATTTGGCCATGCTAAAACTGTTGCAAGGCATGCTGGGATGTGTAGTTCAACAACAGCTGGAAGGCCGAAGGTTCCCCATCCCTGTTATAGGGTATTACATGTAGAATTTTGAGGGAAAATAGGATTTTAATGCCTACCGGTAAATCCTTTTCTCGTAGTCCATAAGGGATACTGGAGACACATTATTATGATAGGGTATAGACGGGGTCCAAAGGAGCCAGTGCACTTTCAATTTCTTCAACTGGGTGTGCTGGCTCCTGCCCTCTATGCCCCCTCCCACAGGAAGTTATAGGTAAAACAGTGCCCGAAGGAGAAAGGACATATGAGAGAAGGAAGGTAATAACAATGAGTGGTGAGATTTATATACCAGCACACCAATAACAAACATGACCAGCAACGGTTGGCTACAAAAACAGCAACAGCTGAACAGGCCACAACGAATAGAGAACCTGCAGAAAAGTTACCGCACTGAGGCGGGCACCCAATATCCCTTATGGACTATGAGAAAAGGATTTACCGGTAGGTATTAAAATCATATTTTCTCTAGCATTCATAAGGGATATTGTGGACACATTAGTATAATGGTGCCGTCCCAAAGCTTCCAGAATGGGCGGGAACGTGCAGAGACGTCTGCGGCGAGGCCTGCCCAAGCTGGGTATCCAATCTGTAGAACTTCACAAAGGTGTTCTTCCCCGACCAGGTAGCAGCTCGGCACAGTTGCAGGGTCGAGACTCCACGGGCAGCCGCCCAGGAAGACCCCATTGATCTTGTAGAGTAGGCCTTCAGAGACTGTGGAACAGGTAAGGCTGCCGACACATAAGCCTGTTGGATAGTGAGCCTAAGCCAACAAACAATGGACTGCTTTGAAGCAGGGCAACCTTTCTTCTGCGCATCATACAGCACGAACAAGGAATCCGTCTTTCTAATTCGAGCCGTCCTCTTGACAGATCTTCAAGGCTCGCACAGCATTCAATGCCTCCGGAGGAGCAGAAGTGCCAGTACTGGATGGAATTACAATAGGTTGATTCAAATGCTATGCGGACACGACCTTCGGCAGGGACTGCTGTCTAGTCCGGAGCTCCACTCTGTCCTCATATACGGAGTTTTACACGATAAGGCACCTAATTCCGAGACACATCTAACAGAAGCCAGGGCCAGTAACCTCACTGTCTTCCACGTGAGGTACTTGTGTTCTACCGTCATCAGAGGTTCAAACCAGGAGGACTGTAGAAAGTTCAACACCACATTCAAATCCTAAGGTGCCGTGGGCGGCACAAACAGAGGTTGTATGTGAAGTAGTCTGAACTTCTAGCAACACAGCAAATTCCTCCTGGAAGAAAATGGAGAGGTAAAATCTGGACCTTAATGGAACCCAGACGTAAGCTCTTATCCACGGCAGCCTGCAGGAAACGGAGGAACTGCCCCAAGTGGAACTCCGCAGGTGGATATGTGCGTTCCTCGCACCAGGAGACATACCTCTTCCAGATATGGTGATAGTGTTTTGACATCACAAGTTTCCTGGCCTGAACCATGGTAGTAATGACCTTTTTGGAAAGGCCCTTGTGAGCTTAGGATATTCGGCTCAACTTCCATGCCGTCAAACGAAGCCGCCGTAAGTCCGGGTACGGTCCCTTCTTAGCGGCAGAGACCAAGGGTCTTCGACGGACACGCCCAGAAGATCTGCGTACCAAGTTCTCCAGGGCAATCAGGATTGCCCGGACACTCTGATGTCTGATCCTCTTGAGCACCCGCGGGATCAACGGAATTGGAGAAAATAGGTAGCCCAGCCGATACAGCCAAGGCGACGTCAGTGCATCTACTGTACACGCCTGACAGTCCCTGGTTCGCGAGCAATAGCAGCAAAGTTTCTTGTTGAGGCGAGACGCCATTGTGTGGATTTGTGGCCATCCCCACCGGTCGATGATTTGTTGGAACGGGTATGGGTCGTTGGGTCGACCCAACTTATGTCGACCACTGAAGGTCGATATTGCCCTTAGGTAGACATGGCCGTTAGATCGACAGGTCAAAAGGTCAACATGAGGTTTGTGTAAAGTTACGGGGAACCCAAATTAGTGCACCGTGTCCCCTCTCATGGGTCACTTCGCTCACCATGCTTCGGGGCAAGGTGTCTCGCTCTGCTACCGCTTCACTCGGCACAGGTTACCGTTCCAATAGTAGTCCACGTGGATCGTTAAGTATGAAAAAATCCAAAAAGTGGAGAGAAAAAAAAATTATATATATATATATATATATATATATATATATATATATATATATATATATATATATATATATATATATATATAAAAAACTCATGTCGACCTTTTGACCTAGTACATGTCGACCTAAGGGCAATGTCAACCTTCAGTGGTAGACCTAACGAGTGTCGACCTAAGTTGGGTCAACCTAACAACCGCATTCCGTTGGAACACCTGAAGGTGTAGCCCCCACTCTCTTGGGTGGAGAGCGTGATGACTCAGGAAGTCTGCTTCCCAGTTGTCCACTCCCGGAATGAAAATTGCGGACAGTGCTCTTGCATTTCTTTCTGCCCAGAGGAGTATCCTTGACACTTCTCACATGCAGGCCCTGCTTCTTGTTCCTCCTTGTACATAGATGTACGCCACTGCTGTGGCGTTGTCCGACTGAACCTGGATCGCCTGATCCCTTAGAAGAGGTGAGGCCTGAATCAGAGCACTGTAGATAGCCCGAAGTTCCAGAAAGTTGATCGGAAGTAGGGCTTCGTGGGCAGACCACCTGCCTTGAAACTGAGCCCCTTGGGTAACCGCACCCCATCCTCTCAGACTCGCATCCATCGTGAGGAGGATCCAATCCTGAATCCCGAAGCTTTGGCCTTCCAGGAGGTTGGAAGACTGCAGCCACCACAGGAGTGAAATCCTTACCTTGAAGCGACAGTTGAATCATCCGGTGCATCTGAAGATGTGAACCGGACCACTTGCTCAGGACATCCAATTAAAAAAGTGTTCCGTCGTGGAATCTTGCATACTGGTTGCCTCGTACGAGGCCACCATCTTCCCCAACAATCTTATGCAAAGATGGATGGATATTCAAGCAGGTCGGAGAACCATGCGTACCATCTCCTGGAGTGTTCTCACTTTGTCCTCTGGGAGGAACACTTTCTGAGCCACAGTATCCAGAAGCATTCCCAGGAACAGGAGCCTATGGTGTGACAGAAGCTGGATAGTGCGATCTATATGAATTTTGACCCCCTGGACTCGGAGCTGAAACATAATCTCTGCCATCACCTTCGGGAACACCCTCGGAGCTATAGACAGGCCAAAGGGTAACGCCTGGAACTGGTAGTGATCGTTCAATAGAGCAAACCTCAGATAAGCTTGATGAGGAGGCCAAATCGGGATATGGAGATAGGTGTCCTTGATATCCAGGGATACCAGGAATTCCTGTTCATCCAGGCCAGCAATCACTGCTCGCAAAGATTCCATCTTGAACTTGAAAACCTTCAGGTAAGGGTTCAAGGATTTCAGATTCAAAATGGGTCTTACAGACCCGTCTGGTTTCAGCACTACAAACAGATTGGAGTAGTGACCTTGTCCTTGTTGTTGCAGTGGCACTGGAACACTGACTTGTGACTGAGCCAACTTTTTGATGGCCAGCAGCAGCGTAACACGCATATCCTCCAAAGCTGGTAAGCTTGATTTGAAAAATCGTTGGGGAGGAGCACCGTCGAACTCCAGCTTGTATCCTTGAGAGAAGAGTTCTCTTACCCAGGCATCCTGGCAGGAACTTTCCCAGATGTGGCTGAAGTGTGAAGTGACGCAACCAAGCTCCCACCTCGATATCCCTTCGGAGTGGGCGTGCACAGTCATGCAGAGGCTTTAGTGGAAGCTGAACTGGTGTTCAGTTCCTGAGAGCCGGCAATGGCTGGTTTCTTAGGCTTACCTTGTCCCGATCCGGGTGTCTGGTCGCCATTTTCTGCCAGTTAGGTGTCTCCTGAGATTGGCTCAGCGTGCCAGGCTCGGGTCATAACGGTGTTTTGGGTACATTTCATTGTTATGTTACCTACAGTGCTGGCTCAGCTGTCTTCTTAGTGTATTCACCTGGCCTGGTGTGGCGCTCTCTGCCCGTCGCGGCCGTCGCACCCGTGGTCCTGCCGCATGGAGACTGAGTATGGGGTCCTCTGTGAACCGCGGCCGCTGCTGTCATCCCTGTGGCCGCTGTATCTGCAGCGTGGAGTCTTCTGTTGCCGCAGCCTCCGCCGCCATTATTGTTTGGCACATGGTTCTTTTCCCCTTCAAGGTCTGTCCATGGGCGCAGCCACGTTGGATAAGGTCATATGTCAAGTCTCTCACCAATCCGCAGCGCTGCTGGTGCCTGTGTCAAGTTGTCAGCCAATGCCTGTTCACCAGTGGGTATAAATATCCTGTCCCAGCTCCCAGGAAATAGTCAGTGCTTCAATTGTCTTCCAGTCTGCAGGTTCACCAGAGACTCTCCAGTGTTATATTCTGCAGTACAGCCCGTCTCCCCTGTGTCCATACTGTACGGTGCAGTCTGCTTCTCCTGTGACAACTCTCTACAGTGCAGCCTGCATCTCCTGTGACAACTCTCTACAGTGCAGCCTGCTTCCCCTGGGATAACTACAGTGCAGCCTGCATCTCCTGTGACAACTCTCTACAGTGCAGCCTGCATCTCCTGTGACAACTCTCTACAGTGCAGCCTGCTTCCCCTGGGATAACTCTCTACAGTGCAGCCTGCATCTCCTGTGACAACTCTCTACAGTGCAGCCTGCTTCCCCTGGGATAACTCTCTACAGTGCAGCCTGCATCTCCTGTGACAACTCTCTACAGTGCAGCCTGCTTCCCCTGGGATAACTCTCTACAGTGCAGTCTGCTTCTCCTGTGACAACTCTCTACAGTGCAGCCTGCTTCCCCTGTGATAACTCTCTCTGCGGTGCAGTCTGACTTTCCTGCTATTTGCACCCGGTTTCGGCAGAGTATATACTTTGGCTAACAGTAGCTATTCCCCAGCAGAACTCTGTTCACATGGTTCTCAGTCTCCCACATTATAGCTAAGTGCTATTCCTGCGATCTCTAGCATCATTCCTGTATTTCTTCAACGTTCTCAAGCATCACTAAACACCCACAACTACTCTTTCAAGTTCTGGTCTCAAACCAGCTGAAGTCCAGAGACTTTCTTCACGTTTATTGTTTGTTTCATCTTTTCATGACTATTATTTAATAAAAAACCTGTATATGCAATAGCTGTAGCATTGGTGCTACAGCTATTGCATATGTCTAGGAGTCCCATCATACCTCCTAAGTTTCAGTACCCGTCAGCCCCTACAACTGAGGCTTCCTGCTACCAACACCAGCCCTCAGTTGTGACATACCTCTGGTGCCTCAATCCGCATTGGAGGCAGCTCTGGCCCTAGATCGAAATCTGGTGGACCGAAAGGACTGAGTAGATGGCCCCGGGTAGGTCCTTCTAGCTGGCGGTGCCCCAGAGGGGAGAAATGTGGATTTCCCAGCAGTAACCTTAGAGATCCACGTATCCAGTGCTCCCCCGAAGAGCCACTCCCCTGAAAAGGGAAGAGACTCCACATTGCGCTTGGATTCTGCATCCGCTACCCATTGACGCAACCATAAGGCCCTGTGCGCCGACACTGCCATAGCAGTGGTCCTAGCATTAATATTGACTCTTTTTGAGAGGCACACAATACACAAGCGGTGTCCTGAATGTGTGTCACGAGAGTGACTGTATTAACCAGGGAATTATCGCCTGAGAGGCCTTCCTGGATATGAGTAGCCAACGAATGAATGACATGTGTCATCCAGCAACCTGCTATGACCGGCCTTTGAGACATACCTGCAGCTGTGTAGACAGACTTCAGTGTGGTCTCTATTTTCTATCCCCAGGGTCCTTTATGATAAAGGAGCCCAGGGCAGGTAGTACAACAGTCTCAGAGAGGCGAGTGACTGATATGTCCACAGCTGGGGGTTCTTCCCACAATTTTCTGCCCTCTGAGGCTAATGGGTAAGAGTGCAACAAACGTTTTGTTTTTGTCTGGATTTTTCCAGGCTAACTTAAATAGGTCCTCTAATTCTCCAGAATCAAGGAAAGTGACACTCAGATTGTTTTGCGCGAGGCAAAAGGACTGTTGTGGGGGGTGTGACTTGGCAGTCATTGTGACTGGATGTGCCTGGGCTGAGCTCCGGACATTAGTGGGTGATTTTAAGCTTACAAGCCCTTCTATCCCTGACTTAATAGCTCCAACTGCTGCCCCTCTATTGCCCTACCTGTTGCCTTCCCGGGGAGTGTGTTCGCGGAGCAGAGGGAGGCCTCCTGCTTCTCTGCGGGTTGCGGCCCTCCCTCTGCCATCAAGCCGGGGCCTAGATTTCCCAAACACCCCCGGAGCTCCGGTCCTGCGATCGAGGTACCGCCGAGTGTGGGGAACGCCCGGACCGGCCTCTGACCGCCGCACGCTGTCGCTCTCCTGGTAGCCCGTCTGAGGGATCCCGCTGTGCTGCCTCAGAGTCCTGCTGCAAGTTACCCGCACGAACGCCGCCCGCTATCTTGACCGCCCCTCCTCCGCCGGATCAGTCCCTTGCGGCTGTGCAGGATCCTCAGATTACCGGATTCGGGGCAAGGAACCGGCGACTGACTCTCTGAACCTCCTGCTGCCTGAGGTAAGGTGCTCTAGTGTGCTGTGCGCCTGTTGGTGGGGGGTGTTGTGAGCCTCGGCCCCTGTTGTGCCGCATCCTGCATAGTGCACTACAGGTACTGTCATAACCTTGAATGTGAGCATCCTCGGTGGCCTGCTCTTTCCTCCTGGAAATAGCTGGATGTCAGCAGGAGGTTGCGGGAAAGCTTCTAATAGAACAGCCGAAACTTATCGTGACGTAGGAGGATTTGTCCACCTAGCTTTGTTCATCACACCTCTGACACGCAGGCTGCTGTATGGGTGCGCTGCAGTTTATACTATACACTTAGTGTACAAGCATGGTGGAGATACCATATTCACTGTTGGGTGATCATGGTCCGGAAGCAATGGCTGCCTATTATTTCTGCCATTAATAGGAACTTTAAATGGGTCTCCTGCTTTGTAGCTGAATCTCTATGCCTTACTGGTCGATGACCCATCTATGCAGTAATCGCAGCGCTCTGGCCTTCATGCATGGTTGATCTCTCTGTGCCGCTGTATATTAGCCCTCCAATATGCCACCGAAAAGAGGGGGTAAAACCCCCAAGAACCCTGCTCCTATACAGTTTCCTAAAGCTACTAGACTCATTCAAAACTCCAGTAATGCATTGTCTGTGAGCTTCGGGACCCCCACAAACCTATCTAAATCTTCTGCTCTTCATCCATTGGCCGACCTAGAAATTAATCTAGACCCCCCAAGCTCCCCTTGCCACTCAAACGATGCTCAAGATGTTCCAGCGTTCCACTCGGATATCTTGTCTGGAGTGGACTCCTCAATTCAAACCCTTAGAGCTGATCTATCTGGCATAGCAGGTCGTACCGAGAATCTCGAAGATAAAATGCAGGAGCTGGTGACGTCACATAATGATCTTCTTACATCTCATTCTGACTTACAAAATGACGTCATCTCATTACGTGAAAAGTTTGCCGATTTGGAGGACAGATCGAGAAGAAACAACCTTAAGGTTAGAGGTGTTCCAGACTCTGTGGCTCCAGCAGAGCTCTGAGGTTATGTCACTAAATTGTTCCAGAGCCTTCTCCCATGTGCGTCTTCTCAAGATTTACTTATAGATCGGGTTAATCGCTTGCCTAAATCGCGGAGCGGCTACTCATCCAGTTTCCCAAGAGATATTTTGCTCAGAGTTAATTTTTTCCATATCAAAGAAGATATTCTTAGAGCTGCCAGACATGCGGGAGACTCTGACATTATGGGCGGTCTGCAAATATATCCTGATCTATCTCAATTTACCCTGGATAAAAGGAGGGTGCTTCGTCCAATTACATCTGCGCTACGAGATAACGACATCCAATACAAATGGGGTTTCCCAGTCAAATTGATTATCAGCTATGACTTATCCTCCTATATAATCTCGATGTTTGAAGCAGGAGTGAAGTTGCTGGACAACTGGGACATTCAGATTCCGCACTCAAAGGCTGCTGCCCCAGCTCTGGTGTCAGATACCTGAAAATCGTTGGCTCGATTATATCACTATATTTGTCCTCAAATGTGGATTTGAAGGTCATGTCGGTCAATGTGGTCATCCTAGGCCCTTTAGTTTCTAGAGCCATTGTATATACCTAGTTAGTTTTTAGCTCTTGTGTCTCGTATGTTCTGTATTGTCAAAGTCAGAAAAATATCATGATGCACACTGCCATATTTGCACCTCATACATGTCCGCGCTGCGCATGCGTGCGCTCTCCCGTGCGTACGCATACCCGCTGTTATGTGCACCCGCAGGCGCACGGTATGCGCATTTACGGTAGAGTTTGTGTGCGTCTAGCGGGCGACTCGATCGTTACATATTTTAACCATATAATGTATTTTGTAGATTATGGTCCCTTTGATAGAATCTGAAAGTTTAGTTAATGTAGCATGTTCATGAACAAAGAGATCCCTCTTTGTTTGATACGAAGGGTCAGACAAGGGTTATACAGTGGAGTTTAGTATCCATCGGAAGAGTATTTAATTAGCAATATTCCGGTGTTGGTTTGAAGCGGATTAATCGCTCGTGCGAATAGTTATGGACATAAGAAGTTTATGGACTTTTACTATTATTTGCACTTTATTATCCATGCGGCGGGAAACCTAGTTTCCCACCCACCTGAGCAGTTGGAAATAGTCACAGCCCACCTGTATGAATCAACCTATGACCTTTTGTTATAATGCGAAGACGAATTCCTGTGTCCAAGGAACAATGAGATTGTAGGGACCATTGTACTGTGTTGTGTGTAGTGTATAAAAGGACAAGCCGATCTGATCCAGCTCTCTATTCTCTTCAACGGTTCTCACCACTGATAATCGGGAGCTGGATATCCAGAGGCGCATGCGATTGTTTCCTTTGTGCGTAAGTTTTCTCCGCAATCATATTGTCTTTATTGTTATTGTGAGCCATATCTCCATATCTCTCTCTCTCTCTCTCTCTCTCTCTCTCTCTCCTCTTTCTCTCTCATTTTCCCTTAAACGTAATTGTATTGTATTTCATGTGTAGTTATCTGGTTAGTTAGTCTATGTTATATTGGTAGTGTATGACTTGTATTGTATTATTCTTTTGAAAATAGAACGTTTATATAAGGTGTTAGAACCTAAGATCGGTATCTGTGTATTTCTTATATTTCTAAGTATTCTCAGAGCGTCGGAGACGCTCGAACAGCTTTTAAGTTAATATGGTTACACTGTGTTACATTTACACCCTATCACTACACCAAGGTTTACTGCATAATACATTGTTTTATGGTATAGTTATAAAGGTTTTACACTGTGAGCGTCAGCGCCGCTTGTGATCTCGTGGTCCCGAGCGTCCGCTACGCTAATAGCGTATCATTACGTTAGTCGGCAGCCAATAGCGTGCCTGCCTGTGATCTCTTGGCCGTGAGCGAACGTGACGCTTGAGCGTCTCGACTACGGCTAAGCGATTGTTACGCAACGTGCGTACCCTTACGGTATTCCGTACGCCAATAGCGTACTGTGTTCTTTGACCTCTTAAAGGGTTTTAAGTAAGATAAATATTTAGCTTTATCAATTGGCGGCTCGTCCGTCCTTCACATATCTATACCAGGTAATTTCAGCAGACATTATCCATCAGCAAAGGGCGGGAGGTCATATTCCTCGTAGTGCTGTCCGGATAAGCGTCTGCTTCGCTTAGTAAAGGGTGCTGAAGGAATCCGGAACCGGAGGTAAGAACAACACGCTAGTGTCTTTTAAAACTGTTTATTTCTGTCTTGCGTACGCACGCACACGTATATATCTGCATTTCTTTTCATTCGTGTATTTTCATATCGCTCTCCTGTTTGCCATTTCACAATTGATAACGTGCTGAGAAAGATTTGTTGCTATTGGTAGTTAAAGAGTAAAAATGATACACTAAGGGGTAATTTGTAAAACACACGCACAGCTTTGCCTGAGATACAAGGAAAGACCTGTGTGGTGCTTGGTAGATGATTACAGTTAAAGATCATCTACATTGATAAACGTGCTAATTGTATTTTTGTGGCCAGCGTACGCGTGTCTCTAACAAAAGGCTGAGACTCGCGTACGCAACACAAAGGCCGACGCACGCAGCGTATATAACGCAACGGAGCGTCTGGGTACGCCCACCGAAACTCAAATCGCACAATAGCATTGTTTTAATGGGGGCGGTATAGTATAGCCTCGCGATAATAGCACAAATTGATTTCAGTTTCCAAAACTTAGTTTAAATACCTTACTTTACTGTAGTGCCTCTGGGGAGAGCTATCAAATTACGGGAAATGATTTTTTTCTGATCAGAAAACTATAGAATGTTAGTGTGGGTTGAAAACGGTATGAGTGTATTGAACTCCTCTTGGTGAAGTCTTGGTGAAGTATGAGCACGGTCTAAGTGAAAACGTGCGACAGAGTGTGATAAAGTTTTCGTTGTATTACGCTCTGGCTGTTTTGGAGCACAGTAGGGAGACTCCAATGATCCTACCATTTATAGGCAACAAGTGTCTATAAGTGGTACGATTGGACCGCACGGTTGTAAGTGTGACCAATAACGCAACGTGATACGAGGTAAATTGCCCTCATACGTGTTGTGGGAAGCACATGCAAGCGTGATTTGTGTAAAAAGGAAGGGAATTTTCGCTGGCTCAGGAAAATCTCTAGAGGTAGGGCCTGCAACGGCTACACGTGTCTGCTAGAAGGCGGACCGGGGATACCCGGAGCAGAAGAAGCTGGTGGAAGAGCTTGGAAAACTCCCACCGTAGACTACTGTGTTTGGTGCATTTTAGGAAGTTTTTCTGTGTTAAAAGAGGTCCACAATGGCAGCCAAGTGCACAACCCAGGGACGTTTAGCAGTCAGAGTTCAGGCTGCAGAGGCTTGCAGACCCCGAGGGTCTGCTCGGTTAGTAATGTGGGGGAGGTATGGTCCCCACACTGAGACCTTTTGTGACGAATGGACACGAATGACTGTGGGGGATAAAGCACCATTTCCTGGGATAGGTAGTTTTGACTCAGAGGTATTGCATAATTTAAGGCAAAGGATCTGTCTCATAAAATCCTGGAAACAACGAGTTAAACATTATGATTGTTTGCAGTTATGGCAACAGGAAAGTGAAATGCAAAGAAATTTAACTTACATACCTGACTTTCATCTTGAGAGGAGAGACATGGCAATGGAGAGGATTATGGTTGCGGAGAAAGGCACAATGTTGTACGATAAAAATGCACTTAGTAACTATATTAAGAATGAAAGTAACAGATGTAATAAGGTTTATAAAAATGAAAGTGTTAAATGTACAACTACTAACCCATGCAAGTCGCACCCCATGTTAAACTTTCCTCAGGATCACCAACAAGAAAGTGAGCCCAGCACGATGTCGGCACCTTTTCCAGCAGCCATCACACAAGACATCCAGGTGGACGCGACCAAATCGGTAAAGACTGTAATCAAACCCCCTAACGGAGGGTCAGGTGAGGTCGTGTCCACAGGTACGTATGGTGTTATACATCACGCACAAACAAATGTACCTCATATCGTAGAATCAATTCAGAATGACGTTACTGGACTTAATCCTGTCAGGGTAATTGCAGTACCAAATGGGAAAACTGACACTTCAGGAGTCACTCCTGTCAGGAACATCGCCATGTACTGCCCCTTTTCCCGAACAGAATTGAGAACAATTTTGTCTGAATTCCCTGACCCCAGGGAAGACTTAGTTGCTTGTCAAAAGTATATTAGAGAGCTAGGAAATACTGCAGAGCCAAATAACAAAGATTGGAGGACAGTTTTGAGGGCATGCTTACCCCCCGATGTTGATTCATTAAAGTTTATCGCTGATTGCAAGTTAGATGAGGAAGTACCACTAACAGACAAGTATAACCAAGATAATGTAAAAAGAATCAATCTACAGTTAGGAGTATATTTTCCTGCAGTAGTAAAGTGGAATAAAATCTTTACAATAAGACAAAAAGAAAGTGAATCCACACCAGAGTATTTTCATCGGGCTCTGCGGGATATGGCTAGGTACACTGGTATAGATGACATTGAAACTAATGTACACCACAGAGAGGTAGCTGTGTCTGTATTAATGGACGGCTTAAAAGACACACTAAGAGTCAGGGTACAAACATCTATACCTCACTGGAGAGGTATCTCGGTGGCTGCATTAAGAGAGTCCGCTATCGAGCATGACCGCAATATCCAAAGAACCAGGGAAGCGCAGGGAGAGCGGTTGATGGTAATGAGCATCCAAGCACTAGAGGAGGCATCAAGTCGACTGAAACCCCAGGCCCCTAGCACATGGAGGAAGCCAAGGATTTGTTATCTTTGTAAAAGAGAAGGGCATTATGCCAGCAACTGTAACAGCACACAAAGTCAGACCCCCTAGACAAAGAAATGAGCAAAGTTATGACACACCAAATTATAATCAGGGATCATATAGGAAGAATTTTGGGCCACACTCATAATATATAGTCAGGAAAGGTGATCATTAGGACTGATGGTAAACCTGAGGTAACGGTTAATAAATTGGGAGGTCATTCCCTGAAGACACAGGAATGACCGGGTGAAACGTTGTAAATGTATCTGTAAAATGTTTTCTTCTCTCCCCATCTCTGACGATTATCAGCAGGACTCAAACATTACATAGCTACTTGGTCTTTGCAGAAGTCTACCAAACCCCAGCATGACCTACCCACATCAATGTATCCTGGCCAGATACAAAGGGTGGAGTATGGAGGTGCTGGTGGGAGGGACTGCGCAAGGAAACCATTGGACATGTAGATATGACAGCCTGATGAACAATGTTTTAAAGTGTTTGAAAAAATTTTTTTTTTTCCTGTTGTTTATTGTTGATTTATGTGATATATACATATATGAATTGTTCTCTCTCTCTTTTGTTTTTTTTTTTGTTTTCTCTCTTCTCACTCATGTTTTCATGTTTTAAAGATGGTATGTCACACATCAGTTAGACAAATGGTAATGCAAGATTTTTGCTCCTTACAGAAAGATCGCTGGTTTGGAAGAAATATTGTATCACCAGAATGTTCGGTTGGAAGACTGAGAGACTGCACCTGTCACGATCCGGGTATCTGGACGCCATTACTTACCCTTCAGATGCCTCCTAAGGCTGGCTCAGCGTTCCAGGACCGGATCCCGCTGTTCCCGAGTTTCCACATGCAGAATGTCAGAGTGGTGATTTCATCAGCCGCGGCCTCCGCTGTGCCCGCGTGGTTAAATGTGCGCTTGTCAGTCTGGCGTCTCCTGTCTCTTGTGGCCGGCGTCGCCATTACTGTTTCAATTCTCACATGGATTACAAACCAAACTTCCCTCCAAGTGTCTGCATGGGCGCAGCCATCTTGGATTTTGTCATCTGATCATTTCCACCAATCTGCTGTCTGTATTGTTGATTTGCATAATTGCCTAGCCAACCCCTTCCTTGCTGCAGGTATAAGTAAGCTGTGCCTGAGCAAGGAAGGAGTCAGTGCTTTGGTTGTCTAACCTAGTTCCAGTTTGTCTCTCTCCTGTGGTTGTCTTCCAGGTTCCAGCTCCTGTCTCCAGACTTCTGCTATAGAGACCCGCACCAGCATTCCGTCTGCGGTGTAGCCTGACTCTCCGATCCATTCTGGACTCACCTGTTTCCAGCTACAACAATCAACTGCTTCCTGCCCAGCTTCCAGCAGTGTATAGCTTCTCTTAAAGGGCCGGTGTCCTTTTCTGCAGTTTACCACTCTCCACCGGTATTATTATTTCACCGCTCTCAAACTCCAAACTTCATTATTATTTCACCGCTCTCAAACAATCACCTGCTTCCAGCCCAGCTTCCAGCAGTGTATAGCTCCTCTTAAAGGGCCGGTGTCCTTTTCTGCAGTTTACCACTCTCCACCGGTATTATTATTTCACCGCTCTCAAACTCCAAACTTCATTATTATTTCATCGCTCTCAAGTTCGTTTTATTATTTAACTGGTTCCAGCCAGTATCCACTCCGTACCAACAACAGTCTGGTTCCAGCCAGTATCCACAGCAGCCGTTTTACCTTCAGCAGCCCAGCCTTTCCTGGAACATCAGCTGGTACGATCCTGGGTTCTCTCCATTGCTACAGTCAGGCCTGGTAAGGACTTTCCAACTAGAAGATTATAAGAACTGTCTCACACTACCAGTGCCTGTGGCCCTTGCCACCCTGTAGTACCCAGGAATTGTATTTATCCTCTGTTGACTTTTATGTTTCCTTTTACTGCTGCTGTGTTACGGAGTTTGTTATAATAAACATCATTGACTTTTATCCTGGTTGTCGTGGTCACGCCTTCGGGCAGTTATTCTACATGTTACTTACATGTCTAGGGGTCTGATACAACCTCCCAGGTTCCGTTACATCTCAGCCCCTACAACTGAGGCTGCCTCCCGTCAGCTCAGGCCCTCAGTTGTGACAGTAAGCACTGACCTAATGAATCCAGCCGGAGACCAGGATCAAGCGGCCAGGCCGATGCAAGAACTGGCAGCCCGACTTGAACATCAGGAGGCTGCACAGGGCCACATCATCCGCTGTCTCCAGGATCTCTCTACACGGCTGGATGGGATTCAAACGACCCTCCGTGGACCTGGCACGTCCGGTGCGTCCACTACAGTAACACCAGCTGTAACCCCACCCACCTTACCCATTTCCAGTCCACATCTTCATCTTCCAACGCCAGCAAAATTTGATGGATCTCCAAGGTTCTGCAGGGGATTTCTCAATCAATGTGAAATCCACTTTGAGCTTCTACCTGGCAATTTCTTCAGTGACCGTACCAAAATTGCCTATATCATCTCCCTTCTCAGTGGCTCAGCCCTTGACTGGGCATCACCTTTATGGGAGAAGTCTGATCCCCTGCTATCCTCCTATACTGACTTTGTAGCTACATTCAGGCGCATCTTCGACGAGCCAGGCCGGATAACATCTGCTTCATCTGAGATTCTCCGTTTACGCCAGGGAACACGTACTGTGGGACAGTATCTTATACAGTTTAAAATCCTGGCATCCGAACTGGCATGGAACGACGAGGCCCTGTATGCTGCATTCTGGCATGGCTTATCAGAACGCATCAAGGATGAGTTAGCTACCAGAGACTTGCCCTCTAAGTTGGATGAGCTAATTTCTCTTTGCACGAAGGTTGATCTACGTTTCAGAGAGAGAGCAACCGAGCGAGGAAGATCATCTACTCCTAAATCTTCTGCTCCTCCTCCTCGTCAACCATCTCCATCCAAGGATGAGCCTATGCAAATTAGTCGTTCCCGTCTATCTCCCGCTGAGCGCCGAAGACGTCTCTCTGAGTCTCTCTGTCTCTACTGTGCAGCTCCGTCGCACACTATCAATGCCTGTCCCAAACGTCCGGGAAACTCCAGATCCTAGCTCGCCAAGGAGAGGGCCGGCTAGGAGTAATGATCTCCTCTCCATCTCCTCATGACTGTAACCTCCCAGTGTCGCTCCAAATTGCTCAACGTTACAGGAACGTCATTGCCCTCCTTGATTCCGGAGCAGCTGGGAATTTCATAACCGAAGCTTATGTTAAACGGTGGTCCCTACCCACCGAGAGACTGTCCTCGTCCATCTCTTTGACTGCCGTGGATGGCAGCAAGATTTTTGACGCAGTCATTTCCTTAAGGACTCTTCCAGTTCGTCTGAGAGTGGGAGTTCTTCATTCTGAGTATATTTCTTTTTTAGTGATTCCAAGAGCCACACATCCAGTGGTTTTAGGCCTTCCATGGCTCCGTCTCCACAACCCATCAATTGACTGGACGACTACGCAAATACTGGCATGGGGTCCCTCCTGTGCTGAGACTTGTTTAGCCAAAGTTCTTCCTGTTTGTTCTTCCTTCCCCAGGTCATCTGATGTTCCGCCTCCTCCATATCAAGACTTCACGGACGTGTTCTGTAAAGCCTCTGCTGATATCCTTCCTCCTCATAGAGAATGGGACTGCCCAATCGACCTCATTCCAGGGAAGGTTCCACCGCGAGGCCGAACTTATCCGTTGTCTCTGCCTGAGACACACTCCATGGAAGAGTACATCAAAGAGAACCTGGCGAAGGGTTTCATCCGACCATCTTCTTCTCCAGCCGGCGCAGGCTTCTTCTTCGTTAAGAAGAAAGACGGTGGTCTGCGTCCGTGCATCGACTACAGAGGTCTGAACGACATTACCGTCAAGAACCGATACCCTTTACCCCTGATTACCGAGCTCTTTGATAGAGTTAGTGGTGCAACTATTTTCACAAAGCTGGACTTGAGGGGTGCCTACAATCTCATCCGAATCCGTGAGGGTGACTAGTGGAAGACCGCCTTTAACACCCATGACGGACATTATGAGTACCTCGTCATGCCCTTCGGATTGAGCAACGCTCCAGCAGTCTTCCAGCACTTCGTGAATGAGATTTTCAGGGACATCTTGTACCGCCATGTCGTGGTTTATCTAGACGACATCCTCATCTTTGCTAATAATCTCGAAGATCATCGTTTCTGGGTAAAAGAGGTTCTTTCCCGTCTCCGTGTCAATCACCTCTATTGTAAATTGGAGAAGTGTGTGTTTGAAGTTAAAACCATTCCGTTTCTAGGTTACATTGTGTCCGGTTCCGGACAAGAGATGGATCCTGAGAAACTCCAAGCAATCCAGAATTGGCCTATACCCTTAAGCCTCAAAGGGGTCCAGAGGTTCTTAGGGTTCGCCAATTATTATAGAAAATTTATACGAGACTTTTCCACCATTGTGGCGCCTATCACTGCATTAACCAAGAAAGGTGCTAATCCGTCCAAGTGGTCCGAGGAAGCTACACAGGCCTTTCACCTTCTGAAGCAACGGTTCATCTCTGCACCAGTTCTGAAACAGCCCGACACCGACTCTCCTTTTATCTTAGAGGTAGATGCCTCCTCCGTTGGAGTAGGAGCAGTGTTATCCCAGAGGGCCAAAGATGGACATCTACATCCTTGCAGTTTCTTCTCCCGGAAGTTCTCCCCAGCTGAGCGCAACTATGCCATTGGCGATCAGGAGTTGCTAGCCATCAAGCTCGCTCTGGAGGAGTGGAGATACCTGTTGGAGGGAGCTTCCCACTCAATCACCATACTTACCGACCACAAAAATCTTTTATATCTCAAAGGCGCACAATGTCTGAATCCTCGTCAGGCCAGATGGGCACTTTTCTTCTCTAGGTTTGACTTTAAACTCCAGTTCTGTCCGGGTTCACAGAATCGTAAGGCCGATGCCCTTTCCCGCTCATGGGAGCAAGAAAATGAGTCCGAGTCTGCAGACAAGCATCCTATTATTAATCCGTTGGCATTCTCCACGGTAGGGATGGACTCTACGCCTCCACCAGGGAAAAGTTTTGTTAAGCCAGTTCTAAGGAAGAAGCTCATGCATTGGGCCCATGCTTCCCGTTTTGCTGGACATACAGGCATCCAGAAAACCCTTGAATTTATTTCTAGGTCCTACTGGTGGCCAACTCTGAAGAAGGACGTTATGGAATTTATTGCCTCCTGCCCAAAGTGTGCCCAACACAAAGTCTCCCGCCAGTCGCCTGCGGGGCAACTGGTTCCATTATCTGTTCCCCGTCGACCTTGGACCCATTTGTCGATGGACTTTGTTTCCGATCTACCTATCTGCAACAAGTTTAATACCATCTGGGTGGTAGTTGACCGGTTCACCAAGATGGCACATTTCATCCCTCTCACCGGTCTTCCGTCAGCTTCCAAGTTGGCTCAAGTGTTTATACAAGAGATCTTCCGACTTCACGGTCTTCCTGAAGAGATCATCTCGGATCGTGGAGTACAATTTGTAGCCAAATTTTGGCGAAGTTTGTGTCAAGCCCTCCAAGTCAAGTTAAAGTTTTCCACGGCTTACCATCCTCAGACCAATGGTCAAACCGAGAGGGTGAATCAGGACTTGGAGGCCTTCCTCCGTATATATGTGTCTTCCTCTCAAGATGACTGGGTTCAACTCCTTCCTTGGGCCGAGTTCAGCCACAACAATCAATACCATTCCTCATCTTCTTCTACACCATTCTTCATTAATTATGGATTCCACCCTAAAGTCCCAGAATTCCAACCGCTTCCCGCAACTTCTGTTCCAGCAGTGGATGTCACCTTGCGTCAGTTTTCAAATAACTGGAGGAACGTCCGCGCAGCCCTGCTTAAAGCCTCATTCAGGTATAAGAAGTTTGCCGATAGGAAGCGTAGAGCGGTTCCTGCTCTCAAGGTGGGTGATCGTGTGTGGCTGTCCACGAAGAATTTGAGGTTGAGAGTTCCCAGCATGAAATTTGCACCTCGCTACATCGGACCCTTCAAGATTGAACAAGTCATCAATCCTGTTGCCTACAGGTTACAGTTACCATCCTTCTTGAAAATACCCAGGACATTTCATGTTTCTTTGTTGAAACCGCTGATCCTGAATCGGTTTCATTCCGCACTTCCTCCAGCTCCCAAAGTTCAGACTCAACGGGGAGTCGAGTACGAGGTGGCCAAGATTTTGGACTCACGTTTCCGTTACGGTCAGTTACAATACCTCATTGACTGGAAGGGCTATGGTCCTGAAGAACGCTCTTGGACCAATGCCTCAGACGTCCATGCTCCTGCCTTGGTCCGAAATTTCCACGCAAAGTTTCCTTTAAAGCCTAAGAAGTGTCCTGGGGCCACTCCTAAAGGGGGGGGGGTGCTGTCACGATCCGGGTATCTGGACGCCATTACTTACCCTTCAGATGCCTCCTAAGGCTGGCTCAGCGTTCCAGGACCGGATCCCGCTGTTCCTGAGTTTCCACATGCAGAATGTCAGAGTGGTGATTTCATCAGCCGCGGCCTCCGCTGTGCCCGCGTGGTTAAATGTGCGCTTGTCAGTCTGGCGTCTCCTGTCTCTTGTGGCCGGCGTCGCCATTACTGTTTCAATTCTCACATGGATTACAAACCAAACTTCCCTCCAAGTGTCTGCATGGGCGCAGCCATCTTGGATTTTGTCATCTGATCATTTCCACCAATCTGCTGTCTGTATTGTTGATTTGCATAATTGCCTAGCCAACCCCTTCCTTGCTGCAGGTATAAGTAAGCTGTGCCTGAGCAAGGAAGGCGTCAGTGCTTTGGTTGTCTAACCTAGTTCCAGTTTGTCTCTCTCCTGTGGTTGTCTTCCAGGTTCCAGCTCCTGTCTCCAGACTTCTGCTATAGAGACCCGCACCAGCATTCCATCTGCGGTGTAGCCTGACTCTCCGATCCATTCTGGACTCACCTGTTTCCAGCTACAACAATCAACTGCTTCCTGCCCAGCTTCCAGCAGTGTATAGCTTCTCTTAAAGGGCCGGTGTCCTTTTCTGCAGTTTACCACTCTCCACCGGTATTATTATTTCACCGCTCTCAAACTCCAAACTTCATTATTATTTCATCGCTCTCAAGTTCGTTTTATTATTTAACTGGTTCCAGCCAGTATCCACTCCGTACCAACAACAGTCTGGTTCCAGCCAGTATCCACAGCAGCCGTTTTACCTTCAGCAGCCCAGCCTTTCCTGGAACATCAGCTGGTACGATCCTGGGTTCTCTCCATTGCTACAGTCAGGCCTGGTAAGGACTTTCCAACTAGAAGATTATAAGAACTGTCTCACACTACCAGTGCCTGTGGCCCTTGCCACCCTGTAGTACCCAGGAATTGTATTTATCCTCTGTTGACTTTTATGTTTCCTTTTACTGCTGCTGTGTTACGGAGTTTGTTATAATAAACATCATTGACTTTTATCCTGGTTGTCGTGGTCACGCCTTCGGGCAGTTATTCTACATGTTACTTACATGTCTAGGGGTCTGATACAACCTCCCAGGTTCCGTTACATCTCAGCCCCTACAACTGAGGCTGCCTCCCGTCAGCTCAGGCCCTCAGTTGTGACAGCACCTTTGAGATGACAGCAAAACAAGAAGAACAACAAGACTAGAGAACTAATTATCGTAACAAGTTTCTCTCCCCCTCAAACTGTTTTCCTGTACCCCCATTACAAATTTCTCCTTTTCTCCTCCTGTAAGATGGACTTGCCCCAAGAGACTGTGATACGGATTTTCCTGTTGACCATGATGTTGACCAGAGCAGTCTGTTCCGGCGAGAGTACCAGTGAGGTCGAGAAAGGATCCAGAAAGGTTCTGATGACTGAGACGGAGGTGTAAAGTTCCAATAGCAACACAATCACCAAGCAAAGGCGAGTACCGGAAACGATCTAGCAGCCATGTTATTTGTAAACATTGTGAAGGATTGTTAGCTAAAAAGAACTGTATCTGTAGACTCTGACAGTGTAGTAGAGGATGGGTGTATCAAGAAATGCCAATCCAGTTTTAATATCCACATGGACCGGCATCCATTGAGCGACTACCACTCCTTAGTGGGTAAAGTGTTAAATCAGACAGATTGTTGGGTATGCTCTCAAGTACCTCAAGGCCATAGTAAATCAGGCTTAGTACCATTCCCTTTAACGATAGGGGAGGTACTTGAGCTAAAGGGTGGGAGACCGGTGGACAGGAGGTTTAATATCTCCAGTCCTCCTAGTTTGAAGCTCCACCAATATCATGTGGATAGATCCCTAGTATGTTTTAACATTTCCAATCCCCGAAAGCCGGGAAATTGGGAAGTGTCATGGAATAACCAAACCATGACCTTTTCATACAGAGCCGATAGAATGCCAACAGATACAGAACTTATACGCCACATAGCCGGTAGTGGAAAATCTTTCCGATATAGGTATACCCTAGGAAGTAGGATCATGAGAGTTGGAGAGGTATCACCAGGATACTGTGCACATATCATACAAACAGATACGTGTACTAGACAGATGGGAGAATTAGGGTTAGGAGATTTCACATGGAAGATGTGTAATATGGTTATGTCCTACTCCGTCCCATATGTTCTCCCCGATGATGCATATTTCATATGCGGGAGGAAGGCGTATAAGTGGCTTGCCCCAAACTCTGAAGGATTGTGTTATATTGGAAAAGTACTGCCTGAGGTAATGACTGTATCACATACCAAAATGAAAGATATACACCGTGGTGCCCAAGCTCCTTATACTCACACTCATTACGAGCACGTCGTTAAAAGGCAACTGACAGAAAGGACAGAGCACCCGGCCTCTGATCTGATCCATGAATCCACCGGGATTCAATTCCTAATCGCGTTAGATATCACTCGCACCGCTAGAGGAGTGCTGAACTATAGATATATATCTGCGCTTGCAAATTTATTAGACAATATCACTGAAATGTATGACGACACTTTTAGGTATACTGGAAGGGAGCTTCAAGCTTATAAAACAGAACTGGTTCAGCATAGGATGATTCTCAATTATCTCACAGCAGTGACAGGTGGATATTGTGTCACACTGGCAACGCAGTACGGCGTGAAATGCTGCACTTATATTACGAATAGTACCGAGGATCCGGTCGAGGTCATAGACCAAAAGATGGACGACATTCTCCAACTAAAGTGGGAATTTCGCAGGAGACACAATCTCACCCTTGCTGCTGTGGGTAATGAGCTGACTGGTTGGGTGTCATGGTTGAACCCGCGAAATTGGTTCTCTGGTTTAGGAGAATGGGCTCAAGGAGTCATAATGGATGTAGGGAAGTTTCTCCTATGTATCTTGGGTGTTGTCATATCGATTGGCTTGATATTTAGATGCGGTCAGGCTTTAACGAAGTGCAAACGTAGTACCAGGGTAATGAGTCTAAGGAGTGAAGAAATTGTAATTCCAATGGATTTGATTTATGACCCAACGGTAGAGACAATGATGTGATGAAAATGCGATTATACGGTCCGTTTCTTTCACCTGTTTCTCCAAGGTAAAAAGACCCACTTGGAGGAGGAATTTGATGATCCTGTTCACAGACAACAGATGGATTAAAGAAGTTTTGACAACCTTATACACAGATAATTGATGAACTATGCCATAGACCCCCAGTTTCCCTAGAAATTTTAAATTTACGCTAGCCCAACACTTTTGTAAGTCTATGGACATTGACAAAGCTTTTTGCTCGCACTTTTTGGCAAAAGCCCAAAGAAGACTGCATTCAACAGACACCAGACAAGACTTCAACCGACAAATGTTCATTAACCTGACATAGAATACCACTGCATTTACCATAATTGTTTCTTATCTTCATCTCTACAACCTTCAGGTAATGACACACATAGTCGATAGGGAATACAGGCACAGATATCAGCAATCACATATTCCCCCCCATTCATGTATCATCAACTAAAATGTGCTCCCCCATTTTGTTGCAACCAAAAGCCGAAAAGAGCTCGGTAACGTTTGACAGCCCATCCACAGACCCGTACCGCGGGATAAGAAGGAATTCAAATGTATACTTCGCAATACCTCGAAGCTTGATTTAAAACACGTACGGCACGATGATACATGACCCCCCAACCATGGATTCATACACACATTCTTTTGCTATCTCACTAGGTCATACCCTTTTCACACCTTCTTCTCTTCTCCCCTACCCAACCATGGAAATGTATTTACACATGACATATATTTTTCTCTTTTTGAAATGTTTTAGGAAGTGGCAGTTATTGGTGACTGCCAAAGGGTGGACTGTCAAAGTCAGAAAAATATCATGATGCACACTGCCATATTTGCACCTCATACATGTCCGCGCTGCGCATGCGTGCGCTCTCCCGTGCGTACGCATACCCGCTGTTATGTGCACCCGCAGGCGCACGGTATGCGCATTTACGGTAGAGTTTGTGTGCGTCTAGCGGGCGACTCGATCGTTACATATTTTAACCATATAATGTATTTTGTAGATTATGGTCCCTTTGATAGAATCTGAAAGTTTATTTAATGTAGCATGTTCATGAACAAAGAGATCCCTCTTTGTTTGATACGAAGGGTCAGACAAGGGTTATACAGTGGAGTTTAGTATCCATCGGAAGAGTATTTAATTAGCAATATTCCGGTGTTGGTTTGAAGCGGATTAATCGCTCGTGCGAATAGTTATGGACATAAGAAGTTTATGGACTTTTACTATTATTTGCACTTTATTATCCATGCGGCGGGAAACCTAGTTTCCCACCCACCTGAGCAGTTGGAAATAGTCACAGCCCACCTGTATGAATCAACCTATGACCTTTTGTTATAATGCGAAGACGAATTCCTGTGTCCAATGAACAATGAGATTGTAGGGACCATTGTACTGTATTGTGTGTAGTGTATAAAAGGACAAGCCGATCTGATCCAGCTCTCTATTCTCTTCAACGGTTCTCACCACTGATAATCGGGAGCTGGATATCCAGAGGCGCATGCGATTGTTTCCTTTGTGCGTAAGTTTTCTCCGCAATCATATCGTCTTTATTGTTATTGTGAGCCATATCTCTCTCTCTCTCTCCTCTCCTCTTTCTCTCTCATTTTCCCTTAAACGTAATTGTATTGTATTGTATTTCATGTCTAGTTATCTGGTTAGTTAGTCTATGTTATATTGGTAGTGTATGACTTGTATTGTATTATTCTTTTGCAAATAGAACGTTTTATATAAAGGTGTTAGAACCTAAGATCGGTATCTGTGCATTTCTTATATTTCTAAGTATTCTCAGAGCGTCGGAGACGCTCGAACAGCTTTTAAGTTAATAAGGTTACACTGTGTTACATTTACACCCTATCACTACACCAAGGTTTACTGCATAATACATTGTTTTATGGTATAGTTATAAAGGTTTTACACTGTGAGCGTCAGCGCCGCTTGTGATCTCCTCGTGGTCCCGAGCGTCCGCTACGCTAATAGCGTATCATTACGTTAGTCGGCAGCCAATAGCGTGCCTGACTGTGATCTCTTGGCCGTGAGCGAACGTGACGCTTGAGCGTCTCGACTACGGCTAAGCGATTGTTACGCAACGTGCGTACCCTTACGGTATTCCGTACGCCAATAGCGTACTGTGTTCTTTGACCTCTTAAAGGGTTTTAAGTAAGATAAATATTTAGCTTTATCAGTATATTAGTTCATGCTCTTATACACAGTGGTTATGACATAGGATCTCTCATTTATGGTATACATTTGGCTGACCGTATCGACTAGTGTGCTGTGATATTAGTGTTATTGCTATTTTTTCTCTCTCTCAGATTATGCCTTTTTTTTTTTTATTGCTTTGTTTTGAGCTCCTTTATGGCTTACATGAGGACCATTTGAACCTATTCCCCCGATGGTTTCTGTTTTGCCATCACTGTTTTCTTGTGGCAAACATTGTTTTTTTGTTTTCTCTTTACTGATATTTTTCTTCTTTCCCTTTCTCTCTCACCTCTCCCTGCTTCCCCTGTCCTTACCCCGTTTGATAAAGTCCAATCTCCGGAGTGGTTGCATAGAGTCAAAACGGATTCTCATTTCACCACCTAATGGTTAAGTTATTTTCGTTGAATGCAAATGACTTAAACTGCCCCTGTAAAAGACGTCAAGCTTTAGATACCTTTTCTAAGGAGCGGGCTGGAGTTGTTGCTCTCCAGGAGACGCATTTTAAAGCCTCTGATCCGCCAGTCCTCCAAAGTTCGCTCTATCCAATAGCCTATTTAGCAAAAGGTCCCTCTAAGAAACATGGTGTAGCTATTCTCTTCCACAACTCTATCGAATTTGATTTATGTTCTCAATTTTCAGATAAGGAGGGCAGGTACTTGATCTTAGTGGGGAAACTAGAAGATGTTGAGGTAACACTTGTCTCTCTATATGCCCCAAACACTAATCAGCTGCCTTTTCTACGTAAACGGTTTACCACTATTCACAAGGTTCGGGAAGGCCGATTGATTATGATGGGAGACTTCAACCTGGTCCCTGATGAGAGGCTGGACAAAACATTTCCCCCTAATAGACCCCTGTGAGGGTCACGTTCCCAGACTACTTTAGCTCGTCTACTAGTCGAGTTTGATTTATTGGATGTGTGGAGCATACACTCTCCTTTCTCATGTACTTAATACATACTCGCGCATAGATTTGATTTTGGCTGACAAATGGTCCCTACAATTAACGTCTAGAGCGAATATTTTTCCAGTCTCCTGGTCTGACCATGTGGCAGTTACGTGGTCGTGGAAGAGTAATCAGTCCCAGCTCTCACATAGGACGTGGAGACTACCAGATTATGGGGCAGATGTATTAACCTGGAGAAGGCATAAGGAAGTGATAAACCAGTGATCTATGCGAGGTGATAAAGGCGTTGCATGTCCAGCATGTTTCATTTACCCATGAATTTCTAAACCAGTAAGTCAGGTTTATTCCAATCTGCTTGAAATTGCATTGTTAGAATAAACACTATTAATAAAGTATAACACCTGACATTAGACTGTAGTATTATTTAGTGCTGGATACCATACCAATTAGTATATAGAAAACATGCACTGTAACATATTAGGTGTCAATTCTTTCAAAAATTCTTACGTGCTCTCATATTGGGTGAGATGGTATTTAAACAGACAACAGTACATCGCATCAATTATTTCTGTATAGCAGACTATTGTTGTAAACTCTAACACCAATAGGTTGAGTCATACACAGAATATTTCCTATGATGACGTAATATATGGCATGGTTAAGCCCATGAATGATAGAAGTTATAGGGAGAAGTACAACCCGAGATGCCGTCCCCCTCATCTACTGCCCAGTATCATCGTAGAGCGGATACTGAGAGAGTAAGGGTTATTGCCGGATTGATGGAAAAAGTAGATTCGGCGTCACTTTGTCATCCTGTGCCTGGTGTTAGATGGATCCTGTTACCATAGGCATTGCAGGGTCCAAATTCGCCAGCAGGGAACAGGTGAACGCTAGGAAAGGCAGATCACAGATGTATAATATATCCAAACCCTTGGATTGATCTATTTCGTATAATATTCAAGCAGTAGTAGCTAGGCTGATGTAATTATCTACCAAAAACATATACCAAGACATTTGTTGCCTGCAGTTCCTGTGATACCAGAGTTACGCTCAGGCAGTATTCTCATAACTGGCGTGATTATATGCTAGAGGCACGTAACATAATGATCGTTGCCTATAGACTGAAATAGGATATCTCACACACGTATGTATAATGTAACAATTACCGAATCCACTCCTACTCAGTATTGATTAATTGCCTCTATTGCCAGCGCGGCTTATAGTGGTCATCGGCAATTTTACCATTAACAGGATAAAATCCTTACCTGCAGTTACTGCCGCTAGATATATGATTTCAGAGTGCCAAAAAGACTCCTCCCATTCATCAATTCAGAGGTATAATACCAATACAACTTAAATTGACCATTAATGACAGGACTTTTACAAGCAAATAATGCAATTAAAAAAATTAAAGCTACACAGATAGATATGGTACCGAAATACCAAATGTGTTACCAGTTTGCGGATAGTCGGCTGTATTTGCCGTGGATGCGGTCAGAGGTGGCGATTCCTTCCCTATTACATTTAGACGGCTTCCTCCCGCTGTGAGGTGCCGTGACCGTGCGGCGGCGTGCAGCTACGATCCTTAGACTCGGACCGTACTGACGGCTTCCTCCCGCTGTGAGGTGCCGTGACCGTGTGGCTGCGATCAGTAGACTCGGACTGTACGTACGTTTCACCACGTCGGCTTGATCACCAGTCAGCCTGAGGCTGACTGGTGATCAAGCCGACGTGGTGAAACGTACGTATGGTATTTCGGTACCATATCTATCTGTGTAGCTTTAATTTTTTTAATTGCTTTATTTGCTTGTAAAAGTCCTGTCATTAATGGTCAATTTAAGTTGTATTGGTATTATACCTCTGAATTGATGAATGGGAGGAGTCTTTTTGGCACTCTGAAATCATATATCTAGCGGCAGTAACTGCAGGTAAGGATTTTATCAATACTGAGTAGGAGTGGATTCGGTAATTGTTACATTATACATACGTGTGTGAGATATCCTATTTCAGTCTATAGGCAACGATCATTATGTTACGTGCCTCTAGCATATAATCACGCCAGTTATGAGAATACTGCCCGAGCGTAACTCTGGTATCACAGGAACTGCAGGCAACAAATGTCTTGGTATATGTTTTTGGTAGATAATTACATCAGCCTAGCTACTACTGCTTGAATATTATACGAAATAGATCAATCCAAGGGTTTGGATATATTATACATCTGTGATCTGCCTTTCCTAGCGTTCACCTGTTCCCTGCTGGCGAATTTGGACCCTGCAATGCCTATGGTAACAGGATCCATCTAACACCAGGCACAGGATGACAAAGTGACGCCGAATCTACTTTTTCCATCAATCCGGCAATAACCCTTACTCTCACTCAGTATCCGCTCTACGATGATACTGGGCAGTAGATGAGGGGGACGGCATCTCGGGTTGTACTTCTCCCTATAACTTCTATCATTCATGGGCTTAACCATGCCATATATTACGTCATCATAGGAAATATTCTGTGTATGACTCAACCTATTGGTGTTAGAGTTTACAACAATAGTCTGCTATACAGAAATAATTGATGCGATGTACTGTTGTCTGTTTCAATACCATCTCACCCAATATGAGAGCACGTAAGAATTTTTGAAAGAATTGACACCTAATATGTTACAGTGCATGTTTTCTATATACTAATTGGTATGGTATCCAGCACTAAATAATACTACAGTCTAATGTCAGGTGTTATACTTTATTAATAGTGTTTATTCTAACAATGCAATTTCAAGCAGATTGGAATAAACCTGACTTACTGGTTTAGAAATTCATGGGTAAATGAAACATGCTGGACATGCAACACTTGTATCTAGGAACTTGGCAGGGAATGATACAGATTAACATATTGATACAGTTTAGAAACAGGTGTTAATGATATTGGTATACATAGCTGTAATAGATTTGAATGGAATTCTGACTGCTACGGATACAGATCTAGAGTAAAAGAAATTATACCGATCTATTTGCGGATGATAGTAATACCAAATGGTTACTACTAGCTGCGACTCACATATGCATTGAGATTTATGAATATTTTTACCACAAATGCGATACTGATCTAATATAAGATGTGTAATTATTTTCTCACCCAGATCTAATATAAGATATGTAATTATTCTTCATAAGGGATACAATTGAATTAATGTTTTTATAGAATGACATTTACATAATAGTCAATGTTATTCAGAAAATCCCTGTTTATTTTAGGAGTATGAATTAAAGGTTACGTTTTAAACTATATTAATCATTTCATACGAATTGCAAATTAAAATAAGATTTTACTTACCGATAAATCTATTTCTCATAGTCCGTAGTGGATGCTGGGGACTCCGTCAGGACCATGGGGAATAGCGGCTCCGCAGGAGACAGGGCACAAAAGCAAGCTTTTAGGATCACATGGTGTGTACTGGCTCCTCCCCCTATGACCCTCCTCCAAGCCTCAGTTAGGTACTGTGCCCGGACGAGCGTACACAATAAGGAAGGATCTTGAATCCCGGGTAAGACTCATACCAGCCACACCAATCACACCGTACAACTTGTGATTTGAACCCAGTTAACAGTATGATAACAATGAAGTAGCCTCTAAAAAAGATGGCTCACAACAATAATAACCCGATTTTTTTGTAACAATAACTATGTACAAGTAATGCAGACAATCCGCACTTGGGATGGGCGCCCAGCATCCACTACGGACTATGAGAAATAGATTTATCGGTAAGTAAAATCTTATTTTCTCTAACGTCCTAGTGGATGCTGGGGACTCCGTCAGGACCATGGGGATTATACCAAAGCTCCCAAACGGGCGGGAGAGTGCGGATGACTCTGCAGCACCGAATGAGAGAACTCCAGGTCCTCCTCAGCCAGGGTATCAAATTTGTAGAATTTAGCAAACGTGTTTGCCCCTGACCAAGTAGCTGCTCGGCAAAGTTGTAAAGCCGAGACCCCTCGGGCAGCCGCCCAAGATGAGCCCACCTTCCTTGTGGAATGGGCATTTACAGATTTTGGCTGTGGCAGGCCGGCCACAGAATGTGCAAGCTGAATTGTACTACAAATCCAACGAGCAATAGTCTGTTTAGAAGCAGGAGCACCCAGCTTTTTGGGTGCCTACAATATAAACAGCAAGTCAGACTTTCTGACTCCAGCCGTCCTGGAATTATATATATATATATATATATATATATATATATATATATATATATATATATATATATATATATATATATATATATATATATATTCAGGGCCCTGACAACGTCTAGCAACTTGGAGTCCTCCAAGTCCCTAGTAGCCGCAGGCACCACAATAGGTTGTTTCAGGTGAAACGCTGACACCACCTTAGGAAGAAACTGGGGACGAGTCCGCAGTTCTGCCCTGTCCGAATGGAAAATCAAATATGGGCTTTTGTAAGACAAAGCCGCCAATTTTGACAATCGCCTGGCCGAGGCCAGGGCCAACAGCATGGTCACTTTCCATGTGAGATATTTCAAATCCACAGATTTGAGTGGTTCAAAGCAATATGATTTGAGGAATCCCAACACTACGTTGAGATCCCACGGTGCCACTGGAGGCACACAAGGGCTGTATATGCAATACTCCCTTGACAAACGTCTGGACTTCAGGAACTGAAGCCAATTCTTTCTGGAAGAAAATCTATAGGGCCGAAACTTGAACCTTAATGGACCCCAATTTGAGGCTCATAGACACTCCTGTTTGCAGGAAGTGCAGAAATCGACCTAGTTGAAATTTTTTCGTGGGGCCTTCCTGGCCTCACCCACGCAACATATTTTTACCACATGTGGTGATAACGTTGTGCGGTCACCTCCTTCCTGGCTTTGACCAGGGTAGGTATGACCTCTTCCGGAATGCCTTTTCCCTTAGGATCCGGCGTTCAAACCGCCATGCCGTCAAACGCAGTCGCGGTAAGTCTTGGAACAGACAAGGTCCCTGCTGGAGCAGGTCCTTTCTTAAAGGCCGATGCCACGGTTCCTCTTGGAACAGACATGGTACTTGCTGAAAGCAAATCCCTTCTTAGCTCCCGAGGCCATTAGTCCTCTGTGAGCATCTCTTGAAGTTCCGGTTACCAAGTCCCTCTTGGCCAATCCGGAGCCACGAGTATAGTTCTTACTCCTCTATGTCTTATAATTCTCAATACCTTGGTTATGAGAAGCAGAGGAGGGAACACATACACCGACTGTTACACCCACGGTGTTACCAGGACGTCCACAGCTATCGCCTGAAGGTCTCGTGACCTGGCGCAATACCGGTCCCATTTTTTGTTCGGGCGGGACGCCATCATGTCCACCTTTGGTCTTTCCCAACGGTTCACAATCATGCGGAAAACTTCCCGATGAAGTTCCCACTCTCCCGGGTGGAGGTCGTGCCTGCTGAGGAAGTCTGCTTCCCAGTCGTCCACTCCCGGAATGAACACTGCTGACAGTGCTATCACATGATTTTCCGCCTAGCGAAAAATCCTTGCAGTTTTGCCACTGCCCTCCTGCTTCTTGTGCCGCCCTTTCTGTTTACGTGGGCGACTGCCGTGATGTTATCCCACTGGATCAATACCGGCTGACCTTGAAGCAGAGGTCTTGCTAAGCTTAGAGCATAATAAATTTGCTCTTAGCTCCAGTATATTTATGTGGAGAGAATTCTCCAGACTTGATCACACTCCTTGTGTGACTGCTCCCCAGCCTCTCAGGCTGGCCTCCGTGGTCACGAGCATCCAATACTGAATGCCGAATCTGCGGCCCTCTAGAAGATGAGCACTCTGTAATCACCACAGGAGAGACACCCTTGTCCTTGGATATAGGGTTATCCGCTGATGCATCTGAAGATGCGATCCGGACCATTTGTCCAGCAGATCCCACTGAAGAGTTCTTGCGTGAAATCTGCCGAATGGAAGCGCTTCGTAATAAGCCACCATTTTTACCAGGACTCTTGTGCAATGATGCACTGACACTTTTCCTGGTTTTAGGAGGATCCCGATTAGCTCGGATAACTCCCTGGCTTTCTCCTCTGGGAGAAACACCTTTTCCTGGACTGTGTCCAGAATCATCCCTAGGACCAGCAGACGTGTCGTCGGAACAACTGCGGTTTTGGAATATTTAGAATCCACCCGTGCTGTCGTAGAACTACTTGAGATAGTGCTACTCCGACCTCCAACTGTTCTCTGGACCTTGTTCTTATCAGGAGGTCGTCCATTTTCTTTGAAGACGAATCCTCCTTTCGGTCATTACCTTGGTAAGGACCCGGGGTGCCTTGGACAATCCAACGGCATCGTCTTGAAACTGATAGTGACAGTTCTGTACCACGAACCTGAGGTACCCTTGGTGAGAAAAGGCAAATTTTGGGACATGGAGGTAAGCATCCCTGATGTCCCGGGACACCATATAGTCCCCTTGTTCTTTGCTATCACTGCTCTGAGTGACTCCATCTGGATTTGAACCCTTGTAAGTGTTCAAATTTTTCAGATTTAGAATAGGTCTCACCTAGCCTTCAGTACCACCATATAGTGTGGAGTAATACCCCTTTCCTTGTTGTCGGAGGGGTAATTTTATTATCACCTGCTGGGAATACAGCTTGTGAATTGTTTTCAATACTGCCTCCCTGTCGGAGGGAGACATTGGTACAGCAGACTACAGGAACCTGCGAGGGGGGAAACCTCTCGACATTCCAATCTGTACCCCTTGGATACTACTTGTAGGATCCAGGGGTCCTGTACGGTCCCAGCGTCATGCTGAGAACTTGGTAGAAGCGGTGGAGGGCTTCTGTTCCTGGGAATGGGCTGCCTGCTGCAGTCTTCTTCCCTTTCCTCTATCCCTGGGCAGATATGACTCTTATAGGGACGAAAGGACTGAGGCTGAAAAGACGGTGTCTTTTTCTGCAGAGATGTGACTTAGGGTAAAAAACGGTGGATTTTCCAGCAGTTGCCCTGGCCACCAGGTCCCATGGACCGACCCCAAATAACTCCTCCCCTTTATACGGCAATACATCTTTGTGCCGTTTGGAATCTGCATCACCTGACCACTGTCGTGTCCATAAACATCTTCTTGCAGATATGGACATCGCATTTACTCTTGATGCCAGAGTGCAAATATCCCTCTGCGCATCTCGCATATATAGAAATGCATCCTTTAAATGCTCTATAGTCAATAAAATACTGTCCCTGTCAAAAGGTATCAATATTTTTAGTCAGGGAATCCGACCAAGCCACCTCAGCTCTGCACATCCAGGCTGAGGCGATCGCTGGTCGCAGTATAACACCAGCATGTGTGTGTATACTTTTTAGGATATTTTTCAGCCTCCTATCAGCTGGCTCCTTAAGTACGGCCCTATCAGTAGATGGTACCGCTACTTGTTCTGATAAGCGTGTGAGCGCCTTATCCACCCTGAGGGGTGTTTCCCACCGCGCCTTAACTTCTGGCGGGAAAGGGTATACCGCCAATAATTTTCTATCGGGGGAAACCCACGCATCATCACACACTTCATTTAATTTATCTGATTCAGGAAAAACTACAGGTAGTTTTTTCACCTCACACATAATACCCTTTTTTGTGGTACTTGGAGTATCAGAAATATGTAACACCTCCTTCATTGCCCTTAACGTGTGGCCCTAAAAGAAACTACATTTGTTTCTTCACCGTCGACACTGAAATCAGTGTCCGTGTCTGGGTCTGTGACGACCGACTGAGGTAAATGGGCATTTTACAGCCCCTGACGGTGTTTGAGACGCCTGGACAGATACTAATTTGTTCGCCGGCCCTCTCATGTTGTCAACCGGCTTGCAGCGTGTTGACATTGTCACGTAATTTCCATAAATAAGCCATCCCTTCCGGTGTCGACTCCCTAGAGAGTGACATCACCATTACAGGCAATTTGCTCCGCCTCCTCACCAATATTTTCCTCATACATGTCGACACACACGTACCGACATACAGCACACACATAGGGAATGCTCTGATAGAGGACAGGACCCACTAGCCCTTTGGGGAGACAGAGGGAGAGTTTGCCAGCACACACCAAAACGCTATAATTATCCAGGGACAACCTTTATATAAGTGTTCCTCCCTTATAGCATTTTAATATATATACATATCGCCAAATCAGTGCCCCCCCCTCTCTGTTTTAACCCTGTTTCTGTAGTGCAGTGCAGGGGAGAGCATGGGAGCCTTCCCACCAGCCTTTCTGTGAGGGAAAATGGCGCTGTGTGCTGAGGAGAATAGGCCCCGCCCCCTTTTCGGCGGGCTTCTTCTCCGGAGTTTTAGATATCTGGCAGGGGTTAAATACATCCATATAGCCTCAAGGGCTATATGTGATGTATTTTTCGCCATACAGGTATTATACATTGCTGCCCAGGGCGCCCCCCTCCAGCGCCCTGCACCCTCCGTGACCGCTGTGTGAAGTGTGCTGACAACAATGGCGCACAGCTGCAGTGCTGTGCGCTACCTGATGAAGACAGAGTCTTCTGCCGCCTGGTTCCGGACCTCTTCATCTTCAGCGTCTGCAAGGGGGGTCGGCGGCGCGGCTCCGGGACGAACCCCAGGGCGAGCCCTGTGTTCCGACTCCCTCTGGAGCTATGTCCAGTAGCCTAAGAATCCAATCCATCCTGCACGCAGGTGAGTTGAAAATCTCTCCCCTAAGTCCCTCGATGCAGTGAGCCTGTTGCCAGCAGGACTCACTGAAAATAAAGAACCTAAAAACTTTTTCTAAGTAACTCTTTAAGAGAGCCACCTAGATTGCACCCTTCTCGGCCGGGCACAAAAACCTAACTGAGGCTTGGAGGAGGGTCATAGGGGGAGGAGCCAGTACACACCATGTGATCCTAAAAGCTTGCTTTTGTGCCCTGTCTCCTGCGGAGTCGCTATTCCCCATGGTCCTGACGGAGTCCCCAGCATCCACTAGGACGTTAGAGAAATATTGTTATAAAAGAGTGCTCCAAAAAGCAATCTATTCTTCTTGTTGCCTCTTTGCAACAAACACATTGTTTAATGTTTGGCTTTTTTGATTGTAGGAGCACCTCCAGCATTCTAAAGCTCATAACTCCAGAGGAGGAATATATTTACTAGCTGGTTTTTGTTTTTTAATGTACTTCTATTAACGTAATTGAATAATTTCAGTCTGGTGCGGGATACTTAGTATAATATCATGAGGTGATAAAGGCACCAGCCAATCACATCCTAACTGTTAATTTACATATTGGAGCCGATTGGCTGGTGCCTTTATCACCTTGCACATATCACTGGTTTATCACTTCCTTATGCCTTCTCCAGGTTAATACATCTGCCCCTATATCTTGAAGTCCCCAACGGCATCCTCTGCTATCACGGACATCCATGTACTTAGCTACAAATTCCCCTACTGATACATCTATTCCTACACATTGGTGTGCATTAAAGGCAGTTGTACGAGGGACCATTATTCAAACGGGGGCAGTTGAAGAGACAGTTCCTGAACCTCCAGGAAACTTTAGAAACACAATTACTACAGGTGGAGTCTCTCAATAGAGCTCAACCCTCCCGTCTCTTGAAACGAGAGAGTCTCACTTCGCAACAAGGTTACGCTAAACATCAATAGAAATTTTACTCCTTAGGCAATAAATCAGGTACATTTTTAACCCATAAACTGAGACTACGCCAAACTAGGAATAGAATTAAATGTATTCAAACACCAAGTGGACAAAAGTTGTTGAACCGAACTGACATACCAAATGCTTTTGCTACCTTTTATAATAATGTATATAATTTAACCTCGGACCCCACTATTATTCTTAAGTGGGTTGTTGTTTTTTATTCCTTCTTTTTCTACATTATATGTATACTGTGTTGTTTAATACGCTATGTAACTGTGTGTTTATGTTTTGGACATCTGGACTTGACTCCTTTTCCTTTCCCTTCCCCTGTACCCCTCCCCATAGTCCCTTACTTTTTTTCTGTACCCTCTTCCCTTTCCGTGTTTAACGGAACAAAATTTCTAATAAAAATGATCACGTTAAAAAAAAGGAAAAAAAAAAAAAAAAAAAAGAAGAGGACTGTTGTGTCGCAGCGTCCTCTAGAGGGAGTTTTAACATATCCCGTATACCCTGTGCTAAAGGGGGATCCCCACCAAAGGGGTCCACTTCCTCACCATCCTCTTGTAATTCATCATCAGAATCTGAGAGTAAGGCAGGCAATCCACGTTTTTGTGGACCTGAAGAGCTGGGGTGATTGGGGTCATCTGTCCTAGCAGCCAGGTCTGCAACAGCCTGCTGTAATTGTTGAGTTTTATGGGCGCTTGCAGTGAGCTGACAGGACATATCAAACATCATAGTTTTGATGGCACCTAGCCAGGAAGGCTCATGACCCACCCCCACAGCGTCCTCAGTGATTTGTGAGGATAGAGCCACATGATAGAGGGTAGAATCTGGTGTTACACACACTGCATAACTTGTGTTTTACCATGATTGAATTAACAACATAGACATACACACAGACAAGTATAATGCAAGCCTGTCCTTACTGTATGTGAGAGAGCGAGAGAGAGAGAGAGAGAGAGAGAGAGAGAGAGAGAGAGAGAAAAAAAAACACCCAAACTACCTAGCCCCAGTGAGGTTGGTAGCGGTTGTATTCAGTGAAACACTGTGTTTGTTCTGACTATATATATATATATATATATATATATATATATATATATATATATATATTTATATTTCTCGTAGTCCGTAGTGGATGCTGGGGACTCCGTAAGGACCATGGGGAATAGACGGGCTCTGCAGGGGACTGGGCACTCTTAAGAAATATTTAGTACTACTGGTGTGCACTGGCTCCTCCCTCTATGCCCCTCCTCCAGACCTCAGTTAAGAGGAAGAGCTGACATTACAAGGAAAGGATTTTGGAATCCAGGGTAAGACTCATACCAGCCACACCAATCACACCGTACAACTTCTGATAAACTTACCAAGTTAACAGTATGAACAACAACTGAGCATCAAACAATGGATGCCAACATAACATAACCCTTTATTAAGCAATAACTATATACACGTATTGCAGAAAGTCCGCATGGGACGGGCGCCCAGCATCCACTACGGACTACGAGAAATAGATTTACCGGTGAGTAAAATCTTATTTTCTTTAACGTCCTAGTGGATGCTGGGGACTCCGCAAGGACCATGGGGATTATACCAAAGCTCCCAAACGGGCGGGACAGTGTGGATGACTCTGCAGCACCGAATGGGCAAACACAAGGTCCTCCTCAGCCAGGGTATCAAACTTGTAGAATTTTGCAAAGGTGTTTGAACCCGACCAAGTAGCTGCTCGGCAAAGCTGTAATGCTGAGACCCCTCGGGCAGCCGCCCAAGGAGAGCCCACTTTCCTTGTGGAATAGGCCTTTACTGATTTTGTATGCGGCAATCCAGCCGCAGAATGAGCCTGCTGAATCGTGTTACAGATCCAGCGAGCAAAAGTTTGCTTTGAAGCAGGAGCACCCAGCTTGCTGGATGCATACAGGATAAACAGCGAGTCAGTTTTCCTGACTCCAGCCGTTCTGGCTACATAAACCTTCAAAGCCCTGACTACATCTAGTAACTTGGAATCCTCCAAGTCACTAGTAGCCGCAGGCACCACAATAGGTTGGTTCAAATGAAAAGATGACACCACTTTTGGCAGAAATTGCGGACGAGTCCGTAATTCTGCCCTGTCCATATGGAAAACCAGATAGGGGCTTTTATGTGACAAAGCCGCCAATTCTGATGCACGCCTAGCCGAAGCTAAGGCCAACAGCATGACCACCTTTCACGTGAGATATTTTAACGCCACGTTTTTAAGTGGCTCAAACCAGTGCGGTTTCAGGAAACTCAACACCACGTTAAGATCCCAAAGCGCCACTGGAGGCACCAACAGGGGCTGAATATGCAGCACTCCTTTTACAAAAGTCTGAACTTCAGGAAGAGAAGCCAGTTCCTTTTGAAAGAAAATGGATAGGGCCGAAATCTGGACCTTTATGGACCCCAATTTTAGGCCCATAGTCACTCCCGACTGTAGGAAGTGAAGGAAACGGCCCAGCTGGAATTCCTCTGTAGGGGCCTTCCTGGCCTCACACCAAGCAACATATTTGCGCCATATACGGTGATAATGCTTTGCTGTCACGTCCTTCCTAGCCTTTATCAGCGTAGGAATAACTTAATCTGGAATGCCTTTTTCCGCTAGTATCCGGCGTTCAACCGCCATGCCGTCAAACGCAGCCTCGGTAAGTCTTGGAACAGACAGGGTCCCTGTTGCAACAGATCCTGCCTGAGAGGCAGAGGCCATGGGTCCTCTGCGAGCATTTCTTGCAGTTCCGGATACCAAGTCCTTCTTGGCCAATCCGGAACAATAAGTATTGTTCTCACTCCTCTTTTCCTTACGATTCTCAGCACCTTGTGTATGAGAGGAAGAGAAGGAAACACATAAACCGACTGGAACACCCACGGTGTACCTAGTGCGTCTACAGCTATCGCCTGAGAGTCTCTTAACCTGGCGCAATATCTCTGTAGCGTTTTGTTGAGGCGGGATGCCATCATGCCCACCTGTGGCAGTTCCCACTGCCTTGCAATCTGCGTGAAGACTTCTTGATGAAGTCCCCACTCTCCTGGGTGGAGGTCGTACCAGCTGAGGAAGTCTGCTTCCCAGTTGTCCACTCCCGGAATGAACACTGCTGACAGTGCTCTTACGCGATTCTCCGCCCAGCGAAGAATTCTGGTGGCCTCCGCCATCACCACTCTGCTCCTTGTGCCGCCTTGGCGGTTTACATGAGCCACTGCTGTGATGTTATCTGACTGAATCAGCACCTTTTTTCGCGAAGCAAGTTCTCCGCTTGACTTAGGGCGATGCATATGGCCCTTAGTTCCAGGATATTTATGTGAAGGCAAGTCCCCTGACTTGACCTCCGCCCTTGGAAATTGTTTTCCTTGTGTGACTGCCCACCAACCTCGGAGACTTGTATCCGTGGTCACCAGGACCCAGTCCTGAATGCCGAATCTGCGACCTTCTAGAAGGTGAGCACTCTGCAGTCACCACAGGAGATACACCCTGGCCCTGGGGGATAGGGCGATTAACCGATGCATCTGAAGATGTGATCCGGACCACTTGTCCAACAGATCCCATTGAAAGGTCCTCGCATGGAACCTGCCGAAGGGAGTGGCCTCGTATGATGCCACCATCCTTCCCAGGACACAAGTGCAGTGACGCACTGACACCTGTTTTGGTTTCAATAGATTCCTGACCAGTGTCACGAGCTCCTGAGCTCTCTCTATCGGGAGATAAACCATTTTCTGATCTGTGTCTAGGATCATGTCTAGAAGAGACAGATGAGCTGTAGAAACCAACTGCGACTCTGGAGTACATAGAATCCAGCTGTGTTGCCGTTACACTTCCAGAGAAAGTGATACGCTGTTCCGCAACTGCTCTCTCAATCTCTCTCTTATGAGGAGATCGACCAAGAACGTGATAATAGTGACACCTTGCTTCCGCAGGAGCACCATCATTTCCGCCATTACTTTGGTGAATATTCTCGGGGCCGTGGAGAGACCCACCGGCCACGTCAGAAACTGGTAATGACAATTCCGTACCGCAATTCTGAGGTACGCCTGATGAGGTGGATAAATGGGGACACGAAGGTATACATCCCTTTTGCCCAGAGACACCATAAAATCTCCCCCTTTTTAGGCTTGCAATGACCGCTCTTAGCGATTTCATCTTGCACTTGAACCTTTCCAGGTATATGTTCAGGGATTTTAAATTCAATATGGGTCTGACCGAACCGTCCGGTTTCGGGACTACAACATGGTCGAATAATAACCCCCTCCTTGTTGAAGGAAGGGAACCTAGACCACCACCTGTTGAAGATACAACTTGTGAATTGCAGTTAACCCTGTTTCCCTCTTGCAGGGGGAAGCCGGCAGGGCCGACAGTGAGGAGGCATCTTTTCCAAGTCCAGCTTGTATCCCGGAGACACAATATCTATTGCCCAGGGATCTAAAAGGGAGTGAACCCACTTGTGGCTGAACTTACGAAAGTGTGCCCCTACCGGGCCTAGCTCCGCCTGTGGAACTCCAGCGACATGCGGTGGCTTTTTGTAGAGGCCGGGGAGGACTTCTGTTCCAGGGAACTTGCTGTGTTGTGCAGCTTCTTTCCTCTGCCCCCGCCTCTGGCAAGAAAGGACGCACCTCGGACTTTGTTTCTTTGTTCGGAAGGCTGCATTTGATAATGACGTGCTTTCCTAGGCTGTGCAGGAATATAAGGCAAAATATCAGAATTACCAGCTATAGCTGTGGAGACCAGGTCCGAGAACCCTTCTCCACACAATCCTCAGCCTTCTGTATGCCTCTTATGTCGGCATCCTCTGTCCATTGCATATTCTACAGGACACGTCAAGCAGAAATCGACATAGCTTTGACTCTAGGACCCAGTATACACATGTCTCTTTGGGCATGTTTTATTATATATATACACATCTCTTAAGACAGCATCTTTAAAATATATATATATATATATATACCTATATCAAGAAGGATGTAGCAGGCACTCACTCATATTTCAGCCACCGGGGTGCCATCCCATGAATACATACACAGAAATAGTCCACTGGTGTAGAATAACCAGATAATTCCCCCAGGCAGGGACCAGGCGGCACTCCACGGATTTTTGAAAACAGCAGCTTATTTATTTAAAGTGCAAAAAAGTGCATCATAGTGAGCATAATTCCATTCCAATGCTCACTATGATGCACTTTTTTGCACTTTAAATAAATAAGCTGCTGTTTTCAAAAATCCGTGGAGTGCCGCCTGGTCCCTGCCTGGGGGAATTATCTGGTTATTCTACACCAGTGGACAATTTCTGTGTGTGTATATATATTTACTTTGGTGAGTGCTGGGTTCTCTTTATTAGAGCGATGTGGTCATGGGCTACATGCACCCCGCCCTGTGAGTGGTAAGTCAGCTGTGTACCCCGCTTCTGTGGTGGAGAGTGCAGTGTTACATGCACCCCACCCTGTGAGTGGTAAGTGCATAGCTGTGCCCCGCTTCTGGTGTGGCGAGTGCTGTGGTTTTTCGTGTGTGTGTGTGTGTGTGTGTGTGTGTGTGTGTGTGTGTGTGTGTGTGTGTGTGTGTGTGTGTGTGTGTGTGTGTGTGTGTGTATATATATATATATATATATATATATATATATATATATATATATATATATATATATATACACACACACACACACACACACACACACACATATACATACTAGGGTCTCAATTAGTCCACGCCGCCACAGCGCTATAAACCCATGCCGACCCAATCGCCGGTCTGAGTAGTGTACGCTATCTGCAGGATCCCTGAGAATAGCTGTTACGTCAGGGCTACCTTTTGGGCAAACGTGACACCCTAGGGGAAGATTCCCATCATATCCTGGCCCTAGTGGGGAAAGGATACTCCGTGAGAATTCATTGTGGGAAACTGCAGCTTCTTGTCTGGAGAATCCCGCTCTTTTTCCTCATGAGAGGAGGGAAATTTACTTTAGCTTTCTTCCCCTTACACCTGTGTACCCTTGTGTCAGGGACAGATGAGTCATCAGTGATATGCAAATCATCTTTTATTACAATAATCATATATTGAATACTTTTCTGCCATTTTGGCTGTAACTTTGCATTATCGTAGTCACACTCCGTGTCGACATCAGTGTCTATTATTTTGGATAGTGAGCATTGTGAGACTTTGAAGGTCTCTGCGACATAGGGACAGACATGGGTAGATTTCCTGTCTGTTCTCTAATCTTCTTTTGTGCAATAAATTCACCTTAGCACTTAATTACACATATCCAAACAGGTGTCGGCGTTGTCGACGGATACACCCTCTCACACACATTTGCTCCATCTCCTCCTTATGGGAGCCTTTTACCTCAGAAATGTCGAGACACACGTACCGACACACCACACACACAGGGGATGCCCTATTTGAAGACAGTTCCCCCATAAGGCCCTTTGGAGAAACAGAGAGAGAGTATGCCAGCACACACCCCAGCGCTATATGTCCCAGGAATCCCACAGTAACTTAGTGTTAACCCAGTAGCTGCTGTATATACTGTTTTTGCGCCAAATTTATGTGCCCCCCCTCTCTTTTTACCCTCTTCTACCGTGCAGGGGAGAGCTTCTCTCAGCGGATCTGTGGAGAGAAAATGGCGCTGGTGAGTGCTGAGGAAGAAGGCCCCGCCCCCTCAGTGGCGAGCTTCTCCCGCGATTTTGTGTAAAATTAATGGCGGGGGCTCATGCATATTACAGTGCCCAGCTGTAAATATGCTGCTTTTGCCAGGAGGTAATCAATTGCTGCCCAGGGCGCCCCCCCCCCCCTGCGCCCTACAGTGACCGGAGTGTGTGGGTTAGTGTGGGCGCAATGGCGCACAGTTACAGTGCTGTGCGCTACCTCATATGAAGACAGGAGTCTTCTGCCGCCGATTTTGACGTCTTCTTGCTTCAACCCGCCGGCTTCTGTCTTCTGGCTCTGCGAGGGGGACGGCGGCGCGGCTCCGTGAACGGACGACCAAGGTTAGGTTCCTGTGTTCGATCCCTCTGGAGCTAATGGTGTCCAGTAGCCTAAGAAGTGCAACCTAGCCGCAGTTAGTAGGTTTGCTTCTCTCCCCTCAGTCCCACGTAGCAGAGAGTCTGTTGCCAGCAGAAGCTCTCTGAAAATAAAAAACCTAACTAAAATACTTTCTTATTAGCAAGCTCAGGAGAGCTCACTAAAATGCACCCAGCTCTGTCCGGGCACAGATTCTAACTGAGGTCTGGAGGAGGGGCATAGAGGGAGGAGCCAGTGCACACCAGTAGTACTAAATCTTTCTTAGAGTGCCCAGTCTCCTGCAGAGCCCGTCTATTCCCCATGGTCCTTACGGAGTCCCCAGCATCCACTAGGACGTTAGAGATAGATATATATATATATATATATAGATATATAGATATATATATATATATATATATATATACACATACACATACACACACATATACACACACACATATACACACACACATATACACATACATACATATACATACACACACAGGTTGAGTATCCCATATCCAAATGTTCCGAAATACGGAATGTTTGGAGTAGAACAGAGATAGTGAAACCTTTGTTTTCTGATGGCTCAGTGTACACAAAGTTTGTTTAATACACAAAGTTATTAAAAATATTGTATTATATGACCTTTAGGCTGTGTGTATAAGGTGTATATGAAACATAAATGAATTGCGTGAATGTACACACACTTTGTTTAATGCACAACGTTATTAAAAATATTGGCTAAAATGACCTTCAGGCTGTGTGTATAAGGTGTATATGAAACATAAAATGCATTCTGTGCTTAGACTTGGGTCCCATCACCATGATATCTCATTATGGTATGCAATTATTCCAAAATACGGAAAAATCCGATATCCAAAATACCTCTGGTCCCAAGCACTTTGGATAAGGGATACTCAACCTGTATATATATATATATAAAAATATGTTATTCCCCAAAGGGACACAGAATGTGCACATTAGCGGTTCTCCCCCTTAGATACACCCTCTACTAGTAATCCAGCGTGTTCCTGCGTCTGGAGGAGCTGTGTGAGGCTGCTGCTGTACAGAGGAAGGCGCCAAAATGCAGCTGAGCCCGCTCTGAGTAAGCTCCGGAGCTACAGTGATATTTATACTGGCAATGTCTCCCAAACATTGTAAAACATCACAAAAAAGCAAGGTTACACTAACGGCTGCCAGTGTACACAGGGGGCTATAGTGGGTCCCTTCCACAGGAGGGTCCCGTATGCCTCCCCTGCGTGTCAGCCACACAGTGAACAGGGGGACACCCCTAGCAGAGCCCACGGTTTGTACTCACCACCGATGTCACCTTCACGCTATGTTAGGGGTGTGCGGCGTGCTGCAATTGCGATAGCCAAGGCGCAGTGCCCCGCTGAATAAACAACCGTAGCGGGGAAGCCGCTCTGACACCTCGCAAGGCCGATGACCGCCCCCTCTTCCACGATGCAGGTATGCTGTTGTCCAAACAGCATACCAAAAATAAAGATTGAAAATAATCTGAAGAAAACTCCCTGGAGCTGCAGAGATGTGCATCCTCTCCTGAGGGCACTTTTTTCTAAATTGCCTGTGGGCGGGGGCAGAGAGGTGGAGCCAGCACACCCAGTTGAAGAAATTTAAAGTGCACTGGCTTCTTTGGACCCCGTCTATACCCCATAGTACTAATGTGTCTCCAATATCCCTTATGGATGCTGGAGAAAAAATGAATTTATTTCATTTTGGAATAAGGCTGTAACATAACAAAATGTGGAAAAAGTGAAGCACTATGAATACCTTCCGGATGCACTGTATTTCCATGACCAATATGTCAAGTAGAACATTTTTCATACCTGACTGGGTATCTCAATAAGGATATATCTCTGTGCAGATGCAAAAATGTTTTATATATTCTCTGGTAGTTGCTATATATACACATTTTGTATTTATTGTTTTGTGAATATGCTTTACTACCCTTTCATACAAGTTGGTAAACACGTTTGTAGCCTTAGGGAGGTATCCTATTAGCAGCGGTAATATGTTCGCATGGGGCTAATCTATTGGGGCTATCCTATTAAGCCCCCCCCCCCCCCCCCCCCCTCCCTGATGGCAGCAGTTCTCGTGGATTTTGCATAATCCGCTATAAACGGGCTGCCGGAGTCACGATAACACATGGGATCGGGGAATTATCCCTGATCCCATGTGTTTTTGCATGATCGCGGGTCCTAATTGGATACCGCGATAATGACCATCGGTCATTAATCGCAATAGCCGTTAATTTTCACCCACTGAAAATAGTTTGCAATTAATAGGAAACCCCCCTAGACATCATGGGTACTCCGGTATTGTTTATTCACACCAGTGTGTCTTGTTTTGTTATGGCATCTGACAAAGGGATTTGCATTTGCCCCATGATATATTTAGTGATGCCAATTCAAGCTGTAGAAACATTAGGCCTTATTCAGACTTGCACACAAACTCAGATGGTGAGTAGAGTGCACATTCGCAGAGACCTGTTCTGTGTTGCTACACGGGGGCAGCATATTTCCATTTGTTTGGGCATCAGCATTCTAACCTCATAAGACACAATTATGCTGAGGTATAAAAAAACATGGTTACATTTTTAGTAAAAGTTGGATACAGACCTTGATTCAGTATATTAAAGCACTCACCCATATATCACCTTCAATCTTGCGAATAATGGTCATGTGCCTATTACCATGAGTGATATCTGTGTACACCGGAACATTGTGCATCCGAGATCGTCTTACAATGTAAGGGAGATCTGTGGGGGTGTTGTCTGAGAGGGAAATGAAACAAAGATTAGAACTGCAGACTCACTTCTTATACTTAACTTTACAAACATATGGGAAAGAACACTGAGACCCCGAATACACAATTCTAGCTACACAGACTATGCAATATACACCGATCAGCCATGATGTTAAAACCACTGACAGGTGAAGTGAATAACATTGATTATCTGGTTACAATGACACCTGTCAGGGAGTGCGATATATTAGGCAGCAAGTGAACACTCAGTTCTTGGAACTGATGTGTTGGAAGCAGGAAAATGGGCAAGTGTAAGCATCTGAGCATCCGACAAGGGACAAATGTGATGGCTAGATGGCTGTGTCAGAGCATTTCCAAAACGGCAGGTCATATGGGGTGTTCCCAGTATGCGGTGGTTAGTACCTAGCAAAAGTGATCCAGGGTAGGACAACCAGTGAACCGGACAGGGTCATCGGAACCCTGGGCTCATTGATGTACATGGGTAGAGAAGGATAGCCCAGTGCTGTAGCACAAATTGTTGAAAAAGTTAATACTGGCTATGATAGAAAAGTTTTAAATACACACAGTGTATCACAGCTTGCTGCCTAGTTGTAGAGAATTCAGAATGTCCATGTCGACCCATATCCATCACCAAAAGCACCTACAATAGCACATTAGCATCAGAACCGGACCATGGAGCAAGCAGTGTAAGCAGGTGACCTGATTGTATGAATAACATTTTTTTTTGTACATTATGTGGACGGCTGGTGTGTTTACCTGGGGAATATACAGCACCAGGAGGCATTATGGGAAGAAGGCAAGATGGCGGAGGAAGCTTGATGCTCTGGGCAATGTTCTGCTGGGAAACCCTGGGTTCTGCCATTCGTGTAGATGTTACTTTCACACATACCAGCTACCTAAACATTGTTGCAGACCAAGTACACACCTTCATGGCAATGGTATTCCCTGATGACAGTGCCCTCTTTCAACAGGCACCCTGACACACTGATTAGGGTTTGTGGAGAAAAAGAAACAGAGGAATCTGTAATATTGACGCACTAAGTAGAGGTATTATTAAAATATAACTTTTATTAGATATACATTAAATTATATTCTGAATCATTGGTCCAGACTACAGTGAAACATAGAGTTAAAAAATTGACAGTACTAACATATATGTGAATAAAGAGATGAAAAATGTGAATAAAGATTTTTTAAAAAATGTGTCCACGTGTGTTTTAGTATAGGGTCTTATTTAGTAACCGTATGGACATACTGGTGCCAAAATCTATGATCTTTATTGTCCCAAATGGTCTATCCCCACTGAATCCGTGTTCCTAGATCATAAATCACTAAACTATTATTTAAGAGTATATTGATTCTATTTTTACACACATATTTTTGTTAGGATCCTGAGATTGAAGTGATATTTCTTCACTTAGAGCTGATGGTAATATGGCAGTTCCCGTATTCAAGTTTCACAGCTCACACTTATCTCTGTACTTGGCTAATATTCAATTATGCTGGAAATATCAGCACTATATATTGCTTTCCTTAGAGGTATGCCAACCCCAATTATATTGGAAAGCCAACTATTTATCAGTACAGGACATCACTTGCATAGCCCACACTGTTAAAGGGAGTGACCCTTATTTTTTCAGTGTGATTGGGCTGCCCCGTAGGGATATAATGATCCAACTTCTTATATATATATATATATATATATATATATATATATATATATATATATATATATATATATATATATATATATATATATATATATATATATATATATATATATATATATATGTATATGTATAGTGATATTGATCTAGGTTCAGTGGTTAATAATATGGATAGAATCATTCATTAAATGGCAGCATATGCCCTCCCACTTATGTGAACGAGGAGGATTTATTTTAATTTATAATGCCAGGTAATTCGAATCTATACACATTAAATATAATAATATGTGGAAAAAATGGATCTAACCTATCAAGAAGGATTTATTAATATGGATGGAGACAAAACACAGCACAAGGTCTTCAATTTCAAACTTTGTTATGGCACATAAATTAAACTGTGCTGTCTCACTGACAGTGAGCGTAATTATTCAGCTGCCAGCTGGCTTATTGATGTTGCCAGTGAGATTGTTACAATGTATTGAGTTAAGTATGGCTGTGGAGTATGTTGCAATTCTCTTGTTCTCATATGTTTTCAGTCGTGTTTGTTACAAAATATGACATTCCACTTAGAACAAGAGACTGCTCACATCACACTGATAAAATGGTGCAAATATTGTAATTTGCACAAATGCTTAAGTAGCTGGTGCTATTCCAGTGTGTTATACCATATATAGCACTTAACAGCTATCTATTGCATATTATATATGTTCCATCCAAGACTATTATGGCATACACATTCATTTATTTAATTTTAGTTTGTCTTTTAATTTTTTAATGTGTAGCTTAAAATCCTATAAGACTCTGTTAGATCAATCCAATGTGAGAGGCTCACATTGGTATCTATTCCTCCCGTGTCAGTGGTCCGTTATCCACTGGCATTATTGGCATGCACTAATCACTATATGCCTTCTCATGCCTTCACTAATAATGAAGCCTGGTCTCATTCATAAGTGGAAACAGTTTTAGCAGTTTTAACAATTAACAATTATATATATTAAACATTCCTATATGTATACACACGTGGACACACTGTGCCCAACACGCGTGTTTCACTGCGCTATTGCAGCTTCGTCGGGGAGCAAAAACCCAGACGAAGCTGCAATAGCGCAGTGAAACACGCGTGTTGGGCACAGTGTGTCCACGTGTGTATACATATAGGAATGTTTAATATATATAATTGTTAATTGTTAAAACTGCTAAAACTGTTTCCACTTATGAATGAGACCAGGCTTCATTATTAGTGAAGGCATGAGAAGGCATATAGTGATTAGTGCATGCCAATAATGCCAGTGGATAACGGACCACTGACACGGGAGGAATAGATACCAATGTGAGCCTCTCACATTGGATTGATCTAACAGAGTCTTATAGGATTTTAAGCTACACATTAAAAAATTAAAAGACAAACTAAAATTAAATAAATGAATGTGTATGCCATAATAGTCTTGGATGGAACATATATAATATGCAATAGATAGCTGTTAAGTGCTATATATGGTATAACACACTGGAATAGCACCAGCTACTTAAGCATTTGTGCAAATTACAATATTTGCACCATTTTATCAGTGTGATGTGAGCAGTCTCTTGTTCTAAGTGGAATGTCATATTTTGTAACAAACACGACTGAAAACATATGAGAACAAGAGAATTGCAACATACTCCACAGCCATACTTAACTCAATACATTGTAACAATCTCACTGGCAACATCAATAAGCCAGCTGGCAGCTGAATAATTACGCTCACTGTCAGTGAGACAGCACAGTTTAATCTATGTGCCATAAAAAGTTTGAAATTGAAGACCTTGTGCTGTGTTTTGTCTCCATCCATATTAATAAATCCTTCTTGATAGGTTAGATCCATTTTTTCCACATATTATTATATTTAATGTGTATAGATTCGAATTACCTGGCATTATAAATTAAAATAAATCCTCCTCGTTCACATAAGTGGGAGGGCATATGCTGCCATTTAATGAATGATTCTATCCATATTATTAACCACTGAACCTAGATCAATATCACTATACATATATATATATATATATATATATATATATATATATATATATATATATATATATATATATATATATATATATATATATATATATATATATATATATATATATATATATATAAGAAGTTGGATCATTATATCCCTACGGGGCAGCCCAATCACACTGAAAAAATAAGGGTCACTCCCTTTAACAGTGTGGGCTATGCAAGTGATGTCCTGTACTGATAAATAGTTGGCTTTCCAATATAATTGGGGTTGGCATACCTCTAAGGAAAGCAATATATAGTGCTGATATTTCCAGCATAATTGAATATTAGCCAAGTACAGAGATAAGTGTGAGCTGTGAAACTTGAATACGGGAACTGCCATATTCCCATCAGCTCTAAGTGAAGAAATATCACTTCAATCTCAGGATCCTAACAAAAATATGTGTGTAAAAATAGAATCAATATACTCTTAAATAATAGTTTAGTGATTTATGATCTAGGAACACGGATTCAGTGGGGATAGACCATTTGGGACAATAAAGATCATAGATTTTGGCACCAGTATGCCCATACGGTTACTAAATAAGACCCTATACTAAAACACACGTGGACACATTTTTAAAAAAATCTTTATTCACATTTTTCATCTCTTTATTCACATATATGTTAGTACTGTCAATTTTTTAACTCTATGTTTCACTGTAGTCTGGACCAATGATTCAGAATATAATTTAATGTATATCTAATAAAAGTTATATTTTAATAATACCTCTACTTAGTGCGTCAATATTACAGATTCCTCTGTTTCTTTTTCTCCACAAACCCTAATGAATGTACACTGCAGTTGACAGCACCCCCTGTAAATATAGGATATTATCTGTTATTTGATAAGAGGGGCTCCTTTTTAATGGATGTGAGGCGATGAACCTCACACATCCATAAAACCTGGAAATTGTATTGAGTGTGCAGACACTAAACCCATTTACCCTGACACAATGCAAAGATTGTTCGGGAATGCTCTGAGGACCATTGCAGAGTGGAAGTTGTTAACTTGGCCTCCAAATTCCCCAAATCTCAATCCTATCGAGTATCTGTGGGATGTGCTAGAAAAAGAAATCTGAGCCATGGAGGCCCCCCCACCCTGCAACTTACAGGACTTAAAGGATCTGCTAATGTCTTGGTGCCAGACACCCAAGGACATCTTTTGAGGTCTTGTGGAGTCCATGCCTCCATGTGTCAGAGCTGTTTTGGCAGCATGAGGGAGATCTCCACAAATTAGGCAGGTGGGTTTAATGCTATGGTTGATCTGGGTAATACTTTCAGGAGTGCCATGGGTGGTCATGGGTACCATAAGGAAGCCTTAACTATACAAAGAAACATCAGATGAAGCAACTCCCATGAAAATTTGTATCTGTGAAAACATCAGGTCTCTGCAAGCTTGCATTTTCTGTTCATCTAACACAGCAGAAGGCTAAAATATGTTTGCCCATTGAAGCTGTTGTGGAGACATCATTATCAAACCCAACTTCCTACACATATACAAAATATATATATATATATATATATATATATATATATATATATATATATATATATATATATATATATATATATATATAGGGTTAAGACAGCGATTTTTGTCATTCCTTCAAGGAGGATCAATCATCATGTCGATATGTGACTGAAATGAATTGTTACCAACACCAATATTTGTACGAAACATTGTTGATTGTCACTTTGGACATATTGTGATACAACTTATTTTACTGTATTTTATTAAATAAATAAGTCTATTTCTCATGATTTTTTATTGTATAAGTGAAAACTCTTGATATACCAAAGAATATCACCAGCTCCCTGGGGAAACTTTATCTTTTTTATTCATAACCATTGTACCCTGTCTAACAGGGGGTACTTCCCCTATGGTGTAGCTCTTCATATCTCTAGCGCGAGAAAGGTCTTATACTTTTTCGACATATATATATATATATTATATATATATATATATATATATATATATATATATATATATATATATACATACACACACACACACACACACACACACACACACACACACACACACACACATATATATACGTAGAGGAGTCAGAACAAACAAATGTTCAAGACAAGACATGGCACTCCAGGACTTGGTATAAATTATTTTTAATATATCCACTTAATCAACGACCTGCATCACTCCAAAAGCCAGCATGTTACAAACGATGCAGCATTTCGGGTCACGCGGGACCCTTCCTCAGGTCGTGCTAATGCTTCTAACAAACAGATGAAGAGATGTCATTTATACCAAGTCCTGGAGTGCCATGTCCTGTCTTGAACATTTGTTTGTTCTGACTCCTCTACATATTTGATTTTTGGACAAAGGCACACAGGCGGTTGGACATTACTGGGAGTGCCGGATTATCTGGACATTGTATATATATGACAGGTGAGAACCCTAAAGAAGTTACACCAGATCAGGGGCCCGGCTGTATGCCACTGGCCTACTGAAAGGTGTACCCTACCATATCTAAACAAACAAGCACAGTACCTTTAGGGGGGATCCACCCAGATGGAGTGATTTCTGTATGTTTTGGTGGTTTGGGGACTTTAGTAGGTGGTATGAGACGCTCCACAAAGTGAAATTCTTCTTGGGATTCTATAATGCCCGGATACTGAGAGGTCACATTGGCAGCTGGCCTACTGCATGGGCGCTGGAAAGAAAAAGAGGTTAATAGCACGGAAGGCCCATGCATTAGGTTCCCAATTGTCCAGCTGAACAACTGGATCATACTTGCTGCAGACTGTCGGACATCCCTTGAATACAGGCGGCACAATGATAGGTTTTCAGAGAGAAACAGACTGCCTAGCTTACTCAATACATACCGTATATACTAGAGTATAAGCCGACTTTTTCAGCACTTTTTTTGTTCTGAAAAAGCCCCTTCGGCTTATACTGGAGTCAGTATAGGAGGGACAGGGAGGGCACAGCGCGCGGCTCTCCTGTGTCCCTCCTGCGTGCGTGTCTTAAAGGAAGTGCATGGACCGGCACTTCCTTTAACACACACACACGCCGCTGCCACCGGAGACGCAGGAGGGACACAGGAGAGCCGCGCGCTGTGCCCTCCATGTCCCTCCTTCAGAAGACAGCCGCTGCCGCCGGAGACGCAGGAGGGACACAGGAGAGCCGCGCGCTGTGCCCTCCGTGTCCCTCCTTCAGAAGATGGCGCGGGAGCGATGGAGGGTAAGTAACTCGCACTGTGGGGCATATCTGGCAGCATGAGGGCACATCTGGCACTGTATCTGGCAGCATGAGGGCACATTTGGCACTGTGGGGCATATCTGGCAGCATGAGGGCACATCTGGCACTGTGGGGGCATATCTGGAAGCATGAGGGCATATCTGGCACTGTGGGGCATATCTAGCAGCATGAGGGCATATCTGGCACTGTGGGGGCATATCTGGCAGTATGAGGGCATATCTGGCACTATGAGGGCTGTGTACGGCTAGAGCTGCATTTCCCACCCTAGGCTTATACTCGAGTCAATACGTTTTTCCAGGTTTTTGTGGTAAAATTAGGTGCCTCGGCTTATATTCGGGATGACTTATACTGTAATATTAATCTCTTTATTAATGAGGTAGATGACAGACAAGTAAAAAGTACATAGTGTTCACGTTAGGGTGAACTTTGGTCAGGGAGCTGGGTGGAAAGGGGTGAACTTCTGCTCATGCCACAGGCGCACACGTTTCCAGAAAGGGGGCAGGCTCTCATCACATGGCCCCTGTTAGTCACTCGTGGGGGCGTGCCCCCAAGCTCTCTATTCACCGATGGTGAGCACTACACCGCAACTTTTATCTTCTGCAAGATTAGGCCATTCAGGTTCAGTCGAACAATGTAACAGCAATGTTCTACATAAACCGACAGGGCGGAACGAAGGGCAGAGCGGCAATGTCAGAGGTAACAAGAATCCTCCTATGGGCAGAAAAGCACGCGGTGGCGCTGTCAGCAATCTTCATTCTGGGAGTGGACAACTGGAAAGCGGACTTCCTCAGCAGACACGATCTCCATCCAGGAGAATGGGGCCTCCATCTGGAGGTATTTGCAGAGGTAACAAGCTGATGGGGTGTCCCTCAGATAGACATGATGGCCTCTTGCCTCAACAAGAAGCTTCGGAGGTACTGTTCCAGGTTAAGGGACCCACAAGCAGTGGCGGTGGACACCCTGGTAACTCCGTGGGTATTCCAGTCAGTGTATGTGTTCCCTCCACTTCCATTCATACCTCAAACTAATAAAAAGAACAAGAGTTCAGGCGATCCTCATTGCTCCGGACTGGTCAAGAAGGGCTTGGTACACGGATCTTCTGGAATTACTGCTGGAGGATCAGAGGCCTCTTCCTCTTCGCGAGGACCTTCTCCAACATGGGCCGTTCCCCTATCAAGACTTACCGCGGCTACGTTTGACAGCATGGAGGTTGAACGCCAGATCTCAGCTCGGGAAGGCATTCCAAAAAAGGTCATTCCTACCCTGATACAGGCTAGGAAGGGAGTAACGTCCAAACATTACCATCGGATTTGGAAAAAGTATGTATTTTGGTGTGAATCCAAGAAGTTTCCTGCGGTGGAGTTTCAATTTGGACGGTTTCTCCTCTTTCTGCAAGCAGGTGTGGATGTAGGACTACGCTTGGGCTCCATTATGGTCCAGATTTCGGCCATGTCCATTTTCTTCCAGAAACAATTGGCGGCTCTTCCTGAGGTTCAGACGTTCCTGAAAGGGGTTCTGCATATTCAACCACCCTTTGTGCCTCCTATGGCACCTTGGGATCTTAATGTGGTGCTGCAGTTCCTGCAATTGGATTGGTTCGAGCCTTTACAGGATGTGGACGTCAACGTTTCTTACTTGGAAGGCGCATCTGCTCGACGTGTATCAGAATTGGGTGCATTGTCATGCAAGAGTCCCTGCTTGATTTTTCATGAGGATAGAGCTGTGCTCAGAACGCGTCAGCAATTTCTTCCAAAGGATGTGTCAGCTTTTCATATCAACCAACCTATTGTGGTGCCAGTGGCTACTGACTACTCAATTAACTCAAAGTCCTTGGATGTTGTGAGGGCTTTGAAAATATATGTGAAGAGAACTTCTCGTCACAGGAAGTCGGTAAGCTCCGTTTGTCCTTTATGATCCCAACAAGGTTGGGTGTCTTGCTTCTAAGCAGACAATTTCTCGGTGGATTAGGTTCACTATCCAGCATGCTTATTCTACGACAGGCTTGCCGTGTCCAAAATCTGTTAAGGCCGACTCTACTCGTAAAGTGGGTTCTTCCTGGGCGACTGCACGGGGTGTCTCGGTTTTACAGCTCTGCCGAGCGTCTACTTCAGGGGTGGCCAGACTTTTGGAGTCGGCGATCTACTTTGAAAGCTTTTGTGATCTACCTAGGAAGAATAATAGCGCGCGCCGCAGGCGTGCACAAAAAAAGGAGCGTGGCATAACCAAACGTGGGCATGGTATAACAAAAAAAGGGACAGCCTTGCTGCACAGAGTGTAATCACTGCCTCACACGAAATAACACATTGGCCCCCACAGGTAAAAACCTCAAACACATATGCCCCCACAGTGCCAGATACACACATGCCCCCACAGTGCCATGTGCCCACAGTGCTAGATATGCCCCCACAGTGCCAGATTACAGATATGCCCCCACAGTGCCATGTGCCCACAGTGCCAGATATGCCCCCACAGTACCAGATATGCCCCCACAGTGCCATGTGCCCACACTGCTAGATGTGCCCCCCACAGTGCCAGATTATAGATATGCCCCCACAGTGCCAGATATGCCCCCACAGTGCCAGATACAGATATGCCCCCACAGTACCAGATATGACCCCACAGTGCCACATACAGATATGCCCCCAAAGTGCCATGTGCCCACAGTGCTAGATATGCGCCCATAGTGCCAGATTATAGATATGCCCCCACAGTGCCATGTGCCCACAGTGCCAGATATGCCCCCACAGTGCCATGTGCCCACAGTGCCAGATATGACCCCACAGTCCCAGATTATAGATATGCCCCCACAGTGCCATGTGCCCACAGTGCTAGATATGCCCCCACAGTGCCAGATATGACCCCACTGAGCCATATGCCCACAATGCCAGATATGCCCCCATAGTAGAGCTCACCGTTGCTGTGTGGCGAGCGCCCTGCTTTTCAGTCTGATCTCCGGCGGTGACGGCAGCGTGTATAGCTCAAATCAGGCGCCGGTCCGCGAGCTCTCATTGGCTAACGAACCGGCACCTGATTTGAGCTATACAGTCCGCCGTCACTGCCGGAGACCAGACAGAGGGGCAGGGCGGCAGGCAGGAGAGGCGCGGCTTCGGGTGGCTGGGCGGAGGATCGCGATCGACTGGTCGCATGTCCGCGATCGATCGACTGTTTGGCCACCCCTGGTCTACTTGGTCATGATCGGGGTCCAGGGGTCCACATTAGTACCATGGGGATGTACCAAAGCTCCCAGACCGGGTGGGAGAGTGCTGAGGTTCCTGCAGAACTGATTGACCAAACTTTAGGTCCTCAGAGGCCAAAGTATTGAACTTGTAGAACTTAGCAAACCGGTTCGATCATGATCAAGTAGATGCTCGGCAGAGCTGTAAAGCCGAGACACCCGGGCAGCCACCCAGGAAGAACCCACAGACCTAGTTGAGTGGGCCTGTACTTTCGGCACTGGCAATCCTGCCGAAGAATAAGCCTGGGATCCTAGAGAACAAACAGCGAGTCAGATTTTCTGTGACGAGCAGTCCTCTTCACGTAGATCCTCTAAGCCAGTGGTTCCCAAACTTTTTTAGTCCAAGGCACCCTTTGGGTCTTCCTGACTTTTTCAAGGCACCCTTAAGCCAAAATACTTACCGAACTGTCCCTTTTTTTAAAGTAGTTGGGTCAAACCAATGTTATCAGTATTTGACTGCCTGCACCGAGGAGCCTGACTGCCAGCGGAGACTGTAAGTATAATCTATTCTATCTATCTCTCTATCTGTCTGTCTGTCTATATATATTCTGTCTGTCTGCCGTAATGTGCAAAAAAGGGGACGCTGTCTGACGTAATGTGTAAAAAAGGGGACGCTGTCTGCCGTAATGTGTAAAAAAGGGGGAAGCTGTCTGCCGTAATGTATAAAAAGGGGGAATCTGTCCGCCGTAATGTGTAAAAGGGGCTCTACCTGGTGTAATTGCATTGCCCCTGTTTTACATTGTGTGGGGCTCAGATGCCGTTTCTTGCACACAGTGCTAAAATGTCTAGTTACGGCACTGTTGCTAGGTATCCATTTCCCTGGCCCTGAGCAAATTCCCCTCACCAGATCCTCTCCAGGGGTGAGGGGGTGGACTTGGATGGGATGGAGGGAGGGGGGGGTAAAGCATTTTGTCGCACCTGGGCCCACCGCTCGCTAGTTCCGCCACTGGTGCAGAGTGTGCGGGCCCCTGGGTCCAGAGGGGGGCCGCACCGCACACACTGCACCCATTTATTCGATACTTACCTTTCCGGCGTCCATTGGTGTTCGTGTGGGCCCCCTCCTCTCCCGTAGCCGCCACCGCCGCTGCTAGCGCACTGAGCACTAGAGATTCTGGCACAGTGCCAGAGTCCACAGTGCATGCACAAGACTCCGAAAAAATGGTGCTGCGCCTATTTTTTCGGCGTCCTGCGCATGCACTGTAGAGTCACTAGTGCTCAGAGGGCTATTAGCAGCGCTGCTAACTATGGGAGATATAAGTCACTTATAGCAGGCACCCCCCTCCTATAGATTTTCCTATGCAGCATCTCACATACAGTATCACATATTAATATTAATATTTTACTCACTTTCTCAGCCAGCTCCTCTGTCACAGCGGCCAGGACTTCAATCAGCCGTCAGGACCCTTGCCCAGCGCACTCCTCGGTCACTCCAGGGCACTTCTCGGCCACTTCAGCGCACTTCTCAGTCACTCCAGGGCACTCCTCGGCCACTTCAGCGCACTCCTCGGTCACTCCAGGGCACTCCTCGGCCACTCCAGGGCACTCCTCGGCCACTCCAGGGCACTCCTCGGCCACTCCAGGGCACTCCTCGGCCACTCCTCGGCCACTCCAGGGCACTCCTCGGCCACTGCAACCTGCTTACACCTGCACCCCCTGCCGGCTGATTCCAGTCACAGGTTCCCCAAAGCACCCGGTCACAACCTGCACAATAACACCTCCCCTCCCCACAGGGTGACTGCCCCAGCACCTGAGCTGGCTAACTTTGGGCACAGCCACAGCACATCCCGCACAAACACCCCTCCCCTCCCCTCTGCGCTGGCTAACTCCACACTGGCCAGCCGCAGCTCTCCTCTTCCTCCCTCCCCCGCTGGCTAACTCTACACTGCCCAGCTGCAAGCCACTCCACACTGCCCAGCTGCAAGCCACTCCACACTGCCCAGCTGCAGCTTGCCGCCTGCACACTCTCCCTGCCCCTGCGCCCTCCCCTCCCCTCCGGGCGCCGGCTCTGTGCACACTGTGGTAATCAGCCTGCACTCTCTCCTTCCGGCTCGCCCCCCGACCCTAACTGTGCGCACTGTATATCAGCTGCTGCCGCCAGCACCCGCTAGCCCCGGCTAACTGAGCGGACTACTCACTACTGTGACACTGATCCTCCTGCTGCCCGCACTCCCCTCCCGAAGCCACATGCGGATACATTCCGCACAGCACGTCCCGGCGCCGGCCACACTGGCCTGCCTCTCCTGCTGCCAGCACTCCCCTTCCGTAGCGACAGGCGGAAGTAAAAAAAAAAAAAAAAAGCAGACAATCGGCTGCTAGGCTGCGGCACCTCTGTCACAGCGCCGCGGCACCCCAGGGAGCCGCGGCGCACAGTTTGGGAACCACTGCTCTAAGCCCTCGCCAGAACCACAATAGGTTGGTTGATATGAAATGTAGACACCACCTTAGGAAAAAATTTGACGCGTTCTGAGTTCAGCTCTATCCTCATGAAAAATCAAATAGGGGCTCTTGTGAGACAACGCCCCGAGTTCGGACACATGCCTTGTGGAAGCCAAGGCCAACAGTGTAACAGTCTTCAACGTAAGAAGCTTAAGGTCCACCTCCTGTAAAGGTTTAAACCAGTCAGATTGCAGAAAACGCAACACCACGATAAGATCCCAAGGTGTCGTGGGAGGCACAAAGGGTGGCTGAACGTGCAGAACACCCTTCAAGAACGTCTGAATCTCAGGAAGGGAAGCCAATTGTTTCTGGAAGGAAATGGACAAGGCCGAAATCTGGACCTTCAAGGAGCCTAAACGTAGGCCCAAATCCACGCCTGACTGTAGAAAAAGGAGAAAACGTCCTGTGTTCGCAACACGAGACATACTTTTTTCAAATACGGTGGTAATGTCTAGACGTTACCCCTTTCTTAAAGTGCCCTGTCTCCTGCGGAGCCAGTCTATTCCCCATGGTCCTTACGGAGTCCCCAGCATCCACTAGGACGTTAGAGAAACAAGGTTTATTGCTGCCCAGGGCGCCCCCCCCTGCGCCCTGCACCCATCAGTGCTGTCTGTGTGTTGTGTATGGGAGCAATGGCGCGCAGCGGTAGCTCATGAAGATCTGAAGTCTTCTGCCGCCTGAGATGTCTTCTTGTTTCTCATACTCACCCGTCTTCTATCTTCCGGCATCTGTGAGGAGAACGGCGGCGCGGCTCCGGGACGAACCCCAGGGTGAGATCTGTGTTCCGACTCCCTCTGGAGCTAATGGTGTCCAGTAGCCTAAGAAGCAGAGCCTATCAGTTAAGTAGGCCTGCTTCTCTCCCCTCAGTCCCACGATGCAGGGACTCCCTGAAAATAAAAAAACCTAACAAAATTCTTTTTCCACAGAAAACTCAGGAGAGCTCTCTGCAGTGTACCCTTCTCCTCTGGGCACAGAATCTAACGGAGGGCTGGAGGAGGGGCATAGAGGGAGGAGCCAATGCACACCCATAGGAAAAGTTCTTTTAGGTGCCAATGTCTCCTGCGGAGCCCGTCTATACCCCATGGTCCTTACGGAGTCCCCAGCATCCTCTAGGACGTAAGAGAAATTACATTAAGTAGATCGCATTTATATGTCATCTTTAGGGTCAGTTGTGTGGTGGAGGACAAGATTTGCTTCTGTTTGGCCACATATTGTATAACTGGCAGCCACCAGCACTGGTTTTCCCTATTATATTGACCATGAATAATTTGAATTGGTCCTGGACCACCAACCCAGGGCACCCCTGCAAGTGTCCCGAGGCACCCCAGGGAGCCATGTCACACAGTTTGGGAACCTCTGGCATATGTTCTTAAACTCGCTCCTCAGGACCCCAAACATGTTTTCCAGGTCAGCCAGCAGCTGCACAGGTGTAGTCATTACTCACTGATACTGTCCGAGTGTGTAAATGCCCGATATTTATCCACTTGCATGGCATGGTCGCATCAGATAAACAGTGCTAGCAGCGGCAGGGAAGAGAAACTTCCCTACGCTGCTGCTGTCAAAGCAGGGCTAGACAAACCAGTCCTCGAGATCTACCAACAGTTCACATTTTCCAGACCACCTAGCTGGTGCACAGGTGTAGTCATTACTAATTAAGATGTGCTGCATTCATTCCTCGCTGACAAATTCTACAGATCTCCAGGTGGCCTAGAAAACATGAACTGTTGGTATATCTCGAGGACCAGTTTGGTCAGCCCTGTGTCAGAGGGACCAGAACCTCTGCCTCCCTGCACTCTCCTCTACTAATTGTCGTGCTGCTGATCAGTCAGCACGGCAGGATCCCCCCCTCCAGCGGCTGCAGACAATAGCAGCCACTGGCGACTGTAAATTACCCCCCCACCAAGCCCCCCTGTGTACCTGGAGGCTGTCCCAGCTTTCAACAAGAAAGCCACGATGTTTCCGATGGTCGCAATGTTCGTGATCGATGTTTGTGGGGACAATTTAAAGTAAAACTATTTTTTATTATTTTTTTGACTAAAATCATTTTGTATAAGGTTAAAATAAGATTTTACTCACCGGTAAATCTATTTCTCGTAGTCCGTAGTGGATGCTGGGCCTCCGTAAGGACCATGGAGAATAGCGGCTCCGCAGGAGACTGGGCACAACTAAAGAAAGCTTTAGGACTACCTGGTGTGCACTGGCTCCTCCCACTATGACCCTCCTCCAGACCTCAGTTAGGATACTGTGCCCGGAAGAGCTGACACAATAAGGAAGGATTTTGAATCCCGGGTAAGACTCATACCAGCCACACCAATCACACCGTATAACTCGTGATACTATACCCAGTTAACAGTATGAAATACAACTGAGCCTCTCAACAGATGGCTCAACAATAACCCTTTAGTTAGGCAATAACTATATACAAGTATTGCAGACAATCCGCACTTGGGATGGGCGCCCAGCATCCACTACGGACTACGAGAAATAGAATTACCGGTGAGTAAATTCTTATTTTCTCTAACGTCCTAAGTGGATGCTGGGACTCCGTAAGGACCATGGGGATTATACCAAAGCTCCCAAACGGGCGGGAGAGTGCGGATGACTCTGCAGCACCGAATGAGCAAACTCTAGGTCCTCCTCAGCCAAGGTATCAAACTTGTAGACTCTTGCAAAAGTGTTTGAACCCGACCAAGTAACAGCACGGCAAATTTGTAAAGCCGAGACCCCTCGGGCAGCCGCCCAAGAAGAGCCCACTTTCCTCGTGGAATGGGCTTTTACAGATTTAGGGTGCGACAGTCCAGCCGCAGAACGTGCAAGCTGAATCGTGCTACAGATTCAGCGAGCAACAGTCTGCTTAGAAGCAGGAGCACCCAGCTTGTTGGGTGCATACAGGATAAATAGCGAGTCAGTTTTCCTGACTCCAGCCGTCCTGGAAACATATTTTTTAGGGCCCTGACTACGTCCAGTAACTTGGAATCCTCCAAGTCCCCAGTAGCCGCAGGCACCACAATAGGTTGGTTCACATGAAAAGCTGATACCACCTTAGGAAGGAATTGGGAACGAGTCCTCAATTCCGCCTTATCCATATAAAAAAATTAGATAAGGGCTTTTGCATGATAAAGCCGCTAATTCTGATACACGCCTGGCCGACGCCAAGGCCAACAGCATGACCACTTTCCATGTGAGGTATTTTAGCTCCACGGATTTTAGTGGCTCATCCCAATGCGACTTCAGGAAATCCAACACCACGTTGAGATCCCACGGTGCCACTGGAGGCACAAACGGGGGCTGACTATGCAGCACTCCCTTAACAAAAGTCTGAACTTCAGGCAGTGAAGTCAATTCTATTTTGGAAGAAAATCGATAGAGCCGAAATCTGGACCTTAATGGAACCCAATTTTAGGCCCATAGTCACCCCTGACTGTAGGAAGTGCAGAAATCGACCTAGCTGAAATTCCTCTGTTGGGGCCTTCCTGGCCTCACAGCACGCAACATATTTCCGCCATATGCGGTGATAATGGCTTGCGTTCACTTCTTTCCTAGCTTTAATTAGCGTAGGAATAACTTCCTCCGGAATGCCCTTTTCCTTCAGGATCCGGCGTTCAACCGCCATGCCGTCAAACGCAGCCGCGGTACTTTTGGAACAGACAGGGCCCCTGCTGCAGCAGGTCCTGTCTGAGCGGCAGAGGCCATGGGTCCTCTGAGATCATTTCTTGGAGTTCTGGGTACCAAGCTCTTCTTGGCCAATCCGGAACAAAGAGTATAGTTCTTACTCCTCTCCTTCTTATTATTCTCATTACCCTGGGTATGAGAGGCAGAGAAGGGAACACATACACTGACTGGTACACCCACGGTGTTACCAGAGCGTCCACAGCTATCGCCTGAGGGTCCCTTGACCTGGCGCAATATCTTTTTAGCTTTTTGTTGAGGCGGGACGCCATCATGTCCACCTGTGGTCTTTCCCAACGGTGTACCATCATTTGGAAGACTTCTGGATGAAGTCCCCACTCTCCCGGGTGGAGTTCGTGTCTGCTGAGAAAGTCTGCTTCCCAGTTATCCACTCCGGGAACGAACACTGCTGACAGTGCTAACACATGATTTTCCGCCCATCGGAGAATCCTTGTGGCTTCTGCCATCGCCATCCTGCTTCTTGTGCCGCCCTGTCGTTTACATGAGCGACCGCCGTGATGTTGTCTGACTGGATCAGCACCGGCCAGTGTTGAAGCAGGGGTCTAGCCTGACTTAGGGCATTGTAAATGGCCCTTAGTTCCAGAATATTTTTGTGTAGGGAAGTCTCCTGACTTGTCCATAGTCCTTGGAAGTTTCTTCCCTGTGTGACTGCCCCCCAGCCTCGAAGGCCGGCATCCGTGGTCACCAGGACCCAGTCCTGTATGCCGAATCTGCGGCCCTCTAGAAGATGAGCACTCTGCAGCCACCACAACAGCGACACCCTGGCCCTTGTAGACAGGGTTATCCGCCGATGCATCTGAAGATGCGACCCGGACCACATGTCTAACAGATCCCACTGGAAGATCCTTGCATGGGACCTGGCAAATGGAATTTCTTCGTAAGAAGCTACCATCTTTCCCAGGGCTCGCGTGCATTGATGCACTGACACCTATATTTGTATTAGGAGGTCTCTGTCTAGAGACGACAACTCCTTGGACTTCTCCTCCGGGAGAAACCCTTTTTTCTTGTTCTGTGTCCAGAACCATCCCCAGGAACAGTAGACGCGTCGTAGGAACCAGCTGCGACTTTGGAATATTCAGAATCCAGCCGTGCTGTTGAAGCACTTCCCGAGATAGTGCTACTCCGACGAACAACTGCTCCCTGGACCTCGCCTTTATAAGGAGATCGTCCAAGTACGGGATAATTATTTCGGCCATTACCATGGTAAACACCCTCGGTGCCGGGGATAGACCAACGGCAACGTCTGGAATTGGTAATGACAATCCTGGTGAGGAGGGTAAATAGGGACATGCAGGTAAGCATCCTTGATGTCCAGTGATACCATGAACTTCTCCAGGCTTGCACTAATCGCCCTGAGCGATTCCATTTTGAACTTGAACCTTCGTATATAAGTGTTCAAGGATTTCAATTTTAGAATGGGTCTCACCGAACCGTCTGGTTTCGGTACCACAAACATTTTGGAATAGTAACCCCGGCCTTGTTGAAGGAGGGGTACCTTGATTTCACCTGCTGGAAGTACAGCTTGTGAATTGACGCCAGTACTACCTCCCTTTCTCCGAGGGCAGCAGGCAAGGCTGATGTGAGGTAACGGCGAGGGGGAGTCGCCTCGAACTCCAGCTTGTATCCCTGTGATACTGCTTGCAGAACCTAGGGATCCACCTGTGGGCAAGCCCACTGGTCCCTGAAGTTCCCGAGACGCGCCCCCACCGCACCTGTCTCCACCTGTGGAGCCCCAGCGTCATGCGGTGGACTCAGAGGAAGCGGGGAAAGATTTTTGATCCTGGGAACTGGCTGTCTGGTGCAGCTTTTTCCTTCTTCCCTTGTCTCTGTGCAGAAAGGAAGCGCCTTTGACCCGCTTGCTTTTCTGAAGCCGAAAGGACTGTACCTGAAAATACGGTGCTTTCTTAGGCTGTGAGGAAACCTGAGGTAAAAAATTTTCTTCCCAGCTGTTGCTGTGGATACGAGGTCCCAGAGACCATCCCCAAACAATTCCTCACCCTTATAAGGAAGAATCTCCATGTGCCTTTTAAAGTCAGCATCACCTGTCCACTGCCGGGTCTCTAATACCCTCCTGGCAGAATGGACATTGCATTAATTCTGGATGCCAGCCGGCAAATATCCCTCTGTGCATCCCTCATATATAAGACGACGTCTTTAAAATGCTCTGTTAGCAAAATATTATCCCTGTCTAGGGTATTAATATTATCTGACAGGGTATCAGACCACGCTGTAGCAGCACTATTCATGCTGAGGCAATTGCAGGTCTCAGTATAGTACCTGAGTGTGTATATACAGACTTCAGGATAGCCTCCTGCTTTTTATCAGCAGGCTCCTTCAAAGTGGCCGTATCCTAAGACGGCAGTGCCACCTTTTTTGACAAACGTGTGAGCGCCTTATCCACCCTAGGGGATATCTCCCAACGTGACCTATCCTCTGGCGGGAAAGGGTACGCCAGCAGTAACTTTTTAGAAATTACCAGTGTCAAAGTCGAAAAATATAGCGACCTATGATGCCTTGTACTAACCCCAATGCACGTGCCCGCTGCTCGCGCACCGACTCCCCCGTGCGTACGCATCCCCTCAGGTTGCGTAGGGGACGCTCTGACGTCGCCTGCGCATGGAGATGGGTATTTACGGCGGTGTTTGTGTGCGACTAGCGAGCGACTCGATCGCTACATATTTAACCAATAGAATGCGTTTTATAGTTAATATCCCCCTTCATAATGTCAGCAAGTATGGTAAGTTTAAAACCTCTTAGACAGAGAGATTCCTCTTTGCATGCTGGGAGGGCTCAGACAAAGGTTGGAGGGTAGTGTATGGTGTCCAGCTGTGGGGTATTGAAGAAGTGTTGTGTCTATGACAGTTGGGAGGGATTCGCATAGTTCCTGCTCATGGTTATGCACAGAAGTAGAACATAAGATTAATTGCATTCAGAATAAATTACACATAAATGCAGGGTGGGTGACTGGAATTCAGTCACCTCTTTCCCACAGACTGAAAACAAATAGCCTTATTTACACTAAGCTTTGAGATTCTATGAAGAGGGTTTACACCTTTGTTTATGAATAGGTCCAGGTTTCTCTCCAGAATAATGAGTGCTGAGATGTCATTGTCTCAACTGAAAGAGGTGACCGTGGGGTAAACAAAGCCCAGAGACAGAGTTTGTTTGGAAGATCCAAACAATAGGTTTCCACAATACAACCAGAGAGGAATTTAGAATACTAAAAAATCCTAGCCAGCGCCCACTTCTTGAACTAACCAATGATCCCAGGTGCAGTACATGTCCCACCCCCTAACCAATGGAAAGAGGGCACAACAGTATCTATTGTAGTATGTCTTGAGCTAGTACATAAATATAGTTTGCAATAGGCTTGGGGACACAAGACTCTACTCTCCACAAGGTTTTCATCACTGATTAACTGAGGGCTGGATTTCCAGATTGCACCTGCGATTCATTCCCATGTGTGTAAGTACTCTCTGTAACCAACTTATTCTCTGTATCTGCCATACTCTCTCTCTCTCTGTAATTGTTAAACTGTTGTATATTGTATATGTGTAGTTATTATGTTTAGATATTGATGTTAGCCTGTAGTGTATGAACTGTTAACTGTTTTCCCTTTTTTACATAGCTAGATATTGTTAGTAAAGGTGTTGGAACCTTAGCAAGGTATTGTGTGTTTATTACATTACTGAGGGTATTCAGAGCGTCTCAATCGCTCAAACAGCTTTTGTATTAACACGGTTAAGCAGCGTTATATCGCTACAGTATTTCAATACAAGGTTTACAGTATAAGCATATCCTTTCTGTGTGTTGCATACAAGGTTTACTGAGCGTCTGCGCCGTTCGTGTTCCCCTCGTGGTCACGAGCGTCCGCTACGCTGGTAGCGTAGCATTACGGTAGTCGGCCGCCTAGCGTTAAGCTGTGAGTCGACACCAAGCGTTAAGCTGTGAGCGAGCGTGCCGCATGTGCGTCTCGACCACGGCTAAGCGTCTGCTACGCTAAGTGTGTACCCTTACGGTACCCCATACGCCAATTGCGTACTGAGTCTCTTACCCACACAGTGAATGTTATAAGATAAATAATTAGCTTTATCACCAATTTCTTATCGGGGGAACCCACGCTTCTTTACACACTTCATTCACTCATCTGATGGAGGAACAAAACACTGGCTGCTTTTTCTCCCCAAACATAAAACCCCTTTTATGTGGTACTTGGGTTAATGTCATAAATGTGTAACACATTTTTCATTGCCGAGATCATGCAACGGATGTTCCTAGTTGATTGTGTATATGTCTCAACCTTGTCGACACTGGAGTCAGACTCCGTGTCGACATCTGTGTCTGCCATCTGAGGTAACGGGCGTTTTTTGAGCCCCTGATGGCCTTTGAGACGCCTGGGCAGGCACGGGCTGAGAAGCCGGCTGTCCCACAGCTGTTACGTCATCCAGCCTTTATGTAAGGAGTTGACATTGTCGGTTAATACCTTCCACCTATCCATCCACTCTGGGGTCGGCCCCACAGGGGGCGACATCCCATTTATCGGCCTCTGCTCCGCCTCCACGTAACCTTCCTCATCCATGTCGACACAGCCGTACCAACACACCGCACACACACAGGGAATGCTCTGACTGAGGACAGGACCCCACAAAGTCCTTTGGGGAGACAGAGAGAGAGTATGCCAGCACACACCAGAGCGCTATATAATGCAGGGATTAACACTATAACTGAGTGATTTTTCCCCCAATAGCTGCTTGTATACACATATTGCGCCTAAATTTGGTGCCCCCCCTCTCTTTTTAACCCTTTGAGCCTGAAAACTACAGGGGAGAGCCTGGGGAGCTGTCTTCCAGCTGCACTGTGAAGAAAAAATGGCGCCAGTGTGCTGAGGGAGATAGCCCCGCCCCTTTTTCGGCTGACTTTTCTCCCGCTTTTTTCATGGATTCTGGCAGGGGTAATTTATCACATATATAGCCCTGGGACTATATATTGTGATGATTTGCCAGCCAAGGTGTTTATATTGCCCTCAGGGCGCCCCCCCCAGCGTCCTGCACCCATCAGTGACCGGAGTGTGAGGTGTGCATGAGGAGCAATGGCGCACAGCTGCAGTGCTGTGCGCTACCTTGTTGAAGACAGAAGTCTTCTGCCGCCGATTTTCCGGAACACTTCTTGCTTCTGGCTCTGTAAGGGGGCCGGCGGCGCGGCTCCGGGAACGAACACCAAGGTCGGGTCCTGCGGTCGATCCCTCTAGAGCTAATGGTGTCCAGTAGCCTAAGAAGCCCAAACTACCACCAGTTAGGTAGGTTCGCTTCTTCTCCCCTTAGTCCCTCGCTGCAGTGAGTCTGTTGCCAGCAGATCTCACTGTAAAATAAAAAAACTAAAATATACTTTCTTTCTAGGAGCTCAGGAGAGCCCCTAGTGTGCATCCAGCTCAGCCAGGCACAAGATTCTAACTGAGGTCTGGAGGAGGGTCATAGTGGGAGGAGCCAGTGCACACCAGGTAGTCCTAAAGCTTTCTTTAGTTGTGCCCAGTCTCCTGCGGAGCCGCTATTCCCGATGGTCCTTACGGAGTCCCAGCATCCACTTAGGACGTCAGAGAAATTCTGGTTCTTCAACTAATTCACTCATAAAAACCCCCAACAAATTCATCAGTTAAGTGGTTAACCACTTGCCTGGCATGGTCGCATCAGATGCGACCATGCCTGCAAGTGCTCTATCTGACCTGGTCGCACAGGATGCGACCAGTCAGATAAACGGTGTTAACAGAAGCAGTGAAGGGAAACGTCCCTCCACTGCTGCTGTCAGAGGGACCAGAAGGTCCCTCTGCCTCCCTGCACTCTCCCCTACTGATTGCTGTGCTGCCGATCACAGCTGATCGGTCAGCCCGGCAGGATCCCCCTCCTCCAGCGGCTGCAGACACTGGCAGCCGCTGTGGAGTGTAAATTAACCCTCCCAAGCCACCCCCAGTATACCTGGAGGCTAACCCGGCTTTCAAAATGAAATCCGCGATGGTCGCAATGTTCCCGATCGATGTTTTAACAAATATTTTACAAAAAGAAAAAAAAAATTTTTTTCTTTTTTTAACTAAAATCATTTTGGATAGGGTTAAATTCATGTTCTTCACCTAATTCACTCATAAAAAAAAAAAACGACAATTTCGGAGCGGTTTTTGACAACATAAATCATCAGTTAAGTGGTTAACCTGTTCAAAACAAGTGCCAGCAATCATACATTAAGAGAAAAGTCCAGAAGCAGATCATTTTGTCCCTCCTGGACAGGGTCATGTTGGGAGGTATGCAGTTCCACCCTTCATTGGCATACATGATGCCGCTAGCGAGATCGTCAGGTTTGATGACCCTGCTCCACACTAAAGGGACCTACAGACTCAGCGAGATGCCCGACTGCCGATACGGCAGATGGGCGACCCGTCGGCGGGGGGAGTGAAGTTTCTTCACTCCCCCCGTCACCCGGCTACATAGCAATGCATGCTAATATGGACGATCTTGTCCATATTGGCCTGCATGTTTAAACGAGCCGGCACCAGCAATGAACGAGCGCAGGGGCCGCGCGTCGTTCATCGTTGGTGCCTAGACACTGAACAATATGAACGGTATCTCATTCATTAATGAACGATATTGTTCATATCTTTCACTGGTATCGACCAGCGTGTAGAGCTCTTAAAACTTGCCAGCCAGCCCCTGCTTGTGAATAGAACAGGCTACAAGAAAACATAATGGGCCCCTACACACTGGCAGATCTGCCGCCGAGCTGCCGAACAGCGGATACGGCCGACGGGCGACCTGGTGGCAGGGGGAGTGAAGTTTCTTCACTCCCCCCGTCACCCAGCTCCATAGCACTGCATGCTAATATTGACAATCTCGTCCATATTGGCTTGCATGCATAAGCGACGGGGCACCGACGACTAACGAGCGTGGGGCCGCGCATCGTTAATGCCTACACACTGCACAATATGAACGAGTTCTCGTTCATTAACTTAAGCGCCCTACACATTAGGCGATGTGCCGCCGAGGTGCCCGACGGCCGATACGGCGGCGGGGGGGCAGTGAAGTTTCTTCACTCCCTCCCGTTACCCGGCTCCATAGCACTGCATGCTAATATTGACAATCTCGTCCATATTGGCTTGCATGCACAGCTGACATGTCACCAGCGATGAACGAGCGCGGGGCCGCGCATCGTTCATCGCTGGTGACTCCACACTGCACGATATGAACGTTATCTCGTTCATATCGTGCAGTGATATCAGCATGTGTGTAGGGCCTATAACAGGAACGTTCATATCGTGCAGTATTATCTGCCAGTGTGTAGGGCCCTTAAGACATACTGCAAGCCAGAAGCTGTCAGGACATAATGGGACTTGTAGTTACACAAGCGACAGAGAACCACAGCTTGCACGCCTGTAACATGTATGACAAACATGGTGTACTGAAGATAAGCTTCCCTGATATTATTGTATGGCCAGAATCCCCCTAAATTACATTAAAATGAATGCAACCTGAACAGCGGTGTACCTGTAGCCTGACAGCCACTCGGAGTGCTCCTAATGCTGCCCTTGTCAGCAAGGAGGCCGCCATCTTTTCTCGGTAGAGAGACCAGGCCAGCAGCAGCAGTAGCAGTAGCTTCCCTGTGACTAGGTGTAGAAATATGGACGCCACTTCCAATCTTCTTAACAGGTGTACACATGCGCAAGTGTAGCAATATGGCGGAGACTGACCCTCCCCATGAGGCGTACCAATATGTCCCCGCCTTTACTCCCGTGATGACCCTTGAAAGATTCCGACCGACTGCCGCCCTTTTCTGCGTTCCAAGTCTCGGTCCCAATAACCAATCAGCTGACAGAATAGGGGCGTGTCTATAGGAGGGTATATAAAGGCTAACCGGCCGTTTCTCTGTCTCTTTGCACGCTGGAAGGTAAGTTTGGTTGATGATAATGGGGGTGGTGTGGTACAGGCGCCGGGCCCTATGTGTGCGGTAGCACTGATCGGTGTGATGGGGTTGTTTTGTACTGAGCCTCTATTTCTTGGCATACAGGGCGTTGGCTGTACCCCTGCGTGTAATGTACGGAGGTAGATGATACCCGGTGCTATGTCTTCGGTGCCTGCTCTTACCTGGGCTGGTTCTATCCTCAATCACCGGGACAAGTGTCGTGTGTGGCCGCGGTTACACTGATTCCATGCGGTTTCCTCCCCCATTCTCTCGGGTAGCACGGTCAGGGATTGAGTTAAGCAATCTCCAGCCTACACTGTTGCCAGGAGAGATGCTGCTGGCGGCGGAGGCTGGAGATTGTTTGAATCAGTCCCTGACCGTACTGCCCGAGAGAGTAGGGAGGAAGCCGCCTGCACAGCTGCACTCCCCGGCAGCGTGGATCCCTTCTGCCTCGGCAGCAGAACTCAGGCCGGGGGTCCCTTAAAACAGGGGGCCTGGGGTACTAACCCCCTGGGCACCCCCGTTAATCCGGCACTGTTCAGTGGTCGGGGTGATTTGTCATGGTGGGATGTATAGTGTGTATGTAGTACTGTATGTCTGTACCAGTGCATAATGCCGTATAGTGCAGCTGCAATTGTAATCTTTCACTCATGAAAGTCCTGTTCTGTTTTAGGTGCCCTGCCACGTGACAACCAGCTGCTTCCCTGTATGGTCTGGATATGGAAGTGTACGTTCCGGTTACTAATGTTGCTCTGTATGTGGAGACCCGAGGTTGGGGAATTGTGCAAGCTTGCTTGTAGTTGTACTAAATGCTAAGAAGTTTATCAGGCCTCTAGCTTCTAGGGGGAATCACAAATATGAAGTGCTACCCACTTGATAGTACTGGGACTGCAGTTGGTATTTTCTGCAAACGCTTTCAGTTATAATTTCAGCCTGCATTACTTGTGGTCTGTAGTTAATGCAGGTAGCCAGACCAGTACCTAGTCACTGCATTAGCAATATTTACTTGTATACACTATGATCATCTGTCCCAGCATGTGGCTAATACAGCCTTGTGAACATTAATTTGTTGCAATAATAACACTTGAATAAGCTAGAGTAAACCCTAGTAATATACTTCTTCGTGATGTAATTGGCATGTGAACTCGGCGACATTCTCCAGTACAGCATCCTCTGAACAGATATGGAAACATGGAATTTGTTAGAACCTTATAGCGGTGGCTGGCCAATGATGACACTATGGGTGGTGTAAGGGCTAATAGATATTTCAGAGGCACATATACATTTTCTTCTTGGAATGTTTAAATAAGCTGTAGTAAGTCAAATGCCATTGGGTATGTTCCCTAAATCTGAGTCCCAATAAGCATTTGAGTGCTAAGTGTATGCACCATTGCTGCTACACTTTGAAGCTGAATTTGTAACATGCAGTACAGCATGGCTTGTACTGTGGGGGCTGTGCTATATAAATCAGTGTATTGCAGGGCTGGCCAAACAGGTCCTCGATCTAACAGTTTGTGTTCTAGGCCTCCTGGAGATCTATAGAATTTGTAAGGTCTTACGGCCAGTACTCACCAGCCGATTCCGGAGAGATCTGTGCTGAGCGACCCGCTCAGCACACGTCTCTCCCCCCGCTCAGCACGGCGCGATGTGTGCTGAGCGTACGGGGGGGGGGCCCGCTAGATTGGCCTGCATGCAGGCCAATCTAGCAGCAGCGATAGCGATGCGCGGGGCTGCGCATAGCTATCGCTGTAGGGGCTGCACACGGAGCGATCCTGCTTAAAATCTAAGCAATCTAGTCAGATTGCTTAGATTTTAAGCAGCAATCTGTGAGTACCCCTCTTTAATGCATCACATCTTAATTAGTCGTAACTACACCTGTGCACCAGCTAGGTGGTCTGGAAAATGGGAACTGTTGGTAGATCTCAAGGACAGGTTTGGCCAGCCCTGATGTATTGTAATTGTTTCAACTGCAAAATGGAGTGGGTACAATACTGGATGTCAGGTTTGTAGTGTTCCCTCTGCTTGCTTGTTCTAATGTAGTAAATGCAGCTACTTAAGCTGTGGGTACTAGGCCTAATGCACATGAAATCATTTCAGATTAAATGTCATGAGGCTGCAGGGTTAGTTCTTGCTGAAGTGGTGACTTGTGAATAAATGTGGTAAAAGAACTAGTTACTGTATGTAGTTAAAATCAAATATGCTATAAATGTTTTAACTGTAATGACTGGTATGTGTTATAAAGGTTATAGCCAGGGTTTACTTTCTGGGAAGTTGTAACTTTATTCTTGTATAAATAAACTTTTTGAACAAGACTGATGTGTTTATTATTTTATTGGTTACTTTATAATGAATTATGCCTTCTCTAATAATCACTTATAATGGGGTCAGCACAGGGGTGTATCTCCCTATTGGCCAGGATGGCACATGCCAGGGGTGCCACCCGCAGGCAGATTCACTTTTAGAGGCAGCAGCTATTCCCCCCCCCCCCCCAAACCCCTGTGTAGGTCCCCACCAGCAGGGATGCCCAGTAATGATCACAGTATGTGGCTGCTGGGGGGTGTAGTTTCTTGTCTGTACTGTGGTGCAGTGCTGGACCCCAGCGCCAATTACGGTGGCTGCTGCAGCATTCTTTGATCATTAATGGGAATCCCTGCTGTTGAGGAACTACACGGAGGTGGGAGGGATAGCTGTTGCCTCTAAAAGTGCTGCCTTTAATAGTAAAATTAATGTGGGGGCCATTTGAGTGTGGCACTACCTGTCCTTTGCCAGGGGTGTTTGGACACCGAAATACACCACTGAGCACAGGTATAATTCATACTGCCATAGAGACTTGTTTTTTTGGGGACCTGGTTCTACACAAACTGACACCATTTATATGGAATAGGAAAAAGGCTGCGCTTGAGGTGTTAATAAACCATGTTTATGGAGTGCTGACAAACAAAATTAATATATAAAAGGTTATTTATTTGTAATAACACCAATAAACTTGTACACAATGTGTAAAAATTATACCATTGTATATACTCTGAAAAAAACTACATATTTTCAAAAAACACTCCACAGAATGAATTTGTTCTAATAAATAAATAAGGTTAGATCAGTGCAATTTTAAATTGGTAATATCGTTTAAAAATGTAACATTGTAACTGCTCACTGAAAATGTATCACTCCAGGTATTTAACCTCTATATAGGTAATAGAGAAACTTCAGACTGTGTAAGAGCAGAGGCAACATGGACTTAGTTGCTAATGGATCGTGGAAGTCCTGGCAACATTTTAAATGACCGTTAAAAGTATAAAGTTACCTCTCCTGGGCTAATGACACTGAGCGTCCTGAGTCCACTATAGCCCACTAATTGTATTGATGAGGGAGAGGAAATTGGCACAATTTCTCTGGCAGCGGCTGCTCCTGTAAAGTAAATGGCGTCTTTGCGTGGAATACAAAAGGCGTTCCTATAATCTTCCGAGGGCTGGTAAATCCTTTATACAGGTTAAGTATCCCATATCCAAATATTCCGAAATACGGACTTTTTTGAGTGAGAGTGAGATAGTGAAACCTTTGTTTTTTGATGGCTCAATGTACACAAACATTGTTTAATACACAAAGTTATTAAAAATATTGTATTAAATGACCTTCAGGCTGTGTGCATAAGATGTATATGAAACATAAATTAATTGTGTGAATGTAGACACACTTTGTTTAATGCACAAAGTTATAAAAAATATTGGTTAAAATTACCTTCAGGCTGTGTGTATAAGGTGTATATGTAACATAAATGCATTCTGTGCTTAGATTTAGGTCCCATCGCCATGATATCTCATTATGGTATGCAATTCCAAAATACGGAAAAATCCCATATCCAAAATACCTCTGGTCCAAAGCATTTTGGATAAGGGATACTCAACCTGTAGTGCCCACTTAGATGAAGGAGAGAGGTGTTCCGTTCGATAACACCAATTGGAACTGCCGCTGATAGTTGGAGGTGCTGTGTAGTGGCACTGGCTGGAGCCGCTGTTAATTACAGGGAAAGTCCTCTGACGGAGAGCAGGGGATTCCACATAAATGATAAAAGCCGCTAGCAGCGGAGAGAATGCGCTGTACAATAGCGCTAGCCGGAGCAGCAACCAGTGGTTAGGGAAGTCCTCTAATGAATGACTGGGAGCTTCCCCGTGGGTGAGCAGTACCGGTGATGGATTTGGTGATCAGAGTATAAAGTGAGAGGAGCCTAACGTGTTTCGACACAAAGTATTCCTCTGAGAAAGTCACGTGATTCGTGATGAACCGTGTTAGGCTCCTCCCACTTTATACTCCTCACTGAATCAATCATCGGTACTGCTTACCCACGGGGACGCTCCCAGTCATGCTTTTTTTTTTTTTTTTTTTTGCAGCGCTTCAGTGTTTTAAACTATACATCAATTTTAGGCACTTGACGCAGATTTTTTTTCTAGGTTCTAACCATTTATATGGAGGCTGTTTTCTCAAATCACAAATGCTGGTATGTTGACTTTTGTGATGTGGGTTTTCCTCCTTCCACTGCTTCAGTAAAATATATTAAAAGCGATGAATGATTAAAATTATACAGTTGTAGTGTTATAAAGAACAGGCACTTGTGATGTAGAACAGGGATGGGGAACCTTTGGCCCCCCCAGCTGTTGAACTACACATACCAGCATGCCTAGCTACAGTTTTGCTATTTGGCCAGGCTGAAACTGTTGCAGGGCATGCTGGGATGTGTAGTTAAACAGCTGGAGGACCGAAGGTTCCCCATCCCTGATGTAGAACTTGCAGCAACTGAACAAAGGTTTTTTAAGTGCTCATTTGTGTTTAGTAAGTACTGATTCTTACACATTTCAAAACAAGAACATGGTCAAATATGAGGTGCATAGTGTGATGAGATTTTTACATATAAAGGGCACATCATCACCAACTTGTCTGTATGGCGTCCTGTCATGGAAACAGGTTTGGCACACTGCCTCTGATGGTAAGATGTTTAAGATGAGCAGCAATCCTGCCAAGCACATACACCAAACCTATTTCCATGGCATGTTATCGCTGTACATGTCAAGTTGGGTCATGTGTCTGTCAGCCCCATCTTACAGCTGATATGACAGTATTAAAAAAGAGTGGTGAAATCCTTAATGGCGCTTCTCACGAGCCGATTGCTGCCTTCTGAATCCAAAAATGGACTTATCCCGGATAGTCCAAAAAGCAAAACAATGGAAATAGTGGTGGTGTGGACTAGATGGCGCTAACGTTCAAGCAGTGATGGTGAATATGAGAGTGCTAGGGAAAATACTTAGCTGGGTTGTCTCCAGACGAAAGATCAGGTACAATTTAGGTCCAGTTGCTGATGGAGAGCTCAGCCATATTAAGAAAAAAACAGAAAAAAAAATATATGTGGCGGTATCGTTTGCAATAGGCAAAATGTAAAAATGTTTTAACAAGGATTATTTCGTCAGTGAGGACTGGGGATTTTCACTAGGTGATATGAATAGTCAGAAAATAGATAGTCTTTTAAATCCCAACATTCAGAGACAGTATCCTCATATGAACACACCTGACTTACTCAAAGACAGGTGGTGACAGGTCCATAAAGGTATCTTTTTAGAGATGTAATGTGCTCTTTATCAATAGGTGGTTTAAGTGAGCGTACCTAACACTCACGTGAAGGACAGTAGATATCCTCATGTAGCGGTTTCTTTCTATGACATCATTCCGCAGAGATTGCCGTGATAGTTCAATGTTCAATGATGGAGTGCTCGATCATATATGGAATGTGAAACATAGACACACAATATGTAGTATGTTCAAGATACGTAAGATATCCTAGAAGCTATATATAGGCGTACCTAGGTATCTTTCTAGGTTACAAATGCAAACATGAGATTCTTATAAACACCTGACTTACATAAAGACAAGTGTCTGGATGCCCAAAACGGTATCTTTCAAAAAATATGCGGTTCTCTATCAGTCGCTAGTCAGTAACCAATTTTATAATGGTAGGAGAGGCGTACCTCACACTCACATGTGGAACGGTCGATGTCCTCATATAGCGGTATCTTTAAAGAACCTCGCTCCAAAGGTGTTAAGAAGGTGAAAAAATTTTATTCCAGGTATACAGCATAAAATAACATAAAACCGGCTAAACTCAGCGCACGAGTCCGGCTCTGATGGAAGTAAGAACCGTCTTGGAACCATAAGGGGCCAACTTTGGGGTTCCAAAAAAAGAAGATAATTGTATAATTATGACAAGGTCCTACCTTCCTTCAGAGTCCAGAAAAAAAGGGACAAGTCCGCCGCAGAGAAGCCTCCTCAGAGTCAACGCGTTTCGAGTCAGGAGACTCTTTTTCAAGGCATGAGGGACCAAACAAACAGGTTCCCCTATTTATGGCAAAACATGGTGACATCATTTCCTGTCACATGACAGGAAAAGGGTATTATAAAGTTAGAAAAAGAAAAAAAAAATTCTCATTGCTATTTAAAATATATGTCAGTATACCAATAACTGCATTATAAGCATAAAATAGTACTCTTATGAGATGAAGATTCACACATAGAATTATGGGACATGTAGTTTTTTCATAATCTAAAGAACCTCCGTGACCGGAAGTAGTTAGACTGCTGGGAAATGTAGTCAAAGTCTATACAGGAAGTTGCACTGTTGTCGGCCTGATAACTTTGTTATTAACCTAAAGCAGGCTTATTTGGATAATCTTCAAAGATTTACATATGTGATGTTAGACAAGTTTAAACACAAAGAGAAGTTTTTCTAAATGAAGAAAAACGGCCGCGACCGGAAGTTGCACGGCCTCATGGGTAGTGTAGTTTTCTTTGCCGGAAGCCACTCTGTCTGTGGCTGTATGGTGCATGTCTTGATCCCGGAAGTGATGTACGCGGAAGGGATGCCGCGGGGATTCTGGGAGGTGTAGTTTGTAGTTCTTAGATGTGTATAGCGGCTAAAACGAAAGTAAAAGAGCCGCTAATAATGCTGGGTCTTGTAGTTCTACGTTCTTAACACCTTTGGAGCGAGGTTCTTTAAAGATACCGCTATATGAGGACATCGACCGTTCCACATGTGAGTGTGAGGTACGCCTCTCCTACCATTATAAAATTGGTTACTGACTAGCGACTGATAGAGAACCGCATATTTTTTGAAAGATACCGTTATGGGCATCCAGACACTTGTCTTTATGTAAGTCAGGTGTGTTTATAAGAATCTCATGTTTGCATTTGTAACCTAGAAAGATACCTAGGTACGCCTATATATAGCTTCTAGGATATCTTACGTATCTTGAACATACTACATATTGTGTGTCTATGTTTCACATTCCATATATGATCGAGCACTCCATCATTGAACATTGAACTATCACGGCAATCTCTGCGGAATGATGTCATAGAAAGAAACCGCTATATGAGGATATCTACTGTCCTTCACGTGAGTGTTAGGTACGCTCACTTAAACCACCTATTGATAAAGAGCACATTACATCTCTAAAAAGATACCTTTATGGACCTGTCACCACCTGTCTTTGAGTAAGTCAGGTGTGTTCATATGAGGATACTGTCTCTGAATGTTGGGATTTAAAAGACTATCTATTTTCTGACTATTCATATCACCTAGTGAAAATCCCCAGTCCTCACTGACGAAATAATCCTTGTTAAAACATTTTTACATTTTGCCTATTGCAAACGATACCGCCACATATATTTTTTTTCTGTTTTTTTCTTAATATGGCTGAGCTCTCCATCAGCAACTGGACCTAAATTGTACCTGATCTTTCGTCTGGAGACAACCCAGCTAAGTATTTTCCCTAGCACTCTCATATTCACCATCACTGCTTGAACGTTAGCGCCATCTAGTCCACACCACCACTATTTCCATTGATATGACAGTATGACTGATACAAGGTGCAGTCTAATGACCATGAGGGGAAGCAGTGGTCTACCTGCTCTGGCATGATATTAGAATGAAGTGGAGAACATCAAATGTGAAGGTCTCAACTTGCTTATTGAACCTCTATGGTTTCCTGTATACAGAAGGGGGGTAGTCTAATTTGTCCTGTGTTGATTGAGTGTTCTGTATCTTGCTGAAAGGAAGTAGTGCCACTACCTTTTCCTGCGTCGCCTTTTGAAAGTGATGAGTGAAACACATTGGTGTGCTTGCTGGGTGTCTCCTACAGCCCCTATGTGGAGTGTCACACCACTGCTCAGATCCTGGGGGCATACAACTTCTGTAGATGCCATACTGACATGTGAGTACATTGACTGGCTTTACACATGTGAATTTTCAGATGGTGCAAAATAAAAAACCCTCTTAAACACTAATCAACTGGTGTAACAATTCAGGCAGTATCTGTGTTATTACCTCTTAATTTCTCTAACGTCCTAGAGGATGCTGGGGACTCTGTAAGGACCATGGGGAATAGATGGGCTCTGCAGGAGATAGGGCACTTTAAGAAAGCTTTGGATTCTGGGTGTGCACTGGCTCCTCCCTCTGTCCCTCCTCCAGACCTCAGTTTTACACTGTGCCCAGAGGATGAAGGGCGCACTGCAGGGAGCTCTCTTGAGTTCTTTGCTACAGAAAGCATTTTTGTTTGGATTTTTACTTTTTTCACAGGGAGCACTGCTGGCAACCGGCTCCCTGCATCGAGGGACTGAGGAGAGAGGGGCAGACCTACTTAACTGATAGGATCTGCTTCCTCGGCTACTGGACACCATTAGCTTCAGAGGGGGTAAACACAGGTTCGTCCTGGGCGTCCACCCCTGGAGCCACGCTGCTGTTCTCACAGAGCAAGAAGAACAGAAGCAAGAAGACGTCTCAGGCAGCAGAAGCCTTCAGCTTCACAGAGGTAACGCACAGCACTGCAGCTGTGCGTCATTGCTCCACATCACCTCACACACTCCGGTCACTGTATGGGTGCAGGGCGCAGGGGGTGCGCCCTGGGCAGCAATAATAACACCTCTTAGATGGCAAATAGCTGGGCACTGTCATGTATATAATTGAGCCCCCGCCATTTTACACGATTTTAAGCGGGACAGAAGCCCGCCGCCGAGGGGGCGGGGCTTCTCCCTCAGCACTCACCAGCGCCATTTCTCTATCCACAGAACGCTGAGAGGAAGCGCCCCGGACTCTCCCCTGCTTACACACGGTGAAGGGAGTTTAAAAAGAGGGTGGGGGGGCGTGGCTTCGGTGGACATGGAGTAGCACACAGGCTGTGTGTCTCTCCAGCTATGTTATCCTGATCTCCTATCCTGGGCCTGCAAAGCACCCCAATACCTGCTGGACAGTGTGGAGGTGCCCCCGTGCTGCTCTGGGACCAGTCTGTTCTTTATCCGTTGCAGCAGAGAGACTCCAGTGTGCGGGGGTCCGGGGCCTGCTGGGCCACGTGAGACGCCGCCATCCCCGCGCTCAGCACTTTCACCCAGCTTCTGCCTGAGCGCTGCCTGTGCCGGAGTCCGCGGCTTCCCCTCTGCCGTTGCCGGGGAGATCGTAGCAGCCGCTTCTCCCTGTCTGTGCTGTGAGCGTCTCCGAGCGGTCCCCGGCCGAGGCGCTATCACGTGACCCGCTGCCGCTCTCCCTGCTCGTTCCGGCGGCTCCACCCGGCCAGTAAACTCCCGCACTGACCTCCTGCACTCTGCTGCTGGGGAGAGAGGTACACGGCACAGCTGTGTAATATAAGTGCCTGTGCCCTCCCCATAATATAGTTGCTGTCCTGCCCTGCTCGGTTTCCCATAGGGACAGGGAAGAATATAAGTGCTGCCCTGCCCTGCTCTGCATGGGGACTGGGAGAGGTTCAGAATTAACCCCTGGAGGGCCTACTTGTTGCTCTGTCTCAGCATATCTGGCCTAGTTCCACGCTGCATGTGTCCCTCATGCTGAGGAATATCCTTTTGTGATTTATCATTTTGGGCTAGCAGAGGCTGATTATTCTGACACTATAAGCTCACTGGACAGTTTTGATATACTACACTTGCCCGCAGGCAGCGACTGGGCAATTCGGATATACTGCACTATATTATTCTTTGCCCGCCCCTGGACAGTTTGTGATATACTATTTACTATACTTTCTTGCCATCTGTCATCCGCTCGGCTATAATGGTCAAACCGCATCAGTCTGCCGCGGCGAAGTTACAGAAGTTTGCCAGAAATCCTCCAACACGGTCCCAACAGGCGGGGGAGGTGCGGTCGACCTCGGCACCGCCTTCTCCGTCGGCTAGCTCCTCATCTGTGGAGGCCACCGATACTGCTTTGCAAAAGGTGCTGGATGCGGTCACGGCCAGTGAAGCCCGCTTGGCCGACAGGATTGGTCAGGTCCAGGCGGACTTATCCATTATACACCACGACCTCCAGCGGGTGCGAGAGAGGGTCGGTGAAGTGGAAACGCGCACCTCCACGCTGGAAGATACGGTTACGCCTCTCGATAGACGCAACTCTGCTCTGGAGTCTCAGATGACGGAGGTACATAAAAAGATGACAGATATGGAGGGGAGATTGCGACGAAATAATGTCCGTTTCGTCGGACTTCCGGAGAAAGAGGAGGGTGCTTCCCCTGAAAAATTTCTTGAACGTTGGCTGTTGGATGCATTCGGAGCGGAGGAGTTCACCTCACACTTTGCAGTGGAGCGCGCCCATAGGGTCCCGATGCGTCCATTACCTCCAGGGGCACCTCCCCGTACGTTTATTGCCAAACTCCTTCATTATCGGGATAGAGATGTGATTCTGAGACTGGCCCGCACTAAAGGTCCTCTTAAGTGGAACGGTTCCCCAGTTTCAGTTTTTCCGGATTTTGCCGTCGACGTCCAAAAGGAAAGAGCTCAGTTTGTCCCTGTGAAACGCAGGCTGCGTGAACTGAATATCCCCTATGCCATGCTCTTTCCATCTAGACTGCAGGTAGTTTCAGATGGAGAAGCAAAATTCTTTATGACCCCTCGTGAAGCATCAGTGTGGTTGGACAGACGCTTTCCGGCACGGCGGGCGTTAGCCGCTGATTGAACTTATACATTTGATTTCTATACTTGCAAGTATACGGTTTCTTTTATGTCTGTTATGTTATTGTTGTACTGACTCGGAAGGGTTGTATAGTTGATTGCTATGTGCTCACGCAGGGGTTCTCTGTGGCTCTTATAGGCCTTCACTGGGAATGGGTAGCTCTGTGGAGACGGGAGACTGTTAGACGCTAATTATACACTGTTCTTAGGCCTCATACTCTCAGTGTTTATTTTGCCATAAAGTCTTTAAGGGGTAAACGGTTATTTAATTGGGGTGGGTGTAGTGGTTCAGGGGGGGATTTGATTTGAGTTTAGCTGGGAGATTCTCCTGTCTCAAGGTCATTATATTCTTGGCCCCCCTATCGGTTATAGGAACTTGGCCTTATTTGGTACTGGCGGGGTATGTTAAGGTGTTCTCTGCCTTAGCTGTTACGATTAGTATTTAGGGTACTTTGTTGTTAGGGAACCGGGTATGCTGCTAGTTTTAGGTGGTATACGGGGTGGGGGTGGGGGTTGTTTTAGACTGTTACTATTGCTGAGTTTTTACTTTTTGCTGTGCAATGTGCTTATTTCCGCTATGTCTATGTCGCAACTAACTGCGGGCATATCTTTTTTGGTATTCACTGGGGGTGGCTGGCCGCGGGTACTCGGCAATATTACAGTAATGCTTTGCCATGGCTTTGGTTAAGTTTCTGTCATGGAACGTGCGAGGGATCAATGACAAAATTAAGCGCTCCCTGGTGCTTCGACAGATCAAGCATTATGCCTCGGATATAATTTGCCTGATGGAAACCCACTTACTGGGTACTAAGATTATGTCCCTCAAAAAACCATGGGTGGGCTGGGCTTACCACTCCATGCATACTGCAGTGTCCCGGGGAGTGTCGATCCTCATTAGGAAGTCTGTTCCCTTTGCACTTGATTCTGTGCAAACGGATAAATGGGGTAGATATGTATTTCTCAAGTGCAAAATTAACTCCGTCCCCCTACTATTGCTGGCTATGTATGTTCCTCCTCCATACTCGCATGAAGTCCTTAAAAAAGCATCTGCCTTTATGGCTGTATCCCCTGGGGTAGCAGTTATCTGTATGGGGGACTTCAACAACGTTTTGAACCACGAGTTGGATAGGTTGTCCACGGCATCCTCCAACCCACAGCCCAAGCGTTCCCCATTTGCAGACACTTGTTTTTCGGAGTTGGGTCTGGTTGACCCCTGGAGATTGAAGTATCCCGATTTGAGGCAGTACTCCTGTTTTTCAAGCTCTCACTCTTCCTTCTCAAGGATAGATTGTCAAGATGGCTCTTTTGTCCCGGGAGCTTTTGCCCAAGGTTCAAAATGTCAGATATGAGACTAGAGGTATTTCGGATCACTCCCCTATATCGTTACATATTGATTTGAACTGTCAGCTAGGCCAAGCAATGTGGAAATTTAATCCCTTTTGGCTGACGCATATGGGTGAGGGATCCGACTTGGAGGCAAGCTGGTTAGAATTCTTTGTTATGCATGACGAAAGCTCGGATGTGTCTCTGATGTGGGACACTTTCAAGGCTTTTCTGAGAGGAACATTGATTAAACGGGTAGGGAGTCTTAAATCCTCCTTTAGAAAACGTGAATATGAATTGGAGGTCCGGGTGGCTGCTTCAGAGACAACGTATGTGCGCGATGGCTTGGACGCCTCTAGGTTGGTGTGGCTCCATGCACAGGGTGAATGGAGGGAATACCTGTGGGGGAAAACCCAGCACAGACTTCTCTTCTCCTCGCATGTCCAATATGCTACTGGGGATAGACCAGGTTCTTATTTGGCCAATCTTGCAAGGGGTGACCGCTCCTCTCATACTGTGGTGGAGATTTTGGACTCGGCTGGGTCTGTATTGGACCGTACCCCTCAGATCGTGGCGGAATTTGTTTCATTCTATCAGGCACTCTATAGTTCCAAATTGACCTGTTCCTCACTAGAACTGTGTGACTACTTGGATGGAGTTGACTTGCCCCGTATATCCAGTGATGCCAGGGCTCTCCTCGATGCTCCTTTGTCGTTGGAGGAGATTGAGATTGCGATCTCTGCCTCCCCCGATGGTAAGGCCCCTGGCCTTGATGGCATCCCACCAGAACTGTATAAGAAGCACACAAAATTTTTTGCCCCTCAATTGCTTAAGTTATTCAATGAAATTTTTGCCCAGGGCGCGCTTCCCCCGTCTATGTCGGAGGCTTTGATTATAGTGATTCCCAAGCCAGATAAGGACCCCAGGAGGGTTGAATCCTACCGTCCTATTTCCCTGTTGCCCACGGATATTAAAATTTTAGCCAAGGTCCTGTCTTCCAGACTTAACCAGGTTATCACCCAAATTATTCACCCTGACCAACCGGGCTTTATGCCTGGCAAATCCACCGCTGTGAATTTGAGGCGCCTGTTTACTCATTTCCAGGTTTCTCGGGGGGAGGACTGCTCTGCCGTTATAGCCTCCTTAGATGCCGCAAAGGCCTTTGACTCGGTGGAGTGGGCCTTCCTCTGGGAGGCTTTGGGTAGGTTTGGCGTGGGCCCCAACTTTATCAGTTATGTTAAATTATTGTATTTTCTGCCCAGGGCCAGAGTCTCAGTGAATGGGTTTGTTTCGGACTCCTTCCCCCTATCCAGGGGAACGAGGCAGGGCTGCCCTCTGTCCCCGACTTTGTTTGCCATTGCTATTGAGCCACTGGCATGTTTGATTAGAGCAACTCAAGATATTGTGGGTATTAGGGTGGGCGCAAGAGAGGACAGGATAGCGCTATACGCTGATGACCTATTGCTTTTTGTGGATGATTACGTTTCCTCCCTACCTAAACTCCTTGACTTAATAACTGACTACGGTCGCTTCTCCGGGCTCAAAATTAACTGGGATAAATCCACCATTACTCCCCTTAGAGGCCCGGTCTCGGGGGTCCCAGTGATTCATACCCCCCTTAAATGGGTAGATTCTTTTAAGTACCTGGGTATATGGGTATCAAATGACCCTTGTTCCTACGTTTCCCTTAATGTCTTGCCGCAGATGGTATATCTTCGTTCGAAGGTCAAGATTTGGGGGACTCTGCCCCTGACTGTTACTGGTAGGGTCAATTTGGTCAAAATGGTATATTTACCTAAACTCCTATATGTCCTCCAGCAATCCCCTATATATATTAACTTGAAGACATTTAGACAGATTGACGGTTTGCTCTCTTCTTTAATATGGGCCAGCAGGAGAGCGCGGTTGAGACTTGGCGTTCTGTCCAGGCCAAAAGTACTGGGAGGCTTAGCTCTCCCTATATTTCGATTTTACTATTATGCTGCGCAGTTGGCACATATATGGGAGTGGGTGAATGCCCCAGATGGTCTCACTATACACTCCCAAATGCTTTTACAGGTCTACCCTGACGGCACTCCATTACAGTTGCTTCTCTGTGGGAACCCTAACTTGTCCAAGATCCCTATACTAAAACAGGCTGTTCTTGTGTGGAAACAGGTACATGTTATCCTATTAGGCCAAGGTATTGACCCGGATACTCCTCTGGACAATGCCTTTGGCTTCCCAGAGTTGGCTTTGCTGCGGGTTGGGGAGGTGGGGGTGACATCCCTAGGCCACCTGTATAACGATGGTATACTGAAATCCTTCTTGCTGCTTCAACAGGACTATAGTGTACCTTCTTCTCATTTTTACCGATACCTGCAGCTGAGACATGCACTTAACGCACAATTTCCCGAAACTCCTCCAATGATTGCTGACTCCCCGGTCAAGTCTCTCCTGCAGTCCCTGGGAAGTGGACATCTGGTGTCCAACATTTATACAAGCATGCTTCGATCTCACTATTCTGACCCGTTGTCCCTTCTCAGGAACAAGTGGGAATCTGACTTGGGTGCCATCTCTGATGAGATCTGGGAGGGTGCTTTATGTTCTCCCCGATTATCCACTACCACCACTAGATATCAACAAATCCAACTGTTCATCATACACAGAGTTTACATGACACCAGTGCGCTTGCGACATATGGGGGGTACCCACTCCTCCAGGTGTCCTAAGTGCGATAGCCTGGACGCAGACTTTTGGCACATTATCTGGCTATGCCCCAAGGTAGCCGTATTCTGGTCGGGTGTTATTGACGCCCTGGTGTCAACGGGTATTCCCTCGTCAATATGCTCCCCGACGACATGTGTGTTATCTGCTGTGGAGGAGGGTGCCCTGGACCCCCCTGCCAAAAGATATATAATCAATCTGTGCGGCCTGGCCAAGGTGTGTATCGCCAGGCTTTGGCTAGCCAAAGATGCGCCCACAATGCGATCTTGGGTCTCACTTGTAAATGATACGGCCTCTCATGAGAAATATGTATACTTAGCTAGAAAAGCGGGGGGAAAATATCAGGACCTGTGGGGTAGATGGCTTGAGTCTCCGCGCTCTGGAATCCACAATGTCTGAGCACCCGCTACTGAGGGCTCCGTGTCTGACTGAGTGGAAATTGTGACATGCATCGGGGGGTTAGACTGGGTGTGTGATTCTAGATCTACATCAGGTGAGCTGCCTCTCTTTGTATATGGGGTCCCCTGGCGCCCGCGGTCGGCCATTCCTTTGCCAATGTTACTGCTGTGTGATCTGATTATTGATTATGTTGTGTTGCCATAGACGACTATGTACAATATACATTGTTCTGTAAGATCCATGCTGACGTGCGATATTAATTCTAATTTATAATCTATGTCTCGGAATTTAAGCCTGCACTTGTTTTACTGTGTTAGTTGAACCCTAATTGAACTGGGAATCTGCGTATTCCCTGAATCGGGGTTGTGTTTTAGTTTGTTTTGTTTATGTTTGCTGTATGTTTTTGGTTTTGTTTTTTCGTATTTGTGTTTTAGTGAAAATCTGAAAACCAATAAAAAAGTATTGAATTTAAAAAAAAAAAGAGGGTGGGGGGCACAGAATTGGCGGATAAAGTATAATACAGCGCTGCTGGGCAAAAGCATTCTATGTTGGTCTCCAGGTTGTTGCGCTGGGGTGTGTGCTGGCATATTCTCTCTCTGTCTCTCCAAAGGGCCTTTCAGGGGATACTGTCTTCAGAAAAAGTTTCCCTGGGTGTGTGCAGTGTGTCGGTACGTGTGTGTCGACATGTTTGATGAGGAAGGCTCGCTTAATGTGGAGGGGGAGTGCTTGAATGTATCACCACAAATACCGTTTAGTACGTATACACAACCGCCCCACACCAACGCGTGTGGACAGGTGTGTATACCCTTAGGCGCTGGTATCTACCAGAAAGATGGAGATCAAATAATAGTGCGGACTGCTGCTCCTAATTAAAGGATAATTGCAATCCTTATATAGAACAAAGAAAAACACATTTACTACAGGGATATAACCTCCTGTAGAAAATCAGGAGCGCTGTCCGCACCAATTAAAGAGACAATTAAGAATACAATTGAAAATGATAATAATTAAAAAAGTATAAATAAAATTTATTAATCTACAATGCTGCAGCATAAATAGCATTCAATCAACACATGGTATGCATATTTGACAAACAATCCACATATACTGATATTTTTGGCTATACTTTACTAAGATTCTGAGGCTTGGACTTTGATATTTGATATATTTCACAGTGTCCACTCATTAATTGATGAACAGGCTATTAGTGGCTTTTCAAACACTCAATGTGTTCAGAAGTCCTTAGTTCCTTGGTGTTCCAATTAAACATGTGTGCACACATACAATAGATTAAAATGGGTAATTACCATCCACTCGTAGCATTTAGATCACCTCCAAAATTAAATATACTGAGACAGTCCCAATTCCGAAGCTCCCTCTGCTGGTACTTATCCGTTTATTGCAGAATATCTGGAGAAGATGTCATGGGGACTTGTCCACAGTGCTCCAGCTCCCTCTGCTGGTGGTTAGCCGTAATTGCAGATGCACTGATTAATGATCATACCACAAGGCGATGTTCATGTCAGTGAATGGAAGGTGAACGTCCTTGGTATCGGTCACTTCAAAAACGCGTTTCTCCGCCTTCTGGATACACTCAGCGGCTTCCTCAGTTTGAATGACCATACTCCCTGAGTTCAGTTTATATAGCCACCCTGATTTGTAATTCCCGCGGCCGTTCGCGCATGCGCACTCCGGCGTGCGTTCCAAGCCTCATTTTCACTCTGCATCTTAAATAGACTCCAGTGGCCATTTTGTAGCCTCATACCAAGCCTCTCTTTCATATGGAAATAGATGTTTCTACCATTCAATCCAAGCCTCGTTTTGAATCCAGGAAGTTTTATTAAGCTTCTCTTTCATAAGCTATACAATCTTACTAATAATATAACCAAGCCTCGTTTTTAACCCAATTTTTTGTCTTTAACATACATAATTACTAATATTGGACTCCAATAGCTATTTTCTCACATTATCCAGTATCACTTTATTAAAGGACTAATTATAAATATCAAACTATCTATACCTCATTTTTATTGCCGCATTATCAGTCGCAAAATTGCATACTCTCACATACTAATAAACCACACTTAATAAAAAACATTTTTATATGTACACATATCTATCCAAATGGTGGGGGGAAGGGATGGTTCCATTATCAAATGCCCTCATATTGTGGTCCATCTGCATATCCACAATCCCCTCCTATCACCATATAAAATACACATACATAGTCTCCATCTCCATCTCTCGGTATCACAAGGAACCGCGGTTGATCCCTATTTTTTGTCTATAAATATATATATATATAATTTAACATTTTTTCCAAAATATTAGATATTGTTTAACTCAACTGAATCGTTAAGGCCCTGAGGAATTAAGGTTTTGAGATTGAAAATCCAGAAGGCTTCCTTCTTACACAACCTCCTGAACCTATCCCCCCCCCCTATTGGTTAACGCCACCTGTTCGATGGCCATGATATTTATATTCTCACTCTTCCCCTCCCCACATTCCAACATATGGCGATAAAGGTGAGTACTTCCAGCTCTTTTATCTATCTGTCGTTTATGCTCCATAAACCTAATGTGGAGAGCCCGAGTGGTGCGCCCCACATATTGTGCTCCACATCCGCACTGCAATACATAAATAACGTATGTGGACCTGCAGTTCAAAAATTGGATGAAGTGTTGAATTCCAATTTAGAGCTCAGTGAACAGGTTATATTTCGAAAATCAGATAGTTTGAAATCTGCATTAGCACACAGTTTTTTTAATAGACCATGTGATAAATCCGCACCATTAGGGGCACAAGGGGGACAAATAAATACATGGTTACCCAAACCACCAATAGGATTTCATAAGTGTGGTAGAACTAATTGTGTATCATGTAAATATACAGTAAAGAAAATGACACAATTCTCCTCAACTGTATCAGGTGAAAATTTTAATATAAAAAGTTTTTTGAACTGCAGGTCCACATACGTTATTTATGTATTGCAGTGCGGATGTGGAGCACAATATGTGGGGCGCACCACTCGGGCTCTCCACATTAGGTTTATGGAGCATAAACGACAGATAGATAAAAGAGCTGGAAGTACTCACCTTTATCGCCATATGTTGGAATGTGGGGAGGGGAAGATTGAGAATATAAATATCATGGCCATCGAACAGGTGGCGTTAACCAATAGGGGGGGGGGATAGGTTCAGGAGGTTGTGTAAGAAGGAAGCCTTCTGGATTTTCAATCTCAAAACCTTGATTCCTCAGGGCCTTAACGATTCAGTTGAGTTAAACAATATCTAATATTTTGGAAAAAATGTTAAATTATATATATATATTTATAGACAAAAAATAGGGATCAACCACGGTTCCTTGTGATACCGAGAGATGGAGATGGAGACTATGTATGTGTATTTTATATGGTGATAGGAGGGGATTGTGGATATGCAGATGGACCACAATATGAGGGCATTTGATAATGGAACCATCCCTTCCCCCCACCATTTGGATAGATATGTGTATATATAAAAATGTTTTTTATTAAGTGTGGTTTATTAGTATGTGAGAGTATGCAATTTTGCGACTGATAATGCGGCAATAAAAATGAGGTATAGATAGTTTGATATTTATAATTAGTCCTTTAATAAAGTGATACTGGATAATGTGAGAAAATAGCTATTGGAGTCCAATATTAGTAATTATGTATGTTAAAGACAAAAAATTGGGTTAAAAACGAGACTTGGTTATATTATTAGTAAGATTGTATAGCTTATGAAAGAGAAGCTTAATAAAACTTCCTGGATTCAAAACGAGGCTTGGATTGAATGGTAGAAACATCTATTTCCATATGAAAGAGAGGCTTGGTATGAGGCTACAAAATGGCCACTGGAGTCTATTTAAGATGCAGAGTGAAAATGAGGCTTGGAACGCACGCCGGAGTGCGCATGCGCGAACGGCTGCGGGAATTACAAATCAGGGTGGCTATATAAACTGAACTCAGGGAGTATGGTCATTCAAACTGAGGAAGCCGCTGAGTGTATCCAGAAGGCGGAGAAACGCGTTTTTGAAGTGACCGATACCAAGGACGTTCACCTTCCATTCACTGACATGAACATCGCCTTGTGGTATGATCATTAATCAGTGCATCTGCAATTACGGCTAACCACCAGCAGAGGGAGCCGGAGCACTGTGGACAAGTCCCCATGACATCTTCTCCAGATATTCTGCAATAAACGGATAAGTACCAGCAGAGGGAGCTTCGGAATTGGGACTGTCTCAGTATATTTAATTTTGGAGGTGATCTAAATGCTACGAGTGGATGGTAATTACCCATTTTAATCTATTGTATGTGTGCACACATGTTTAATTGGAACACCAAGGAACTAAGGACTTCTGAACACATTGAGTGTTTGAAAAGCCACTAATAGCCTGTTCATCAATTAATGAGTGGACACTGTGAAATATATCAAATATCAAAGTCCAAGCCTCAGAATCTTAGTGAAGTATAGCCAAAAATATCAGTATATGTGGATTGTTTGTCAAATATGCATACCATGTGTTGATTGAATGTTATTTATGCTGCAGCATTGTAGATTAATAAATTTTATTTATACTTTTTTAATTATTATCATTTTCAATTGTATTCTTAATTGTCTCTTTAATTGGTGCGGACAGCGCTCCTGATTTTCTACAGGGGGTTATATCCCTGTAGTAAATGTGTTTTTCTGAGTGCTTGAATGTCAGGTCGCCGTCGGCAACGCCGACACCGGACTGGGTGGATATGCTGAATGTATTGAATGCAAATGTAAATCTCCTGCATAAAAGATTAGACAAGGCTGAAGCTAGGGATCAGTCAGGTAGCCAGTCCGTGCCTGTCCCTGTGGTGCCAGGACCTTCAGGGTCTCAAAAGCGCCCCATATCCCAGGTCGCTGACACAGATACCGAAACAGATACTGACTCTAGTGTCGACTATGAGGATGCAAAATTACAGCCGAATGTGGCAAAGGGTATTAGGTACATGATTATTGCCATAAAAGGTTTTGCATATCACGAGGGTTCACATGTATAAAGGGAAAAAGCCTAAGGTCACATTTCCGTCCTAATTTGAGCTAAGCGAATTATGCGAAAAGGCTTGGGAATCTCTGGATAGGAGGCTCCATGTTCCCAAAAGGATTCTCATGGCATATCCGTTTCCACAGAAGGATCGGATACGATGATAATCTCCACCTAAAGTAGACAAGGCGCTGACATGCTTATCCAAGAAGGTGGCACTGCCTTCTCCGGATACTGCTTCCCTCAAGGATCCTGCTGATCGCAAGCAGGAAATTACCATGAAGCACATTTACACACATTCAGGAACTATAGTTAGGCCGGCGATGGCGTTGGCCTGGGTTTGTAGTGCTGTCGTGGCATGGGTAGACTCATTATCTACGGAGAGGGACACCTTAGATAGGGATACCATTCTAATGACCATGGAGCAAATCAGAGATGCTGCCCTGTATATGAGGGATGCTCAGAGAGACATTTGTTTACTAAGCTCTAGAATAAACGCTATGTCTATTTCTGCTAGGCGGCTCTTGTGGACCCGACAGTGGACGGGAGACGCCGACTCGAAGCGGCAAATGGAGTCATTGCCTTATAAGGGGGAGGAGTTGTTTGGAGAACGCCTCTCGGACCTTGTCTCTACTGCTACGGCCGGTAAATCAAATTTTTTACCTTATGTTCCCCCGCAGCATTCTAAGAAGGTACCACATTATCAAATGCAGTCCTTTCGTTCCAATAAAAACAAGAAGGTACGAGGATCGTTCTTTGTTGCCAGAGGTAAAGGCAAGGGAAAAAAGCTGCACTCAGCTAGTTCCCAGGAGCAGAAGTCCTCCCCTACTTCCGCAAAGTCCACAGCATGACGCTGGGGCTTTCCGGGGGGTGGGGGGGGGCAGATCAATTGTTTCCCAGGGATACAGACTGGAATTCGAAGACATGCCCCCTCGCCGGTTTTTCAAATCTGCTCTGCCGGCTTCCCCGTCAGAGAGGGTGCTAGTGTTAGCGGCAATTCACAAATTGTACATTCAACAGGTGATAATCAAGGTTCCTCATTTCCAGCAAGGAGAGAGTTATTATTCATCCCTGTTTGTGGTACCGAAGCCGGACGGTTCGGTCAGACCCATTCTAAATCTAAAATCCCTGAACCTGTACTTGAAGAGGTTCAAGTTCAAAATGGAATCGCTCAGAAAGGTCATCGCCAGCCTGGAGGGAAGGGATTGAATGGTGTCCCTGGACATAATGGATGCGAACCTTCCATGTTCCGATTTCCCCCCCTCACCAGGCGTTTCTGAGATTTGCAGTAGAGGATTGTCACTACCAATTTCAGACGCCGTTTGGTCTTTCCACGGCCCCGAGGATTTTCACCAAGGTAATGGCGGAAATGATGGTGCTCCTGCGCAAGCAGGTAGTCACAATTATCCCGTACCTGGACGATCTCCTTATAAAGGCGAGATCTCGGGAGAAGTTACTGGACAGCGTGTCTCGGTCCGTGAAGACGTTGCAGATGCACGGCTTGATTCTCAATTTACCGAAATCCTAGCTAGTACCTGCAACACGTCTGACCTTTTTGGGCCTGATTCTAGACACAGACCAAAAAAGAGTTTTTCTTCCGGTGGAGAAGGCTCAGGAGCTCATAGCCCTGGTCAGGAACCTTTTAAAGCCAAAAAAGGTTTCAGTGCATCATTGCACAAAGGTTCTGGGGAAGAGGGTGGCTTCATACGAGGCCATCCCCTTCGGCAGGTTCCATGCAAGGACTTTCCAATGGGACCTATTGGACAAATGGTCCGGGTCCCATCTACATATAGTCAGAAACGGATCAGCCTGTTGATAAAGTCAAATCTATCCTTTAAACGTAAAGCTATGTACTGATACCGTGGAGCCGTTATGGCCGCTAGACCACGTGCACGTGCTGCGCACTTGGCACGCTATTTGCATACAGAGTACCGTACGTGGTACGCACGTTGCGTACACACACTGCGCTGAGTGTACGGAATACACACAGCGAGCGCACACACTGTCGATAACCTTTAAACCTTTTAAATAAACACAGTAAGAATATGCTTATACTGTAAACCTTGGCAATGTAATACCACAATGATGTAACGCTTAAACCTTTAACAATGTGAATACTGTATGAGCGGTTAATGCTAAGAGAGACCCTTTGTAGTAAATAGTGAATAGACAAGATCTAATATGGATCTAAAAACCACTCCGGCTCTAACATCTTCGTGGATGATTCTTTTAGTGTAAAAAGGGGAAAACAATACAGCTTATACACTACAAAACTAACATCAAAATCTAAACGGAATAACAAGGAATAATGTGAACAATAGCGAACGATCGCAATCACAAGCAAACAGAATGAGAATAAATGGCAAACACTAAGGATAACAAAATGGCTACAGAGAACTTACACACGTGGGAATGATTCGCAAGCGCGTCCTGGATCCAGCCCTCAGCCTTCAATGTGAAAACCTTGCAGAGAGTGAGTGACTGGCCCAGCAATGGTGGTCTTTATATAAACAGCATACAGTAACAATACAATGGTACCTATAATCTCATTGTTCATTGGACACAGGAATGTGTCTCTGCATTATAACAAAAGGTCATAGGTGGGTTCGAACAGGTGGGTTGTGTCTTTCTCCAACTGCTCAGGTGGGAGGTATCCTCAGGATTCCCGCCGCATGGATAATAAACAGCAAATACAGTAAATGTCTATAAACTACTTTTGTACATAACTATACGCAGGAGCGAGCAATCTCTTCCTAACCAACACCGAAATGTTACTATTAAAATACTCTACAGCTGGATACTAGACACCACCGTTCAACCTTTATCTGACCCTTCCTATCATGCAAAGAGGAATCACTCTGTCCACGAACCGTTTACACTAAACATACTTGCTGACATTGTTTATGGGAATATTATCTATAAAACACACTATTTAGGTTAAATATGTTATGAACGAGTCGCCCGCTACACGCTCACAAACTCTACCGTAAATGCGCATATCGCGTGTAATCGCCGGACTGGATCCTGTTGACCACGGACGCGAGCCTCCGAGGTTGGGGGGCTGTCGCACTGGGAGGAAATTTCCAAGGTATCTGGTCAAGCCTAGAGACTTGTCTCCACATCAATGTCCTGGAGTTAAGGGCCATTTACAACGCCCTACGTTGCTTCAGAACAAACCGGTTCTGATTCAGTCGGACAATATCACGGCAGTGGCTCATGTAAACCGCCAAGGCGGCACAATGAGCAGATTGGCCATGGCAGAGGCGACCAGGATTCTGCGCTGGGCGGAAGGCCATGTAAGCGCACTATCAGCAGTGTTCATCCCGGGGGTGGACAACTGGGAGGCGGACTTCCTCAGCAGGCACGACCTGCATATCCGGGAGAGTGGGGACTTCATCAAGAAGTCTTCACACAGATTGTGGATCGGTGGGGACTGCCTCAAATAGACATGATGGCGTCCCGTCTCAACAAAAAGCTAAAGAGGTATTGCGCCAGGTCAAGAGACCCTCAGGTGGTAGCGGTAGACGCTCTGGTGATACCATGGGTGTTCAGATCGGTCTATGTGTTTCCTCCTCTGCCTCTCATACCCAAGGTGTTGAGATTAATAAGACTAAGAAGGGTCAGAACAATTCTCATTGTTCCAGATTGGCCAAGGAGGACTTGGTATCCGGATCTGCAAGAGTTGCTCACAGAAGATCCGTGGCCTCTTCCTCTAAGGCAGGACCTGCTGCAGCAGGGGCCCTGTCTGTTCCAAGACTTACCGCGGCTGCGTTTGATGGCATGGCGGTTGAACGCCGGATCCTAGCTGGAAAAGGGATTCCGGAGGAGGTCATTCCTACCCTGATCAAGGCTAGAAAGGATGTGACATCGAAACATTATCACCGTATATGGCAGAAATATGTTTCTTGGTGTGAGGCCAGAGCTGCTCCTACGGAGGAGTTCCATTTGGGCCGTCTGCTTCACTTCCTTCAAACGGGAGTGAATTTGGGCCTAAAATTAGGATCCATAAAGGTCCAAATTTCGGCCTTATCCATTTTCTTTCAAAAAGAATTGGCTTCTCTTCCTGAAGTACAGACTTTTGTGAAGGGAGTGCTGCATATTCAGCCTCCCTTTGTACCTCCGGTGGTGCCTTGGGATCTTAACGTGGTATTAAGTTTCCTCAAGTCACCTTTGTTTGAACCACTCAAAACAGTGGAGTTGAAATACCTCACTTGGAAAGTGGTCATGTTGTTGGCCTTAGCTTCTGCAATGCGTGTTTCGGAATTAGCGGCTTTATCATATAAAAGCCCATACCTGATTTTTCACGTGGATGGGGCAGAGTTGAGGACTCGTCCTCAATTTCTGCCCAACGTGGTCTCATCTTTTCATATGAACCAACCTATTGTCGTGCCTGTGGCTACAAGGGACTTGGGGGACTCCGAGTCCCTGGATGGGGTCAGTGCTTTGAAGATTTACGTGACCAGAACAGCTAGGATCAGGGAGACTGAAGCTCTGTTTGTTCTGTATGCGGCCAACAAGGTTGGCGCTCCTGCTTCAAAGCAGACAATTGCTCGCTGGATCTGTAACACGATTCAGCAGGCACATTCTACGGCAGAATTGCCATTGCCTAAATCGGTTAAGGCCCATTCCACTAGGAAGGTGGGCTCTTCTTGGGCGGCTGCCCGAGGGGTCTCGGCACTACAAGTGTGCCGAGCTGCTACTTGGTCGGGGGTCAAACACCTTTGCAAAGTTCTATAAGTTTGATACCCTGGCTGAGGAGGCCCTCCTGTTTGCTCAATCGGTGCTGCAGAGTCATCCGCACTCTCCCGCCCGTTTGGGAGCTTTGGTATAATCCCCATGGTCCTTACGGAGTTCCCAGCATCCTCTAGGACGTTAGAGAAAATGGGATTTTACTTACCGGTAAATCTATTTCTCGTAGTGCGTAGAGGATGCTGGGCGCCCGTCCCAAGTGCGGACTTCTTCTGCAAGACTTGTATATAGTTATTGCTTACATAAGGGTTATGTTATAGTTGGTCGGTCTTGAACCGAGGCTATGTTACTTGTTCATACTGTTAACTGGGTAGTTTATCACAAGTTATACGGTGTGATTGGTGCGGCTGGTATGAATCTCGCCCTTAGGTTACATAAATCCTTTCCTCGTACTGTTCATATCCTCTGGGCACAGTTTCTCTAACTGAGGTCTGGAGGAGGGGCATAGAGGGAGGAGCCAGTGCACACCCAGAATCCAAAGCTTTCTTAAAGTGCCCTATCTCCCGCGGATCCCGTCTATTCCCCATGGTCCTTACGGAGTCCCCAGCATCCTCTACGGCACAGGTTCTCAAACTCGGTCCTCAGGACCCCACACGGTGCATGTTTTGCAGGTCTCCCCACAGAATCGCAAGTGAAATAATTAGCTCCACCTGTGGACCTTTTAAAGTGTGTCAGTGAGTAATTAATACACCTGTGAACCTGCTGGGTTACCTGCAAAACATGCACTGTGTGGGGTCCTGAGGACCGAGTTTGAGAACCCCTGGTTTAGAGCATAGGTTCTCAAACTCGGTCCTCAGGACCCCACACGGTGCATGTTTTGCAGGTCTCCTCACAGAATCACAAGTGACATAATTAACTCCACCTGTGGACCTTTTAAAATGTGTCAGTGATTAATTAATACACCTGCTGGGTTACCTGCAAAACATGCACTGTGTGGGGTCCTGAGGACCGAGTTTGAGAACCACTGGTTTAGAGCATTTGCTAAATATGTTCATTTTCTAATTTTATCATGCCATTGTGGGTGCGAGCGAGGATCTGGACAAGGGGTGTGAAGGTAAATAAGGCATGAGCATGTCACAGGAAAACAAAATAAAAATAAATTCCCAAACACATATTTTGTTGTACACTCAATTGATGCTCATCCAGGGCCGGTTCTAGCCCTTTTTGCGCCCCTGACGGAAATAGGGGCATGTCTTCATACAGGGGGCGCGGTCAGTTACGCCCCCTGTACAGTAGAGTAGCGCCGCTGAAATGCTGTGCAGTGCGCAATTACATCATCGCGCACCGCACAGCAAAAGTCCTCTCCACGAAGGGAAACTAGACGCGTAGCGTCTAGTTCCCTTCACAGTGGGACCAGCGCGGGGCACAGTGGGTAGCGGATCTTGCCATGGTGCGGCGCCCCGGGCAAAAGTCCTGCTTGCCCGTGGCAAGATCCGCTACTGTGCTCATCACGTGATCGGTCAGATACCACGCCGCTATAGGCAGGAGATGCAGAACTCTTTGTTCTAGGTGCAGACAGGGGTCACAGAAAGCTCCAACATTCTACATGAGATTTTCTGAGCATATGAACCATGTTCTGTTGTGGCCCTCACTCATTAATTATGAATGGTGCCACAGAACTGGATCTACTTGTAGCGCGGGATTTAGTGGCTGCCTAGCTGTGCCGTAGCGTTAGCGTCTAGTTACCAGTGGTTAAAGTGGGCCGGAACGGGACGGAACTGCGTTCCGTCACCTCTAATTGCAGGCGGAACCAGTTCCGCCTCCGCCCGGCCACAGCATCATGTCCCTGTTCCATTATAAAGGTGGCAGCAGCCGCCAGCCAATCACGGCTCGCGGACCGGCTGCAGCACCAATTAGAAGTAGATGAGGCTTTTTCAAAATCTGGCGTGAGCCAATCACGGCTCGCAGACCGCCAGCCAATGAAAAGCTGCCAAGTGGCAGCTTCTCATTAGCTGACGGTCCAGGAGCCGTGAATGGCGCTCAGCCGGCGCCAGGTTCAAAGTGCCCTCACTCCCCCCCTCTGCCACAGCCACAGCCGCCGGAGTGTGACTGAGCCGCGGGCTGTAACGCCCGATCCCCCTCCCGCAAATAGACTGTGCGGTGCGGCTGTCGGCAGCTGCCTCCACTAACTGAGGAGAGGACGGAGGCAGGCTGGCTGAATGTACGGGGAGCAACAGTAGCTGCAGAGAAAGTTGCAGCTCCTCCCAGGCAGACCTCCCATGTGACAGAGCTGGCCGGCCGGGTGAGGCAGGACGGAAATGTTTACAGTGAACTGTACTGCAGTTGAGCACAGGTATTTGTTTTAAGTGTAGGTGGGGGCTTAGTTGGCCGGGTGAGGAACCCACTGCCCTGGTGTTTGGAAGGAAGAGGGGGGGGTGCTATGTGTTTATAAGCTACGTGTGTATCATGTGCTGTGTGCATGTATCCTATGTGTGTATCATGTGCTGTGTGCATGTATCCTATGTGTGTATCATGTGCTGTGTGCATGTATCCTATGTGTGTATCATGTGCTGTGTTCATGTATCCTATGTGTGTATCATGTGCTGTGTGCATGTATCCAGTGTGTATCATGTGCTGTGTGTATGTATCCTGTATGTGTATCATGTGCTGTGTGTATGTATCCTGTATGTGTATCATGTGCTGTGTGTATGTATCCTGTATGTGTATCATGTGCTGTGTATGTATCCTGTGTGTGTATCATGTGCTGTGTGTATGTATCCTATGTGTGTATCATGTGCTGTGTTCATGTATCCTATGTGTGTATCATGTGCTGTGTTCATGTATCCTGTGTGTGTATCATGTGCTGTGTTCATATATCCTATGTGTGTATCATGTGCTGTGTTCATGTATCCTATGTGTGTATCATGTGCTGCGTTCATGTATCCTATGTGTGTATCATGTGCTGCGTTCATGTATCCTATGTGTGTATCATGTGCTGCGTTCATGTATCCTATGTGTGTATCATGTGCTGCGTTCATGTATCCTGTGTGTGTATCATGTGCTGCGTTCATGTATCCTGTGTGTGTATCATGGCCTTTGTTCATGTATCCTGTGTGTATCATGTGCTGTGTTCATGTATCCTGTGTGTATCATGTGCTGTGTTCATGTATCCTGTGTGTGTATCATGTGCTGTGTTCATGTATCCTGTGTGTGTATCATGTGCCGTGTGTATGTATCCTATGTGTGTGTATGTGCTGTGTGTGTATGCATGCTATGTGTGTATGTGTATATGCTGTGTGTATGTATGCTCTGTGTGTATATGTATGCATGCTCTGTGTGTATGCATGCATGTATGCTCCGTGTGTGTGTCTGCAGTGTGTATGTTTGATCCGAGTAGTTATATATTGTATATATGTTTTTGAAAGTACGCCATGAATGTATGTATGCTGTGTGTAAGTATGTATGTATATGTACAGAAGTGTATGTATGTGTGTGTATATATATATATCTATCACAACATATGTACATGCATACGTGAACGGAACCTCCCCCCCCCCCCCCAAGAAAATCCTGCGTTTGCCCCTGCCTGGGTGTCTGGTAGGAGAGTCAACTCTCCCTCCTCATGAAGACCTCCAGGTAACTGCTGCCACAATTCACAGCTCTGGGTGCCCAGTCTTTCTGCTGCTGATATTCTCTCTCTCTCCATGTCACTCTATTTTGCCATGTCTCCTCTTCATCTCTCTCTCTTTTGCCATGTCTCTCTCTCTCTCTTGCAATGTCTCTATCTCCATGTCTCTCTCACCCTCTCTTGCCATGTCACTCTTTTTGTCTGTTTTTGCACTTTCAAGACTCTGAGTATGTGTGTGTGTGTGTATATATATATATATATATATATATATATATATATAACACCCTCATAAAATCCTGCGTTTGCCCCTGGAAGGGGCTCTACCTGTCGTACTGTGTAAAAGGGGACGCTGTCTGCCGTACTGTGTAAAAGGGGGGACTCTGATAATTGTGGGCATTGTGTGTAAAGGGCACTAGTATGTGGGGCGGGCAATGTGAATAAGATTGTGCTACTGTGAAGCATTATTTTGAATTGGTGGTACTTTTGTGTGGCCACGCTCCTTCCTTGTGAGGCCACACCCTTTCTGTGGCATTGCAGGTGAGGTGAGTTCCCCCACCTCTCCAAGACCACTTTAAGCCCTGCTAGTTACCCTTTGTGAAGAGGACCCTTCTCATTAGCTCCTGGGTCAATGTCACAAACTATTTGGAATATTAACCTGTGGTGAGCGAAGCGAGACACCGAGCCCGAAGCGTGGCAAGCTAAGTGATCCCGCAAGGGGACAATGGTGCAGAGATAAAGCAAAATAACCTCAGATGAACGGAGAATGGATAAAATATTAAAAAAATAAAAATATTTAGGTGCTGTAAGGGCGGAAGTTATCTACTGCCCTCTCGTGCTATCACTTCCTGGTGAGATCACATAGACACAACCATCCTATAGCGCAGCGATTCAGTTGCTGGCACTTCCCCCTCAATCACCGGCCACGCTCACGTCTCATCATGTGACTAATAAATATTTGACAAAAAAAAGGTTATGTTGCATATGGCTTCCTGTTTCTATAGGGTGACGCCCATTCATCACGTGTCTATAGCAGGTCATCAACATCGTGGGTCAGAGGTCAGCAGAGCACGTGGTCAGCGCTCTGACTGTGATTGGACGAGGATTGGGGCCAGAGAGCGTCCAGTGTTTGGCTTTGTTTCGTACTTCCCGCATGCGGGTGGTTACTAGGGTAACACGGCAAGATGGAGGTACCGGGACAGCATGAGATCATCATCCCAGCCCGCAGCACATCCCCCACCCCTGCCATACAGCCGCCGCGGGGGAGAGAGGGATCGGGCTGCGTTCTGTGCTCTCTCTGCTTGTCCGGCCCCGGGAAATACACGTGCCCGCGGTGCAACGCTCCCTATTGCAGCCTGGCATGTTACACGGGGGCGCGGCACACCGCCTGCTCCGAGCTCTTCTACCGGGAGTCGGTGCTGCAAGCGCTGCGGGAGGAGAAGGCCGATCCCCGGGAGAGGAGGCAGATGGAGGAGATGCTGCTTACACTGCGGGAGAGAGTGGCTGCTGTGGAAACTGCGCCCGAGCTACGAGGGGTGATTGCTGGAGAGGAGGCAGACTTGTGGGATAGCCTCACCCCCCAGGAGAAGGAGGACTTCCGCCGGCTGGTACATAGCGGGGACATCGGCTGTCTGGTTCCTGAATGGAAGCCGTGGTGGGACAGTAAGGAGAGGCATGGGAAGATAACGGAGCTGCCAGAGCCTGCAGGGAGCCCACAGACGCCGATGGGAGACCAGATGGTCCCTAGTGATGCTGATATAGTTCAGGGCGATCAGCCAGTCTCCTCTCAGCAGCAGTGGGCCACTGATCATCGGCTCCGGAGGGGGCCCCTGAAACACGGGTTAGTGCCAAGCTGTGACCCTGAGAAGTCAGGCGCACCCACCTGTGCCGCTGAGCCCGCCACTGTCCCTCTGTCTAACCCAAATACAGGCTGCCCTGGTGCCCTCCATGTTACAGCGCTCCCTGAGCATGTGTCCTGTTACCTGGAGGATGCCCAGACTGGCTCTTCCAACCACACGGGCAGTGATAGTAATGATGCTACTAATAAGCCCTGCACCCATCAGCAGGGTGTCATTAAGAGTGGGGTTCCAGAACGGACCACAAATAGCGATAAGATACAAGATGTATCCGCAAGAGCGTGCCCAAGGGTTGTGGACCAGTCCAAAGTCTCTCGGGTTCCTCCTCTTTTACGCTCCATTCCACCACTGAGCTCGCTCAGTCGTAATCCTTCACCATTAGTGCGTTACAGCCTTGTCAATGTGTTATACAGCTATGCCTTTTCCCTTCTGCAGCACAATGGGGATCTGAGTGACAATAGTATTTTGTTAAATTTCACAGGAACCTTGCTGTGTGTGTCTGCTGCTCTCACCACCACCATTGTGTACAACTCCACAGCTCATGCTATAAAGAGCGCTGTGCGTGCTGCCTCAGACCCGCTATTGGGAGGGGATGAAAGTGGAGCCTGTCTAGCAATAGCAGCCACATCTAATATTCTACGAGGTGATGGGAGCAAAAGGTATTCACTTGCTGCTCTCTCCCACCTGTCCCGTCTGCTGGGAAAAACGCGCAAGCTTGAGGCGGAAGAGAAAGATATGAAGACAGCGTCATTTAATGCCAAGAAAAAATGTTTGTTTCTAGCAGCGTGGGTAAATGAGAATGAGACATATCTACCCAGTCTGTCTGCAGAGGTCATGACAGAGTCCAAACAGTATCTTAAAGACCTCAGTGAAGTGGCTGAGATATCAAAACAGCTTCAGAAGGCCTGGGGTGGAAAAAGACCACCAGAGAGAAAGAAACTCATACAAGTAGTTAACTCACCTGGAAGTGAACTCTGACTTGTCAATGCTAAGCCCTGAGTTATAGGCAGCTTTGTAACATCATAGTAAATGGTTATAAAGAATGGCTTGCCTGGTTGCCACGTAGACAAAAAAAAAAAATGCACACCCTTTTGCGTGTGTGTTTTTGTTTTTACAGTTAAGATGCTCCTGTATCCTGGATGTCACATTTTATAGTTGAACATTTAAATATTTCTTCCAGCTATACATATGTATATTTTCATTGATACTCTTCTCATATCATTTGTATCAGTTGATTTCTTATATCTTAATGGAATGGAAATCTGGCATTTGAAGGGTGAGTTCCCTTGTCACATTATGAAATTTTGTGCTCCTAATAAAATTATTCAAAACTTATTTTTCTACTTAAAATTTCCTTCGGTCCCTTCTTCATGTTTCTACTGGGTAACTAATAACTACCTTTTTAGTGCCTCCCTATGGTCACTTTACAGGTAGGCATGTACAGCTGTATTGTACAGGAGCAGTCATGTGGGACTCCACTACTGATGCCTTGCATAAGTACAAGGGCTTACCATCACAGTTTCTCTGACGTCCTAGTGGATGCTGGGACTTCCGTAAGGACCATGGGGAATAGCGGCTCCGCAGGAGACTGGGCACAAAAGTAAAAGCTTTAGACTAGCTGGTGTGCACTGGCTCCTCCCCCTATGACCCTCCTCCAAGCCTCAGTTAGATTTTTGTGCCCGAACGAGAAGGGTGCATGCTAGGTGGCTCTCCTGAGCTGCTTAGAAGTAAAAGTTTAAATAGGTTTTTTATTTTCAGTGAGTCCTGCTGGCAACAGGCTCACTGCATCGTGGGACTAAGGGGAGAAGAAGCGAACTCACCTGCGTGCAGAGTGGATTGGGCTTCTTGGCTACTGGACATTAGCTCCAGAGGGACGATCACAGGTTCAGCCTGGATGGGTCCCGGAGCCGCGCCGCCGGCCCCCTTACAGAGCCAGAAGAGCGAAGAGGTCCGGAGAAATCGGCGGCAGAAGACGTTCCTGTCTTCAGATAAGGTAGCGCACAGCACTGCAGCTGTGCGCCATTGCTCTCAGCACACTTCACACTCCGGTCACTGAGGGTGCAGGGCGCTGGGGGGGAGCGCCCTGAGACGCAATAAACCACTATAAAAACCTTATATGGCTAAAGAAATGCATCACATATAGCTCCTGGGCTATATGGATGCATTTAACCCCTGCCAGTTTTCCTGAAAAAAGCGGGAGAAAAGGCCGCCGTGAAGGGGGCGGAGCCTTTCTCCTCAGCACACAAGCGCCATTTCTCTGACGTCCTAGTGGATGCTGGGACTCCGTCAGGACCATGGGGAATAGCGGCTCCGCAGGAGACAGGGCACAAAATTTAAAAGTTTGACCACTAGGTGGTGTGTACTGGCTCCTCCCCCTATGACCCTCCTCCAAGCCTCAGTTAGGTTTTTGTGCCCGTCCGAGCAGGGTGCAATCTAAGTGGCTCTCCTAAAGAGCTGCTTAGAAAAAGTTTGTTAGGTTTTTTATTTTCAGTGAGTCCTGCTGGCAACAGGCTCACTGCAACGAGGGACTTAGGGGAGAAGAAGTGAACTCACCTGCGTGCAGGATGGATTTGCTTCTTAGGCTACTGGACACTAGCTCCAGAGGGACGATCACAGGTACAGCCTGGATGGGTCACCGGAGCCGCGCCGCCGACCCCCTTGCAGATGCCGAATAGAGAAGAGGTCCAGAAACCGGCGGCAGAAGACGTCTCAGTCTTCATGAGGTAGCGCACAGCACTGCAGCTGTGCGCCATTGCTCTCCGCACACTTCACACCAGCGGTCACTGAGGGTGCAGGGCGCTGGGGGGGGGCGCCCTGGGCAGCAATGTAATATACCTATTCTGGCTAAAATATATCACATATAGCCCCTGGGGCTATATGGATGTATTTAACCCCTGCCAGGTTCCAAAAAAACCGGGAGAAGAAGCCCGCCGAAAAGGGGGCGGGGCCTATTCTCCTCAGCACACAGCGCCATTTTCCTGCCCAGCTCCGCTGCGAGGAAGGCTCCCAGGACTCTCCCCTGCACTGCACTACAGAAACAGGGTAAAAACAGAGAGGGGGGGCACTTATTGGCGATATTTATAATATTTGAGCTGCTATAAAGGGAACACACTTATTAAGGTTGTCCCTATATATATTTATAGCGCTTGGGTGTGTGCTGGCAAACTCTCCCTCTGTCTCCCCAAAGGGCTAGTGGGGTCCTGTCTTCTATCAGAGCATTCCCTGTGTGTCTGCTGTGTGTCGGTACGTGTGTGTCGACATGTATGAGGACGATGTTGGCGTGGAGGCGGAGCAATTGCCTGTAATGGTGATGTCACCCCCTAGGGAGTCGACACCAGAATGGATGGCTTTGTTTATGGAATTACGGGATAGTGTCAGCACGCTACAAAAGTCTGTTGACGACATGAGACAGCCGGCAAACCAGTTAGTACCTGTCCAGGCGTCTCAGACACCGTCAGGGGCTGTAAAACGCCCTTTACCTCAGTCGGTCGACACAGACCCTGACACTGAATCCAGTGTCGACGGTGAAGAAACAAACGTATTTTCCAGTAGGGCCACACGTTATATGATCACGGCAATGAAGGAGGCTTTGCATATCTCTGATACTGCAAGTACCACAAAAAGGGGTATTATGTGGGGTGTGAAAAAACTACCGATAGTTTTTCCTGAATCAGAGGAACTGAATGAAGTGTGTGATGAAGCGTGGGTTACCCCAGATAGAAAACTGCTAATTTCAAAGAAGTTATTGGCATTATACCCTTTCCCGCCAGAGGTTAGGGCGCGCTGGGAAACACCTAGGGTGGATAAGGCGCTCACACGCTTATCAAAGCAAGTGGCGTTACCGTCTCCTGATACGGCCGCCCTCAAGGATCCAGCTGATAGGAGGCTGGAGAATACATTAAAAAGTATATACACACATACGGGTGTTATACTGAGACCAGCAATCGCCTCAGCCTGGATGTGCAGTGCTGGCGTGGCTTGGTCGGAGTCACTGTCTGAAAATATTGATACCCTGGATAGGGACAGTATTTTACTGACTATACCCGGCTTCTACAAAGGCGTCAGCATGACGCTGGGACCTTACAAGCAGACTCAGGGGCGGTGGGGGGTCGCCTCAAACATTTCAGCGCAGTGGGCTCACTTGCAGGTGGATCCCTGGATCCTGCAGGTAGTATCTCAGGGTTACAGGTTGGAATTCGAGAAGTCCCCTCCTCGCCGTTTCCTAAAGTCTGCTTTGCCAACGTCTCCCTCCGACAGGGCGACGGTATTGGAGGCCATTCAAAAGCTGTATTCTCAGCAGGTGATAGTCAAGGTACCCCTCCTACAACAGGGACAGGGGTATTACTCCACGCTATTTGTGGTACCGAAGCCGGACGGCTCGGTAAGACCGATTCTAAATCTAAAATCTCTGAACCTGTACATACAAAAATTCAAGTTCAAGATGGAGTCACTCAGAGCAGTGATAGCGAATCTGGAAGAAGGGGATTTTATGGTGTCCTTGGACATCAAGGATGCTTACCTTAAATGATGATCCTTCTTCGAAGAGAAGGCGTCTTAATTATCCCTTACTTGGACGATCTCCTGATAAGGGCAAGATCCAGAGAACAGCTGGAGGTCGGAGTAGCACTAACCCAAGTAGTGCTCCAACAACACGGGTGGATTCTGAATTTTCCAAAATCCCAACTGATCCTGACGACACGTCTGTTGTTCCTAGGGATGATTCTGGACACTGTTCAGAAAAAGGTATTTCTTCCGGAGGAGAAAGCCAGGGAGTTATCCGATCTAGTCAGGAACCTCCTAAAACCAGGAAAAGTATCTGTGCATCAATGCACAAGAGTCCTGGGAAAAATGGTAGCTTCTTACGAAGCGATTCCATTCGGCAGATTCCATGCACGAACTTTTCAGTGGGATCTGCTGGACAAATGGTCCGGATCGCATCTGCAGATGCATCAGCGAATAAAATTGTCCACAAGGACAAGAGTGTCTCTGCTATGGTGGTTGCAGAGTGCTCATCTGTTAGAGGGCCGCAGATTCGGCATACAGAACTGGGTCCTAGTGACCACGGATGCCAGCCTGAGAGGCTGGGGAGCGGTCACACAGGGAAGAAACTTCCAGGGCGTGTGGTCAAGCCTGGAGACGTCTCTTCACATAAATATACTGGAGCTAAGAGCAATCTACAATGCTCTAAGCCTGGCAAAACCTCTGCTTCAGGGTCAGCCGGTGTTGATTCAGTCGGACAACATCACGGCAGTCGCCCACGTAAACAGACAGGGCGGCACAAGAAGCAGGAGGGCAATGGCAGAAGCTGCAAGGATTCTCCGCTGGGCAGAAAATCATGTGTTAGCACTGTCAGCTGTGTTCATCCCGGGAGTGGACAACTGGGAAGCAGACTTCCTCAGCAGACACGATCTGCACCCGGGAGAGTGGGGACTTCATCCAGAAGTCTTCCACATGATTGTGGTCCATTGGGAAAGACCAAGGGTGGACATGATGGCGTCCCGCCTCAACAAAAAACTGGACAGGTATTGCGCCAGGTCAAGAGACCCTCAGGCAATAGCTGTAGACGCTCTGGTAACACCATGGGTGTACCAGTCAGTGTATGTGTTTCCTCCTCTGCCTCTCATACCAAAAGTACTGAGAATTATACGGCAAAGGGGAGTAAGAACGATACTCGTGGCTCCGGATTGGCCAAGAAGAACTTGGTACCCGGAACTTCAGGAGATGCTCAGGGAAGATCCGTGGCCTCTACCTCTAAGACGGGACCTGCTTCAGCAGGGACCGTGTCTACTCCAAGACTTACCGCGGCTGCGTTTGACGGCATGGCGGTTGAACGCCGAATCCTAAGGGAAAAAGGCATTCCGGAAGAGGTCATCCCTACCCTGGTAAAAGCCAGGAAGGAGGTGACTGCACAACATTATCACCGCATTTGGAGAAAATATGTTGCGTGGTGTGAGGTCAGGAAGGCCCCGACGGAGGAATTTTAACTGGGTCGATTCCTACATTTCCTGCAAACAGGATTGTCTATGGGCCTCAAATTAGGGTCCATTAAGGTTCAAATTTCGGCCCTGTCGATTTTCTTCCAGAAAGAATTGGCTTCAGTTCCTGAAGTCCAGACTTTTGTAAAAGGAGTACTACATATACAGCCCCCGGTTGTGCCCCCAGTGGCACCGTGGGATCTTAATGTAGTTTTGGATTTTCTCAAATCCCATTGGTTTGAGCCACTCAAATCGGTGGATTTGAAATATCTTACATGGAAAGTAACCATGCTACTGGCCCTGGCTTCAGCCAGGAGAGTGTCAGAATTGGCGGCTTTATCGTATAAAAGCCCATATCTGATTTTCCATTCGGACAGGGCAGAACTGCGGACGCGTCCTCACTTTCTGCCTAAGGTGGTTTCAGCGTTTCACCTGAACCAGCCTATTGTGGTGCCTGCGGCTACTAGCGATTTGGAGGATTCCAAGTTGCTGGACGTTGTCAGAGCATTGATAATATATATTTCAAGGACGGCTGGAGTCAGAAAATCTGACTCGCTGTTTATACTGTATGCACCCAACAAGCTGGGTGCTCCTGCTTCTAAGCAGACGATTGCTCGTTGGATTTGTAGCACAATTCAACTTGCACATTCTGTGGCAGGCCTGCCACAGCCTAAATCTGTCAAGGCCCATTCCACAAGGAAGGTGGGCTCATCTTGGGCGGCTGCCCGAGGGGTCTCGGCATTACAACTCTGCCGAGCAGCTACGTGGTCAGGGGAGAACACGTTTGTAAAATTCTACAAATTTGATACCCTGGCTAAGGAGGACCTGGAGTTCTCTCATTCGGTTCTGCAGAGTCATCCGCACTCTCCCGCCCGTTTGGGAGCTTTGGTATAATCCCCATGGTCCTGACGGAGTCCCAGCATCCACTAGGACGTCAGAGAAAATAAGATTTTACTTACCGATAAATCTATTTCTCGTAGTCCGTAGTGGATGCTGGGCGCCCATCCCAAGTGCGGATTGTCTGCAATACTTGTACATAGTTATTGTTACAAAAAAATCGGGTTGTTATTGTTGTGAGCCGTCTGTTCAGAGGCTCCTACGTTTGTCATACTGTTAACTGGGTTCAGATCACAAGTTGTACGTTGTGATTGGTGTGGCTGGTATGAGTCTTACCCGGGATTCAAAATCCTTCCTTATTGTGTACGCTCGTCCGGGCACAGTATCCTAACTGAGGCTTGGAGGAGGGTCATAGGGGGAGGAGCCAGTACACACCACCTAGTGGTCAAACTTTTAAATTTTGTGCCCTGTCTCCTGCGGAGTCGCTATTCCCCATGGTCCTGACGGAGTCCCAGCATCCACTACGGACTACGAGAAATAGATTTATCGGTAAGTAAAATCTTATTTTTCTTTCACAGCTCCGCTGGAAGGACGGCTCCCTGACTCTCCCCTGCAGTCCTGCTACAAGAATCGGGGTAAAACAAGAGAGGGGGGGGCACTATTGGCAGCTAATATAAAACAGCAGCTATAAAGGGAGAAACACTTACATAAGGTTATCCCTGTATATATATATATATAGCGCTCTGGTGTGTGCTGGCAAACTCTCCCTCTGTCTCCCCAAAGGGCTCGTGGGGTCCTGTCCTCTTTCAGAGCATTCCCTGTGTGTGCTGGGTGTCGGTACGATTGTGTCGACATGTATAAGGAGGAAAATGATGTTGAAGCAGAGCAATTGCCTGTGTTAGTGATGTCACCCCCTAGGGAGTCGACACCTGACTGGATGGTCGTATTTAAAGAATTACGTGACAATGTCAGCACTTTGCAAAAAACTGTTGACGACATGAGACAGCCGGCAAATCAATTAGTGCCTGTTCAGGCGTCTCAGACACCGTCAGGGGCGCTAAAACGCCCGTTACCTCAGATGGTCGACACAGACCCAGACACGGATACTGAATCCAGTGTCGACGGTGAGGAGACAAACGTAATGTCCAGTAGGGCCACACGTTACATGATCACGGCAATGAAGGAGGCATTGAATATTTCTGACACTACAAGTACCACAAAAAAGGGTATTATGTGGGGTGTGAAAAAACTACCAGTAGTTTTTCCTGAATCAGATGAATTAAATGAGGTGTGTGATAAAGCGTGGTTTTCCCCCGATAAAAAACTGCTGATTTCTAATAAATTATTGGCACTATACCCTTTCCTGCCAGAGGTTAGGGCACGTTGGGAAACACCTCCTAGGGTAGATAAGGCGCTCACACGCTTATCAAAACAAGTGGCGTTACCGTCTCCCGATACGGCTGCCCTCAAGGAACCAGCTGATAGAAGGCTGGAAAATATCCTAAAAGGTATATACACACATACTGGTGTTATACTGCGACCAGCAATCGCCTCAGCCTGGATGTGCAGCGCTGGAGTGGCTTGGTCGGGTTCCCTGACTGAAAATATTGATACCCTGGATAGGGACGGTATATTATTAACTATAGAGCATTTAAAGGATGCATTACTATATATGCGAGATGCACAGAGGGATATTTGCACCCTGGCATCTAGAGTGAGTGCGATGTCCATTTCTGCCAGAAGAGCGTTATGGACGCGACAGTGGTCAGGTGATGCGGATTCCAAACGACATATGGAAGTATTGCCGTATAAAGGGGAGGAGTTATTTGGGGTCGGTCTATCGGACCTGGTGGCCACGGCAACGGCTGGAAAATCCACCTTTTTACCCCAGCTCACCTCTCAGCAGAAAAAGACACCGTCTTTTCAAACTGTCCTTTCGTCCCCATAAGGGCAAGCGGGCAAAAGGCCACTCATTTCTGCCCCGGGGCAGAGGAAGGGGAAAAAGACTGCACCAGGCAGCCTCTTCCCAGGAGCAGAAGCCCTCCCCCGCTTCTGCCAAGTCTTCAGCATGACGCTGGGGCTCTACAAGCGGACTCAGGCACGGTGGGGGGCCGTCTCAAGAATTTCAGCGCGCAGTGGGCTCACTCGCAAGTGGACCCCTGGATCCTGCAGGTAGTATCACAGGGGTACAAATTGGAATTCGAGACGTCTCCCCCTCGCCGGTTCCTGAAGTCTGCTCTACCAACGTCTCCCTCCGACAGGGAGGCGGTAGTGGAAGCTATTCACAAGCTGTATTCCCAGCAGGTGATAATCAAGGTACCCCTCCTACAACAGGGAAAGGGGTATTATTCCACGCTGTTTGTGGTACCGAAGCCGGACGGCTCGGTGAGACCAATTTTAAATCTAAAATCCTTGAACACTTACATAAAAAGGTTCAAATTCAAGATGGAGTCACTCAGAGCAGTGATAGCGAACCTGGAAGAAGGGGACTATATGGTATCTCTAGACATCAAAGATGCTTATCTCCATGTCCCAATCTACCCTTCTCACCAAGGGTACCTCAGGTTTGTGGTACAAAACGGTCATTATCAGTTTCAGACGCTGCCGTTTGGATTGTCCACGGCACCACGGGTCTTTACCAAGGTAATGGCCGAAATGATGATTCTTCTTCGAAGAAAAGGCGTCTTAATTATCCCTTACTTGGACGATCTCCTGATAAGGGCAAGGTCCAGGGAACAGTTAGAGGTCGGAGTAGCACTATCTCAGGTAGTGCTACGTCAGCACGGGTGGATCCTAAATATCCCATAATCACAGCTGATTCCAACAACACGTCTACTGTTCCTGGGGATGATTCTGGACACAGTCCAGAAAAAGGTGTTTCTCCCGGAGGAGAAGGCCAGGGAGTTATCCGAGCTAGTCAGGAAACTCCTAAAACCAGGCCAAGTGTCAGTGCATCAATGCACGAGAGTCCTGGGAAAAATGGTGGCTTCTTACGAAGCGATTCCATTCGGAAGATTCCATGCAAGAACTTTTCAGTGGGATCTGCTGGACAAATGGTCCGGATCGCATCTTCAGATGCATCAGCGGATAACCCTATCTCCAAGGACAAGGGTGTCTCTCCTGTGGTGGTTACAGAGTGCTCATCTTCTAGAGGGCCGCAGATTCGGCATTCAGGATTGGATGCTGGTGACCACCGATGCCAGCCTGAGAGGCTGGGGAGCAGTCACACAGGGAAGAAATTTCCAGGGCTTGTGGTCAAGCATGGAAACGTCTCTTCACATAAATATCCTGGAACTAAGGGCCATTTACAATGCCCTAAGTCAAGCAAGGCCTCTGCTTCAGGGTCAGTCGGTATTGATCCAATCGGACAACATTACGGCAGTCGCCCACGTCAACAGACAGGGCGGCACAAGAAGCAGGAGGGCAATGGCAGAAGCTGCAAGGATTCTTCGCTGGGCGGAAAATCATGTGGTGACACTGTCAGCAGTGTTCATTCCGGGAGTGGACAACTGGGAAGCAGACTTTCTCAGCAGACACGACCTCCACCCGGGGGAGTGGGGACTTCACCCAGAAGTCTTTCAAGTGATTGTAAACCGTTGGGAAAAACCAAAAGGTGGACATGATGGCGTCCCGTCTCAACAAAAAACTGGACAGATATTGCGCCAGGTCAAGGGACCCTCAGGCAATAGAGGTGGACGCTCTGGTAACACCGTGGGTGTACCAGTCGGTGTATGTGTTCCCTCCTCTGCCTCTCATACCCAAAGTACTGAGAATCATAAGAAGGAGAGGAGTAAGAACTATACTCGTGGCTCCGGATTGGCCAAGAAGAACTTGGTACCTGGAACTGCAAGAGATGCTCACGGAGGACCCGTGGCCTCTACCTCTAAGAAAGGACCTGCTCCAGCAGGGACCTTGTCTGTTCCAAGACTTACCGCGGCTGCGTTTGACGGCATGGCGGTTGAACGCCGGATCCTGATGGAAAAAGGCATTCCAGATGAAGTCATCCCTACCCTGATCAAAGCCAGGAAGGATGTAACCGCGAAACATTATCACCGCATTTGGCGAAAATATGTTGCGTGGTGTGAGGCCAAGAAGGCCCCCACAGAGGAATTTTAACTGGGTCGTTTCCTGCATTTCCTGCAAGCAGGACTGTCTATGGGCCTAAAATTAGGATCCATTAAGGTTCAAATTTCGGCCCTGTCGATCTTCTTCCAGAAAGAACTGGCTTCAGTGCCTGAAGTTCAGACGTTTGTCAAGGGGGTACTGCATATACAGCCTCCTTTTGTGCCACCAGTGGCACCTTGGGATCTCAATGTAGTTTTAGGGTTCCTAAAATCACATTGGTTTGAACCACTCACCACTGTGGAATTAAAATATCTCACATGGAAGGTGGTCATGCTGTTAGCTCTGGCGTCAGCCAGGCGTGTCTCAGAATTGGCGGCTTTGTCATATAAAAGCCCTTACCTAATTTTTCATTCAGACAGGGCAGAATTGAGGACTCGTCCTCAATTTCTCCCTAAGGTGGTTTCAGCGTTTCACATGAACCAACCTATTGTGGTGCCTGCGGCTACTAGGGACTTGGAGGACTCCAAGTTGTTGGACGTAGTCAGGGCCCTGAAAATATATGTTTCCAGGACGGCTGGAGTCAGAAAATCTGACTCGCTGTTTATCCTGTATGCACCCAACAAGCTGGGTGCTCCTGCTTCTAAGCAGACGATTGCTCGTTGGATTTGTAGTACAATTCAGCTTGCACATTCTGTGGCAGGACTGCCACAGCCAAAATCTGTTAAAGCCCATTCCACAAGGAAAGTGGGCTCATCTTGGGCGGCTGCCCGAGGGGTCTCGGCTTTACAACTTTGCCGAGCAGCTACTTGGTCAGGGGCAAACACGTTTGCAAAATTTTACAAATTCGATACCCTGGCTGAGGAGGACCTGGAGTTCTCTCATTCGGTGCTGCAGAGTCATCCGCACTCTCCCGCCCGTTTGGGAGCTTTGGTATAATCCCCATGGTCCTTACGGAAGTCCCAGCATCCACTAGGACGTCAGAGAAAATAAGAATTTACTTACCGATAATTCTATTTCTCATAGTCCGTAGTGGATGCTGGGCGCCCATCCCAAGTGCGGATTGTCTGCAATACTTGTATATAGTTATTGTTACAAAAAAAAAAATCGGGTTGTTTATTGTTGTGAGCCATCTTTTCAGAGGCTCCTACGTTTATCATACTGTTAACTGGGTTCAGATCACAGGTTGTACAGTGTGATTGGTGTGGCTGGTATGAGTCTTACCCGGGATTCAAAATCCTTCCTTATTATGTACGCTCGTCCGGGCACAGTATCCTAACTGAGGCTTGGGGGAGGGTCATAGGGGGAGGAGCCAGTGCACACCAGCTAGTCTAAAGCTTTTACTTTTGTGCCCAGTCTCCTGCGGAGCCGCTATTCCCCATGGTCCTTACGGAAGTCCCAGCATCCACTACGGACTATGAGAAATAGAATTATCGGTAAGTAAATTCTTATTTTTACTTCATGAATTACTGACCTTTCTATATTTCTGCTCGTCTCACCCTTATTTATTTTATCAACTCATAGTTAGAGAATTGTTAGCTGCCTTATTTCAAGTGAGAAGTATCTGAAGTTATTTTTGTTAAAGGCATTGCTTTACACTGGGGCTATGTGACATCAGGACCATCTTCATAGGTCCAACCACATCCCTTCCCAGCAAACGGGCTTCCCCCCCCCCAAAAAAAAGAGGCACCAGTCAAAGTACTGAGTCACTGCGCAGTGAGGCCCCACATACAGTTAATATGGGCAGTGTTAGGATGAAGAGAAAACCCTCCTCCCTCACCACAGCTTCTCAGTCAGCCTCCAGGGTCCTACTCCCATACAGCACCCAGCTCCAACCCCTACAGTGTGTGGCTAGTTACTGTTGGCTGGCCCCTCCTCTGGGACTATGTGCCCTTCTTACCTCTCACTACATATGTTCCTCTCCTTCTTTCACAGCTCCCCTTTGTCCTCCCACCCCCCATTTCCAACCAGGTTCAGCTGAAAATATACCCTGTAACCTTCCATGCACAGGCAGTGTGAACTATGCGTGGATCCAGTCTCTGTTTTCTACATAAAGTCACTTACATGTTAGTTATGATTTGGAGGCATATTTAATATACATATTTTGGAAATGACACAAAAAAAAATCAGGATACCCTTAAAATGTAAGTATCCCTTAAAGTATTACAGGGGTTCTTCTGCGCTTTACCTGTTTATGGCATTGGCCATTGTAGTCCTTGTGCTACATATCTCACAATTTGTCCAGATGCCTCTCCGGTAACAGCCACTGGTGCATGTGCTGTCTAAATTCTATTGAGTCAAAATCTCGAACAGTAACTGGGCCCCTAAATGTTGTATTTATCTAGCATCCATAAGGGATATTGGGGACACATTAGTACAATGGGGTATAAACGAATCCAATGGAGCCAGTACACTTTTTAATTTCTTCAACTGGGTGTGCTGGCTCCTCCTCTCTATGCCTCCTTCCACTGGCAGTTAACGGTAAAACAGTGCCCGAAGGAGAAATTACATACTTGAGAGAGGGAACATAACAATAAGTGTGGCAAGATTTATGCTAGAGGGTTCCCCGATTCATGGTGCGATTGTCACACAGGTGAGGCATACGGGTCCCTCCTGGGGGGGACCCGCTATAGCCCCTGTGTAAAACAGGATAGCGGTGGGCTGAACTAAGCATTCATGTGAGGTTACAGCATGTTTTGGAGACATGGCCAGTATAAATATATTCAGTAGCTCTGGCGCCATTACGGAGGGCGGATCTACATCTGTGCGGGCTCAGCAGCATTTTGGCGCCTTCCTCTGCATAAGCAGCAGCATCAGCCTCATAGAGCTCCTCCGGACTCTGCAGTTTTCAGTGATATAAAAAAAAAACGCTGACAGCCTCACTGGGGTTCTTTAGTGTTGGTTGTGCTGGTGCCTTCTCCCTCTGTGTCTCTCACATGCACTAGGGCTGGCTTGCATTGAAAAACAGTCTGTGTTGTATGTGTATTGTGTTACTTTACATCCTGGTAAAACACAAGTTATACAGAATGTGTAACACCAGATTCTCCCCACTCTCATCTGGTTTCATTTCATGTGAGCAGTGTAGTCAGTCCTCACAAAATGTTGAGGAGAATGTGGGGGAGGTTCACGAGCCTTCCTGGCTGGGTGCAATCAAAACTATGATGTCTGATATGTCATCTCAGCTCAGTGCAAACACCCACAAAACACAAGAACTGCAACAAGCAGTAGCAGATCTAGCTGCCAGGGCTTATATTCCCCATCCCCCCTACTGCACTTCTATCAGATACTGATGATGACATACAGGATGATGGGGACAATGTGGATCCCATAGGTGGGGATTCCACTCCTTATAACTAAAATAAGCGGTATTGAACCCCTTATTTCTCTAACGTCCTAGTGGATGCTGGGGACTCCGTAAGGACCATGGGGAATAGACGGGCTACGCAGGAGACAGGGCACTTTAAGAAAGAATTAGGATACTGGTGTACACTGTCTCCTCCCTCTATGTCCCTCCTCCAGACCTCAGTTTGAATCTGGGCCCGGACAAGCTGGGTGCACCTTAGTGAGCTCTCCTGAGCTTGCTAGGAAAGAAAGTATTTTGTTAGAATTTTTTTATTTTCAGAGAGATCTGCTGGCAACAGACTCTCTGCTACGTGGGACTGAGGGGAGAGAAGCAGCCCTACTCACTAGAAGATAGGTCCTGCTTCTTAGGCTACTGGACACCATTAGCTCCAGAGGGATCGTACACTTGGTCGTCCGATCCCGGAGCCGCGCCGCCGGCCCCCTCGCAGAGCCAGAAGCCAGCGTGAGAAGCAAGAAGACTTCGAAATCGGCAGCAGAAGACTCCAGTCTTCGTATGAGGTAGCGCACTGCAGCTGTGCGCCATTGCTCCCACACTAAACCCACACACTCCGGTCACTGTAGGGTGCAAAAGCACAGGATACGGCCACCCTAAAAGATGCTGCAGATAGAAAGCAGGAGGGTATCCTGAAGTCCATTTATACACATTCAGGTACCCTACTAAGGCCGGCGATTGCGTCGGCCTGGATGTGTAGTGCTGTAGCAGCATGGACAGATACCTTATCTGAGGAACTTGATACCTTGGACAAGGATACTACAGTACTGACCCTGGGGCATATAAAAGACGCTGTCCTGTATATAAGAGATGCCCAAAGAGACATTAGCCTACTGGGCTCTAGAATAAATGCAATGTCGATTTCTGCCAGAAGGGTCCTGAGGACTCGGCAATGGACAGGCGATGCCGACTCAAAAAGGCACATGGAGGTTTTACCTTACAGGGGTAAGGAGTTGTTTGAGGACGGTCTCACGGACCTGGTCTCCACAGCTACGGCTGGAAAGTCAGATTTTTTGCCATATATTCCCTCACAACCTAAGAAAGCACCGTATTACCAAATGCAGTCCTTTCGATCACATAGAGGCAAGAAAGTCCGAGGTGCGTCCTTTCTTGCCAGAGGCAGGGGTAGAGGAAAGAAGCTGCACAATACAGCTAGTTCCCAGGAACAGAAGTCCTCCCCGGCTTCCTCTAAATCCGCTGCATGACGCTGGGGCTCCACAGGCGGAGCCAGGCACGGTGGGGGCGCGTCTCCGAAATTTCAGCCACAAGTGGGTTTACTCACAGGTGGATCCCTGGGCTATAGAGATTGTGTCTCAGGGATACAAGCTGGAATTCGAAGTGATGCCCCCTCACCGTTACCTCAAATCGGCCTGCCAGCTTCCCCCATAGAGAGGGAAAATAAGATTTTACTTACCGATAAATCTATTTCTCGTAGTCCGTAGTGGATGCTGGGACTCCGTTAGGACCATGGGGATTAGCGGCTCCGCAGGAGACAGGGCACAAAAATAAAGCTTTAGGATCAGGTGGTGTGCACTGGCTCCTCCCCCTATGACCCTCCTCCAAGCCTCAGTTAGGATACTGTGCCCGGACGAGCGTACACAATAAGGAAGGATTTTGAATCCCGGGTAAGACTCATACCAGCCACACCAATCACACCGTACAACTTGTGATCTGAACCCAGTTAACAGTATGACAAACGTAGGAGCCTCTGAACAGACGGCTCACAACAATAACAACCCGATTTTTTTGTAACAATAACTATGTACAAGTATTGCAGACAATCCGCACTTGGGATGGGCGCCCAGCATCCACTACGGACTACGAGAAATAGATTTATCGGTAAGTAAAATCTTATTTTCTCTGACGTCCTAGTGGATGCTGGGACTCCGTCAGGACCATGGGGATTATACCAAAGCTCCCAAACGGGCGGGAGAGTGCGGATGACTCTGCAGCACCGAATGAGAGAACTCCAGGTCCTCTTTAGCCAGGGTATCAAATTTGTAGAATTTTACAAACGTGTTCTCCCCCGACCACGTAGCTGCTCGGCAGAGTTGTAATGCCGAGACCCCTCGGGCAGCCGCCCAGGATGAGCCCACCTTCCTTGTGGAATGGGCCTTGACAGATTTAGGCTGTGGCAGGCCTGCCACAGAATGTGCAAGTTGAATTGTGCTACAAATCCAACGAGCAATCGTCTGCTTAGAAGCAGGAGCACCCAGCTTGTTGGGTGCATACAGTATAAACAGCGAGTCAGATTTTCTGACTCCAGCCGTCCTTGAAATATATATTTTCAATGCCCGGACAACGTCCAGCAACTTGGAATCCTCCAAATCGCTAGTAGCCGCAGGCACCACAATAGGCTGGTTCAGGTGAAACGCTGACACCACCTTAGGCAGAAAGTGAGGACGCGTCCGCAGTTCTGCCCTGTCCGAATGGAAAATCAGATATGGGCTTTTATACGATAAAGCCGCCAATTCTGATACTCTCCTGGCTGAAGCCAGGGCCAGTAGCATGGTTACTTTCCACGTAAGATATTTCAAATCCACCGATTTGAGTGGCTCAAACCAATGGGATTTGAGAAAATCCAAAACTACATTAAGGTCCCACGGAGCCACTGGGGGCACAACCGGGGGCTGTATATGTAGTACTCCTTTTACAAAAGTCTGGACTTCAGGAACTGAAGCCAATTCTTTCTGGAAGAAAATCGACAGGGCCGAAATTTGAACCTTAATGGACCCCAATTTGAGGCCCATAGACAATCCTGTTTGCAGGAAATGTAGGAATCGACCCAGTTGAAATTCCTCCGTGGGGGCCTTCCTGGCCTCACACCACGCAACATATTTTCTCCAAATGCGGTGATAATGTTGTGCAGTCACCTCCTTCCTGGCTTTTACCAGTGTAGGAATGACCTCTTCCGGAATGCCTTTTTCCCTTAGAATTCGGCGTTCAACCGCCATGCCGTCAAACGCAGCCGCGGTAAGTCTTGGAATAGACACGGTCCCTGCTGAAGCAGGTCCCGTCTTAGAGGTAGAGGCCACGGATCTTCCGTGAGCATCTACTGAAGTTCCGGGTACCAAGTTCTTCTTGGCCAATCCGGAGCCACGAGTATCGTTCTTACTCCCCTTTGCCGTATAATTCTCAGTACTTTTGGTATGAGAGGCAGAGGAGGAAACACATACACTGACTGGAACACCCACGGTGTTACCAGAGCGTCCACAGCTATTGCCTGAGGGTCTCTTGACCTGGCGCAATACCTGTTTAGTTTTTTGTTGAGGCGAGACGCCATCATATCCACCTTTGGTTTTTCCCAACGGTTCACAATCATGTGGAAGACTTCTGGATGAAGTCCCCACTCTCCCGGGTGTAGATCGTGTCTGCTGAGGAAGTCTGCTTCCCAGTTGTCCACTCCCGGAATGAACACTGCTGACAGTGCTATCACATGATCTTCCACCCAGCGAAGAATCCTTGCAGCTTCTGCCATTGCTCTCCTGCTTCTTGTGCCGCCCTGTCTGTTTACGTGGGCGACTGCCGTGATGTTGTCCGACTGGATCAACACCGGCTGACCCTGAAGCAGGGGTTTTGCCAGGTTTAGAGCATTGTAAATCGCTCTTAGCTCCAGTATATTTATGTGAAGAGACATCTCCAGGCTTGACCATACTCCCTGGAAGTTTCTTCCCTGTGTGACCGCTCCCCAGCCTCTCAGACTGGCATCCGTGGTCACCAGGACCCAGTCCTGTATGCCGAATCTGCGGCCCTCTAACAGATGAGCACTCTGCAACCACCACAGAAGAGACACCCTTGTCCGTGGCGATAAGGTTATCCGCTGATGCATCTGCAGATGCGATCCGGACCATTTGTCCAGCAGATCCCACTGAAAAGTTTGTGCGTGGAATCTGCCGAATGGAATCGCTTCGTAAGAAGCCACCATCTTTCCCAGGACTCTTGTGCATTGATGCACAGACACTTTTCCTGGTTTTAGGAGGTTCCTGACAAGTTCGGATAACTCCCTGGCTTTCTCCTCCGGAAGAAACACCTTTTTCTGAACCGTGTCCAGAATCATTCCCAGGAACAGCAGACGTGTCGTCGGGTTCAATTGAGATTTTGGAAAATTCAGAATCCACCCGTGCTGTTGCAGCACTACTTGGGTTAGTGCTACTACGTCTTCCAGCTGTTCTCTGGACCTTGCCCTTATCAGGAGATCGTCCAAGTAAGGGATAATTAATACGCCTTTTCTTCGCAGAAGAAACATCATCTCGGCCATTACCTTGGTAAAGACCCGAGGTGCCGTGGACAATCCAAACGGCAGCGTCTGAAACTGATAATGACAGTTTTGCACCACGAACCTGAGGTACCCTTGGTGTGAAGGGCAAATTGGGACATGCAGGTAAGCATCCTTGATGTCCAGGGACACCATAAAGTCCCCTTCTTCCAGATTCGCTATCACTGCTCTGAGTGACTCCATCTTGAACTTGAATTTTTGTATGTACAGGTTCAAAGATTTCAGATTTAGAATAGGTCTTACCGAGCCGTCCGGCTTCGGTACCACAAATAGCGTGGAGTAATACCCCTTTCCCTGTTGTAGGAGGGGGTACCTTGACTATCACCTGCTGAGAAACCAGCTTGTGAATGGCTTCCAATACCGTCGCCCTGTCTGAGGGAGACGTTGGCAAAGCAGACTTTAGGAACCGGCGAGGGGGAGACTTCTCGAATTCCAACCTGTAACCCTGCGATACTACCTGCAGGATCCAGGGGTCCACCTGTGAGCAAGCCCACTGCGCGCTGAAATTCTTGAGTCGACCCCCCACCGCTCCTGAGTCCGCTTGTAAAGCCCCAGCGTCATGCTGAGGGCTTTGCAGAACCCGGGGAGGGCTTCTGTTCCTGGGAAGGAGCTGCTTGCTGCCCTCTCTTACCCTTTCCTCTGCCTCGGGGCAGATATGACTGTCCTTTTGCCCGCTTGTTCTTATAGGACCGAAAGGACTGCGGCTGAAAAGACTGTCTTTTTCTGTTGGGAGGGGGTCTGAGGTAAAAAGGTGGATTTCCCGGCAGTTGCCGTGGCCACCAGATCCGATAGACCCACGCCAAATAATTCCTCCCCTTTATACGGCAATACTTCCATATGCCGTTTGGAATCCGCATCACCTGACCACTGTCGCGTCCATAAACTTCTTCTGGCAGATATGGACATCGCACTTACTCTCGATGCCAGAGTGCAAATATCCCTCTGAGCATCTCGCATATAAAGAAAAGCATCCTTTAATTGCTCTAAAGTCAATAAAATACTGTCCCTATCCAGGGTATCAATATTTTCAGTCAGGGAATCCGACCAGACCACCCCAGCACTGCACATCCAGGCTGAGGCGATGGCTGGTCGTAGTATAACACCAGTATGTGTGTATATACTTTTTAGGGTAGTTTCCAGCCTCCCATCAGCTGGATCCTTGAGGGCGGCCGTATCAGGAGACGGTAACGCCACTTGTTTTGATAAGCGTGTGAGCGCCTTATCCACCCTAGGGGGTGTTTCCCAGCGCGCCCTAACCTCTGGCGGGAAAGGGTATAATGCCAATAACTTTTTTGAAATTAGCACTTTTCTATCTGGGTTAACCCACGCTTCATCACATACATCATTCAATTCCTCTGATTCAGGAAAAACTACAGGTAGTTTTTTCACACCCCACATAATACCCCTTTTTGTGGTACTTGCAGTATCAGAGATATGTAAAGCCTCCTTCATTGCCGTGATCATATAACGTGTGGCCCTACTGGAAAATACGTTTGTTTCTTCACCGTCGACACTAGATTCAGTGTCCGTGTCTGGGTCTGTGTCGACCGACTGAGGTAAAGGGCGTTTTACAGCCCCTGACGGTGTCTGAGACGCCTGGGCAGGTACTAACTGGTTTGCCGGCCGTCTCATGTCGTCAACTGATTTTTGTAATGTGCTGACATTATCACGTAATTCCATAAACAAAGCCATCCATTCCGGTGTCGACTCCCTGGGGGGCGACATCACCATTACCGGCAATTGCTCTGCCTCCACACCAACATCGTCCTCATACATGTCGACACACACGTACCGACACACAGCAGACACACAGGGAATGCTCTATTGAAGACAGGACCCCACTAGCCCTTTGGGGAGACAGAGGGAGAGTTTGCCAGCACACACCCAAGCGCTATAATATATATGGGAACAACCCTATATAAGTGTTGTATCCTTATAGCAGCTTAAATATATAATATCGCCAAAAAAAGTGCCCCCCCTCTCTGTTTTACCCTGTTTCTGTAGTGCAGTGCAGGGGAGAGTCCTGGGAGCCTTCCTCACAGCGGAGCTGAGCAGGAAAATGGCGCTGTGTGCTGAGGAGAATAAGCCCCGCCCCCTATTTCGGCGGGCTCTTCTCCCGGAGTTTGTGAGATCTGGCAGGGGTTAAATACATCCATATAGCCTCAAGGGCTATATGTGATGTATTTTTAGCCATAAGAAAGGTATTATACATTGCTGCCCAGGGCGCCCCCCCCAGCGCCCTGCACCCTCAGTGACCGCTGTGTGAAGTGTGCTGACAACAATGGCGCACAGCTGCAGTGCTGTGCGCTACCTCATGAAGACTGAAAAGTCTTCTGCCGCCTGTTTCTGGACCTCTTCAATCTTCGGCATCTGCAAGGGGGGTCGGCGGCGCGGCTCCGGGACCGGACTCCATGGCTGGGCCTGTGTTCGATCCCTCTGGAGCTAATGGTGTCCAGTAGCCTAAGAAGCCAATCCATCCTGCACGCAGGTGAGTTCACTTCTCTCCCCTAAGTCCCTCGATGCAGTGAGCCTGTTGCCAGCAGGACTCACTGAAAATAAAAAACCTAAAAACTTTTTCTAAGCAGCTCTTTAGGAGAGCCACCTAGATTGCACCCTGCTCGGACGGGCACAAAAACCTAACTGAGGCTTGGAGGAGGGTCATAGGGGGAGGAGCCAGTGCACACCACCTGATCCTAAAGCTTTATTTTTGTGCCCTGTCTCCTGCGGAGCCGCTAATCCCCATGGTCCTGACGGAGTCCCAGCATCCACTAGGACGTCAGAGAAATAGTGTTAGCAGCAATTCACAAATTGTATCTCCAGCAGGTGGTGGTAAAGGTTCCCCTCCTTCAACAGGGAAGGGGTAACTATTCGACAATGTTTGTGGTAGCGAAACCGGACGGTTCGGTCAGACCCATATTGAATTTAAAATCCCTGAACATATACCTGAAAAGGTTCAAGTTCAAGATGGAATCGCTCAGAGCAGTTATCGCAAGTCTGGAGGAAGGGGATTTTATGGTGTCTCTGGACATAAAGGATGCTTACCTTCATGTCCCCGTTTATCCACCTCATCAGGAGTACCTCAGATTTGTGGTAGAGGATTGTCATTACCAATTCCAGACGTTGCCGTTTTGGTCCACGGCACCGAAAATATTTACCAAGGTAATGGCAGAAATGATGGTGCTCCTGCGAAAGCAGGTTGTCACAATTATCCCATTCTTGGACGATCTCCTCATAAAGGCGAGGTCCAGAGAGCAGTTGCTGATCAGCGTAGCACGCTCTCGAGAAGTGTTACAACAGCACGGCTGGATTCTGAATATTCCAAAGTCGCAGCTGATTCCTACGACGCGTCTGCCCTTCCTGGGCATGATTCTGGACACAGACCAGAAGAAGGTTTTTTCTCCCGACAGAGAAGGCTCAGGAACTCATGACACTGGTCAGAGACCTCTTAAAACCAAAACAGGTGTCGGTGCATCACTGCACGCGAGTCCTGGGAAAGATGGTGGCGTCATAAGAGGCCATTCCCTTCGGCAGGTTCCATGCGAGGACCTTTCAATGGGATCTGTTGGACAAGTGGTCCGGATCGCATCTACAGATGCATCGGTTGATCACCCTATCCCCCAGGGACAGGGCGTCTCTTCTGTGGTGTCTGCAGTATGCTCACCTTCTCGAGGGCCGCAGATTCAGCATTCAGGACTGGGTCCTGGTGACCACGGATGCAAGCCTCCGAGGGTGGGGGGCAGTTACACAGGGAAAAAATTTCCAGGGTCTGTGGTCAAGTCAGGAGACTTGCCTTCACATCAATATCCTGGAACTAATGGCCATATACAACGCCCTAAGTCAAGCGGAGACCCTGCTTCGCAACCAATCGGTGCTGATTCAATCAGACAACATCACCGCAGTGGCTCATGTAAACCGCCAAGGCGGCACAAGGAGCAGGGTGGCGATGGCGGAAGCCACCAGAATTATTCGATGGGCGGAGAATCACGTACGAGCACTGTCAGCAGTGTTCATTCCGGGAGTGGACAACTGGGAAGCAGACTTCCTCAGCAGGCACGACCTCCACCCGGGAGAGTGGGGACTTCATCAAGAAGTCTTCACGCAGATTGCAAGGCGATGGGAACTGCCACAGGTGGACATGATGGCATCCCGCATCAACAAAAAGCTACAGAGCTATTGCGCCAGGTCAAGAGACCCTCAGGCGATAGCTGTAGACGCACTAGTGACACCGTGGGTGTTCCAGTTGGTTTATGTGTTTCCTCCTCTTCCTCTCATACCCAAGGTGCTGAGAATCATAAGAAAGAGGAGTGAGAACAATACTCATTGTTCCGGATTGGCCAAGAAGGACTTGGTATCCAGAGCTACAAGAAATGCTCACAGAGGACCCATGGCCTCTACCTCTAAGACAGGATCTGTTACAACAGGGGCCCTGTCTATTCCAATACTTACCGCGGCTGCGTTTGACGGCATGGCGGTTGAACGCCGGATCCTAGCAGAAAAAGGCATTCCGGATGAGGTTATTCCTACGCTGATAAAGGCTAGGAAGGACGTGACGGCTAAACATTATCACCGTATATGGAGAAAATATGTTTCTTGGTGTGAGGCCAGGAATGCCCCTACAGAGGAATTCCAGCTGGGCCGTTTCCTTCACTTCCTACAGTCGGGAGTGACTTTGGGCCTAAAATTGGGATCCATTAAGGTCCAGATTTCGTCCCTATCCATTTTCTTTCAAAAAGAACTGGCTTCTCTTCCTGAAGTTCAGACGTTTGTAAAGGGAGTGCTGCATATTCAGCCCCCGTTTGTGCCTCCAGTGGCACCTTGGGATCTTAACGTGGTATTGAGTTTCCTGAAATCACACTGGTTTGAGCCACTTAAAACCGTGGAGTTAAAATATCTCACGTGGAAGGTGGTCATGCTATTAGCCTTGGCTTCGGCTAGGCGTGTGTCAGAATTGGCGGCTTTGTCACATAAAAGCCCCTATCTGGTTTTCCATATGGACAGGGCAGAATTGCGGACTCGTCCACAATTTCTGCCAAAAGTGGTGTCATCTTTTCATATGAACTAACCTATTGTGGTGCCTGTGGCTACTCGTGACTTGGAGGATTCAGAGTTACTGGATGTAGTCAGGGCTTTGAAGATTTATGTAGCCAGAACGGCTGGAGTTAGGAAAACTGACTCGCTGTTTATCCTGTATGCATCCAACAAGCTGGATGCTCCTGCTTCAAAGCAAACTATTGCTCGCTGGATCTGTAACACGATTCAGCAGGCTCATTCTGCGGCTGGATTGCCGCTTCCAAAATCAGTAAAAGCCCACTCCACAAGGAAGGTGGGCTCTTCTTGGGCGGCTGCCCGAGGGGTCTCGGCCTTACAGCTTTGCCGAGCGGCTACTTGGTCAGGTTCAAACACTTTTGCAAAGTTCTACAAGTTTGATACCCTGGCTGAGGAGGACCTTGTGTTTGCTCATTCGGTGCTGCAGAGTTATCCGCACTCTCCCGCCCGTTTGGGAGCTTTGGTATAATCCCCATGGTCCTTACGGAGTCCCCAGCATCCACTAGGACGTTAGAGAAAATAAGATTTTACTTACCGATAAATCTATTTCTTGTAGTCCGTAGTGGATGCTGGGCGCCCGTCCCAAGTGCAGACTTCTTCTGCAGTACTTGTATATAGTTATTGCTTAAAATAAGAATTTACTTACCGATAATTCTATTTCTCGGAGTCCGTAGTGGATGCTGGGGTTCCTGAAAGGACCATGGGGAATAGCGGCTCCGCAGGAGACAGGGCACAAAAAGTAAAGCTTTAGGATCAGGTGGTGTGCACTGGCTCCTCCCCCTATGACCCTCCTCCAAGCCTCAGTTAGGATACTGTGCCCGGACGAGCGTACACAATAAGGAAGGATTTTGAATCCCGGGTAAGACTCATACCAGCCACACCAATCACACTGTACAACCTGTGATCTGAACCCAGTTAACAGTATGATAACAGCGGAGCCTCTGAAAAGATGGCTCACAACAATAATAACCCGATTTTTGTAACTATGTACAAGTATTGCAGATAATCCGCACTTGGGATGGGCGCCCAGCATCCACTACGGACTCCGAGAAATAGAATTATCGGTAAGTAAATTCTTATTTTCTCTATCGTCCTAGTGGATGCTGGGGTTCCTGAAAGGACCATGGGGATTATACCAAAGCTCCCAAACGGGCGGGAGAGTGCGGATGACTCTGCAGCACCGAATGAGAGAACTCCAGGTCCTCCTCAGCCAGGGTATCAAATTTGTAGAATTTAGCAAACGTGTTTGCCCCTGACCAAGTAGCTGCTCGGCAAAGTTGTAAAGCCGAGACCCCTCGGGCAGCCGCCCAAGATGAGCCCACTTTCCTTGTGGAATGGGCTTTTACTGATTTTGGCTGTGGCAATCCTGCCACAGAAAGTGCAAGCTGAATTGTACTACAAATCCAACGAGCAATCGTCTGCTTAGAAGCAGGAACACCCAGCTTGTTGGGTGCATACAGGATAAACAGCGAGTCAGATTTTCTGACTCCAGCCGTCCTGGAAACATATATTTTCAAGGCCCTGACAACGTCAAGCAACTTAGAGTCCTCTAAGTCCCTGGTAGCCGCAGGTACCACAATAGGTTGGTTCATGTGAAATGCAGAAACCACCTTAGGTAGAAATTGAGGACGAGTCCTCAATTCCGCCCTGTCAGAATGAAAAATTAAGTAAGGGCTTTTATATGATAAAGCCGCCAATTCTGACACACGCCTGGCTGAAGCCAAGGCTAACAGCATCGACACCTTCCATGTGAGATATTTTAAGTCCACAGTGGAAAGTGGTTCAAACCAATGTGACTTTAGAAAACTCAACACCACATTGAGATCCCAAGGTGCCACTGGAGGCACAAAAGGAGGCTGTATGTGCAGGACCCCTTTTACAAATGTCTGAACTTCAGGTACTGAAGCCAGTTCTTTCTGGAAGAAAATCGACAAGGCCGAAATTTGAACCTTAATGGACCCTAATTTTAGGCCCATAGACAGTCCTGTTTGCAGGAAATGAAGGAAACGACCCAGTTGAAATTCCTCTGTAGGGGCCTTCTTGGCCTCACACCACGCAACATATTTACGCCAAATGCGGTGATAATGTTTTGCGGTTACGTCCTTCCTGGCTTTGACCAGAGTAGGGATGACTTCTTCTGGAATGCCTTTTTCCCTCAGGATCCGGCGTTCAACCGCCATGCCGTCAAACGCAGCCACGGTAAGTCTTGGAACAGACAAGGCTCCTGCAGTAGCAGGTCCTTTCTTAGAGGTAGAGGCCACGGTTCGTCCGTGAGCATCTCTTGAAGTTCCGGGTACCAAGTCCGTCTTGGTCAATCCGGAACCACGAGTATAGTTCTTACTCCTCTCCTTCTTATGATTCTCAGTACTTTTGGTATGAGAGGCAGAGGAGGGAACACATACACTGACTGGTACACCCACGGCGTTACCAGAGCGTCCACTGCTATTGCCTGAGGGTCCCTTGACCTGGCGCAATATCTGTCCAGTTTTTTGTTGAGGCGGGACGCCATCATGTCCACCTTTGGTTTTTCCCAACGGTTTACAATCAGGTGGAAGACTTCTGGGTGAAGTCCCCACTCTCCCGGGTGAAGGTCGTGTCTGCTGAGGAAGTCTGCTTCCCAGTTGTCCACTCCCGGAATGAATACTGCTGACAGTGCTATCACATGATTTTCCGCCCAGCGAAGAATCCTTGCAGCTTCTGCCATTGCCCTCCTGCTTCTCGTGCCGCCCTGTCTGTTTACGTGGGCGACTGACGTGATGTTGTCCGATTGGATCAACACCGCCTGACCCTGAAGCAGAGGTTTTGCTTGACTTAGGGCATTGTAAATGGCCCTTAGTTCCAGAATGTTTATATGAAGAGACGTTTCCAGGCTTGACCACAGGCCCTGGAAATTCCTTCCCTGTGTGACTGCTCCCCAGCCTCTCAGGCTGGCATCCGTGGTTACCAGGATCCAATCCTGAATGCCAAATCTGCGGCCCTCTAGTAGATGAGCACTCTGCAGCCACCACAGGAGAGACACCCTTGTCCTTGGCGACAGGGTTATCCGCTGATGCATCTGCAGATGCGATCCGGACCATTTGTCCAGTAGATCCCACTGAAATGTTCTTGCATGGAATCTTCCGAATGGAATCGCTTCGTAAGAAGCCACCATTTTCCCCAGGACCCTCGTGCACTGATGCACTGAGACCTGTCCTGGTTTTAGGAGGTTCCTGACTAGCTCAGATAACTCCCTGGCCTTCTCCTCCGGGAGAAACACCTTCTTCTGGACTGTGTCCAGAATCATTCCTAGGAACAGTAGACGTGTCGTTGGAATCAGCTGCGATTTTGGAATATTTAGAATCCACCCGTGCTGACGTAACACTACCTGAGATAGTGCTACTCCGACTTCTAACTGTTCCCTGGATCTTGCCCTTATCAGGAGATCGTCCAAGTAAGGGATAATTAAAATGTCTTTTCTTCTTAGAAGAATCATCATTTCGGCCATTACCTTGGTAAAGACCCGAGGTGCCGTGGACAATCCAAACGGCAGCGTCTGAAACTGATAATGACAGTTTTGTACTACAAACCTGAGGTACCCTTGGTGAGAAGGGTATATCGGGACGTGGAGATAAGCATCCTTGATGTCCAGAGACACCATATAGTCCCCTTCTTCCAGGTTTGCTATCACTGCTCTGAGTGACTCCATCTTGAATTTGAACCTTTTTATGTAAGTGTTCAAGGATTTCAGATTTAAAATTGGTCTCACCGAGCCGTCCGGCTTCGGTACCACAAACAGCGTGGAATAATACCCCTTTCCTTGTTGCAGGAGGGGTACCTTGATTATCACCTGCTGGGAATACAGCTTGTGAATGGCTGCCAAAACTGCCTCCCTGTCGGAGGGAGACTTTGGTAAAGCAGACTTCAGGAAACGACGAGGGGGAAACGCCTCGAATTCCAGTTTGTACCCCTGCGATACTACCTGTAGAATCCAGGGATCCACTTGCGAGTGAGCCCACTGCGCGTTGAAATTCTTGAGACGGGCCCCCACCATATCTGAGTCTGCTTGTAAAGCCCCAGCGTCATGCTGAAGACTTGGCAGAAGCAGGGGAGGGCTTCTGCTCTGTGAAGCGGCTGCATGGTGCAGTCTTTTTCCTCTTCCTCTGCCCCGGGGCAGAAAAGAGTGGCCTTTTGCTCGCTTGTACTTATGGGAACGAAAGGACTGAGTTTGAAAAGACGGTGTCTTTTTCTGCTGATGTGGAGTGACCTGGGGTAAAAAGGTGGATTTTCCAGCCGTTGCCGTGGCCACCAGGTCCGATAGACCAGCCCCAAATAACTCCTCCCCTTTATACGGCAATACTTCCATGTGCCGTTTGGAATCCGCATCCCCTGACCACTGTCGCGTCCATAACGCTCTTCTGGCAGAGATGGACATAGCACTTATTCTTGATGCCAGGGTGCAAATATCCCTCTGTGCATCACGCATATATAGTAGTGCATCCTTTAAATGTTCTATAGTTAACAAAATATTGTCCCTATCCAGGGTATCAATATTCTCGGTCAGGGAATCCGACCATGCGACTCCAGCACTGCACATCCAGGCTGAGGCGATTGCTGGTCGCAGTATAACACCAGTATGTGTGTATATACTTTTTAGGATATTTTCCAGCCTTCTATCAGCTGGTTCTTTGAGGGTAGCCCTATCAGGAGACGGTAACGCTACTTGTTTTGATAAACGTGTGAGCGCCTTATCTACCCTAGGGGGTGTTTCCCAACGCGCCCTAACCTCTGGCGGGAAAGGATATAATGCTAATAATTTTTTAGAAATTAGCTGTTTTTTATCGGGGGAAACCCACGCTTTTTCACACACCTCATTTATTTCCTCTGACTCAGGAAAAAATATTGGTAGTTTTTTCTCTCCCCACATAATACCCTTCTTTGTGGTACTTGTAGTGTCAGAAAGGTTCAATGCCTCTTTCATTGCCGTGATCATGTAACGTGTGGCCCTACTGGACATTACGTTTGTCTCGTCACCGTCGACACTAGACTCAGTATCTGTGTCAGGGTCTGTGTCGACCCACTGAGGTAACGGGCGTTTTAGCGCCCCTGACGGTGTCTGAGACGCCTGGACAGGCACTAATTGATTTGCCGGCTGTCTCATGTCGTCAACAGTTTTCTGCAAATTGCTGACATTATCACTTAATTCTTTAAATACAATCATCCAGTCAGGTGTCGACTCCCTAGGGGGTGACATCACCAACACAGGCAACTGCTCCGCCTCCACATAATTTTCCTCCTCATACATGTCGACACACGCGTACCGACACACAGCACACACACCGGGAATGCTCTGATAGAGGACAGGACCCCACTTAGCCCTTTGGAGAGACAGAGGGAGAGTCTGCCAGCACACACCCAGCGCTATATATATATATATATATATATATATATATATACAGGGATAACCTTATATAAGTGTTATTCCCTTATAGCTGCTGTTATTATCGTTATTTGCTGCCAAAAATGCCCCCCCTTCTCTTTTTTACCCTGATTCTGAAGCAGGACTGCAGGGGAGAGTCAGGGAGCCGTCCTTCCAGCGGAGCTGTGAGGGAAAATGGCGCTTGTGTGCTGAGGAGATAGGCTCCGCCCCTTCACGACGTCCTTATCTCCCGCTTTTCTGTGTAAAATGGCAGGGGATTAAAATACATCCATATAGCCCAGGAGCTATATGTGATGTATTCTGTTTTGCCACCTAAGGTATTCCGTTATATTGCGTCTCAGGGCGCTCCCCCCCCAGCGCCCTGCACCCTCAGTGACCGGAGTGTGAAGTGTGCTGAGAGCAATGGCGCACAGCTGCGGTGCTGTGCGCTACCTTAGTCTGAAGACAGGATGTCTTCTGCCGCCGATTTCACCGGACCTCTTCGTCTCTTCTGGCTCTGTAAGGGGGACGGCGGCGCGGCTCCGGTGACCCATCCAGGCTGAACCTGTGATCGTCCCTCTGGAGCTAGTGTCCAGTAGCCTAAGAAACCCGATCCACTCTGCACTCAGGTGAGTCCGTTTCTTCTCCCCTTAGTCCCACGATGCAGTGAGCCTGTTGCCAGCAGGACTCACTGAAAATAAAAAAACCTAACTAAACTTTTATTCTAAGCAGCTCAGGAGAGCCACCTAGATTGCACCCTTCTCGGCCGGGCACAAAAATCTAACTGAGGCTTGGAGGAGGGTCATAGGGGGAGGAGCCAGTGCACATCACCTGATCCTAAAGCTTTACTTTTTGTGCCCTGTCTCCTGCGGAGCCGCTATTCCCCATGGTCCTTTCAGGAACCCCAGCATCCACTAGGACGATAGAGAAATAAGGGTTATGTTATGGTTGCATCAGGGTTATCTGATGCTCTTTTGTTGTTCATACTGTTAACTGGGTAAGTTTATCACGAGTTGTACGGTGTGATTGTTGTGGCTGGTATGAGTCTTACCCAGGATTCCAAAATCCTTTCCTTGTACTGTCAGCTCTTCCGGGCACAGTTTCCTTAACTGAGGTCTGGAGGAGGGACATAGAGGGAGGAGCCAGTGCACACCAGTATCCTAATTCTTTCTTAAAGTGCCCTGTCCCCTGCGGAGCCCGTCTATTCCCCATGGTCCTTACAGAGTCCCCAGCATCCACTACAGACTACGAGAAATAGATTTACCGGTAAGTAAAATCTTATTTTTAGCTATAAGGGATCTGCTAAAGCTCCCCCTAGAGGACTCTGCAAATCAGCAATCTTTTTCCTCCCTCAAGACAAACTGTCACATTTCCTGATTCTAAAGAATTAGAGGATTTATTTAAGCTAGCCTGGAAAAATCCAGATAAGAAATATCAGGTGTCAAAACGGGTTTTGCATACATTCCCCTTTGCCCCTGAAGGCAGAAAGTTCTGGGACGAATCTCCAGCTGTAGACGTCTGAGTCTCTCGCCTCTCAAAGAAGGCAGTACTCCCGGCTCCTTTAGAGTAAAGGACCCGGAGGATAGAAAAATTGAGACCACACTGAAATCTATCTACATTGCTGCAGGTATATCTCAAAGACCGGTCATTGCAGGTTGCTGGATGACACATGCAATTCATTTCTGGGCTACTCAAATTCAGGAGGGTCTCTCGGGGGACATGACCCTGGTTACTACGGTAACTTTCCTAAAACACATTCAGGACACGGTAAGAGTCCTCTGTGACTCCCTAAAAGAGATTGGCAATATTAATGCTAGGACCACTGCTACAGAGCTATATGGTTGCGTCAGTGGATTGCTGACTCCAAACGCAATGTGGAATCTCTTCTCTTTACAGGTGAATGACTCTTCGGAGGCGAATTGGACGCATGGATCTCCAAAAGATACTGCTGGGAAATCCACGTTTCTTTCCTCGGGGGACTCCGCGTGCTAGACGTAGCGACCCGGGACCATCTACTCAGTCCTTTTTGGTCCACCACATTTCGATCTAGGGCCAGAGGTGCATCCAATGCAGCTAGAGGCACTGGAGGTAAACCTAAGAAACCAGCTGTTGCCGCCTCTCAGGAACAGAGCATTAGTTCAGCTTCTTCAAAAACCTCAGGATGACGGTGCCTGCCCACCCCGGGAGGATCTCAAGGTGGGAGCACAGTTATGGCACTTCAGCCACATCTGGCACAGTTCCTGCCAGGATGCCTAGGTAAGGGACTGTCACAACTGAGGGTCTGGGCTGACAGGAGGAAGCCTCAGTTGTAGGGGCTGAGATGAAAATAAACTTGGGAGGTTTAATCAGACCCCTAGACATTTCAGCAACATGTAAGAAGGTTGCCCGAAGGCGTGACCACAACAACCAAGATAAAAGTCAATGATGTTTATTTGACAAACTCCATGCAACACAGCAGTAATAAAGGAGAAACGTAAAATCAGCAGTAACATAACACAGTTCCTGGGTACTACAGGATGGCAATGGCCACAGGGCTCTGGTAGTATGAGACAGTTCTTATTATCTTCTAGTTGGAAAGTCCTTACCAGGCCCGACTGTAGTAATGGAGATAGCCCAGGGTCGTACCAGCTGGTGTTCCAGGAAAAGCTGGGCTGCTGTGGATAAAATGGCTGCTGTGAGTACTGGTTGGAACCAGACAGTTGTAGGCACGGAGTGGAAACTGGCTGGAACCAGTCAAATGATAAATGAAGCTTGAGAGCGATGAAATACAGATGGTAAATGAAGCTCGAGAGCGGTGAAATATTAGTACCGGTGGTAAATGGAAATCTGCAGAAAAGGTACCAGCACTTTAAGAAGAGCTGATCTCTGCTGGAAGCTAAATGCTGGAAGCAGGTGAATCTGTAGCTGGAAACAGATGAGTCCCAAAGGACTGGAGAGTCAGGCTGCACCGCAGGTGGTAGACTGGAGCGGGTCTCTTTAATGGAAGTTTGGAGATAGGAACTGGAACCTGGAAAACAACCACAGGAGAGAGACAAACTGGAACTAGGTTTGACAACCAAAGCACCGACGCCTTCCTTGCTCAGGCACAGAATACTTATACCTGCAGCAAGGAAGGGATTGGCTAGGCAATTATGCAGATTTCAGTGGAAACAACAGTTTGGTGGAAATTGAGCAGGTGACAGAATCCAACATGGCTGCGCCCATGCAGACACTTGGAGGGAAGGTTGGTTTGGTAATCCATGTGGGAACTTAGCAGCAATGGCGGCGCCGGCCACAGCAGACAGGAGACGCCAGACTGATGAGTGCACACTAGAACCACGCGGGCAACAGCGGAGGCCGCGGCTGATGTAAGCGCCACTCTGACATCCTGTATGCAGAAACTCAGGGACGGCGGCGGAGGCCGCGGGAGATGCCATTCAGGAGGTAAACATGGCGCCGCTGTGACAGCGTCTCAGAGTGACAGGAGAGGAGGCAGGAATGTGGACATCAGTATCACAGATGAGATCCGGTCCTGTAGCGCTGAGCCAGCCTTAGGAGGCATCTGAAATGCAAGTAATGGCGTCCGGATACCCGGATCGTGACAGGGACCTTATTTCTCAGGGTTACAAGCTGGAGTTAAACGGTGCTCCTCCCCAACGATTTTTAAAATCCAGCTTACCATCTTTGGAAAATGTGTGTTACGCTACTGCTGACCATCACAAAGTTGGTCCAGTCCCAAGTCATTGTTCCAGTACCCCTGCAACACCAAGGACCTGGTTACTACTCCAGTCTGTTCGTAGTGCCAAAACCAGACTTGTCTGTGAGGCCAATTTTGAATCTGAAGTCCTTGAATCCTTAAAAGGTTTTCAAAGTCACACTGGAATCTTTGACAGCAGTGATCGCAGGCCTGGAACAACAGGAATTCCTAGTGTCCCTGGATATCAAGGACGCCTACCTCCATATCCCAATTTGGCCACCTCCTCAGGCCTATGTGCTGTTCGCCCTGCTGAACGATCACTACCAGTTCTAAGCGTTACCCTTCAGCCTGTCTACAGCTCAGAGAGTGTTCACGAAGGTGATGGCGGAAATGATGTTCCAGCTCAGAGTCCAGGGGGTTAACGTAGTCCCTTACCTGGATGATCTCCTGATAAAAGCGAGTTCCAGGGAGCTTCTACTGCTCCATATAGATCACTCTATCCACCGTCTGTCATACCATGGATGGATCCTCAATCTACAGAAGTCCCACCTGGAGCCATCTCAGCAGCTTCTGTTTCTGGGAATGCTACTGGATATTGTAGCGCAGAAAGTATTCCTCCCAGAGGACAAAGTGAGAACTCTCCAGAAAATGAAAAAAAGGGGGGTGAAATCCTTAATGGCGCTTCTAGTGGACCGATTGCTGCCTTCTTAGTCCAACGGTGGACTTATCCCAGGTAGTCCAAAATATAGAGCAGAGAGAGTTGTGGTGGTGTGGACTAGATGGCGCTATCGCTCAAGCAGTGATGGTGAATATGAGAGTGCTAAACAAATACTTAGCTGTGCCGTATCCTGAAGAATAGTCAAAGATATTCTGTGTCCAATTTTTGATGGAGAGCTCAACCATATGCAAAAAATGAGAAATGAGACAGAAGTACACAATGTGTAGTAATGTCGCGTTGAACACATGAAAAAGTACGTGGTCTAGGGTCTTTTGCCGATATAAGCTGACGTATTTCACTAGGCAATGTGAGTGGCCAGAAAATACTTGTAAGGTGATCTTTTTAAACCAAAATATGGAAACAATATTCTCCTATGAACACACCTGACTTACACAAAGACAGGTGTTGACATGCCCATAAAGGTATCTTTTCAAGATGTGGCATGCTCTTTATCAATCAGTGGTGGAAGACCAGAATCTAATTGGTATCTGCTATCGTGAGAGAGGGACGTACCTAACACTCGCGTGAGAGACAGTAGATATCCTCATATAGCGGTTTCTTTTAAGGACATCGCTCCAAAGGGGTTACCAAAGTTCTACATCCGATGATAGAGGACTCGACCGTATATGAAATATGAGACAGAAGTACACAATGTGTAGTATAGTCGTATTCAAAGGAAAAACATGTGGTATCTTTACCACTGTTTGTGAGCGTATCTAATTTAAAAAATAAACGTTATGGTAAGAACTTACCGTTGATAACGTGATTTCTCTTATGTCCACAGGTATCCACAGGATAACATTGGGATATTGTTGAGCGACAGCGAAAATGGCACCAACACGGTCACAAGCTTTCTGGCCTCCCAGGATGCATTGGGGCCTCCACTGTATAGTCCCGCCCACTGACTCAGTCAGATCAGTTCTTTCCACAGCGATTATAGGCAGGAACATTAGGTAGAGACCTGTACAGGCGATAAGAACACACATGCACACCCTTCCATACAAGAAGGAAGAGGTTTTTAGTGTTTGTCTAGATCCTCAAATCAGATGCGTCCGGGTGGGATCCCTGTGGACATAAGAGAAATCACGTTATCAACGGTAAATTCTTACCATAACGTTCATTTCTCTGGCTGGGTCCACAGGATTATCCACAGGATAACATTGGGATTCCCAAAGCCATTTTAGTGGTGGGGACGCTCCTGATTGCACAGGAGGACCTTTCGCCCGAAGTCTGCGTCATGAGAGGCAAAAGTATCCAAGGCATAATGTCTGATGAATGTGTTTATGGAAGACCATGTGGCTGCCTTACATATCTGTTCTGCTGATGCACCCTGTTGTGCTGCCCAAGAAGGACCTACCTTACGTGTAGAGTGTGCAGAGACATTAGCCGGAATAGGGAGATCTGCATGAGAATAAGATTCAGATATTACCATTCGGAGCCATCTCGCCAGCGTCTGTTTACTAGCAGGCCAACCTCTCCTATGGAATCCGTAGAGGATGAAGAGGGAATCTGTTTTCCTGATGGCACTAGTACGATCTATGTAGATTTTTAAAGACCGGACCACGTCCAGTGACGCTTCTCCCGCAGATAGTCCCGATACCTGAAAAGCTGGGACTACAATCTCTTCATTCAGGTGAAACTTTGACACCACCTTTGGAAGATAACTAGATCTCGTTCTGAGAACTGCTCTGTCTGGAAAAAACTTAGGAAAGGAGACTTACATGATAATGCTCCTAAATCTGACACTCTTCTGGCTGACGCCATTGCCAGTAAAAAAAGAACTTTAACAGTTAACCACTTAAGATCTGCTCTCTCAAGTGGTTCAAACAAAGGACCCTGGAGAAATTTAAGAACTAAATTAAAATCCCAGGGAGCTGCAGGAGGAACAAATGGAGGTTGAATATGTACTACTCCTTGGAAAAACGTACGTACATCCTGTAGGTCAGCAATCTTCTGCTGAAACCATACAGTCAACGCTGAGACTTGCACCCTCAAGGAAGCAACCTTCAACCCCTTATCCAATCCTGCCTGCAGAAAATCCAAAATTCTAGCTACTTTAAAGGCTCTTGGATTGTCATTTTTTCCAGAACACCAATGAATATAGGCTTGCCATATTCTATGATATACACGGGCCGAAGAAGGCTTTCTTGCTCTAAGCATGGTTTGGATTACTTGCTTTGAAAATCCTTTAGCCTCTAAGATAGAGGTTTCAACAGCCACGCCGTCAAAGACAGGCGATCCAGATGACTGTGACAACAAGGACCCTGCATTAACAGATCTGGACGTTGAGGGAGCAGTATCGGTGCTTCCACTGACATTCTCAACAGATCTGTGTACCAATGCCTTCTTGGCCAAGCTGGAGCTATTAGAATGATTGCTGCTTTTGCCTAAAGATAAACTTTCTCACTACTCTGGGTAACAGAGATATTGGAGGGAACAGATATGCCAGCTGAAACCTCCATTCCACTGACAGTGCGTCTACCAGGACCGCTCCTGGGTCCCTTGTTCTTGATCCGTACCTCGGAACTTTGTTGTTTAGACGAGACGCCATAAGGTCTATCTCCGGTAGACCCCATCTGTTCACCAGTGTCTGAAACACTTCTGGGTGTAGTGCCCATTCGGTTTCCTGAATGGTGTGCCGACTGAGAAAATCCGCTTCTCAATTTAGTACACCCGGGACAAATGCTGCTGACAATGCTGGGAGATGGAGTTCCGCCCATTTTAGAATGGGAGTTACTTCTTCCATCAGACTCTTGCTGTGAGTTCCTCCTTGATGATTTAGGTATGCTACTGCCGTCGCATTGTCTGAGCGGATCTGGACTGGTCTTCCTTGTAGATTGTCCTTTGCCTGAACTAGGGCCAAGTAAATGGCTCTTATTTCTAACAGATTTATCGGCAGGCGACTTTCCCTTGCGGTCCATTTTCCCTGGAACCATAGGCTTCCGAGTACCGCCCCCCAGCCTTGCAGGCTGGCATCTGTCGTCAGGACTTGCCACTCTTTTATCCAAAAGGGTCTCCCCTTGTTTAAATGGTCTGTCTGTAGCCACCATGCTAGAGACCTTTCTACATTTACTGGAATCTTTATCATCTGCTTCTTTATTGTTTGATGATTTTCGTTCCATTATGTCAAAATGAGATGCTGCAACGGTCTGGAGTGGAATTGCGCATATTCCACCATGTCGAACGTTGATACCATCAGACCCAACAGTCGCATTGCTGCATGAACTGACATTGTCTGGGCTTGCAACGCTTCCTGAGCCATGACCTGCACCTTGACTATTTTCTTCTCTGGTAAGAGAACTCTCTGTAGGTCTGAATCCAATATGGCTCCCAAATGAACCATCCGCTGTGACGGATTCAGAGACGACTTCTCCCAATTTATGAGCCACCCGTGTCTCTGTAAACAAACTATCGTCTGTTGGAGATGGCTCAACAGTAAATCTTGCGACTGTGCTAAGATTAATAGGTCGTTAAGGTATGGGAATATCCTTATACCTTGTTTGCGCAGACAAGCTGCCATAACCACCATGATCTTGGTAAACACGCTGGGTGCTGTAGCTAGCCCGAAGGGCAGAGCTTGGAACTGGAAGTGTTCCTTGAGGATGGCAAACCTGAGGTAACACTGATGTGATAGTGCTATAGGCACATGTAGGTAAGCATCCCGTACATCCAGAGATACCATATAGTCTCCCGGTTCCATAGCCAACATTATGGAGCGTAACGTCTCCATGTGGAACTTCGGGACCCATATGTAATTGTTCAACATCTTCAGATTTAGAATTTGTCGATATGACCCATTTGGTTTCTGAATTAGAAACAGATTGGAGTAATACCCCTGTCCCTTTTGTGATGGAGGTACTGGGACAATCACACCTGACTGCAGTAATTTTTGAACTGCTTCTTGCAGGGCATTGGCCTTCGACTCTATACGAGACGGGCTGGTGCAAAAAAATCTTTGAGGAGGCTGCCTCCTGAATGGGAACCCATACCCCTGAGATACTACCTTCTGCACCCAGGCATCTGTTGTTGACTGTTGCCATGTGTGTGCAATTTGCAGGAGTCGGCCCCCAACCCTGGAATCCTCCAGGCGGAGGCCCGTCTCTTCAGGCTGAGGGCTTCTGTTCAGGTTTGGAAGCTGGCTTTTTGCTAGCCCACTGCTTCCTACCCCTGGATTTAAACTGGGGTTGTTTAGGCTCCTCTTTCCTTTCGCTTTGCCAGCGAAATGAGCGAAATTTTAAACCCTTGGATTTAGAGTTGTAGGTAGCCGGAAATCTGACCTTCTTCGATTCAGCCTCTGACTCTAGGATATCCGATTAAAGGTTTTCCAAATAATATATTACCCCCAAAAGGCAATGCTTCCAATTCCTTCTTGGACTCCGCATCTGCCTTCCAGGTCCGTAGCCAGACTGCTCTGCGAGCGACTACTGCCAGGGCTGAAGCTTTAGAAGCAACAGTGCCTACATCAATGGCTGCTTCTTCTAAATACTGGGCAGATTGTCTTAAACGGCAAAGACGATCCTCTTGCTCCCTAGTAGGAGAGGGGATGTCATTCTCTAGTTCCTCTATCCATTCGCCCATTGCCTTTGCTACCCAGGCCGAAGCCATAGCAGGTCTTACCACTGCACCCACAAGAGAAAAAATATTTTTCAATAGGCTCTCTACCCTCCTGTCTGTGACATCATTCAAAGAGGTAGATGACAGTGGCAAAGCAGATTTGTGCACGAGTCGCAGAACATGTGCATCTACTTTTGGAGGAACTTCTCTCTTCGAACAATCTCCAGCAGGAAATGGATAATAAGAATCCCATCTCCTAGGAATCTTATACTTTTTACCGGGCGCTGCCCAAGACTCATCCATCATTTCCGTCAACTCCTCTGACGCTGGAAATTCAGCTTTCACTGACTTTGTTCGTTTGAATACAGGTGCCTTTGCTTTTAACGCTGTCTTGGCTGGTTCTTCCAGAGAAAGCACAGCATTTACTGCATTAATGAGTTCAGCTACATCATCTAAACTAAAGCTCTGCGACTGATCATCATACGGAGTTGAATCTATTGTTTCCGCATCATCATCCGATGTATCCTCTTGTGTAGTCTGCCATACAGACGTATCTGTCTTAGTCTTACCTACCCCTTGGTTGCTTGTAGAGGCTACTGGAACCAAACCATAGGAAGGGAGCTGCATGTATGGGTTCATAGTGTAACCTAACCCTTGAGGTGGTGCTACTGGAGCTAACCTGTCCGCTATTGAAGACAGAGTCTTTGCGAACATATTCCATGGTGGCTCTACTGGAGGTTGAACTAACTCCTGTTTTTTACTTCGCTGAAAAGCGAAACAGTTTGCACACAAACCGTCATAAGTGACCAATTGAATCATATCAATTACCCCTGACTTACAAGATAAGCATGTTAGGGCTGTGGGAGTGCTTGACAAATTCTCCTCATCACTTTTGCCGCTCACAGACATTTTTTCTGATATTGACTACACAATTTTGTGACTGAACAACACCCTATAATCAGTATATAGAGGTGAAATCAATCTGACCACAGTGCACCTGATTTGAGGGTCAGAACAGGACTGACATTACACAGAAAAGTCAGCACACATACTAGCAGTCAGTCACATGTTAAAGCATTAGACATTGTCATATGAGAATACAACCTCCATAATAACTTATACATAAGTAGGAAAATTGTACTTCTGTTTAACTGGTTCTTTTTCAACATAACATGCAGAAAACACAGTAATATACAGGTCTCATATGCAATAGGTACTAAAAATTAACAGTGCACACTAAGAAGTAGAAAGAATTTTTAGTACTGTATACCCTGCCTCCAGGGAGCGGGATACAGGGAGACTCACCACACTTCCATATCCAAGCAAAGACGCTCGTAAGACGCTGAGTGGATTCAGACGCTACTGGTGTACACTGCCGCTCTTGGTAACTGATAACGGACACGGACGCTCACCAACGGCACGGATGCTGAGCGACTCCACGTGCATGCAGACACTAAAGGCCTGCGACTCGGTCTGGGCGGGTTTATATCCAGTGTACACAACCGCAGCGTCTAAGCTGCGACCGAGTACCCTCGTGGTTCATGAAACGAGAGACCCGCGGGAACTGACCATGAACTCGGAGGAGGGACGGCCAGGAGAGCGTCAGGATCCCCCTGTTGACTTAAACTCCCGGGATCGCGGCCTCTACCTAGTCCTGGCGCCTATGATCCCCGGAGCGTAGCGCTGTCACACTCGAGATGTTCGGCGCATCAACACGCTGTTTGTAGTCTCCACCAAATCAGCGTAGCTGTGTCCTGACCCCTCTAGTAAGAGGAAGTCCATATACTCACTGTCTCCCCATGCTCCGGCCACAGCCTGGTAACGTCTGCTGGACCTGCTAGAACATCCGACACAGACGCCCGTCGGGACAGCACTGTACCACGAAGGTAAGCGTTGTTGCGACCCGGTGGGGAGTTGTTGGAGCGACTCTTTCTAATATGCGTTTAAGACGCTGTTAAGAGAAGTCGCTCAAAAACCAAAACAGTAAGTCTATAAAAATATTAATGAAAACTTAAGGCTGCTTTCACAGCAGCCCTGTGACCATGCGGCTTCCTGCCGCACCAAGCAAAAAACTGATCTGACTGAGTCAGTGGACGGGACTATATAGTGGAGGCCCCAATGCATCCTGGGAGGCCAGAAAGCTTGTGACCGTGTTGGTGCCATTTTCGCTGTTGCTCGACAATATCCCAATGTTATCCTGTGGATAATCCTGTGGACTCAGCCAGAGAAAATATATGTATCTTTCTATGCTGTTGGTGAGACCATAGAATTCCTGTAAACACACCTGACTTACATAGAGACAGATGTCTGAACGCCCATAACTGTATCGGTCACAAAATAGTGTGTTCTCTATCAGTCAATGATGGATAGCCAAAACCTATAATGGTGAGGGAGGCGTACCTAACACTTGCGTGCAAAACGGTTGGTGTCCTCATGTAGTGGTTTCTTTCAAGGACCTCAATCCAGGAGTAGTAAAAAGTGAAGTTTATTCAGAGTGCATAACATAAAAAAACAGGCTGATCACAGCGTAAGAGTCCGGCTCTGATGGAAGTGAGAACTGTCTTGGAACAATAAGTGGCCAACTTTGCGGTTCCAAAAAAATAAGTAAGTATGACAAGGTCCTACCTTCCTTCAGAGTCCAAATAGACAGGTCCGCTGTTGAAGAGCCCCCTCTAAGCCAACGCGTTTCGAGTCAAAAGACTTTTGAAAAAGTCTTGACTCGAAACGCGTTGGAGTCTCGCCTCAACAAGAAACTTTGCTGCTATTGCTCGCAAACCAGAGACCTTCAGGCGTGCGCAGTGGATGCACTGACGTCGCCTTGGCCTTACCAGCTGATCTAGATATTTCCTCCAATTCCGTTGATCCCAAAGGTGCTCGAGGATCCGGCGTCAAGGTGTACAAGCAATTCTGCATGCCCCGGAGAGCGTTGTATGCAGATCTTCTGGGCATGTCCATACTAGACCCTTGGCTTCAGCCAGTAAGAAGGGATCTTCTTGAGCAAGGTCCGTTCGTCAACCTGGACTTACGGCGGCTTCGTTTGATGGCATGGCAGTTGAGCGGAACATCCTAGCTCACAAGGGACTTTCCAAAAAGGTCATTGTCACTATGGTGCAAGCCAGGAAACGTGACATTAAAACACTATCATAATATCTGGTGGAGATGTGTCTCCTGGTGTGAGGAACGCACATTTCCATCTGCCGAATTCCACTTGGGTAGATTCCTTCATTTCCTGCAGGCTGGAGTAGATAAAGGCTTACGTCTGGAATCAATTAAGGTCCAGATTTCAGCTCTTTCAATCTTCCAAAAGAAGTTGGCTATGCTGCCTGAAGTTCAGACCTTCTTGCAAGGGGTGCTTCACATAAAACCTTCATTTTTGCCGCCTACGGCACCTTGGGATTTGGATGTTGTGTTACGATTTCTGCAGTCCTCCTGGTTTGAACCATTGATGACGGTGGAAGACAAGTACCTCACATGGAAGTGCGGTGATGTTACTGGCCCTGGCTTCGGCTAGGTGTGTCTCGGAATTGGGGGCCTTACTTGGTCTTTTACAAGAACAGAGAGGAGCTCAGGACTGGACTGCCGAAGGTAGTCTCTGCATTTCATTTGAATCAACCTATTGTGATTCCGTCCAGTTCTGGCACTTCTGCTCCGGAGGAAGCATTGGATGCGGTGCGAGCCTTGAAGATTTATGTCAAGAGGACGGCTCAGATCAGAAAGACTGATTCCTTGTTCGTGCTGTATGATGCACAGAAAAAGGGTTGTCCTGCTTCAAAGCAGTTCATTGCTCGTTGGCTTCGGCTTACTATCCATCAGCTTATGTGTCAGCAGCCTTACTTGTTCCACAGTCTCTGAAGGCTCACTCTACAAGATCGGGGGGGTCTTCCTGGGCGGCTGCCCATGGTGTCTTCGGCCCTGCAACTGTGCCGAGCGGCTACGGGGAAGAACACCTTTGTGAAGTTCTACAAGTTTGATACCCTGACCAAAGAGGATACCCAGTTTGAGCAGGTGGTGCTGCAGATGTCTAGTATTCACTCTAGGCTGTTTTAAGCAGGGCGCCGAGCCCTGCCCGTTTTTTAGAAGGCAAAACCCGCCCTGCCCCTTTTGCGGCACCCTGCTATAACAGCTGCCCGCTTCCTGCCCTCCCAGCGTGTAAAGATGCTGTTCGCATGCGCGCGGCATCCATTCACGCATTGGGAGAGAGCTGGGGGAAGCCCAGCACCGACGGAGGTGCTGGGCACGCCCCCAAAAGTGACGTCGCCGGCCATAGATGCCCTCTATAGTAGTGTCTGTGGGCCGCACCGCCCACTAAAATGACAGGATGTGGCCACACACCCTAATTTGCATGAGCACCCCCCCGTTTTGGGCGCACACGCGCGCCAATGTGCCCCCGAACTCCGGCGCCCTGCCTCATCCTAGGGGGAACACTAGTTGCCTCCGCACGTTCCTGCCCGTTCTGGAAGCTTTGGGACATCCCCATAGTACTAATGTGTCCCCAGTATCCCTCATGGATGCTAGAGAAAATAGGATTTTAAATACCTACCGGTAAATCCTTTTCTCGTAGTCCATAAGGGATATTGGGCGCCCGCCTCTGTGCGGTGACTTTCTGCAGGTTCGCTGTTATGTGTTAACTGGGCCAGCAACAGCTAGCAACAGTTGAACAGGTAAGTTATTGTGTGGTGTGTAAATCTCACCACACTTCTTGTGGTTATGTTCCTTCTCTCAAGTATGTAATTACTCCTTCGGGCACTGTTTTACCTATTACTGCCTGTGGGAAGGGGCATAGAGGGGAGGAGCCAGCACACCCAGTTGAAGAAATTTAAAGTGCACTGGCTCCTTTGGACCCGGTCTATACCCCATCATACTAATGTGTCTCCAATATCTCGTATGGACTACGAGAAAAGGATTTACCGGTAGGTATTTAAAATCAAATTTTTACTTAAATTGCATTATCTGCATTTCCTATAGTGTTCTCTATGCTGTTTCTTTTACATAAATGTGTATGTATATTGGCCCTCATTCCGAGTTGATCGGTCGCAAGGCGAATTTAGCAGAGTTACACACGCTAAGCCGCCGCCTACTGGGAGTGAATCTTAGCTTCTTAAAATTGCGACCGATGTATTCGCAATAATGCGATTACTAACTACTTAGCAGTTTCAGAGTAGCTCCAGACTTACTCTGCCTGTGCGATCATTTCAGTGCTTGTCGTTCCTGGTTGACGTCACAAACACACCCAGCGTTCGCCCAGGCACTCCCACCGTTTCTCCGGCCACTCCTGCGTTTTTTCCGGAAACGGTAGCGTTTTCAGCCACACGCCCCTGAAACGCCGTGTTTCCGCCCAGTAACACCCATTTCCTGTCAATCACATTACGTTCGCCGGAGCGAAGAAAAAGCCGTGAGTAAAAATACTTTCTTCATAGTAAAGTTACTTGGCGCAGTCGCAGTGCGAACATTGCGCATGCGTACTAAGCGGATTTTCACTGCGATGCGATGAAAAATACCGAGCGAACAACTCGGAATGAGGGCCATAGAGAGGGATCTCCAAAAAGTTGGCAAAATAATCTCTCATCAGGTAGGAGATATGGTGGGTAAGTCCAGCTTCCCCTGACGGGGTGACATTCAGCTATTTAGGGGCACCAGAATGAAAATAAGAATTTACTCACCAGTAATTCTATTTCTCGTAGTCCGTAGTGGATGCTGGCAACTCCGTAAGGACCATGGGGAATAGCGGGCTCCGCAGGAGACTGGGCACTCTAAGAAAGAATTAGGACTACTGGTGTGCACTGGCTCCTCCCTCTATGCCCCTCCTCCAGACCTCAGTTAGGGAAACTGTGCCCGGAAGAGCTGACACAATAAGGAAGGGATTTGGAATCCCGGGTAAGACTCATACCAGCCACACCAATCACACCGTACAACTCGTGATACTATATCCAGTTAACAGTATGAACAACAACTGAGCCTCACGAACAGATGGCTCATAACAATAACCCTTTAGTTAAGCAATAACTATATACAAGTATTGCAGACAATCCGCACTTGGGATGGGCGCCCAGCATCCACTACGGACTACGAGAAATAGAATTACCGGTGAGTAAATTCTTATTTTCTCTGACGTCCTAGTGGATGCTGGGAACTCCGTAAGGACCATGGGGATTATACCAAAGCTCCCAAACGGGCGGGAGAGTGCGGATGACTCTGCAGCACCGAATGAGCAAACTCAAGGTCCTCCTCAGCCAGGGTATCAAACTTGTAGAATTTTGCAAACGTGTTTGAACCCGACCAGGTAGCAGCTCTGCAAAGTTGTAAAGCCGAGACCCCTCGGGCAGCCGCCCAAGAAGAGCCCACCTTCCTCGTGGAGTGGGCTTTTACTGATTTAGGATGCGGCAGTCCAGCCCCAGAATGTTCAAGTTGAATCGTGGAGCAGATCCAGCGAGCAATAGTCTGCTTAGAAGCAGGAGCACCCAACTTGTTGGGTGCATGCAGGATAAACAGCGAGTCAGTCTTTCTGACTCCAGCCGTCCTGGAAACATAGATTTTCAGGGCCCGGACCACGTCCAGCAACTTGGAAGCCTCCAAGTCCCGAGTAGCCGCAGGCACCACAATAGGTTGGTTCAAGTGAAACGCTGATACCACCTTAGGGAGGAATTGGGGACGCGTCCTCAATTCTGCTCTGTCCATATGGAAGATCAGATAGGGGCTTTTACAGGACAAAGCCGCCAATTCTGACACCCGCCTAGCCGAAGCCAAGGCCAAAAGCATGACCACTTTCCACGTGAGATATTTTAATTCCACGGTCTGAAGTGGCTCAAACCAATGTGATTTTAGGAAATCCAACGCAACGTTGAGATCCCAAGGTGCCACTGGGGGCACAAAAGGGGGCTGAATATGCAGCACTCCCTTAACAAACGTCTGAACTTCAGGCAGTGAAGTCAGTTCTTTTTGAAAGAAAATAGACAGGGCCGAAATCTGGACTTTAATGGATCCCAATTTTAGGCCCATAGTCACTCCTGACTGTAGGAAGTGCAGAAATCGACCCAGCTGAAATTCTTCTGCGGGGGCCTTCCTAGCCTCACACCACGCAACATATTTCCGCCATATGCGGTGATAATGTTTTGCTGTCACATCTTTCCTAGCCTTTATTAGCGTAGGAATGACCTCAACCGGAACGCCCTTTTCCATCAGGATCCGGCGTTCAACCGCCATGCCGTCAAACTCAGCCGCGGTAAGTCTTGGAACAGACAGGGCCCCTGCTGTAGCAGGTCCAGTCTGAGAGGTAGAGGCCAAGGGTCCTCTGAGATCATTTCTTGAAGTTACGGGTACCAAGTTCTTCTTGTCCAATCCGGAACAATGAGTATAGTTCTTACTCCTGTTTTTCTTATTATCCTCAGCACCTTCGGTATGAGAGGAAGAGGAGGGAACACATACACCGACTGGTACACCCACGGTGTCACTAGAGCATCCACAGCTATCGCCTGAGGGTCCCTTGACCTGGCGCAATATCTGTTTAGCTTTTTGTTTAGGCGGGACGCCGTTATGTCCACCTGTGGCTTTTCCCAACGGTTTACAATCATTTGGAAGACTTCTTGATGAAGTCCCCACTCTCCCGGGTGGAGGTCGTGCCTGCTGAGGAAGTCTGCTTCCCAGTTGTCCACTCCCGGAATGAACACTGCTGACAGTGCCAACACGTGATTTTCCGCCCATCGGAGAATCCTTGTGGCTTCTGCCATCGCCATCCTGCTTCTTGTGCCGCCCTGACGGTTTACATGGGCGACCGCCGTGATGTTGTCTGACTGAATCAGCACCGGCTGGTTTTGAAGCAGGGGTCTTGCCTGACCAAGGGCATTGTAAATGGCCCTTAGTTCCAGGATATTTATGTGTAGGGAAGTTTCCTGACTCGACCATTGTCCTTGGAAGTTTCTTCCCTGTGTGACTGACCCCCAACCTCGGAGGCTTGCATCCGTGGTCACCAGGACCCAGTCCTGTATGCCGAATCTGCGGCCCTCAAGAAGATGAGCACTCTGCAGCCACCACAGCAGAGACACCCTGGCCCTCGGGGACAGGGTGATCAGCCGATGCATCTGAAGATGCGATCCGGACCACTTGTCTAGCAGATCCCACTGAAAGATCCTTGCATTGAACCTGCCGAATGGAATTGCTTCGTAAGAAGCTACCATCTTTCCCAGGACTCGCGTGCAGTGATGCACTGACACCTGTTTTGGTTTTAGGAGGTCTCTGACCAGAGATGACAACTCCTTGGCCTTCTCCTCCGGGAGAAACACCTTCTTCTGTTCTGTATCCAGAATCATACCCAGGAACAGCAGACGTGTCGTAGGAACCAGCTGCAACTTTGGAATATTCAGAATCCAGCCGTGCTGTTGTAGCACTTCCTGAGATAGTGCTACTCCGACCAACAACTGCTCCCTGGACCTCGCCTTTATAAGGAGATCGTCCAAGTACGGGATAACTATAACTCCCTTTTTTCGAAGGAGTATCATCATTTCGGCCATTACCTTGGAAAAATACCCTCGGTGCCGTGGACAGACCAAACGGCAACGTCTGGAATTGGTAATGACAGTCCTGTACCACAAATCTGAGGTACTCCTGGTGAGGTGGGTAAATGGGGACATGCAGGTAAGCATCCTTGATGTCCAGTGATACCATGTAATCCCCTTCTTCCAGGCTTGCAATAACCGCCCTGAGCGATTCCATTTTGAACTTGAACCTTCTTATATATGTGTTCAAGGATTTTAAATTTAAAATGGGTCTCACCGAACCGTCCGGTTTCGGTACCACAAACATTGTGGAATAGTAACCCCGAAGGACGGGAACTTTTATTATCAGCTGCTGGAGGTACAGCTTGTGAATGGCCGCCAGCACTACCTCCCTGTGCGGAGAAGCAGCTGGCAAAGCCGATTTGAGGAAACGGCGAGGGGGAGACGTCTCGAATTCCAGCTTGTATCCCTGAGATACCACTTGTAGGACCCAGGGATCCACCTGTGAGCGAACCCACCGGTCGCTGAAGTTCCGGAGACGGGCCCCCACCATACCTGGCTCCACCAGTGGAGCCCCAGCGTCATGCGGTGGATTTAGTGGAAGCAGGGGTGGATTTCTGTTCTTGGGAACTGGCTGTATGGTGCAGCTTTTTCCCTCTACCCCTGCCTCTGGGCAGAAAGGACGCGCCTTTAACCCGCTTGCCTTTCTGGGACCGAAAGGACTGTACCTGATAATACGGTGCTTTCTTTGGCTGTGAGGGAACCTGGGTAAAAATGTCGACTTCCCAGCTGTCGCTGTGGAAACGAGGTCCGAGAGACCATCCCCAAACAATTCCTCACCCTTGTAAGGCAAAACCTCCATGTGCCTTTTAGAATCGGCATCACCTGTCCACTGCCGAGTCCATAATACTCTCCTGGCAGAAATGGACATTGCATTTATTCTAGATGCCAGCTGGCAAATATCCCTCTGTGCATCTCTCATGTATAAGACTACGTCTTTAATGTGCTCTATAGTTAGCAATATAGTGTCCCTGTCAAGGGTATCAATGTTATCAGACAGGGAATCAGACCACGCAGCTGCAGCACTGCACATCCATGCTGAAGCAATAGCTGGTCTCAGTATAGTACCCGAGTGTGTATATACAGACTTCAGGATAGCCTCCTGCTTTCTATCGGCAGGCTCCTTTAAGGCGGCCGTATCCTGAGACGGTAGTGCCACCTTTTTTGACAAGCGTGTGAGCGCTTTATCCACCCTAGGGGATGTCTCCCAACGTAGCCTGTCCTCTGGCGGGAAAGGGTACGCCATTAGTAATTTTTTTGAAATCACTAATTTTTTGTCAGGAGAAGCCCACGCTTCTTCACACACTTCATTTAACTCATCTGAAGGGGGAAAAACCACTGGTTGCTTTTTCTCCCCAAAACATAATACCCTTTTTTGTGGTACCTGGGTTAATGTCAGAAATGTGCAATACATTTTTCATTGCCGTAATCATGCAACGGGTGGCTCTATTTGAATGTACACTAGTCTCGTCGACACTGGAGTCAGTATCCGTGTCGACATCTGTGTCTGCCATCTGAGGTAGCGGGCGTTTTTGAGCCCCTGATGGCGTTTGAGACGCCTGAGCAGGCACTGGCTGAGAAGCCGGCTGTCCCACGGCTGTTATGTCAACGAACCTTTTATGTAAGGAGTTGACACTGTCGTGTAATACCTTCCACATACATATCCATCCACTCAGGTGTCGACCCCGCAGGGGGTGACATCACATTTATCGGCACCTGCTCTGCCTCCACATAAGCCTCCTCATCAGACATGTCGACACAGCCGTACCGACACACCGCACACACACAGGGAATGCTCTGACTGAGGACAGGACCCCACAAAGTCCTTTGGGGGGACAGAGAGAGTATGCCAGCACACACCACAGCGCTATATAAACAGGGACTTACACTACAAAGTGATTTTCCCTATAGCAGCTATAATACACAGTATTGCGCCTAAATTTAGTGCCCCCCCTCTCTTTTTTACCCTATTGAGCCTGGAAACTGCAGGGGAGAGCCTGGGGAGCGTCCTTCCAGCGGAGCTGTGAGAGGAAATGGCGCCAGTGTGCTGAGGGAGATAGCCCCGCCCCTTTCTCGGCGGGCTTCTCCCGCTCTTATATTAATACATTGGCAGGGGATTTTACACATATATAGCTTTTATTGCAGCCCAGGACGCCGCCCCCCCCCCGGCGCCCTGCACCCATCAGTGACCGGAGTATGTGGTGTGCATAGGGAGCAATGGCGCACAGCTGCAGTGCTGTGCGCTACCTTAATGAAGACCAGAGTCTTCAGCCGCCGATTTCCATGACGTTCTTTTTGCTTCTGGCTCTGCAAGGGGGACGGCGGCGCGGCTCCGGGACCGGACGACCGAGGCTGGGCCTGTGTTCGATCCCTCTGGAGCTAATGGTGTCCAGTAGCCTAGAAGCCCAAGCTAGCTGCAAGCAGGTAGGTTCGCTTCTCTCCCCTAAGTCCCTTGTAGCAGTGAGTCTGTTGCCAGCAGATCTCACTGAAAATAAAAAACCTAATAAATACTTTCTTTACTAGAAGCTCAGGAGAGCCCCTAGTGTGCAACCAGCTCGAGCCGGGCACAGATTCTAACTGAGGTCTGGAGGAGAGGCATAGAGGGAGGAGCCAGTGCACACCAGTAGTCCTAATTCTTTCTTAGAGTGCCCAGTCTCCTGCGGAGCCCGCTATTCCCCATGGTCCTTACGGAGTTCCCAGCATCCACTAGGACGTCAGAGAAATAATATTTTGTCATACACTGAGCTATGGTGATGTTATCTTCATGGCACCGAGGATCAAATTATGTCAATATTTGTAAGAGGTAAGATACAAACGCATTTTCTCACTGCTACAGATGCAACGGTGTTATATTGTGACAAACCCATCTACTTTCGTAATGTACGCCACTTAAAGGCACACCCCACAAGTGACCGTACTTTATAAGAATGCTGAAACGGACGATAATAATTTGTTGCAAAATAAGAGTTTCCCTTCTAGCAAATAAGACATTTTTTCTGGTTTCAAGTTTTTGTTTTTTTATTATTATTATTATTATTATTATAAAATGGTACAGTTTGCTCCTTGTTACTTCTCACCAAGGGGCATACTTTTCTTAAAAAAAAAAAAAAAAAAGCAGACTGCAACAGTTGGAAATGCGGCCAATATTGATGAATCAATAAATATATGGAAATATCCTGTAAGGAACCCTCTTACAATATTTCTGCCAAGCCAATCCATATTTCTTTAAACACTGGTGTTCGTCTCTTGCTTCGCGGTGAACCAGAAGAACGGTGAAATAGATAACGTAGAAATAGGGTAAGATGTGAAAGAGACCTGGTACAACAGAGATGAACATGTGATTAATGTAACAATGGCAATATAATGATTCTTCCCCTTTCCCTGGCTAGCAAAACGCTAGGATCCTACAGCTTTTTGGGAACACTGCACAGCAAGTGGAGTACATTCTATTAGACTGATTAACCTAGTTCCACAGCAACATCACTGACAGTTCTAATCTATTCAGATAAATCCATGTGCAGACATTCTCCATCCCCTTTCTGGAATTCATGTTGGCTCAGAAACAAGCCACAATTGACTTTCATCAGTCTAGAGCAGTAATGTCAAACTCAAAATCCCAACTGGGCCAAATTATCAAGGTCTATGTCTTGCTTGGGCCTCAAGAAAAAAAAAGATCTATATTTCTGCTGCGGGGTACACTGGGCTCCACAAGGATTAACATTGGGGTGTAGACTAGGATCTTGATCCGAGACACCAACAGGCTCATAGCTTTGACCTTCTTCCCAAGATGCATAGCGCCGCCTCCTATATCACCCCGCCTCCATGCACAGGAGCTCAGTTTGTAAGTTGGTGCCATGAAGTAAGCAGGCAAACAAGAGGGCTGCTCCTGCAGCCCATATTATAAGCTAATTTCAGAAGAAAAGAAGACATTTTGAAGACTTCAAGGGCTGCAGCTTTAATGAATGTCAGTCAGACATCCTCTGCTGCAACTCCATCACTACCCCAGCGGCGCTGTATACTCCCGCACCCTGGTTGCCGGGTAACTACAGAGGAGGCTCCGGTGTCTTTCTTGGTCAGTCACACACATTCGCCGCTGCCCTCCGGGATCGCGTGGCCGCAGGTACAAGGGGAGGTAAGGGGTCTCTATGTCCCGCTGTTATCGCGATCCGGTGCAGCCGTGGGAGGCGGCCCGCGCGCGCTGGCATGGACACTGTAAAGGGCAGCCGCTCCACTAGCCATCGGGACACAGGTGGGGGGTTTTCTCTCTATTAAAACCCATTTTTATTACAGCCCGCAGTGCCCGGTGGGGAAGCCAGCAGGGAGATAAGACCTAACCTGTAGCCCCTCCCCCAGCCCCAGGGCGCCATTTGGGTAAATGTTCCAGCCCTGGAGCTGCATGTCACTCCCTGTCAGCCGCTATTACACGTAGCAGCGCCATTCCTCAGACTGCTGGGGCAAATCCTCCTCTGTAAAGCCGCCTGCCCGCCAGCGCTGTGCATTTTACAGGACACTTAAGTATTCTACCTGTCAAGGGACAGTGTTAGTTAAGAAAGAGTGCATACATTAAGGGTTGTGGGGTACAAACACCCTGGGATATACATCCAGTACCTACTGTGTTATGTTATATCTACTATTTACATATATAGCTATGCTGAGTATTACTTTGTATTGCTAGTCCAGTGCAGTTTTATGGTCCCAGTATAATTTCTGCATTGTACACTTGTGACTATAGTGTGTGTGTGTGTCATCTCGTGTATTTCACTCTGCTTGCTACTCCTATATTCTGTAACCTGAGGGGGCTAAGTGCATCAGGTTTATTAACTGATATAGTTATTTCGCAATATATTCTTGCGGTGTATTTTTCTTTGTGATTTATAGTTACCATATATTTCTTGGATTCCCGGTTTGTGCAGACAGGAAAGTCACACTACACTGGGAGTTCTTGCTAAGTATATCGCTGCTAAGACTGTACTTGGTTGCCTGATATTGTGTTATCATTTTGTCAGCTACACGAGGCAACGGAACTGGGGCTTCTCCCACATTGCGTGGTGGTGATGCTGCAGTCACTTTTGAGGAAAACATGGCAGCAGAGAGTTCAGGTGGCCCCCCAGTGGGTCTGTAGCACCAGGGGCCTCTAATGACCCACCTTGGGCTACCTTCTCCACGTTATTAAATATGCTGGTAACAAAACTTACGCCCCCTGTGGGACCTCCTATGCCAGTGCAGCAGTGTATGGTCCCTACAGTCAATCTGCCAGGGGTGGATCAAATCTCATCACAGTTACAGCACTTGAACCGATCGCTGACTAAAAATAAGTCTCACTCTCGTCCACCTTTGACTAAGGCGTCTTCTAAACGGGCCGCTACTTCCTCACAATCCACCGCTGTTTCGGACACATCCTCTGAGGAGAATGGTGCATATACTGGCTCCACATACACCGAGGCCATCAGGCTCATTCTTCAGGTCTCTGATGAACCCGAGCCTGCGGCTGTCTCTAAAAATCCGGACAGATTTAAACGTAAGAAGGTGGTTAAACTAGTTTTACTTCATTCTCAACACCTGGCTGACATACGTCAGGAATCCTAAGAAAATTCGGGAACAAAATTCACACCGCCTAAGAGACTGTTGGCTCGCTATCCTCTCTCTGCGGAGCTAAAGAAAAATTGAGAAATTCCTCCGCCTGTAGTTTCTCATGTGGCACGCATGGTAGTTTTCTTCAGCTCTGCCAGTAACTACCATCACCTCTCTGAAGGAACCGACGGATAGACATGTGGAGGGTTGTTTGAAAGCGATTTACACCCTAATGGGGGCTGTGCATAGACCAACCTTTGCAGCAACATGGGCTGCTAAAACTGTTGGAGCATGGGCTCAGGAGCTGGAGGCGAATCTACCTTCCAACGCTTCTGATCATGCCAGACAATGTCTCTCATATATTGCCACGGCTTCTCTTTACCTTATGGACTTCCGATGCCAGGGTTCTGGCGGCCAAGGCTGCCACTACGTCCATCTTGGCTCGACGTATCCTTTGGTTGAGATCCTGGGCGGTGGATATGGATTCTAAGAAAACCCTGGAGGTGCTTCCTTTTAAAAGGGAGACATTCTTTTTGGCGATGACCTCAATAAGATTGTGGCTGACCTGGCTTCTACTAAACCAGCTTGCCTACCTAGTACGGCTCCTTCCGCACAGAAGGCTAAAAGTACTTTCTCTTGGGCAGGCGTACCCGAAGCAGGCTCGTACTTCCAAACCTACCAAGCCCAGACCAAAGCGGGCCTGGGCTGCCCGTCGGCCTGCTTCCAAATCTGACAAATGACGGGGCGGGCCTTCTTCTGGGGGATCCCAGGGTGGGGGGCCGGTTTCTAGGTTTTGCCCAGGAATGGTTGAAGACCACTTCCGATGCCTGGGTAAGGGAAGTTGTCACTCGTGGTTACGCCGTATCCTTCAAGAAACGTTCCCCTCATCGATTTTGCCTGACAAACGTCCCTTTGGACCCGGTGAAGGCAAACACTCTTCATTCGATGGTACAATCCCTCCTGACCACAGGAGTGGTAGTACAGGTGCCTCTGGCTCAGAGAGGCAAGGGGTACTATTCACTGCTGTTTCTAGTCCCAAAACTGAACGGGTCCTAGCGGCCCATTCTCAATCTCAAGTCCTTCAACAAGTATGTGAGGGTCTCCAAGTTTCGTATGGAAACTCTCCGCTCTATTGTTCTGGCCTTGGAGCCCGGGGCCTATATGATCTCCCTGGACATACAAGATGCCTACCTGCATATTCCTATGGCAGTGTCTCCTCAGCAGTACCTGAGGTTTGCAGTGGGCAATCTTCATTACCAATTTCGGGCGTTGCCTTTTTGGTTTGACATCAGCTCTGCGAGTTTACCAAAGTAATTGCGGTAATGACGGCTGTACTCCGCCGTCAAGGGGTCAGGATCCTACCGTACCTGGACGATTTGTTGATCCTGGCAAATTCCCCAGAAATTCTCCTGCGTCATCTAGATTTGACTGTCCAGTTCATGAAAGCCCACGGGTGGCTAGTCAACTGGAAGAATTCTTCCCTGGTTCCTGCTCAGAGCATGATGCGCCTGGGAGCGTTATTGGACACTCACAACCAGCAGTTGTTCTTGTTTCAGGAGAAAGTCCTGAAGCTTCAGGACAGGATTCGATGCTTCCTATCTCGTCCGCACGTATCGATACATTTGGCAATGCAAGTGCTAGGTCTCATGATGTCGGCTTTCGACATGGTGGAGTATGCTCAATTCCACTCTCGCCCTCTGCAGAAGTTAATTCTTGCCAAGTGGGACGGCCTGCCTCAACAGATCAGATCTCAAATGATCTTCTTGTCTGCAGAGGTCCGCCTGTCACTGAGCTGGTGGCTTCAGGACCATCGATTGAGTAGGGGTCGTCCCTTCTGGATATCCAACTGGGTTCTACCAACGACGGATGCCAGTCTGAGAGGTTGGGGCGCGGTGTTGGAACCACACTCCCTTCAGGGTCGGTGGACCGAGGAGGAGTCTCTACTCCCAATAAACATTCTGGTACTGCGGGCGGTGTTCAATGCACTGAACCTGGCCCAGCATTTGATACAGTACAGACCTGTTCAAGTACACTTGGACGACATCACCACGGCGGCGTACATCAATCATCACAGCGGCACTCTGTGCCGCATGGCAAGAGGGAAGTATCACGGATTCTTCAGTGGGCAGAACGCCATCTGCCGGCCATATTCGCAGTGTTCATTCCGGGAGTCCTAAACTAGGAAGCTGACTTTCTCAGTAGTCAGGATGCACACGCCGGAGAATGGAGCCTCCATCCAGAGGTGTTTCAACTTCTCATGGAAGAGTGGGGCCTTGCAGATGTGGCCTTGATGGCGTCTCGACACAATGATAAGGTTCCGGTCTTCGGAGCAAGGACAAGGGATTCTCGAGCAGCATCCGTGGACGCTCAGGCAATTCCATGGAACTTTCAGCTGCCGTATGTGTTCCCTCCGGTGTCACTCCTGCCCAGAGTAATACGGAAGTTCAAGCAAGTAGGAAGAAACCTACTTCTGATCGCTCCGGCGTGGCCTAGGCAGCACTGGTTTTCCGATCTACAGGGCCTCTCGCTGGATTGTCCCTTTCTACTTCCACAACAACCAGACTTCCTCATTCAGGGCCCTTGTGTTTACCAGGACTTGGCCCGTCTGGCTTTGACAACGTGGCTCTTGAAGCTTCCGTCTTGAGAGCCGTAAGCCGGCTTCTGCTCGGATTTACCATAGGGTCTGGAATGCTTACTTTACTTGGTGCGCATCTCATAATCATGACGTTTTCAAGTTTAGTACGGCCAAACTGTTGGCCTTCCTACAACAGCGCCTGGACTTAGGCCTTCGTCTGGCCTCCCTCAGGGTTCACATTTCTGCCTTGTCGGTTTGGTTTCAGAGAAAGATTGCTGCTCTACCTGATGTCCATACCTTCACTCAGGGCGTGTTGCGAATTCAGCCTCTTTATGTACCACCTGTGGCCCCTTGGGATCTGTTGGTGGCTATGGAGGCCTTGCAAGAGTCTCCGTTTGGACCTCTTGCGTCTGCAGTCCTTAAGTGGCTTTCCCTTAAGGTTTTGTTTTTGCTGGCTATCGCTTCAGCTAGAAGGGTCTCGGACTTGGGTGCCTTATCCTGTAAGTCCCCCTATCTGAATTTTCACAGTGACCGGGCGGTTCTTAGAACGCGCCCGGGTTATTTACCCAAGGTGGTGTCTCCCTTCCACCTTAATCAGGAGATTGTGGTTCCGGCCTTTAATTCTCCTGAGGCATCATCTAAAGAGTGGTCTTTGGATGTGGTACGGGCTCTCCGTATCTATGTGAAGAGAATCTCCTCCATTCAGATATCTGATTCTCTTTTTGTACGGTTTGGTTTTCACAAACGTGGCTGGCCTGCTAACCAGCAGACCTTGGCCAGATGGATTAGAATGGTGTTTGCACATGCTTATGTACAGGCTGGCCTTCCAGCTCCTGCTACAATTAAAGCCGTTCTACTCGGTCTGTAGGACCTTCTTGGGCGGCCCGCCAAAGTGTGACCCTTGATCAATTCTGCAAGGCGGCTACGTGGTCCTCAGTGAACACATTCATAAGGTTCTATGTCTTCGATACTTCCGCCTCCCAGGATGCTTCCTTTGGACGCCGGGTTCTTGAGCCCGCTACAGTGCGTCCCCTCCCATAAGGAACTGCTTTAGGACATCCCCAATGTTAATCCTTGTGGAGCCCAGTGTACCCGCAGCAGAAAACGAGATTTATGTAAGAACTTACCATTGTTAAATCTGTTCTGCGAGGTACACTGGGCGATAAAGCGCCCACCCTGACGCACTTGGCTTCTTTGGGTTGGTATGGCATTAGCCGCTGACACCCTCTCCTGTGGGGAGTGTGTGGTGTATGTGGCTACGAACGATTGTTGTCTCTGGTACCTGATACTGCATTGGGCTGGTTGACAAAACTGAGCTCCTGTGCACGGAGGCAGGGTGATATAGGAGGTGGAGCTATGCATCTTGGGAAGGTCAAAGCTTTGAGCCTGTTGGTGCCTTGGATCAAGATCCTACTCTACACCCCGATGTTAATCCTTGTGGAGCCCAGTGTACCTCGCAGAAAGAGACTTAACAACTAAGTTTTTACCATAAATCTCATTTTTTTATATATTATATATAATTTTTTTTTTTTTTTTATTAGTCCAAAATTATTGGGACCAGAATAATTTTGGATAATGGATTATTCCGTATTTTGGAATATTTTTTTCACCCACTATAGTGCCACATAGTGTTCATTCTAGCACCCTGCACCTTTCAAAATTCGTGCAGTTCCTCTTTCCTGCCTGGGGTGTCGCTCTTTGCTGTGATGCTTCTCAGCACACTCTGATCTGTTACTCAGTGCTGTGATACAGACCTGTGTGTGCTGAGAAGCACCAGAGCAGAGAGCGACACCACAGGCAGGAAAGAGGAACTGCACAGGATTTGAAAGGTGCAGGGTGCTAGAATGAACACTAGTGCCACACATAATGCCCCCAGTATTGTGCCAGTTACACGTCTCCCAGTGTAGTGCCAGTTACACATACTGTCCCCCAGCATAGTGCCTGATACACATAATTCTCCCTTTGCACCCCCATCCCCTGTGCAGCATGCCCCAGAGACTTACATTTGCAGGATGCTCCTTTGTGAGCATGCTGCTTCAGGGGTCTAGGCTCAGCCTGTGAGGGTTGTGGCTTTAATGGCTGCAGCTGGCTGCGAGGGCTCAGCGGCTCCTTAATCGCTGCTTCACACCACCATTGGCCATGATTGTGCCGGTGGGCGGTGCAGACACTGAGGCAACGTCATTGTGAGTGGACAGAAGCGGAACGCCAGAGATGCAGTTCCGCCCCAAGTTAACCCCTGCCAACGTGGCCGCAAAAGGTACCCTGTCCTTGGGCCCGAAAAGGATGTGGTAGGGGCCGCATGCGACCCGCGAGTTTGACACCCCAGGTCTAGAGCAGTAGTTCTCAATTATTTTCCACCAGGGTACCCACTAGCAGCCCACCTGCATTATTTGAATCCCCCAAATGTACAGAGCATTACATTTGTAATGACTATAAATTGACAGTAGATACAATGTTTAGGTGCTGCTATATATCTGAAAGCAATATATGTGCAATCAATCGTACGTAAATGTATTTCTCACATTACATTTTATTTATTTCAAAATTTTCATATACCGTATATACTCGAGTATAAGTCGACCCGAATATAAGCCGAGGCACCTAATTTTACCACAAAAAACTGGTAAAAATTACTGACTCGAGTATAAGCCTAGGGTGGGAAATGCACGGTGCCAGGGGTTTTCATGCTCAGGGTGTCATGCTCGTTGCCAGGGGTTTCATGCGGTAGGTGTTATGCTTGTTGCCAGGGGGTAATGCTTGTTGCTAGGGTTGTGCCCCCAGTGACAGATATCCCCCCCCAGTGCCAGATAAAAACATGCCCCCGTTGTTTTGCCCCCAGTAGTTATGCCCCTTCTTTGCCCCCAGTAGTTGTGTCCCCTCCTTCTTTGCCCCCAGTAGTTGTGCCCCCTCTCATTGCCCCCAGTCGTTGTGCCCCCTTTCTTTGCCCCCAGTAGTTATGCCCCCTTTCTTTGCCCCCAGTAGTTGTGCCCCCTTTCTTTGCCCCCAGTAGTTGTGCCCCCTTTCTTTGCCCCCAGTAGCTGTGCCCCCTCTTTCTTTGCCCCCTGTTGCTGTGCCCCCGTCGCCGCTTACAAACACACACAAACACAATACTTACCACTGCCCCGCTCCTGCTTCCCGACCGCTTCTTCTGCTGCTGCGCTGCTCTGCTCCGTCTGTCCGCCCGCTCTGTCTGGCCGCCCGCTCCGGCGCCCGCTTCCCGGCACCCGATCATCTCTATGGGAGAGACGACATGACGTCTCTCCCATAGCAACGCCGCACAGACACTAGAGGTCAATAATGACCTCTAGTGTCTGTCCCTGGAGCCGGCTGCAGCGGACGCCCACAAAGCCCACGGCGTCCGCTGCAGCCGTTGACTCGAGTATAAGCCGAGGGGGGCTTTTTCAGCATAGAAAAATGAGCTGAAAAAGTCGGCTTATGCTCGAGTATATACGGTATTCCACATTTGCTGTCTTGTACAGGGATATACTTTTTCATTTTGTCATTAGGGTTCCAATTTGATGCATGGGGCCAGAAATTCATAGAACACTATCAGGGGATATTTATTAAAGTTTGGTGAGAGATAAAGTATAAACCAATCACCTACTGTTGTTTTTTAAACAGAGCTTGTAAAATTACAGTTAGCCGAAGTTGATTGGTTAGTGCTTTCTCTCTTTCACATCTTTCTCCAGGTTTTAATAAATTTTCCCTTGCTCTTCCTACAGTATGGAGAGAATTCAATTAAGTGCATGAAATAAAAATAAAATAAAAAAAACCCTGCAGCGCGGGATTTTCCAGAGACTTTTTTTCCACACACCTCCACCTTGAAGTTTCCAATTAACTAGTAATTACTCACCTTTAGAAGTGGTGTCCTCTCCTCCAGAGTCGGGATGTGGACTCCTGCAGCAGCGGTGAGTGTCATGTATGTGGGTGAGTGTGTGTCCAGTGACAGTAACTGGCAGAACTATATCTCCTAGTAGCCACCTCGCCAGTGCAAAGATGGATGGGAGACGACCGGTCAGTTGAGTATTATTATTTTTTTTCACATGCAGCAGGGTTTTCAGAGCTGAAAACCCAGCATTTTTTTTTTACATTTTAATTGGCTACTGTGGGTATTAAGAGCGCGCATACCCGCAGTATTCCAAAATTGGGCGCGGGGTCCACAAGATTTTTTGCAGGCTAAACTTCGCACCCAATTGAATTCCCTCATATGTATCTAGTTGTCACCTGGATTCCCTGCCATTACAGAAAGTGTTTCATGTACCCCTACACAGAGAGTTCCCTGGGAGTACTAGTACACCAAGATGGGAACCACTGGTCTAGGTGAAGTTAGATAATAAATGCAAAAGTTTTATTTAATTTGTAAAATTGAATAAAATAAGTAGTCTCTAAAAATAAATTAAAACAATGACCAACTTACCACACGGTAGGGACCAGGCAAGAGCCATAATTAAATCTCCTAGGTAGTTTGGATGGCGAACAAGACCCCACCAGCCAGATACAAGAAGACATTTTCCTGTTGCTGTTGGGATTGTTTCAAGACCTTATTCAAGAGAAGAACATATTAATCAGACACAAATGAAAAAGAAAATCATACAATGTTGGGTTTTAATAGACAAATCACTACACCAGGTAAACAATTGAACAGATTGCGTATCCCACTTTTCCACACCAAGACTGCATGTAAAAAATAAGCAAAGTCCAAGACTTATTACAGAGACTCCCAGAAGCTCATGCTAATGGCATACATGGGGTCACACTAATAAAACAAAGACACGGACATATTTGTTTGATAATTATTAGCTTTGCAACATTAGTTAAAGAAAGAAATATCCTTCTAAAGCTGTTGTGTACTTATGGACACAGCTGATCTCCTATAGTAAGTAGCAGATGCCTGACCTAAGCAGTCTGAGTGCCCCACATGACTTCAGAAGTAAAGGTGCAGCCAGTAAGGTGGGGAAGATTAGACAGGAGTTGCAAATCCAGAAAGCTATTAGCCGTGGTGTTTACAACCCAGACATTTCTGGATAATGATGTTACATGGAAGACATTTGTTAAAACTTGCTCCTTTAGTTAAAAGTGCTTTGCATAGAGCCCATTGTAAACAGTTAGCAGAGAGGATGTCATTTCTTTAGTGTTCTGGCTTTGTAAGAAGAGGACCCTTTTCGCCAAGCTTCACAGAACTATTATGGATTGATACAGCCATTCGGATTCTTCAACAAAGGATCACTTTTGGGTCCGGATGGGAGAAAGGACTTTTTTTGTGATAATATGACACTGTGAATGTGGGTATTTTATATTAATGTATTATTTATTTTTTGGTTTGGTTTTATTTGGTTGCCTCTATTTTTTAGATAAGTTGGTAGGTACCATAACAAAAATGGCGACCACCTTACTTCTGAGCACTAGGTCTGATCACGTGACACACCCGTGGGAGTATACATAATAGATAACTGAAAGAAGGAAGTAGGGAGGAAGCCTTTTGAGATCGGATCATGTCACTGAGATACACATTTACTTGGGGAATAGTAAGTTATACCCTGACGGGTCCGATCATGTGACCGGAACAGGCACAGTGAACATGGCCGCGGGAGGACTTCCAGAGGGCATAGATGCACCATTATTATTGGGGATATAGGGACAGAACCAATATTAGAGAACTATCGGGGAAGGAGTTAGGTGATGCACCGTAAACATAATACATTTCCGGTCTCCGATTATTTTAGTTTTCCAAGGATTTTCCATGGATTCGTGTATCATTTTTTAATATTACTAGGAGGTACTAATTGGAACTATGCATATTATTATTATGAAATGATTGTTATAAAGGTTTTTTAATTGTTTTATATTAATTTGTAAATGAGAGTGGCTCCTCTCAGTAATTAAGGGAGACTACCTGAGAGGTACAAATATCTGGGAAAGGAGGCACTTGTACACGTGCCTTGACAAAGATCAGAGTTACTGATTAAAACGCGTTGGCTGACTAGAGGGACAGAATGGCGACCAGACGAGGAGAAGACGGGGTACCCATTCTTGGAGCTAATACCTTCCCCGAGGCTCTTTTTGGAACATCAATCGGTTCCTTTTATGTGTACCTTAAACTCCGTAAATCTGGTAGGAAGCCACCCTCCTAAGTGTTCATGTGGATGTAACACCTGTGAGTTATTTTATATATCATTGCACGGATATTTATTACTATGAAATTTTTTATTAAAATTATTGTTTTTACGAAAAAGGGATAAATTTGCATTTTTTTGGATATTTGGATTTACTGTTTATACCCACAGGTTTGTCTGATTTTCCTACTAGTGGGAAGCGGCATATATGCCTAATAAAGCTTTGAAGTGAAAATAAGATTTTACTTACCGATAAATCTATTTCTCGTAGTCCGTAGTGGATGCTGGGACTCCGTAAGGACCATGGGGAATAGCGGCTCCGCAGGAGACAGGGCACAAGAATAAAAGCTTTAGGATCAGGTGGTGTGCACTGGCTCCTCCCCCTATGACCCTCCTCCAAGCCTCAGTTAGGATACTGTGCCCGGACGAGCGTACATAATCAGGAAGGATATTGAATCCCGGGTAAGACTCATACCAGCCACACCAATCACACCGTACAACTTGTGATCTGAACCCAGTTAACAGTATGATAACAACGAAGGAGCCTCTGAAAAGATGGCTCACAACAACAATAACCCGATTTAGTTAACAATAACTATGTACAAGTATTGCAGACAATCCGCACTTGGGATGGGCGCCCAGCATCCACTACGGACTACGAGAAATAGATTTATCGGTAAGTAAAATCTTATTTTCTCTGACGTCCTAGTGGATGCTGGGACTCCGTAAGGACCATGGGGATTATACCAAAGCTCCCAAACGGGCGGGAGAGTGCGGATGACTCTGCAGCACCGAATGAGAGAACTCCAGGTCCTCCTCAGCCAGGGTATCAAATTTGTAGAATTTAGCAAACGTGTTTGCCCCTGACCAAGTAGCTGCTCGGCAAAGTTGTAAAGCCGAGACCCCTCGGGCAGCCGCCCAAGATGAGCCCACTTTCCTTGTGGAATGGGCTTTTACAGATTTTGGCTGTGGCAGGCCTGCCACAGAATGTGCAAGCTGAATTGTACTACAAATCCAACGAGCAATAGTCTGCTTAGAAGCAGGAGCACCCAGCTTGTTGGGTGCATACAGGATAAACAGCGAGTCAGACTTTCTGACTCCAGCCGTCCTGGAAACATATATTTTCAGGGCCCTGACAACGTCAAGTAACTTGGAGTCCTCCAAGTCCCTAGTAGCCGCAGGCACCACAATAGGTTGGTTCATGTGAAAAGCAGAAACCACCTTAGGGAGAAATTGAAGACGAGTCCTCAATTCTGCCCTGTCAGAATGAAAAATTAAGTAAGGGCTTTTATATGATAAAGCCGCCAATTCTGACACACGCCTGGCTGAAGCCAGGGCTAACAGCAACGTCACCTTCCATGTGAGATATTTTAAGTCCACAGTGGTGAGTGGTTCAAACCAATGTGACTTAAGGAACCTCAAAACAACATTGAGATCCCAAGGTGCCACTGGAGGCACAAAAGGAGGTTGTATATGCAGTACCCCTTTTACAAATGTCTGAACTTCAGGTACTGAAGCCAGTTCTTTCTGGAAGAAAATCGACAGGGCCGAAATTTGAACCTTAATGGACCCTAATTTTAGGCCCATAGACAGTCCTGTTTGCAGGAAATGGAGGAAACGACCCAGTTGAAATTCCTCTGTAGGGGCCTTCTTGGCCTCACACCACGCAACATATTTTCGCCAAATGCGGTGATAATGTTTTGCGGTTACATCCTTCCTGGCTTTGACCAGGGTAGGGATGACTTCATCTGGAATGCCTTTTTCCTTCAGGATCCGGCGTTCAACCGCCATGCCGTCAAACGCAGCCGCGGTAAGTCTTGGAACAGACAAGGCCTCTGCTGGAGCAGGTCCTTTCTTAGAGGTAGAGGCCACGGGTCTTCCGTGAGCATCTCTTGAAGTTCCGGGTACCAAGTCCTTCTTGGCCAATCCGGAACCACGAGTATCGTTCTTACTCCTCTCCTTCTTATGATTCTCAGTACTTTTGGTATGAGAGGCAGAGGAGGGAACACATACACTGACTGGTACACCCACGGTGTCACCAGAGCGTCCACCGCTATTGCCTGAGGGTCCCTTGACCTGGCGCAATATCTGTCTAGTTTTTTGTTTAGACGTGACGCCATCATGTCCACCTTTGGTTTTTCCCAACGGTTTACAATCAGGTGGAAGACTTCTGGGTGAAGTCCCCACTCTCCCGGGTGAAGGTCGTATCTGCTGAGGAAGTCTGCTTCCCAGTTGTCCACTCCCGGAATGAACACTGCTGACAGAGCTATCACATGATTTTCCGCCCAGCGAAGAATCCTTGCAGCTTCTGAAGAGATGTTTCCATGCTTGACCACAAGCCCTGGAAATTTTTTCCCTGTGTGACTGCCCCCCAGCCTCTCAGGCTGGCGTCCGTGGTCACCAGGACCCAATCCTGAATGCCAAATCTGCGGCCCTCTAGTAGATGAGCACTCTGCAGCCACCACAGAAGAGACACCCTTGTCCTTGTCGACAGGGTTATCCGCTGATGCATCTGAAGATGCGATCCGGACCATTTGTCCAGTAGATCCCACTGAAACGTTCTTGCATGGAATCTTCCGAATGGAATTGCTTCGTAAGAAGCCACCATTTTTCCCAGGACCCTCGTGCACTGATGCACTGACACCTGGCCTGGTTTTAGGAGGTTCCTGACTAGCTCGGATAACTCCCTGGCCTTCTCCTCCGGGAGAAACACCTTTTTCTGGACTGTGTCCAGAATCATTCCTAGGAACAGTAGACGTGTCGTTGGAATCAGCTGCGATTTTGGAATATTTAGGATCCACCCGTGCTGACGTAACACTACCTGAGATAGTGCTACTCCGACTTCTAACTGTTCCCTGGACCTTGCCCTTATCAGGAGATCGTCCAAGTAAGGGATAATTAAGACGCCTTTTCTTCGAAGAAGAATCATCATTTCGGCCATTACCTTGGTAAAGACCCGAGGTGCCGTGGACAACCCAAACGGCAGCGTCTGAAAACTGATAATGACAGTTTTGTACTACAAACCTTAGGTACCCTTGGTGAGACGGGTAGATTGGGACGTGGAGATAAGCATCCTTGATGTCCAGAGACACCATATAGTCCCCTTCTTCCAGGTTTGCTATCACCGCTCTGAGTGATTCCATCTTGAATTTGAACCTCTTTATGTAAGTGTTCAGGGATTTCAGATTTAAAATTGGTCTCACCGAGCCGTCCGGCTTCGGTACCACAAACAGCGTGGAATAATACCCCTTTCCCTGTTGTAGGAGGGGTACCTTGATTATCACCTGCTGGGAATACAGCTTGTGAATGGCTTCCAAAACTGCCTCCCTGTCGGAGGGAGACTTTGGTAGAGCAGACTTCAGGAACCGGCGAGGGGGAAACGCCTCGAATTCCAGTTTGTACCCCTGCGATACCACCTGTAGAATCCAGGGGTCCACTTGCGAGTGAGCCCACTGCGCGTTGAAATTCTTGAGACGGGCCCCCACCATGTCTGAGTCTGCTTGTAAAGCCCCAGCGTCATGCTGAAGACTTGGCAGAAGCAGGGGAGGGCTTCTGCTCCTGGGAAGCGGCTGCATGGTGCAGTCTTTTTCCCCTTCCTCTGCCCCGGGGCAGGAAGGAATGGCCTTTAGCTCGCTTGTACTTATGGGAACGAAAGGACTGAGTTTGAAAAGACGGTGTCTTTTTCTGCTGATGTGAAGTGACCTGGGGTAAAAAGGTGGATTTTCCAGCCGTTGCCGTGGCCACCAGGTCCGATAGACCAGCCCCAAATAACTCCTCCCCTTTATACGGCAATACTTCCATATGTCGTTTGGAATCCGCATCGCCTGACCACTGTCGCGTCCATAACGCTCTTCTGGCAGAAATGGACATAGCACTTACTCTTGATGCCAGGGTGCAAATATCCCTCTGTGCATCACGCATATATAGTAATGCATCCTTCAAATGCTCTATAGTTAACAGTATATTGTCCCTATCCAGGGTATCAATATTTTCAGTCAGGGAATCCGACCACGCGACGCCAGCACTGCACATCCAGGCTGAAGCGATTGCTGGTCGCAGTATAACACCAGTATGTGTGTATATACTTTTAAGAATATTTTCCAGCCTTCTATCTGCTGGTTCTTTGAGGGTGGCCGTATCAGGAGACGGTAACGCTACTTGTTTAGATAAACGTGTGAGCGCCTTATCTACCCTAGGGGGTGTTTCCCAACGTGTCCTAACCTCTAACGGGAAAGGATATAGTGCCAATAATTTTTTAGAAATTAGCAGTTTTTTGTCGGGGGAAACCCACGCTTTATCACACACCTCATTTAACTCATCTGACTCAGGGAAAACTATTGGTAGTTTTTTCACACCCCACATAATACCCTTCTTTGTGGTACTTGTAGTGTCAGAAATGTTCAATGCTTCTTTCATTGCCGTGATCATGTAACGTGTGGCCCTACTGGACATTACGTTTGTCTCCTCACCGTCGACACTAGACTCAGTATCTGTGTCTGGGTCTGTGTCGACCCACTGAGGTAACGGGCGTTTTAGGGCCCCTGACGGTGTCTGAGACGCCTGGACAGGCACTAATTGATTTGCCGGCTGTCTCATGTCATCAACCGTTCTTTGCAAAGTGCTGACATTATCACTTAATTCTTTAAATACGATCATCCAGTCAGGTGTCGACTCCCTAGGAGGTGACATCACTAACCCAGGCAATTGCTCCGCCTCCACATCATTTTCCTCCTCATACATGTCGACACACACGTACCGACACACAGCACACAAACCGGGAATGCTCTGATAGAGGACAGGACCCCACGAGCCCTTTGGAGAGACAGAGGGAGAGTCTGCCAGCACACACCAAGCGCTATATATATATACAGGGATAACCTTATATAAGTGTTATTCCCTTATAGCTGCTGTTTATATAGTTTTTAGCTGCCAATAGTGCCCCCCCTTCTCTTTTTTACCCTGATTCAGTAGCAAGTCTGCAGGGGAGAGTCAGGGAGCCGTCCTTCCAGCGGAGCTGTGAGGGAAAATGGCGCTTGTGTGCGGAGGAGATAGGCTCCGCCCCTTCACGACGTCCTTATCTCCCGCTTTTTCTGTAAAAAATGGCAGGGGTTAAAATACATCCATATAGCCCAAGAGCTATATGTGATGTATTCTTTAGCCAACCTAAGGTATTATCTGTTATATTGCGTCTCAGGGCGCTCCCCCCCAGCGCCCTGCACCCTCAGTGACCGGAGTGTGAAGTGTGCTGAGAGCAATGGCGCACAGCTGCGGTGCTGTGCGCTACCTTAGTCTGAAGACAGGATCGTCTTCTGCCGCCGATTTCACCGGACCTCTTCGCTCTTCTGGCTCTGTAAGGGGGCCGGCGGCGCGGCTCCGGGACCCATCCAGGCTGAACCTGTGATCGTCCCTCTGGAGCTAATGTCCAGTAGCCTAAGAAACCCGATCCACTCTGCACGCAGGTGAGTCCGTTTCTTCTCCCCTTAGTCCCACGATGCAGTGAGCCTGTTGCCAGCAGGACTCACTGAAAATAAAAAACCTAAAATATACTTTTATTCTAAGCAGCTCAGGAGAGCCACCTAGCCTGCACCCTTCTCGTTCGGGCACAAAAATCTAACTGAGGCTTGGAGGAGGGTCATAGGGGGAGGAGCCAGTGCACACCACCTGATCCTAAAGCTTTTATTCTTGTGCCCTGTCTCCTGCGGAGCCGCTATTCCCCATGGTCCTTACGGAGTCCCAGCATCCACTAGGACGTCAGAGAAACTGCTTTTACGTTTATTAGTGGAATATATGCTGGCAAAAACATATAAGTGATATTGCGTGTGAATATGCTGCACTAGATTGTTTTTCTGTGTGTTTCATATGTCTTACTGCCTGGACAATATCTTTCAAAATACTTGAGAAGAACCAAGCAGATTGAGAAAGTCCAAACCACTCAGAAGTTAAGTGAAAATATATGTTGTGATATTGGCTCATTAGGAGGCGCAGAGAAAGAGCCACCCCATTTTTTTTCTATATTAGTTAGCAGAGAGGAGCTGTCATGTATAATTTAGTACAGTTTTAAAGCAACAATTAATAGCATATAGGAATTTATACCCTATGTTAAGTGCACCTGTTCATTAATGCAAATATCTAATAAGCCAATCATGTGACAACAACTCGATGAATGAAAGCGTGAAGGTATGGGCAAGAGGTTCAGTTATTGTTCAGACCAGAAACCAGAATGGTGTAAAAAAAAAATAATAAGATTTTACTCACCGGTAAATCTATTTCTCGTAGTCCGTAGTGGATGCTGGGGACTCCGTAAGGACCATGGGGAATAGACGGGCACCGCAGGAGACAGGGCACTCTAAGAAAGAATTAGGACTACTGGTGTGCACTGGCTCCTCCCTCTATGTCCCTCCTCCAGACCTCAGTTAAGGAAACTGTGCCCGGAAGAGCTGACAGTACAAGGAAAGGATTTTGGAATCCAGGGTAAGACTCATACCAGCCACACCGTATAACTTGTGATAACTTACCCAGTTAACAGTATGAACAACAACAGAGCATCAGACAACCTGATGCAAACATAACATAACCCTTAGTTAAGCAATAACTATATACAAGTATAGCAGAAGAAGTCCGCACTTGGGACGGGCGCCCAGCATCCACTACGGACTACGAGAAATAGATTTACCGGTGAGTAAAATATTATTTTCTCTAACGTCCTAGTGGATGCTGGGGACTCCGTAAAGACCATGGGGATTATACCAAAGCTCCCAAACGGGCGGGAGAGTGCGGATGACTCTGCAGCACCGAATGAGCAAACACAAGGTCCTCCTCAGCCAGGGTATCAAATTTGTAGAATTTTGCAAACGTGTTTGAACCCGACCAAGTAGCTGCTCGGCAAAGCTGTAATGCCGAGACCCCTCAAGCAGCCGCCCAAGAAGAGCCCACCTTCCTTGTGGAATGGGCTTTTACAGATTTTGGATGCGGCAATCCAGCCGCAGAATGAGCCTGCTGAATCGTGTTACAGATCCAGAGAGCAATAGTTTGCTTTGAAGCAGGAGCACCCAGCTTGTTGGATGCATACAGGATAAACAGCGAGTCAGTTTCCTGACTCCAGCCGTTCTGGCTACATAAATCTTCAAAGCCCTGACTACATCTAGTAACTTGGAATCCTCCAAGTCACGAGTAGCCGCAGGCACCACAATAGGTTGGTTCAAATGAAAAGATGACACTACCTTCGGCAGAAATTGCGGACGAGTCCGTAATTCTGCCCTGTCCATATGGAAAACCAGATAGGGGCTTTTACATGACAAAGCCGCCAATTCTGACACACACCTAGCCGAAGCTAAGGCTAAGGCCAATAGCATGACCACTTTCCACGTGAGATACTTTAACTCCACGGTCTTAAGTGGCTCAAACCAGTGAGATTTCAGGAAACTCAACACCACGTTAAGATCCCAAGGTGCCACTGGTGGCACAAAATGGGGCTGAATATGCAGCACGTCTGAACCTCAGGAAGAGAAGCCAGTTCCTTTTGAAAGAAAATGGATAGGGCCGAAATCTGGACCTTTATGGACCCTAATTTTAAGCCCATAGTCACTCCCGACTGTAGGAAGTGAAGGAACCGGCCCAGCTGGAATTCCTCTGTAGGGGCCTTCCTGGCCTCACACCAAGCAACATATTTTCGCCATATACGGTGATAATGTTTTGCTGTCACGTCCTTCCTAGCCTTTATCAGCGTAGGAATAACTTCATCCGGAATGCCTTTTTCCGCTAGGATCCGGCGTTAAACCGCCATGCCGTCAAACGCAGCCGCGGTAAGTCTTGGAACAGGCAGGGCCCCTGTTGCAACATATCCTGTCTGAACAATGAGTATTGTTCTCACTCCTTTTTTTCTTACGATTCTCAGCACCTTGGGTATGAGAGGAAGAGGAGGAAAGACATAGACCGTCTGGAACACCCACGGTGTTACTAGTGCATCCACAGCTATCACCTGAGGGTCTCTTGACCTGGCGCAATACATTTGTAGCTTTTTGTTGAGACGGGATGCCATCATGTCCACTTGTGGCAGTTCCCATCGATTTGTAATCTGTGTGAAGACTTCTTGATGAAGTCCCCACTCTCCCGGGTGGAGGTCGTGCCTGCTGAGGAAGTCTGCTTCCCAGTTGTCCACTCCCGGAATGAACACTGCTGACAGTGCTTGCACGTGATTCTCCGCCCAACGAAGACTTCTGGTGGCTTCCGCCATCGCTACCCTGCTTCTTGTGCCGCCCTGGCGGTTTACATGAGCCACTGCGGTGATGTTGTCTGACTGAATCAGCACCGGTTGGTTGCGAAGCAGAGGCTCCGCTTGACTCAGGGCGTTGTATATGGCCCTTAGTTCCAGGATATTGATGTGCAGACAAGCCTCCTGACTTGACCACAGCCCTTGGAAGTTTCTTCCCTAAGAGACTACCCCCCACCCTCGGAGGCTTGCATCCGTGGTCACCAGGACCCAGTCCTGTATGCCGTACCTGCGGCCCTCGAGAAGGTGAGCACTCTGCAGCCACCACAGAAGAGACACCCTGGCCCTGGGGGATAGGGTGATCAGCAGATGCATCTGAAGATGCGATCCGGACCACTTGTCCAACAGATCCCACTGAAAATTTCTCGCATGGAACCTGCCGAAGGGAATGGCTTCGTATGACGCCACCATCTTACCCAGGACTCGCGTGCATTGATGCACCGACACCTGTTTTGGTTTTAAGAGGTCTCTGACCAGAGTCACGAGCTCCTGGGCCTTCTCCTCCGGGAGAAACACCTTCTTCTGGTCTGTGTCCAGAATCATGCCCAGGAAGGGCAGACGCGTCGTAGGAATCAGCTGCGACTTTGGAATATTCAGAATCCAGCCGTGCTGTTGCAACACTTCCTGAGAGTGTGCTACGCTGATCAGCAACTGCTCTCTGGACCTCGCATTTATGAGGAGATCGTCCAAGTATGGGATAATTGTGACTTCTTGCTTTCGTAGGAGCACCATCATTTCCGCCATTACCTTGGTAAATATTCTCGGTGCCGTGAACAGACCAAACAGCAACGTCTGGAATTGGTAATGACAGTCCTGTACCACAAATATGAGGTACTCCTGATGAGGTGGATAAATGGGGACATGCAGGTAAGCATCCTTTATGTCCAGAGACACCATAAAATCCCCCTCTTCCAGGCTCGCAATAACCGCCCTGAGCGATTCCATCTTGAACTTGAACCTTTTCAGGTAAATGCTCAGGGATTTTAAACTCAATATGGGTCTGACCGAACCGTCCGGTTTCGGAACCACAAACATTGTGGAATAGTAACCCCTTCCCTGTTGAGGAAGGGGAACCTGTACCACCACCTGCTGGAGATATAATTTGTGAATTGCCGCTAACGCTACTTCCCTTTCTATGGGGGAAGCTGGCAGGGCCGATTTGAGGTAACGGTGAGGGGGCATCACTTCAAATTCCAGCTTGTATCCCTGAGACACAATCTGTATAGCCCAGGGATCCACCTGTGAGCGAACCCACTGGTGGCTGAAACTTCGGAGACGCGCCCCCACCACTCCTGGCTCCACCTGTGGAGCCCCAGCGTCATGCGGTGGATTTAGTGGAAGCCGGGGAGGACTTCTGTTCCTGGGAACTAGCTGTATTGTGCAGCTTCTTTCCTCTACCCCTGCCTCTGGCAAGAAAGGACGCACCCTCTGACTTTCTTGCCTCTTTGAGATCGAAAGGACTGCATTTGGTAATACGGTGCTTTCTTAGGCTGTGAGGGAATGTATGGCAAAAAATTTGACTTCCCAGCCGTAGCTGTGGAAACTAGGTCCGAGAGACCATCCCCAAACAATTCCTCACCCATATAAGGTAAAACCTCCATGTGCTTTTTTGAGTCGGCATCACCTGTCCATTGCCGAGTCCACAGGACCCTTCTGGCAGAAATTGACATTGCATTTATTCTAGAGCCCAGTAGGCAAATGTCTCTCTGGGCATCCCTCATATATAGGACAGCGTCTTTTATATGCCCCAGGGTCAGTAATATAGTATCCTTGTCCAAGGTATCAAGTTCCTCAGACAGAGTATCTGTCCATGCTGCTACAGCACTACACATACAGGCCGACGCAATTGCCGGCCTCAGTATGGTACCGGAATGTGTATAAACGGACTTCAGGATACCTTCCTGCTTCCTATCCGCAGGATCCTTTAGGGAGGCCGTATCCTGTGACGGCAGGGCCACCTTCTTAGATAAGAGTGTCAAAGCTTTGTCTACCCTAGGGGAGGATTCCCAGCGTAACCTGTCCGTTGGCGGGAAAGGATACGCCATAAGTAATCGTTTGGAAATCTGCACTTTCCTATCAGGAGAATCCCAAGCTTTTTCACATAACTCATTTAACTCATGTGAAGGGGGAAAAGTCACTTCTTGCCTTTTTTCCCCAAACATATAAACCCTCTGGTCAGGGACAGGGTTTACCTCTGAAATGTGCAATACATCCTTCATTGCTATAATCATGTAGCGCATGGGTCTTCATCCTGTGGCCCTCCAGCTGCTGTGAAACTACACATCCCAGCATGCCCTGCCACAGTTTTGCTATTAAGGTATGCTAAAACTGAGGCAGGGCATGCTGGGATGTGTAGTTCCACGGCAGCTGGAGGGTCGCAGGTTGAAGACCCATGACGTAGCGGATGGCTTTAGCCATTTTAGGCTGCAACTTTGCATCATCGCCATCGACACTGGAGTCAGAATCCGTGTCGATATCTGTGTCAACAATCTGGGATAGTGGGCGCTTCTGAGACCCTGACGGCCTCTGCGCTGTAGGATCAGGCATGGGTTGAGACCCTGACTGTCCCAAGGCTTCAGCTTTATCCAACCTTTTATGCAAGGAGTTTACATTATCATTTAACACCTTCCACATATCCATCCAATCAGGTGTCGGCGGAGACACCACATTCATCTGCACCTGCTCTGCTTCCACATAGCCTTCCTCGTCAAACATGTCGACACACACGTACCGACACACCACACACACAGGGGATGCTCTATTTGAGGACAGAACCCCCACAAGGCCTTTTGGAGAGACAGAGAGAGAGTATGCCAGCACACACCCCAGCGCTATATAACCCAGGAATTACACAGTAACTTAGTGTTTACCCAGTAGCTGCTGTATTACTGATTTTTGAGCTAAATTTATGTGCCCCCCCTCTCTTTTTACCCTCTTTCTACCGTGATTCTGCAGGGGAGAGCCTGGGGAGCTTCCTCTCAGCGGAGCTGTGAAGAGAAAATGGCGCTGGTGAGTGCTGAGGAAGAAGCCCCGCCCCCTCAGCGGCGGGCTTCTGTCCCGCGATCTTGTGTAAAATAATGGCGGGGGCTCATGCATATATACAGTGGCCAGCTGTATATATGCTCTATTATGCCAGGAGGTACTCAATTGCTGCCCAGGGCGCCCCCCCCCCCCCCCTGCGCCCTGCACCCTACAGTGACCGGAGTGTGCGGGTTTAATGTGGGAGCAATGGCACACAGCTGCAGTGCTGTGCGCTACCTCATATGAAGACAGGAGTCTTCTGCCGCCGATTTTGAAGTTTTCTTGCTTCTCTCGCCGGCTTCTGTATTCTGGCTCTGCGAGGGGGACGGCGGCGCGGCTCCGGGATCGGACGACCAAGGGTGAGTTCCTGTGTTCGATCCCTCTGGAGCTAATGGTGTCCAGTAGCTTAAGAAGCACGACCTATCCGCAGTTAGTAGGTTTGCTTCTCTCCCCTCAGTCCCACGTAGCAGAGAGTCTGTTGCCAGCAGATCTCTCTGAAAATAAAAAATCCTAACTAAAATACTTTCTTATTAGCAAGCTCAGGAGAGCTCACTAAAATGCACCCAGCTCTGTCCGGGCACAGATTCTAACTGAGGTCTGGAGGAGGGACATAGAGGGAGGAGCCAGTGCACACCAGTAGTCCTAATTCTTTCTTAGAGTGCCCCGTCTCCTGCGGAGCCCGTCTATTCCCCATGGTCATTACGGAGTCCCCAGCATCCACTAGGACGTTAGAGAAAAAAAAATGTGATCTCAAAGATTTTGACCATGGAATGATACTCAATGATACTGGTGTAGCATATTCTAAATAAATGCTTACAGTATAAGAAGTTCCAGTTTACTTTCTAATACATACAGGTGTCTTATTATTGGAATATAAAAGCTTAGGCTGAAGTTTGGAAATGTGTTTAATCGGTATGAAAACAAAGCATATCAGGGCATATAAACTACTGCTTATTACTACAGATGGGTCATGTTAAAGACATAAAGGGGGGTATGCAATTATCTCAGTTTTTTCACCTAGGTGAAAAATATACGTTATGATAAGAACTTACCGTTGATAACGGTATTTCTCCTAAGTCCCCAGGATCCACAGGATAACAATGGGATATGATGAAGTGACAGCAGATTTGCACCAATCGATCAAAGCTTTTCCGGCCTCCCAGCATGCAACGGGCCCGTCTATATATCCCCGCCTCCTTGCTCAGGCAAATCGGTTGTATTCCAAAGCTCAAGACAGGAGCATCATAGATAGCCCTAATCAGGCGATACGAACACACATGTACACCCTTCCGTACAAGAAGGAAGAGGTTAGTGAGTAAAAGGATCCTCAAATCAGGTGCGTCAGGGTGGGATCCCTGTGGATCCTGTGGACTTAGGAGAAAATAAGAATTTACTTACCGATAATTCTATTTCTCGTAGTCCGTAGTGGATGCTGGGAACTCCGTAAGGACCATGGGGAATAGCGGCTCCGCAGGAGACTGGGCACAAAAAGTAAAAGCTTTAGACTAGCTGGTGTTCACTGGCTCCTCCCCCTATGACCCTCCTCCAAGCCTCAGTTAAGATACTGTGCCCGGACGAGCGTACATAATAAGGAAGGATCTTGAATCCCGGGTAAGACTCATACCAGCCACACCAATCACACCGTACAACTCGTGATCTGAACCCAGTTAACAGTATGATAACCGTATGGAGCCTCTGAAAAGAAGGCTTCCAACAATAAACAACCCGATTTGTTTGTAACAATAACTATATACAAGTATTGCAGACAATCCGCACTTGGGATGGGCGCCCAGCATCCACTACGGACTACGAGAAAATAAGATTTTACTTACCGATAAATCTATTTCTCGGAGTCCGTAGTGGATGCTGGGGTTCCTGAAAGGACCATGGGGAATAGCGGCTCCGCAGGAGACAGGGCACAAAAAGTAAAGCTTTTTCCGATCAGGTGGTGTGCACTGGCTCCTCCCCCTATGACCCTCCTCCAGACTCCAGTTAGGTACTGTGCCCGGACGAGCGTACACAATAAGGGAGGATTTTGAATCCCGGGTAAGACTCATACCAGCCACACCAATCACACCGTACAACTTGTGATCTAAACCCAGTTAACAGTATGATAACAGCGGAGCCTCTGAAAGATGGCTTCCTTCAACAATAACCCGAATTAGTTAACAATAACTATGTACAATTTATGCAGATAATCCGCACTTGGGATGGGCGCCCAGCATCCACTACGGACTCCGAGAAATAGATTTATCGGTAAGTAAAATCTTATTTTCTCTATCGTCCTAGTGGATGCTGGGGTTCCTGAAAGGACCATGGGGATTATACCAAAGCTCCCAAACGGGCGGGAGAGTGCGGATGACTCTGCAGCACCGAATGAGAGAACTCCAGGTCCTCCTTAGCCAGAGTATCAAATTTGTAAAATTTTACAAACGTGTTCTCCCCTGACCACGTAGCTGCTCGGCAAAGTTGTAATGCCGAGACCCCTCGGGCAGCCGCCCAAGATGAGCCCACCTTCCTTGTGGAGTGGGCCTTTACAGATTTAGGCTGTGGCAGGCCTGCCACAGAATGTGCAAGTTGGATTGTGCTACAGATCCAACGAGCAATCGTCTGCTTAGACGCCGGAGCACCCATCTTGTTGGGTGCATACAATATAAACAACGAGTCAGATTTTCTGACTCCAGCTGTCCTTGCAATATATATTTTTAATGCTCTGACAACGTCCAGTAACTTGGAGTCCTCCAAGTCACTTGTAGCCGCAGGCACTACAATAGGCTGGTTCAGATGAAATGCTGACACCACCTTAGGGAGAAAATGCGGACGAGTCCGCAGTTCTGCCCTGTCCGAATGGAAAATCAGATATGGGCTTTTGTAAGATAAAGCTGCCAATTCTGACACTCTCCTGGCAGAAGCCAGGGCTAGAAGCATGGTCACTTTCCATGTGAGATATTTCAAATCCACCTTTTTTAGTGGTTCAAACCAATGAGATTTTAGGAAATCCAAAACCACATTGAGATCCCACGGTGCCACTGGAGGCACCACAGGAGGCTGTATATGCAGCACTCCCTTAACAAAGGTCTGGACTTCAGGGACTGAAGCCAATTCTTTTTGAAAGAAAATCGACAGGGCCGAAATTTGAACCTTAATAGATCCCAATTTGAGACCCATTGACAATCCTGATTGCAGGAAATGTAGGAATCGACCCAGTTGAAATTCCTCCGTCGGAGCACTCCGATCTTCGCACCACGCAACATATTTTCGCCAAATTCGGTGATAATGTTGCACGGTTACTTCCTTCCTTGCTTTAATCAAAGTAGGAATGACTTCTTCCGGCATGCCTTTTTCCTTTAGGATCCGGCGTTCAACCGCCATGCCGTCAAACGCAGCCGCGGTAAGTCTTGAAACAGACAGGGACCCTGCTGAAGCAAGTCCCTCCTTAGAGGTAGAGGCCACGGATCTTCCGTGATCATCTCTTGAAGTTCCGGGTACCAAGTCCTTCTTGGCCAATCCGGAACCACTAGTATCGTTCTTACGCCTCTTTGCCGTATAATTCTCAATACTTTTGGTATGAGAGGCAGAGGAGGAAACACATACACCGACTGGTACACCCAAGGCGTTACCAGCGCGTCCACAGCTATTGCCTGCGGATCTCTTGACCTGGCGCAATACCTGTCCAGTTTTTTGTTGAGGCGAGACGCCATCATGTCCACCATTGGTCTTTCCCAACGGGTTACCAGCATGTGGAAGACTTCTGGATGAAGTCCCCACTCTCCCGGGTGAAGATCGTGTCTGCTGAGGAAGTCTGCTTCCCAGTTGTCCACTCCCGGGATGAACACTGCTGACAGTGCTATCACATGATTCTCTGCCCAGCGAAGAATCCTTGCAGCTTCTGCCATTGCACTCCTGCTTCTTGTGCCGCCCTGTCTGTTCACATGGGCGACTGCCGTGATGTTGTCCGACTGGATCAACACCGGTTTTCCCTGAAGCAGAGGTTCTGCCTGGCTTAGAGCATTGTATATTGCTCTTAGTTCCAGAATGTTTATGTGAAGAGACGTTTCCAGGCTCGTCCATACTCCCTGGAAGTTTCTTCCTTGTGTGACTGCTCCCCAGCCTCTCAGGCTGGCGTCCGTGGTCACCAGGATCCAATCCTGTATGCCGAATCTGCGGCCCTCCAATAGATGAGCACTCTGCAACCACCACAGAAGAGACACCCTTGTCCTTGGAGACAGGGTTATCCGCAGGTGCATCTGAAGATGCGACCCTGACCATTTGTTCAACAGATCCCTTTGGAAAATTCTTGCGTGGAATCTGCCGAATGGAATTGCTTCGTAAGAAGCCACCATTTTTCCCAGGACTCTTGTGCATTGATGTACAGACACCTTTCCTGGTTTTAGGAGGTTCCTGACAAGCTCGGATAACTCCTTGGCTTTTTCCTCCGGGAGAAAAACCTTTTTCTGAACCGTGTCCAGAATCATCCCTAGGAACAGCAGACGAGTTGTCGGCATTAACTGGGATTTTGGAATATTCAGAATCCACCCGTGCTGTTTTAGCACTTCCTGAGACAGTGCTAATCCCATCTCTAGCTGTTCTCTGGACCTCGCCCTTATTAGGAGATCGTCCAAGTATGGGATAATTAATACGCCTTTTCTTCGAAGAAGAATCATCATCTCGGCCATTACCTTTGTAAAGATCCGAGGTGCCGTGGACAATCCGAACGGCAGCGTCTGAAACTGATAGTGACAGTTTTGTACAACGAACCTGAGGTACCCCTGGTGTGAGGGGTAAATTGGAACGTGGAGATACGCATCCTTGATGTCCAAGGATACCATAAAGTCCCCCTCTTCCAGGTTCGCTATCACTGCTCTGAGTGACTCCATTTTGAACTTGAACTTCTTTATGTACAGGTTCAAGGACTTCAGATTTAGAATAGGCCTTACCGAGCCATCCGGCTTCGGTACCACAAAAAGAGTGGAATAATACCCCTTCCCTTGTTGCAGAAGAGGTACCTTGACTATCACCTGCTGAGAGTACAGCTTGTGAATGGCTTCCAACACCGTCTCCCTTTCGGAGGGGGACGTTGGTAAAGCAGACTTCAGGAAACGGCGAGGTGGATCTGTCTCTAATTCCAACCTGTATCCCTGAGATATTATCTGCAGGATCCAGGGATCTACTTGCGAGTGAGCCCACTGCGCGCTGTAATTTTTGAGACGACCCCCCACGGTCCCCGAGTCCGCTTGAGAAGCCCCAGCGTCATGCTGAGGCTTTTGTAGAAGCCGGGGAGGGCTTCTGATCCTGGGAAGGAGCTGCGTGTTGCTGTCTCTTCCCTCGACCTTTGCCTCGTGGCAGATATGAATAGCCCTTTGCTCTCTTATTTTTAAAGGAACGAAAGGGCTGCGGTTGAAAAGTCGGTGCCTTTTTCTGTTGGGGAGTGACTTGAGGTAGAAAGGTGGATTTCCCGGCTGTAGCCGTGGCCACCAAATCTGATAGACCGACTCCAAATAACTCCTCCCCTTTATACGGCAAAACTTCCATATGCCGTTTTGAATCCGCATCGCCTGTCCACTGTCGCGTCCATAAAGCTCTTCTGGCCGAAATGGACATAGCACTTACCCGTGATGCCAGTGTGCATATATCCCTCTGTGCATCACGCATATAAAGAAATGCATCCTTTATTTGTTCTAACGACAGTAAAATATTGTCCCTGTCCAGGGTATCAATATTTTCAATCAGGGATTCTGACCAAACTACCCCCGCACTGCCCATCCAGGCAGTCGCTACAGCTGGTCGTAGTATAACACCTGCATGTGTGTATATACTTTTTTGGATATTTTCCATCCTCCTATCTGATGGATCTTTAAGTGCGGCCGTCTCAGGAGAGGGTAACGCCACTTGTTTAGATAAGCGTGTTAGCGCCTTGTCCACCCTAGGAGGTGTTTCCCAGCGCTCCCTAACCTCTGGCGGGAAAGGGTATAATGCCAATAATTTCTTTGAAATTATCAGCTTTTTATCAGGGGCAACCCACGCTTCATTACACACGTCATTTAGTTCTTCTGATTCAGGAAAAACTATAGGTAGTTTTTTCATACCCCACATAATACCCTGTTTAGTGGTACCTGTAGTATCAGCTAAATGTAACGCCTCCTTCATTGCCAAAATCATATAACGTGTGGCCCTACTGGAAAATACGGTTGATTCGTCACCGTCACCACTGGAGTCATCGCCTGTGTCTGGGTCTGTGTCGACCGACTGAGGCAAAGGGCGTTTCACAGCCCCTGACGGTGTTTGAGTCGCCTGGACAGGCACTAATTGATTGTCCGGCCGTCTCATGTCGTCAAACGACTGCTTTAGCGTGTTGACACTATCCCGTAGTTCCATAAATAAAGGCATCCATTCTGGTGTCGACTCCCTAGGGGGTGACATCCTCATATTTGGCAATTGCTCCGCCTCCACACCAATATCGTCCTCATACATGTCGACACACACGTACCGACACACAGCAGACACACAGGGAATGCTCCTAACGAAGACAGGACCCACTAGCCCTTTGGGGAGACAGAGGGAGAGTTTGCCAGCACACACCAAAAACGCTATATATATATATCAGGGATAGCCTTATAATAAGTGCTCCCTTATAGCTGCTTTGTTATATCAAAATATCGCCATAAATGTGCCCCCCCCTCTCTGTTTTACCCTGTTTCTGTAGTGTAGTGCAGGGGAGAGACTTGGGAGCCGTCCTGACCAGCGGAGCTGTGAGAGGAAATGGCGCCGTGTGCTGAGGAGATAGGCCCCGCCCCTTTTCCGGCGGGCTCGTCTCCCGCTATTTAGAAAAATTAGGCAGGGGTTAAATATCTCCATATAGCCTCTAGGGCTATATGTGAGGTATTTTTAGCCTTTATAGGTACTCATTTGCCTCCCAGGGCGCCCCCCTCCCAGCGCCCTGCACCCTCAGTGACTGCCGTGTGAAGTGTGCTGAGAGGAAAATGGCGCACAGCTGCAGTGCTGTGCGCTACCTTTAGAAGACTGCAGGAGTCTTCAGCCGCCGATTCTGGACCTCTTCTGATTTCAGCATCTGCAAGGGGGCCGGCGGCGTGGCTCCGGTGACCATCCAGGCTGTACCTGTGATCGTCCCTCTGGAGCTTGATGTCCAGTAGCCAAGAAACCAATCCATCCTGCACGCAGGTGAGTTGACTCCTTCTCCCCTCAGTCCCTCGCTGCAGTGATCCTGTTGCCAGCAGGAATCACTGTAAAATAAAAAACCTAGCTAAACTTTCTCTAAGCAGCTCTTTAGGAGAGCCACCTAGATTGCACCCTTCTCGGCCGGGCACAAAAATCTAACTGGAGTCTGGAGGAGGGTCATAGGGGGAGGAGCCAGTGCACACCACCTGATCGGAAAAAGCTTTACTTTTTGTGCCCTGTCTCCTGCGGAGCCGCTATTCCCCATGGTCCTTTCAGGAACCCCAGCATCCACTAGGACGATAGAGAAATAGAATTATCGGTAAGTAAATTCTTATTTTCTCTGACGTCCTAGTGGATGCTGGGAACTCCGTAAGGACCATGGGGATTATACCAAAGCTCCCAAACGGGCGGGAGAGTGCGGATGACTCTGCAGCACCGAATGAGAGAACTCCAGGTCCTCCTCAGCCAGGGTATCAAATTTGTAGAATTTAGCAAACGTGTTTGCCCCTGACCAAGTAGCTGCTCGGCAAAGTTGTAAAGCCGAGACCCCTCGGGCAGCCGCCCAAGATGAGCCCACCTTCCTTGTGGAATGGGCTTTTACAGATTTTGGCTGTGGCAGGCCTGCCACAGAATGTGCAAGTTGAATTGTACCACAAATCCAACGAGCAACCGTCTGCTCAGAAGCAGGAGCACCCAGCTTGTTGGGTGCATACAGTATAAACAGCGAGTCAGATTTTCTGACTCCAGCCGTCCTGGAAACATATTTTCAGGGCCCTGACCACGTCCAGCAACTTGGAGTCCTCCAAGTCCCTAGTAGCCACAGGCACCACAATAGGTTGATTCATGTGAAATGCTGAAACCACCTTAGGGAGAAATTGAGGACGAGTCCTCAATTCCGCCCTATCCGAATGAAATATCAGGTAAGGGCTTTTATAGGATAAAGCCGCCAATTCTGATACGCGCCTGGCTGAAGCCAGGGCCAACAGCATTACCACTTTCCATGTGAGATATTTCAAATCCACTGTGGCAAGTGGTTCAAACCAATGTGATTTTAGGAACCCTAAAACTACATTGAGATCCCAAGGTGCCACTGGAGGCACAAAAGGAGGCTGTATATGCAGTACCCCTTTGACAAACGTCTGAACTTCAGGCACTGAAGCCAGTTCTTTCTGGAAGAAGATCGACAGGGCCGAAATTTGAACCTTAATGGATCCTAATTTTAGGCCCATAGACAATCCTGCTTGCAGGAAATGTAGGAAACGACCCAGTTGAAATTCCTCCGTAGGGGCCTTCTTGGCCTCACACCACGCAACATATTTTCGCCAAATGCGATGATAATGTTTTGCAGTTACATCCTTCCTGGCCTTGATCAGGGTAGGGATGACTTCATCTGGAATGCCTTTTTCCTTCAGGATCCGGCGTTCAACCGCCATGCCGTCAAACGCAGCCGCGGTAAGTCTTGGAACAGACAAGGTCCCTGCTGGAGCAGGTCCTTCCTCAGAGGTAGAGGCCACGGGTCCTCCGTGAGCATCTCTTGCAGCTCCGGGTACCAAGTTCTTCTTGGCCAATCCGGAGCCACGAGTATCGTTCTTACTCCTCTCCTTCTTATGATTCTCAGTACTTTTGGTATGAGAGGAAGAGGAGGGAACACATATACCGACTGGAACACCCACGGAGTTACCAGAGCGTCCACCGCTATTGCCTGAGGGTCCCTTGACCTGGCGCAATATCTGTCCAGTTTCTTGTTGAGACGGGACGCCATCATGTCTACCTTTGGTTTTCCCAACGGTTTACAATCACTTGGAAGACTTCTGGATGAAGTCCCCACTCCCCCGGGTGGAGGTCGTGTCTGCTGAGGAAGTCTGCTTCCCAGTTGTCCACTCCCGGAATGAACACTGCTGACAGTGCTATCACATGATTTTCCGCCCAGCGGAGAATCCTTGCAGCTTCTGCCATTGCCCTCCTGCTTCTTGTGCCGCCCTGTCTGTTTACGTGGGCGACAGCCGTGATGTTGTCCGACTGGATCAATACCGGTTGACCCTGAAGCAGAGGCCTTGCTTGACTTAGGGCATTGTAAATGGCCCTTAGCTCTAGGATATTTATGTGAAGAGACGTTTCCATGCTTGACAATAAGCCCTGGAAATTTCTTCCCTGTGTGACTGCTCCCCAGCCTCTCAGGCTGGCATCCGTGGTTACCAGCATCCAATCCTGAATGCCGAATCTGCGGCCCTCTAGAAGATGAGCCTTCTGTAACCACCACAGGAGAGATACCCTTGTCCTTGGAGATAGGGTTATCCGCTGATGCATCTTTAGATGCGATCCGGACCATTTGTCCAGCAGATCCCACTGAAAAGTTCTTGCATGGAATCTTCTGAATGGAATCGCTTCGTAAGAAGCCACCATTTTTCCCAGGACTCTCGTGCACTGATACTTGTCCTGGTTTTAGGAGGTTCCTGACTAGCTCGGATAACTCCCTGGCCTTCTCCTCCGGGAGAAACACCTTTTTCTGGACTGTGTCCAGAATCATCCCTAGGAACAGTAGACGTGTTGTTGGAATCAGCTGTGATTTTGGGATATTTAGAATCCACCCGTGCTGACGTAGCACTACCTAAGATAGTGCTACTCCGACCTCTAACTGTTCCCTGGACCTTGCCCTTATCAGGAGATCGTCCAAGTAAGGGATAATTAATACGCCTTTTCTTCGAAGAAGAATCATAATTTCGGCCATTACCTTGGTAAAGACCCGTGGTGCCGTGGACAATCCAAACGGCAGCGTCTGAAACTGATAATGACAGTTTTGTATCACAAACCTGAGGTACCCTTGGTGAGAAGGGTAGATTGGGACATGGAGATAAGCATCCTTGATGTCTAGAGATACCATATAGTCCCCTTCTTCCAGGTTCGCTATCACTGCTCTGAGTGACTCCATCTTGAATTTGAACCTTTTTATGTAAGTGTTCAAAGATTTTAGATTTAAAATTGGTCTCACCGAGCCGTCCGGCTTCGGTACCACAAACAGCGTGGAATAATACCCCTTTCCCTGTTGTAGGAGGGGTACCTTGATTATCACCTGCTGGGAATCCAGCTTGTGAATAGCTTCCAATACTGCCTCCCTGTCGGAGGGAGACGTTGGTAGAGCAGACTTCAGGAACCGGCGAGGGGGAGACGTCTCGAATTCCAATTTGTACCCCTGTGATACTACCTGCAGGATCCAGGGGTCCACTTGCGAGTGAGCCCACTGCGCGCTGAAATTCTTGAGACGGCCCCCCACCGTGCCCGAGACTGCTTGCAGAGCCCCAGCGTCATGCTGAGGACTTGGCAGAAGCGGGGGAGGGCTTCTGCTCCTGGGAAGAGGCTGCATGGTGCAGTCTTTTTCCCCTTCCTCTGCCCCGGGGCAGGAACGAGCGGCCTTTTTCCCTCTTGCCCTTATAGGGACGAAAGGACTGGGTTTGAAAAGACGGTGTCTTTTTCTGCTGAGAGGTGACCTGGGGTAAAAAGGTGGATTTTCCAGCCGTTGCTGTGGCCACCAGGTCCCATAGACCGACCCCAAATAACTCCTCCCCTTTATACGGCAATACTTGCCTATGTCGTTTGGAATCCGCATCACCTGACCACTGTCGCGTCCATAACGTTCTTCTGGCAGAAATGGACATCGCACTTACTCTAGATGCCAGGGTGCAAATATCCCTCTGTGCATCTCGCATATATAGTAATGCATCCTTTAAATGCTCTATAGTTAATAATATACTGTCCCTATCCAGGGTATCAATATTTTCAGTCAGGGAATCCGACCAAGCCACTCCAGCGCTGCACATCCAGGCTGAGGCGATCGCTGGTCGCAGTATAACACCGGTATGTGTGTATATACCTTTTAGGATATGTTCCAGCCTTCTATCAGCTGGTTCCTTGAGGGCGGCCGTATCAGGAGACGGTAACGCCACTTGTTTTGATAAGCGTGTGAGCGCCTTATCTACCCTAGGGGGTGTTTCCCAACGTGCCCTAACCTCTGGCGGGAAAGGGTATAGTGCCAATAATTTATTAGAAATCAGCAGTTTTTTATCGGGGGAAACCCACGCTTTATCACACACCTCATTTAATTCATCTGACTCAGGAAAAACCACTGGTAGTTTTTTCACACCCCACATAATACCCTTTTTTGTGGTACTTGTAGTGTCAGAAATGTTCAATGCCTCCTTCATTGCCGTGATCATGTAACGTGTGGCCCTACTGGACATTACGTTTGTCTCGTCACCGTCTTGCAAAGTGCTGACATTGTCACGTAATTCTTTAATTACTACCATCCAGTCAGGTGTCGACTCCCTAGGGGGTGACATCACTAACACAGGCAATTGCTCTGCTTCCACATAATTTTCCTCCTCATACATGTCGACACAATCGTACCGACACCCAGCACACACACAGGGAATGCTCTGATAGAGGACAGGACCCCACTAGCCCTTTGGGGAGACAGAGGGAGAGTTTGCCAGCACACACCAGAGCGCTATATATATACAGGGATAACCTTATATAAGTGTTACTCCCTGTTATAGCTGCTGTATTTATATATTAGCTGCCAATAGTGCCCCCCTCTCTGTTTTACCCTGTTTCTGTAGTGCAGGACTGCAGGGGAGAGTCAGGGAGCCGTCCTTCCAGCGGAGCTGTGAAAGAAAATGGCGCTTGTGTGCTGAGGAGAAAGGCTCCGCCCCCTTCACGGCGGCCTTTTCTCCCGCTTTTTTCAGGAAACTGGCAGGGGATAAATGCATCCATATAGCCCAGGAGCTATATGTGATGCATTTTTTTTTAGCCATATAAGGTTTTTATATCGTTTTTATTGCGTCTCAGGGCGCTCCCCCCCAGCGCCCTGCACCATCAGTGACCGGAGTGTGAAGTGTGCTGAGAGCAATGGCGCACAGCTGCAGTGCTGTGCGCTACCTTATTTGAAGACAGGAACGTCTTCTGCCGCCGCTTTCTCCGGACCTCTTCGCTCTTCTGGCTCTGTAAGGGGGCCGGCGGCGCGGCTCCGGGACCCATCCAGGCTGAACCTGTGATCGTCCCTCTGGAGCTAATGTCCAGTAGCCAAGAAGCCCAATCCACTCTGCAGTCAGGTGAGTTCGCTTCTTCTCCCCTTAGTCCCACGATGCAGTGAGCCTGTTGCCAGCAGGACTCACTGAAAATAAAAAACCTATTTAAACTTTTACTTCTAAGCAGCTCAGGAGAGCCACCTAGCTTGCACCCTTCTCGTTCGGGCACAAAAATCTAACTGAGGCTTGGAGGAGGGTCATAGGGGGAGGAGCCAGTGCACACCAGCTAGTCTAAAGCTTTTACTTTTTGTGCCCAGTCTCCTGCGGAGCCGCTATTCCCCATGGTCCTTACGGAGTTCCCAGCATCCACTAGGACGTCAGAGAAATACAGTTATCAACGGTAAGTTCTTACCATAACGTATATTTCTCCAGCAGGGTCCACAGGTTATCCACAGGATAACAATGGGATTTCCCAAAGCAATTTAGTGGTGGGGACACTCCTGATTGGACAGGAGAATCCTTCGCCCAAATTCAGCGTCATGAGAGGCAAAGGTATCCAAGGCTTAATGTCTAATGAATGTGTTAATGGAAGACCATGTGGCTGCCTTACATATCTGTTCTGCTGAAGCACCACGTTGTGCTGCCCATAATGGACCTACCTTACGAGTAGAGTGAGACATTAGCCGGAACAGGGAGATCAGCTTGAGAATATGCTTCTGAAATAGTCATCCGAAGCCATCTTGCCAGTGTCTGCTTATCAGAAGGCCATCCTCTCTTGTGAAATCCGTAGAGAATGAAGAGAGAATCTGTCTTTCTGATGGCACTGGTACGATCCACGTAGATCCTTAATGCACGGAACACGTCCAGCGATGCATCTCGCGCAGAAAGGCCCTGTACCTGGAAAGCCGGGACTACAATTTCTTTATTAAGGTGGAATTTAGACACCACCTTCGGAAGATACCAAGATCTAGTTCTGAGAACTGCTTTATCTGGATAAAAAAAAAAAAATCAGAAATGGGAAACGACATGATAATGCCCCTAAATCTGATACTCTTCTAGCTGACGCCATAGCCAGTAGAAAGAGAACTTTAGCTGTCAACCATTTAAGATCCACTTTATTAAGTGGTTCAAATGGGGCAACTTGAAGTGCTTTCAGGACTAGACTTAAGTCCCAAGGCACTGTAGAAGGAAAAAAAGGAGGTTGAATGCGCAGCATTCCCTGGAAAAAAGTACACACATCCTGTAAATTGGCAATTTTCTTTTGGAACCATACAGTCAATGCAGACACTTGCACTCTCAAGGTAGCCAACTTCAAACCTTTATCCATTCCTGCCTGAAGGAATGCTAAGAGCCTGGAAACTTTGAAAGCCTTTGGGTCCATTTTCCGTTCACTGCACCAATGAATATAGGTTTGCTATATTCGGTGATAAATGCGAGCTGAGGAAGGTTTCCTGCTCTGAGCATAGTTTGAATTATCTGTTGTGAGAATCCTCTCGACTTCAAGATAGAGATTTCAAGAGCCACGCCGTCAAAGACAGTCGATCCAGATGTCTGTGATAACAAGGGCCCTGCATCAGTAGATCTGGACGTTGAGGGAGCAGTGTCACAACTGAGGGTTTAGGCTGACGGGAGGAAGCCTCAGTTGTAGGGGCTGAGTTGAAATTAAACCTGGGAGGTTTAATCAGACCCCTGGACATGTAAGTGCAGAAAGATTACCCGAAGGTGTGACCATGACAACCAGTTTAAAATTCAAAATAAAAGTTTATTAACAAACTCCGTGTGATAACAAGCAGTATTCAAGTTTAGCAAAGACAGTGGCAAATAACACAGTTCCTGGAATACATAACCATAGGAGGTATCTCAGAGCACTGGTAGGTTTAGAACAGATGTAAAAGTCCTTTGATGGAATCACCTTACCAGGCCTGGTTGTAGTTGTAGAAATAGCCGAGGAACATGCCAGTAGTTGTAGCAGGTGAATCTGTAACTTGAGTATGCGGCTGTATCAGCTGGATGGAACCAGCCAGGTGGTAAGACACGGAGTGGATGCTGAGTGGAATCAGCCAGGTGATGAAATGCAGAGTGGATGCTGAATGGAATCAGCCAGGTACTAAAGTCACGGAGTGGATGCTGGATGGAACCAGCCAGGTGATAAAACACAGAGTGGATGATGTGAGATGCTAGGGAGCGTAGAAACAGAATAGCTGAAAGATGATTACCGGTGGTAGTGGATACTGCTGGTAAGATAGGATCCGCTGGATCAGCACCGGTGTTTGATAGAAGCTGGAATCAGTTGAAAGCTGGCTGCTTGGAAGCAGATAGTAGATAGCTGGAAACTGGACAGCCACGGAAGGCTGTAGAGTCAGGCTGCACTGCAAGATGGAAAGCAGGTGCGGGTCTCTTTGTGGATGCTGGAGACAGGAACTGGAACCTGAAAAACAAGCCACAGGAGAGAGAGACTGGAACAAGGTATGACATTCAAAGCACTGACATCTATCTGGCCCAGACACAGGATACTTATACCTGCTGCTGTGCAGGCATTGGCTGGGCAATTATGCAGATTCCAGAGACGGTGGATTGGAGGAATTGGAGCATGTGATCAAATCCAACATGGCTGCGCCCATGCTGGAACCTGGAGGGAAAACTGGTTTGAAATGAAATGTGCAAACATAATGATAATGGCGGCGCCGGCCACGGAGGACAGGAGACGCCAGATGACTGTTATATGCTGAGACACTTGGAGGGCAGCAGAGGCCGCGGCAGGCATGATACATGATTCTGAGAACCTGCAGCAATAACACAGTAACGGCGGCGGAGGCCGTGGAGGACGGGAGACGCCATGTTGGATTCAAACATGGCGCCGCTGTGGTAGTGTCTCAGAATGACAGGAGGGATGCGCAGAGTGTTGATACAGATGAGATCCGGATTTGGAACGCTGGGCCAGTCTCAGAAGACACCTAAACGGCAGGTAATGGCGTCCAGATACCCGGATCGTGACAAGCAGAAGTGGAACATCCATCGACATCCTCTGCAGATATGTGTACCAATGTCTTCTGGGCCAAGCCGGAGCTATTAGTATCACGGCACCTTTCCCTTGCTTTATCTTTCTCACCACCCTGGGTAATAGGTTGATTTGAGGAAACGCATAAGCCAGATGAAAGTCCCATCTCACCAACAGGGCATCCACAAAGATCGCTCTGGGATCCTTTGTTCTTGACCCGTATGCGAGAATTTTGTAGTTCAGACGGGACGCCATGAGATCCATCTCTAGCAACCCCCACTTGTCTACTAGAGTATGGAAGACCTCCAGGTGTATAGACCATTCGCTTGCCTGAATGGCGTGTTGACTGAGAAAGTTCGCGTCCCAGTTTAGGACTCCCGGAACGAACACTGCGGACAAAGCTGGATGATGAAGTTCTGCCCACTTTAGTATGTGACTTACCTCCTTCATCGCTTTTCGGCTGCGAGTTTCTCCCTGATGGTGGAGGTACGCTACTGCCGTCGCATTGTCCGAGCGGATCTGGACTGGTTTTCCCCGAAGAATGTCCTTTGCCTGAATCAGTGCCATGTATATGGCCCGAAGTTCCAATATGTTTCTTGGCAGGCAACTTTCTTTCTTGGTCCATTGCCCCTGAAAACACAACCTTCCTTATACTGCTCCCCAGCCCTGGAGACTGGCGTCTGTCGTCAGAATTTCCCAATCTGATATCCAAAGGGATCACCCCTTGTCCAGATGGGATGTCTGTAGCCACCAGGCTAATGACCTTCTTACTTCAATCGTAAGAGACATGGTCTGTGTTTTTATCATCTGATGCAACCCATTCCATTTGGCAAGAATCAGACGCTGCAGAGGGAATTGTGCATACTCCACCATGTCGAATGTTGACACCATCAAACCCATCACGCGCATTGCTGTGTGAATGGACACCTTTTGACTGTGTAACAAGTTCTGAATCCTTGACTGGACCTTGGATATCTTGTTCAGAGGTAAAATTACTTTACTCTGAAGACCTGAATCCAGTACAGCCCTCAAGGGAGTCATCCATTGTAACGGAACCAGAGGCTATTTTGCCCAGTTTATGAGCCACCCGTGGTTCTGCAGACATGTTATTGTCTATTGCAGATGACATAACAGCAAATCCTGCGTCTATGCCAGGATTAAAAGATCGTTGAGGTATGGAAAAACTCTTATCCCCTGCTGGCGGAGATAAGCTGCCATTACCACCATAATCTTGGGGAATACTCTGGGAGCTGTGGCTAACCCAAAAGGTAGGGCCTGGAACTGAAAATGCTGTTGGAGGATAGCGAACCTGAGATAGCACTGATGGGACAGTGCTATAGGAACATGTAGGTAAGAATCCTGTATATCCAGGGATACCATATAATCCCCTGGTTCCATGGCCAAAATTATGGAATGTAACGTCTCCATGTGAAAACGAGGTACTCAAATATATTTGTTCAGTACTTTGAGATTGAGACTGGGCCAAAAAGACCCATTTGGCTTCTGAACTAAAAATAAGATTTTACTCACCAGTAAATCTATTTCTCGTAGTCCGTAGTGGATGCTGGGGACTCCGTAAGGACCATGGGGAACAGCGGCTCCGCAGGAGACTGGGCACAGCTAAGCAAGAATTAGGACTACCTGGTGTGCACTGGCTCCTCCCACTATGACCCTCCTCCAGACTTCAGTAAGGATACTGTGCCCGGAAGAGCTGACACAATAAGGAAAGGATTTTGAATCCCGGGTAAGACTCATACCAGCCACACCAATCACACCGTATTACTCGTGATATTATACCCAGTTAACAGTATGAACATAACAGAGCCTCTCAACAGATGGCTCAACAATAACCCTTTTAGTTAACAATAACTATATACAAGTATTGCAGACAGTCCGCACTTGGGACGGGCGCCCAGCATCCACTACGGACTACGAGAAATAGATTTACCGGTGAGTAAAATCTTATTTTCTCTAACGTCCTAGTGGATGCTGGGGACTCCGTAAGGACCATGGGGATTATACCAAAGCTCCCAAATGGGCGGGAGAGTGCGGATGACTCTGCAGCACCGAATGAGAGAACTCAAGGTCCTCCTCAGCCAGGGTATCAAATTTGTAGAATTTTGCAAACGTGTTTGCCCCTGACCAAGTAGCAGCTCGGCAAAGTTGTAAAGCCGAGACCCCTCGGGCAGCCGCCCAAGAAGAGCCCACTTTCCTCGTGGAATGGGCTTTTACAGATTTAGGCTGTGGCAGGCCAGCCACAGAATGTGCAAGCTGAATTGTGCTACAAATCCAGCGAGCAATAGTCTGCTTTGAAGCAGGAGCACCCATCTTGTTTGGTGCATACAGGATAAATAGCGAGTCAGTTTTCCTGACTCCAGCCGTCCTGGAAACATACATTTTCAAGGCCCTGACTACGTCCAGTAACTTGGAGTCCTCCAAGTCCCTAGTAGCCGCAGGCACCACGATAGGTTGGTTCAAGTGAAAAGCGGATACCACCTTAGGAAGAAATTGGGGACGAGTCCTCAATTCTGCCCTATCCATATGGAAAATCAAATAGGGGCTTTTACATGACAAAGCCGCCAATTCTGACACCCGCCTTGCCGAAGCCAAGGCCAAAAGCATGACCACTTTCCACGTGAGATATTTTAAATCCACGGTTTTGAGTGGCTCAAACCAATGTGACTTTATGAAACCCAACACCCCGTTGAGGTCCCACGGTGCCACTGGGGGCACAAAAGGAGGCTGAATATGCAGCACTCCCTTGACAAATGTCTGAACTTCAGGCAGTGAAGCCAGTTCTTTTTGGAAGAAAAATCGACAGAGCCGAAATCTGGACCTTAATGGAACCCAATTTTAGGCCCATAGTCACCCCTGACTGTAGAAAGTGCAGAAATCGACCTAACTGGAATTCCTCCGTTGGGGCCTTCCTGGCCTCACACCACGCAACATATTTTCGCCATATGCGGTGATAATGTTGTACGGTTACATCTTTCCTAGCTTTAATAAGCGTAGGAATGACTTCCTCCGGAATACCCTTTTCTTTTAGGATCCGGCGTTCAACCGCCATGCCGTCAAACGCAGCCGCGGTAAATCTTGGAACAGACAGGGCCCCTGCAGCAGCAGGTCCTGTCTGAGCGGCAGAGGCCATGGGTCCTCTGAGATCATTTCTTGAAGTTCCGGGTACCAAGCTCTTCTTGGCCAATCCGGAACAATGAGTATAGTTCTTACGCCTCTTCTCCTTATTATCCTCAGTACCTTGGGTATGAGAGGAAGAGGAGGGAACACATAAACCGACCGGTACACCCACGGTGTCACTAGAGCGTCCACAGCTATCGCCGGAGGGTCTCTTGACCTGGCGCAATATTTTTCCAGCTTTTTGTTCAAGCGGGACGCCATCATGTCCACCTGTGGCCTTTCCCAACGGTTTACAATCAGTTGGAAGACTTCTGGATGAAGTCCCCACTCTCCCGGGTGGAGGTCGTGCCTGCTGAGGAAGTCTGCTTCCCAGTTGTCTACTCCCGGAATGAACACTGCTGACAGTGCTAACACGTGATTTTCCGCCCAACGGAGAATCCTTGTGGCTTCTGCCATCGCCGCCCTGCTTCTTGTGCCGCCTTGTCGATTTACATGGGCGACCGCCGTGATGTTGTCTGACTGGATCAGAACCGGCCGGTTTTGAAGCAGGGGCTTTGCTTGACTTAGGGCATTGTAAATGGCCCTCAGTTCCAGAACATTTATGTGTAGGGAAGTCTCCTGACTCGACCAAAGTCCTTGGAAGTTTCTTCCCTGAGTGACTGCCCCCCAGCCCCGAAGGCTGGCATCCGTGGTCACCAGGACCCAGTCCTGTATGCCGAATCTGCGGCCCCCTAGAAGATGAGCACTCTGCAGCCACCACAGCAGAGACACCCTGGTCCTTGGAGACAGGGTTATCAACCGATGCATTTGAAGATGCGATCCGGACCATTGGTCCAACAGGTCCCACTGAAAAGTTCTGGCATGGAACCTGCCGAATGGAATCGCTTCGTAGGAAGCTACCATCTTTCCCAGGACTCGCTTGCAATGATGCACCGACACCTGTTTTGGTTTCAGGAGGCCTCTCACTAGAGACGACAGCTCCTCGGCTTTCTCCTCTGGGAGAAACACTTTTTTCTGGACCGTGTCCAGAATCATCATTTCGGCCATTACCTTGGTAAATACCCTCGGTGCCGTGGACAGGCCGAACGGCAACGTCTGGAATTGGTAATGACAATCCTGTACCACAAATCTGAGGTACTCCTGGTGAGGATGGAAAATGGGGACATGCAGGTAAGCATCCTTGATGTCCAGAGATACCATGTAATCTCCCTCTTCCAGGCTTGCAATAACCGCCCTGAGCGATTCCATCTTGAACTTGAATTTTTATTTTTTTTAAATATGTGTTCAAGGATTTAAAATTTAAAATGGGTCTCACCGAACCGTCCGGTTTCGGTACCACAAACATTGTGGAATAGTAACCCCGTCCTTGTTGAAGTAGGGGCACCTTGACAATCACCTGCTGGGAATACAGCTTGTGAATTGCCTCTAACACAGCCTCCCTTTCTGAAGGAGTCGTTGGTAAGGCAGATTTGAGGAAACGGCGGGTGGGGGATGTCTCGAATTCCAGCCTGTACCCCTGAGATACCACTTGAAGGATCCAGGGATCTACCTGTGAGCGAGCCCACTGATTGCTGAAGTTTTTGAGACGGCCCCCCACCGTACCTGGCTCCGCCTGCTGAGCCCCAGCGTCATGCGGCGGACTTAGCAGAAGAAGCGGGGGAGGACTTTTGTTCCTGGGAAGTGGCTGTATGCTGCAGCTTTTTTCCTTACCTCTGCCTCTGGGCAGAAAGGACGCGCCTCTACCCCGTCTGCTCTTTTGGGGGCGAAAGGACTGCACCTGATAATACGGTGCTCTCTTTGGTTGTGAGGGGACATGTGGCAAAAATGCCGACTTCCCAGCTGTTGCTGTGGAAACTAAGTCTGAAAGACCATCCCCGAACAACTCCTCACCCTTATAAGGCAAAACTTCCATGTGCCTTTTGGAATCTGCATCCCCTGTCCACTGCCGGGTCCATAACCCTCTCCTGGCACAAATGGACAGTGCACTTATTTTTGATGCCAGCCGGCAAATATCCCTCTGTGCATCTCTTATGTAAAAGACAGCGTCTTTAATATGCTCTACGTTTAGCAATATAGTGTCCCTGTCTAGGGTGTCAATGTTCTCTGACAGGGAGTCTGACCATGCAGCTGCCGCACTGCACATCCATGCTGAGGCAATAGCTGGTTTCAGTATAATACCAGTGTGGGTATATATAGCTTTTTGGAGAGTCTCCTGCTTTCTGTCAGCAGGTTCCTTTAGGGCGGCCGTATCTTGGGACGGCAGTGCCACCTTTTTTGATAAGCGCGTAAGTGCTTTATCCACCTTAGGGGGTGTTTCCCAACGTGACCTATCCTCTGGCGGGAAAGGGTACGCCATTAGTAATTTTTTTGAAATTACAAATTTTTTATCAGGGGAAGCCCACGCTAGTTCACACACGTCATTTAATTCTTCAGAAGGGGGAAAAACTACTGGTAGTTTTTTCTCCCCAAACATAATACCCTTTTTTGTGGTACCTGGGGTATCATCAGAAATGTGTAAAACATTTTTCATTGCCTCAATCATATAACGAGTGGCCCTATTGGACATTACATTAGTCTCTTCGTCGTCGACACTGGTATCAGTATCCGTGTCGACATCTGTGTCTGTCACCTGAGGTAGCGGGCGTTTTAGAGCCCCTGATGACTTTTGAGACGTTTGGGCAGGCACGGACTGAGAAGCCTGCTGGCCCACATTTGGCATGTCGTCAAATTTTTTATGTAAGGAGTCGACACTTTCGCGTAATTCCTTCCACAAGTCCATCCACTCCGGTGTCTGCCCCGCAGGGGGTGACAACACATTTATAGGCACCTGCTCCTCCTCCACATAAAAGTCTCCTCATCAAACATGTCGACACAGCCGTACCGACACACCGCACACACACAGGGAATGCTCTGACAGAAGACGGGACCCCACAAAGCCCTTTGGGGAGACAGAGAGAGAGTATGCCAGCACACACCAGAGCGCTATATAATACAGGGATTAACTAAATTATATCCCCTATAGCTGCTATATATGTATTTTGCGCCTAAATTTAGTGCCCCCCTCTCTTTTTTACCCTTTTCTGTAGTGTAGACTGCAGGGGAGAGTCAGGGAGCTTCCTTCCAGCGGAACTGTGAGGGAAAAATGGCGCCAGTGTGCAGAGGGAGATAGCTCCGCCCCTTTTTCGCTGACTTTTCTCCCGCTTTTTTATGGATTCTGGCAGGGGTATTTATCACATATATAGCCTCTGGGGCTATATATTGTGATATATTTGCCAGCCAAGGTGTATTTATTGCTGCTCAGGGCGCCCCCCCCCCAGCGCCCTGCACCCTCAGTGACCGGAGTGTGAAGTGTGTATGAGGAGCAATGGCGCACAGCTGCAGTGCTGTGCGCTACCTTGGTGAAGACTGATGTCTTCTGCCGCCGATTTTCCAGATTCTTCTTGCTTCTGGCTCTGTAAGGGGGGCGGCGGCGCGGCTCCGGGACCGAACACCAATGGCCGGTTCCATGCGGTCGATCCCTCTGGAGCTAATGGTGTCCAGTAGCCTAAGAAGCCCAAGCTACCACCAGTTAGGTAGGTTCGCTTCTTCTCCCCTTAGTCCCTCGCTGCAGTGAGTCTGTTGCCAGCAGATCTCACTGTAAAATAAAAAACCTAACATATACTTTCTTTCTAGGAGCTCAGGAGAGCCCCTAGTGTGCATCCAGCTCGGCCGGGCACAGGATTCTAACTGAAGTCTGGAGGAGGGTCATAGTGGGAGGAGCCAGTGCACACCAGGTAGTCCTAATTCTTTCTTAGCTGTGCCCAGTCTCCTGCGGAGCCGCTATTCCCCATGGTCCTTACGGAGTCCCCAGCATCCACTAGGACGTTAGAGAAAACAGGTTAGAGTAAAAACCCTGTCCCCATTGTGCAGGAGGAACTGGAATGACTACTCCTGACTGAAGCAATTTCTGAACTGCCTCTAACAAAGCCCTGGCCTTTGTCTCTACCTGAGACAGGCTGGTACAAAAAAACCTTCGAGGAGGGTGCTTCTTGAAGGCAAAAGCATAACCTAGAGATACCGCTTCCTGCACCCACGCATCAGTTGTAGACTGCTGCCAGATCTGTGCAAACTGAAAAAGTCGTTCCCCAACCCTGTGGTCCCCCAGGTGGAGGCCCGCACCATCAGGCTGATGGCTTATTATCCGTCTTCCCATCTGGTCCTCTGGTAGCCCAATGCTTGTTAGTCTTACCAGACCTGTTGTATTGGGCCTGCTTGCCATCACCTTTTCCTTTAGGCTTTTCCTTGAGACCGAAAGGGCCGAAAAGCCAAGACTTCAGGTTTGAAATTGTATCTGAATCAGCTTTCCACATACGTAGCCAAACTGCGCTGCGAGCAGCTATTGTTGAAGCTGATGCCCTGGAGGCAATAGTACCCATATCCAATGCTGCTTCTTCCAGGAACATTGCAGCCTGTTTTATATGAGCTATATGGGATTTTTGCTCTATAGAAGCTATAAAAAATCCCCCTCCAATGCATCAGCCCAGGCAGCAACTGCCTTTGCCATTCAAGCAGAAGCCATGGCTGGCCTTATGACTGCCCCAGACAGGGAATTTTTTTTATTTTATTTAGAAAACCATTCACTCTCCTATCCGTGACATCATTTATTGATGTTGAAGGCAAAAGTAATTTAGATTTTTGCACTAATCGAATTACGAGCCACCTCCCTTTTAAAACAATCCCCAGCAGGAAGAGGATAATTGGAATTCCATTTCTTAGGAATTCTAAACTTCTTACTGAGCGTAGCCCAAGCCTCTTCCATAATTTTCGTCAGCTCATCTGACCCTGGAAACTCAGTCTTAACTGTTTTGGGACGTTTAAACACAGGTGCCTTGGTTTTTAACACAGGCTCTGCTGAATCCTCTAAGGATAGAATGGCTTTCATTGCTTTAATTAACTTAGCTATATCCACTGAGCTGAGACCTTCCTCCTCCTCTTCGTATGCTGAAGTAGAATTGAGCTTTCATCTTCCGATGAATCCTCATCTGAATCATGTGTAGCCTGTGAAGGTGAAGATTTACTTACTACCGGTTTATCAGCTTTGTTTCTTTTGAGAAGCTGCTGCTGGAAGTGATACACCATAGGTGGGGAGCTGCATGTAAGGGTTAATAGTGTAACCTATCCCTGGTACAGGAGTTGGAGGAATTATCCATTCAGCTATACTGGATACAGTCTGTGCAAACAGCTATACTGGATACAGTCTGTGCAAACATAGCCCAAGGTGGATCCATCTGCACCTGAATCTGCCTTGTATTTTTCATTAACCCCGGATGAAAGCTAAAACAATTTGCACACAAACCATCCTGAACCAGATCCTGAGAGGATAACACATGATATTAATGTTGGTGTTGCTGCGAGTGTACCTTCCTCACCTTTGCCGCTTTTAGACATGATAAATAATCAACACTTCCACAGTGTACTACACAAGTTGTGACTGTAATCACTTTACATTTCTTAAAGTGATATGCAATCCGACCCTACCCATGCACCGGCATTGATGATCGGAATGAACAAACTGACAGAAATATAGTAAAGTCCGCAATCACACTAGAAGACAGTCACATGTTATACATTAGTATATTAAGCAATATGAGCACATCATCAACTACAACAAAATTTTAAGTATGTAGGAGAACGTATTACTGCATCATGTTTAAACAGATCTAACGTATTCAGACGCAAATGCGAAAGAAACAGTAAATGTATACAGACTCACATGCAATAAGCACTTATCTAACTATTCGTATTCAAAAGGTAGATAGAGACTTTAGTGCTGTATAACCCATACTCAGTAGAGTGGGATACAGGGAGACTCACCTCGCTTCCAGGACCAATCAATACATTAGCGAACGCTGAGTGGATCCAGACGCTACTAGTGTACACTGCCGCTCCATGAACCTATATTGAACATAGACGCTCAGTGAACATGGACACACCAGTCACACAGCCGCCTATGCTGCGACTGGATCCCCTACGTATACAGCGTTTGAGACGGAAGCGGGAAACAGTTCATGGCGGGAGATTCGGAGGAAGCTTGTCATAAACCGGGGGGAGGGGCGACCAGGAGAGAGTCCGACTCCCCACTGCTGACATCAAACCAAGGGATCGCGGCCTCATACTTATCCTGGAGCCTCTGATCCCTAAGGCCTAGCGCTGGTGCACCCAAGGTGGCAGCAGCGTCAGCGACTGTTTGGTGGTCTCCTCCCAAAACAGTGCGGCTGCGTCCGTATTCCCCTTCTAAGCAGAACCAATGCCTTACCTTCTCCCCGTGCCCCGGCCACAGCTTGGCAACGTCTGCTGGACCTGCTAATATATCCGACACAGACGCCCCGCCGAAACCGCACTGTACTCGTGGGTAAGCGTTGACGCAACCATACGGAGAGTTGTTGGAGCGACTCTTTCTAAGGTACATATAAGACGTTGTTTAGAAAGATCACTCAAAAAAATAGTAAGACTATAAAAACAAAATAAGAAAGCTTAGGGCTGCTAAAAACCAGCAGTCCTCTGACCATGGTCCGGCTCCTGCTGCACCAAACAAAACACAGATTTGCCTGAGCAAGGTGGCAGGGATATATGGACAGGCCCGTTGCATGCTGGGAGGCCGGAAAAGCTTTGACCGATTGGTGCAAATCCGCTGTCGCTTCATCATATCCCATTGTGGACTGTGGACCCTGCTGGAGAAAACGGAACTTCTCTGCTATTTTTAGTGCGAATGGAGTATCGCCCTATGCAATAGCAGGGCTGGATTTTCGCCTAGGTGAAAAATGTGGCAGGGGCAGAAAACAAGTGGACTGGTGAATCCACTTGTTTTTCATCTAAAATGCGGGCCATTTTCGCAGATTTTGAGGCATTTTAATACTCATGTGCAGCGAATTCATTAGCTCCGAAATGATCGGAACGGATTGCATACCCCCCAAAGACTTTGTTTAATGGTTCCAAAATAAATATTTATGTTATTATATTTTTAGATTACTTTTTAAAAATAATAAAATCACTTTTAAAATAGATTAGTGGTAATTTTCCACCACAGTCACGTCTTACCAGCCACGCTTGGATCTAATGGATTTCTACGGAATGCATTTTTCTGCGAGTTAGAGCCTCGGAAAATAATGTACCCTAGAGCTGTGAGAGTAAAGGGAAATTAATTAGGCAAAGCTCTAAGCAAAGATGAAAAGATATCAAAAATAATCCCAAAACTGAAGAAAAAGCAGAGTCCACATATTTGTTTCCCCACATTAAGGGGGTCATTCTGACCCGATCGCACGCTGCAGTTTATCGCAGCGGTGCGATCGGGTCAGAACTGCGCTGGCGCCACAGTGCACTGGCGCATGCCAGACGACCGAAGGTCGACGCTGTACGACGATCGCCTCATCCTGATTGACAGGCAGAGGCAGTCGCTGGGCGGTGTGAAACGGCGGTGTGGCCGGACCGTGCGGGGGGCGGGCCGCAGCGGCTGCGTGACGTCACATGCAGCCTCTGCAGGCCGGGGAGTGACAAGTAGCTAAAGCTTTTGCACTTCTGCGGGGGAGGTGGAGGGTGGGTACTGACATGGGGGGGGCGGGATAGCCCTGTGCTGGGCATCCCCCCGCATGTATATGGTCATGATCGTAGCCCTGAAAAATTTTGCAGGGCTACGATCAACTCGGAATCACCCCCTAAATCAGTTCAAATTAAGAAATAAATAAATAAGAATGAACAAATGGGGAAATCGCACCATTGAGAAGGACAATGGCGATAGCAGCCGTAGTGCTCAGGTCCTGTGGGTGGCGGACTAGGAAGTAGGCCTGTAGTGAGTATGTGAATGGGACCCAACACAAGTCACCAAAAGCCAACATGAAGCCAAATCCATCATGTACAATGTCCATGGTAGTGAGGATCGCTTCCTATGGAGACAGAGAAAGAAAGACACATACGTTATGTAGAAATGCCACTCTGTGTTGTCAGTAGCACATATAGCATTTCCAACCATACAACAAAGGCAGTCATCATTCATCTTGACACCACACTAGTTGGCAAGAGTATTTTATCTCTCTGGCAACATACAGTAAGTTTTCCCTGTACTGTTTCTGCTGTTCTTTACTTTCTTTTTCTTACATTAGGTATAAAAATAATGTTTTTACTTAAACATTCATATACATTGATTAATTAATCAATCTAAGCCTCAGTAAACATGCCCAACATGAATCATAACTTGTACTATTCCCATTTATGCTGCACAAAAACGTATTTCAACCTTTAAAAGCCGAGACTGGATGCTAATATAGAGTTGTTGGCAAAAGGAGCATAAATAAAAAAATAAAATAGGATATTAATACCTACTGCTAAATCCTTTTCTCTTAGTCCGTAGAGGATGCTGGGGACACTTCAAGAACCATGGGGTATAGACGGGATCCGCAGGAGACATGGGCACTTTAAGACTTTCAAATGGTGTGACCTGGCTCCTCCCTCTATGCCCCTCCTCCAGACTCCAGTTTAAGGAACTGTGCCCAGGGAGACGGACATTTCGAGGAAAGAATTTATTGTTAAACCACAGTAAGCATCTTACCAGCTCACACCTCAAGCATGCCGCAGAACGTGGCATTCAACAGAACACAAGCCAACAGCATGTAGAATTTGCAGCAATATGCTGACAAAAATCGTAACACAACCTATAACTGCAGATACAGTACGCACTGAGACGGGCACCCAGCATCCACTACGGACTATGAGAAAAGGATTTACCGGTAGGTATTAAAATCCTATTTTCTCATACGTCCTAGAGGATGCTGGGGACACTTCAAGAACCATGGGGTTTATACCAAAGCTCTAGAACGGGCGGGAGAGCACGGATGACTCTGCAGCACCTATTGACCAAACATGAGGTCCTCAGCGGGGGTTCACTACGGCTGGCTGGCGGTCGGGCTCCCGGCGACCAGCATCCCGGCGCCGGGAGCCCGACCGCCGGCTTACCGACAGCTTGGCGAGCGCAAATGAGCCCCTTGCGGGCTCGCTGCGCTCGCCACGCTACGGGCACTGTGGCGCGCTACGCACGCCACACTATTTTATTCTCCCTCTATGGGGGTCGTGGACCCCCACGAGGGAAAATAAGTGTCGGTATGCCGGCTGTCGGGCTCCCGGCGCCGGTATACTGAGCGCCGGGAGCCCGACCGCCGGCAAACAGAAGACCACCCCCTCAGCGGCCAGGGTATCAAACTTGCAAAACATTTCAAAAGTGCTTGAACCCGACCAAACCGCTGCTCGGCCAAGTTGTAATGCCGAGAACCCCTGGGCAGCAGCCCAGGACAAGCCCACCTTTCTAGTAGAATGGGCCTTCACCGATTTCGGTAACGGCAATCCAGCCGTGGAATGAGTATGCTGAATCGCACTACAGATCCAGCGCGCAATGGTCTGCTTGGAAGCAGGACACCCAATGTTGTTGGAACATACAGGACAAACAGCCTCTGTTTCCCTAATCTGAGCCATCCAGGCGACATAACTTTCAAAGCTCTAACCACATCCAGAGACTTTGACTCAGCGAAGACGTCAGTAGCCACAGGCACCTCAATAGGTCGGTTCCTGTAGAAAGAGGACAACCCCTTCAGTAGAAAATGCTGACGTGTCCTCAATTCAGTTCTATCTTCATGGAAGATCACATGAGGGCTCTTGTGAGATAAGGCCCCCAACTCAGACACCCGCCTAGCAGATGCCAAAGCCAACAGGATGACCACTTTTCAAGTGAGAAACAGCAACTTCACCTTCTGTAAAAGGTTCAAACCCACGTGATTGAAGGAACTGCAACACCACATTAAGAACCCAAGGTGCCATTGGAGGCACAAATGGAAGGTAGATGCGCAACACACCTTTCACGAAAGACTGAACTTCCGGAAGGGAAGCCAATAGTTTTTCGAAAGAAAATTGCCAATGCAGAAAACTGGACCTTAATGGAGTCCAATTACATGTAGCATTCCCTCCAGCCCATAGGAAATGGAGAAAACACCCTAACTGAAAACTCTGCCGTTGAAGCTATCTTGAATTTACGCGAAGACACATATTTTCACCAAAGATGGTGGTAACGTCTAGACGTTACTACTTTCCTGGCCTGAATAAGAGTGGGGATGACTCCCTTGGGAATACCCTTTCGGGCTAGAATCCGGCGCTCAACAGTCATGCAGTCAAACGTAGCCGCGGTAAATCCAGGTACACGCACGGCACCTACTGTAGTAGGTCCTTGCGAAGAGGAAGAGGTCCAGGATCCTCTTTTTTTTTTTTTTTTTTAAATAATCAGGGCACCAAGCCCTCCTTGGCCAGTCTGAGCCATGAAATTTCGCCCGAAACCTCGTTCTTCCTATGATCCCGAGAACTTTTGGGAACAGTGGAAGTGGAGGGAATACATACACTGACCGGAATAGCCACTGGGTCACCAGTGCATCTAATGCTATTGTTCGAGGGTCTTTTGACCAGGAACAATATTTCTGAAGCTTCTCGTTGAGACGAGATGACAACATGTCTATTTGAGAAACTCCGCAAAGACTTGTCACCTCTGCGAAGCCTTCTTGGTGGAAGTTCCATTCACCTGGCTGGAGATCGACTCCTGGAATGAAAATTACAGACGGAGCCCTTACACGTTTTCCTGCCCAGAGGAGAACCTTCGTCACCTCTGCTATTTCCGCTCTGCTTTCCATTCCGCCCTGCTGTTACATTATCCAACTGGATCTGCACGGGATGATCTTGAAGAAGATGTACCGTTTGTTGAAGACCTTTGTAAATGGCTCTCAATATCAGCATGTTCCTCTGAAGGCAGGCTTCCTGACTTTAGCATTTTCCATGGCAGTTTTTCCTTGAGTGACAGCTCCTCAGCCTCGGAGACTTGTATCCGTGGTTACCAGGACCCAGTCCTGAATTCCAAACTTGCGTCCCTCTAATACAGGCATGTCCAAACGGCGGCCCTCCAGCTGTTGAGAAACTACACATCCCAGCATGCCCTGACACAGCTTTAGCATTCTCTGACAGCAAAACTGTGTCAGGGTATGCTGGGATATGTAGTTTCACGACAGCTGGAGGGCCGCAGTTTGGACATGCCTGCTCTAATAGGTGCGATCTGTGTAGCCACCACAGGAGTGAACTCCTGGCTTTCGACAACAGGACTATCTTCTGGTGCATGTGTAGGTGGGATCCACTTTACCAACAGGTCCCCCATGAATACCCAGACATGAAACCTGCCAACCTGTATGGCCTCGTAGGCAGTCACCATATTTGCACTGATGGATTGACACTGTTGATGGTTTCAAAACTAGTATTACCATTTTCTGGATTTCCAGAGCCTTTTCCACCGGAAGAAAAACTCTCTGAACTACCCTGTCCATAATCGTCCCGAAAGACAAAATAATCTTTCCTGTAAAATGTATAATCCAACCGTGTTGTTGGAGTATGGACAGGGAGAGTGCGATGTTTCGTACCACGCGCTCACTGGATCTCACCTATATCAGGAGATCTTCTAGATACGGAATTATATTGACCCCTTCTTGAGGTGGGAGAACCATCATTTCCACCAACACCTTGGTGAAAACCCTCGGCGCCGTGGAGAAACCGAAAAGTAACGTCTGGATTGGTAATGGCAATCCTGAACCGCGAAACTCAGCTAAGCCTGGTAAGGAGGATAAATGGGAACGTGTAGGTAAGCATCCTTTACGTCAACTGACCCCCTGTAATCCCCCTCCTCTAGACTGGAAAAACACTGCCCCCAGTGATTCCATCTTGAACTTGAAACGTTTCAAGTAGAGATTCAGATTTTAGGTTCAGGATCGGTCAGACTGAGCCTTCCGTTTTCGGAACTACAAAGAGGCTTGAATAAACCCCTCCCTTTGTTGTGACCCAGGCACCAGGACTATGTCCTGGTCCTGGACTAAAATGTGAATTACCGTTATAAGTGCTTATCTCTATGAAAGAGATGTTGGCAAGGTCACTTTTAAAAAATCGGCATGGGGAAACGTCTTGAAACCCCAGTTTGTATTCCTGGGACACTATTTGTAACACCCAGGGATCCAGGTCAGATTGACTCCAATCCTGACTGAGCAGTTTTTAGACGTGCCCCCACCCAAGCTACCTCCCACGAGGGATCCCCAGCGTCATGCTGTAGACTTGGCAGAAGCAGGGGTAGACTACTGTTCTTGGAATCTGAAGCCGTTGTAGACATCTTTTCATCTCTTCCCCATCCTGCGAATAAGGGGAAACGTCTCTTTGTACTTACTGGGTAGAAAAAGGACTGCATGTGAGGGTGATCTTTTTTGCCAGTGCAGGTGGCAAAAATGTTGACTTACCTTCGGTAGCCGCCGAGACTAATGCATCCAGTCCATAGCCAAATAAGGCGTCCCCTTATATGGGAGAGCCTCCATATTTCTCTTTAGAATCTGCATCCGCGTTCCACTGGCGAATTCCCAACGCCCGCTGAGCCGATACTGCTATGGTAGCGGCTTGTGAACTCAAGAGTCCAATATCTTTCATCGCTTCTAGCATATAGGCGGCAGCGTCTTTGATATTCCCTAACTTAAGGAGCATCTTATCTTTATCAATCGTGTCAAACTCTGAGGACACACATTCTGACCATTTTTCAATAGCACGACTCACCCACGCGCAGGCAATAGTGGGTCTGAGCAGTGTATCATTAGCAACATAAATGGATTTTAATGTAGTTTTGATCTTATGGTCTGCCGGATCTTTTAGTGAAGCCGTGCCAGGAGCAGGGAGAATTACCTTCTTTGTCAACCTGGACCGTGCACTGTCTAACACAGGGGGTGACTGCCGGGAAAGAATATATTACGCACGTCGGAGGGAGTTGATCTATTTCCCTGGAGTCCCCATCGTCGATACAGGACTCACTCAGAGTCTGTGTCGGTAGCAGTAGCCATAACATTTAAATGGACTTCATGTGACCCAGAGAGGGTCGCCTTCAGATGGAAGAACAGAATGCTGACCAACATATCTTCTACATATTCAGCATGCAGCATTAGATACAGCTTTATATAATCTCTTAATGATATGATGCATACCACCACGTATTTCATGCATCCATGCAGGCTCTTGGTGTGCCGGTAGCGTCACCACCTTACAACTCTGTGTCCCCAAACGGTTTCCTCCGTGAAGGAATTCCTTGCCTCAGATGTGTCACCCACGTATATCACACACACCTACACAGACACACTGGGACTGATAGGGGACAGACCTCTGTCAGGGGAACACAAAAAGGATTAGCCAGCTCACACCCCAGTGTAAACACACAAATCTGCGAAATATAACATAAACAGACCTGCAGCGCTTTATAATATAACATATACCTCGCCCCCCACCCCCCTTTTATATGCACCCTGATACAAATCAGTAGTGAAGGGAGGACCAGCGTTTCTCTTGAGGAGAAAATGGTGCTGAGAAGTGTGCTGGCTTAGTGAGGAAGAAGCCCCGCCCCCATAATGGCGCACTTCTCCCGCTCCTAATTAAATAATTAATTTCACTGGCAGGGGTAGGACAGAGTGTGTTTATGCCCATTTTGCCAAAAACAAGTGTATTAACTGCCCAGGGCACCCCCCCTGCACCCTGCCTATGTCTAGCAGTGTATTGTGTGGCTGTGAGGAGGAAGCTCCGGCCCCTCAATGGCGCGCTTCATCCCGCTATTTTCCAACGTATATTTATACTGGCGGGGGTTATGACCGTGCCTTGGCACTTATGTCCCCTCTTGCCAGTGCCTTTTTGAGGATTTATATGCTGCCCAGGGCCCCCCCCCCCCCCTGCACCCTACAGTGCCGCTGTGTGTGGGAGCATGGCGCGCAGCGCGATCGCTGTGCGGCACCTCAGAAGCCGTCACTGAAGTCTTCTTTTCTTCTTCTACTCACCTGTCTTCTGACTTCTGGCTCTGCAAGGGGGGTGACGACGGGCTCTGGGAATGAACCCCCCTGAAAATAAAAACCTAACAAAGTCTTTTCAGAGAAACTCAGAAGAGCTCCTCAGAGTGCATCCAGTCTGCCTGGGCACAGATCTAAAGTGGAGTCTGGAGGAGGGGCATAGAGGGAGGAGCCAGGTCACACCATTTGAAAGTCTTAAAGTGCCCATGTCTCCTGCGGATCCAGTCTATACCCTATGGTTCTTGAAGTGTCCCCAGCATCCTCTAGGACGTATGAGAAAAAAAGATACAAGTTCTCCTAACAGGATTATATGCGTGTTTCTGCAGGTCTGCAAGACACACATTTCTGCAAACATGTCTTTCTCGTACTATGCTCATGTTAGGCCACCCTTCTTTCCCCTCTACTACCTTTACAGGTACTGGCCGGCCTGCATAGGCGCATGTGTGTGCGCTCTCTGGGTGTGCAGACACAAACTACGCTACACAAACTGGCATACATCCAACATGACAAAATATACGTACTGTAGACAACTAATAATAATAATAATAATGATGATGATGACAAATATCTACCTCATGCCATAAAGCATCAATGACATAAAGGCCCTGGAATCCACACACTAAGATCATCGACAGGGAGGGGGAACCACGGAGCTCAACCTCCTTCATCATGAAGCACAGATTTACCAAACACTGGAATGTAACGGATTATATGTCAGAGAGGAAAACACAATTCACGTTGTTATATCTTTCAGATCCTTATCAGCTGCAGTTTAGCGAGAGGCAGGGGTGTGTCTGGATTATGCTGCCTGAGGCGGGCATTGGCCGCTCCTCCTCCTCCCATCTCATACACAAAATACAAATGTTTGCACAGAATGTGTGTGCACCTTAGGGGACAATTCTTGGCATGTTTCAGCTTTATGATTAGATTGAGAAACAAAAATGTCACCAATTTATTCAACTGCATCAATGGGATATTAAAATAAGATTTTACTCACCGGTAAATCTATTTCTCGTAGTCCGTAGTGGATGCTGGGGACTCCGTAAGGACCATGGGGAATAGCGGCTCCGCAGGAGACTGGGCACAGCTAAGAAAGATTTAGGACTACCTGGTGTGCACTGGCTCCTCCCACTATGACCCTCCTCCAGACTTCAGTAAGGATACTGTGCCCGGAAGAGCTGACACAATAAGGAAGGATTTTGAATCCCGGGTAAGACTCATACCAGCCACACCAATCACACCGTATAACTCGTGATAATATACCCAGTTAACAGTATGAACACAACAGAGCCTCTCAAAAGATGGCTCAACAATAACCCTTGTAGTTAACAATAACTATATACAAGTATTGCAGACAGTCCGCACTTGGGACGGGCGCCCAGCATCCACTACGGACTACGAGAAATAGATTTACCGGTGAGTAAAATCTTATTTTCTCTGACGTCCTAGGGGATGCTGGGGACTCCGTAAGGACCATGGGGATTATACCAAAGCTCCCAAACGGGCGGGAGAGTGCGGATGACTCTGCAGCACCGAATGAGAGAACTCAAGGTCCTCCTCAGCCAGGGTATCAAATTTGTAGAATTTTGCAAACGTGTTTGCCCCTGACCAAGTAGCAGCTCGGCAAAGTTGTAAAGCCGAGACCCCTCGGGCAGCCGCCCAAGAAGAGCTCACTTTCCTCGTGGAATGGGCTTTTACAGATTTAGGATGCGGCAGGCCAGCCACAGAATGCGCAAGCTGAATTGTGCTACAAATCCAGCGAGCAATAGTCTGCTTTGAAGCAGGAGCACCCATCTTGTTTGGTGCATACAGGATAAATAGCGAGTCAGTCTTCCTGACTCCAGCCGTCCTGGAAACATAAATTTTCAAGGCCCTGACTACGTCCAGTAACTTGGAGTACTCCAAGTCCCTAGTAGCCGCAGGCACCACGATAAGTTGGTTCAAGTGAAAAGCTGATACCACCTTAGGAAGAAACTGGGGACGAGTCCTCAATTCTGCCCTATCCATATGGAAAATCAAATAGGGGCTTTTGCATGACAAAGCCGCCAATTCTGACACCCGCCTTGCCGAAGCCAAGGCCAAAAGCATGACCACTTTCCACGTGAGATATTTTAAATCCACGGTTTTGAGTGGCTCAAACCAATGTGACTTTAGGAAACCCAACACCACGTTGAGGTCCCACGGTGCCACTGGAGGCACAAAAGGAGGCTGAATATGCAGCACTCCCTTGACAAATGTCTGAACTTCAGGCAGTGAAGCCAGTTCCATTTTGGAAGAAAATCGATAGAGCCGAAATCTGGACCTTAATGGAACCCAATTGTGGGCCCATAGTCACCTCTGACTGTAGGAAGTGCAGAAATCGACCTAGCTGAAATTTCTCCTTTGGGGCCTTCCTGGCCTCACAGTACGCAACATATTTCCGCCATATGCGTTGATAATGGTTAGCGTTCACTTCTTTCCTAGCTTTAAATAGCGTAGGGATAACTTCCTCCGGAATTCCCTTTTCCTTCAGGATCCAGCGTTCAACCGCCATGCCGTCAACGCAGCCGCGGTACGTCTTGAAACAGACAGGCCCTTGCCATAGGTCCTCTGAGATAATTTCTTGGAGTTCTGGTTACCAAGCTCTTCTTGGCCAACCCGGAACAATGAGTATAGTTCTTACTCCTCTCCTTCTTATTATTCTCATTACCCTGGGTAAGAGAGGCAGAGAAGGGAACACATACACCGACTGGTACACCCACGGTGTTACCAGAGCGTCCACAGCTATCGCCTGAGGGTCCTTGACCTGGCGCAATATCTTTGTAACTTTTAGTTGAGGCGGGACGCCATCATGTCCACCTGTGGCCTTTCCTAACGGTGTACAATCATTTGGAAGACTTCAGGATGAAGTCCCCACTCTCCCGGGTGGAAGTCGTGTCTTCTGAGAAAGTCTGCTTCTCAGTTGTCCACTCCGGGAATGAACACTGCTGACAGTGCTAACACATGATTTTCCGCCCATCGGAGAATCCTTGTGGCTTCTGCCATCGCCATCCTGCTTCTTGCGCCGCCCTGTCGTGTACATGAGCGACCGCCGTGATGTTGTCTGACTGGATCAGCACCGGCCGGTGTTGAAGCAGGAGTCTAGCCTGACTTAGGGCATTGTAAATGGCCCTTAGTTCCAAAATATTTATGTGTAGGGAAGTCTCCTGACTTTTCCATAGCCTTGGAAGTTTCTTCCCTGTGTGACTGCCCCCCAGCCTCGAAGGCTGGCATCCGTGGTCACCAGGACCCAGTCCTGTATGCCGAATCTGCGGCCCCCTAGAAGATGAGCACTCTGCAACCACCACAACAACGACACCCTGGCCCTTGGAGACAGGGTTATCCGCCGATGCATCTGAAGATGCGACCCGGACCACATGTCCAACCGATCCCACTGGAAAATCCTTGAATGGGACCTGGCGAATGGAATTTCTTTGTAAGAAGCTACCATCCTTCCCAGGGCTCGCGTGCATTGATGCACCGACACCTGTATACGTATTAGGAGGTCTCTGTCTAGAGACGACAACTCCTTGGACTTCTCCTCCGGGAGAAACCCTTTTTATCCTGTTCTGTGTCCAGAACTATACTCAGGAACAGTAGACGCGTCGTAGGAACCAGCTGCGACTTTGGAATATTCAGAATTCAGCCGTGCTGTTGTAGCACTTCCCGAGATAGTGCTACTCCGCCGAACAACTGCTCCCTGGACCTCGCCTTTATAAGGAGATCGTCCAAGTACGGGATAATTATTTCGGCCATTACCTTGGTAAATACCTCGGTGCCGGGGACAGACCAACGGCAACGTCTGGAATTGGTAATGACAATCCTGTACCACAATTTTGAGGTACTCCTGGTGAAGAGGGTAAATAGGGACATGCAGGTAAGCATCCTTGATGTCCAGTGATACCATCCAGGCTCGCAATAATCGCCCTGAGCGATTCCATTTCGAACTTGAACCTTCGTATATAGGTGTTCAAGGCTTTCAATTTTAGAATGGGTCTCACCGAACCGTCTGGTTTCGGTACCACAACATTTTGGAATAGTAACCCCGGCCTTGTTGAAGAAGGGGTACCTAGATTTCACCTGCTGGAAGTGCAGCTTGTGAATTGCCGCCAGTACTACCTTTCTCCGAGGGCAGCAGGCAAGGCTGAGGTGAGGTAACGGCAAGGGGGAGTCGCCTCGAACTCCAGCCTGTATCCCTGTGATACTATTTGCAGAACCTAGGGATCCACCTGTGGGCAAACCCACTGGTCCCTGAAGTTCCCGAGACGCGCCCCTACCGCACCTGTGTGGAGCCCCAACGTCAAGCGGTGGACTCAGAGGAAGCGGGGGAAGATTTTTGATCCTGGGAACTGGCTGCTGGTGCAGCTTTTTCCTTCTTCCCTTGTCTCTGCAGAAAGGAAGCGCCTTTGACCCGCTTGCTTTTCTGAAGCCGAAAGGATTGTACCTGAAAATACGGTGCTTTCTTAGGCTTAGGAAACCTGAGGTAAAAAATGTTTTGTTTTTTTCTTCCCAGCTGTTGCTGTGGATACGAGGTCCCAGAGACCATCCCCAAACAATTCCTTACCCTTATAAGGCAGAATCTCCATGTACCTTTTATAGGCATCATCACCTGTCCACTGCCGGGTTTCTAATACCCTCCTGGCAGAATGGACATTGCATTCATTCTGGATGCCAGCCGGCAAATATCCCTCTGTGCATCCTTTATATATAAGACGACGTCTTTAATATGCTCTATGTTAGCAAACTATTTTCCCTGTCTTAGAGTATTAATATTATCTGACAGGGTATCAGACCACGATGCAGCAGCACTATTTATGCTGAGGCGATTGCAGGTCTCAGTATATAACCTGAGTGTGTATATACAGACTTCAGGATAGTCTCCTGCTTTTTATCAGCAGGCTCCTTCAAGGTGGCCGTATCCTAAGACGGCAGTGCCACCTTTTTTGACAAACGTGTGAGCGCCTTATCCACCCTAAGGGATATCTCCCAACGTGACCTATCCTCTGGCGGGAAAGGGTACGCCATCAGTAACTTTTTAGAAATTACCAGTTTCTTATTGGGGGAACCCACGCTACTTTACACACTTCATTCATTCATCTGATGGGGGAACAAAACACTGGCTGCTTTTTCTCCCCAAAAATAAAACCCATTTTATGTGGTACTTAGGTTCATGTCAGAAATGTGTAACCCCTTTTTTATTGCCGAGATCATGTAACGGATGTTCCTAGTGGATTGTGTATATGTCTCAACCTCGTCGACACTGGAGTCAGACTCCGTGTCGACATCTGTGTCTGCCATCTGAGGTAACGGGCGCTTTTTTGAGCCCCTGATGGCCTTTGAGACGCCTGGGCAGGCGCGGGCTGAGAAGCCGGCTGTCCCACAGCTGTTTTACGTCATCCAGCCTTGTAAGGAGTTGACATTGTCGTTTAATACCTTCCACCTATCCATCCACTCTGGTGTCGGCCCCACAGGGGACGACATCCCATTTATCGGCCTCTGCTCCACCTCCACGTAACCTTCCTCATCCCACATGTCGACACAGCCGTACCGACACACAGCACACACACAGGGAATGCTCTGACTGAGGACAGGACCCCACAAAGTCCTTTGGGGAGACAGAGAGAGAGTATGCCAGCACACACCAGAGCGCTATATAATGCAGGGATTAACACTATAACTGAGTGATTTTTCCCCCCAATAGCTGCTTGTATAAACAATATTGCGCCTAAATTTAGTGCCCCCCCCTCTCTTTTTAACCCTTTGAGCCTGAAAACTACAGGGGAGAGCCTGGGGAGCTGTCTTCCAGCTGCACTGTGAAGAGAAAATGGCGCCAGTGTGCTGAGGGAGATAGCTCCGCCCCTTTTTCGCAGACTTTTCTACCGCTTTTTTATGGATTCTGGCAGGGGTATTTATCACATATATAGCCTCTGGGGCTATATATTGTGATATATTTGCCAGCCAAGGTGTATTTATTGCTTCTCAGGGCACCCCCCCCCCAGCGCCCTGCACCCTCAGTGACCGGAGTGTGAAGTGTGTATGAGGAGCAATGGCGCACAGCTGCAGTGCTGTGCGCTACCTTGGTGAAGACTGATGTCTTCTGCCGCCGATTTTCCGGATTCTTCTTGCTTCTGGCTCTGTAAGGGGGCCGGCGGCGCGGCTCCGGGACCGAACACCAATGGCCGGTTCCATGCGGTCGATCCCTCTGGAGCTAATGGTGTCCAGTAGCCTAAGAAGCCCAAGCTACCACCAGTTAGGTATGTTCGCTTCTTCTCCCCTTAGTCCCTCGCTGCAGTGAGTCTGTTGCCAGCAGATCTCACTGTAAAATAAAAAACCTAAAATATACTTTCTCTCTAGGAGCTCAGGAGAGCCCCTAGTGTGCATCCAGCTCAGCCGGGCACAGGATTCTAACTGAAGTCTGGAGGAGGGTCATAGTGGGAGGAGCCAGTGCACACCAGGTAGTCCTAAATCTTTCTTAGCTGTGCCCAGTCTCCTGCGGAGCCGCTATTCCCCATGGTCCTTACGGAGTCCCCAGCATCCACTAGGACGTCAGAGAAAAATAATTCCAAGAATGCCGCTGACTCCAAAAACCTTCTGCATGGTACAGTTGTCCTATTTTAAGACCACCACTATTGACCGGTTCTTTCTAAAGGGCCCATTTATCATTAATACTTGTGGCTTATTACCTGAGAACACCGATTTTTGGGGGGTACCGCAAATATTTAGTGTCACCCTAATGTATAACAGAGGGACCACAGCAGATATCTCCAACAACTACCGTGGGATGAACTACAGGGGTTGCGGCGATGTTGCCAGATTTATGAATGTGAAGCATACCAGAGCTTGGCCCCACAGCTATCGCCATAAGAAGATGCCATTAGCCTGCTGTAGCCTATTGGTTACACTTTGCAAACTTAGCAATGGCCGCTGCGCATGTGTGGTCAGTGGGACTGTGCATGCGCAGGAGTCCCAGTTCCACTCCAAGCACATCGCTGGGAAGGGCTCCTTTCAGAGCCCCTGTCCCTGCGGGTGCTCCTGAATACATTTGCTCAGTTAAATCTCATACTGCAATGCGATTCTGGGCACTAATATCGCGGGCCGATCGCATCGATTAGTGATAAATATACCCCTAAAAGACATCATGTAAGTTCTCCAATAAGCATACAACACATGAATCAGGATTCAGAGAGTATGAGTGTATGGAAAGCCTCACCCAACCAATGAGTCCTGGACGAAGTTCACAAAAGTACTTCAGATCAAAGGAGCCAATCCGAGGGTTCAATTCATGTCCGATGAAAAAATCATAAAGGGGATTGCCTTAGTCAGGGAGCAGAATAAACAATATTGAGTAAAAGGAAATCTAGGTAACAGGTGAAAATGTACTATAATTACTGTCATTAATACATGATATTATTATACTCCCTACTGTAAATTATATAGATATTAGGCATCAATGATATGTGGCAATGCAAACTGTGGTTGGCCAACAGGTCACAATATTCCAAGGTGGCTTCTAATACCCATATTAAAGCTGGCCACCATCAGGATGAATCACTGATACCCAAGGTCTCTTCTATCATCTGTAACAGCTTACACTAGGGATTGAATTAGTAACTTTATTAACATTTCCAGAATAAACACTGAAGACATCAAAACTCACCATCAAGTTATCATTTGTTCTGATTTTATGTTAGAGGAGCTTATTGGCAATTCCACTATCAAGTTTTAACATATCAATTTTTGTTAAAATTTAACATAAGGACTTTTTTTTTTTTTTTTTTAAAGGATGGATATAATATTAGAGTGCTTTTTATTTTTTTAGGTAGATTTTTTTTCCTCTCCACTATACCCAACAGAAAATGTACTTGTGACATATGGGACAAGCCAAGTCCACCATCGTTTTGTAAATTCAATGTCTACTTGATAATTCCCCTCAGCTCCAAATTAAGAATCTGTGTGTTTGTTTGTTTTTTGTTTTATGGAAACCTATAGAGAAAGAGCTATAATTTACTTGTCAACCTATGTTGAAAAGTTAAACGATACACTGCATCAGATTTTATTTTACAGTGTCACGCATGGGACATTTTTACTAATTTTCACGGAATGGCCCTTATACGGTGGCTCTAATTCCCCAAATTTGTCAATTTTTTTTACAATCTGTTTCTTTATTTCAGGGAATAAAATTGGATTTATTTGAGAATTACCACTGATTTTCTAAAAATTTTATGGATTGTAGTAACAAATAAAAAGCAAATCGCATGATTCAGAGTTACACGCAATTCCAAATGCGGACGAACTGAGCAATTTCTATCAAACTATGGGGCTCATTCCGACCAGATCGCTCGCTGCAGTTTATCGCAGCGCAGCGATCGGGTCGGAACTGCGCATGCGCCAGCGCCACAGTGCGCATGTCAGGGAAGATGATCATAGCTGTGCTAAATTTAGCACAGCTACAATCAACTCGGAATGACCCCCTACGTCTGCATCGTAGGCTTGTCATGCAAGTTACATTTCTTACAAGCAATTCTAACCTGGCGGTATCTTGGCTGGCTCTCACATACAGATAACTAGGCATTACTGGATGGCGATGGGGCATTCGCACGTAGGAAGAGAGTTTTGTGGGCAAGTGCAAACAGTACTGTGTGAATCTCTATGGGGTGAATTTACTAAGATGGGGAGTATTTTAGATGGGATGTTGCCCATAGCAACCAATCAGATTCTACTTCATTTATCTAGCATCTTCTAGAAGGTAATACTTGGAATCTGATTGGTTGCTATGGGCAATATCCCATCTTAGTAAATTTACCCCTATGTGAGAATTCCTAAATAAACAATATATTAATTTTTGAAAAAGCCAAAGAAAAAGAACACTGAACATTTTTCGCACATGGAAACCAAGAGTGTTTTCAATTTTTTTTTATTTTACATTTTGTTTGTAGCTGCAATTTCTTTTTCAGGCTATTCTAGCAATCCCTGTTTTTCTGGCCAAAATATTTTAAATTTTCATGCAAAAACAAAGGATTCGCGAAAAGTCGCAGACCTATGTGTTTTCGTGGCCGCGATTGGGAAAAAAGGGCATGCTTATCGCGGATTTGGTTTCGCCTGCAACAAAATACCCTTTGGTGACAATTGGATAGCCCCGGGTGGGTAAATTACTTCAGCTACTTAGATACCACCTTAGATATGGAATAATGCACTCCATGTATTATATGGATATTAGAAGTCACCAAGGAGTTCTGTAATAAAAATACAAGGTTATACAAGAAAGACTCATATACAGGTTAAGAAAATTAGCATTACATATAATGGATATATACAATAATCATTACTAAAAAATGGGTTTGTAATGCAGAGTGCAAACAGACAAGCAGCAAAAAGGTGACTGACCAAAGTCTTCTAAACAAACTAACAAAATATTCAAAGGAGTGACAAATACTAACACCATCTCTATAGAATCTTCTCCTTGTAGAGCATCATTTCAGCACATGTTCAAGAGAAAATAACAGCGAACATCTGTTTAGGTTTTAAAACAAAAATAGGATTTTACTTACCGGTAAATCTATTTCTCGTAGTCTGTGGAGGATGCTGGGGACTCCGTAAGGACCATGGGGAATAGACGGGCTCCGCAGGAGATAGGGCACTTTAAGAAAGCTTTGGATTCTGGGTGTGCACTGGCTCCTCCCTCTATGTCCCTCCTCCAGACCTCAGTTAGAGAAACTGTGCCCAGAGGATATGAACAGTACGAGGAAAGGATTTATGTAACCTAAGGGTGAGATTCATACCAGCCACACCAATCACACTGTATAACTTGTGATAAACTACCCAGTTAACAGTATGAACAAGTAACATAGCCTCGGTTCAAGACCGACCACCTATATCATAACCCTTATGTAAGCAATAACTATATACAAGTCTTGCAGAAGAAGTCCGCACTTGGGACAGGCGCCCAGCATCCTCTACGGACTACGAGAAATAGATTTACCGGTAAGTAAAATCCTATTTTCTCCAACGTCCTTGAGTATGCTGGGGACTCCGTAAGGACCATGGGGATTATACCAAAGCTCCCAAACGGGCGGGAGAGTGCGAATGACTCTGCAGCAAAGACTGAGCAAACAGGAGGTCCTCCTCAGCCAGGGTATCAAACTTATAGAACTTTGCAAAGGTGTTTGACCCCGACCAAGTAGCAGCTCGGCACAGTTGTAGTGCCGAGACCGCTCGGGGAGCCGCCCAAGAAGAGCCCACCTTCCTAGTGAAATGGGCCTTAACCGATTTAGGCAATGGCAATCCTGCCGTAGAATGCGCCTGCTGAATAGTGTTACAGATCCAGCGAGCAATTGTCTGCTTTGAAGCAGGAGCGCCAACCTTGTTGGCCGCATACAGAACAAACAGCTTCAGTCTTCCTGATCCTAGCTGTTCTGGTCACGTAAATCTTAAAAAGCCCTGACCACATCCAGGGACTCGGAGTCCTCCAAGTCCCGTGTAGCCACAGGCACGACAATAGGTTGGTTCATATGAAAAGATGAGACCACCTTGGGCAGAAATTGAGGACGAGTCCTCAACTCTGCCCTATCCACGTGAAAAATCAGGTATGGGCTTTTATATGATAAAGCCGCTAATTCCGAAACACGCCTTGCAGAAGCTAAGGCCAACAACATGACCACTTTCCAAGTGAGGTATTTCAACTCCACTGTTTTGAGTGGTTCAAACCAAGGTGACTTGAGGAAACTTAATACCACGTTAAGATCCCAAGGCGCCACCGGAGGTACAAAGGGAGGCTGAATATGCAGCACTCCCTTCACAAAAGTCTGTACTTCAGGAAGAGAAGCCAATTCTCTTTGAAAGAAAATGGATAAGGCCGAAATTTGGACCTTTATGGACCCTAAGTTTAGGCCCAAATTCACTCCCGTTTGAAGGAAGGGAAGCAGACGGCCCAAATGGAACTCCTCCGTAGGAGCAGCTCTGGCCTCACACCAAGAAACATATTTCCGCCATATACGGTGATAATGTTTCGATGTCACATCCTTCCTAGCCTTGATCAGGGTAGGAATGACCTCCTCCGAAATCCCTTTTTCAGCTAGGATCCGGCGTTCAACTGCCATGCCGTCAAACGCAGCCGCGGTAAGTCTTGGAACAGACAGGGCCCCTGCTGCAGCAGGTCCTGCCTTAGAGGAAGAGGCCACGGATCTTCTGTGAGCAACTCTTGCAGATCCGGATACCAAGTCCTCCTTGGCCAATCTGGAACAATGAGGATTGTTCTGACCCTTCTTAGTCTTATTAATCTCAACACCTTGGATATGAGAGGCAGAGGAGGAAACACATAGACCGATCTGAACACCCATGGTGTCACAAGAGCGTCTACCACTACAGCCTTGTGACAACACAGCCGGCGCGTTGTGTCACACAGTGGTAAAAGACACGCAGCTACTTCCCTAGCCCTGGTCTGACCCATGGACTACACTGATTGTTGATTTGTATTTGGCTATGTACTAGGCAATATTGTATTATATTGTATGATGTTATTGTTACAAGGGTACAGTTATGTGTTCGATGTATATATATGAATGTATTGGTTATTGTGTTATAGTTTGTAAAATAATGTTCCCCTCCCCCATGTGACTGCTCAGATAACCTGTGTGTTTGCTGTTGGGTAGATACAGCCAGTCTCAGATGTCAGGCCATACACCCCCCTCATTCTTCCCCACACAATGGATTCCAGGCCACACAATCAGATTAAGTAAGGTTACTTTAGTTAACATCTATTGTGGCCTAGGGGACATGCCTGGGCATGTGAAAGTAGGTTTGCTCTGAATCTGTTCTGGGGGTGTCGCCTTATTGTAGGAAAGACAAAGGTTTGATAATAGCAAAGAGGGGCGATTGAAAGAGATCTGGGAGAGAAGGTGAGAGAGTGGCAGGAGACTGACCTTGAAGTAATGTTCTGTCAGGAGTTCCAGGAGGGAATTGTCGTGTAGAATTGGATCACAGAAGTGTGCTGAGCTGTTTATAACCCATTCTGTTCAATAAACCACTGTTAGTTTTTCATCTACCACCGTGACTGAGTGATTTTGAACCCAGTATCCTCACAAGCCTGAAGGTCTCTTGACCTGGCGCAATACCTCTTTAGCTTTTTGTTGAGACGGGACGCCATCATGTCTATTTGAGGCAGTCCCCACCGATCCACGATCTGTGTGAAGACTTCTTGATGAAGTCCCCACTCTCCCGGATGCAGGTCGTGCCTGCTGAGGAAGTCCGCCTCCCAGGTGTCCACCCCCGGGATGAACACTGCTGATGGTGCGCTTACATGGCCTTCCGCCCAGCGCAGAATCCTGGTCGCCTCTGCCATGGCCACTCTGCTCCTTGTGCCGCCTTGGCGGTTTACATGAGCCACTGCCGTGATATTGTACGACTGAATCAGAACCGGTTTGTTCTGAAGCCACTCCTCCGCCTGGCGTAGGGCGTTGTAAATGGCCCTTAGCTCCAGGACATTGATGTGGAGACAAGTCTCTAGGCTTGACCAGAGACCTTGGAAATTTCTTCCCAGTGCGACAGCTCCCCAACCTCGGAGGCTCGCGTCCGTGGTCACCAGGATCCAGTCCTGAATGCCGAACCTGCGACCCTCTAGGAGGTGAGCACTGTGCAGTCACCACAGGAGAGATACCCTGGCCCTGGGAGACAGGGTGATCCGTTCCTGCATATGTAGATGGGACCCGGACCATTTGTCCAATAGGTCCCATTGGAAAGTCCTCGCATGGAACCTGCCGAAGGGGATGGCCTCGTATGAAGCCACCATCTTCCCCAGAACCTTTGTGCAATGATGCACCGAAACCTTTTTTGGCTTTAAAAGGTTCCTGACCAGGGCTATGAGCTCCTGAGCCCTCTCCACTGGAAGAAAAACTCTTTTTTGGTCTGTGTCTAGAATCAGGCCCAAAAAGGTCAGACGCGTTGCAGGTACTAGCTGGGATTTCGGTAAATTGAGAATCCAGCCGTACATCTGCAACGTCTTCACGGACAGAGACACGCTGTCCAGCAACTTCTCCCGAGATCTCACCTTTATAAGGAGATCGTCCAAGTACGGGATAATTGTGACTCCTTGCTTGCGCAGGAGCACCATCATTTCCGCCATTACCTTGGTGAAAATTCTCGGGGCCGTGGAAAGACCAAACGGCAACGTCTGAAATTGGTAGTGACAATCCTGTACTGCAAATCTCAGAAACGCCTGGTGAGGGGGGAAAACCGGAACATGAAGGTACGCATCCTTTATGTCCAGGGACACCATCCAATCCCCTCCCTCCAGGCTGGCGATGACCATTCTGAGCGAATCCATTTTGAACTTGAACCTCTTCAAGTACAGGTTCAGGGATTTTAGATTTAGAATGGGTCTGACCGAACCGTTCTGGGTTCGGTACCACAAACAGGGATAAATAATAACCCTCTCCTTGCTGGAGATGAGGAACCTTGATTATCACCTGTTGAATGTACAATTTGTGAATTGCCGCTAACACTAGCTCCCTCTCTGACGGGGAAGCCGTCAGAGCAGATTTTAAAAAACCGGCGAGGGGGCATGTCTTCGAATTCCAGTCTGTATCCCTGGGAAACAATCTCTATTGCCCAGGGATCCACCTGTGATTGAACCCAGACGTGGCTGAAAAGACGAAGACGTGCCCCCACTTGATCTGACACCCCCCCCCCCCCCCCCCCCCCGGAAAGCCCCAGCGTCATGCTGTGGACTTTGCGGAAGTAGGGGAGGACTTCTGCTCCTGGGAACTAGCTGAGTGCAGCTTTTTTCCCTTGCCTTTACCTCTGGCAACGAAGGACGATCCTCGTACCTTCTTGTTTTTACTGGAACGAAAGGACTGCATTTGATAGTGAGGTACCTTCTTAGAATGCTGCGGGGGAACATAAGGTAAAAAATATTCGATTTACCGGCCGTAGCAGTAGAGACTAGGTCCGAGAGGCCTTCTCCAAACAACTCCTCCCCCTTGTAATGCAATGACTCCATATGCCGCTTTGAGTTGGCGTCTCCCGTCCACTGTCGGGTCCACAAGAGCCGCCTAGCAGAAATAGACATAGAGTTTATTCTAGAGCTTAGTAAACAAATGTCTCTCTGAGCATCCCTCATATACAAGGCAGCATCTCTGATATGCTCCATGGTCATTAGAATGGTATCCCTATCTAAGGTGTCCATCTCCGTAGATAAGGAGTCTGCCCATGCCACGACAGCACTACAAACCCAGGCCGACGCCATGGCCGGCCTAACTATAGTTCCTGAATGTGTGTAAATGTGCTTCATGGTAATTTCCTGCTTGCGATCAGCAGGATCCTTGAGGGAAGCAGTATCCGGTGAAGGCAGTGCCACCTTCTTGGATAAGCGTGTCAGCGCTTTGTCTACTTTAGGCGCAGATTCCCATCGTATCCGATCCTTCTGTGGAAAAGGATACGCCATGAGAATCCTTTTGGGAACATGGAGTCTCCTATCCGGAGATTCCCAAGCCTTTTCGCATAATTTGCTTAGCTCAAATGAGGACGGAAACGTGACCTCAGGCTCTTTCCCTTTATACATGTGAACCCTCGTGACAGGGGGTTCCTCCGTGATATGCAAAACCTCTTTTATGGCAATAATCATGTACCGAATACCTTTTGCCACCTTCGGCTGTAATTTTGCATCCTCATAGTCGACACTAGAGTCAGTATCTGTGTCGGTATCTGTGTCAGCGACCTGGGATATGGGGCGCTATTGAGACCCTGAAGGTCCTGGCACCACAGGGACAGGCACGGACTGGCTACCTGACTGATCCCTAGCTTCAGCCTTGTCTAATCTTTTATGCAGGAGATTTACATTTGCATTCAAGACATTCAGCATATCCACCCAGTCCGGTGTCGGCGTTGCCGACGGCGACCTGACATTCAAGCACTTTCCCTCCACATTAAGTGAGCCTTCCTCATCAAACATGTCGACACACACGTACAGACACACTGCACACACCCAGGGAAACTTTTCCTGAAGACAGTAACCCCTGAAAGGCCCTTTGGAGAGACAGAGAGAGAGAGTATGCCAGCACACACCCCAGCACAACAACCTGGAGACCAACACAGAATGCTTTTCCCCAGCAGCGCTGTATTATACTTTATCCGCCAATTATGTGCCCCCCCTCTTTTTAAACTCTCTTCACCGTGTGTAAGCAGGGTAGAGTCCGGGGAGCTTCCTCTCAGCGTTCTGTGGAGAGAGAAATGGCGCTGGTGAGTGCTGAGGGAGAAGCCCCCCCCGGCGGCGGGCTTCTGTCCCGCTCAAAATAGTGTAAAATGGCGGGGGCTCAATTATATACATGTATATACCTATTTGCCATCTAAGAGGTGTTATTATTGCTGCCCAGGGCGCCACCCCTCCTGCGCCCTGCACCCATACAGTGACCAGAGTGTGTGAGGTGATGTGGAGCAATGACGCACAGCTGCAGTGCTGTGCGTTACCTCTGTGAAGCTGAAGGCTTCTGCCGCCTGAGACATCTTATTGCTTCTGTTCTTCTCCTCACAGAGCCAGACCGGCGGCGTGGCTCCGGGGGTGGACGCCCAGGACGAACCTGTGTTCACCCCCTCTGAAGCTAATGGTGTCCAGTAGCCGAGGAAGCAGATCCTATCAGTTAAGTAGGTCTGCCCCTCTCTCCTCAGTCCCTCGATGCAGGGAGCCTGTTGCCAGCAGTGCTCCCTGTGAAAAAAGTAAAAATCCAAACAAAAATGCTTTCTGTAGCAAAGAACTCAAGAGAGCTCCCTGCAGTGCGCCCTTCATCCTCTGGGCACAGTGTAAAACTGAGGTCTGGAGGAGGGACATAGAGGGAGGAGCCAGTGCACACCCAGAATCCAAAGCTTTCTTAAAGTGCCCTATCTCCTGCGGAGCCAGTCTATTCCCCATGGTCCTTACGGAGTCCCAAGCATCCTCTAGGACGTTAGAGAAAATAGAAATAGGTGTTTGTATAGATAATAAAACATTCACCAGTATGTCCTTTTTGTTGATCTTTACAAGACAATGAGAAGCAGAGTTATCATTAGTTTTTTCAGCCTGACGAAAGGTGCTAATAAAATGCACCTGAAACATTGATAGCAAGCTGTGGTGTGTCAAAGTCAGAAAAATATCTCTATGCACACTACCATATTTGCACCTCATACAGGTCCGTGCTGCGCATGCGTACGCTCTCCCGTACGTGCGCATACTCACAGTCGCGGGCACCCGCAGGCGCACGGTATGCGTATTTACGGTAGAGTTTATGTGATCGTAGCGTGCGACTCAATCATTACATATTTTCACTATATAATGTATTTTGTAGATCATGGTCCCTTTGATAGATTCTGAAAGTTTAGTTAACATAGCATGTTCCTGAACAGAGAGATCCCTCTTTGTATTGTACGAAGGGTCTAACAGGGGTCATACAGTGGTGTTTGGTACCCATCGGAAGAGTATTTAAATAGCAATATTCCGGTGTTGGTTTGGAGCGGATTAATCGCTCGTGCGAATAGTTATGGACATAAGAAGTTTATGTCCATTTACTATTATTTGTTCTTATTTAGTCATGCGGCGGGAAACCCAGTATCCCACCCACCTGAACAGTTGGAAGCAGTCACAGCCCACCTGTATGAATCAACCTATGACCTTTTGTTATAATGCGAAGCCGAATTCCTGTGTCCAATGAACAATGAGATTGTAGGGACCATTGAATTGTATTGTGTGTGGGGCATAAATAGGCAGGCCGACCATATCCAGTTCACTCTCTTCAACGGTTCTCATTGCTGATAATCGGGAGCTGGATATCGAGGCGCATGCAATCGTTTCCCCTTGTGCGTAAGTGTTTCTCCGCAACTATATTGATCTTCTTGTTATTGTGGGCCAATTTCTCTCTCTCTCTCTCTTCTCCTCTTTCTCTCTTATTTTCTCTTAAATAGTAATTGTATTATATTTCCTGTGTAGTTATCTGGTTAGGTAGTCTATGTTATATTGTAGTGTATGATTTGTATTTGTATTAATTCTTTTGCAAGTATATCATTCATAATATATATATATTAGGCGTTGGACCCTAAGCCCAGGTATCTGTGTATTTCTTATAGTGTTAAGTATTCTCAGAGCGTCGGTGACGCTCATACAGCTTTTGAGTTAATAAGGTTACACTGTGTTGCATTTACACTCTATCTATACACTAAGGTTTTACAGCATATTACATTGTTTATGGTTTAGATTTAAAGGTTTAACATTGTTAGCGTCAGCGCCGCTGGTGATCTCCTCGTGGTCCCGAGCGTCCGCTACGCTATAGCGAATCATTACGTTAGTCAGCAGCCAATAGCGTGCCTGCCTGTGATCTCTTGGCCGTGAGCGAACGTGACGCTTGAGCGTCTCGACTACGGCTAAGTGATTGTTACGCAACGTGCGTACCCTTACGGTACTTCATACGTAGATAGCGTACAGTGTTCTTAGACCTCATAAAGGGTATTATATAAGATAAATATTTAGCTTTATCAATTGCGGGCTCGTCCTGTCCTTCACACATCTGCACTAGGTAATTTCAGCAGACATTATCCAGCAGCAAAGGGCGGGAGATCATATTCCTCGTAGTGCTGTTTGGATAAGCGTCTGCTTCTCTTAGTAAAGGGTGCTGAAGGAATCCGGGAACCGGAGGTAAGAACAACACGCTAGTCTCTTTTAAAACTGTTTATTTTTCTGTCTTGCGTACACACGCACGCACACATATATATCTGCATTTCTTTTTTTCATTTGTGTATTTTTCGTATATCACTCTCCTGTTTGCCAGTTTTATAGTTCATAAACGTGCTAAGAGAGATTTGCCGCTATTTCATAGTTTAAGAGTAAAAAGGTAATATAGTTAAAGTATAGACAAACACAGCTGTGCCTGAGAGACAAGGCGAAGTCAGTGTGGTGCGCAGTAGATGATAAAGGATCATCTACATTGATAAACGTATAAATTGTGTTACGGTGGATCTTTGCTTTGCGTACACGTGTCTCTAACAAAGGACTGAGACTTGCGTACGCAACCCAAGGGCCGACGCACACAGCGTATATTACGCAACGGAGCGTACGGGTACGCCCACGTAACTCAAATCACAAGTGTTAATTTTTTTCAACGCGATAAATAGCGCAACGCGGTAAATAACGCAAGGCGATAAATCGCGCAAATCTATTTTAACATTCGAAATTTAAATTAACAGATCCTTCTCCTAATTTGTAACACATCTGGTCTAAAGAGAAATTTCTGCGCAGAAATAGAAATAGAAACAAAAGTGTATATGTGGTGAGTGAGTGTTTGTTTTTACAATTTTTGAGGTTGAACCACAAGAAAAGTCGAGTTCTCGTGAGGTACATGCGTGTAAGTGACGTACATGGTGGCTAGGGAGGCATCCCTGGTTAAAACATACAATTTGAGCATTAGAGTGTAGCAGACCAGGAGGTCATACTGTAACAGACCAGGAGGTCATAGCAGACCAGCAGGTTTAGGTACAGCAGACAAGGAAGTCCGCTATACAGTCCACAGGCACAACACCAAGAAAGGGTTGGTGCAACACCCATATAGGCCATACAAGCTCTGGCTGAAGGAATTCGCAGCCGTAATTTTCGATTCCACTGGTCGCTCCGTACATAAGATTAGTTGCTTATGTGCTGAACGATTGTACCGCACGTAATTGTGTACATTAGTAAACCTGACCGGTACTATTTGTGTACGAAGGTCATAAACGCTATTTGTACATTCTAACGTGATTTGTGTAATTTTTTTATTTTAAGGGAGGTTCGCTGCTCACTCAGGAACTATCCAACAACCAATAGTTACTGGAAAGAGTAAGTGTTCTTCGGATCACCCTCACAGGTTCCAGTAAATAGAGGTTCAGGTCGCAGGGGCCCTGGGTCGAGTACGCCAGCACCATATCGGTGTGATCAGGTCGTATTGGTCGGCGTGGGCGAGTGAGTGGGGTACTCGGTAAACCGCCACCGTCAGCCTATTTTGAACATTTTGGTTTGCGTAAGGGTTGGCTGAATAAAGCAACACCTTCGAACTATGGGGGCCACTTGTTCAGGTAGGGGGCGATCAACCTCGGTTCGGGTTGATTCAGTGAACCGACCAGTCGGGTCGGCAAGGTACGTAATGTGTGAGAAATACGGAAGTCACACAGAAGCTTTATGTGATGAATGGGAGAGAATGACGGTACATGACGGGGAGAAATTCCCAAGAGTAGGTAGCTTCAGCACAGAAGTGTTAACGAATTTAAGGAGAAGGATATGTCTTATTAAATCAGCAAAGAGACGAATCAAGCATTATGATTATTTACAGTTGTGGCAACAGGAGGGTGACATACAGAGAGGATTGGCTCAGGCGGCGGGATCTGGCTCGATCAGAAAACTGATAGCCACGGCCCCACCGCCACCATATATATCGAGAGAAAAATTGGTTGCGGAGAATGACGCACTAAGGTGTAACACACAAACACTTAGCAACTGTGTAAATGTTAAAGATAATGTTAACCAATTAACCAATGCAAGTATTAACCCGTGCAAGTTGTACCCTGTTTTGAACTTTCCTCAGGAGTGTGATCAAGAGGACGAATCGGCAACAATTTCAGCGCTCTCTCTAGCAGCCACCATAGCAGAGACCACAGTAGGCACAGCTCCACCCCCGAGATTAGTAACAAAGGCCCCTAGCGGAGGGATAGGTGAGGTCGTATCAACGGGTAAGTACGGCACCATACACTATGCTGAAACTATTTCACCACAGCCTGTAGAATCTACACAGAATGAGGTTGTTAGAGTTAATCCTGTTAAGGTAATAGTAGTTCCAAATGGGAAAACAGACACTTCAGGAGTCACTCCTGTTAGGAACATTGCCATGTACAGCCCATTTTCCCGAATGGAATTAAGGACCATAGTGTCGGAATTCCCTGACCCTAGAAAAGACTTAGTAGCCAGCCAAAAATACATCAGAGACCTAGGTAACACTGTAGAGCCCAACAATAAAGACTGGCAGATATTGCTGAGAGCATGTTTACCCTCCAATGTCGACGCAGCTCAATTTTTAGCTGACTGTGGATTAGATCAGGATGTACCTCTTACAGAAGTATACAACAAAGACAATGTAAAAAGAATAAGTTTACAGTTAAAGGAGTATTTCCCAGCCGTAGTTAAATGGAACAAAATATTCTCCATTAAACAGAAGGAGTCAGAAACAGCTGCAGAGTATTTTCACAGAGCATTATCAGAAATGGCAAAATACACAGGCATAGAGGACATTAAAACAAACATAAACCATCGAGAAGTAGCAGTATCGGTACTGATGGATGGTTTAAAAGAGTCATTGAAGACTAGGGTACAGACCACACAACCATGTTGGCGAGGTCTGTCTGTGGCTACTTTGAGAGAGGCTGCTATTGATCACGATAGGAACATCACCAGACACAGGGAACAACAAGGTGATAAGTTAATGGCAGTAAGTATACAGGCCCTGACCACAAGGCAGCCTTTGTTTATATCACCAAACCCTGTGGGTAAGTCAAATGTGGTTACTTGTTATTCTTGTCATAAACAGGGACACATGGCACGAGATTGTAGAGTGAAGAATTCACGAAACTCATACCAACCCCCTAGACAACGACACGACACACGACATTGGGATCAGGGTCCGCAGAAACGGAGTTATGAGCCACATACAGGGGAAACAAAAAGATATCCCCCGAACAGAGACTGGCAAGCCTCTGGTAGCTCCCAATTAACTCCATCACAAGTAGTTGCTGCCAGCGGGATTCAGGGAGGTCACCATACCCAATAGGGGTGTGGCCATACCTGTAATCTGCAGCCAGTAAAATTGATTGCAAGCCTTGGAAGTGAACCAGAAATTGCAATCAATGTAGCTGGTAAATCATTAAACTTTCTTGTAGACACAGGGGCGGCCAAATCAGTGATAAATTCGACAGTGGGCATGAGAACCACTGGTAAGACAATTCCAGCCATAGGGGTAACGGGAGTAGTCCAGCACTACCCTGTTAGCAAACCAGCCGAGATTACAGTAGGGCCTTTACATACCAAGCATTCCTTTTTGCTGGCTGCATCGGCACCGACTAATCTCCTGGGAAGAGACTTACTGTGTAAAATGGGGTGCGTCATTTATTGTACTCCTGAAGGTGTATTCTTGGACATACCTGAGAATCACGCTCAGGAAGTGCGAGACATGTTAGACTCCCCGTCAAAATTAATGTCACATACCATTATGACAAATAGGACTCCCTCCCAAGTAGAAGAAATGACATCTCAGATACCAGAGTCACTTTGGACTAAAGATGGACAGGACACTGGATTAATGGCAAACGTAGCTCCGGTAGTTGTACAAGTAAAAGATGGTAGGATAGCTCCAAAAATCCCACAGTACCCTCTGAAGCCAGAGGTGGAGTTAGGAGTGTATCCCGTAATAGAGCGCTTGCTACAACAGGGCATTCTGGTAAGAACGTCCAGCACTGCCAATAGTCCCATCTTCCCTGTTAAAAAGAGTGGGGGGAGGGGTTACCGGCTAGTGCAGGATCTAAGGGGGATTAACAAAATAGTTGAGAGTCAGTTCCCCGTAGTGCCAAATCCAGCTGTCATCCTAATGCAAATCCCTCCCACTGCGAAATTTTTCACTGTTATTGACCTCTGCTCCGCTTTCTTTTCGGTACCTCTGCACCCTGACAGTCAATATTTGTTTGCATTTACATACAGAGGAGTCCAATACACATGGACTCGATTACCACAAGGATTCATAGATAGCCCAAGTATATTTTCCCAGGCTTTGCATGATTGTTTACAGTCTTTCCAACCAGTGAGTGGATCAGTATTAATACAGTACGTGGATGATCTACTACTGTGTTCTGATTCATTGGAAGCATCCCTGAAGGATACGAAACAGCTCCTGTTTCATCTTTCAGACACAGGACACAAGGTTTCCAAAGACAAGTTGCAATTATGCCAAACTAAGGTAAAATATTTGGGACACTGTCTAACACAAGGACTGAGACACCTGACCGCTGATAGAATTCAAGCAATTAGAGACATGACTCTGCCACAAACCCAGCAGCAGATCAGAACATTTTTAGGAATGTGTGGGTATTGCCGTAACTGGATCCCAGGGTTTTCCATTCTAGCGTTACCCTTGCAGGAGATGGTCTCCTCAAACAAACCTGATCGGATTTCGCATACAGACGAGTCTGAGACAGCATTTGAGAGACTTAAACAGTGCCTAACGCAGGCACCAGCATTGGGTATGCCAGACTATGGGAAACCCTTTGAACTATACGGAACAGAAAGTGCTGGTTGCGCGGCAGGCGTACTAACCCAAAAGCACGGTGATGCCAGCAGGCCGGTAGCATATTACAGCGCTCAGCTAGATACGGTAGCGCGATCCCTCCCCACATGCTTGCGAAGCGTTGCTGCGATAGCATTGCTAGTAACGAAAAGCGAAGACGTCGTGCTAGGTCACAACCTCACAATTCATACACCACATGCAGTGTCAGCCTTGTTAAATTCTGCCCAAACCAGACACGTCTCATCAGCGCGGTTTACAAGATGGGAATTGGCACTAATGGCCCCCGTAAACATCACCATAAGGAGATGCAGTGCATTAAATCCTGCAACATATCTCCCAGGTGTGCCTGGACAGGCACAAAGGGTGGAGGATGAGAGTGGTGGGGAAGGAGAATTTAATACAAAGGAAGACACACATGATTGTATGGAATATTTGACCCAAAATTTTACCGCAAGGCCTGACATCAGTGACAACCCACTGGAAGATGTAGAACTTACGTTCTACACGGACGGTAGTTGTCATAGACAGTCAGACTCGGGAGACTTGTGTACTGGATACGCAGTCGTAGATGACCAAGGCACCATAGAAGCGGAACCGCTAGGCCCACCTCACTCAGCCCAGGTTGCTGAACTGGTCGCCCTAACCAGAGCATGTGAATTGGCTAAGGGCAAATCAGCCAATATCTACACCGATTCTAGATACGCATTCAGGGTAGTCCATGATTTCGAAGCCCTATGGCGCCTCAGAAATTTCATGACGGCAGCTGGTACACCGGTAGCGCATGCAGCTCACATAAAAAGGCTTCTAACAGCAATACAGGAACCCGACAGAGTGGCTGTTATCAAATGTAAAGCACACACATATAGCCAAGACCCAGTATCACTTGGTAACAGCCGAGCAGACGAAGCTGCTAAATTAGCAGCTGCTACCCCCAGACAGACAGACACCACACAACTGATGGTATTTAATACCATCAACACACAGAAGTTGTGTGAGATGCAAAATTTGTGTTCCACACAGGAAAAGGCAGTCTGGAAGGCAAAAGGATATGGTCAGGAGTCCTCAGGACTCTGGACGGATGGACACGGTAAACCAGTGGCCCCCAGAGCATACCTTCCATGTTTAGCTGAGGCAGCTCACGGGCTGACTCATCTGGGCAAGGAAGGGATGTGCAAGTTGGTAAGAGCATATTGGTGTGCCCCAGGATTTTCATCTCATGCGAGTAAAAGGGCAATGTCATGCCTTACCTGTCTGAGAAAGAACATTGGAAAGGCAATACCTACAGAACCATCTCATATCCCACCTGCCGGCGGCCCTTTCCAGGTAATACAGATTGACTTTATTCAATTACCCCCTTGTCGAAATTTGAAATATATACTTGTTTGTATAGATGTTTTCTCAAATTGGGTCGAAGCATTTCCAGCGGCCACAAATACCGCTATGTTTACTGCTAAGAAAATTGTGCAGGAATTTGTATGTAGATATGGTATCCCTAGAATTATCGAAAGTGATAGGGGTACCCATTTTACAGGTGATGTCTTCCAAGGAATGTGTAAATTGATGGGAATTGATAGCAAGCTGCACACTCCATACCGTCCACAGGCGAGTGCGAAAGTGGAAAGAGTGAACAGCACTATTAAAAATAAACTGAGTAAAGTGATGGCAGAGACAGGATTGACATGGCCAGAAGCTTTACCCATTGTACTGTACAGCATCAGAACCACTCCCAGGTCCCCTCTTAATCTGTCTCCCTTTGAAATCTTGTTTGGTCGACAACCGCATGTTATGATTAACCCTCAGGATGATTTGAAGTGTAACAATGAAGTGACTGTAAAATACTTGATTAACATGAGTAAACAGTTGAGGAATCAAAATGATAATTTGAAGTTGGTGATTCCTGATTTACCAGATAGTAATTGTCATGACATTGAACCTGGGGATTATGTAATGATACGGAATTTTCTACGCTCAGGTTGCCTTATTGACAGATGGGAAGGACCATACCAGGTCTTATTGACTAGCACTACAGCATTGAAGGTTGCTGAGAGAGAGACTTGGGTTCATTCGTCCCACTGTAAAAAGGTTGCTGATCCAGAGAGGCCCCGTGATAAGGAACAGACGGTAGAGGTTGTATCACTGGAGTGTCTGTTCCAGGAGGATTGAGGCGGCACCTGAGCATTGAAAATCACAAGACCAAAAGCAGTTGTCGATCCCCTGTTCCCTTTTATTGTTTTTCTCCAACTTCCCATCCCCTCTCCCTCAAATTATTTTTCCCCCTTCTCATTCTTCTCCGTTTCCTCCTACAAGATGGACTTGCCCCAAGAGACTGTGATCCGGATTTTCCTGTTGACCATGATGTTGACCAGAGCAGTCTGTTCCGGCGAGAGTACCATGGAGGTCGAGAGAGGTTCTGGAATGGGTTCTGATGACAGAGATGGAGGCGTAGTTTTCCAAGAACAACATAATCAACAAGCAAAGGCGAGTATCAGAAAACGATCCGATAGCATTGACCATAGAAGGAATTGTGAAGGATTGTTAGCTGAAGAAAACTGTATCTGTCGGCTCTGTAACAATGTCATTGAGGATGGGTGCATAAAGAAATGCCAATCCAGTTTTAATATCCATATGGACCGGCATCCATTGAGTGACTATCACTCCTTAGTGGGTAGTGTGTTAAATAAAACAGATTGTTGGGTATGCTCTCAAGTACCTCAAGGTCATAGCAAATCAGGGCTAGTACCATTTCCTTTAACGTTAGGGGAGGTACTTGAGTTAAGTGGTGGGAGACCGGTGGACAGGAGGTTTAATATATCCAGCCCTCCTAGTTTGAAGCTCCACCAATACCATGTGGATAGGTCCCTATTATGTTTTAACATCTCCAATCCCCGAAAGCCGGGAAATTGGGAAGTGTCATGGAGTAATCAAACCATGACCTTTTCGCATAGAGCAGATAGAATGCCTACAGATACAGAGCTTATACGCCACATAGCCAGTAGAGGAAAATCTTTCCGGTATAGGTATACCTTAGGAAATAGGATTACGAGAGTTGGAGAGGTATCACCAGGATACTGTGCACATATCGTACAACCTGATACGTGTACTAAGCAGATGGAAGAATTAGGGTTAGGAGATTTCACATGGAAGGTGTGTAATATGGTTATGTCCTACTCCGTCCCATATGTTCTCCCCGATGATGCATATTTCATATGCGGGAGAAAGGCGTATAAGTGGCTTGCCCCAAACTCTGAAGGATTGTGTTATATTGGAAAAGTACTGCCTGAAGTAATGACTGTATCACATGACAAAATGAAAGACATACACCGTGTTGCCCAAACTCCTTATACTCACACCCATTACGAGCACGTAGTTAAACGGCACCTGATAGAAAGAACAGAGCATCCGGCCTCTGACATGATCCATGAATCCACCGGGATTCAGTTTCTAATCGCGTTAGATATCACTCGCACCGCCAGAGGAGTGTTGAATTATAAATACATATCTGCGCTCGCCAATTTGTTAGATAATATCACTGAAATGTATGATGACACGTTTAGGTATACTGGAAGAGAACTTCAGGCTTATAAAACAGAACTGGTACAGCATAGAATGGTTCTTAATTACCTCACAGCAGTGACAGGCGGATATTGTGTCACACTGGCAACACAATACGGCGTGAAATGTTGCACATATATTACGAATAGCACCGAGGACCCGGTCGAGGTCATAGACCAAAAGATGGACGATATTCTCCAACTGAAGTGGGAATTTCGCAGGAGACACAATCTCACTCTTGCTGCTGTAGGTAATGAGCTGACTGGTTGGGTGTCATGGTTGAACCCGCAAAATTGGTTCTCTGGTTTGGGAGACTGGGCTCAAGGAGTCATAATGGATGTTGGGAAGTTTCTCCTATGTATCTTAGGTGTTATCATAACGATTGGTTTGATATTTAGATGCGGTCAGGCTTTAATGAGGTGCAATCGTCGTACTAGGGTAATGAGTTTAAGGAGTGAGGAAACTGTAATTCCAATGGATTTGATTTATGACCCAAATGTAGAAACAATGATGTGATGAAAATGCGATTTCTACGGTCCGTTTCTTTCACCTGTTTTTCCGTTTCCTCCAAGGTAAAAAGACCCACTTGGACGAGGAATTTGGTGAGCCGATATACAGACAACAGATGGATTAAAGAAGAAGTTTTGACAACTTGATACACAGATTTTTGATGAACTATGCCATGGATCCCCAGTTTCCCTAGAAATTTTAAAATTACGCTAGCCCAACACTTCTGTAAATCTATGGACATTGACAGCTTTTGCTCGCACCTTATGGGCAAAAGCACAAAGAAGACTGCATTCAACAGACACCAAACAAGACCTCAATCGACGAATGTACATTTATCTGACATAGAATACCACCGCATTTACCGTAATTATGTCTTTTCTTCATTTCTACAACCCTCAGGTAATGACACACATAGTCGATAGGGAATACAGGCACAGATATCAGCAATCACATATCTCCCCCATTCATGTATCATCAACTAAAATGTGCTCCCCCATTTTGTTACAACCAAAGCCGAAAAGAGCTCGGTAAAGTTTGACAGCCCATCCACAGACCCGTACCACGGGATAAGAAGGAATTCAAATGTATACTTCGCAATACCTCGAAGCTTGATGTACCACACGTACGGCACGATGATACATGACCCCCAAGCACGGATTCATACACACATGCTTCTGCTATCTCACTAGGTCATACCCTCTTCACACCTTCTCCTCTCTCCTCCCTTACCCAACCATGGAAATGTATTAACCCCTGACATATATTTTTCTCTTTTTGAAATGTTTTAGAAGGTGGCAGTTATTGTTGACTGCCAAAGGGTGGACTGTCAAAGTCAGAAAAATATCTCTATGCACACTACCATATTTGCACCTCACACAGGTCCGTGCTGCGCATGCGTACGCTCTCCCGTACGTGCGCATACTCACAGTCGCGGGCACCCGCAGGCGCACGGTATGCGTATTTACGGTAGAGTTTATGTGATCGTAGCGTGCGACTCAATCATTACATATTTTCACTATATAATGTATTTTGTAGATCATGGTCCCTTTGATAGATTCTGAAAGTTTAGTTAACATAGCATGTTCCTGAACAGAAAGATCCCTCTTTGTATTGTACGAAGGGTCTAACAGGGGTCATACAGTGGTGTTTGGAACCCATCGGAAGAGTATTTAAATAGCAATATTCCGGTGTTGGTTTGGAGCGGATTAATCGCTCGTGCGAATAGTTATGGACATAAGAAGTTTATGTCCATTTACTATTATTTGTTCTTATTTAGTCATGCGGCGGGAAACCCAGTATCCCACCCACCTGAACAGTTGGAAGCAGTCACAGCCCACCTGTATGAATCAACCTATGACCTTTTGTTATAATGCGAAGCCGAATTCCTGTGTCCAATGAACAATGAGATTGTAAGGACCATTGAATTGTATTGTGTGTGGGGCATAAATAGGCAGGCCGACCATATCCAGTTCACTCTCTTCAACGGTTCTCATTGCTGATAATCGGGAGCTGGATATCGAGGCGCATGCGATCGTTTCCCCTTGTGCGTAAGTGTTTCTCCGCAACTATATTGATCTACTTGTTATTGTGGGCCAATTTCTCTCTCTCTCTCTCTTCTCCTCTTTCTCTCTTATTTTCTCTTAAATAGTAATTGTATTATATTTCCTGTGTAGTTATCTGGTTAGGTAGTCTATGTTATATTGTAGTGTATGATTTGTATTTGTATTAATTCTTTTGCAAGTATATCATTCATAATATATATATATTAGGCGTTGGACCCTAAGCCCAGGTATCTGTGTATTTCTTATAGTGTTAAGTATTCTCAGAGCGTCGGTGACGCTCATACAGCTTTTGAGTTAAGGTTACACTGTGTTGCATTTACACTCTATCTATACACTAAGGTTTTACAGCATATTACATTGTTTATGGTTTAGATTTAAAGGTTTAACATTGTTAGCGTCAGCGCCGCTGGTGATCTCCTCGTGGTCCCGAGCGTCCGCTACGCTATAGCGAATCATTACGTTAGTCAGCAGCCAATAGCGTGCCTGCCTGTGATCTCTTGGCCGTGAGCGAACGTGACGCTTGAGCGTCTCGACTACGGCTAAGCGATTGTTACGCAACGTGCGTACCCTTACGGTACTTCATACGTAGATAGCGTACAGTGTTCTTAGACCTCATAAAGGGTATTATATAAGATAAATATTTAGCTTTATCAGGTGGCTGTGAAATTCTTTCAGAAAACCGAGGAGTGCCTCTCAAAGTCGTGTTTCTGTGCATTGTGCCCTTGAGGTTCGTGAGTGGGCACCCAGGTACTAGCTACTATTTATGGAGTGCTGGTCAATACTGTTGAGATATATATATATATATATATATATATATATATATATATATAGATAGATAAATAGATAGATAGAGAGATATATATATATATATATATATATATATATATATATATATATTATATATATATATATATATATTTACGCGGTCAGCGACTGGGAGATATCAGAATACTCGTACAATATATTCTGTAAAGTACACTTTTTCTCAACTAACGCGGTCTCAAGACATGTAGGATCCTCAAGTGTTTGTAAAGTCTCAGCGCTGTATACAGGCAGCTTTATAAGGGAGACCTTGCCTTGCAATCCCAGAGACCTGCTGCAGCTATGCTGTGCAGATGGTGCACAGTTAGGGAGTGAGGGAGAGTGTGAGGCAGCTCCAGGGCGGGAAATCTGTGTTGAGATGGCGCCCTGGGCCAGGGGAGGGGCTACAGGTCAAGCTCCGCCTCCCCTATGCTGGACTTCACTCCAGGTACTCTGAGCCTTACTAACTGGGGTGTTAGTACACCCGATCTGTGCTCAAATGCCCTGGTGGTCTAGTAGGTCCCTGCCCAGTGACAGTGTCCACGCCAGTGCCGCGGTCTGTATACCCAGACCACGGTCGCAACGCTATTTAACGGAGGGTCCCGCCTGGGGGACCCGCTTACTTCCTCCCTGTAGCAGCCACACGAACCAGGAGAACGGTCTGCGACTCTGTGCCTAAGCCGTGACTTCTCCGCCGCAAGTACCCGGGAACCAGGCTGCGGAGTATGCAACGCCGCTTGGCAGGTGATGGAGCTGCAGCGCTAAATGTCACACTTACATACAGCGCTGACAGCCCAGCCAGAGATATGGAAATCTTCTTTTAAAAAAAGCTTTTCAGGACTGACCAGTGCAGCCCTCCTATTAGGTGACCTGCTGCTGCAGGTACCAACTCGAAACTGAGCTCTCAGTGCCTGGAGACGGGGTTATAGAGGAGGCCCCAATGCATCCTGGGATAGCTAAAGCTTTAGACTGTTGGTGCCTATGGATCATGATCCACTCTAAACCTCGATGTTTCCCTGTGGAAACCTGTGTACCCTGCTGCAGAAATGATATATATAAGCTCATTAAGGGCTCTTTTATGTTGATATCCTAGTTGTAGCAACACCCTAAATGGATTATTATTTTTTTCTCTAAGGTATATCACCAAGAAGGAGAATAGAGAAAATAATAAGATTTTACTCACCGGTAAATCTATTTCTCGTAGTCCGTAGTGGATGCTGGGGACTCCGTAAGGACCATGGGGAATAGACGGGCTCTGCAGGAGACTGGGCACTCTAAGAAAGATTTAGTACTACTGGTGTGCACTGGCTCCTCCCTCTATGCCCCTCCTCCAGACCTCAGTTAAGGAAACTGTGCCCGGAAGAGCTGACATTACAAGGAAAGGAATTTGGAATCCAGGGTAAGACTCATACCAGCCACACCAATCACACCGTACAACTTGTGATAACATACCCAGTTAACACTATGAACAACAATCGAGCATCACTCAACGGATGCCACATAACATAACCCTTTATTAAGCAATAACTATATACACGTATTGCAGAAAATCCGCACTTGGGACGGGCGCCCAGCATCCACTACGGACTACGAGAAATAGATTTACCGGTGAGTAAAATCTTATTTTCTCTAACGTCCTAGTGGATGCTGGGGACTCCGTAAGGACCATGGGGATTATACCAAAGCTCCCAAAACGGGCGGGAGAGTGCGGATGACTCTGCAGCACCGAATGGGCAAACACCAGGTCCTCCTCAGCCAGGGTATCAAACTTGTAGAATTTTGCAAAGGTGTTTGAACCTGACCAAGTACAGCTTTGCCGAGCAGCTAATGCCGAGACCCCTCGGGCAGCCGCCCAAGAAGAGCCCACTTTCCTTGTGGAATGGGCTTTTACTGATTTTGGATGCGGCAATCCCGCCGCAGAATGAGCCTGCTGAATCGTGCTACAGATCCAGCGAGCAATGGTTTGCTTTGAAGCAGGAGCACCCAGCTTGTTGGATGCATACAGGATAAACAACGAGTCAGTTTTCCTGACTCCAGCCGTTCTGGTCACATAAATCTTCAAAGCCCTGACTACATCAAGTAACTTGGAATCCTCCAAGTCACGAGTAGCCGCAGGCACCACAATAGGTTGGTTCAAATGAAAAGATAACACCACCTTCGGCAGAAATTGTGGACGAGTCCGTAATTCTGCCCTGTCCATATGAATAACCAGATAGGGGCTTTTACATGACAAAGCCGCCAATTCTGACACACGCCTAGCCGAAGCTAAGGCCAATAGCATTACCACTTTCACGTGAGATACTTTAGCTCCACGGTTTTAAGTGGCTCAAACCAGTGGGATTTCAGGAAACCCAACACCACGTTGAGATCCCAAGGTGCCACTGGTGGCACAAAAGGGGGCTGAATATGCAGCACTCCCTTAACAAATGTCTGAACCTCAGGAAGAGAAGCCAGTTCTTTCTGAAAGAAAATGGATAGGGCTGAAATCTGGACCTTTATGGACCCCAATTTCAAGCCCATAGTCACTCCTGACTGTAGGAAGTGCAGGAACCGGCCCAGCTGGAATTCTTCTGTTGGGGCCTTCCTGGCCTCACACCAAGCAACATATTTTCGCCATATACGGTGATAATGTTTAGCCGTCACGTCCTTCCTAGCCTTTATCAGCGTAGGAATAACTTAATCCGGAATGCCTTTTTCCGCTAGGATCCGGCGTTCAATCGCCATGCCGTCAAACGCAGCCGCGGTAAGTCTTGGAACAGACAGGGCCCCTGTTGTAACAGGTCCTGTCTGAGAGGCAGAGGCCATGGGTCCTCTGTGAGCATTTCTTGCAGTTCCGGGTACCAAGTCCTTCTTGGCCAATCCGGAACAATGAGTATTGTTCTCACTCTTCTTTTTCTTACGATTCTCAGTACCTTGGGTATGAGAGGAAGAGGAGGAAATACATAGACCGACTGGAACACCCACGGTGTCACTAGTGCGTCCACAGCTATCGCCTGAGGGTCCCTTGACCTGGCGCAATACCTTTGTAGCCTTTTGTTGAGGCGGGATGCCATCATGTCCACCTGTGGCAGTTCCCATCGATCTGTAATCTGCGTGAAGACTTCTTGATGAAGTCCCCACTCTCCCGGGTGGAGGTCGTGTCTGCTGAGGAAGTCTGCTTCCCAGTTGTCCACTCCCGAAATTAACACTGCCGACAGTGCTTGCACGTGATTCTCCGCCCAACGAAGAATCCTGGTGGCTTCCACCATCGCCACCCTGCTTCTTGTGCCGCCCTGGCGGTTTACGTGAGCCACTGCGGTGATGTTGTCTGACTGAATCAGCACCGGTTGGTTGCGAAGCAGAGGCTCCGCTTGACTCAGGGCGTTGTATATGGCCCTTAGTTCCAGGATACTGATGTGCAGACAAGCCTCCTGCCTTGACCACAACCCTTGGAAGTTTCTTCCCTGAGTGACTGCCCCCCATCCTCGGAGGCTTGCATCCGTGGTCACCAGGACCCAGTCCTGTATGCCGAACCTGCGGCCCTCGAGAAGGTGAGCACTCTGCAGCCACCACAGAAGAGACACCCTGGTCCTGGGGGATAGGGTGATCAGCCGATGCATCTGAAGATGCGATCCGGACCACTTGTCCAACAGATCCCACTGAAAGATCCTCGCATGGAACCTGCCGAAGGGAATGGCCTCGTATGACGCCACCATCTTTCCCAGGACTCGCGTGCAGTGATGCACCGACACCTGTTTTGGTTTTAAGAGGTTTCTGACGAGAGTCACAAGCTCCTGAGCCTTCTAAGCCAGGAGAAACACCCTTTTCTGATCTGTGTCCAGAATCATGCCCAGAAAGGGCAGACGCGTCGTAGGAATCAGCTGCGACTTTGGGATATTCAGAATCCAGCCGTGCTGTTGCAACACTACCTGAGAGTGTGCTACGCTGATCAGCAACTGCTCTCTGGACCTCACCTTTATGAGGAGATCGTCCAAGTATGGGATAATTGTGACTCCTTGCTTTCGAAGGAGCACCATCATTTCCGCCATTACCTTGGTAAATATTCTCGGTGCCGTGGACAGGCCAAATGGCAACGTCTGGAATTGGTAATGACAGTCCTGTACCACAAACCTGAGGTACTCCTGATGAGGTGGATAAATGGGGACATGCAAGTAAGCGTCCTTGATGTCTAGAGACACCATAAAATCCCCCTCTTCCAGGCTTGCAATGACCGCTCTGAGCGATTCCATTTTGAACTTTAATTTCTTCAGATAAATGTTCAGGGATTTTAAATTCAAAATGGGTCTGACCGAACCGTCCGGTTTCGGTACCACAAACATTGTGGAATAGTAACCCCTTCCCTGTTGAAGGAGGGGAACCTTTACCACCACCTGCTGGAGCTATAACTTGTGAATTGCCGCTAACACTACCTCCCTTTCCATGGGGGAAGCTGGCAGGGCCGATTTTAGGTAACGGTGAGGGGGCATCACTTCGGATTCCAGCTTGTATCCCTGAGACACAATCTGTAAGGCCCAGGGATCCACCTGTGAGCGAACCCACTGGTGGCTGAAATTTCGGAGACGCGCCCCCACCGCTCCCGGCTCCACCTGTGGAGCCCCAGCGTCATGCGGTGGATTTAGTGGAAGCCGGGGAGGACTTCTGTTCCTGGGAACTAGCTGTATGGTGCAGCTTCTTTCCTCTACCCCTGCCTCTGGCAAGAAAGGATGCACCTCTGACTTTCTTGCCTTTTTGTGATCGAAAGGACTGCATTTGGTAATACGGTGCTTTCTTAGGTTGTGAGGAAATATATGGCAAAAAATTTGACTTCCCAGCCGTAGCTGTGGAAACTAGGTCCGAGAGACCGTCCCCAAACAATTCCTCACCCTTATAAGGTAAAACCTCCATGTGCTTTTTTGAATCGGCATCACCTGTCCACTGCCGAGTCCACAGGACCCTTCTGGCAGAAATCGACATTGCATTAATTCTTGAGCCCAGTAGGCAAATGTCCCTCTGGGCATCCCTCATATATAGGACAGCGTCTTTTATATGCCCCAGGGTCAGTAAAATAGTATCCTTGTCCAAGGTATCCAGTTCCTCAGACAGAGTATCTGTCCATGCTGCTACAGCACTACACATACAGGCCGACGCAATTGCCGGCCTCAGTATGGTACCGGAATGTGTATAAACAGACTTCAGAATACCTTCCTGCTTCCTATCCGCCGGATCCTTTAGGTAAGCCGTATCCTGTGACGGTAGGGCCACCTTCTTAGATAAGCGCGTCAGAGCCTTGTCTACCCTAGGGAGGATTCCCAGCGCAACCTGTCTGTTGGCGGGAAAGGGTACGCCATAAGTAACCTTTTGGAAATCAGCACTTTCTTATCAGGAGAATCCCACGCTTTTTCACATAACTCATTTAACTCATGTGAAGGGGGAAAAGTCACCTCTTGCTTTTTCTCCCCAAACATATAAACCCTCTTGTCAGGGACAGGGTTTACCTCTGATATGTGCAATACATCCTTCATTGCTATAATCATGTAGCGGATGGCTTTAGCCATTTTAGGCTGCAACTTTGCATCATCGCCATCGACACTGGAGTCAGAGTCCGTGTCGATATCTGTGTCAACAATCTGGGATAGTGGGCGCTTCTGAGACCCTGACAGCCTCTGCGCTGTAGGATCAGGCATGGGTTGAGACCCTGACTGTCCCAAGGCTTTAGCTTTATCCAACCTTTTATGCAAGGAGTTTACATTATCATTTAACACCTTCCACATATCCATCCAATCAGGTGTCGGCGCCGTTGGCGGAGACACCTCATCCATCTGCACCTGCTCTGCCTCCACATAGCTCTCCTCGTCAAACATGTCGACACACGCGTACCGACACACCACACACACAGGGGATGCTCTATATGAGGACAGGACCCCCACCAGGCCTTTTGGAGAGACAGAGAGAGAGTATGCCAGCACACACCCCAGCGCTATATAACCCAGGAATTACACAGTAACTTAGTGTTTACCCAGTAGCTGCTGTATATATGATAAATGCGCCTACATTCATGTGCCCCCCTCTTTTTAACCTCTTTCTACCTTGAGACTGCAGGGGAGAGCCTGGGGAGCTTCCTCTCAGCGGAGCTGTGGAGAGAAAATGGCGCTTGTAAGTGCTGAGGAAGAAGCCCCTCCCCCTCAGCGGCGGGCTTCTGTCCCGCTTTCTGTGTAAAAATAATGGCGGGGGCTCATACATATATACAGTGCCCAGCTGTATATATGTTACTTTTGCCAAGAGGTATCATAATTGCTGCCCAGGGCGCCCCCCCCTGCGCCCTGCACCCTACAGTGACCGGAGTGTGTGGGTAGTGTGGAAGCAATGGCGCACAGCTGCAGTGCTGTGCGCTACCTCATATGAAGACAGGAGTCTTCTGCCGCCGATTTGGATGTCTTCTTGCTTCACCCGCCGGCTTCCGTCTTCTGGCTCTGCGAGGGGGACGGCGGCGCGGCTCCCGGAACGGACGACCAAGGTTAAGATCCTGTGTTCGAACCCTCTGGAGCTAATGGTGTCCAGTAGCCTAAGAAGCGCAACCTAGCAGCAGTTAGTAGGTTTGCTTCTCTCCCCTCAGTCCCACGTAGCAGAGAGTCTGTTGCCAGCAGAAGCTCTCTGAAAATAAAAAAACCTAACTAAAATACTTTCTTATTAGCAAGCTCAGGAGAGCTCACTAAAATGCACCCAGCTCCATCCGGGCACAGATTCTAACTGAGGTCTGGAGGAGGGGCATAGAGGGAGGAGCCAGTGCACACCAGTAGTACTAAATCTTTCTTAGAGTGCCCAGTCTCCTGCAGAGCCCGTCTATTCCCCATGGTCCTTACGGAGTCCCCAGCATCCACTAGGACGTTAGAGAAAACAGTGTGACAGTTTAAAGACCATACAAGAAATGTATTACAAGTTACACTCAAGTAGTATAGTAAAATCACAATGTCACTAGAATCATCAGCAATACACCAATGAACCTACCAGATGGGGAGAGAAAAAAAAAGCTCCACATAAGGCAGGTATTAATCCCAGACACTCAATTCGCTATAGGATTCTTCTTTTTGCCTCTAGGTACACACGGAGTACCTATTCGGGGTGTATACTTTACATAGTCCACACACTGGATAGGTACTCCTTGTGTGTTACACTGATACTCTCTAAAGGGTGAATCCCTTATATTTTCTTTTACATGTACTGAAATTATGTTCTAGAAGGAGAAGACCACAGTGATGGGGAACCTTTGGCACTCCAGCTGTTGTTGAACTACACATCCCAGAATACCCTGCTACAGTTTTGCTATTTGGCCATGCTAAAACTGTGGCAGGGCATGCTGGGATGTGTAGCTCAACAACAGCTGGAGTGCCAAAGGTTCCCCACCCCTGTTCTATTGAGATAGCACTCATTTTAATATTCTATATACAGTAACCAGTATGTTACGAAATTAAGGCACAGGATTACCTGGCCACTCAATTGACTAAACAAAGTTGTAGAGTTATCTGGAGGTCAACAGTTATCAAAATGTTATCAGCCTATGCAAAAGTAGTATCGCCCCAGTGGTGATACCTGAATTCCCACCAGGGGCCAGTGCAGACTCTGGAGCAGCCAGAGATTTGATGTAGAGGAAGATGCTGAGAGTCAGAGATAAGAGTCCAGAAGCCGCAGCAAACTGCAGGAAGTGGTCATAGACATAAGAAAGGGGTAACTGGACCATCACTGCCACTCCTGCCAGCAGGCCACTCACCAGGAAGGCATAGAAAGCTGCAGAGACACAAAGTTGTTACTTGTATCACAAACCACACACACATTGCAATTGTTCTTTTACAATCTAAACATATCCTTAGTAAATATATTTATCCATCAGCCTAAATAGCCTATTCCAATGTTCAGCTAAATGTAAAGTATGTAAGAGACCTCTGAGGCCCAATAAAGCCTGTCCCTCTCTTGGGTCGATGGCTGGGACCAGCCAATCAGCCAGCTCTAGTCAGTTAATAGAAGGGTCACTGGGCAAGAATCCTATTGATCTGCTACACTAAGACTGCGTACACACTTGAATGATACACTTGAATGATATATCATTCTTTCGAGCAACAAATAATATATCGGTAGTTGGTTGGCGGGTGTGTACACCAGATGTCCGTTAACTACATCATTCACAGACATAAAGAATTTGACGGATTTGTAGAGTTTGTGCATCTGCAGAGAGTGTTTAGTCGTCTGGTGGTCAGCGTGTGCAGGTAACAAACCCCCGGCTTACAGCAGCATCAGGAAGATTGTGAGGCAGAATCTCATGGCCAGCTCACCAAGGTCTAGCTGGAGAGAGTGTCCAGGATAGAGTACAGGAGCCATAGGGGAAAGACCTGCATGAGGTCAGGCCTGCAGCACAGCTGATGCTGACATATCTACAAGATACAGTATATCTGCATGTCTGGTTGGGTGTACAGCCAACCATCCCATATGCCAGCCACAGGAACCACAACAATGATGTCACACCTCAGCGGGCAAGTTCAAATACCCACCCAGTTGTGATGACGGGCCAGACATATAGAGTTGCCGACTGGTGAGTGTGTTTGCTTACCAAATCGCCTGCTCTGTTGGCGTATCCATCAGCATAGGATGTACCCAGCCTTAGTGGGACAGATTCCAAACAGTACGGCTTTAGTGACCAGCTCCTTAAAATACTATTTAAACACAAACAATGATAGGCTTTGTTCCTGGTATTATGTATACTGTGACAATAATCTATAACGGATAGTGGCCCTGCTTGATGTGTGCTAGTGATGTCTATAACACCAGCTTGTGTAGTACAGCAAGTGTGAACGTTAACTTACCATTTATCTTGTACTTCAAACGGGTGTTATCTCTCAAAGTGATTCCCTCGGTTATCTGTAAGAAACAGAAATCATAAAAATGTATATATCCAATAAATGGGAACATCATGCAAGTTACTTAAATGGGAAATGAAGTAAGAGAAACACAAAAAACACTGTACCCCCTCCTAAATACCTGCTGAATCTTTCAGTAAACCAAACCTGATATGATACAAGGGGTGGGGGTAGCTTCATATTTTGATGCTTGGATTCATTTTTTTATGGACTTACTTACCTGTATTTTTGCGATACCATCAAGAATTGTGTGCATGATAACTGTTCGCACTCTGGATAACGTGTGTGGAACAACACCCTCCCTTTTTAATATGTTTGTCTATATACTTTTATGTGCTTTATTAAATCTTTTCTTTTTGGATTGGAATACTTGGTTTATTATATGCACTCAATAAGAACAGAGTTTTTGAGTGGAGAAAGAAACCCAGCACAAAGATACCTTGATAAAATTCTAATCACCTGATACAATGTGAATTGGGGTACGCATTTACACATACTGCTAGAAGATTTTTTGTCATTTGATACAGTGGGGAGGTGGAGTACACATCTACACCCAGGGTCTAAATATACCTTGGTAGGAACTACACTACTTGACACAGTGCGACTTGGAGTCAAAGATACCTTTATGTTATTTACTACTTTGCTGTGAGATTTGTAGTACGCCCACACATGTACTTCATAGTACATCAAGAAACCATTATGTGTTCATATTAACACTCCCAAGTGTGACCTGGGCACACACACTTTCTCTGATCCTTACCTTGGATTGAATTTCAAAGATACCTTTATGTGTTTATGACTCTCACTAATCTTACGCGTTTGGTACGCTGTACTATTACATGCATCTAGGAATTCCCTCCTCTTAGTTTCTGCATATGCTCTAGAGTCTAGTGGAATGAACATACTACACATTGTTTTTCTTTATGCTTATGTCTTATATATCCACTGAGTGAATACTACTTCAAGACTTCTGTCAGAGGAGGATCACCCATACATATGATTTCTGGATGATGAACTTTGTCCACTAGCAAGGGATGCATCATTGCTGTATTTAACTTGTTCATCTTTTATTTACCAGCGCCGTGGGTAGTACTTTTTCCGCCTTCTTGTTCTATGTACTTTTTTTAATGTGGTGACATTTATTCAGGAAAGGGACGACATCGTGGCAGTGGGAAACAGTCGATATCCTGGCTGTCGGGAACCCAGCGCTTGGCATACCGGAGCCAGGATCCTGACCGCCAGGATACCGACAACTGTTCTCCCTCTTGGGGTGTCCACGACACCCCTGGAGGGAGAATAAATAGCATGACCCTCTTAGCATGCCACCGTGCCAGCAGCGAGCCCACAAGGGGCTCTTTTGCAATCACCCCATTGCTGGCATTCCAGCGGTCGGGATCCCCACTCTGGTATGCTGGGCGCCGGGATCCCGACAGCCAGGATATTGTAGTACACCAGTGGCCGCTCAGGTGACCATTAAGAGAATCTTCCTAATTTTTTCCATCCCAAACTCTGCCTTAGAAATACAGGAATCTGCATGTAACACTTATTGTGTTTATAAGGGGTGAATCAGACCCGATTGCTGCTATGCATTTTTGCACAGCGGGCGATCGGGTAGTAACTGTGCATGCACCGCAATGCGCACACGCGTCGGACAACAACAAAGGGCATCGCCGGTCAGCAACGGGATGGTGCGTAAAATCTGATCACATGGGCGTTCGCAATGTGATGGACAGGAGGCGATCCCACACTCAGCTGCAATGACTCCGTAGTCTTACTGCATGCGACTGATATGCAACAGACGCGGTGTCTCTGGACACAGCCGCTGGGACTCGCAAAGCCACCTGCAGCCATCTGAATACAAATCCAGACGGCTGCAGTATTTGCATATTTTCCTAGTCTTCACACTAGGCTTTTATCAGAGGGGCGCTACGCCCTGCTCGATTTTAAATGGACAAAATGTACCCTGTTCTTATCCCGGCTCCCCGCTGGAACAGCCTGCCCCTCTGCTGTCCCCACCTGCAAGCCGCAGTCCTGCGGGTGGGAAAAGTTATAGTGCGTAATCACTGCACATCTATTCACAGTTAGGGGAAGGCTTGGGGGCAGCCCAGCATCTCCGTAAGTGCTGGGCACGCTCTCAAGTCAAAAAGTTGATTGGAGTAGGTACACTGGATAAGGATTCACCCACACAGAACTTGAGCCCTATCTAGAAGATGCACATTATAGACAGACATTGGATATAATAGAGAGTTTTCTATATAAAGTTTGGTACCGTTCCGAGAGGCAGAATGTACAGCACTGCCTGCAGTGACACCCAGCCCAGTAGCAAAATCAGAGCATATGGGTTCCACAGAGACTGCAGCGGTGGAAGTGGGCCTGGCACACGCAACACACTGGCATCATCCGTGTTACACGTCAGCAGGAGGAAGAGGACGGTTCCAGGCATGACAAACATAAGCAGGAAGGCACCTACATATAGGAATAATAACACTGTCAGAATACCTGTCATGTAAGACTGACGACCATTCCCCCCCACACATGTATTCTTACCTAGAGATCCCCCAAATTCCACTTCCTTTGTCCGTGGGGTTTTAATCTTGTCCGCCATCTCTATTTGCACCACTGCAATATAAATTAGAAACATAAGTAAATACTCATTAGAATAAAAAAATAAATACTTAGCTACAGTAAATGCACCCTGGTGTGTTTGCGTGTATGGTTGTATGTTAGGGAATTTAGACTGGTTGTTCTAACGAGAATGGCAAATATTGTCAGTACAGCGCTGTGTAAAATGGTGACCCTATATAAACATATAATAATAATAATAATAATAATTATATTTTGCCTACAGGAATAGCGCAGCAGAGTGAAGCCTCTCTGACAAATCTGGACATGTAGGAGTTACATTGGACACTGATCAGTAAAATAATAAGATTTTACTTACCGGTTAATCTATTTCTCGTAGTCCGTAGTGGATGCTGGGGACTCCGTAAGGACCATGGGGAATAGACGGGCTCCGCAGGAGACAGGGCACTTTAAGAAAGAATTTGGATTCTGGTGTGCTCTGGCTCCTCCCTCTATGTCCCTCCTCCAGACCTCAGTTAGAGAAACTGTGCCCGGAAGAGCTGACAGTACAAGGAAAGGATTTTGTGAATCCAGGGTAAGACTCATACCAGCCACACCAATCACACCGTATAACTTGTGATAACTTTACCCAGTTATCAGTATGAACAACAACAGAGCATCAGATCAACCCTGATGCAACTATACATAACCCTTATTTACGCAGTAACTATATACAAGCATTGCATAAGTCCGCACTTGGGACGGGCGCCCAGCATCCACTACGGACTACGAGAAATAGATTTACCGGTAAGTAAAATCTTATTTTCTCTAACGTCCTAGTGGATGCTGGGGACTCCGTAAGGACCATGGGGATTATACCAAAGCTCCCAAACGGGCGGGAGAGTGCTGATGACTCTGCAGCACCGAATGAGCAAACACAAGGTCCTCCTCAGCCAGGGTATCAAACTTGTAGAATTTTGCAGAGGTGTTTGAACCTGACCAAGTAGCCGCTCGGCAAAGCTGTAATGCCGAGACCCCTCGGGCAGCCGCCCAAGAAGAGCCCACCTTCCTTGTGGAATGGGCAGCGGCAACCCTGCCGCAGAATGAGCCTGCTGAATCGTGTTACAGATCCAGCGAGCAATAGTTTGCTTTGAAGCAGGCGCACCAAGCTTGTTGGAAGCATACAGGATAAACAAAGATTCTGTTTTCCTGACCTTAGCCGTTCTGGCTACATAAACCTTCAAAGCCCTGACCACATCCAGTGACTCGGAATCCTCCAAGTCAGTAGTAGCCACAGGCACCACGATAGGTTGGTTTATATGAAAGGATGAAACCACTTTCAGCAGAAATTGTGCGCGGGTCCGCAATTCTGCTCTATCCGCATGGAAAACCAGATAAGGGCTTTTATGTGACAAAGCCGCCAATTCTGACACACGCCTAGCCGAAGCCAAGTCTAATAGCATGATCACCTTCCACGTGAGATATTTCAATTCCACCGTTTTGAGTGGTTCAAACCAGTGTGATTTCAGGAAACTCAACACCACGTTAAGATCCCAAGGTGCCACTGGAGGCACAAAGGGGGGCTGAATATGCAGCACTCCCTTTACAAACGTCTGAACTTCAGGCAGAGAAGCCAGTTCTTTTTGAAAGAAAATGGATAAGGCCGAAATCTGAACCTTAATGGAACCCAATTGAAGGCCCAAAGTCACTCCCGCCTGTAGGAAGTGAAGGAAACGGCCCAGCTGGAAATGCTCCGTAGGGGCATTCCTGGCCTCACACCAAGCCACATATTTTCGCCATATACGGTGATAATGTTGAGCTGTCACATCCTTCCTAGCCTTTATCAGGGTAGGAATAACTTCATCCGGAATGCCTTTTTCTGCTAGGATCCGGCGTTCAACCGCCATGCCGTCAAACGCAGCCGCGGTAAGTCTTGGAACAGACAGGGCCCCTGTTGCAACAAGTCCTGTCTTAGAGGCAGAGGCCACGGGTCCTCTGTGAGCATTTCTTGCAGATCTGGATACCAAGTCCTTCTTGGCCAATCCGGAACAATGAGTATTGTTTTCACTCCTCTTTTTCTTATGATTCTCAGCACCTTGGGTATGAGAGGAAGAGGAGGAAATATATAGACTGACTGGAACACCCACGGTGTCACCAGTGCGTCCACAGCTATCGCCTGAGGGTCTCTTGACCTGGCGCAATATCTCTGTAGCTTTTTGTTGAGGCGGGATGCCATCATGATCACCTGTGGCAGTTCCCACCGACTTGCAATCTGCGTGAAGACTTCTTGATGAAGTCCCCACTCTCCCGGGTGGAAGTCGTGCCTGCTGAGGAAGTCTGCTTCCCAGTTGTCCACTCCCGGAAGGAACACTGCTGACAGTGCGCTTACGTGATTCTCCGCCCAGCGAAGAATTCTGGTGGCTTCTACCATCGCCACCCTACTCCATGTGCCGCCTTGGCGATTTACATGAGCCACTGCGGTGATGTTGTCTGACTGAATCAGAACCGGCTGGTCGCGAAGCAGGGACTCCGCTTGATGTAGGGCGTTGTATATGGCCCTTAGCTCCAGGATGTTGATGTGAAGGCAAGTCTCCTGACTAGACCACAGCCCTTGGAAATTTCTTCCGTGTGACTGCCCCCCACCCTCGGAGGCTTGCATCCGTGGTCACCAGGACCCAGTCCTGAATGCCGAATCTGCGACCTTCGAGAAGGTGAGCACTCTGCAGCCACCACAGGAGAGACACCCTGGCCCTGGGGGATAGGGTGATCAACCGATGCATCTGAAGATGTGATCCGGACCACTTGTCCAACAGATCCCACTGAAAGGTCCTCGCATGGAACCTGCCGAAGGGAATGGCCTCGTATGATGCCACCATCTTTCCCAGAACTCGCGTGCAGTGATGCACCGACACCTGTTTTAGGAGGCCTCTGACTAGAGATGACAGCTCCTTGGCCTTCTCCTCCGGGAGAAACACTTTTTTCTGTTCTGTGTCCAGAACCATCCCCAGGAACAGTAGACGTGTCGTAGGGATCAGCTGTGACTTTGGAATATTTAGAATCCAGCCGTGCTGTTGTAGCACCTCTCGAGATAGTGCTACCCCGACCAACAACTGCTCCCTGGACCTCGCCTTTATCAGGAGATCGTCCAAGTACGGGATAATTAAAACTCCCTTCTTTCGAAGGAGTATCATCATTTCGGCCATTACCTTGGTAAAGACCCTCGGAGCCGTGGATAGACCGAACGGCAACGTCTGGAATTGGTAATGACAATCCTGTACCACAAATCTGAGGTACTCCTGGTGAGGATGGTAAATGGGGACATGCAGGTAAGCATCCTTGATGTCCAGTGATACCATGTAATCCCCCTCGTCCAGGCTTGCAATAACCGCCCTGAGCGATTCCATCTTGAACTTTAATTTTTTTATATACGTGTTCAAGGATTTCAAATTTAAAATGGGTCTCACCGAACCGTCCGGTTTCGGTACCACAAACATTGTGGAATAGTAACCCCATCCTTGTTGAAGTAGGGGCACCTTTACTATCACCTGTTGTGAATACAGCTTGTGAATTGCCTGTAACACTGCCTCCCTGTCTGAGGGAGTTGTTGGTAAGGCAGATTTGAGGAAACGGCGGGGGGGGAGACGTCTCGAATTCCAGCTTGTACCCCTGAGATACTACTTGAAAGATCCAGGGATCCACCCGTGAGCGAGCCCACTGATTGCTGAAATTTTTGAGACGGGCCCCCACCGTACCTGGCTCCGCCTGTGGAGCCCCAGCGTCATGCTGTGGACTTAGAGGAAGCGGGGGAGGACTTTTGCTCCTGGGAACTGGCTGTATGCTGCAGCTTTTTCCCTCTACCTCTGCCTCTGGGCAGAAAGGACGCGCCCCTAACCCGCTTGCCCTTATTGGGCCGAAAGGACTGTACCTGATAATACGGTACTTTCTTTGGCTGTGAGGGAACATGGGGTAAAAATGTAGACTTCCCAGCCGTTGCTGTGGAAACGAGGTCCGAGAGACCATCCCCGAACAACTCCTCACCCTTATAAGGCAAAACTTCCATGTGCCTTTTAGAATCTGCATCTCCTGTCCACTGCCGAGTCCATAACCCTCTCCTGGCAGAAATGGACATTGTACTTATTTTAGATGCCAGCCGGCAAATATCCCTCTGTGCATCCCTCATGTAGAAGAGTGCGTCTTTAATATGCTCTACGGTTAGCAATATAGTGTCCCTGTCTAGGGTATCAATATTTACCGACAGGGAATCTGACCACGCAGCTGCAGCACTGCACATCCATGCTGAAGCAATAGCAGGTCTCAGTATAACACCTGTGTGTGTATATATAGACTTCAGGATAGCCTCCTGCTTTCTATCAGCAGATTCCTTCAGGGCGGCCGTATCCGGAGACGGTAGTGCCACCTTCTTTGACAAGCGTTTGAGCGCTTTATCCACCCTAGGGGATGTTTCCCAACGTGACCTATCCTCTGGCGGGAAAGGGTACGCCATTAGTAACCTCTTAGAAATTACCAGTTTCTTATCAGGGGAAGCCCACGCTTCTTCACACACTTCATTTAATTCCTCAGATGGAGGAAAAACCACTGGTAGTTTTTTCTCTCCAAACATAATACCCTTTTTTGTGGTACCCGGGGTAACATCAGAAATGTGTAACACATTTTTCATTGCCTCAATCATGTAACGTGTGGCCCTATTGGAAGTTACATTAGTCTCATCGTCGTCGACACTGGAGTCAGTATCCGTGTCGACATCTGTGTCTGCCATCTGAGGTAGCGGGCGTTTTAGAGCCCCTGATGGCTTTTGAGACGCCTGGGCAGGCACAGGCTGAGAAGCCGGCTGTCCCACATTTGGTATGTCGTCAAACCTTTTATGCAAGGAGTCGACACTGTCGCGTAATTCCTTCCACAGCACCATCCACTCAGGTGTCGACCCCGCAGGGGGTGACATCACATTTATCGGCATCTGCTCCGCCTCCACATAAGCCTCCTCATCAAACATGTCGACACAGCCGTACCGACACACCGCATACACACAGGGAATGCTCTGACAGAGGACAGGACCCCACAAAGCCCTTTGGGGAGACAGAGAGAGAGTATGCCAGCACACACCAGAGCGCTATATAACACAGGGATCCCACTATTAATGAGTGTTTTTCCCTTATAGCTGCTTATATTATATATACTGCGCCTAAATTTAGTGCCCCCCCTCTCTTTTTTACCCTTATGTAGCTTGACACTGCAGGGGAGAGCCAGGGAGCGTCCTTCCAGCGGAGCGGTGAGGGAAAAATGGAGCCAGTGTGCTGAGGGAGATGGCCCCGCCCCTTTTCCGGCGGACTTCTCCCGCTTTTTCTGGAATTCTGGCAGGGGTATTTTTACACCTATATAGCCTTCCTGACTATATATGGTGTAGATTTGCCAGCCAAGGTGTCTTATTTTGCCCTCAGGGCGCCCCCCCCAGCGCCCTGCACCCATCAGTGACCGGAGTGTGAGGTGTGCATGAGGAGCAATGGCGCACAGCTGCAGTGCTGTGCGCTACCTTGTTGAAGACAGAAGTCTTCTGCCGCCGATTTTCAGGAACACTTCTTGCTTCTGGCTCTGTAAGGGGCAGGCGGCGCGGCTCCGGGACCGAACAGCGAGGTCGGGTCCTGTGGTCGATCCCTCTGGAGCTAATGGTGTCCAGTAGCCTAAGAAGCCCAAGCTACCACCAGTTAGGTAGGTTCGCTTCTTCTCCCCTTAGTCCCTCGCTGCAGTGAGTCTGTTGCAATGCAGATCTCACTGTAAAATAAAAAACCTAAAATATACTTTCTTTCTAGGAGCTCAGGAGAGCCCCTAGTGTGCATCCAGCTCAGCCGGGCACAAGATTCTAACTGAAGTCTGGAGGAGGGTCATAGTGGGAGGAGCCAGTGCACACCAGTAGTCTAAAGCTTTCTTTTAGTTGTGCCCAGTCTCCTGCGGAGCCGCTATTCCCCATGGTCCTTACGGAGTCCCAGCATCCACTTAGGACGTCAGAGAAATTGGTAATGACAATCCTGTACCACAAATCTGAGGTACGCCTGATGAGGTGGATAAATGGGGACATGAAGGTATGCATCCTTTATGTCCAGAGACACCATAAAATCCCCCCCTTCCAGGCTTGCGATGACTGCTCTGAGCGATTCCATCTTGAACTTGAACCTTTTCAGGTATATGTTCAGGGATTTTAAATTCAATATGGGTCTGACCGAACCGTCCGGTTTCGGTACCACAAACATGGTCGAATAATAACCCTTTCCTTGTTGAAGGAGGGGAACCTTGACCACCACCTGTTGAAGATACAATTTGTGAATTGCAGCTAACACTATTTCCCTCTCTAAGGGGGAAGCTGGCAGGGCCGATTTGAGGTATCGGTGAGGGGCATCTCTTCGAATTCCAGCTTGTATCCCTGAGACACAATCTCTATCGCCCAGGGATCCACCTGGGATTGAACCCACTTGTGGCTGAAATTTCGGAGACGCGCCCCCACCGGGCCTAGCTCCGCCTGTGGAGCCCCAGCGTCATGCGGTGGATTTAGTGGAAGCCGGGGAGGACTTCTGTTCCAGGGAACTAGCTGTATTGTGCAGCTTCCTTCCTCTGCCCCTGCCTCTGGCAAGAAAGGACGCACCTCGGACTTTCTTGCCTTTTTGTGATCGAAAGGACTGCATTTGGTAATACGGTGCTTTCTTAGTGTCACAACTGAGGGCCTGAGCTGACGGGAGGCAGCCTCAGTTGTAGGGGCTGAGGTGTAGAGAAACCTGGGAGGTTGTATCAGACCCCTGGACATGTAAGTTACACGTAGGAAGATTGCCCGAAGGCGTGACCACGACAACCAAGATAAAAGTCAATGATGTTTATTTGACAAACTCCATGCAACACAGCAGTAATAAAAGAGAAACGTAAAATCAGCAGTTATATAACACAGTTCCTGGGTACTACAGGATGGCACTGGCCACAGGGCTCTGGTAATATGGGTACAGTTCTCATTGTCCTCTAGGTGGAAAGTCCTTACCAGGCCCGACTGTAGTAATGGAGATAGCCCAGGATCATACCAGCTGATGTTCCATGGGAAGCTGGGCTGCTGTAGATAAAGTGGCTGCTGTGGATACTGGTTGGAACCAGACAGATGTAGACACGGAGTGGATACTGGATGGAATCAGCCAAATAATAAATGAAGCTTGAGAGCGATGAAATACAAATGATATATGGAGCTTGAGAGCGGTGAAATACAAATGATATATGGAGCTTGAGAGCGGTGAAATATTAGTACCGGTGGTAAATGGAAATCTGCAGAAATGGTACCGGCACTTTAAGAGGAGCTGATCTCTGCTGGAAGCTAAGTGCTGGAAGCAGGTGAATCTGTAGCTGGAAACGGATAAGTCCCAGAGGACTGGAGAGTCAGGCTGCACCGCAGGTGGTAGACTGGAGCGGGTCTCTTTAGTGGAAGCTTGGAGACAGGAACTGGAACCAGGAAATCAACCACAGGAGAGAGACAGACTGGAACTAGGTTTGACAACCAAAGCACTGACGCCTTCCTTGCTCAGGCACAGAATACTTATACCTGCAGCAAGGAAGGGATTGGCTAGGCAATTATGCAGACTTCAGTGGAGCAGCGGATTGGTGGAATTTGAACAGGTGACAGAATCCAACATGGCTGCGCCCATGTAGGTACTTGGAGGGAAAGTTGGTTTGGTAATCCATGTGGAAACCCAGCAGCAGTGGCGGCGCCGGCCACAGAGGACAGGAGACGCCAGACTGATGACTGCACACTAGAACCACGCGGATGACAGCGGAGGCCGCGGCTGGCATGAGGCGCCACTCCGATATCCTGTACACTGAAACACAGGAATGGCGGAGGCCGCGAGACGCCATTCAGGAAGTAAACATGGCGCCGCTGTGACAGCGTCCCAGGGTGACAGGAGAGGGAAGCAGAATGTGGACATCAGTACCACAGTTGAAATCCGGCCCTGGAACGCTGAGCCAGCCTCAGGAGACATCCAAAAGGCAAGTAATGGCGTCCAGATACCCGGATCGTGACAGCACCCCCCCCTTTAGGAGTGGCCCCAGGACACTTCTTCGGCTTTTGAGGAAACTTAGAGTGGAAATTCCGGACCAAGGTAGGAGCATGGACATCTGAAGCATTGGTCCAAGAGCGTTCCTCAGGACCATAGCCCTTCCACTCAATAAGATACTGTAATTGACCGTAACGGTGACGTGAGTCCAGAATCTTGGCAACTTCATACTCAACTCCCCGTTGAGTCTGGACTTTCGGAGCCGAAGGAAGTGTAGAATGAAACCGATTCAGAATCAGCGGTTTCAAAAGGGAAACATGGAATGTTCTAGGTATTTTCAAGAAAGGAGGTAACTGAAGTCTGTAAGCAACAGGATTGATGACTTGTTCAATTTTGAAAGGACCGATGTAACGAGGTGCAAACTTCATGCTGGGAACTCTTAACCTCAAATTCTTCATGGACAAACACACACGATCACCCACCTTGAGAGCAGGAACCGCTTTACGCTTCTTATCAGCAAACTTCTTGTACCTGAACGATGCTTTGAGCAGAGCCGCTCGTACATTCTTCCAGTTGTTTGCAAACTGACGCAAGGTGATATCCACTGCTGGAACAGAAGTTGCTGGAAGCGGTTGGAATTCTGGAACTTTAGGGTGGAATCCATAGTTAGTGAAGAATGGTGTTGAAGAAGATGAGGAATGATATTGGTTGTTATGGCAGATCTTGGCCCAGGGAAGTAGTTGAACCCAGTCATCTTGAGAGGAAGACACATAGATGCGGAGGAAGGCCTCCAAGTCCTGATTCACCCTCTCAGTTTGATCATTGGTCTGAGGATGGTAAACTGAGGAAAACTTTAGTTTGACTTGGAGGGCTTGACACAAACTTCGCCAGAATTTGGCTACGAATTGTACTCCTCGATCTGAGATGATCTCTTCAGGAAGACCGTGGAGTCGGAAGATCTCTTGTATGAACACTTGAGCCAACTTGGAAGCTGACGGAAGACCGGTGAGAGGAATGAAATGTGCCATCTTGGTGAACCGGTCAACTACCACCCAGATGGTATTGAACTTGTTGCACATAGGCAGGTCTGTAACAAAGTCCATCGACAAATGAGTCCACGGTCGATGGGGAACAGATAATGGAACCAGATGCCCCGCAGGAGACTGGCGGGATACTTTGTGTTGGGCACACTTTGGGCAAGATGCAATAAACTCCATGACGTCCTTCTTCAGAGTTGGCCACCAATAGGACCTAGAGATAAACTCAAGGGCTTTTTGAATGCCTGTATGTCCGGCAAAACGGGAAGCATGGGCCCAAAGCATGAGCTTCTTCCTCAACACCGGCTTCACAAAACTTTTCCCTGGTGGGGGCGTAGAGTCCATCACTACCGTGGAGAATGCCAACGGATTAATAATAGGATGCTTGTCTGAAGACTCTGACTCATTTTCTTGCTCCCAAGAGCGGGAAAGGGCATCGGCCTTGCGATTCTGAGAGCCCGGACAGAACTGGAGTTTAAAGTCGAACCTGGAAAAGAAAAGTGCCCATCTGGCCTGACGAGGGTTAAGACATTGTGCGCTTTTCAGATATAAAAGTGTGGTCGGTAAGTATAGTAATTGAATGAGAAGCTCCCTCCAACAGATATCTCCACTCCTCTAGAGCGAGCTTGATGGCTAGCAACTCCTGGTCGCCAATGGCATAGTTGCGCTCAGCTGGGTAGAACTTCCGGGAGAAGAAACTGCAAGGATGTAGATGGCCATCTTTAGCCCTCTGGGATAACACCGCTCCTACTCCATCCACCTCTAAGATGAAAGGAGAGTCGATGTCGGGCTGTTTCAGAACTGGTGCAGAGATGAACCGTTGTTTTAATAGATGAAAAGCTCGCGTAGCTTCTTCAGACCACTTGGACGGATTAGCACCCTTCTTAGTCAACGCAGTGATAGGCGCCACAATGGTGGAAAAGTCTCGTATAAACTTTCTGTAGTAATTGGCAAACCCTAAGAACCTCTGGACCCCTTTGAGGGATAAGGGTATCGGCCAATTCTGGATTGCTTGTAGTTTCTCAGGATCCATCTCTAGTCCGGAACCGGACACAATGTAACCTAGAAACGGAATGGATTTAACTTCAAAGACACATTTCTCTAATTTGCAATAGAGATGATTGACACGGAAACGGAACAGAACCTCCTTTACCCAGAAACGATGTTCCTCTAGATTATTGGCAAAGATAAGGATATCATCTAGATAAACCACGACATGGCGGTATAAGATGTCTCTGAAGATCTCATTCACGAAATGCTGGAAGACAGCTGGAGCGTTGCTCAATCCGAAGGGCATGACGAGGTACTCATAATGTCCATCACGGGTGTTAAAGGCGGTCTTCCACTCGTCACCCTCACGGATCCGGATGAGATTGTAGGCAACCCTCAAATCCAACTTTGTAAAGATGGTTGCTCCGCTAACTCTATCGAAGAGCTCTGTAATCAGGGGTAAAGGATATCGGTTCTTGATGGTAATGTCGTTCAAACCTCTGTAGTCGATGCACGGCCGCAGGCCACCGTCTTTTTTCTTTACGAAAAAGAAGCCTGCGCCAGCTGGAGAAGAGGAAGGTCGAATAAAACACTTCGCAAGATTCTCTTTGATTTACTCCTCCATGGAATGCGTCTCTGGTAAGGACAACGGATAAGTTCGGCCTCGAGGTGGAACCTTCCCTGGGATGAGATCAATTGGACAGTCCCATTCCCTATGAGGAGGAAGGACATCAGCAGAAGCTTTACTGAACACGTCCGTGTAGTCTTGATATGGAGGAGGTGGAACATCAGACGACCTGGAGGAGGAACAAACAGGAAGTACTTTAAACAAACATGTCTCAGCACAGGAGGACCCCATGCCAGTATTTCCGTAGTCGTCCAGTCAATCGATGGATTGTGGAGATGGAGCCATGGAAGGCCCAAAACCACTGGATGTGTGGCTCTTGGAATCACTAGAAAAGAAATAAATTCTGAATGAAGAACTCCCACTCTCAGACAAACTGGTAGAGTCCTTAGAGAAATAACTGCGTCAAAAATCTTACTGCCATCCACGGCAGTCAAGGAAATGGACGAGGGAAGTCTCTCGGTGGGTAGGGACCACTGTTTAACATATGCTTCAGTCATGAAATTCCCAGCTGCTCCGGAATCTAGGAGGGCAATGACGTTCCTGTAACGTTGAGCAATTTGAAGCGAGACTGGGAGGTTACAATCATGAGGAGATGGAGAGGAGATCATTACTCCTAGCCGGCCCTCTTGGCGAGCTAGGATCTGGAGTTTCCCGAACGTTTGAGACAGGCATTGATGGTGTGAGACGGAGCTGCACAATAGAGACAGAGAGACTCAGAAAGACGTCTTCGGCGCTCAGCAGGAGATAGACGGGAACAACCAATTTGCATGGGCTCATCTTTGGATGGAGACGGTTGACGAGGAGGAGGAGCAGAAGATTTTGGAGCAGATGATCTTCCTCGCTCAGTTGCTCTTTCTCTGAACCGTAGATCAACTTTCGTGCATAGTGAGATTAGCTCATCCAACTTAGAGGGCAAGTCTCTGGTAGCTTACTCATCCTTGATGCGCTCTGATAAGCCATGCCAGAATGCAGCATACAGGGCCTCGTCGTTCCATGCCAGTTCAGATGCCAGGATCTTGAACTGTATAAGATACTGTCCCACAGTACGCGATCCCTGGCGTAAACTGAGAATCTCAGATGAAGCTGAAGTTACCCGGCATGGCTCGTCGAAGATGCACCTGAATGTTGTTACAAAATCAGTATAGGAGGACAGCAGGGTATCAGACTTCTCTCATAACGGTGATGCCCAGTCAAGGGCTGAGCCACTGAGAAGAGAAATAATGTAGGCAATTTTAGTACGATCACTGGGGAAATTGCCAGGTTGTAGCTCAAAAAGGATTTCACACTGGTTGAGAAATCCCCTGCAGAATCTTGGAGATCCGTCAAATTTTGCTGGCGTTGGAAGATGAAGACGTGGAGCAGAAATGGGTAAGGTGGGTGGGGTTACAGCTGGAGTCACTGTGGGTGACGCACCGGACGCGCCTGATCCACGGAGGGTTGTCTGAATCCCATCCAGCCGAGTAGAGAGATCCTGGAGACAGCGGATGATGTGGCCCTGTGTGTTACGATCCTGATGCTCAGGACAGGGGAGATCTTATGTAGTGAGTCCTGAGCACCAAGACGGAATGCTGGGATAGGGAAATGGGAAGGAAATAGCCCCTAGCACCCTACCTCCGTTGTCTTACCCGTGTTATCAATTCACGCCTGAACGACTATGGTTTCTTGGGCCCATGGCAGCCGCGTTTGAAGGGCGGATTAGGTCTGCCCAACTACGATGCCCCCTCAGGTCTTAAAGAGCGACAAGGCGTGAACTGAGACAGGGTAATAACAAGGGGACCTCTAACTGAAACAACCACGCTAGGGGCTATAAACTACCTAAAAACTAAACGTATGTGCGGCACGCCGCCAAAGGAAAAGAACTACAAAGAAACCACTGTCCACTTTCCCACACGGCACCGCCGAGTTCCGGGGAGGACAGTGAAAGCGGAAACCTCCGCAAATGCATCAATTCACAGAGAAGTAAACACTAAGCGGCATAGGCCGCAACACGCGGCAGTAGCCGCTACTCACAAAACCGGGCGAGAACCCCAGATGACAGAAACAGGTTCGCAAGGACTAGAAGGATTCCCAGGACCGGCTTCGGACCTCCAAGGTACCAGAGGGCAGGGAACAAGATCCACCAAACACGGCTGACAGGAACAGAGTTCTGCAAGGCAGGTACAGCATACAAGAAGCTATCACCGGCGGGGCTGCAGTGTGCTGGCTCACATAAAAAGGCCCTGCTGGCCAATAACAGGAGGGCCAGCAGGACCAGCCCCCAGACCCTAATTACTAGTTGCCGTGCAGCTTCCCTGCTGCACGAGCAACCTAATTAACTATTCTTAGCAACGGGGAACGCGGTCCACCTGTGGCGTCCCCGTTGCTATGCACCCGGCGGCCCTGCATGCACGGCGTCCTGCGTTGCCAGGGACCCGGCGGCTATCGTGCGCACGGCGTCCTGGCGTTGCTAGGCGCCGTGCGGGGGACAGGGAAGGAGAGAGGCGCGGCGGCCGTGACCGCTGCTCAGTCAGGGCACGGCCGAAGACCGCCGCGCCTAACACTGTGCAGCCTCCTGATGTTCGAGTCTGGCTGCCAGTTCTTGCATCGGCCTGGCCGCTTAACCCTGGTCTCCGGCTGGATTCATATGGTCAGTGCTTACTGTCACAACTGAGGGCCTGAGATGACGGGAGGCAGCCTCAGTTGTAGGGGCTGAGGTGTAGAGAAACCTGGGAGGTTGTATCAGACCCCTGGACATGTAAGTTACACGTAGGAAGATTGCCCGAAGGCGTGACCACGACAACCAAGATAAAAAAGTCAATGATGTTTATTTGACAAACTCCATGCAACACAGCAGTAAAAAAAGAGAAACGTAAAATCAGCAGTTATATAACACAGTTCCTGGGTACTACAGGATGGCACTGGCCACAGGGCTCTGGTAATATGGGTACAGTTCTTATTGTCCTCTAGGTGGAAAGTCCTTACCAGGCCCGACTGTAGTAATGGAGATAGCCCAGGATCATACCAGCTGATGTTCCATGGGAAGCTGGGCTGCTGTAGATAAAGTGGCTGCTGTGGATACTGGTTGGAACCAGACAGATGTAGACACGGAGTGGATACTGGATGGAACCAGCCAAATAATAAATGAAGCTTGAGAGCGATGAAATACCAATGATATATGGAGCTTGAGAGCGGTGAAATACAAATGATATATGGAGCTTGAGAGCGGTGAAATATTAGTACCGGTGGTAAATGGAAATCTACAGAAATGGTACCGGCACTTTAAGAGGAGCTGGTCTCTGCTGGAAGCTAAGTGCTGGAAGCAGGTGAATCTGTAGCTGGAAACGGATAAGTCCCAGAGGACTGGAGAGTCAGGCTGCACCGCAGGTGGTAGACTGGAGCGGGTCTCTTTAGTGGAAGCTTGGAGACAGGAACTGGAACCTGGAAAACAACCACAGGAGAGAGACAGACTGGAACTAGGTTTGACAACCAAAGCACTGACGCCTTCCTTGCTCAGGCACAGAATACTTATACCTGCAGCAAGGAAGGGATTGGCTAGGCAATTATGCAGATTTCAGTGGAGCAGCGGATTGGTGGAATTTGAACAGGTGACAGAATCCAACATGGCTGCGCCCATGTAGGTACTTGGAGGGAAAGTTGATTTGGTAATCCATGTGGAAACCCAGCAACAGTGGCGGCACCGGCCACAGAGGACAGGAGACGCCAGACTGATGACTGCACACTAGAACCACGCGGACAACAGCGGAGGCTGCGGCTGGCATGAGGCGCCACTCTGATATCCTGTACACTGTAACACAGGAACGGCGGCGGAGGCCGCGGAGGCCAGGAGACGCCATTCAGGAAGTAAACATGGCGCCGCTGTGACAGCGTCCCAGGGTGACAGGAGAGGGAAGCAGAATGTGGACATCAGTACCACAGATGAAATACGGCCCTGGAACGCTGAGCCAGCCTCAGGAGACATCCAAAAGGCAAGTAATGGCGTCCAGATACCCGGATCGTGACACTTAGGTTGTGAGGAAACATATGGCAAAAAGTTTGACTTTCCAGCAGTAGCTGTGGAGACCAGGTCCGAGAGACCCTCCCCAAACAATTCCTCACCCTTGTAAGGTAAAACCTCCATATGCCTTTTTGAGTCTGCATCACCTGTCCAATGCCGAGTCCACAGGACCCTTCTGGCAGAAATCGACATTGCATTTATTCTAGAGCCCAGTAGGCCAATGTCCCTTTGAGCATCTCTCATATATAGGATAGCGTCTTTTATATGCCCCAGGGTCATTAATATAGTATCCTTGTCTAAGGTATCCAGTCCCTCAGATAAGGTATCCGTCCATGCTGCTACAGCACTACACACCCAGGCCGACGCAATTGCCGGCCTTAGTAAGGTACCTTGAATGTGTATAAATGGACTTCAGGGTACCCTCTTGCTTTCTATCCGCAGCATCTTTTAGGGTGGCCGTATCCTGTGACGGTAGGGCTCTTGGATAAGCGTGTTAAAGCTTTGTCCACCCTAGGGGAGTATTCCCAGCGTAACCTGTCCATTGGCGGGAAAGGATACACCATAAGCATCCGTTTGGAAATCTGCAGTTTTTTATCTGGAGATTCCCAAGCCTTTTCACATAACTCATTTAGCTCGTGTGAAGGGGGAAAGGTCACCACCTGCCTTTTTTCCCCATACATATGAACCCTCTTGCCAGGGACTGGGGTTTCCTCTGTGATGTGCAACACATCCTTAATTGCTATAATCATATAACGGATGGATTTTGCCAATTTAGGCTGTAACTTTGCATCATCGTAATCGACACTGGAGTCAGAATCCATGTCGGTATCTGTGTCAACAATTTGGGATAGTGGGTGCTTCTGAGACCCTGACGGCCTCTGCGACATAGGATCAGGCATGGGCTGAGACCCCGACTGTCCTAAGGTTTCAGCTTTATCCAACCTTTTATGCAAGGAATTAACATTATCATTTAAAAACCTTCCACATATCCATCCAATCAGGTGTCGGCGCCGTCGGTGGAGACACCACATTCATTTGCTCCCGCTCTGCTTCCACATAGCCTTCCTCGTCAAACATGTCGACACAAGCGTACCGACACACCACACACACAGGGGATGCTCTTTTTGAAGACAGTTCCACCACAAGGCCCTTTGGAGAGACAGAGAGAGAGTATGCCAGCACACACCCCAGCGCTATATGTCCCAGGAATCACACAGTAACTTAGTGGTAACCCAGTAGCTGCTGTATATTATGTTTTTGCGCCTAATTTATGTGCCCCCCCCCCTCTCTTTTTACCCTCTTCTACCGTGAATCTGCAGGGGAAAGCCTGGGGAGCTTCCTCTCTGTCAACGTCCGGTGTCTTACCGGTACGCTGGGGCCGCGGGGCTGGCTTCCTTGGCGTTGTGCGGGCAGCGGCGGAGGTGGGCTGCTGCGCCGGATCCGTGGGCAGCAGTAGCGGAGGTGAGGGGGTCCGCTCGTGGCGGCGGGACGCCGCTACAGCGGGTCGCTCTTGCTGAACCGTTGCTTGGAGACCAGGGGCAGTGAGCAATGTGGCTTTGCAAAAAGGTCTGCATTACTGGGCGCCGCCATGTTGGAGACCAAGTTTTAAGCATAGTTCCTGTTTCCTGTTTCTTCCAGCCAATCCAGGGGAAGCTCTCCCTATAAAGGGGGGCTAGTTTAGGACAGGGATGCCAGTGCTTCAAGTTACAACCCTGTTGCAGGTGCTTTAGCCTGTGCTCCCAGGATTCCTGCTGTATCTTGGTTCCTCCTGATTCTGCTTTGTCGGTTCTCTGTTGCTGCTGCAGCCCTGCCGTTTCTTGCCTGCTACTGCCTGTGGAAGCGCTCCTGGAAAACCCGGTCCAGTAAGACTCTTTGGGCACAGTCGGCCCCGGGTCTTCTGCCTCGTCTTTCAAGCCACACTCCACAGATCTCCTTCATCAGCCACGCCTTTGTACCACTGACCACAGCCTGCAGATTATTATCTTCAAGCCTCGTTTTCCAAACCACAGTCCACAGTCCTTGTCTCCAGCCACGTTTTCAACTACCATCCACAGTTCCACAGTTCATCATCTACAGTCTCGTCTTTCTAATCACAGTCCGCAGTTCTTCACCTCCAGCCACGTCTTTAACCATTGTGCTTCAGTCACAGTTCCCTACCTCAGCCCTGTACATAATAAATACTTTCCATTGACTCTCAAACCCCGCCTACGTTCTTCATTGCTCCGTGTCCCATGCGAAGGAACTATATCCAGCCCCCTCATCTGGTTCATTCACAGCCTGCTACCTCCTCGGGCAAATCTCAGCTGCCGGATCCTCAAACCCTGCCAGACGTGACACTCTCAGCGGAGCTGTGGAGAAAAAATGGCGCTGGTGAGTGCTGAGGAAGAAGCCCCGCCCCCCTCAGCGGCGGGCTTCTGTCCCGCGATTTTGTACTATATTATGGCGGGGGCTCATACACATATACAGTGCCCAACTGTATATGTGTCCAACTTTTGCCAAGAGGTCCTAATTGCTGCCCAGGGCGCCCCCCCCCCCCCTGCGCCCTACAGTGACCGGAGTATGTGGGTGTAGTGTGGGAGCAATGGCGCACAGCTGCAGTGCTGTGCGCTACCTCAGTGAAGATGGAGTCTTCTGCCGCCGATTTCGAAGTCTTCTTGCTTCTTTCACCCGGCTTCTGTCTTCTGGCTCTGCGAGGGGGACGGCGGCGCGGCTCCGGGATCGGACGACAAAGGGTGAGATCCTGTGTACGATCCCTCTGGAGCCAATGGTGTCCAGTAGCCTTAGAAGCAGGACCTATCTTCAGAGAGTAGGGCTGCTTCTCTCCCCTCAGTCCCACGATGCAGGGAGTCTGTTGCCAGCAGAGCTCCCTGAAAATAAAAAAACCTAACAAAATACTTTCTTATAGCAAGCTCAGGAGAGCTCACTAAACAGCACCCAGCTCGTCCGGCCACAGATTCAAACTGAGGTCTGGAGGAGGGACATAGAGGGAGGAGCCAGAGCACACCAGAATCCAAATTCTTTCTTAAAGTGCCCATGTCTCCTGCGGAGCCCGTCTATTCCCCATGGTCCTTACAGAGTCCCCAGCATCCACTAGGACATTAGAGAAAATTTATACTTAAAGAGTCCATAGTTTGCTAAACCTGTTATCATATACTCAGATGGTTTTACTTGAAAGGGAAAAGTTTATCTGATCGTCTTGAATTGTGCCACTGGATTCTAATGCAGAAGACTGCAGTGTAATCACCTTGTTTTTGGATTTATCTATCATTTTTCCATCCGACTAAAACCTTGCCCCGCTCATTGTGCCTCTATAGATAACAAGCACTACAACCTTTGTGCCTCAGGCTAAGGTATGTGGACAGATAAAGACTTACCAGTTTTGTGCTACACAAAAGTATGACTTGCTTCCATAATACATAACATAACATTATGCTCGATAAATACAAAGGAAGGTGCATAAAGTAGAACCAAACGTAAAATATTCTGAAGCAGAGAAGACTGAATGCCACAAGCCTACACATACAGGACTGGAAGTCACGCTGGCTTATATTATGCAAAGGAAAGGAGATCAGGGTTATGTGGAAAATAAAATGGGAGTGTGGACTTTGTGTTGGTATTAAGAGAAGAGGGGTACGGGGTGTTTTTGGTGTGGTTACATCTAAAGAACTCATGGGAGGGTGGATTTTGTGTGAGTAATGTCAGAACAGGAGGGGAGTTTGTGTAGGTGTGGATAGAGTTGGGGTAGGTGTAAAGAGAACAGAGGAAGAAACAAATACGGGAAACATGAAACATATTTTGTTTCTTTTACTAGTAAATAGTAGTAGTAATTAGTAAGTTAAAAGTAAACTGAAACAGTAATAAGTGTAATATAGGGGGGGAGGGGGGCTCAATTGGGTGCAAGGGTTTCACCACAAAACCAACTCAAGCCTATTGTGCCCAATTTAGATTACCGCGGGTATCCAATTTTAAAAAAGTGGTCACAGGGTTTTCAACTTTGAAAACCCTGGAGAGAGAAAAAAAAAAAATATGCGGTGGGATGTAAAACAGTCCGAGATCACCGAAGGTGCGGGTTGCCGGCCGATTGCGGACATTTTTTAAAGGGACAATCACTTTCAAGGTATGGTTTTGCCTTGTAAGTGATTGTCCCTTTAAAAAAAACCTCAGAGATCAGCTGGTAACCCGCACCTCCGGCGATCTCGGACTGTATTACATCCCACCGCATATATCTATGTCTATCTATCGTTGGAAAGTGAGTAATTACTGACTAATGAAGCTAACTGGAATCTTCCAATTTCTTAATTAGTCCTTAGGGGAGTTGCCGGGCGGGTACCAGAGCAAGTCCTGTTGATTTTTCCTATTAACAACATTAGAAAAAAGGAAAAAAAAAAAATCAACTTGCTTTGGAGGTGCGTGAAAAGACAGTGATTTCTATGGAATTTCTAAATAGCTAAACCCCGCACCGCAGGGATTTTTACATTTCTCGCTTTTAATTGAATTCACCCCATAGTGTTGACAGGGTGCCACGGCACACAGTTTAAGAAGCACTAGGCTAGGGGGAGGGTTAGGGTTAGGCACTGGAGGGATGGGGGATAAAATACTTACCGGGATCAGTCAGGATTTTCACCATCAGGATACCGCTGTCAGCATCTTGACCATCGGGATATGTACTGCGGATTTGTACCTAACCCGCTGTGGCCATCTTGTGTAAGTTTACTGGCAACACTTTTAGGACTACATATACATCATGCATAGGGGGTGAATCAGACCTGATCACTGGACTGTTAAATTTGTTGTGCTGCGTTCAGATAGTAGCCGCGCAAGGGGAGTTTATAGTCGCTGAGCATGTGTGCAATCGCATGTGTACGCCAAGCTGCTAAAAATCCCTATGTCAGCGGACAGCTGCAAATCCGTTTGCACCTCCCTCACCATCTAATGATTTTTCCACTGTGTGCAGTCTGTGCGCATCCCAGGACTTACTACTACAGTGCAATGAGAACAGGCTGATCGGGTCCGGAGCTGACCTCACATACCCTTCCTGGAGACGCTTGGGAAAGCCTGCATTTTCCATGACACTCCCAGAAAACGGTCAGATACCACCCACAAACGGCCTCTTCCTGTCACTCAACAAGCGAATGGCTGTGCGATTGCATTTTATTTTGCACAAGCATTTCACTGACTGTTGTTGTTTGCGGACGCGCAAGCACATTGCGGTGCATACGCAGTCTATTGCTGATCGACCGATGTGCAAAAACGCACAACAGCAGTCAGATCTGAATCACCCCCATATTCCAGAGAGGGACAGAACAGATCACACACTTATACTGACAGTTACACACACATCAGACTATCACACATAAACTAGTACAACATACACAACTACCTATAACACAACACATATTATATTATAGCGGATGGACTCTACTATACACTCAGAAGCCAAACAGACACTTTTAGTACAACCCCTTGTGTGAGCAAATTAATGAATTTATATACAGAGAGAGCTATTACTCAAATCAAAAAAGAGGGGATCATAAGAAAATAAGAATTTACTTACCGATAATTCTATTTCTCGGAGTCCGTAGTGGATGCTGGGGTTCCTGAAAGGACCATGGGGGATAGCGGCTCCGCAGGAGACAGGGCACAAAAGTAAAGCTTTTACAGGTCAGGTGGTGTGTACTGGCCCCTCCCCCTATGACCCTCCTCCAGACTCCAGTTAGGTACTGTGCCCGGACGAGCGTACACAATAAGGGAGGATTTTGAATCCCGGGTAAGACTCATACCAGCCACACCAATCCCACCGTACAACTTGTGATCTAAACCCAGTTAACAGTATGATAACAGAGAAGCCTCTGAAAGATGGCTTCCTAAACAATAACCCGAATTAGTTAACAATAACTATGTACAAGTATTGCAGATAATCCGCACTTGGGATGGGCGCCCAGCATCCACTACGGACTCCGAGAAATAGAATTATCGGTAAGTAAATTCTTATTTTCTCTATCGTCCTAAGTGGATGCTGGGGTTCCTGAAAGGACCATGGGGATTATACCAAAGCTCCCAAACGGGCGGGAGAGTGCGGATGACTCTGCAGCACCGAATGAGAGAACTCCAGGTCCTCCTTTGCCAGGGTATCAAATTTGTAAAAATTTACAAACGTGTTCTCCCCTGACCACGTAGCTGCTCGGCAGAGTTGTAATGCCGAGACCCCTCGGGCAGCCGCCCAAGATGAGCCCACCTTCCTTGCGGAATGGGCCTTAACAGATTTAGGCTGTGGCAGGCCTGCCACAGAATGTACAAGTTGAATTTTGTTACAAATCCAACGAGCAATCGACTGCTTAGAAGCAGGTGCACCCAACTTGTTGGGTGCATACAGTATAAACAGCGAGTCAGATTTTCTGACTCCAGCCGTCCTTTAAATGTATATTTTTTAAGGCTCTGACAACGTCCAACAACTTGGAGTCCTTCAAGTCGTCTGTAGCCGCAGGCACTACAATAGGCTGGTTCAGGTGAAACGCTGATACCACCTTAGGGAGAAAATGCGGACGCGTCCGCAGCTCTGCCCTATGTCGAATGGAAAATTAAATAAGGGCTTTTATAAAACAAAGCCGCCAGTTCAGATACTCTCCCGGCCGAAGCCAGGGCCAGTAACATAGTCACTTTCCATGTGAGATATTTCAAATCCACATTCTTTAGTGGTTCAAACCAATTGGATTTGAGGAAATCTAAAACTACATTTAGATCCCACGGTGCCACCTTAGGCACCACAGGAGGCTGTATATGCAGTACTCCTTTGATAAAATCTGGACCTCAGGGACTGAGGCCAATTCTTTTTGGAAGAATATTGATAGGGCCGAAATTTGAACCTTAATAGATCCCAATTTGAGACCCATAGACAATCCTGATTGCAGGAAATGTAGGAAAACGACCCAGTTGAAATTCCTCCATCGGAGCACTCCGCTGCTCGCACCACGCAACATATTTTCGCCAAATACGGCGATAATGCTTCGCGGTGACTTCCTTCCTTGCCTTTATCAAGGTAGGAATGACTTCTTCTGGAATGCCTTGTCCTTTTAGGATCTGGCATTCAAACGCCATGCCGTCAAACGCAGCCGCGGTAAGTCTTGAAAAAGACAAGGACCCTGCTGAAGCAGGTCCCTTCTCAGAAGTAGAGGCCACGGATCGTCCGTGACCATCTCTTGAAGTTCCGGGTACCAAGTCCTTCTTGGCCAATCCGGAGCCACTAGTCTTACTCCTCTTTGCCGTATAATCCTCAATACCTTTGGTATGAGAGGCAGAGGAGGAAACACATATACCGACTGGTACACCCAAGGTGTTACCAGCGCGTCCACAGCTATTGCCTGCGGATCTCTTGACCTGGCGCAATACCTGTCCAGTGTTTTGTTGAGGCGAGACGCCATCATGTCCACCATTGGTTTTACCCAACGGTTTAATAGCATGTGGAAAACTTCTGGATGAAGTCCCCACTCTCCCGGGTGAAGGTCGTGTCTGCTGAGGAAGTCTGCTTCCCAGTTGTCCACGCCCGGGATGAATACTGCTGACAGTGCTATCACGTGATTCTCCGCCCAGCGAAGGATCCTGGCAGCTTCTGCCATTGCCCTCCTGCTTCTTGTGCCGCCCTGTCTGTTTACATGGGCGACTGCCGTGATGTTGTCCGACTGGATCAACACCGGTCTTCCTTGAAGCAGAGGTTCCGCCTGGCTTAGAGCATTGTAGATTGCTCTTAGTTCCAGAATGCTTATGTGAAGAGACTTTTTCAGGCTCGACCACACTCCCTGGAAATTTCTTCCCTGTGTGACTGCTCCCCAGCCTCTCAGGCTGGCATCCGTGGTCACCAGGATCCAATCCTGCATGCCGAATCTGCGGCCCTCCAATAGATGAGCCTCCTGCAACCACCACAGAAGGGATACCCTTGTCCTCGGCGACAGGGTTATCCGCAGGTGCATCTGAAGATGCGACCCTGACCATTTGTCCAACAGATCCCTTTGCATGGAATCTGCCGAAAGGGATTGCTTCGTAAGAAGCTACCATTTTTTCCCAGGACTCTTGTGCATTGATGTACAGACACCTTTCCTGGTTTTAGGAGGTTCCTGACCAGGTCAGATAACTCCTTGCTTTTTCTTCGGGAAGAAAACCTTTTTCTGAACTGTGTCCAGAATCATCCCCAGGAACAGCAGACGAGTTGTCGGCATTAATTGGGATTTTGGAATATTCAGAATCCATCCGTGCTGCTTTAGCACCTCTTGAGATAGTGCTAAACCCATCTCTAGCTGTTCTCTGGACCTTGCCCTTATTAGGAGATCGTCCAAGTATGGGATAATTAATACGCCTTTTCTTCGAAGAAGAAATATTATCTCGGCCATTACCTTTGTAAAGACCCGAGGTGCCGTGGACAAACCAAACGGCAGCGTCTGAAACTGATAGTGACAGTTTTGTACAACGAACCTGAGGTACCCCTGGTGTGAGGGGTAATTGGAACGTGGAGATACGCATCCTTGATGTCCAAGGATACCATAAAGTCCCCTTCTTCCAGGTTCGCTATCACTGCTCTGAGTGACTCCATCTTGAACTTGAACTTCTTTATGTACAGGTTCAAGGACTTCAGATTTAGAATAGGCCTTACCGAGCCATCCGGCTTCGGTACCACAAAAAGAGTGGAATAATACCCCTTCCCTTGTTGTAGAAGAGGTACCTTGACTATCACCTGCTGAGAATACAGCTTGTGAATGGCTTCCAAAACCGTCTCCCTTTCTGAGGGGGACGTTGGTAAAGCAGACTTCAGGAAACGGCGAGGTGGCTCTGTCTCTAATTTCAACCTGTACCCCTGAGATATTATCTGCAGGATCCAGGGATTTACCTGCGAGTGAGCCCACTGCGCGCTGTAATTCTTGAGACGACCGCCTACCGCCCCCGAGTCCGCTTGCGAAGCCCCAGCGTCATGCTGAGGCTTTTGTAGAAGCCGGGGAGGGCTTCTGTTCCTGGGAAGGAGCTGCGTGTTGCTGTCTCTTCCCTCGTCCTCTGCCTCGTGGCAGATATGAATAGCCCTTTGCTCTCTTATTTTTAAAGGAACGAAAGGGCTGCGGTTGAAAGGTCGGTGCCTTTTTCTGTTGGGGAGTGACTTGAGGTAGAAAGGTGGATTTCCCGGCCGTAGCCGTGGCCACCAAATCCGATAGACCGACCCCAAATAACTCCTCTACGCATCGCCTGTCCACTGTCGTGTCCATAAAGCTCTTCTGGCCGAAATGGACATAGCACTTACCCGTGATGCCAGTGTGCAGATATCTCTCTGTGCATCACGCATATAAAGAAATGCATCCTTTATTTGTTCTAACGACAGTAAAATATTGTCCCTGTCCAGGGTATCAATATTTTCGATCAGGGACTCTGACCAAACTACCCCAGCACTGCACATCCAGGCAGTCGCAATAGCTGGTCGTAGTATAACACCTGCATGTGTGTATATACCTTTTTGGATATTTTCCATCCTCCTATCTGATGGATCTTTAAGTGCGGCCGTCTCAGGAGAGGGTAACGCCACTTGTTTTGATAAGCGTGTTAGCGCTTTGTCCACCCTAGGAGGTGTTTCCCAGCGCTCCCTAACCTCTGGCGGGAAAGGGTATAAAGCCAATAACTTCTTTGAAATTAGCAGTTTTTTATCGGGGCACCCCACGCTTCATCACACACGTCATTTAATTCTTCGGATTCGGTAAAAACTACTGGTAGTTTTTTCACACCCCACATAATACCCTGTTTAGTGGTACCTGTAGTATCAGCTAAATGTAACATCTCCTTTATTGCCAAAATCATATAACGTGTGGCCCTACTGGAAAATACGGTTGATTCGTCACCTTCACCACCGGAATCAGTGCCTGTGTCTGGGTCTGTGTCGACCGACTGAGGCAAGGGGCGTTTTACAGCCCCTGACGGTGTTTGAGGCGCCTGGACAGGCACTAATTGAGTGTCCGGCCGCCTCATGTCGGCAAACGACTGCTTAAGCGAGTTGACGCTATCCCGTAATTCCACAAATAAAGGCATCCATTCTGGTGTCGACCCCCTAGGAGGTGACATCCTCATATTTGGCAATTGCTCCGCCTCCACACCAATAACGTCCTCATACATGTCGACACACACGTACCGACACACAGCAGACACACAGGGAATGCTCTATACGAAGACAGGACCCACTAGCCCTTTGGGGAGACAGAGGGAGAGTCTGCCAGCACACACCAAAAAGCGCTATATATGACAGGGATAGCCTTATGATTAAGTGCTCCCTTATAGCTGCTTTTATATTAATATATTGCCATTTATTTTGCCCCCCCTCTCTGTTATACCCTGTTTCTGTAGTGCAGTGCAGGGGAGAGACCTGGGAGCCTTCCTGACCAGCGGAGCTGTGACAGAAAATGGCGCCGTGTGCTGAGGAGATAGGCCCCGCCCCTTTTTCGGCGGGCTCGTCTCCCGCTATTTAGTACATTTAGGCAGGGGTAAATATCTCCATATAGCCTCTGGGGCTATATGTGAGGTATTTTTAGCCTTTTTAAAGGTTTTCATTTGCCTCCCAGGGCGCCCCCCCCCCAGCGCCCTGCACCCTCAGTGACTGCCGTGTGAAGTGTGCTGAGAGGAAAATGGCGCACAGCTGCAGTGCTGTGCGCTACCTTAAGAAGACTGCAGGAGTCTTCAGCCGCCGATTCTGGACCTCTTCTTGCTTCAGCATCTGTGAGGGGGCCGGCGGCGTGGCTCCGGTGACCATCCAGGCTGTACCTGTGATCGTCCCTCTGGAGCTTCATGTCCAGTAGCCAAGAAGCCAATCCATCCTGCACGCAGGTGAGTTCACTTCTTCTCCCCTCTGTCCCTCGTTGCAGTGATCCTGTTGCCAGCAGGAATCACTGTAAAATAAAAAACCTAAGCTAAACTCTCTAAGCAGCTCTTTAGGAGAGCCACCTAGAATTGCACCCTTCTCGGCCGGGCACAAAAATCTAACTGGAGTCTGGAGGAGGGTCATAGGGGGAGGGGCCAGTACACACCACCTGACCTGTAAAAGCTTTACTTTTGTGCCCTGTCTCCTGCGGAGCCGCTATCCCCCATGGTCCTTTCAGGAACCCCAGCATCCACTTAGGACGATAGAGAAAATGGGGCAAAATAGCAGACACGCATGCACCATAGCCACCAAGAGTTAAATACCATTTGCAGGTAGACTTAGCACTGTGTATGTCATGCTTGCCTACCTGACCCTCTCCATGAGGGAGAAAATGCTCTGTTCCTGGACTTTCCTGGTAATGTATGATTGCCATCACCTGTGGTGAAACACCTTTCTTATCAATTACCTAGCTCACCACAGGTGATGGCAATCATACATTACCAGGAAAGTCCAGGAACAGAGCATTTTCTCCCTCATGGAGAGGGTCAGGTAGGCAAGTATGGTGTATGTACACGTAAAGTACCCCACAAAGATATGACTATTGTGTGTCATCATACTGATTTACATTGTAATATTACTCATAGACACAGAATAAGACCGGACATTGGGGGTAATTCCAAGTTAATCGCAGCAGGAATTTTTTTTTTTAGCAGTTGGGCAAAACCATGTGCACTGCAGGGGAGGCAGATATAACATGTGCAGAAAGAGTTAGATTTGGGTGGGTTATTTTATTTCTGTGCAGGGTAAATACTGGCTGCTTTATTTTTACACTGCAAATTAGATTGCAGATTGAACACACCACACCCAAATCTAACTCTCTCTGCACATGTTATATCTGCCTCCCTGCAGTGCACATGGTTTTGCCCAACTGCTAAAAAAAATTCCTGCTGCGATCAACTTGGAATTACCCCCATTGAGAACTATATCATCCAGCATAGCATACCTCCCAACATGACCCTCTCCAGGAGGGACACAATGCTCTGCTTCAGGACTTTCTCTTAATTTACGATTGCCGGCACCTGTGTTGAACAGGTTAATGGCTAAGAAAGGTGTTTCAGCACAGGTGATGATAATCATAAACTATAAGCGATGTCCAGGAGCAGAGTATTCTGTCCCTCCTGGAGAGGGTCATGTTGGGAGGTATGAGCATAGTACCAAGAAAAACTGTACAATGTAAGGGAATATTAGAAAACGGGCATATCCTGGGACTAAGGCACAAGGGGAATAGCCCACTCCTGTAATAGAGATGCAAATGGGAAACCACCAGTGACTTTATGCACATGATATATCAGGGTTTAAGACCACAGCACTGAGTTGTGCATAAATCCTGCACAACCTCTTATGCTGTATTACCCAGCAGCACGTACCTGCTGGCCGGACTCCTGCTCCCTACCACCCGTCTGTTACCTTACTGTCCCTTTAAACCCTGACATCTCCTCATGTCTTCTCTTCCTATAGTCACTACGAACAGGAGCCTATCAGGGGGTAGATGGCTGAGCAACACTTTCCCTCAGCCAATGGGTTGCTGAGGACGCTCGGGCCATGCTTGTGCACTGAGGGTTATTGGGCGGCTGCAATGGTAAACATGGTAACGGAAGTTTCCTCCCATATGGGTGAACTGTGAAATATGTTGTAGTGCAACACCTGTCAGTGTCCTCCTAGAACATGCTATGCTGCGTGGATGTACCGTCTCACTAGCAGCACACTGTACTATAACGGGTTACTTATTACCCTGCTCAGCGGGCGTTCTGTTTGTAGAAGAGTGGCTTAAAATATGTAGAATTTACTAGAGGAGATCTGAAATCTTCTATAATAATTATCTGTTACTAGTGTTTTAAAGCCCCATAGGGATAACTACACTAACACTGCAAAAGTGTTAATGCACCCCGAGGATACCTTACATACAGCAGACATACAACACACACTTCTACAATGACAAAAAGAACTCCCGTCCTGGCACTTTACATATTTGCCTACTCTCTCAAGACATGAGCGGTATCCTTTTAGCCCCAATCGCTTTTCAGCCAATCAAAACAGTTGGCTATCACAATTACTGACCAATGGTCATTAGCGCGGTATCCATTTTGAAGCCGTTTCGATCGTCCGAAATTGGATACCGCGATGACATGAAAACATATGGGATCAGATAGGTTCCGTATCCCATGTGTTATCGCAGCGCCGGCGGACCATTTTCGCAGATTATGCTTCAGGTGACTGAGGCATCCGATTCATAATCCCCGATAAGTGCCGGCATCTGGGGAAAAGGATAGCCCCGGTGATCCTATTAGCAGCGTAAAAGCACCACTGCTAATAGGATACCGCCCATAGGCGACAAATGAGTTTTAGATGTAAGTTTACTTTTGTTTGATATTAAAAATCAATGCCGTGTTTCAGGGACTGAATCACACATTACAGTACTAACATGATTTCTCTTACGTCCTAGAGGATGCTGGGGTCCACATTAGTACCATGGGGTATAGACGGGTCCACTAGGAGCCATGGGCACTTTAAGAGTTTGATAGTGTGGGCTGGCTCCTCCCTCTATGCCTCTCCTACCAGACGCAGTTTAGAAAATGTGCCCGGTGGAGCCGGTCACAGCTAGGGAAGCTCCTAGAGCTTTTCTAGTTTTTATTTTTAAGAAGTTAGGCACAGGGAGGCTGCTGGCAACAGCCTCCCTGCTTTGTGGAACATAGGGGGGGAGTAGTGTCCAACCCTCTGAGGTTAATGGCCACTATCTCCGCTGACAGGACACTGAGCTCCTGATGGTGATGATCGTTAGCCCCAGAGGCGACCGCTCACTCCCGCAGCATGCCACCACCCCCTAACAGAGCCAGAAGATCGAGGTGGTGAGTAGAGCACCGGTGACCCGACAAGCGGGGAACCGGTGAGAATGGCGGCATCAGGGTGGGAGCACAGCGCTGAAGCTGCGCTCCGGAAAGCTCAGCGGTGAGGAGCGCCCTGGGCCAGCACAATACCCTTACACTGGTCAGATCGCTTTCAGGGACTCTGTCTACTGCCAGCACACAATCCTCAGGCCAGTATGAAAAATTCAAATGTGCGGGAAGACGCGCCATCTTAGGGGGCAGAGCTTCTTCTCAGAGCGGACTCAGCAGCTCACCAGCGCCATTTTCTCCCTGCAGATCATCATCACAGAGACGTTGCAAGTAGCGCTGATCCTTCTCATAACTCCAGCTATCCAGTGCGGTACCAGGGGGTTGTGGGGGGGGGGGGGGGGGTGAGTGTTTTATTCACAACTGTGTAGCCTATTAATGTTGCACAGTCAGCGCCAGGCACTTATTTCTCACATTACCATGTCCAGGGACTCTGTAAGCTGTGCTGCAGAATTTGTATCTTCACCAGAGGAATCCATTCCATGTACTCAGGAATGTAATTTACTGTCTCAGCCTTCTGAATCTGAACCACAGTGGGTGGCTTCCATTAAGGGAATGATATCCCAGATTTGTACTAGGATAGCCCATAATGAGACTGAAACACAGGTTTTTAGGGGTGAGGCCTCCCTTGCAAGAGGAGAGCAGCTCATGATTGAGGCCATTAGGGATGTGTTACACATTACCAGTGCCAGATTAAGGTCTTAATGGGCCTGGAGCTGAAATTTTTGAAGGGCCTGTTGTGTGCTTCTGCAGGGGGTGTGGGGCTGTGATGGGAGCTACGGATATGGGTGCGTGACCAGTGCTGTATTTAAATATATATATGCGTGGGTGTATGCGTGTTTGAAAAATACAAAACTCTATCTACATATCTTTCTCTCTATATATATCTATTTATCTATCTATCCAGCAAGAGACAGAGAAAGGAGAGAGTCACTGGGGGAATTTATTTTTTGGGTGCCCATAAGTAATGGGCGCACAACGGAACTATTCAATTGTTTTGTCATGACTGCATGATTTCTGCTCGCAGTCTCTTGAGGTGGTGAGCAGAAATCTGTGAACAATTGGCTGTTGGAGCGCCCAAACTGCTGTTTTGGCAGCATGGCCAATAGTTTAGACTGGTTTAGCCACTTTACACAGTTTAACCAAGGGCTTTTGAGTGATAAGCAATAGGCGCCTGCGGAACTCACTTCCATTTGCATTACAATTGAATAGCTCTGTCGAGCTGCCATTACTTATGGGCATGCAAGAAACAATTGGATTCAACTCACTATGTCAAAGATCAGACAGGAAGGGCAGGGTGGTACCCTCTGTGGGGTACCTTGTTCTAAAGCTATTCAATTCTGCTCAGCATCCAGGAGCTGTTCCCGGATCCAGTCCCGCAAGCTAAATCTAACATCACCCCTTAGTGCCTGAGCCTAACCACCCCCCAGAAGTGCAGCTGGCAAGCGTACATGCAGCAAGATTGAGGCTGCCATGTGGTCCCTGCAATCTCCCCCCTCACAGCACCACTCACCCTGATGGGCAGGTCCTCTGGTCCTCGCTCAGTGGCATGGGTCATGGTCCCGAAGATCTCCTCAGCAGTGCAGGGGTCTTTGGAAGCTCAGAGGATCAAGCCAGGCTGCAGTGCAGGGTCTCCAGGTCAACAAGCATCCGGTAACATAGCGGCAGCTCAGCACATTGCGGGTGGAAAGTCAGCCGCCGGAACGAGGACACCAAGAGAATGAGACCAGCGGGCAGGAGTGTGCAAGCGATGTCGGGGCTGGTGAGCGCTGGGAGGTGGCGGGTGCCGCAGCGCAGCTCCCGGACCTAGAAAGCAGCAAGACACATGGGAAGGAGAGGAGGGAGGAACAGTACACTGACACATTGGAGGGGGGGGGCTGTACACTGACATTGGAGGGAGAGGTGGAGGGACAGTACACTGACACATTTGAGGGAGGGGGGGAGTACACTGACACATTGGAGGGGGACTGTACACTGACATTGGAGGGAGAGGTAGAGGGACAGTACACTGACACATTGGAGGGGGGGCAGCACATTGACACATGGGAGGGAGAGGGGGCAGTACACTGACACACTGCGGGTGGAAAGTCAGCCGCTCAGACGCTGGAAAGAGGCTCTCAGGAGGAGGAGACCAGCGGGCGGGAGTGTGCAGGCGATGCAGGGCTGGTGAGCGCTGGAAGGTGGCGGGGGCCGCAGCGAAACTCCTGTACCCTGAAGCAGCTAGACATTGCTGCAGCCGGCTGCCCATTCACCCCACCACGACACTAAACCGGCCATTCCTTGCCAGTATCAATGTGAGGCTCCGCCCCCGGGTCCGCCCGAAGCTCCACCTCCATTTGATCCGAGGCTCCGCCCCCTATCAATCCAACATTCATGCTTATACAGTATAAGCATGCATTTTGGATTGGTAGGAGGCGGAGCCATTGGTCAAATGGGGCGGAGCTTTGGCACAGACTCGGGGGCGGAGCCTCACATCGATACTGGCAAAGAAAGGCAGGTTTAGTGTTGTGGCGAGGTGAATGGGCAGCCGGAGGTGAGGGCGCTGCTGTGTGTGATGACAGGAAATATATTTTTTCCTGTCAGCACTGGCCGCACTGCAGGGACTCTGTGGGCCTATTTTCAATGGGGGCTTGGAGCTGCAGCTCCATCCACCCCATTGTTAATCCAGCCCTGCACATTACTGACAAACCACCTGAGCAGGTTGAGGAGGCTTATTTTACAGACAATAAGAAAGCCTCCCTGACCTTCCCTGCGTCTAAATAATTACAGCATTATTTGAAAAATCCTGGGAAAACCCAGAGAAAAAAATCCAGATCCAAAAAAGGGTTCTCGTTGCTTTTCCTTTCCCTGAGGATGATAGGAAAAAGTTGGGAAACCCACCTATAGTTGACGCTTCTGTACCTAGACTGCCAAAAAAGGTGGTTTTACCTTTCCCTGGGTCTACCGCTTTGAAAGAGCCTTCAGACCGCAAGATTGAAACTACGTTCAAATCCATATACACTGCTTCAGGCGTGGCGTTGAGGCCCACTATTGCCTGTGCATGGATATCTAAAGCCATAGTAAAGTGGTCAGGCACATTACCAGAGGAATTAGATTCTATGGATAGAAGTGACATTGAATTGTTTTTACGTAACATACAGGATTCTGCGTGTTTCATGGTGGAGGCCATGAAGGACCTGGGTCATCTGAATGCAAGGACATCTTCCATGGCTGTCTCAGAACGCAGGGGACTCTGGCTGCGCCAATGGTCGGCAGACGCGGAATCCAGGTGAAGTGTGGAGAACCTACCCTTCACAGGTCAGGCTCTATTTGGGGAAGCATTGGATGCGTGGATCTCCACGGCAACTGCTGGTAAGTCAACCTTTCTTCCCTCAGCCACTCAGACAACGAAGAAACCCTTTTCTATGTCCACAATGCAGTACTTTCGGACCGCAAAAGCTAAAAGGTCTAAGCCTCCTACCACTTTCTTCAGAGGTGGTCGGGCTAAATCCAAAAGACCTGCACCTGCAGGTTTCCAGGAACAGAAGCCTGCCTCTGTTTCCTCAAAATCCTCAGCTTGACGATGGACCTCACAGCCTGGAGAATGAGCAGGTGGGAGCGAGACTCAGATGTTTCAGTCATGTTTGGGTGTCATCCGGTCTGGATCCCTGGGTACAGGATATTGTGTCCCAGGGGTACAGACTGGAGTTTCAAGAGCTCCCATCTCACAGATTCTTCAAATCAGGCTTACTAGCTTTGCTGACAGAAAGGGCTATCCTACAGGAAGCCATTCAAAAATTGGAAAGGTCAGATGTCATTGTTCCAGTTCCACCTCATCTGGAAAAGAAGGGTTACTATTCAAACTTATTTGTGGTACCGAAACCAGATGGTTCGGTCAGACCGATTTTGAACCTGAAGTCGTTAAACCCTTATCTGAGGGAATTCAAGTTCAAAATGGAGTCTCTGAGAGCAGTGATCTCAAGTCTGGAGGAGAGAGAATTTCTGGTATCCCTGGATATCAAGGATGCGTACCTCCACATTCCGATTTGACCGCCACACCAGGCTTATCTCAGATTTGCGCTGTTGGACTGTCACTATGAGTTCCAGGCACTGCCGTTCGGCCTCTCCACGGCACTGAGGATGTTCACCAATGTAATGGCAGAGATGATGATTCTCCTCCGCAGGCAAGGAGTGAATATTATTCCATATCTGGACGATCTGCTGATAAAAGCATCCTCCAGGGAGTAGTTGTTGCAGAGCATTGCTCTCATGACTCGATAGCTCAGGGATCATGGATGGATCCTTAATCTTCCAAAGTCACATTTGGAGCCGACAAGGAGATTGTCTTTCTTAGGTATGATCCTCGACACGCAAGTGCAGAAGGTGTTTCTACTGGTGGAGAAAGCGTTGGTGATACAATCAATGGTCCGGGATGTCTTGAAGCCTGCCCGGGTATCGGTTCATCAGTGCATTCGCCTTCTGGAGAAGATGGTTGCTTCCTACAAGGCTCTACAGTACGGAAGATTTCATGCACGGTCCTTCCAACTGCATCTCCGAGACAAGTGGTCGGGATCTCACCTACACATGCACCAGAGGATACGTCTGTCGCCGAAAGCCAGGATCTCACTTCTATGGTGGCTACAACTGCCTCACCTTCTAGAGGGCCACAGGTTCGGGGTTCAGAACTGGATCCTTCTAACCACGTATGCAAGTCTCAGAGGTTTCAAGGAAGGTGTTCAAGTCTGGAATCCATTCTTCCAATAAACATCCTGGAGCTAAGAGCCGTGTACAAAGGTCTTCTACAAGCAGAGCAACTTCTGCAAGATCAGGCCATTCAGGTGCAGTCGGACAATGTGACGACGGTAGCCTACATAAACCGAGTGGGCGGAACGAAGAGCAGAGCTGCAATGTCAGATGCATGTAACAAGGATCATCCTCTGGGCGGAAAAGCACGCAGTGGCACTGTCAGCAATCTTCATTCTGGGAGTGGACAACTGGGAAGCGGACTTCCTCAGCAGACACGATCTCCATCCGGGAGAGTGGGGCCTCCACCCAGAAGTGTTTGCAGAGGTTACAAGTCTTTGAGGTGTACCTCAAATAGACATGACGGCCTCACGCCTCAACAAAAAGCTTCGGAGGTATTGTTCCAGGTCGAGGGATCCACAGGCAGTGGCGGTGGACGCCCTGGTAACTCCGTGGGTGTTCAAGTCAGTGTACGTGTTCCCTCCACTTCCACTCATTCCAAGGATTCTAAAGCTCATGTAGAGAACAAGAGTTCAGGCTATCCTCATTGCTCCGGACTGGCCAAGAAGGGCTTGGTACGTGGATCTTCTGGAATTACTGCTGGAAGATCCGAGGCCTCTTCCTCTTCGAGAGGACCTTCTGCAACATGGGCCGTTCACTTATCAAGACTTAGCATGGCTACGTTTGACGGCATGGAGGTTGAACGCCAGATCTTAGCTCGGAAAGGCATTCCGAACAGGGTGATTCCTTCCCTGATACAGGCTCGGAAAGGAGTAACGTCTAAACATTACCATCGGATTTAGAAATAGTATGTGTCTTGATGTGAATCCAAGAAGTTTCCTACGGTGGAGTTTCAACTTGTACGGTTTCTCCTCTTCCTGCAGGCAGGTGTGGATATGGGCCTGAGTTTGGGATCCTTAAAGGTCCAGATTTCGGCCTTATCCATTTTCTTCCAGAAACAACTGGGTTCAGACGTTCTTGAAAGGGGTTCTGCACATCCAGCATCCCTTTGTGCCTCCTACAGCTCACTGGGATCTTAACGTGGTGTTGCAGTTCCTGCAATCGGATTGGTTTGAGCCTTTACAGGAGGTGGAGGTCAAGTTTCTCACTTGGAAGGCGGTCACACTGTTGGCATTAGCATCTGCTAGGCATGTGTCTGAATTGGGGCTTTGTCCTGCAATAGCCCCTACTTAATTTACCATGAAGATAGAGCTGAGCTCAGGACGCGTCAGAAATTTCTTTCGAAGGTTGTGTCGGCTTTTCATATCAACCAACCTATTGTGGTGCCAGTTGCTACTGACTCCTCAATTCCATCTAAGTCCTTGGATGTTGTAAGGGCTCTGAAGATCTATGTAAAGAGGACTGCTCGTCACAGAAAGTGGGACTCTCTGTTTGTCCTGTATGATCCCAGGAAAATGGGGTGTCCTGCTTCTAAACAGATGATTTCTCCCTCCCCATGCGTATTCTATGGCAGGATTGCCGTGTCCAAAATCTGTTAAGGCTCACTCTACTCGTAAGGTGAGTTCTTCCTGGGTGGCTGCCCGGGGTGTCTCGGCTTTACAACTTTGCCGATCGGCTACTTGGTCAGGGTCAAACACGTTTGCTAAGTTCTACAAGTTCGATACTTTGGCCTCTGAGGACCTAAAGTTTGGTCAATCAGTTCTGCAGGAACCTCTGCGCTCTCCCTCCCGTTCAGGGAACTTTGGTACATCCCCATGATACTAATGTGGACCCCATAATTCTCTAGGACGTAAGAGAAAATAGGATTTTAATTACCTACCGGTAAATCCTTTTCTCGTAGTCCGTAGAGGATGCTGGGCGCCCGCCCAGCGCTTCATTATCCTGCAGTGGATACTTGGTTCAGTACTGCTTTGTTCCTAGTTCAGTACTGTGTTGTTACTTGGTTAAGTACGGTTGTTCAGCTGTTGCTGGTTAGCTTGCTTTGCCTAGTATGTGTAAGCTGGTGTGAATCTCGCCACTATCTGTGTAAAATCCTTCTCTCGAAGTTGTCCATCTCCTTGGGCACAGTTTCTACACTGAGTCTTGTAGGAGGGCCATAGAGGGAGGAGCCAGCCCACACTATCAAACTTTTAAAGTGCCCATGGCTCCTAGTGGACCCGTCTATACCCCATGGTGCTAATGTGGACCCCAGTATCCTCTACGGACTACGAGAAAAGGATCTACCGGTAGGTAATTAAAATCCTCTTTTTGGACATCGTTTTTTAAACTGATGTAAAAAAAATAGGATTTTAATACCTACCGGTAAATCCTTTTCTCCTAGTTCGTAGAGGATGCTGGGGTTCACTTCAGTACCATGGGGTATAGACGGTTCCGCAGGAGCCATGGGCACTTTAAGACTTTTCAAGGGTGTGAACTGGCTCCTCCCACTATGCCCCTCCTCCAGACCTCAGTTATAGGAACTGTGCCCAGGGAGACGGACATTTCGGGGAAAGGATTTACTTTTATACTAATGGTGAGATTCATACCAGCTCACACCTCAACCATGCCATACAACATGGCATTCAACATTACACACGCCAACAGGCATGAACCATTTACAGCAACATGCTGAAAACAAATGTAACTCAACTTGTGTAACTATAATGAACAAACTGCAGGTAAAATACGCACTGGGTCGGGTGCCCAGCATCCTCTACGGACTAGGAGAAAAGGATTTACCGGTAGGTATTAAAATCCTATTTTCTCATACAACCTAGAGGATGCTGGGGTCCACTTCAATACCATGGGGTTATACAAAAGCTCCAGTACGGGCGGGAGAGTGCGGATGACCCTGCAGCACCGATTGACCAAACTTGAGGGCCAAACATGGGCCAAAGTGTCAAACTTATCAAATTTAGCAAATGAGTTTTGCCCTGACCAAGTAGCTGCTCGGCAAAGTTGTAAAGCCGAGACGCCCCGGGCAGCCGCCCAGGATGAGCCCACTTTCCTAGTAGAATGGGCCTTCACCGACTTTGGTACCGGCAAGCCTGCCGTAGAATCAGTAGCGGATCTTGCCATGGGCAAGCAGGACTTTTGCCCGTGGCGCCGCCTTCCGCAGGGCGCCGGCGCCATCCGGAGGGTGCCGGCACCATCCAGAAGGCGCCGCACCATGGCAAGATCCGCTACTGCTGTGCCCCCCGCTACCCCTGCCCGCTGTCACTGCCCGCTGTGAAGGGAACTAGACACGTAGCGTATAGTTTCCCTTCGTGGAGAGGACCTTTACTGTGCGGTGCACGATGACGTCATCGCGCACCGCACAGCGTCTAGTTTCCCTTCGTGGAGAGGACCTTTGCTGTGCGGTGCGCGATGACGTCTTCGCGCACTGCACAGCATTTCAGCGGCGCTACTACTATAAAGGGGGCATAACTGACCACGCCCCCTGTATGAAGCCACGCCCCTATTTCCCGCCCGGGCCCCAAAAAGCCCTAGAACCGGCCCTGCGTAGAATGAGCGTGCTGAATTGTCCCTCTGATCCAGCGCGCAATACTCTGCTTAGAAGCAGGACACCCAATCTTGCTGGGAGCATACAGGACAAACAGAGCCTCTTTTTTCCGTAACCGAGCTGTTCTTGCGACATAAATCTTCAAAGCTCTAACCACATCCAGAGACTGTGACTCAGTGAAAGGGTCAGTAGCTACTGGCACCACAATAGGTTGGTTTATGTGGAAGGACGAAACCACCGTTGGAAGAAATTGTTGACGAGTTCTTAACTCTGCCCTATCTTCATGGAAGATCAGGTAAGGGCTCTTGTGAGACAAGGCCCCCCAACTCAGACACCCGCCTTGCGGATGCCAAGGCCAAAAGCATCACCACTTTTCAAGTGAGAAACTTAAATTCTCATCTCCTGCAGAGGCTTCAAACCAATCTGATTGAAGGATCTGCAACACCACATTAAGGTCCCATGGTGCCACTGGAGGCACAAATGGAGGCTGGATGTGCAGAACCCCTTTCACGAACGTCTGAACTTCTGGAAAGGAGGCCAATTGTTTTTGAAAGAAAACTGATAAGGCCGAAATCTGGATACCAAGCCCTCCTTGGCCAGTCTGGGGCAATGAAGATTGCTTGAACTCTTGTTCTTCTTATTATTTTGAGAACTTTTGGAATCAGTGGAAGTGGAGGGAAAACATATACCGACCAAAACACCCGCTGGGTCACCAGTGCATCCACTGCTATTTCTTGAGGGTCTCTCGACCTGAAACAATATCTCTGAAGCTTCTTGTTTAGACGAGATGCCATCATGTCTACTTGAGGAACTCCCCAAAGACTTGTCACCTCTGTGAAGACTTCTTGGTGGAGGCCCCACTCTCCTGGATGGAGATCGTGTCTGCTGAGGAAGTCTGCTTCCCAGTTGTCCACTCCCGGAATGAAAATTGCTGACAGAGCTCTTACATGTCTTTCTGCCCAGAGGAGAATCCTTGTCACCTCTACCATTGCCGCTCTGCTTTTTGTTCCGCCTTGCCTGTTTATGTACACGACTGCTGTTACATTGTCCGACTGGATCTGCACGGGATGATCTTGAAGAAGATATACCGCTTGTAGAAGGCCTTTGTAAATGGCACTCAATTCCAGAACGTTTATGTGAAGGCAGGCTTCCTGACTTGACCATTTTCCTTGGAAGCTTTCCCCCTGTGTGACAGCTCCCTGTCACAACTGAGGGCCTGAGCTGACGGGAGGCAGCCTCAGTTGTAGGGGCTGAGATGTACCGGAACCTGGGAGGTTGTATCAGACCCCTGGACATGTAAGTAACATGAATAATAACTGCCCGAAGGCGTGACCACGACAACTTGGATAAAAGTCAATGATGTTTATTATGACAACTCCGCAACACAGCAGCAGTAAAAGAAAACGTAAAAGTCAGCAAAGAATAAATACAGTTCCTGGGTACTACAGGATGGCAGGAGCCACAGGGCACTGGTAGTGTGAGATAGTTCTTATGATCTTCTAGATGGAAAGTCCTTACCAGGCCCGACTGTAGCAATGGAGGTAACCCAGGATTGTGCCAGCTGGTGTTCCAGGAAAAACTTTCGGAGTTGGAGGAAGTGAGGAATGAAACCGATTCAAGATCAGCGGTTTCAACAGGGAAACATGGAATGTCCTGGGTATTTTTAAGAAGGGAGGCAACTGGAGTCTGTAAGCAACAGGATTGATGACTTGTTCAATCTTGAAAGGACCGATATAGCGAGGTGCAAACTTCATACTGGGAACTCTTAACCTCAAATTCTTCGTGGATAACCATACCCGATCACCCACCTTGAGAGCAGGAACTGCTCGACGCTTCTTATCCGCAAACTTCTTGTACCTGAACGATGCCTTGAGCAGAGCTGATCGTACGCTCTTCCAGATATTGGCAAACTGATGCAAGGTGATATCCACTGCGGGAACAGAAGTTGCTGGAAGCGGTTGGAACTCAGGTACTTTAGGGTGGAATCCAAAGTTAGTGAAGAATGGTGTTGAAGCAGATGAAGAATGATACTGGTTGTTATGACAGAACTCGGCCCAGGGAAGTAATTGAACCCAGTCATCTTGAGAGGAGGACACATAGATGCGGAGGAAGGCCTCCAAGTCCTGATTCACCCTCTCGGTTTGACCATTGGTCTGAGGATGGTAAGCCGTGGAAAACTTTAGCTTGACTTGGAGGACTTGACATAAACTTCGCCAGAATTTGGCTGTGAATTGAACTCCTCGATCTGAGATAATTTCTTCAGGAAGACCGTGGAGTCGGAAGATCTCTTGTATGAATACTTGAGCCAACTTGGAAGCTGACGGAAGACCGGTGAGAGGAATGAAGTGTGCCATCTTGGTGAACCGGTCAACTACCACCCAGATGGTATTGAACTTGTTGCACATGGGTAAGTCTGTAATGAAATCCATCGACAAGTGGGTCCATGGTCGACGGGGAACGGATAGTGGAACCAGTTGCCCCGCAGGCGACTGGCGGGATACTTTATGTTGGGCACACTTTGGGCAAGATGCAATAAACTCCAAGACGTCCTTTTTCAGAGTTGGCCACCAATAGGACCTAGAGATAAACTCCCGACTGTAGCAATGGAGATAACCCAGGATTGTGCCAGCTGGTGTTCCAGGAAAAGCTGGGTTGCTGAAGATAAAACAGCTGCTGTGGATACTGGCTGGAACCAGACTGTTGTTAGCACGGAGTGGATACTGGCTGGAACCAGTTAAATAATAAATGAACTTGGGAGCGATGAAATATGAACTGAAATGTAGAACTTGAGAGCGGAGAAATAATAATACCGGTGGAGAGTGGTAAAGTGTAGAAAGGACACCGGCCCTTTAAGGGAAGCTGTACTCTGCTGGAAGCTGAGCTGGAAGCAGGTAATGTTGTAGCTGGAAACAGATGAATCCACAATGGATTGGAGAGTCAGGCTACACCGCAGGTGGAATGCTGGTGCGGGTCTCTATGGTGGAAGTCTTGAGACAGGAGCTGGAACCTGGAAGACAATCACAGGAGAGAGACAAACAGGAACTAGGTTTGCCAACCAAAGCACTGACGCCTTCCTTGCTCAGGCACAGTGTATTTATACCTGCAGCAAGGAAGGGATTGGCTAGGCAATTATGCAGATTAACAATACTGACAACAGATTGGAGGAAATGATCAGCTGACAGAATCCAAGATGGCTGCGCCCATGCAGACACTTGGAGGGAAGTTTGGTTTGTAATCCATGTGGTAATGAAAACAGTAATGGCGGCGCCGGCCACTGGAGACAGGAGACGCCAGGCTGACAAGTGCACATCCAACCACGCGGACACAGCGGAGGCCGCGGCTGACGTAATCGCCACTCTGACACTCTGCATGCAGAAGCTCAGGGACGGCGGCGGAGGCCGCGGGAGACGCCATGCCAGATGTAATAAGGCGTTACTGTGACAGCGTCTCAGAGAGACAGGAGAGGATGCAGGAATGTGAGCATTAGGATAACAGATGGGATCCGGTCCTGGAGCGCTGAGCCAGCCTTAGGAGGCATCTGATGGGTAAGAAATGGCGTCCAGATACCCGGATCGTGACACTCCCCAGCCTTGGAGACTTGCATCCGTGGTTATTAGGACCCAGTCGTGAATCCCAGACCTGCGTCCCTCTAGTAGGTGAGAACTGTGTAGCCACCACAGGAGCGAAATCCTGGCTTTGGGGGACAGGATTATTCCGGTGCATGTGTAGGTGGGATCCGGACCACTTGTCCAACAGTTCCCACTGGAATACTCTGGCATGACATCGGCCAAACTGTATGGCCTCGTAGGCCGATACCATTTTCCCCAGCACCCGAATGCATTGATGGATCGACACGCTTGTTGGTTTCAATATTTGTTTGACCATTTTCTGGATTTCCAGAGCCTTTTCCACTGGAAGAAAGACGCTCCGTACTTCTGGCAAGGTCGATTTGAAAAATCGGCATGGGGGGACGTCTTGAAACTCTAGTTTGTACCCATGGGACACTATTTGTAAGACCCATGGGTCCAGGCCAGATTGAATCCAGATTTAACTGAAAAGTTTCAGACGTGCTCCCACCCGAGCGGACTCCCGCAAGGGAGCCCCAGCGTCATGCTGCAGATTTGGCAGAAGCAGGGGTGGACTTCTGCTCCTGCGATCCGGAAGACGCTGCAGATTTCTTTCCTTTTCCATTTACTCTACCTGCAAAAAAGGGGGAACCTTTGGCCTTTTTGTATTTGTTGGGCTGAAAGGACTGCATGTGAGAGTGATGTGTCTTTTTCGCCGGTGTTGGAGCATAAAGCAAGAATGTCGACTTACCTGCGGTAGCCGTCGAGACTAACGCATCCAGCCCATCACCAAACAAGGCCTCACCTTTATACGGGAGAGCCTCCATATTTCTTTTGGAATCTGCATCAACATTCCACTGGCGAATCCACAACGCCCTCCGAGCCGATACTGCCATGGTAGCGGTTCTTGATCCCAAGAGACCAATATATTTCATGGTTTCTAGTACGTACGCAGCAGCGTCTTTGATATGACCTAACTTTAGAAGTATCTCGTCTCCATCTATTGAGCCAATGTCTAATGACAAGTTTTCTGACCACTTCTCAATAGCACTACTCACCCACGCACAGTCAATGGTAGGCCTGAGTAGTGTCCCATTGGCCACATCAATAGATCACCTCACTCACAAGTTAAACCATTCCAGGCGCAGGGAGAAACACCTTTTCTCTTTTATGACAAGGCCCTGTCTAAAATAGGGGTGACTCCCACCTTTTGGAAAAGGTAAGCTGCCTGAATTCCTTTTGGGAATCTGAAATTTCTTCTGACTTCTGGCTCTGTGAGGGGGGTGACGGCGTGCTGTGGGAGTGAGCATCTAGGCACGGCTAGCGTTCAGTTCCCTTCAGGAGCTAATGGTGTCCTGTCAGCCAGAAGCAGAGCCATAAAACTCTTTAGGAAGTTGGTTCCTACTTCTGCCCCCTCAGTCCCACGAAGCAGGGAGACTGTTGCCAGCAGTTCTCCCTGAAAATAAAAAACCTAACATAAGTCTTTTCAGAGAAACTCAGTAGAGCTCCTCTGGAGTGCATCCAGTCTGCCTGGGCACATTTCTAAAACTGAAGTCTGGAGGAGGGGCATAGAGGGAGGAGCCAGTTCACACCCTTGAAAAGTCTTAAAGTGCCCATGGCTCCTGTGGAACCGTCTATACCCCATGGTACTGAAGTGGACCCCAGCATCCTCTAGGACGTATGAGAAATTGTCAGTAAATGTGTGATTTAGACCCTGATACATGGCATCATGGTTTTAAAATCAATCAAAACTGATTTTTAATATGAGGGGTCATTGAGGCGGTTGCCCTGATGTACACAGTGGCAGATGTCACTTTGCTGCAGTTTTGTCTGCTGACCGAGACCTTACGTTATACGATTCTTCAATATATCAAACTTCAAATTGGGCCAATGTACGGGAATTAGTGACATTTGCTTAGTATGATGTTCACAGTTTTAAACTCAGTAAGTGTATTATATATACTGACATCCATTCTATCCAGCGTCAGTTATCAATTAGACCAGGGCTGCCATCAGAATTTATGGGGCCCGGGACAAAAAAAATAGAAGCTCCCATACTGACACAGTCTGCATGCCGACACCAGCATCTAGGAAGGGAGCAACATCCCGACACCGGAATCCCGACAACCGGGATCCTGAACAAGGAAACACTGCGGGTTAAGCTGGTGTAAGCCACGCGCAGGGAGGGGGGGGGGGGGGGTTAGGTTTAGGATGCGTCCTGGGTGGTTAGGGTTAGGCTGCGTCCCGGGAGGTTAGGGAAGGCTGTGGGAGGAAGGGGGGTTGGGGTTAGGCACCCCCCTCGGAGGGAGAGGGTTAGTCTACAGGATGGGAGGGTTAGGTTTAGGCAGCAGGGATGGGGGAGTTAGGTTTAGGCACCTCCGGGGGGTGGTTAGGGTTAGGCACAAAGGGGGGAGGTTAGGGTTAGGCTGCGGGTAGGGGGGTGGGGAGAGGGTAGAACACCCTTAACTCACCTCAGTTGGCATTTTCAACTTCGGTATCATTGCGTCTGTATTTTGAACGCCGGGATACCATACGCCGGGATCTCATACTGCCCCATAACCACACACACACACACACACACACACACACTGCCCCATAACCACACAAACTTACTCCTCATAGCCCCCCACACACACAGACATACTCACTCACTCTGCAGTGACACACACACACACACACACACACACACACACACACACACTCTGCAGCCACACACACACACTCAATCACTTGGCAGCCATGCAGACACACTCACTCTGCAGCCATACACACACACACACACACACACACACACACACACACACACACACACACACTCACTTGGCAGCCATGCATACACAGACACTCACTCACTTGGCAGCCATGCACACACACTCACTCTGCAGCCATACACACACACTCAGTCACTTGGCAGCCATGCACACAATCACCCTGCAGCCATGTACACACTCACTCTGCAGCCATGCACACACACACAGTTACTCTGCAGCCATGCACATGCACACACACACTCTGCAGCCATGCACACACACACAGTCACTCTGCAGCCATGCACACGCACTCACTCACGCGGTGACTGGGAGATGGCTAGAAGTTCACGCACACATGGTCCATCTCATGGGCATATAAAAGGTGACTGCTACTGTGCTTACCCATGCACAGCCATATGAGGCCAGATTCAGACGGAGAAACTGCAGCTTCCATAGGGCTAGTGTAAGTGTTGATTGTGTCACCTAAAGAAACACTGGCGGTATTACAGCGGGCAGAAATGCTGAAAGTGAGCGCCTCAATCCTTGCACATTCAGTCGCCACTCCGGCAACAGGTGCAAGAGTGAACACAGCTGCCTCCATCTCTGAATCATGGTCATGGTATCTTAACGCTCAACCTTTTTACGATTATTACATTATATACATTGGCAACACAATGGGGTCTTTTGAGAATATTTTCCAGCAAGATTACCTGCTTGCCCTGTTTAATTTTTTCCACACATTTTTATATACCCCAATCCTTGTTTGCATCTCCTGGTCTATTTTCTTATAATCACTATTCCCCTCTGGTTCACATATTCTGTATCGCTAACAGTGGTAGATTTTACTTAGGGGCCCCCCAAGTAAAATCCACCACCCTCAGTGACAAAGTGATAATAAATATATAAATGAGAACAGCGTTAATAGGACTGGTATGAAACTATGAATATGATTACCTAGAAATAACTTAATATAGTATAAAATCACACTTTAACTTTATACAGCTTGACTGAGATCAAAAACTTAGAATTTTATTACTATGTAAAAGAAATTAACAACAGTTAATGGGGGTGATTCAGACCTGATCGTAGCTGTGCAAAATTTAGCACAGCTACGATCATCCACACTGACATGTGGGGGGACGCCCAGCACAGGGCTAGTCCGCCCCGCGTGTCAGGCTCGGCCCCACCGCACAAGTACAAAAGCATCGCACAGCAGCGATGCTTTTGTACTTGAAGAGTAACTCCCTACCAGCGCAGCTCTTGTGTGCTGGCAGGGAGCTACTCGTTGTTACTGATCCCAGCAGGTGAGGTAAGTACTGACACCAGGCTTGAGTCCAAAGGAGTCTATATCAAGTGTATGAACACTATCAGGGATGGACTGGGGCTGTTATTCAGCCCTGGCATTTAAGCACGCTATTGCACGGATAGGAGGCGGTGCCACAGCTCAGCCAGTCCCAGTCTATGAGAGCGAAGCAGCCAAGCACAGTGTTCGGCCAGCCCGGTCTCTCTATAGCAGACTGGCCCATCAGCCCTTCTGGCATTTGCCAGAAGTGCCAGATGGTCAGTCCAGCCCTGAACACTATTGTAGTTCCATATTTAGGACCAGTTAAAGTCAATCCAGATTGTATACAATTAATTGGATATCCGGCACAGTAGTCAGCAAAGACGGTTATTACCCACTTGGAGGTTGATGTCTGTACAGTCCATAAGTAAGAAACTTGCGATGTCTGACTGCTCAGGCAGGCTAACATGAAGTAATTCACAAAAGACTGGTTCAGATCAGGTCCAGTGTTGGTGGAACTCGGACTCCTGTCATCACCTGGTGAATGGCTTGACGCGCTTCATCATGGAATAGCTGCACAACTTCCTCAAGAGTATGTAGCTAAAAAAAACTATTTAGGGCACGCCGAAGATGCACACGTTCCCTGAGAGTGGGCATGGTCTCACTAAAATGGGTGTGGTCCCACTAAATGGGCATGGTCTCGCAGGGAAAGACTGCCCCAGTTTTTGACCCTGCAACAACAGACCTTGGCCACCACAGGAATAAAAAAACATTCCAGCATATTAAGCCCCACACGGTAATGCCACCTTGCACCATATTATGCCCCCTGCACCATATTATGCCATACACCACAATGTCCGTGATAAATTATGCCCTATGTTTTGTTCATGTGTTTGTAAATCCAGTCATAAGGATACAGAAACACGTGAGTTCACTGCTGTGCTGTTTATTCCATCACCAACTCCAGACACACTGCACACTGGACCACCCCCTTCCCAGCATCCCCCTAGTCCTAGGGACCATCACTGAAGATTCAGGCTTACACAGATTAGTAAGGGAGTGTCTACAAATATTAAGCATTCTAATACACTAACATAACATCCTCTTTTCTTTAAAGATAAGCCCTGTACGCTTCAATGCAACAATTAACAATGTCATATTAAGAACATCATCTAACACGTTTCAATGAGTCTCTCAAGTCTGCGTATTTCCCTTTTGGGCCTTTCATACACAGTCTGTGTTTCATCGACCATGTTGGACCTTTCTAGAATCGTGGTTGGTTCACCATTATCAGGATCATCATACATGTCAGATGAATGGTATTCTTCAGTCATGTTGTCTTCATTATGGTTAGGATGAGATCTTAAATCCACCCGATTTCTTCTTACTTCCATTCCACGCTCTGTACATATAGTATAAGATCTTGGTGCTACTTGTGCTTGCACAATACCTTACTGCACCCAAATACCTTTCTCGTGATCTCTGAGATGGACTTGGTCACCCGATTTTAGATCAGATAAGCTTTTTGTTCGTCTGTCATGGAACAGTTTCTGTTTCGCCTTTTGACGTTCCTTGCTCAGTCTGACCAACGCTGAGTTATGTGTATTAAGCAGTTCATGTATCAGGAGATTTACTCTAATCCTCCTTCCCATCAGCATTTGTGCAGGAGAAAGTCCATTCTGTAAAGGTGTACTGCGGTAGATTAAAACACTTTTGTAGAAATCTTCTTTACCTTCTTCAGCTTTTTTCATGAGACTCTTTACAGTTTTTACTGAACTTTCCACCAAACCATTTGAGCGTGGATAGTGGGGACTTGACGTAGTATGGACAAATTCCCACTCATCAGCAAATTGTCTAAATTCAGCACTGGAAATCTGAGGACCATTGACAGTGAACACTTCCATAGGAACACCATGCCTTGCAAAGATTGACTTCATGCAATTGATTATGGCTATACTGGTAATAGTATGTAGTGTCTTCACCTCAGGTTAGTTAGAGTAATAATCAGTCACGACAATGTACGTTTTCCCATTACAATCAAACAAATCTGCGCCAACTTTCTGGTACGGTCTCTCTGGCACTGCATGAAGACTCAGTGGCACGACTTGTTGTTTCGGTCTATACTCAAGACATAATTCACATGTAGCTGTAGTCTGTGCTATGTCTTAGTTCATTCTTGGCCAATACATAAATTCACGCACTCTCCGCTTACATTTTTCTTCTCCTAAGTGGCCTTCATGTATCTTGCACAGCATAGTTTTTCTTTGTCATACAGGTATTACAAACCTATTGCCTTTGTAAATAATACCATCGACAACTGTAAGGTCACTGCGGTACATCCAATAATCATGGATAGACAGCGGGCACGCATGTTTTTCTGCTGGCCAACCTTTCAGAATGATATCTTTCAACACTTTCATTGTGTCATCTGTCTCAGTTTCTTTCCTAATCTGTTCTTGTCTTGCAAGAGACACTGGTAGAGAAGCTACGATCAAATTAACATAGGCTTCTATCTCTTCATCCATCAGACTTTTGGAACCTTCACTTTTGTCCACTGCACGAGAAAGTGTATCAGCAATGTACATGTATTTGCCGGGACAGTACAGCAAGTGTACATCATATTTCTGTAGTCTGATAAGCATTTGTGGAATTCTCATGGGACAGTCATGTAATGATTTAGTCATGATAGCTACCAATGGCTTGTGGTCAGTTTCCACTGAAAATGTTTGACCATACACAAACTGATGAAATCGCTCACATGCATATGTGATCGCTAGAAGTTCTTTTTCTATCTGAGCATACCTTGTTTCAGCACTTCTCAGTGCTCTTGATGCATAGATTACTGGTTGCCATGTATCCTCATGTTCTTGTAACAGCACTGAGCCTAGGCCAAATTGCGAAGCATCTGCTATAATTCTTATTCTTTTCGCAGGATCAAAGGATTTTAGCACTAGTTGCTCTGTAATGATCTGTTTCAAGTTTTGCCAACTTTCTTCTTGTTCATGTGAACACATCCAATCGTTATCTTTGTCCAACAACCATCTAAGAGAGGCTGTTCGTTCAGAGAGTTGAGAAATAAACTTTCCTAAGTAAGTAATCATTCCTAGGAATCTTCGGACGTCGTCTTTGTTGTTAGGACGTTCCGTGTTCACTATGGCTAATATTTTCCTTGGGTCTGGTTTTACACCTTGATCCGAGACCACGTCGCCCATAAAGGTAAGTGTATTCACGCCAAATTCACATTTGTCCTTGTTTAGCTTTAGATTCACTTTCTTGACGAGTTCCATTACTTGTCTCAATCTAGTATCATGTTCTTCCTTTGTAGATCCCCAGACAATAATGTCATCCATCATTGTTTCATCACCTGGAATATGTTAAAAAATCATGTGTATCTTTTTGTGATATACTTCTGGAGCAGACAATATTCCATATGGTAGTCGAAGAAATCTGTATCGACCTTCTGGTGTATTAAATGTACAAAGCTTTGAGCTGGCCTCATCTAGCTTCATTTGCCAGAATCCTGAAGATGCGTCCAATTTACTGAACCATTTTGCTCCCGCAAATTGCGACATGATTTCATCTCTGGTTGGTAGTTTGAAATGTTCTCGTTTAATAGCTTTGTTTAAATCTCTGGGGTCTAGACATATTCTGAGTTGTCCATTTTTCTTTTCAACAATTACTAAGGAGCTTACCCATTCAGTAGGCTCATCAACTTTCTGTATCACACCCAAGGCTTCCATGCGATTTAACTCTTGTTTCAGTTTTTCTCTCGGCGCAAACGGCACTTTTCTACAGGGGTGTATCACTGTAGAAACTTGCGTGTCTATATTTATTTTATGCTCTCCAGGCAAACAACCTAGACCTTCAAACAAGTTTCTGTATTCTGTAAACATCGATTTGCAGTCATCTTCTACTTGTGATGTCAGCATAAAAACTTTCTTTAGCAAGCCTAGTTTCTCACAGGAACTTAATCCTAGAATCAGTTGCACATTTTTATCCACAATCAGTAGAGATGTTTTAAACTGTTGTCCCTTATATTTCAGTGTCACTAAGCATGTACCTTTCACAGGAATTTACTCCCCAGTGTACCCTGTAACTTTCACTTTGGCTGGATGAATTTTAGGTTTTACTCTAAAAGTCTTATAGTCTTTAAACGATATTAAATTCACCTGCGCGCCAGTATCAAGCTTAAAGGGAATGACAATCTCGTTCACAGTTAAAGGGACAATCCATTCTTTCTTATCTGCACTGCAAAGTTCAATGCAATCCACAAAGAATTCCTCTGTTTGTTTAACAGCATGCACATTGGTTGTTTCCCTTTTCATTTTACAACATTTGGCAAAGTGATTAAGTCTACCACATTTCATGCAGGTTTTACCATAAGCAGGGCACATTTTAGGATTGTGAGCATTTTCACATCTACTACACATTTCCTTATTAGACTGTGGCTTAGACTGCTTCATTCTTGAGAATGGAGGTTTGCTTAGCTCTGTTTTCTGCACTACATGGACAGCAGAATCAACTTCCTTGTGTAACTTTTTGGCTTGAAATCTAGTTATTTCTGCAGATCTGCACATAGTCACTGCCTTTTCTAGTGTTAGGTCTTGCTCTCTCAGCAGTCTCTCTCTGAGTCCATTATCAGGTATTCCACAGACAATAAGATCTCTAATCAGTGAATCCTTTAAATCACCAAACCACAGGTTTTACTGAGTGATTGCAGCTCTGTAACATACTGATCAAATCCATCTCCAGACTTCTGATCACATGTGAATAACTTATATCTTTCATATGTCACATTTTTCCTTGGCACAAAGTAATCTTCAAACTTTTGCATTATAGAAGATAGCACCATATTCTGCCCCTCATCAAACTGAAAACTATTATAAATGTCCAGCACATCCTCTCCTATCACATGGAGGAAAATGGATGCCTTCGTTTTGTCAGCCTCTGTATCAGCTCCACATGCAGCAAGATATATATTAAACCTTTGCTTAAATCTTTTCCAGTTTTCAGACAAGTTACCAGACATCAGCATGCCGGTTGGAGGAGCTAGCTTATCCATGGTTACTCACTGTTTGAAGAGAGGAGCACACGGCAGGCTTTGCAGACACTGAGTATCACAGCCTTACAGACTGCTGCAGGATTCTTTCACACTCTGAGAGCACTAGCAGTCCAAGTTAAACTTCTTCTGACACCATGTTTTGTTCATGTGTTTGTAAATCCAGTCATAAGGATACAGAAACATGTGAGTTCACTGCTGTGCTGTTTATTCAATCACCAACTCCAGACACACTGCACACTGGACCACCCACTTCCCAGCATACCCCTGGTCCTAGGGACAATCACTGAAGATTCAGGCTTAAACAGATTAGTAAGCGGGTGTCTACAAATGTTAAGCATTCTAATACACTAACATCACACCCTACAGTAAAGCTTTGAATTAGTTATAAATTACCTGCTCGATGCCAGCAGTTTTACGCACTGGGTGTCATGCTCATTGCCAGGGGTTTCATGCACTGGGTGTCATAGTCATTGCCAGGTGTTTCATGTGCTGGGTGTCATGCTTGTTGCCAGGGGTTCCATGCGCTGGGTGTCAAGCTCGTTGCCAGGGATTTCATGCGCTGGGTGTCATACTTGTTGCCAGGTGTTTCATGTGCTGGGTGTCATGCTTGTTGCCAGGGGTTCCATGCGCTGGGTGTTATGCTCATTGCCAGGGGTTTCATGCACTGGGTGTCATACTTTTTGCCAGGCATTTCATGTGCTGGGTGTCATGCTCATTGCCAGGGGTTTCATGCGCTGGGTGTCATGCTCATTGCCAGGGGTTCCATGCGCTGGGTGTCATGCTCGTTGCCAGGGGTTTCAAGCGCTGGGTGTCATGCTTGTTGCCAGAGGTTTCATGAGCCGAGTGTCATGCTTGTTACCAATGGTTTTATGCTCTGAGATCCATGCCCATTGCCAAGGGGAATACTCGTTGGGAAGGGGAATGCTGGCATAGCTTTAATATTCAAATGGGCTGAAGCACAGAGCATCGCACCTTTTGCTGTTCTACTTGATGTTCATTATTGCTTCTTATTCTTTCTAATCTATGTAGTAATAGCAGAAGGATGACTTTTATGAGTGACATATTTCTATGATGCTGTTGTCTGAGCATGGCACATTATATACTAGGGATGTGCGCCAGGCTATTTTTTAAGGATTTGGATTTGGTTCTGATTTGTCGGACGATTTTGGATTTGTTTGTTTTTTTCAAAAATTGTCAAAATATGCTAAAATCACTTAATGTGGGCCTTTGTTTGTCCTAGAGTATTATTAATCTCAATAACATTAATTTCCAGTCATTTCCACTGAATTTTAACCACCTCACAGTTCACCAATATTGGCCAAAGACTGGCTGGCTAAACAGTGTGGGTTGGATACAGTGTGGGATACATAACAGGTTGGATACAGTGCAGGATACTGTGTGGGTTGGATACATTGCGGGATACAGTGCAGATTGGATACTGTGTGGGTTGGATACAGTGCTGGTTGGATACTGTGTGGGTTGGATACATTGCGGGATACAGTGCAGGTTGGATACAGTGTGGGTTGGATTCAGTGTGGGTTGGATACAGTGCAGGTTGGATACAGTGTGGGTTGGATACAGTGCAGGTTGGATACAGTGTGGGTTGGATACAGTGCTGGTTGGATACTGTGTGGGTTGGATACAGTGCGGGTCAGATGCAGTGTGGGATAAATTACTGGTTGGATACAGTGTGGAATACAATGCGGGTTGGAAACAGTGTAGGCTGGATACATTGGTGTTAGCCATTAACACGGTCCATTTCTTTTTATTTTCTAAATACATTTTATTTCTTTATATATTATTGTATATTGTTTCACTTGTGTATGTGCACATGCATATTAGATTATAGTATACCAGTTATTTATATAGCGCACACATATACCGCAGCGCTTTACAGAGAATATTTTGGCCATTCACATCAGTCCCTGCCGCAGTGGAACTTACAATCCATGGGGTCTATTTACTAAGCCTTGGATGGAGATAAAGAACCAGCCAACCAATTCCTGTCATTTTTCAAACCCAGTCTGTAACACTGCAGTTAGGAGCTGATTGGCTGGTCATTTATCTCCGTCCACTTTATCTCCATCCAAGGCTTAGTAAATAGACCCCTATATTCCCTACCACATTTACACGCACACATATTCACGCTAGGGTTAATTTTGTTGGGAGCTAATCAGTGGTGCAAGTGTGCGGGTATTGGTTGGTACGGCGTACCCTTAAGAATTTAGCCGTGGGTACGCCGTACCCACGCCAACGGGTCGCCGACGCTCCGTCCCTCCCTCCGCTGCTGACCGCCGCTGATGTGAGGAGAAGAGAGCGCAGCCTGCGCCTCTCCTGCCCCTCAGTGTCTTCGTACAATTCAGCACCACCCGTGAGCCAATCAGAGCTCGCGGACCGAAGGCTGCCAGACTGCGAGCTTTGATTGACTCAAGGATCAGCGCTGAATTGAACTAAGACACCTGCACCCGCCGGAGACTGAGGGGCAGGAGAGGCGCAGGCTGCGCTCTCATCCCCACACACACACACACACACACACACACACACACACACACACAACAGCAGCAACGGTGAGCAGCAGGGGGAGGGGGGCTTGTATACCTGGCACTGGGAGCATATCTGGCACTGGGGGCATATCTGGCTCTGGGGGGACATGTGTATCTGGCACTGGGGGCATATCTGGCACTGGGGACATATCTGGCACTGGGGGGACATGTGTATCTGGCACTGGGGGCGTATCTGGCACTGCGGCGGACATGTGTATCTGGCACTGGGGGCATATCTGACACTGAGGGCATATCTGGCACTGGGGGACATGTGTATCTGGCACCGGGGGGCATATCTGGCACTGGGGGAGGGGCATGTGTATCTGGCACTGGTGGCATATCTGGCACTGGGGGTACATGTGTACCTAGCACTGGGGGCATATCTGGCACTGGTGAGGGCATGTGTATCTGGCACTGGGGGCATATCTGGCACTGGGGGGGGGACATGTGTATCTGGCACTGATGGCATATCTGGCAATGGGGGACATGTGTATCTGGCACTGTGGCCATATCTGGCACTGCGGGGACATGTGTATCTGGCACTGGGGGCATATCTGACACTGAGGGCATATCTGGCACTTGGGGGACATGTGTATCTGGCACTGGGGGCATTTCTGTATCTGGCACTGGGGGCATATCTGGCACTGGGGGCACATTTCTGTATCTGGCACTGGGGGTCAATGTATATCTGACACAGTGGGGGGAATTTGTATATCTGGCACTGTGAGGCAATGTATATCTGACACTCTGGGGGCATTTGTGTATCTGGCACTGTGAGGTAATGTGTATCTGGCACTCTGGGGGCATTTGTGTATCTGGCACTGTGAGGCAATGTATATCTGACACTCTGGGGGCATTTGTGTATCTGGCACTGTGAGGCAATATATATCTGGCACTCTGTGGGCATTTGTGTATCTGGCACAGTGAAGCAATGTGTATCTGGCACTGGGGGCAACGTGTATCTGGCACTATTGGGGTCATATTTGTATCTGCCCCTCCCCCATATGTGTATCTTGCCCCCATTTTCATTGACCACGCCCCATGTGGCATTTGGACACACCCATTTTTTGGCACGCACACCTTGCACACAGTACCTCTAAGACATTTTTTCTACTTGCACCACTAGAGCCAATTAACCTACCAGTATATTTTTGGATTGTGGGAGAAAACCGGAGTACCCAGAGGAAACCCACACAAGTACGGGGAGAATATATAACTCCACACAGGGCAATGGTGGTAATCAAACCCATGACCTCAGTGCTGTGAGGCAGTAATGCTAACCATTACACCATCCGTGCTGCCTGTAAAAGTATACACTAAAAAACTATAGTGAAGTGTCAAATTATAATTTTATGCTTCAAATGTTCAAAACATCAAAAATTGGAGTGCCAGTTATGTGCATAGGACAATACACATGTAAGGGAGGGCAAATCTAATCACCATATTTTACACTAAGAAGAACTTCCACAGTTTCTGAAAAATAGATGAGACAAGGGCGCCCCCTAGTGTAGTAACAAGTGAAAACACCAGTTGAGAAAAATAAATAAAAATGAACCTGTTCCAAAATATGAGAAAATTGAGTTTCACTGATTTCCAATAGGATTTCACAAGTAGTCACAGGAATTTATGCCTTTTTATTTATGGCTCCATATCATAAATTGAATTAAATATAAACAAGAACACATAGCGTAATGCTGCTTACAAATATATCAGTAAAAACATACAATATTGCATGTACAATGAATAAAAGCTGGATACCTTATCTGAACTGATAACAGCTAACCAGCAGATAACATCTAATGCGTTTCATCACGACGGAGCTATGTCCTGTCATTCACACTCATTTTGTTAGAATCTGGAAGAAGCGCAGTTCAGCAGCTCCTGTGGGGATAGCTATAATGGCGGTAATCAGTCTCGTGGCCATGGCCACAGGATCGTTAAGCAGGGCTGCAGATAATAAATAATATGCAAATGATTACATTATAAATTAGGGGCCTATGGATTAGTACAGCAGTGGCCAACCAGTGGCTCTTGAGCCGCATGCGGCTCTTTCTTTATTCAAATGTGGTTCCCCAAAACTCAAAATCACATGACCACAATAGATCCAGAAACCTCTGCACTCCAGCCAGACACACAGCAGCACTACAGGCACTGAGAACTGAGGAAGCCAGATACTAGAGGTGAGACACACACTGGCAAACATAGGACACATAAGGGGCTGCTGCAATGGCATGAGTTGTGGGGGCTTTAGCGACACATGAGGATGGGCTGGAGTGACAAGGGTGAGCTGGCTGGAGTGACACACGGGGTAGCTGACTGGAGTGACACAGGAGGGTACTGGCAGTAGTGAGACATGGGAGAGCTGACTGGAGTGACACAGGAGGGTACTGGCAGTAGTGCATAGTTGCCGACTTTTGGGCTGCTCTCCCCGGGAGAGAGCAGCCGGTCGGCTCAGCAGGGGGGCGGGCAGTGAGATGGGCAGTGAGGTGAAGTAATGAGGGGGGCGGGCTGGAGGTGGGACAGGGGTGGACCAGAGGCGGGATGGGGGCAGACCAGAGGTGGGACAGGGGCGTGGCTGCTGGATTGCTTCATGTAAGCCACGCCCCCCACTGTGTAATGCAGCAATTACTGGCATTATACAGCGGGGGGGGGGGGGGGGGGGGTGACTATGCAGCCGAGCAGGGGGTGACCCCTGAGGTCGGGAGACTTGCCTGCTCTTCCGGGGGGCCGGGAGGGTCACCCGATTTTCGGGAGCCTCCCGACCATTCCGGGAGGGTAGGCAAGTATGCAGTAGTGAGACATGGGAGAGCTGACTGGAGTGACACAGGAGCGTACTGGCAGGAGTGATTCATGGGAATCTGGCTAGAGTTACATAGAAGGGCTGTAGCGGGAGTGACACATGAGTGAGCTAGCTGGAGTAACACAGGAGGGTGCTGGCAGGAGTGACAGGAGGGTGTTGGCTGGAGTGACACATGGGGCAGCTGAATGGTGTTTTGTGTAAACTACCTAATGGGAAGAAGAAAGAAATGTGGACCAATTTTTAAATGGTTTACCACCTATTAAATTCTATTAATTGATCCTGAGAAATAACATACCTTAAAACTAGTGAGACATAGGTGGTCATTCCGAGTTGTTCGCTCGTTATTATTTTTTCGCAACGGAGCGATTAGCCACTAATGCGCATGCGCAATGTCCGCAGTGCGACTGCGCCAAGTAAATTTGCTTTGCAGTTAGGTAATTTACTCACGGCATTACGAGGTTTTTTCTTTGTTCTGGTGATCGTAATGTGATTGACAGGAAGTGGGTGTTTCTGGGCGGAAACAGGCCGTTTTATGGGTGTGTGCGAAAAAACGCTACCGTTTCTGGGAAAAACGCGGGAGTGGCTGGAGAAACGGAGGAGTGTCTGGGCGAACGCTGGGTGTGTTTGTGACGTCAAACCAGGAACGACAAGCACTGAACTGATCGCAGATGCCGAGTAAGTTTGGAGCTACTCAGAAACTGCTAAGAAGTGTCTAATCTTTCGTTCGCATTTTTAGTATGCTAAGATTCACTCCCAGTAGGCGGCGGCTTAGCGTGTGCAAAGCTGCTAAAAGCAGCTTGCGAGCGAACAACTCGGAATGAGGGCCATAGTTCCTTGTAGAGCCGCCTAAGGAAACTATTGATTATAGTCTTTCTTAGGAGTGCTGACAACCATATGTCGGCGTTTTTGCAAACTGCCTAAAAACAAAAAATGATGTTGTTTATGTAAAAATACCTGTTTATGTGATTTAATAATCATATGGTCAAGCCGAGTCTGCAATAATCATACCTAAAGTGTGGTGTCCAACTCTTATAATCAAGACTATTTCTGATGCAGATGTTGACTCATGTAAAATGATCAATTTTAGGGGGTCATTCCGAGTTGTTCGCTCGCAAGCCGTTTTTAGCAGCTTTGCACACGCTAAGCCTACGCCTACTGGGAGTGAATCTTAGCATAGTAAAATTGCGAACGAAAGATTCGCAATATTGCGAAAAGACATCTCTGTGCAGTTTCTGAGTAGCTCCAGACTTACTCGGCATCTGCGGTCAGTTCAGAGCTTGTCGTTCCTGGTTTGACGTCACAAACACACCCAGCGTTCGCCCAGCCACTCCTCCGTTTCTCCAGCCACTCCCGCGTTTTTCCCAGAAACGGTAGCGTTTTTTCTCACACGCCCATAAAACGGCCTGTTTCCGCCCAGAAACACCCACTTCCTGTCAATCACATTACGATCGCCTGAACGAAGAAAAAGCCGTGAGTAAAATACCTAACTTCATAGCAAATTTACTTGGCGCAGTCGCAGTGCGAACATTGCGCATGCGCACTAAGCGGAAAATCGCTGCGATGCGATGAAATTTACAGAGCGAACAACTCGGAATGACCCCCTTAATTTTTAGTGGAAGGTGTCAGTCACTGAAAATCACTTACAAATATATATAAGTGTACATACCAAGAATTATGTGGCTGGTTTGACAATCACAAAGATATAAATGATACGACTTCATCAATAGGTCTCACAGAATAAATCTTTTCAGAAAAATGAAAACATTGTCATTGTTTACAAAAAGCACAGTTCTAGCAACAAGAATAATAACAGCTTACAATAAGTCTCACAAAATAAATCCTTTAAAAAAATAGAAACATCACTATTTGCAAGAAACACAGTTCCAGCAGTAAGAATAGTAACTATGGCCCTCATTCCGAGTTGTTCGCTCGCAAACTGCTTTTAGCAGCTTTGCACACGCTAAGCTGCCGCCTACTGGGAGTGAATCTTAGCTTCTTAAAATTGCGAACGAAAGATTCTCAAAATTGCGATTACACACCTCTTAGCAGTTTCAGAGTAGCTCCAGACTTACTCGGCATCTGCGATCAGTTCAGTGCTTGTCGTTCCTGGTTTGACGTCACAAACACACCCAGCGTTCGTCCAGACACTCCTCCGTTTCTCCAGCCACTCCCGCGTTTTTCCCAGAAACGGTAGCGCTTTTTCACACACACCCATAAAACGGCCTGTTTCCGCCCAGAAACACCCACTTCCTGTCAATCACATTCCGATCGCCTGAACGAAGAAAAAGCCGTGAGTAAAATACCTAACTGCATAGCAAATTTACTTGGCGCAGTCGCAGTGCAAACATTGCGCATGCGCACTAAGCGGAAAATCGCTGCGATGCGAAAAAATTTACAGAGCGAACAACTCGGAATGACCACCTATATCCAATAAGTTTCACGGAGTAGGTCTTTTAAAAAAATAGAAACATTATTACTGTTTATAAGAAACACAGTTCTAGCAGTAAAGTTGATAACAACAGCCATAACGTTTATAGGTGATAAACCAGCAAGAGAATTACATTCATAATTACTAATTAAAGCCTTAAAAAAATGAAACAAACAGAAATGATGTGTGAACTCACCCTGGGAGAGATTTAGCTGTATGTGGAAGTCACAAAATGAGGCAGTGATTGCTGCAGCTGCTATATAAGCTACTTGCACACCTACATCACTTCCTTTAATTAAAAGTGACTCTGAAAATCATATCAACCTGAATGAAGATACGAACTATATTAAAAGTCCACACTTTTCCTCTATAGGGATCTTTAGGTGGAAGTGTCTGCTTGAAGTATATTTAACACTTAATTTATAAACTAGATGGACTTTTATCCACATTGAAAGGGGCTAAATTGCTTACACCTGACCGGAAGAGCATGCTCCCGGTATGCGTTCCAATATGCGTTCCACCTACTTATTCATTAACTCCACCTACTTATTAATTTACTCCGTGGGTAGCGTCAGAGAGAAGGCTGCCTTATTGGCGCAAGTTCTCCCGCGGGCCGCACCTCCCCTCTGACGCACAACGCGTCATGGGGCACATAGTTTTCACTCTGACGCGTAACGCGTCACTAATACTGGGTGGGCCGGCTCAGATTGAATCTCTGTGCGTGGCGCATCATGGGCACATGACGCGACACGTACACCCTGATGCGCACCCCCACGTGGTCTCCATTGTCTGTTTGCCTATGGCGCAAAGCGTGTCATGGTCTCCTAGCAACCTCTAGTATCAGCCAGCCGAGCCCACAGACAAAACATCGTCTGTAGGCTTCCCTCCGCACTAGTACTCTTTGTAAAAACTGAGGTCCAATATTCTGTCATTTAAACAGTATATTCACAATTGGAAATTTAATATATACGTATCTACTTATCTGCCATTCAGAGAGCATTAAAGGAAATTAATTAAGTGACAAGAATTTTTATAATTTAATTTATAGTGTGTCTACTTATCTGCCATTCAGAGAGCATTATGAGAAACATACTTTACTTTAATATAAACTCATTTAGTGGCATGAAGTTTATAATGAAATCACTTATTTACCCTCTAAGGAGCATTTTTGATGGCCAGGAACTTTATTAATTGATCACTCCTAAGTTCTTAAATTATGTATTAATGTGTATATGTGACTAATAGAGTTATATTGATTTTTGTGATGAATGTGTGTGTTTTTTTAGTTTGATAGGGTGAAAAAAAATATGTTTATTTAATTAATAACTACCATATTAAGCTTTAAAATATGATGGAGAGTAAAATATGAATTATAACAAGCCCCATAATAGGGACCGTGAGTTACTGTGATTAAACTAGTGTGAAAAATTGTGCGTCTTTAAAGTTACCTACTTACAGTGTGCAATGTATTAAATTATGTCCCATGATACGGACCGTGAACTATTGTGGTTTAACTATGTATCAAACTGTGATGGAATATATATGTGTGTTGAATTAATTGTATTATACTCTATGTTGAATAAAGAGTGAAGTGAATTATGTATTAGATTGGAGGTACACTATATTAAGACCTATTATAAAGATTATGGGGAATATACTGTAGACATATAGTTGTTTCCAAACTTCCTATAAGGGGAGGATACATGATGGTACCTTGAACTTTCTATTATCTATTCAATATGATCCCAAAAAACATATATAGAGAAACATGCCAATAAATCTCTAGAAAGACACATAACAGCATGCTCGGTGTAGACTAGTCTTGATAATAAGAGTTGGACACCACACTTTAGGTATGCTTATAGCAGACTCGGCTTGCCTTGACCATATGATTATTAAATCACATAAACAGGTATTTTTACATAAACATAATTTTTTGTTTTTAGGCAGTTTGCAAAAACGCCGACATATGGTTGTCAGCACTCCTAAGAAAGACTATAATCAATAGTTTCCTTAGGCGTCTCTACAAGGAACTATGTCTCACTAGTTTTAAGGTATGTTATTTCTCAGGATTAATTAATAGAATTTAATAGGTGGTAAACCATTTAAAAATTGGTCCACATTTCTTTCTTCTTCCCATTAGGTAGTTTACACAAAACACCATTTTTTTTAACAGATTATACATCTAAGAAGGAACATCATTCAAGCTCCAGTCAGGAGCCCTGATATAAGAGCTCCATCTACTAAGTCCCAATATAGGAGATTTTGATTAGTTTTAGATTTGAGGTATGTCCCGCTACCATCTGTAACAATAATAATATTAATAATAATGTTTTAGTAGTTCCACCTAATAAACACATCTAAGAATGTGTTATTTATATTCATATTTTAGGTCATTATCTTTTACATAAATTCATCGAGAGCAAATTAGCCCTTTTTTCTATATTCGGTAGGTACTTTTTACATACCACATATATATAATATCCCTATTTGACAATAGCAGTTTTTCTCAAATAGAACATTATTTTGATTTTTCCCCAATCAAGTTACCCCTGATGAAGTCGATAAGATGAAACGCGTTGGGTTTGTCAGTCAGAAAATCGCACCCTAGTTTGTGAAGATACTCCCTTTCGAGCTCGCACCTTGTAAAAGGTGAGGGAGTATCTAGAATCCATCTTACAAATGTGTTGGTTGTGTATTTTTTTGGTTGTATTTTATTTACACAATTTTATACTTTGAACTGTATAAAAATTCATATGTTCAATCATACGTTATTAAAATAACTTTTTACTAATTGGCCTGTTGGCCTCTTGTTTGGGTGACTATTTGGTGAGGGGTATCTGTTACAGGTCCCCAGATTCAAACATCCTCCAGTCTACATTCCGACGAAATTAACGCTGGAAGAATTGTGTAATTACATTCCACTTTAGCGCACTTGGGAATTTATGTTTTTCATATATATATATATATATATATATATATATATAGTTTGCTCCGGGGTCTGGCACTCCATAGTGATATGAACAAAAGGCGCCGGTGCCCTCGCTAGTATTAGATAAACGAACATGGAGGCGCGGCACTCAGCTTCTCAGCAAGAAAAGAGACGGACAAAAATTGCCAATGTCAACGTTTTAATGTGCATTCACATTTTCGTCAGGACAAAGAATAAAACAAAATCACATACCTTTATAGCCAAACACCATGTGCACTGCAGCCATGGGGAACGGGGCCAAACACCCGCCCCCTAGTCGCCTGATGCTGACGTCATCCATAGATGACTGTTCAGACGTGATTACCATCTCACCATCACCATAGTTACCAAAAAACAAAGCACGTAATACAATGACTAGACTGTGATATGTAGATTCAGAGTAATTTTGGGATATCTATTACTTCAAGCTAGTACCGTTAATAAGCGATCATATAATGCAAAAATAAGTAATAAAATAAACAGGTAATGAGATAAAAAACTGTCACGGGCAAACGAATGAGGGACATGCATGCTGCCGATAAAGAACTTAGTTATCTTAGGGCCGCATAAGCGATGTTCTCATTCAAACCTCTAGGGCTAATAACATCTAACCGGTGTATCCACTCAGCTTCTCGCCTCAATAGTTTTAACCCCCTGTTGCCACCTCGGATATCAGCTGGGATCATGTCTATCATCCTATAACGTAAATTAGCCAGCGTCAACTTATGCCCTGTTACAAAAGAGGACGTAACCTCAGAGACATCCTTGTTAAAACAAATTCCAATTTCCCAAAAAAAGGTATACTTTCCACCTTCATGGATAATAACAGAATGGGTTGTTTTAGATGCACCTGTGTCACCTGCCAATTTATGCTGACAGGTGACACGTTTTCTCATCCACATTCAGGCAAAATTTATAAAATTAGATATTACTTTAACTGTAATTCTACTTATGTAATTTATCAGATATTATGCCCTTGTGGCCTTTGCTATATTGGCAAAACCATTTGTAAATTCAAAGTTCGGATGGGACAGCATCGGGCAGCCATTAGAGCTGCCCTTCTCACTGGTAAAAGCGACCAGCCTGTCGCGAGACATTTTTTGGAATACAAGCATCAGCTGAATACTTTACGTTATAGGATGATAGACATGATCCCAGCTGATATCCGAGGTGGCAACAGGGGGTTAAAACTATTGAGGCGAGAAGCTGAGTGGATACACCGGTTAGATGTTATTAGCCCTAGAGGTTTGAATGAGAACATCGCTTACGCGGCCCTAAGATAACTAAGTTCTTTATCGGCAGCATGCATGTCCCTCATTAGTTTGCCCGTGACAGTTTTTTATCTCATTACCTGTTTATTTTATTACTTATTTTTGCATTATATGATCGCTTATTAGCGGTACTAGCTTGAAGTAATAGATATCCCAAAATTACTCTGAATCTACATATCACAGTCTAGTCATTGTATTACGTGCTTTGTTTTCTAGTAACTATGGTGATGGTGAGATGGTAATCACGTCTGAACAGTCATCTATGGATGACGTCAGCATCAGGCGACTAGGGGGCGGGTGTTTGGTCCCGTTCCCCATGGCTGCAGTGCACATGGTGTTTGGCTATAAAGGTATGTGATTTTGTTTTATTCTTTGTCCTGACGAAAATGTGAATACACATTGAAACGTTGACATTGGCAATTTTTGTCCGTCTCTTTTCTTGCTGAGAAGCTGAGTGCCGCGCCTCCATGTTCGTATATATATATATATATATATATATATTAAAGGAACTGAGTAATAACAACAATCTCATTATAAGATCAGCAGATAAAGGGGGGGGGGGTGTAGTTGTGATGGATATAGATAAATAAACGAATGAGATATATTCACAACTAAAAGTGGCGACTGTATATGAATTGTTGTCAAGAGATCCAACTGATAAATTTAAGTAGAAATTGATAACATTTTGGATAAAGCAGTAACAGAAGGTGTTATTGATGTGGATATGTGTGCATTTTTGAAAATGAATGAACCAAGGGTAAATTTGTTTTACACACTGCCTAAGATCCACAAAGATATGTGTAACCCACCTGGGAGATCGATAGTCTCGGGCAGAGAGTCTTTATATTGTAACATCTCAAAATTATTAGTCTTCCACTGACAACCATGTGTGCAGGCGGGAGACACATACTGTATCTTAAGGATACTACGGATCTGCTAATTAACCTTAAGTCATTAGGGGAGGTACCAGATGGTGTTTGGATGTGTACACTGGATATATCCAGTTTGTACACAAGCATACCCCATGATGGAGGTCTCAAGGCAGTGAATTTGTTGGTGAATGATAACATCCTATATAAGGGAACAGATGTGAATTTTTTTCTGACTTTATTACAATTGGTACTTGAACGTAATTATTTTTATGGGATCACACGTAGCTTCAATGTATGCTAATGCTTACATGATGATTGAAAGGAATCTTTTCTTCTCTTTTTTATAAATCTGTTTTATTGAGGGTTTTCAGTATAACAGAATAACAGGTACAAAGGTACAAGAAGCATAAAAGGTAAGTAGTATTCGTATAAAAGTCAATCAATCATGGTGCACGGTGAATCAGCATAAACTGTCAAAGCAATCAGGATTGACAATGAGACAGTAAACACAAACAGTCGAGAAATAATGGCCCTCATTCCGAGTTGATCGCTAAGTTTTTCGGACGCACAACATATTCGCAAAGTTGCGTTAATGTAGTAATTTTGCGAACTTCCGCCCTCAACGTATTTTTGCAAATTCGCACGCAGTATTACACAAAGTGGGCGTACGCCAAATGACATCGCAGTAATGCAAAACCATCGCAGCATTGCGAAATCATCGCAATAACACATACTTAATCGTAAAAATACTAAGTTTGAGTATATTTACAAAGTTTGGCGTAAAAGTGCACACTTTTAAGGTAAAACGCACAAAAATGTTTTTTTGGACTATTAAGTGCAATTACACCTTTCCTTTTAAAGACCACAAGCCCTTTTCAATTACGAACCCAATTAGTGTTTTGATTGTTAATGTTCAAAAACAATTAAGTCTGTGAACAAAACCAGATTAACACTTTGTTGCCATAATTGCCCATCAACATGTCAAAGTGTAAATTTTTTTTTTTTTTCTTCACTTTTTTAATTTTTAAAGGTGTTGTTTGTGAATGAAGGTGTTTACATGTTTCTTAACACAATATTATCCTTTTTTTTTGGGTCAAAATGTAACGTTAGATGTGTGTAATTTTTTTGTCATAAAAATTCTACCTGCAAATCTGCTGATCCTTTTTTGCATTAAGAAACACAACACCCGGTTAACTTTAAACAACTTTTTTTTTATTTTTTTTTGTTTTTTTTTGTTTTTTTGGTAAATCAAATATTCTAAATTATGCAAATTTTTCCAAATGGTCCACACAATCCAGCATTGCTTGCAGGTGTTGGCGCATGGTGTTTAGAATCCCTGCAAAACTTGTGGGATCTCCAACTGCAACATCTGAAATTAAGATGCAACACAAACATTAATAACTTAATTACATTACTTATTAGCCAAGCAAGGCGCAAAGCACACTTAAATGCTGGCATGTACAAACTGCTGGACTCCAGCTGTTGTGAAACTACATATACCAGCATGCCTTTACACAGTTTTGTGGTCAGGGAATGGCAAAGCTGTGTGAGGGCATGCTGGGATGTGTAGTTTCTCAACAGTTGGAGTGCCGCAGTTTGGACAGGTCTGCTTTAATGGCAAAGTTACTACATCCTGGCTGTTTTATGGTACAATCATTAGCAGAACACACAAGCCTGCTCAGCCTTTTTTTCAGATTTTAAAGTGTTCCAGACCATGTGTTACATTTACTACTATGTGAGTTATATTTAAGATGGAACGTTGCCCATATCAATCAAGCCAAAATATGATTATTATATTGTAGAAGTGGCTCCCAATTTTTTAAGTATAATCTTATTGGTTGCTATGTCCGACATCCCATGTTAAAGATAACTACCATCTTCGTCAATGTGACACCATGTTGGCATTCATTCCCATTTGTTGTTTATTTTTTTTTTAATTTTTAGGGGGTTGGTCCTGCATCATCACACTGCATAAACACATCTTCAGCAGCCCAACATATCATAGCATTCCCACACTCCCTGAAAGCTGCCCTTACTAAATAAGTGGAAACATGTTTGACTCGAACAATTATTAATTTTGAGAATGTAACTTTCACACAAAAAAACAGTGTGTCATTAGCCTGCATAACAAAGTGAAGCATGTGATTTGTAAGTGTAAATATTCAGACTACACAGGCCCAAGTGTAAAAGGCAAACAACATACTAAACTCCACTCAGGTCTAACTGTTTCACTGAAAAAGTAACACATATAAACCCTGTTGTCCTGGCAACCCTGGCTACCTAATGAGTGTCAACCTAGAGTGGACACACAAAACATTGCACACATACACACTGTACATATAATGACACTCACAAATATGTAAAGGCAACATGTACACCATGATGAAATGTTTAAATATTTTTCCAGGGTCCAAGAATTCAAACAGTACAACACTGCATGTTTTGGCATTGTAAGTGTAAGTGGGTAATCTTATTGTAGAAAATTTAAATAAACTTACTTTCCTCGGAAACATCCAGACTCCCGGAATGTTCTGCAGGGGCTTCCTCTGCCCATTCACTTGGTGGGGATGTTGCCTGGATGGGGGAAGGCGGCTGGATGGGGGAAGGAGGAGGGATTGGGGAAGGAGGAGGGATTGGGGAAGGAGGAGGGATTGGGGCAGGAGGCTGGATGGGGGAAGGAGGCTGGATTAGTGCCGCAATTTCAGAGGGGGGGTCTGATTGAGAGGGCGAGGGGGGCGGAGAGAAATTTAAAGCAATAGAGGGTGAGGGGGGTTCAGATGGGGATGTCGAAGTGGAAGGAGAAGGGGTATGGGAAGGAGGAGAAGGGGTCCCAGAAAGAGATGGAGAGGTGTGGTGAGAAGGGGAATGGAAAGTGGAGTGGGCCAGGGAAGCTGAGGGGGACTGGGAAGCTGAGGGGGACTGTGAAGATGAGGGGGACTGGAAAGCTGAGGGGGAGTGTGAAGGGGAGGGGGAGTGAGAAGGGGAGGGGGAGTGAGAAGGGGAGGGGGAGTGAGAAGGGGAGGGGGAGTGGGAAGGGGAAGGGGGTGGGGAGTTGTGCCGTTGTTGTTGTCCTAGAATGAAAATATTGTCCACATTTTTTAATCATGCCAAATTACATAGTATTGATTTTTAAATATAAATGTTATGTTACATGTTTTTTTTTAAAAAAATTTAAAATAGAAAATCAAACATGTTAAGATCCTCTTCATGTTGGCCATAGCAAACAAAATGAAGCCAAACTTTAACTTTGAAGCTCATTCCTTAATCTAGTCCATTGAGTCATAGTGATTTGTCTAGGCAACATCACCAGATTACTATTCAAGGGCCCTTATTATATAGCCAGCACTTATCAAGTATTTTGGACCAGTTTCCTGGCTGCTTCTTATTTCTTGGAAACATGCACTTGTTTCGTGTCACTTTACTACAGTCAGTACTGTTTCCCCTAACCACACACACTGACCTAATTTCCTAAAAAGGAGACTGAAGGTTGCAATTAGCCTACCACTTACTGTAAAATGTAGGTAATTCAAAGGGGATTACAGCTGGAATTTAGTTTGCAATTGTCCAAAAGCATGTGCTCTGCAGGGGTTGCATATATAACATGTGCAGAGAGAGTTAGATTTGGTGGACTTTTTCAATTATGGGCATGGAAAATACAGGCTGTTTAATTTAAACACAGCAAATTATTGAGATGCTTTAACACACCCCACCCAAATCTTACTCACTCTGCACATGTTACATATGCTTCCCCTGCAGTGCACATGGTTTTGCACAATGGTTTACAAAAAACCTTTTGTTCAAAATTGGGAAGATCAAGCATTATCACATTTTAAGCAAAAAATCTTATGTAATGTAACTTACTTCGGGTATGGAGAGCACGGATTTGCTGGCGGATCTCCGCCAACAAATCTGGAGTCCGCCTGCGGAGATCACTCCATCGCCTCTCGAGCTGGATGATTGTCCGCCTGCTGCGGACGCGAGTCCGCAGCAGGCGGCGGACCTCCGCGTAGGCCTCGCGCTTCACCCGATTGGGGATGAAGCGCCCAACGCGGCCTACGCGGCGGTCCATCACCGCTACCAGCACGCGGAGCTCCCGCCTGGAGAACGGTGCTGCACGCATCATGGCAATGGCGTTTTCCTTATTTGGGCATATATTTATAGTGTCTGTTAGCATGTGATTGGCCAAAAATATGTCATTTCTAATAACTTTATTGATCTTTGCAATGCTGTGAAGAGCAGAGTGTTATTTTGCACGAGCGGAAATTCGCCTTAGCAGAAGCGAAAATGTTTGTTAGAAACAATTAGAATAAACACACAGAGACACAGACTTTACTGAAAATTACTAAACATATCTGTGTACTCACCACAGGTCGTGTGATCATTCAGCTGGACAGTCACAAAGTGTCAAACATTGAGGATCATTTGTTTGTGTGTTTGTTTACATAATCAGGATTTGAGGATATAAAATAAATAAGGACACTATTTATTATCATTACAGTATTTAAATTATTACATAAACATTGTCAGCTTAACGTGTTTTTGTTTTTTGTGTTTAAAAAGAAAAAACCATTCCAACACAACAACAGCATTACCCAATCACTTTACAAGAACATACTAAATGCAATCATGTTTAAAAATACATAAGCATACTGGGTTGTATTATTTGTGCAAATATAAATGTTAAAAACACTATACCTGAAATGTTCTGCTACAATTCTTGCCCTCACTTGGCTCCCCCTCCGTGTCACACTCCCCCCACCGAAGCGTGGCACAACCCCTGGCTCCTCATCAGGCAATTCCTCTGCCTGAGGAAGCTCGACACTACTCCTTACCGCGATATTATGGAGTATTGCGCACAGGACCACTATTTTACTTGCCATCTCCGGCGAATACATGATGTCGCCACCCGTGCGGTGGAGCACACGAAAGCGCCCTTTCAGGACACCAATTGTGCGCTCCACCAGCTGCCTAGTGGCAGTAAGCGCGGAGTTAAATGCCATCTGTGGTCCTGGCCTGGGATTACGGTAAGGAGTCATGAGCCAGGGGGTGCAAGGATATCCACGGTCTCCTGTTGGAATAAAAGCAAAATTTTAGATCACAAATTTCATATATTTTTGTAAGTTTGTAACTAAAATATTTGAGCAACAACTCACCCAATAACCACATGTCTGGTCGTTGACTTGATCTTAATCTCTGCCATATCCCTGATTGTCTAATGACATACGCATCATGGGAACTTCCTGTAAACTTTGCGTTCAGGGAAAGGATCTGGAGGGATGGCCCACAAACAACCATTACATTCAGAGAATGAAACAGTTTCCTGTTTCTATAAATTTCTTCATTATGTCTTGGTGGCTGAATAGCAACATGTGTGCCATCCACAACCCCAATAACATGTGGGAAGCGACTACCACCTTCCGCAAATTGCCGCTTCACCACATCTAGGGCACCAACATCCAAAGGCATAGCAATAAATTGCTTAACACGCTTGATGAAAGCCTGGCAGACACGTCGCAGGACCTTACTGAACTGGCCCTGCGACATGCCAACCAGGTCTCCAACAACATGCTGGAATGATCCTGTGGCCAAAAAATGTAACACTGCAAGGAATTGTGTCAATGGTGGTATTGCTGTAGGATACCGAATTTCAGACTCCAGATCACTCTCTATTATGGAGAGAGTGTCTAGGATTAGATGTGGTGGCAGCCGGTATCTACGCACCACCACATCATCTGGCATCCCAAAAAGTATGACACGGGTTCTGAAAATTGGTGGCCTAGCACGCCTCCGTTGCCTTGGTTGATGAGGAGCCGGCTGTGGTTGTGGGGCTGGCGGTTGGGGTGGGAGTGCTGGCGTGGGTTGGGGAGGTAGGGCTTCTGCCGCAATATGTATTGACATCACACACTTTTTGGAGAGAATGTTAAGAAATGTAAAAAAAAAATAATTCAAAGTTTTCCAAAATTTTACACAATAACTGTTTTTACAATTGTGGTGTCAACTTACTGCAGGAGCGTACATTTTTTCTGTGTTGAATTCATGTCCAAAATGCAAAAATAAAAAGCAAATAAAACTAAATTTAATATTTGGATATAAAAAACATATATTAATGCAAAAAAACTTTATAAAAAAAAAAACCAAAAAAATAAGAAATTTAGTACCTAGTCCAGGAAAGACAAACACTACTTTGCAGATCAATCCTGGAAAACCCAAACACTTTGTTTAGCAAACTTTACAAAAAAAAAAAAAAAAAAAATTTAACAAACACAAACAAGCACCAACACAGGCCAAGGACACTTACCTGCTCCTAAAGAAATAAAGTCTTGTTTTTGTGGACCACACCCAAAAATGAAGACAAAATTGGTTTTTCTCACCAAAAAAAAAAATCCTACAAGAGAACACAAATGACAGTCAAAAACAGCATACAGACACTTCCAACAAACAAGCTCCAACACAGGCCAACGACACTTACCTGCTCCTAAAGAAATAAAGTCTTGTTTTTGTGGACCACACCCAAAAATGAAGACAAAATTGGTTTTTCTCACCAAAAAAAAAAATCCTACAAGAGAACACAAATGACAGTCAAAAACAGCATACAGACACTTCCAACAAACAAGCTCCAACACAGGCCAACGACACTTACCTGCTCCTAAAGAAATAAAGTCTTGTTTTTGTGGACCACACCCAAAAATGAAGACAAAATTGGTTTTTCTCACCAAAAAGTAAATTCCTACAAGAGAACACAAATGACAGTCAAAAACAGCATACAGACACTTCCAACAAACAAGCTCCAACACAGGCCAACGACACTTACCTGCTCCTAAAGAAATAAAGTCTTGTTTTTGTGGACCACACCCAAAAATGAAGACAAAATTGGTTTTTCTCACCAAAAAGTAAATTCCTACAAGAGAACACTAATGACAGTCAAAACAAAGAAGCACGGGAATATTTTCACAAATGGACTTGCAAAATATATATGTGTTATAAAAATTAAAATATTAAAATGTATTAAAAAAACTTGCCAACACAAAAAAAAAAAAAAAAACAGAATACTCACAAACGAAAATACCCACAAAAAATGCCACTGTCTATATTCAAAACGCAAAGAAAAGGACAAAGGTATGCTTGACAATTACTCACTCTGCCAATTCCACTATCACCTTCCCGCACAAGCCAACAACTCAAACGCCAAACTACCAACACTTACAGCATGCACAGTAGGCCCTTAAATAAGCAGTGCAATCATTCAACAGAATAACAGTGTACACCTGTGTGAATTAACGAGTCGCACGTAGGTATATAAGCGCACACACCTCGGCGTACACACGTCATCACAAACATGGCTTCTCGTGAGCAAATCGCAGCAGAGATAGACCGCATTGCAGAGCAGCAGATGGCATTGCAGAAACAACGGATAGAGTGTCAAAGGCGCTTGTTAGAATACGCCTCTGCGGAGGTTAATGCAGGACCTAGTACTCTGCAAATTTCTGCTTCTGAACCTCAACAATTGAGTGTGGATACCCTGCCACACACACATAGTGAGCAAACTGAGGGAGAATTGACTTTAGCCACACAAACACAGCAGACAGAAGCTGCTAGTGAGGAGGAAGATGGAGATGACCAACCTGAAGAAACCTCACAGGCTACCTCCAGACGGAAAAAAAGACAGCCTGCATTCACTAAGAGGGAGTTGCGTGTCTTGGTCACGCAGGCCATGTCCAAAATACATAGGGGCCCCAAAAACATGGGGGCTGCTTCCAAAGAACGCATCTGGAGAGACATCACAAAATCTGTGAATGAAGTTGGCTCTGTCGTCAGAACATCACAGGAAGTGAGACGACGGTAAGTGCATCTTGACAATCCTTTTTCTGTGCTAAGTTGCATAAAAAATGTAGTTACATGTCATGTTATGTCTAGCAAACACAAGCAGAACATGTGTGCTATATATTTACTTTGAACAATAAGAAGACTCAACTTTTTCCCTCTTTCACAATATTTATGTAGGTGGGCCGACTTCAAATCCCGCCTGAAGGCAAAGAGGGCTGCGGAGTGGAATGCCTCAAGGGCAACAGGGGGGGGACCACCTGTCGCTGTGGAGTTTACTGACTTGGAGGAGATGGCGATGGCCTGTGTGAGTTATGAGGAGGGCCAAGGGGTGTCTCATATGGACACGGACCTGCCTGAGATTCTGACGGGACATGACTTGGAAGGTAAGTTTACACATGTATTTGTCTGAAATTTGAACTGTATTAATAATCTTAAACTAATTTTGACTCCAACTTTTCCCCCACACATTCTTCTATTTGCTTGCCACAAAACACAGCACAGGGGGGTGAACAGTTTGAGTCACAGGCCGGTTATGTGGTTGAGGCTGAGGTGGAGGGACCTAGTGGGTCTGCCAGTGTGGGCCAACAAAACCCACCTATGCAGGTTCCTACTGGCCCCCCCACCCAACCCTCTGCTATCCCGGAGATCCTGCTTGAAATTGCTAGGTATGGTGAGAGCCTAAACACATTTCAAGACGGGGTCATCCGGGAGGTAAGCCAGATAACTGTCCGGCTCACTGAGATCCGAACCTGTGTTGAGCAAGGTGTTGCTCAACTCTGCCAAAGTCTGGCAGAGATCAGGCAGGCCCAAGAACAACTGGCCTCCTCAAACCAAAGCCTTGCAACTAACATCTTGCAAGGGCTCCAGGCCATCGCTGTCTCCCTTGCCCACAGTGGCAGAGAGCCAACCACATCGGCTCCCTCCCCTGCCCCTGCCCAGGAAGAACAGGACACTGGGCAGGCCCAACGAAGGTCACTCCGCAGACCAAGCAAAGAAGATCAGCCTCAGGCGGGGCGAAAAAGAAGAAAGTGATGTCTCTCCAGATGGGCAGCACCCATGTTTTTGTAGTTGCCTCTATGTTATTTTGGACTTGGCTTGTGTGGCCAGAATGGATCACTCCCTCTTAGTGAAATGTCTTTTTTCTGTTTGGAGGAATTGTAGCCTGTGAGTTTCTTTTAAAAAACAACAGAGCCATCTTCCTCTCACTAGTGTGCTGTGTATTGTTGTGTTTGTGTGGTGGATACTAATTATTTCTCAGTTTGTGTCACATTTTTGTGTGGCAGGGTGTGAAATATGTTGAATTTATGAATTTATAAGATACTTTTGTCAGAAGCAGAAATTTGCAGAGTACTGAGTTCTGCAATATAATTTTTGTCAGTGCCATCTGCTTGGTGCTTGGTCTATCTCTGCCTGTGAGACTCATGTGGAGCCATGTTTAAATGTTGGATCATATTATTTCTGAAATAAAAAATATAAATTCAAAATGTGTGCAATTTCTTGAAGGTAATGCATTAGCAAAATCTTACTTACAAAAAGATTATGTCAACATATAGACACTTGGTGACCAATCTGCTAATTCTCCTTCAAATTTAAAAAAAAAAAAAAAAAAAAGGTATGTTTTGCACCACACTTTAATGTCCATATTAATAAAACAGACACGACAACTTGATAAAATATCTTTGGACAACATGACATCATTGAAAACATTGACAGATGTTAAAAACATATATTATTGTGACTTTTAAAAATAAATCATAGTGTATGCGGCATTATGTGGGTGTTGGTTAATTGATCAGAATGTTGCAGAATTATATAACTTTAAATAAAAATGTAACTTGTTTGTATTTAGTAGTCTAACACACATTCAAACATTTCTGCACAATGCTTACACACCAAGTTAAACACAAATAACAACCTTATTTAACAGTGTGTGAGATTAATATGTGAGTAGAATAAACATGTAATGTGTGTTCAGTCAATTGCTGGTTGGTAACTTTCATGGGCTCAGTAATTAACAAGTAATTGAACATCAGATGAATGTGCTCTCCAATTAACTGCTAATTACTGCATACACACTTGTACCAGTACTTCGCAAATGTAGAGTAACTGCAGACCTACTCTGCTGCTGCGTGAATGTTGCTACGGTTTCCTATGTTAGTTTTAACAGCGACAAAGTTTATGTGCGAAAAACACGCCCATTGCAAGTTGCATACTCCCACACAGTACGCCCACTTTCACGCCCATGTCGGAGCATTGCGAAGTCTCGCCTCCGCCACGCCCACGCCACTCCTTGTTTTCGTTTGGCAGTTACGGCTTTTTTTGTCCAAAGTAATTTTGCACAGTTGTCGTACGTATGTCTTCGCGCATGCGTAATCACGCATTTGCGCATGCGCAGATACTTACATTTCGGACATTTGCGATGCGATGACTCTTAGCGATCAACTCGGAATGAGGGCCAATGTCCGAAGACCAGGAGGGAGGAGTCCGTCAGGGCCTCCTTGAGCTTTGAGTAATACAATAAGAATACCAAAAACCTTCTATAATAAAAAAAAAAATAACAGGGGGGGGGGGGTGACACAAGAGGAGAGAATGGGGAGGGGAGGGGGGGGGTAACAGAGTATACAGACAAGCAATCATAGTGATGAAGACTACATGGAGATCTGTCGAAGCAGGTACCATTCGGTTGATTCAAATACCTTAAATATGCAAGCTTAGGTGGAAAGTGGGAGTGAGTTAATATACTTTCTCTAACGTCCTAGTGGATGCTGGGAACTCCGTAAGGACCATGGGGAATAGCGGGCTCCGAAGGAGGCTGGGCACTCTAGAAAGATTTATGACTACCTGATGTGCACTGGCTCCTCCCACTATGACCCTCCTCCAAGCCTCAGTTAGATCTTGTGCCCGGCCGAGGTTGGATGCACACTAGGGGCTCTCCTGAGCTCTTAGAAAGAAAGTATAGATTTAGGTTTTTTATTTTCAGTGAGACCTGCTGGCAACAGGCTCACTGCAGCGAGGGACTAAGGGGAGAAGAAGCGAACTCGCCTGCTTGCAGCCGGATTGGGCTTCTTAGGCTACTGGACACCATTAGCTCCAGAGGGATCGACTGCAGGCCCAGTCCTTGGTGTTCGGTCCCGGAGCCGCGCCGCCGTCCCCCTTACAGAGCCAGAAGCAAGAAGAGGTCCGGAAAAACGGCGGCAGAAGACATCAGTCTTCACCAAGGTAGCGCACAGCACTGCAGCTGTGCGCCATTGCTCCTCATGCACACCACACACTCCGGTCACTGATGGGTGCAGGGCGCTGGGGGGGGGCGCCCTGAGCAGCAATATAAACACCTTGGCTGGCAAAAATACATCACATATAACCCACAGGGCTATATGGATGTATATTAACCCCTGCCAGATTCCATAAAAATGCGGGAGAAAAGTCCGCGAAAAAGGGGCGGAGCCTATCTCCTCAGCACACTGGCGCCATTTTTTCCTCACAGCTCCGTTGGAGGGAAGCTCCCTGGCTCTCCCCTGCAGTCTACACTACAGAACAGGGTTAAAACAGAGAGGGGGGGCACTAAATTTAGGCGCAGTATAAATTATATAAAAGCAGCTATAGGGGACATAACTCAGTTAGTCCCTGCATTATATAGCGCTCTGGTGTGTGCTGGCATACTCTCACTCTGTCCCCCCAAAGGGCTTTTGTGGGTCCTGTCCTCATTGGAGCATTCCTTGTGTGTGTGCGGTGTGTCGGTACGGCTGTGTCGACATGTTTGATGAGGAGACTTATGTGGAGGCGGAGCAGATGCCTATAAATGAGATGTCGCCCCTGTGGGCCGACACCAGAGTGGATGGATAGGTGGAAGGTATTAACCGACAGTGTCAACTCCTTACATAAAAGGCTGGATGACGTAACAGCTATGGGACAGCCGGCTTCTCAGCCCGCGCCTGCCCAGACGTCTCAAAGGCCATCAACGCTCCCTCAGATGGCAGACACAGATGTCGACACGGAGTCTGACTCCAGTGTCGACGAGGTTGAGACATATACACAATCCACTAGGAACATCCGTTACATGATCCCGGCAATATAAAATGTGTTACACATTTCTGACAGTAACCCAAGTACCACTAAAAACAAAGGGTTTTATGTGTGGGGAGAAAAAGCAGGCAGTGTTTTGTTCCCCCATCAAATGAGTGAATGAAGTGTGAAAAAGCGTGGGTTTCCCCGATAAGAAACTGGTAATTTCTAACAAGTTACTGATGGCGTACCCTTTCCCGCCAGAGGATAAGTTACGCTGGGAGATATCCCCTAGGGTGGATAAGGCGCTCACACGTTTGTCAAGGTGGCACTGCCGTCTTAGGATACGGCCACTTTGAAGGTACCTGCTGATAAATAGCAGGAGGCTATCCTGAAGTCTGTAATTACACACTCAGGTACTAGACTGAGACCTGCAGACTGCTGCAGCGTGGTCTGTACCCCTTTCAAACAGGGATACTATTTTGCGAACATAAGACGTCGTCTTATATATGAGGGATGCACAGAGGAATATTTTGCCGGCTGGCATCCTGAATTATTGCAATGTCCATTCTGTCAGGAGGGTATTGGAGACCCGACACTGGACAGGTGATGCTGACTTTAAAAGGCACATAGAGCCTTATAAGGGTGAGGAATTGGTTGGGGATGGTCTCTGGGACCTCGTATCCACAGCAACAGCTGGGATGAAAATATTTTACCTCAGGTTTCCTCACAGCCTAAGAAAAGCACTGTATTATCAGGTACAGTCCTTTCGGCTTCAAAAAAGCAGGCAGGTCAAACGAGGGAAGAGGGAAAAAGCTGCACCAGCAGCCAGTTCCCAGAATCAAAATTCTTCCCCTGCTTCCTCTGAGTCCACCGCATGACGCGGGGGCTCCACAGGCGTAGCCAGGTACGGTGGGGGGGCACCTCAAAAATTTCAGCCATCAGTGGGCTCGCTCACAGGTGGATCCCTGGATCCTTCAAGTAGTATCTCAGGGGTACAAGCTGGAAGTCGAGGCGTCTCCCCCCCGCCGTTTACTCAAATCTGCCTTGCCGACAACTCCCTCAGGCAGGGAGGCTGTGCTAGAGGCAATTCACAAGCTGTATTCCCAGCAGGTGATAGTCAAGGTGCCCCTACTTCAACAAGGACGGGGTTACTATTCCACACTGTTTGTGGTACCGAAACCAGCCGGTTCGGTGAGACCCATTTTAAAATGGAAATCCTTGAACACTTACATAACAAAGTTCAAGATGGAATCGCTCAGGGCGGTTATTGCAAGCCTGGACGAGGGGGATTACATGGTATCCCTGGACATCAAGGATGCTTACCTGCATGTCCCTATTTACCTTCCTCACCAGGAGTACCTCAGATTGTGGTACAGGATTGCCATTACCAATTCCAGACACTACCGTTTGGACTGTCCACGGCACCGAGGGTGTTTACCAAGGTAATGGCAGAAATGATGATACTCCTTCAAAAAAAAGGGAGTTTTTATTTATCCCATACTTGGATGATCTCCTTATAAAGGCAAGGTCCAGGGAGCAGTTACTGGTCGGAGTAGCACTATCTCAGGAGGTGCTACAACAGCATGGCTGGATTCTGAACATTCCAAAGTCACAGCTGGTTCCTTCCACTCGCTTACTGTTCCTGGGGATGATTTTGGACACAGAACAGAAAAAAGTGTTTCTCCCGCAGGAGAAAGCCAAGGAGCTGTCATCTCTAGTCAGAGACCTCCTAAAACCAAAAAGGGTATCGGTGCATCGTTGCACACGAGTCCTGGGAAAAATGGTGGCTTCATACGAAGCAATTCCATTCGGCAGGCTCCATGCGAGGACCTTCCCGTGAGATCTCTTAGATAAGTGGTCGGGATCGCATCTTCAGATGCATCAAATGATAACCCTGTATCCAAGGACCAGGGTGTCTCTGCTGTGGTGGATGCAGGGTGCTCATCTTCTAGAGGGCCGCAGTTTCGGCATACAGGACTGGGTCCTGGTGACCACGGATGCCAGCCTTCAAGGCTGGGGAGCAGTCACACAGGGAAGAAACTTCCAGGGCCTATGGTCAAGTCAGGAGACTTCCCTACATATAAATTCTGGAACTGAGGGCCATTTACAATGCCCTAAGTCAGGCAAGACCCCTGCTTCAAAACCAGCCGGTACTGATACAGTCAGACAACATCACGGCAGTCGCCCATGTGACCCGACAGGGCGGCACAAGCAGCAGGATGGCAATGGCAGAAGCCACAAGGATTCTCCGATGGGCGGAAAATCACGTACTAGCACTGTCAGCAGTGTTCATTCCGGGAGTGGACAACTGGGAAGCAGACTTCCTCAGCAGACACGACCTACACCCGGGAGAGTGGGGACTTCATCCAGAAGTCTTCCTGCTGTTGGTAAACCGTTGGGAAAGGCCACAGGTGGACATGATGGCGTCCCGCCTCAACAAAAAGCTAAAGAGATATTGCGCCAGGTCAAGGGACCCTCAGGCGATAGCTGTGGACGCTCTAGTGACACCGTGGGTGTACCAGTCGGTTTATGTGTTCCCTACTCTGCCTCTCATACCAAAGGTACTGAGAATAATAAGATGGCGAGGAGTAAGAACGATACTCGTGGTTCCGGATTGGCCAAGAAGGGCTTGGTACCCGGAATTTCAGGAAATGATATCAGAGGACCCATGGCCTCTGCCGCTCAGACAGGACCTGCTTCAGCAGGGGCCCTGTCTGTTCCAAGACTTACCGCGGCTGCGTTTGACGGCATGGCGATTGAGCGGCGGATCCTGAAGGAAAAGGGTATTCCGGAAGAAGTCATTCCTGCGCTTATTAAAGCCAGGAAAGATGTTACGGCAAAGCATTATCACCGCATGTGGCGGAAATATGTTGCATGGTGCGAGGCCAAAAAGGCCCCAACAGAGGAATTTCCACTAGGTCGATTTCTACATTTCCTGCAAGCAGGAGTGAATATGGGCCTAAGTCTAGGCTCCATTAAAGTACAGATCTCGGCTCTGTCGATTTTCTTTCAAAAAGAATTAGCTTCAGTACCTGAAGTTCAGGCATTGTGAAAGGAGTGCTGCATATTCAGCCCCCGTTTGTGCCCCCTGTGGCACCTTGGGATCTCAACGTGGTGTTGAGTTTTCTTAAAATCACATTGGTTTGAGCCACTAAAAACCGTGGATCTAAAATATCTCACGTGGAAAGTGGTCATGTTATTGGCCTTGGCTTCAGCCAGGCGAGTGTCAGAATTGGCGGCTTTATCATGTAAAAGCCCTTATCTGATTTTCCATATGGATAGGGCAGAATTGAGGACTCGTCCCCAATTTCTTCCTAAGGTGGTGTCAGCGTTTCACCTGAACCAGCCTATTGTGGTGCCGGCGGCTACTAGTGAATTGGAGGACTCCAAGTTGCTAGACGTTGTCAGGGCCCTGAAAATATATGTTTCCAGGACGGCTGGAGTCAGAAACTCTGACTCGCTGTTTATCCTGTATGCACCCAACAAGCTGGGTGCTCCTGCTTCTAAGCAGTCTATTGCTCGCTGGATTTGTAGTACAATTCAGCTTGCACATTCTGTGGCAGGCATACCACAGCCAAAATCTGTAAATGCCCATTCCACAAGGAAGGTGGGCTCATCTTGGGCGGCTGCCCGAGGGGTCTCGGCTTTACAACTTTGCCGAGCAGCTACTTGGTCAGGGGCAAACACGTTTGCAAAATTCTACAAATTTGATACCCTGGCTGAGGAGGACCTGGAGTTCTCTCATTCGGTGCTACAGAGTCATCCGCACTCTCCCGCCCGTTTGGGAGCTTTGGTATAATCCCCATGGTCCTTACGGAGTTCCCAGCATCCACTAGGACGTTAGAGAAAATAAGAATTTACTCACCGGTAATTCTATTTCTCGTAGTCCGTAGTGGATGCTGGGCGCCCATCCCAAGTGCGGATTGTCTGCAATACTTGTAAATAGTTATTGTTAACTAAAGGGTTATTGTTGAGCCATCTGTTGAGAGGCTCAGTTGTTTTCATACTGTCAAACTGGATATAGTATCACGAGTTGTACGGTGTGATTGGTGTGGCTGGTAAGAGTCTTACCCGGGATTCTAAATCCTTCCTTATTATGTCTGCTCGTCCGGGCACAGTGTCCTAACTGAGGCTTGGAGGAGGGTCATAGTGGGAGGAGCCAGTGCACACCAGGTAGTCATAAATCTTTCTAGAGTGCCCAGCCTCCTTCGGAGCCCGCTATTCCCCATGGTCCTTACGGAGTTCCCAGCATCCACTACGGACTACGAGAAATAGAATTACCGGTGAGTAAATTCTTATTTTTCCCATCTAGTAGAAAATTTAATGACACCAGATTCAATGTTTACCAGAGCAGTTCTACGATCAAAGTACAATATCTGTAATAATTTCCTTTGCACTTCCAGTAATGAGGGCTTGGATTTGGAAACCCAGTATGTGACAATTATTTTCTGAGATACCGTGACTAATATGGTCAGAAATAGTATGATCATGGTATGATCACACATCCATGTGCACCCAGGTCCCAGTGGGAGAAATTCGCACATAGGCAGGCTAGGGGATCAGCAGTGACATGGGTGTGAAGGAGAGAGTTGATGAAGGACAGCACTTTACACCAAAACCTAATATGGCCACATTCCCAAAAGTTATGGAAGAAGGTGGCCGAATGATGACGACACTTAGGCATTCACCTGATACCAATGGGTTGTAGCGTGCGTGTTGAATTTGGGGAACATAGGCCCTCTGCAAAGTTCAGAGATGTACTTCTTGTAGGTAAGCCGAGGATAAGACCTTCATGGTGGAGCAGTAATATGTGCTAAGAGCTGAGGAGTCGGTAAGTGAGGTGATATCTTTTTGCCATTGTACCAGTAGTGTGGACCACCTAGAGGCCGTGGGTATGTCAGTTAGGAGATTGTACAACATCCTAGTGCGAAAGGGTATACGTTTACATAGGGAAATCACCGATTGTAATGGATCAGGAGGGCCAGAAGGGAGTGGCGAATGGAATGTAGTGACGGACCTGTAAATACATGTAGAAATGTGATTGTGGGATGCTATATTTTTCTTGAAGGAAAGAAAATAGTAGTAGTATGCCTCCCGGATTAAAGACCTTGGAGGAATGTGACAGTCCTTTACATTTCCAGATCTTGAAAGCAGAATATGTGAGGGAGGGGGGAACGCAGGATTAGCCCAAAAACGAATTTGCAGTGTGAACATATCAGACCTATGGAACAGTTTGTTAAGTTTGAGCCATGCATAGTAGATGTCATGAAATAACGAGGCACGGAGGATAAGAGGAGGGACAGCCTTTGGTGTGGAATGTAGGAGAGTGCTAGGAGAAAATGGGGAGAACATAGCCTCATCCAGAGCAGGGTCCGTGTAAGAATGTCCATCAGTCAGCCAATCAGCAATCCAACGAAAGAGCGCAGACAAAGAATAAGAAAGGAAGTCAGGCAAACCAACACCTCCAGCAGTGCGTGGAGCAGCTAGCTTTTTAAAAGCTATGAGCGATTTCTTGCCCTTCCAGAGGAATTTAGTAAGGAGTTTATGAAGGTGCAACAAGTCTTTTGTATAAAGACGGATAGGTAGCATTTGCATTAGATAGTACAGCCGGGGAAAGAACACACTTTGAAGAACTGCCACTTAGCCCAGGATCGGGAGAGGCAACAACTTCCAAGAATCTAGAGTAGTAGTGAGTAGTAGTAGTAGTGAGTTTGGCTAACATAGGCGTGAAATTAATCTCATACAAAGTGGACAGGTCAGATGGGATCTGTATTCCCAAGTAGGTCATTTTATCCGTGACAGTTTTGAATGCCAGTGGATATAGAAGCACGTGAGGTTCCCAGGGATAACAATTCAGACTTGGCAACGTTGATGCGATAGCCCGCGACTGCTCCAAAAGAAGATATCAGACCAAGAATCTCCGGGAGGGAGGTGTCAGGGTCAGACATAAAAAGGAGCATATCGTCGTCGAAAAAGAGCCACCTTTAGTTCCACATCGCCAATCCGAATCCCCCTAAAATTCGTGGATGCACGGAGCGCAATCGCTAGTGGTTCGAGCGCTATGTCAAACAGTAATGGGGACAATGGGCAACCCTGTCTAGTGCCTCTACCGATATCAAAGGGGATGGACAGAATGCCATTACATGAAACCTGAGTTTGAGGGTGTAGGTAAAGCAGTTTGATCCAATTGATGAAAGCTGGTGGGAAGCCAAAACGGGCTAGGGAGCGATATAGATGGGGCCATTCAACCAGATCAAACGCTTTTTCTGCGTCGACGGAAAGGATATAGGTGAGCAGAGGCAAGGTGGAGGAGGCGTGTACCGCTGCTAGGACACGACGAACATTAACTTCCGAATGCCTGCCCCAAACAAAACCCGTTTGATCTGGATGAATGATATGGGGTAGGAGTAATTTAACTCGATCAGCCAAGATCTTAGTCAGTAGCTTATAGTCAAGATTGAGTAGGGAAATGGGATGGTAGGATCCCGGGAGGGTGAGATCCCTGCCAGGTTTTAGCAATACTTTAAGTATGGTCGTATTAAAATGCAAGGGGAGAGATCCTGACGTAAGCATAGCATTAAGCGCATGTAGCAGGGGAGTCTTAATTTTAGGCAGTAGCAGCTTGTACAAATCGGCAGAGAAGCCATCTGGTCCCGGGGCTTTATCATGTTTAAAATGACCAATGGTCATGCGAATTTCTTCTAGAGTAATCGGGGCCGTGAGGGGTTGGCAAAGTTCTGAAGATAGGATGGGATTCAGCAGGGTCTCCCAAGAGTTGAGAGATGTGGGTTCCTCAAGAAATGCAGGTGGGAGGGGGAGGGGTGCTGTGGGGGAATAGAGATCCAAGTAAAAGGAGCGCATAACGTCGGCGATTTCTGCATTGGTACTAATCAACTTTCCTGAGTCAGACACTAAGGGTTGCGTAGTTAATGGAAGATGAGAGCCCCGCAGTAGATTGGATAATAATTTACCTGTTTTGTTTCCAAATTTGTGAAATCTGTAATTAACATTAAACATATACTTGTCGCCTAATGTTTGCAAGAATTCGTCAAAGTGTGTCTTCACCAAAAAGTAGTTGTGTTTAGTAGTGTCAGTTGGGTCAGTCTTGAATAGCTGAAAGGCTGAGGTCAGAAGAGACTGAAATTCCAGATATTGCGCCGTGTATCTTTACCGAGAATTGCCCACATATGATAATATCTTACCGCGTAACACGGCCTTAGCGGATAACCAAAAGAGCATGGGGTCAGAGTCTGCATGTGAGGCATTGTCCATGGCAAACGTCTCCCATGCTGCCTCGAGTTTGTTGCGGAACTTTAAGGACTTGGACAAATAAGAGGAGAATTTCCACAGTTTGGGGGAATCCTGCGACCCTGAAATTTGTATGGAGGATGTCACAAGAGCATGATCAGGCAGGAAAATTGGGGAAATGTGAGCATCTACCACGTTAGGGAAGAGAGTGTGAGAAGTGAATATGTAATCAATTCGGGATAGGGTGTGATGGGCTGAGGACAAACAGGTATAATCTCTGTCGGTGGGGTGGAGGGCCCACCACACATCCACCACAGAGAGTCTGTCTGTTAGCAAAGGTATTCCTAGCATGGGGAGAGTCAGGCCTTTAGGGGGTGTAGAATATCTATCCAGGAGAAGGGAGGATACTAAATTAAAATCTCTGCACAGTATAATAGAGGAGGAGAGGTGCGGGGTCAATAAGGCAAGTAATGACTGTAGAAATCTCTTGGCATAGGTGGAGGGAGCGTATACATTACAGAGTGTCAGTGGCAGGCCATATAATTTGAGTGTAAATAACACTGTTCTAGGGAATATGTCTTTTGATTAGGATGATGACACCTCTGGCTTTAGAATTGTAAGAACTAGAACCCAAAACAGCCCAGTAAAGTATTCAGTTTAACCACTTCGGCAGGTACTAGATGGGATTCTTGCAGGAATGCAATGTCAATATTTTGCTTATTAAGGTAGATGAGAATTTTCCTACGTTTCGCCGACGAGTTGAACCCGCCCACATACCACGAGCCTATTGTCAGAGTAGGCATATCAGGGCGGGAGGGGAGTTACCATTACTACAGCTGCTATTGTCAAAGAAATACAATGGTCTATAATGCAATGGAGGGGGTGGGGGGGGGGGGAAGGAGGGAGAGGGAAGGGGGAAGGGAGACAGACAGGAAACAGAACACGCTAAACATACTAATTGAGTCCAAAAAATCAATGGTGTGGTCAGAGGAGACATAACAGTATAAAAGGACTCAGAACTTCCGAAAAGGAAAAATGACAGGGACATACATAGAAACCACATGAACGGTAAAACCAGTAGTGGAGTGTGAGGGAGAAGCTCCGTTCGTCCCTCCACAGGTAATAAGAGGAGAAAATAAGATGCATTGCCCTATATAGTAGGAGTGGGCGGGGAGCTTAGCATCAGGAGCCGAAGCCCCATAAGGCAGTAGCTCGGGGCTAGAGGCAGGCTGGTAAACGAATCGTGACATCATAAAAAACAAGTAATCATAACAAGCATAACATAATTATTAGAGGGGTGTGCTCATTGGGGAGCAGCAACCAGTATGGAAAAAAGAAACATCAGAAAGAGAGCATGTGCAGTAAAACAAAACATTAAATATGAAACATGAAGCATGAAAACAGTGTCGAAGTTGGATACTACCGAGGTAGCACTAATTACAGATAGGCGACCAGCAAAGAAAAACCTTCAGGTAGACGCGGTGGGTGGAGGATCTCTGATGTCAGCATCCGAGGGCCGAAGGGAGGTCTTTGATAAAAGCATGGGCGTCTGCAGGGGAGAGGAAGTCCTTATAGGAGGTGCCATCATAGATGCGTAAACGGGCTGGATAAAGCAAGCCAAACTTGCGGTCCTCTGAGTCAAGTTGGGAGCAAATTGGAGAGAAAGCTTTCCGGGCCCAAGTCAATTCCACGGAGTAATCCTGGAAAATAAAAAGTTTGAAGATCCTTGATATGACGGGACGCAGACCAAAAGGCAGTCTTATGGAGGTAATTCAAGCAGCGAAATAGCGTGACTCTCGGACGAGGCTTATTAGGGGTCGGGGCAGGTCCCACTTGGTGCACCCTTTCAATTACCAAGTCACGACAGTCTTGCTCAATATCCAGGAGGTTGGGCAATGAGAAGTTCGATAGACTTCTTGGAAAGCAGCCACTAACCCCTATTGCACACTGTAACAGAAGCCGCTGCGGCCGCTGTAATAAATCCTTTACCTACGTACTCTGTCCCCAGTTAGCGTACACAGTCCCGTACTGTGCACGCACTTTGCGTACACACGCCGGAATAGCCGTGCAGCTTACACTCAGTGCATGCACACAGACCGACACGCTGAGAGCACGAGGCAGCTCTAGGTGTGGCAATTATACTATACAAACGCTCAACAGAAACTGAATGCAACACCAGTATTTGATTGTATGTTGTGGTCCAAAGCAGCAACAAGTAATAATATATTTGTAAAAGGGGATTACAATAAGTTAAAATATAAATGGTACAACACAATGCAATTCAATCACAGAGAGAGAGTCACACCCAATGATACGTACGTTTGTTCGCCTGCGCAACCCGGATCCGGTCCTCTAGTCGATCTGGCAAGATGACCTTAGAGCAAGAGAGAGAGAGTGACCGGCCCAGGTGCAAGGTTTATATACCCTTGCCCAAAATACAATACAATTGGGTTGTATGCTCTCCACCGATTGGTTGGAGGGATGGTCGTTTACAGTACAGGAGAGGTCATTGGTCGGTTTGAAGAAATGGGCGATGCCTTGATCCAGGGGTGTGTACTGCTGGTCAGCTCTGGATTCCCACCGCATACCAAGTACATAATAAACACAAATATACCTTTAATCTGCCTTTGCGAATAACTATTTGCAACAACATGCGATCTTCTCCAAACCAACACCGGACTATTACTCATAATTATCCGAACACGTAGATACCATGCATGATGCTCTGATCAGTTACTGTCCCCTCGCATACTGTAAAGGTGTATAATTCCCTTGTTGTGCCTTGCAAATAAGTAAAAGTTGCATGAGGGGAAAGGGGAGACTATGTGTAATGTGTGTAATAAGTTTGGGAAATATGTAATGTGTAACAGATATTTCCATGTTCATTAGGTTACTTTGTTATGTTATCTCCAAGCAACATGATCCTACACATGAAATGACCAACCATTCTCAAGATGCACATAAAAAAAAATATATATATATATATATATATATATTTATAAGTGTCTCCCTGCTATTATATCTATAGGTTTTCTAGACTGCATGCTGCCTGTAGTTAATAATTTGAAAACGCAGGCTTGTGTGTATCTATTGGGATATTTGTCTCTCATTGTTCTGGCCCCTACCAAACGATGACTTGTTCGGTTTGTGTTTGTCTTTCTTCATAGACCAGGGGGTCTGTTCAAACATTGGAGTGAACAAGACATTGTGTTGGAAGGATGTGCATGTTTGGTTAGATTAGTGTGTGTGTGAACAGTGACTCGACACAGGCTGGGCACTGTGGCATGTGTCTGTAGATAATTTCCATTGCAAATAAGAATCTTTCTGTAATTGCTCATACCACGCCCGTACGCGCACTCCCGTGGGAGGCGATTGTACGCAATTTGCGAGTATGCGCACGCACGGCAGACTGAGTACATGCATGGATGCCATCTGTGTGGTGTTTGCATGTAGTGTGTGTATTGCAATATTTTTCGACTTCGACAGTCCACCCTTTGGTAGTCAACAATAACTGCCATAATTAATATGCAGAAAATATTTACATAATACATAGATACAGTGTTTAGAGTATGCACCTTGAAGTGAGAGAAAAAGTCATAGGTGAGAAAATGTGTGGCCTATTGTGATAGGAAAAAGCGTGTATGTATGAGTAAATGCTTGAGGGGAATGTATCATCGTGCAGTGTAAGCTTCTAGGTTTTGCGAAGTATTCATTATATTCCTTCTCATCCTGTATTAAGGGTCTGTACATGGTCCAACAAACTCCACCGAGCTATATGATAAATGGGGAGCACATTTATCTGATGATACATCGTGGGGATCCATTTGTGGGATCAATTGTGTCCCTATTATCTAATGACTATGTGTGTTTCACTAACCTAGCCCTACAGAGATGAACAGAAGACATGTAACGGTACATACAACAATAAAATTACATTTTTTGGTGATTGATGAGTTGGGTTCCGGTTTGTGGATTTCCTTTTTCTGATGCTAGCCTTGGTGAAAGTGATACGCTGATCCTGGGGCCCTACCAACCCGTACTCTCCATCAGAACTCACTCCAGATCCTTGCTCCACCTCTCTGGGACCCTCACAAAAACAAGTTGTCCTTATTAAAACCAAAGTCACTAACAGAACCCGAAACGCAGTCTCTTGTAACCGATCCATTTCGTTAGGGGAAAGGAGGAAAATAAGAAGGCGAAAAGAAAGGAAAAATGCAGGGTGAGGTGAAAAAAAAGAAAAACTGGTGCGACAACCTTCCTTGATCTTTGTTAACCGTCTCTGGCTGCACCAGTCGTCTTTGCTCTTTCCGCTCCCTACGCTCGGGTGCCGCTCAACAGTCTTGCCTTTTTAGTTCTCCCGGAATAGCTGCTCCAGCGATACAAGGTTCTCTTCATCTTTCTCCTTATCACGAGCTGTCTCCGGGTCTGTAACTTTCTTGCAATGGGACGAGTGGACCGAAGTCTCTCTTTCGCCGACCTTTAGTGCTGTTGTACTGGTCAATAAAATTGGTACGGTCCTTCCCACCTGTCAATGAGGCAACCTGAGCGTAGAAAATTTCGAATCATCACAAAGTCCCCAGGTTCAATGTCATGACAATTACTGTTTGGTAGGTCAGGAATCACCAGCTTTAGATTTCTTTGTTGATTTCTGAGCTGCTGGCTCTTCCTAACCAAATATTGCACAGTCACTTCATTATTACATTTCAAATCATCCTGGGGGTCAATCATTACGTGAGGTTGTCGCCCAAAAAGAACTTCAAAGGGTGATAGGTTAAGTGGTGACCTGGGAGTGGTTCTGATGCTGTACAACACTAGTGGCAATGCCTCTGGCCACAACAATCCAGTTTCAACCATCACTTTGCTAAGCTTGTTCTTAATAGTGCTATTCATTCTCTCCACCTTTGCGCTCGCCTGTGGCCGGTACGGAGTACGTAGCTTGCTATTAATACCCATCAGTTTGCACATGACCTGAAAGATTTCACCTGTAAAATGGGTACCCCTATCACCTTCAATTATTCTAGGGATACCATATCTACACACAAATTCCTGCACAATTTTCTTAGCAGTGAACGTAGCAGTATTTGTGGCAGTGGGAAATGCTTCTACCCAATTTGAAAAGACATCTGTACACACTAGGACATATTTCAGATTCCTACAGGGTGGTAACTGTATGAAGTCTATTTGTATTACCTGGAAGGGTCCGTCCGTAGGAGGGATATGGGATGGCTCCGTCGGTATTGTCTTCCCAACATTCTTTCTCATGCAGGTAATACAAGCCATTGCCCTCCTACCTGCATGAGATGAGAACCCTGGTGCACTCCAGTATGCCCTGACCAGTTTGCACATACCTTCCTTGCCCAAGTGGGTCAGGCCATGAGCTGCTTCCGCTAGGGCTGGAAGATATGCCTTGGGGGCCACTGGCTTACCGTGCCCATCTGTCCAGAGGCCCGAAGACTCTCTTCCATATCCCTTCGCCTTCCAGACGGACTTCTCCTGCAGGGAACTCAAATCTTGCATTTCAATGAGTTGTTGTGTGCTTATTGTGTTAAATGTAATCAGTGGTGTGATGTTGGTTAGTGTGGCTGAACTTGCTGCTGCCTTGGCAGCTTCGTCTGCCCGGCTGTTACCAAGTGACACTGGGTCTTGACTGTAAGTGTGGGCTTTGCACTTGATAAAAGCCACTCTGTCGGGGTCTTGTATTGCTGATAGCAATCTTTTGATGTGGGTCGCATGCGCCACGGGTGTGCCAGCTGCTGTCATGAAATTTCTGAGGCGCCATATGGCCCCGAAATCATGCACCACTCCAAAGGCGTACCTAGAATCTGTGTATATATTAGCTGACTTACCCTTGGCCAGTTCACACGCTCTGGTTAGGGCGACCAGCTCAGCAACTTGTGCTGAGTGCGGTGGGCCCAGGGGCTCAGCTTCTATGATACTTCTGTCGTCTACAACTACGTACCCAGTGCACAGGTCTCCCGAGTCCGTCTGTCTGTGGCAACTACCGTCAGTGTAGAAGGTAAAATCTACGTCATCTGATGTCAGGTCTTCAGTGAAAGTTTGGTTGAGGTATTCCATACAGTCATGCGTGTCAGTGTCTGCACTAAATCCTCCTTCACCATCATTCTCATCCTCCACCCTTTGTGTCTGTCCAGGCACACTTGGCAGATAAGTTGCAGGATTTAGTGTGCTGCATCTCTTAATGGTGATGTTTACAGGGGCAATTAGTGATAATTCCCGCCTTGTAAACCGGCCAGATGAGACATGTCTGGTTTGGGCAGAGTTCAGTAAGGCTGATACTGCATGAGGTGTATGGACGGTCAGGTTGTGTCCTAACACTACGTTTTCACTCTTACTCACTAGCAAAGCTATCAATGCAACACTTCGCAAGCATGTGGGGAGAGACTGTGCTACAGTGTCCTACTGTGCACTGTAGTATGCTACTAGTCTGCTGGCATCACCATGTTTCTGTGTTAAAACACCTACCGCACACCCAGCACTCTCAGTTCCGTACAATTCAAAGGGTTTCTCATAATCTGGTATTCCCAATGCTGGTGCTTGTGACAAGCACTCTTTTAGTCTCTCAAACGCCATCTCGGAGTCCTCAGTGTGGGAGACCCGGTCTGGCTTGTTTGACGAGACCATTTCTTGCAAAGGTAGTGCCAAAATAGAGTATCCTGGAATCCAGTTCCGACAGTACCCGCACATTCCTAGAAAAGTACGGATTTGTTGCTGGGTTTGTGGCAGAGTCATGTTGCGAATCGCTTCTATCCTATCAGCAGTGAGGTGTCGTTGTCCTTGTGTCAAGCAATGCCCCAAATACCTCACCCTTTTACTGCACAACTGTAATTTATCCTTTGAAACCTTGTGTTCTGTCTGGGAGAGGTTAAGCAGAAGCTGCTTCGTACCTGCCAAGGACGTTTCAAATGAGTCAGAGCACAACAATAAGTCATCAACATACTGTATTAGCACTGAGCCACTTTCAGGTTGAAAGGATTGCAAACAGTCATGCAGTGCTTGGGAGAAGATACTTGGGCTGTCAATGAAGCCTTAGGGAAGTCGAGTCCAGGTGTACTGTACTCCCCTGTAAGAGAAGGCGAAAAGGTACTGACTGTCGGGGTGGAGAGGGACAGAAAAGAAGGCAGAACAGAGATCAATGACAGTGAAGTATAAAGAGGTTGCGGGGATCTGCATCAAGATGACAGCTGGATTTGGCACTACGGGGAATTGACTCTCAACTATTTTGTTCACCCCTCTTAAATCCTGCACTAGCCGGTAACCCCTCCCCCCACTCTTTTTCACAGGGAAGATGGGACTATTGGCAGTGCTGGACGTCCTGACTAGGATGCCCTGTTGTAGCAAGCGCTCTATGACGGGGTACACTCCTAATTCCACCTCTGGCTTCAGAGGATACTGAGGGATTTTTGGAGCTATCCTACCATCTTTTACTTGTACTACTACTGGGGCTACATTCGCCATCAATCCAGTGTCTTGTCCATCTTTGGTCCAAAGGGAACCCGGTATTCGTGAGATCATTTCCTCTACCTTTGATGGACACTTGTCTATAACAGCAGAATGCGACATTAGCCTTTGAGGGGTGTCTAATATATCTTACACTTCTTGAACGTGATTCTCAGGTATATCTAAGAAGACACCCTCAGGAGTACAATATATGACACACCGCATTTTACACAATAAATCTCTTCCAAGCAGGTTAGTCGGAGCCGATGCAGCTAGCAAAAAGGAATGCTTGGTCTGCAAGGGCCCTATCGTAATCTCTGCAGGTCTACTCAAAGGGTATTGTTGCACTGTTCCTGTTACTCCCATTGCCGAAATTGTTTTGCCCGTGGTCAGTAAATTGGTTGGAGCTTTGAGTACAGATCTGGCCGCCCCTGTATCTACAAGAAATGGTTGTAGTGTTCCTGCTACTTTGACCAAGACCTCAGGTTCATTCCCAGGGCCAGCGATCAGCTTCACAGGCTGCAGACTACAGGTGTGGCCTAACCTCTATTGGGGCCGTGGACCCACCCTTTGGGCGTTGGCGGCTATGATATGTGAGGGGGATAACGGTAAGTCTTCGGGGGCTCGCCAGTGCTCCCGTGGTGGGTACCTCCTTGTTTCCCCTCTATGCGGCCCGTACTCTCTCCTGTATGATCCCTGATCTCTTCTATGTGTATAATTACTTTGCTCGTGTTCTTGTCTAGGGGATCTGAATTTTTGTGTGCTGTTACAATTTCTGGCATAATGCCCTTCTCTTTTACACAGGTAACAAACTCTTGGCTTTTTCCATGTGTCAGGGGCCTGGGGTTTTGGTCGAGTTGGTGCTCCTTCCAGTGCTTGGATGCTCATCGCCATCAACCGCTCCCCTTGTGCCTCTCTGGTTTTCTGGATATTACGGTCGTGCTCCAGTGTTGATTCCCTAAGTGCAGTCACCGTAATACCCCTCCAGTTTGGCAGAGAAGTTTGCACCCTGGTTTTCAGTGCCTCCTTCAATCCCTCCATTAATACAGAGACCGCTACTTCCCTGTGGTTGACATTGTCTCTAATATCCTCAACCCCAGTGAATTTAGCCATTTCCATCAAAGCTCTGTGGAAATATTCGGATGCCAGTTCATTCTCTTTCTGTCTTATGGAAAAAATCTTATTCCATCTAACTACGGCTGGGAAATACAAACCTAGTTGTATATTGATTTGCCTGACATTCTCCTGATTGTAAGCATCAGTGAGTGGCACTTCTGCATCTAGGTTGCAGTCTGTAATAAATTTTGGGATGCCAATGTTAGTGGGGAGACTCGCTCACAACACCGTCTGCCAATCTTTCTTTGTGGGTTCTTGGGAAAGTCCTAAATCTCTTATTGTTATGCACACCAGTGCCTGCAGGAATGTACTGGTGTTTGAACTGTTATACACACCAGTGCCTGCAGGAATGTACTGGTGTCTGAACAGAGAGGGATGCAAAACAAATGAACTCACAGACAGACTGGGAAATATGACATAACGTACACAGAAGGTGATAGGGTAACAAAACCAACACAGAGTGAACAGAGAAGCCCAGAGGCTAAGAAACTGGGTGTCTCCCTAGTATTAGAAATGCTCAGATGGAAAAAGCAAGATGTTGTGTTTTAATACGTAGAGAACCCGAAATGCTGTTGCTAAGGGCAACAGCAAAACCCTAAAGGGTTACTAACGGGTGTGGCAGTAAACTCCTTGGTCAGAGATGGAATAATAGACACAAGGAGAGTCTCCACAATCCTAATTCTCACTTGCAGGGCCCAGGTTCAGCTTACTGCCACTAAACTGACACATGGACGCCCTGCACAGTGAGAGAGGATTATGCAGGCAGGTCTAAAAGTACAGCCACAAACCTGCTGGGTTCACAGAATAGCAAAAGAACCTCAGCAGGCTAAACGACTGACTCCAGTCTTACTGCTAGGTCTGGATTGGCAGAGTGTAGTACCAAATGCCCAGGCCTATTTGCAGTAAGCAACAACAAAATACAAAGCTACACAGTACTGGCTAACTTTCAGGAACTGACTAACCAACAAAGATTCAGCAGCATCTGCTTAACCTGAGAAGAGGCCTTATAAAGCAGGTGCTGTCCACGCCCCCCTCAGACCTCACAGACTGTGAGCACAAAAACCAGCACCGGATCCCATGCCTGTAACCACTGCACAGCAAAAGACCCGAACCGGAGTATCAGCTGCGCTCAGGTTACTCCGCTAGCACTTGTCTCCCGGTTGCCATGACGACGTGGCAGCACAGGGCAGGAGACCCTAACAGTACCCCCCCTCTGACGAGGGGTCAAAGAACCCCTACCACCGGGTTTATCGGGGAACTGCGAGAAGAAAGAGCATATCAGTCTGGGGGCATGAAGATCACAACTGCGCACCCACGACCGCTCCTCCGGGCCATACCCCTTCCAGTGCACCAAAAATGACAGCCGACCCCGAACCATCTTGGAGTCAAGAATCCTTTCAACAACAAACTCCCTCTGGCCACGTATCAGAAGAGGGGAAGGTCTTCCTCTGGAAGAAGGATTACTAATCGCCCGTTTTAAAAGGGAACAATGAAATGTTTTATTGATACCCAAAGAACGGGGCAGATCTAACTGAAATGCCACCGGATTGATAACCCTGGTGATCTTATAAGGGCCGATGAACCGGGGGCCTAACTTATGAGATGGCTGTTTCAACTTCAAATTCTTGGTAGACAACCAGACGAAGTCTCCTAATTTGAAGCTGCAGGGTCTTTTCCGCTTATCAAAAACCCTTTTGGTCACTAATGACACAGACACAAGGGCTTTCTTCACTTTCCTCCAAATACCTCTAAGGACCGAAACGACAGAGGAACCACCAGGCGTGGAGTCCAGGGGGTCAAAAGAATTGGCCTTAGGATGATGCCCATACACACAAAGGAAGGGAGAGATCCCTGTAGCAGAGTGAGCCGCGTTGTTATAGGCAAACTCCGCCATTGACAGATGAGCAACCCAGTCAGTCTGACACTTGGAGACATAACACCTGAGGAACTGCTCCAAGGTCTGGTTCACCCTTTCAGTCTGCCCATTAGACTGCGGATGGTAGCCTGACGACAAGCTGACAGAAATCTGGAGATCGGAACAAAATGCCCTCCAGAATTTGGCCACAAACTGGGATCCGCGGTCAGAGACCACATCAAGTGGCAACCCGTGGAGACGCACAACATGCAGCATAAATAATTCAGACAGGCGTCTGGCCGATGGCAGCCCAACCAGTGGAACGAAGTGCGCCATCTTCGAAAACCTGTCAACGACAACCCAGATGGCTGTCATCCCAGAGGATTTGGGCAAGTCCACACCAAAATCCATTGAAATGTGGGTCCATGGCTTAGATGGAATAGAGAGTGGATGTAATGGGCCAACAGGAACCCCTCTAGGAGTCTTATTTCGGGCACAGATGTCACATGCCCGAACCCACTGATCCACATCCTTAGCCACCGAGGGCCACCACACCGCCCTAGATAGCAACTCCCGAGTTCTGGCAATACCCGGGTGACCTGCCGACTTCTTGGCATGGAATTCCAGGAACACTCGCTGTCTTAACCTAGGAGGCACAAACAAAAGACCTGCCGGAAGGTCTGGAGGAGCCTGCTCCTGTGCTCTAAGGACTAATGACAAGAGGTCCTGGGTAATGCCCACTTTAATACATGATGGGGACACAATGGGCAACGGCTCCTCGGTGGTCTCCTGGATTGGAGCAAAACTCCGCGAGAGCGCATCAGCCTTGATGTTTTTTGACCCAGGGCGATATGTTATCAAAAAATTAAAGCGAGCAAAAAACAAAGCCCATCGTGCCTGCCTGGCATTGAGACGCTTCGCTGACTCTAAATATGCCAAATTCTTATGGTCGGTGAGAATTGAGACCACAAACTTAGCCCCCTCAAGCCAGTGTCTCCACTCCTCGAGTGCATCCTTAATAGCCGACAATTCCCGGTTACCCACGTCATAATTCATCTCGGCAGGCGAAAATTTACGGGAAAAGTAAGCACAGGGATGAAGGCGATTATCAGACACTCCCATCTGAGAGAGCACTGCCCCAATACCCATCTCAGAGGCATCCACCTCCACCACAAAAGGACGCTCTGGATCTGGGTGTCACAGCACCTTGGCCGAGACAAATGCCCTTTTGAGACGGGCAAAAGCCGCTTTGGCCTCACGAGACCAGTGAGCAACATCCGCCCCTTTCTTAGTGAGTGCCACCAAGGGCGCCACTATAGACGAAAATCCAGCGATAAATCGTCTATAAAAATTTGCAAAGCCCAGGAAACGCTGAAGCGCCTTCAAACTAGTGGGCTGCACCCAATCCAGGACTGCCTGTACCTTGGAACCCTCCATTTGGAAACCTTCTGGGGAGATAATATATCCTAGAAATGCGATTTGCTGAACTTCAAATTCGCACTTCTCCAGCTTCGCCCCAAGCTGGTGGTCTCTGAGTTTCTGGAGGACTAAGCGTACATGCTTCCGATGTTCCTCCAGGGAATGGGAGAAGATTAGGATGTCATCTAAGTATACAACTAAGAATCTATCCAAATATTCCCTGAGCACATCGTTCATGAAATCCTGGAATACTGCCGGGGCATTACAGAGCCCAAAAGGCATCACCAAATATTCATAATGCCCTGAGTGGGTATTAAAGGCAGTCTTCCATTCATCCCCCTCTCTTATTCGGATTAGATTGTACGCACCGCGTAGGTCAATCTTAGAAAAAATGGTGGCAGTACGAAGCTGGTCAAACAAGACCGAAATGAGAGGCAGTGGGTATGAGTTTTTAATCGTGATACGGTTCAATTCTCTGAAGTCGATGCAGGGTCGCAACGAACCGTCCTTTTTACCCACGAAGAAGAACCCCGACCCAACTGGAGACTGTGAAGGTCTGATAAATCCTTTAGCCAAGTTCTCCTGAATGTACTCTGCCATAGCCTGAGTCTCAGGACGTGACAGGGAGTACAACCTGCTCTTGGGAAGCTTAGCATTCGGCAACAAATCAATGGCACAGTCATAGGGGCGATGGGGAGGTAGTACCTCTGCAACTTTTTTGGAGAACACATCCGCAAAATCTGCATAACACCCTGGCAATCCTGGCAAACTTAGCTGCGAGAGCCTGACTGGAAGGCTCAAGCAACTCCTGAAACAATCAGTACCCCAACTAAGAATCTCCCCAGAGACCCAGTCAAATTGAGGATTGTGGGCCCTTAACCAGGGTAACCCCAACACCAATGGGGCAAAAGTACAGACAGTCACATAAAAGGACAATTTTTCAGAGTGTGTGGCTCCAATAAACAAAGAAATCTGGCTAGTGCAAGAGGTAATTTTACCCTGGGATAATGGTTCCCCGTTTAAAACACAAATCTCAATTTCCGACGCCAAGGGTACTAAGGAAACAGAGTGTTTCAGGGCGAATTGGCGGTCCATAAAAACCCCGTCGGCCCCACTGTCCACAAAGGCCTCAGTCTTGACAGTTTGACCGAGGATCTTCAAGGTCACCGGAATGATAAAAGTCTTCTTGGGAAATTCTGACTTCTGGCCTGACAGGATATTTCCCATCACCCTCAGGCCCTGAAGTTTTCCGGCTTTTCTGGGCATGATACTACCACATGACCCTTATTCCCACAGTACAAACACAACCCCTGCTGTCTCCTCCGCGTCTTCTCACGCGAGGAGAGGCGGGTAGCCCCAATCTGCATAGGCTCCTCGGAAAATTCCTCAGAGTCTGAGGTTCCCTTGGGAAAGAAGGAAACCTCGGTCTCCCTTTCAAGCCTACGCTCTCTCAGCCGTCTATCCACCCGGATGGATAACTGCATGAGCTGATCCAAGCTATCAGGCAAGGGATATTGTACCAGTTGGTCTTTTATCTGGTTAGAAAGACCTCTTCGGTACTGGTGTCTCAGGGCTGGGTCATTCCACTGGGTATCATGGGCCAACCTCCGAAACTCCGTACAGTAAACCTCAACTGGCCTTCGCCCTTGCTTAAGGATCGAAATCTGAGCCTCGGCTGAGGCCGTCTTGTCAGGGTCATCATACAACATGCCCAGTGCCGTAAAAAAAAGCATCAACACTTTTAAGCGACGGACAGTCAGGCTGCAACCCATATGCCCAGACCTGTGGGTCTCCTTGTAGCAAGGAAATCACTATGCCCACCCGCTGAATCTCTGACCCAGAACACTGAGGCCTAAGCTGGAAATATAACTTGCAGCTCTCCTTGAAACAAAAGAACTGCGAGCGATCTCCAGAAAAACGATCCGGAAGATTTACTTTCGGCTCCTTAACCCCTGAAGGTGGTGCTGCTGCTGCGGGAGCTCCGCCAGCGGCCCGGGAGGTGTGCATTTTAATGGACAAATCATTAAATTGACGAGTCAGGACCTGCACCAGATCGACCACCTGTTGCAATGTATTTTGAGGGGTATGCTCCATATTCCCACAAAATTTCAACAGGAGTGTTGGGCTGCTGAATATGTTATGCACACCAGTGCCTGCAGGAATGTACTGGTGTTTGAACTGTTATACACACCAGTGCCTGCAGGAATGTACTGGTGTCTGAACAGAGAGGGATGCAAAACAAATGAACTCACAGACAGACTGGGAAATATGACATAACGTACACAGAAGGTGATAGGGTAACAAAACCAACACAGAGTGAACAGAGAAGCCCAGAGGCTAAGAAACTGGGTGTCTCCCTAGTATTAGAAATGCTCAGATGGAAAAAGCAAGATGTTGTGTTTTAATACGTAGAGAACCCGAAATGCTGTTGCTAAGGGCAACAGCAAAACCCTAAAGGGTTACCAACGGGTGTGGCAGTAAACTCCTTGGTCAGAGATGGAATAATAGACACAAGGAGAGTCTCCACAATCCTAATTCTCACTTGCAGGGCCCAGGTTCAGCTTACTGCCACTAAACTGACACATGGACGCCCTGCACAGTGAGAGAGGATTATGCAGGCAGGTCTAAAAGTACAGCCACAAACCTGCTGGGTTCACAGAATAGCAAAAGAACCTCAGCAGGCTAAACGACTGACTCCAGTCTTACTGCTAGGTCTGGATTGGCAGAGTGTAGTACCAAATGCCCAGGCCTATTTGCAGTAAGCAACAACAAAATACAAAGCTACACAGTACTGGCTAACTTTCAGGAACTGACTAACCAACAAAGATTCAGCAGCATCTGCTTAACCTGAGAAGAGGCCTTATAAAGCAGGTGCTGTCCACGCCCCCCTCAGACCTCACAGACTGTGAGCACAAAAACCAGCACCGGATCCCATGCCTGTAACCACTGCACAGCAAAAGACCCGAACCGGAGTATCAGCTGCGCTCAGGTTACTCCGCTAGCACTTGTCTCCCGGTTGCCATGACGACGTGGCAGCACAGGGCAGGAGACCCTAACACTTATATATTTCTGGCATCCGACTAAATCCTTTCTGGGGTCAGGGAATTCTGCCATAATTGACCTCAGCTCCATACGGGACCAGGGACAGTACATTGCAATGTTCCTGATTGGGGTCACCCCCTGAGTGTCAGTTCTCCCGTTAGGGACTGCAATCACCCTAACTGGATGCAACTCAACCACATCTTTCTTGTTTGTCTCTACAATACGGGGAGTCACTGTTTCTGCATAATGGACGGTACCATACTTACCAGTTGCCACGATCTCATCTGCCCCCTCACTGGCTGATGCGGCCACTGCCCTTGGTGGTTGGGCAATGCCCACCCTTGTGTCGTGTATGGTGGCAGCCAGGGCAAGGGCTGAGATCATGCTAGGCTCATCCTCTACGTTGCTGTAATCTTGGGGAGAAGGTAAAACAGGGTACAAGTTACAAGCGTTAGTTTTAATACATTCGCTGCGCATTTCCCTGACCTCTACCTTTGTATCATTGGTGGTGACACTCTTCTCTCCATCAACATATGGTGGTGGTGGTGCTGTCGCATTCACGCTTCTGCCTGGTTTGGAACTTGCTGTGCGAGCAAGCTCCCTTTGCACATCCCCCTCTTGTTGCCACAAGTTTAAACAATCTGTATGCCTTACCCTTTGCTTTCTGGATTTGAGCAGGCATATTCTAATCCTTACATTGTGTAGTACCTCTGGATCAAAACTACCTATCCCAGGAAATGATGCTTTATCCCCCACAGTCATTCGTGTCCATTCATCACAAAAGGTCTCAGTGTGGGGACCATACTTCCCCCACATTACCAACCGAGCTGACCCCCTGGGTCTCAATTCTGCTGTCTGAACCCTGACTGAGGAACGTCCCTGTGTTGTGCACTTGGCTCCCATTGTGGACCCTTTTAACACTGGAAAATTTCCTAAAATACTCCAAACACAGTAGTCTAACGGTGGAAGTCCTCAAAGTTCTTCCACTAACTTCTTCTGCTCCGAGTACCACGGATCCGCCCTATTTAGCAGACACGCGTAGCCAGTGCAGGCCCTACTTCGGCCTATATCCCCTGGGCCTTTAGGAGTAACTTACCGTACCCAGTGAATATCTGCCTAAAAGACAATTTTTACACAAATCACGCTTGCATGTGCTTTACACAACGCGTATGATGACGAGATTTACGCACAAATATGCAAAACTTCGTATCACGTTGCGCCACGTATTGCTCACACAACCGTGCGGTCCAATCGTACCGCTTATAGACACTTGCTATCTATAAGTTGTAGGATCACTGGAGTCTTCACACTGTGCTCCAAAACAGCCGGAGTGTAATACCAAGAAAAAAAACCTTTAAAACAACAACTTCACAAAGCTTTTTCACACTCCGTTGCACGTGTTCACCTAGACCGTGCTCACCAAGTTCACCGAGTTTCACCGAGTTCAACGAGTTCACCAAGTTCACCAAGCGGGGTTCAATACATTCACACCTTTTTCAGCCCACACTAACACTCTATAGTTTTCTGATCAGAAAAATATCCTTTCCTGTTAACTGATAGCTTTCCCCAGAGGTAACACACTTTATCAATGTTATTCTAATCTGCGTTTGAAACCGGATAGTTATGTGCTATTTGTAGATAAACATCTACTACTCCACTTTAAATTGAACTATTGTGTGGTTTGTCCTTGGCGTTAGCGATCTTATACAACTTGCGTAATTACGCAACCGCACGTGCCTTTTCACGCTTGTGCGCGCTCACGTACTTTGTCCGGGCCACGTGTACAAAAGTGCGCCCGCACTAAAACAAATCAGACAGTATATATGTGAGCGATATAAACTATTGTCGCTCACGAACACACCCCACAATTGCTCTGTTTAACCTAAAAGACTAGGCCAGAGCTGTGTTTTGTGTTCTTACAACTATATCATTAACACAGTTACTTCAAATGTATATAGCAACACAGATGTGTACGGTTTCACACAAACCTATAAATGACCGTTATAACCTAGGGCAACAATATGTGGGATGGATGCAAAGTATGGGTACGCTGTGTGTGCCTTTATGCAAGGTTACATGTGCAAAAGAAAAAACAAAACAAAAAAAACTTTTAAATGGCTTTTTTTTTTGTCCTTGCGGTTCACGCCAGCATCCCTAACCAATGCAGTACAGGCACGGTTCAGCAGCACAAGATAGCTCAACACAATATAATAATGCTAATCCACCCTTTGCTGTTGGCAAGCGCCTGCAATGTTGTGCAAGAGCCGGGTATGAGACGATCCCGGACGAGCCCCCAACTGAGAAGTTCGATAGACTTCTTGGAAAGCAGCCACTAACCCCTGTTGCACACTGTAATTGAAGCCGCTGTGGCCGCTGTAATAAATCCTTTACCTACGTACTCTGTCCCCAGTTAGCGTACACAGTCCCGTACTGTGCACGCACTTTGCGTACACACGCCGGAATTGCTGTGCAGCTTACACTCAGTGCATACACACAGACCGACACGCTGAGAGCACGAGGCAGCTCTAGGTGTGGCAATTACACTATACAAATGCTCAACAGAAACTGAATGCGACACCAGTATTTGATTGTATGTTGTGGTCCAAAGCAGCAACAAGTAATAATATATTTGTAAAAGGGGATTACAATAAGTTAAAATATAAATGGTACAACACAATACAATTCAATCACAGAGAGAGAGTCACACCCAATGATACGTATGTTTTGTTCGCCTGCGCAACCCGGATCCGGTCCTCTAGTCGATCTGGCAAGATGACCTTAGAGCAAGAGAGAGATAGTGACCGGCCCAGGTGCAAGGTTTATATACCCTTGCCCAAAATACAATACAATGGGGTTGTATGCTCTCCACCGATTGATTGGAGGGATGGTCGTTTACAGTACAGGAGAGGTCATTGGTCGGTTTGAAGAGATGGGCGATGCCTTGATCCAGGGGTGTGTACTACTGGTCAGCTCTGGATTCCCACCGCATACCAAGTACATAATAAACACAAATATACCTTTAATCTGCCTTTGCGAATAACTATTTGCAACGACATGCGATCTTCTCCAAACCAACACCGGATTATTACTCATAATTATCCGAACACGTAGATACCATGCATGATGCTCTGATCAGTTACTGTCCCCATGCATACTGTAAAGGTGTATAATTCCCTTGTTGTGCCTTGCAAATAAGTAAAAGATGCATGAGGGGAAAGGGGAGACTATGTGTAATGTGTGTACTAAGTTTGGGAAATATGTAATGTGTGACAGATATTTCCATGTTCATTAGGTTACTTTATTATGTTATCTCCAAGCAACATGATCCTACACATGAAATGACCAACCATTCTCAAGACACACATAAATATATATATATATATTTATAAGTGTTTCCCTGCTATTATATCTATAGGTTTTCTAGACTGCAGGCTGCCTGTAGTTAATAATACGAAAATGCAGGCTGTATCTGTTGGGTGTGTATCTATTGGGATATTTGTCTCCCATTGTTCTGGCCCCTACCAAACGATGACTTGTTCGGTTTGTGTTTGTCTTTCTTCACAGACCAGGGGGTCTGTTCAAACATTGGAGTGAACAAGACATTGTGTTGGTAGGATGTGCATGTTTGGTTAGATTAGTGTGTGTGGGTGAACAGTGACTCGACACAGGCTGGGTACTGTGGCATGTGTCTGTAGATCATGTCCATTGCAAGTAAGAATCTTTCTGTAATTGCTCATACCACGCCCGTACGCGCACTCCCGTGGGAGGCGATTGTATGCAATTTGTGAGTATGCGCATGCACGGCAGACTGAGTACATGCATGGATGCCATCTGTGTGGTGTTTGCATGTAGTGTGTGTATTGCAATATTTTTCGACTTCGACAGCAACGTAGTGCGGACAAAGTGAGAAAGTGCAGGACCCTTGACGGATTCAGGAAGGTCCACTAGCCTAATATTATTTCTGCGCCACCTGTTCTCGATATCATTGAGCTTGTTCCATATATGGTAGTTGTCTGAAGTCAGGGTTTTCACAGACTGCTGCAGCTCATCAACATTATGCATGGCAGCTTCCAATTGATTTTCTGTACGGGATACACGTTGTTATAAGTGCTGCAGCTGCATCGTTATGTCAGAGACAGCTTGAGTGAGGAGGGGGGTCATGGTGGACCAGGTTGCGTCCACCACGTCGGCATATGAAACCGGAGCATCTGCAGCGTGCTCCGACGGGGGGACAGTAACTGCCAGCACTTTCTTTGGGGCAGGGGAGACAGGATCAGGACCCACCTCCGGCGTCATAGTCCCCGCCTTACAGCGTTTTTCTTGGCGCTGCGGCTGCACGCCAACCGCGGCTGCGAGCATCACAAAGTGGTCCATCAGGGTCACGGATGCAGGCGGGGAGTAGTGAAGGGCAATTGGAGGGCTGGAAGGGCCGTTAAAAGGTGTCTGCAGAGGGATTGTGGCGGAGCTCCGGGACCTGCTGCCTCACGCTATAAACCCGGAACCGGAAGCTCCAGGAATCTGTTCTTTAACCAAGAGGTGAGAGATCAGATTTTCTTCTATAAAAGGTTAATTGACGATGTGATCCTATTTTGGAAAGGAAGCTATGATGACTTCCATAAATTAATGGAAGAAATCAACGACTTAGATTGTCCAATAAAATTCTCCTACCACATGAGCTTAGAAGAAATAATATGTCTTGATGTAAGGATCAAATTAATTGACAATAAAATACATACCAGTATCTATACCAAAACGATGGATAGAAACACATTACTAAGAGCAGATAGTTATCACCCACAGGCTACCATCAATGGACTCCCTTTCTCCCAATTACTCATGGTCACCAAGTTTTAGGAAAGGGGTTACAGAGACAGTACACTGAAGACAGCGAGGGATAACGTAGAACAGATCCCACGAGCACTTACCTTAAAGAAAGTGGAGAATACTGAGAATAGGGATGTATTTAATTGTGTGCATAGATTTAACACAGCGCATCAAAAAATACGTGAAGTGAGTACCAACCTTTGGCCAGTTGTTCAGAGTGAAATAAAGAGTCTAAAACACAAGAAAATTAGACACTGTTTTGTCGAAGTCGAAAATATTATATCCACACGCATCACGTGCAAAACTGCAAACACCACACAGAGTGGCCTCCGTGCGTGTGCTTGTTCTGCCGTGCGTGCGCATGCCTGCAGGTTGCGTATATTAGCTCACGAAGTCCTGTGTATTAACACGTGGTATGAGTAAATACGGTAGCATACGCAGTCGCATGGAAAAGCCACAAAGACATAACTGATATTTAATCCACATAGTGCATAATTTACACATAGCCTACACGCACCACACCAGCAAGTTACATTTACTTTGGAAGTATAACAACAGAGGGATTCAACTTTACAGGATATGAGGGGACAGAATTAGGGTAGGATGAGGTATTTGGTATCCAGCTGTACAGCCTTTTCTCTTGTATTGTTGTATTTCTCTGTGAACCCCTTTTTAAGCAAATATTTGTTGCTGCGTTGGACCACAACATAACATATACAATTGGTGTTGCATTCCTTTCCTGTTAGGGATTAAAGTGTATTCGGCCGCACGTGTAGCTACTTTGTGCTTACAGCATGACGGCGTGCTTACGCAACGTGTACACATTTCATAGAGGTTTAACACACACACGCTTAGAGGTCGCAGCGGTCTGAACATTTCTGTATTAAGGTAGTGCTTTTTCTTCCTGTATGTTAAACGAACTTAACAATTGGGGACTCGCCCGGTTCACCACATACTTACAGACTTGCAGGCCATAACAGACTTTGATCTATCAACAAAGGGTGGAGATGCATCTTAAGTAACCTTGCATTGTGTTTAAAACCATCCTGTGTTGTTAGACCACGTCTGTTCTGTATAGTCTTAGAGGTGCTGGTGTAACCCGAGGGACAAACAGGAAAAAAGCAGTTTATTATTTGTGTTTAACTTTTGGCGCGAAAGCGTACACAAAGTATACCGCGCGAAAGTGTACACAAAGTGTATCGATACTTTGCATACATTCTCACATATTGTTGCCATATGTTATAATAGTCATTATAGATCTGTGTGAAATCAGATGCTTTCATTTGCTATATATATATTTGAATTAGTGTGTTAAGGGAGTAATTATAAAAACATGAAACGCAGTTCCAGCCCAAACGTTTAGGTATACACTCAAAAGAGGATTATCTTTGTGGGTGACTTCAGGCGAGTGTAAGGAACAATTGTGTGTTGTGTTAGTGAGCAGTAGTATTTTGTTGCTCACATTTATCGTGATATAGTGTGGATTAGTGAGTTGCGAACGCACATTGTACACGTGGTACGGTACGAGAGGAAAGTGTACAGTAGCGCGCACGTAGCGCAGGGACATGCACGGTCACGTGAAGTTGCGAGCGCAAGTTATAACTGCACAATAGCAGTTCAATGTAAGGCGGGATAGAAGACATTCATACAGTAGCAAATAACTATCCGATTGTAAAAAGCAGATTATTATAATACATTGTTTAAACTGTACTACCTCTGGGATAGGCTATCAATCAAAGGGAGTGATATATTTCTGTACAGAAAACAAAACATTGTGTATTTGTTCAGGCTGAAAGTAGGAGTAGACATATTGAACCTCGAAAAACAGGATCCCGTGGACAAAACGCCTGAGCTAGAAGGGGCTCAGCTGCGAGAAAGGGTCGCAACCTAGCGCATTTAACAAAGTTTGGCACGTACTAAAACGTGTTGGAGGAGCGTAAAAGTTTGTGATTTGTGAAGTGTTTTAGTGTTACACTCCGGCTGAGGAGCGCGGCTTAAAATCGACTCCCGTGATCGTAGGGCATATAGATAACTAGTATCTATAGGCCGTGCGATTGCACCGCACGTCCGTGTGTTATGCGCAGCGCAACGTGATACCATTTGCGTTATTTTGCGCAGGTGTGTCATAGGCGCTTTGTAAAGCATACGCAGATGTGATTGTGTAAACAAGAGGTTTCTCTTACTTCCTAGAGGATGCTGGGGACTCCAAAAGGACCATGGGGGGTATAGACGGGATCCGCAGGAGACATGGGCACACTATAAGACTTTGAATGGGTGTGAACTGGCTCCTCCCTCTATGCCCCTCCTCCAGACCTCAGTTAGATTCTGTGCCCAGAGAGACTGGACACACACTAGGGGAGCTCTCCTGAGTTTCTCTGAAAAAACTTTGTTAGGTTTTATATTTTCAGGGAGACCTGCTGGCTACAGGCTCCCTGCTTCGTGGGAGTGAGGGGAGAGAAGCAGACCTACTTCTTCTGAGTTCAAAGGCTCTGCTTCTTAGGTTACTGGACACCATTAGCTCCAGAGGGTTCGATAACTTGGTGCGGCTAGCTGCTTGTTCCCGGAGCCGCGCCGTCACCCCCCTCACAGAAGCCAGAAGAAAGAAGCCGGATGAGTATAAAGAAGTACAGAAGACTTCAGTGACGGCAGAATACTTCAGTAACGAGGTACCGCGCAGCGGTCACGCTGCGCGCCATGCTCCCACACACACTTATACTGGCACTTGCAGGGTGCAGGGGGGGCGCCCTGGGCAGCATGTTACTGAGGTGAAAACTGGCACAAATATATATATTATAAGTGCCTAGGCACTAAGTATAGCCCCCGCCAGTATAAAGATTTACATTTTGAGCAGGACTACAGCACGCCGATGAGGGGGCGTGGCTTAGCCCTCACAGCTTACCAGCGCCATTTTCTCTTCACAGGCTGCAGAGACGCTGGCCCGGACCTCCACTCTCCTGATCAAGTAACAGGGAGCAAAGGGGGGGCACAGTAATTTGGTGCTATTAACCCTTTTTGGGAATAGCGCAGACATCTGATATTTGATCTCAGTAATAAGCGCTGGGGTGTGAGCTGGTAACTCCCTCTGTGTTTCTCTAACAGGCTTCCCTGTGGGTCTGTCCCCTATAGCCAGTGTGTGTGTGCGTGTCGGTATGTGTGTGTCGACATGTCTGAGGCTGAGTGCTCCTCCCCAGAGGAAGTTGCTGGGGGCGCCTATAAGGAGTTGGGGGTGACTCTGTCGGCACCACCGACTGCTGATTGGGTGAATATGTTGAGTACATTGAATGCAAATGTGGCGTTATTGACTAAAAGACTGGATAAATCTGATTCTCAGACACAAACATGGAGAAAATCCATGGAGGACGCCTTGTCTCAGGTACAGGCCCCTTCAGGGTCACAAAAGTGTTCATTTACCCAGATGGCGGATACGGATACCGACACGGACTCTGATTCCAGTGTCGACTATAGTGAGGCCAGTTTACATCCAAAATTGGTTAAGAGTATTCAGTACAGGATTGTGGCAATTAAAGATGTTTTACATATTTCTGAAGTGCCTGCTGTTCCAGATACAAGGGTTTGTTTGTATAAGGGAAAGAAGCCTGAGGTGACGTTTCCTCCTTCTCATGAACTAAACGCTCTTTGTGAAAAAGCTTGGGAATCTCCTGATAAAAGTTGGCAGATTCCCAAGAGAATTCTAATGGCTTATCCTTTCCCCTCTGGCCATAGGGAAAAGTGGGAGTCATCTCCCAATGTGGACAAGGCTCTATCACGACTGTCCAAGAAGGTGGCGCTTCCGTCTCCCGACACTGCTGCCCTTAAGGACCCTGCGGATCGTAAGCAAGAAACGACCTTAAAGTCCATTTATGTCAATACGGGTGCACTGCTCAGACCTGCCGTGGCGTCGGCATGGGTGAGTAGTGCTATTGGTAAGTGGGCTGATAATTTGGCATCTGACATGGATACCCTGTATAGGGATAACATTCTTTTGACTCTTAGTTATATCAGGGACGCTGCAGCTTACCTAAAGGATGCGGAGAGGGATATTGGCCTCTTGGGATCAAGGGCCAATGCCATGGCAGTCTCGGCCAGGAGAGCGCTGTGGATTCATCAATGGAATGCTGATGCCGACTCCAAGAAAGCTATGGAAGCTCTCCCTTTTAAAGGTGGTGTCCTGTTTGGTGACGGCCTTGCTGACCTGGTGTCTACCTCTACTGCGGGTAAGTCATCCTTTCTTCCTTGTTCCTGCACAACAGAAAAAGGCACCCCATTATCAGATGCAGTCCTTTTGGCCTAATAAATACAAAAAAGGAAGAGGGTCGTCCTTCCTTGCCTCTAAAGGTAGAGGAAGGGGAAAAAGGTCGCCTGCTAGGCCGGGCTCCCAGTACCAGAGGTCCTCCCCGGCTTCTGCCAAGTCCACCGCATGACGCTGGGGCTCCGGTCTTCAGTCAGGTCTGGTTTCACTCGGGCCTGGATCCTTGGGTGTTAGACACAGTGTCCCAAGGGTACAAACTGGAGTTTCAGGAGGTGCCCCCCCACCGATTTTTCAAATCAGCCTTACCAGTTTCTATCCCAGAAAGGGAAGTAGTGTGTGCTGCGATACAAAAGCTGTGTCAACAGCGTGTCATTGTCACGGTACCCCCATCTTAACGGGGAGAAGGGTTTTATTCGAGCCTCTTTGTCTTACCAAAGCCGGACGGCTCAGTCAGACCGATCCTGAACCTAAAATCCCTCAATCTGTATTTGAAAACTTTCAAGTTCAAGATGGAATCTCTTCGAGCAGTGATCTCCAGTCTGGAAGGGGGGGATTATATGGCTTCAGTCGACATAAAAGATGCCTACTTGCATGTCCCAATATATCCTCCACATCAAGCTTTCCTGAGGATTGCGGTGCAGGATTGTCATTACCAATTTCAGACGTTGCCGTTTGGTCTTTCCACGGCCTGAGGGTCTTCACCAAAGTAATGGCGGAAATGATGGTACTCCTACGCAAGCAGGGTGTCACAATTATCCCGTACTTGGACGATCTCCTGATAAAACAACACAAAATAAAACAAATGGTGTGGTTACCTAGACACAGCCGAAACTGTACAATGTCCTTAATAAACAGAGGCCCAGAGTCCAGGAACTTCTTAAGAGTGGTTCTCATGAATATCCAAAGCCATAGGGTTATATGCAAAAAAACACAAATTGCATACACCAGTTCAGAAAGCAGTCTCAGATAGATATTTCTAATGAAAGAGGCTTCTTCCAGGATTCCTTGTACTATGGTGTCTACGGGAGGTGTTGTTCTAGCTGTACAGGTTCACCTCGGTGTGGAAGGTAATAGGAGCTCCTCACGTGTGCTTACTTTCATATACTCCCAACAAAACCTATAAAGGTTTCTTTAGAGCCTTTACGTAAAAATTTCCTATGCCCAAGTAGCAGGTATTATCGTAAAATCCTTAAAAGTGAATGTTCACATTCGTGCTTACTTTGAAAGACGCCGTTCTTCCATGTAGCGGTTTCTTTATAGGTAAGCCATCTTGTCGTCCTCATATACTTCCTCACTTCGTATTAGGCTCGGTAATAAGCATATAAACGAAGGGACGTATGAGGATTCTTATAAATTTATTATAAAATTATTAAAAATGGTTCAGGAAATTAACAAAGAAGTTGAATTACCACAATCAAGAAACCAGAGATACAGATCTTATACAGCACAGTCCAACAGTGAAAAAAAGATATTACCCCGGGAAATCTCACCGCTTTCTGGCTGGAAAAACTGGTAACCGTGGTAATCCAATTTGTCACATGCTCCACTAACGCATTTCTACTAATAAGTCTTTATCAAGGTGCATGTGAAATGTGCCATACCTTCTATTTATACCTGGTATGGTGTAAAACATACGCCCCTTCCTGGGCGGGTCCTATTCAGTTAATTACTGTATAACGTTTTATATGTTCTAAACTAGGGAGAATGACCTTATGGTTGCTGATGTTCTAAGGTTAAGGTTCTTAATTACAAAATCAAAAGAGAGAGAAGGAGTTTAAAAGTGTTATATTGTACTGTGCGTTCCATTACATATGGAACGCACTCTACTTCCGCCGGATTTCTGGCGGAAGTACCCTTATGTCCACTAGGATACTGTGTTGTGATAGGAATGGTTGCCATGGTCCCGCTCTGGGACGTGTCCCATACGGGACGTGGTTGCCATGGTCCCGCTTTGGGACGTGCCGCATACGGGACGTGGTTGCCATGGTCCCGCTTTGGGACGTGCCGCCAACTTGTGACGTCATGACGTGAGGCGGTGGCGTGACCCGTCACATGGTGTATCGCGTCATGCGGGTCGCCCCCACGCTGTGTTCTAACCTACTTCTTCCTGTTTCCTGCGTTCCAACTGCAATGGAATGCAGGTGTGCCTGAACAAAACGTAATGGGAGTTGAATACTGGGTTGATAGAAATAGTATAACCCCATTATAGTGAAATATGTATGAATTGGTGCATACCCAATAGTGGGCCATTTAAAACCACAAAAGTGAATATAAAACACATTTTAAACGATCCAGTTGTATTGGGTAAATCCTAAAATTTCCTGTGAGAAAGTCCAGGGAATAATCTCCATTACAAGGACAATTAATGGATTACATTACTTTACAAAAATATGGGATTAGGATAGGGATTAAAGTGGTAACATTGAATAATATACTTCTCTCCTAAAAATGAGGGAGGATGATAACCTCATATGCAAGACTTTAAATTGGCTCTTGATTATTTAAATATGAGAGTCATGGTGTCTTATAAGGAATGATAGGTAATTACTCTTATGGAATCAAGCAATAAATCATAATACATCTCTTAATAAATGAGTTGGATTTGACACAAAACCATAAATGAAAGCAATGCTTAACACATAGTATACGTTTTGAATGATATATGGTATACAGAACTTAAAACACCCCATTAGATTTTATTAGATATTCAAATTAAAAAGAGTGTGTAGGCCACCCGGAGTGATGGAAACATAGGGTGTTGCATTCAAATCATTATCATCCCTACTTGTGATTAATTTTACCCTATCCCTCTCCGAAATTCTTTAATTTCTCTAGTAGGTAAAATAAGAGGAGCTGATGATCAATCACAAGAACCATTTTGTCTCGAAGTCCAGGTTAAGACCTGCTGGGTGTAAAGTGCCCATTTCAAAAATACTTCGCATTTCTCTCTTGGCAAGTTCTTCCTCCATATTATTTTTCCTCCAATTTCCCTTTATAATATGGATTCCGCAAAAAGAGATCAAGTCTGTGGGCTGGCACTGATGATGATCCTTAAAGTGTGCTGAAACCCCATGTGAAATGACTCCTTTCTTAATGTTACGAACATGCTCGGCCATCCGTTCTTTCAACTTTCTGCTAGTCCTTCCAATGTATTGCTTTTTGCATGAACAGGTGATGAAATATACCACGTTATTGCTATTGCAGGTAATGAAATGTTGAATTTGTCCCACTCTTCCATTGGAAGTTGAGGTGTATTCTGTAATTGTAGATATAGGGCTAGAACCTAGTGAAGAGTGTAATACAGGATAAAAGGAAACCCGGTACCATTATGACCAAGGGCTTTCACAGATGTGGCACTTGTAGCATGTGCAGAAACTGTAAAAGCCCTATATCTAAAATTACAGAATACACCTCCTCAATTCCTGAACCATTTTTAATAATTTTATAATAAATTTATACGAATCCTCATACGTCCCTTCGTTTATATGCTTATTACCGAGCCTAATACGAAGTGAGGAAGTATATGAGGACGACAAGATGGCTTGCCTATAAAGAAACCGCTACATGGAAGAACGGCGTCTTTCAAAGTAAGCACGAATGTGAACATTCACTTTTAAGGATTTTACGATAATACCTGCTACTTGGGCAAAGGAAGTTTTTACGTAAAGGCTCTAAAGAAACCTTTATAGGTTTTGTTGGGAGTATATGAAAGTAAGCACACATGTGAGGAGCTCCTATTACCTTCCACACCGAGGTGAACCTGTACAGCTAGAACAACACCTCCCGTAGACACCATAGTACAAGGAATCCTGGAAGAAGCCTCTTTCATTAGAAATATCTATCTGAGACTACTTTCTGAACTGGTGTATACAATTTGTGTTTTTTTGCATATAACCCTATGGCTTTGGATATTCATGAGAACCACTCTTAAGAAGTTCCTGGACTCTGGGCCTCTGTTTATTAAGGACATTGTACAGTTTCGGCTGTGTCTAGGTAACCACACCATTTGTTTTATTTTGTGTTGTTTTTTGCGCCGCCAGCTGGTTCCCATCCCATTGTTTTTATTGTGTATATTTCCTTAGGTGTGTGTGGTGACACATCAGGGTAAGGCACCACTAAAGGCTGCAATTAGAGTGCGCAGGAGTTTACCTTTTGTAGATCTCCTGATAAAGGCAAGCTCAAAGGAGCAGTTGCTAAGAAACGTGGCACTCTCCCAGGCGATTCTGCAACAACATGGTTGGATTCTAAATTTGCCAAAATCACAGTTGATTCCGACAACTCGGCTGTCTTTCCTGGGCATGATTCTGGACACGGAACTGCAGAAAATATTTCTCCCAGCGGAAAAAGCTCTGGAAATCCAGACCATGGTCAAGGAGATTCTGAAACCGACAAGGGTATCGATTCATCAATGCACTCGGGTGCTGGGCAAGATGGTGGCAGCTTACGAAGCCATTACGTTTGGCAGGTTTCATGCCCGGGTATTTCAGGAGGACCTGTTGGACAAGTGGTCCGGGTCTCACCTGCACATGCACCGGAAAATAAGTCTATCTTCCAGGACCAGAATATCTCTGCTGTGGTGGCTTCAAAGTTCTCACCTCCTAGAGGGACGCAGGTTCGGGATCCAGGATTGGGTCCTGCTGACCACGGATGCAAGTCTCCGAGGCTGGGGAGCAGTCACACAAGGAAAACATTTCCAGGGAAAATGGTCAAGCCAGGAAGCTTGTCTGCACATAAACGTTCTGGAATTGAGAACCATTTACAACGGCCTTCTGTAAGCGGAACACTTTCTTCGAGGTCTACCTGTCCTGATTCAGTCGGACAACGTAACAGCGGTGGCGTACATAAACCACCAGGGCGGAATAAAGAGCAGAGCGGCGATGGCGGAGGCCACAAAAGTTCGCCGCTGAGTGGAAAAGCACGTGAGCGCTCTGTCAGCGGTCTTCCTTCTGGGCGTGGACAACTGGGAAGCAGACTTTCTCAGCAGGCATGATCTCCATCCAGGAGAGTGGGGTCTTCATCAAGAGGTTTTTGCAGAAGTGACAAGTCGTTGGGGAATTTCTCAAATAGACATGATGGCGTCTCGCCTCAACAAGAAGCTTCCGAGATATTGTTCCAGGTCAAGGGACCCTCAAGCCAGTGCAGTGGACGCCCTGGCAACTCCGTAGGTGTTTCAGTCGGTATATGTGTTCCCTCCACTTCCACTCATTCCAAAAGTGTTGAGGATCATAAGAAGAACAAGGGTTCAGGCGGTACTCATCGTTCCAGATTGGCCACGGAGGGCCTGGTATCCAGATCTTCAGGAATTGCTCATAGAAGATCCCTGGCCTCTTCCTCTCAGAGAGGATCTGTTACTGCAGGGGCCATGCATCTTCCAGGACTTACCGCGGCTGCGTTTGATGGCATTGAGGTTAAACGCCAAATTCTAGCTCAAAAGGGTATTCCCGGGGAAGTCATCCCCACTCTCCTTAAGGCTAGAAAGGAGGTCACGGTGAAGCATTATCACCGTATTTGGAGAAAGTATGTGTCTTGGTGTGAAGCCAAGAAAGCTCCTACGGAGGAGTTTCAGCTGAGTCGTTTCCTCCATTTTTTGCAGGCAGGCGTGGATGCAGGCCTGAAATTAGGCTCCATTAAAGTGCAGATTTCGGCTTTATCTATTTTCTTTCAAAAGGAATTGGCCGCCCTTCCAGAGGTCCAGACTTTCGTGAAGGGAGTGCTGCACATCCATCCTCCGTTTGTGCCACCCGTGGCACCGTGGGATCTTGACGTGATGTTACAATTTCTTATGTCTCACTGGTTTGAACCTTTGCGAAAGGTTGAGTTGAAATTTCTCACTTGGAAAGTGGTCATACTTTTGGCCTTGGCGTCCGCAAGACAGGTGTCGGAATTGGCGGCTTTGTCTCACAAGAGACCCTATTTGATTTTCCATGTGGATAGAGTGGAATTGAGGACTCGTCAACAATTTCTGCCGAAGGTGGTTTCTTTGTTTCACATAAATCAACCTATTGTGGTGCCTGTGGCTACGGATGCCATGGGGGTGCCAAAATCTCTCGATGTCGTAAGAGCTTTGAAAATTTATGTCGCCAGGACGGCTCAAATTAGGACACAGGTTCTCAAACTCGGTCCTCAGGACCCCACACAGTGCATGTTTTGCAGGTCTCCTCACAGAATCACAAGTGAAATAATTAACTCCACCTGCGGACCTTTTAAAATGTGTCAGTGAGTAATTAATACACCTGTGCACCTGCTGGGTTACCTGCAAAACATGCACTGTGTGGGGTCCTGAGGACCGAGTTTGAGAACCACTGAATTAGGAAATCAGAGGCTCTGTTTGTCCTATATGCTCCCAACAAAATGGGGGCTTCTGCTTCCAAGTAGACTATTGCACGCTGGATCTGTAATACGGTTCAGCATGCTCATTCTATGGCTGGTTTGCCGTTGCCGAAGTCAGTGAAGGCCCATTCTACCAGGAAGGTGGGCTCATCTTGGGTGTCTGCCCGAGGAGTCTCAGCGCTTCAACTTTGCCGAGCAGCTACATGGTCGGGTTCAAACACTTTTGCTAAGTTCTACAAGTTTGATACCCTGGCTGATGAGGACCTCATGTTCGCTCAATCGGTGCTACAGAGTCGTCCGCACTCTCCCACCCGGTCTGGAGTTTTGGTATAGACCCCATGGTCCTTTTGGAGTCCCCAGCATCCTCTAGGACGTAAGAGAAAATAGGATTTTAATACCTACTGGTAAATCCTTTTCTCCTAGTCCGTAGAGGATGGTGGGCGCCCGTCCCAGTGCGGACTGTTACTTGCAGTTGTATTGATGGTTATTGGTTTCTGTTACACGAAGGTTGTGTATTGGTTATATTCAGCTTGTTGCTGTTTTTAGTTCATACTGTTAACTGGTGTTGCTTGTAAACCATGTTCTACGGTGTGTTGTGGTGTGAGCTGGTGTGTTTCTCACCCTTGGTTAACAAAAATGCTTTTCCTCGAAATGTCCGTCTCCCTGGGCACAGTTCCTATAACTGATGTCTGGAGGAGGGGCATAGAGGGAGGAGCCAGTTCACACCCATTCAAAGTCTTATAGTGTGCCCATGTCCCCTGCGGATCCCATCTATACCCCCCATGGTCCTTTTGGAGTCCCCAGCATCCTCTACGGACTAGGAGAAAAGGATTTACCGGTAGGTATTAAAAATCCTATTTTTTCACTGATGTTCTTCAGGAAATCTCCCTGGTAGACATTCACTGGAAAGGGTGATCGATAGTATGTTTCTCACCCTATAAAAATTCCAGTGGAAAGATGCCGAAAGGAATTTTTCGCTGGCCCTCTCAGGAAAATATTCCAACAGAACCTCCACCGAAAGAAATTACGGTGCTGAAGGGTCTGATAGCAGTCTGAAGGTTGGGTACATTGCGATCCCACTATTTACAGTGGGTCGTAGTACAGGCCAGCAGGGACTGGGGTGAGTGAAAGCACTCAATAAGTACTTTCACCGTCTGCTTGCATTGTTCATTTGGTGTTTGTGCAAAAAAGGCCCACAATGGGAGCCAAGTGGACATGCGAGAGATGTTCAGCAGCCAGGGTTCAGGCTGAAGAAGAGATAGGGTCTAAACGGGTCCGCAAGGTTAGTAATGTGTGGTAAGTATGGTCCGCACGTAGAGGCTTTTTGTGATGAATGGAGATATATGACTGCGGGGGATAAGGCATCATTTCCTAGGATGGGTAGTTTTAAACCAGAGGTACTGCAGAATGTAAGGAATAGAATATGTCTGATCGAGCCTAAGGAACAAAGGAACAGACCTAATGACTGTTTAAATATATGGCAACAAGAGGGAGATGTGCAAAGGGAGCTGGCTTGCACAGCAAGTTCCAAACCTGACAGGAATGTGATTGCGAGCACACCATCACTGACACATGTCGATGGGGAGGAAACAGCTACAACCAATGGCACATCGGCAAAGGATAGGAACATTCATGTAAATTGTATTAACCCTAACCCATGCATATTGTACCCTGTCTTAAGTTCTCTCCAAGGTCATAGGTCGAAGGAAAATGATGGATCCAGCCTAATCTCAGCCCTCATCCAGGCAGCCACCTTGCAGGAAACTCAGGTGGGCACGGCCCAACCAGTAAGAACAGTGACAGTGTCTCCCACTGAAGGGACGGGTGAGATCATAGCCTCCAGTAAGTGTGAGACTGTTCATTACGCATAAACAGTAACACCTCACAGTGAGCCAATTAGGAATGGAATGGTTGGGTTACATCCTGTCTTGGTAATAGCAATTCCCAATGGGAGAACAGATAGCCAGGGAGTAACCCTCACCAGGAATACTGCAATGTATTGCCCGTGGACCAGATCAGAACTGCGGTCAATCATTTCAGAATTCCCTGATCCGCGGAGACATTTAGCTAGATGTCAGAAGCTTATTAAGGATCTGGGTAATGCCCACGAACCTACAAATAAAGATTGCCGGAGACTTTTGAAAGCGTGCCCAAAAATGTATCACGGATTGTAAGATAGAGTCAGACGATCCTCTGACTGACGAATACAATCAGGAGAATGTGGAACGAATTAACATACAACTAGGATTGTATTTCCCCACAATTGTAAAATGAAGCAAAATGTTCACAATCAAGCAGAGAGAAAATGAAATGACATCTGAGTATTTCCATAAGGCCTTACAAATAATGGCTAGATACACTGGGGTATCGGATATAAGACGCGATGCAAATTACAGGGAAGTGGCTGTCTCTGTGCTAATGGACGGGCTCAATGAGGCATTGAAGGTCAGGGTACAGACTTCTTTGCCTAATTGGAGAGGGGTCACAGTAGATACTCTCAGAGAGTGCGCTATCGAGCATGACAGGAATATCTCCAAACACAGAGAACAGCAGTAGAAGAGGCTGAGGACGGTAAGCATACAGGCACTTAAAGGGATGTCTAATCAACCAAGATCCGAGGCCCCTAAAGACTGTAAACGAGCAAGAATATGTTATGTTTGTAGAAAGGAGGGGCATTTTGCCAGGGATTGTAGGCGTCATGGGACACATAGTAAATATAGACCCCCTAGACAAAGAACACGAGCCACATTATTAAACACATAGGACAATATTTACTAATATTCGTGTTTGAGTCGGTTTGTGTAGTGTTTAAACTTGTTTTGTATCGGGTGCATTTTCATGCAACTTTTTGAATCCATGGGGGTCATTCCGAGTTGTTCGCTCGGTAAAAATCTTCGCATCGCAGCGATTTTCCGCTTAATGTGCATGCGCAATGTCCGCACTGCGACTGCGCCAAGTAAATTTGCTATGCAGTTAGGAATTTTACTCACGGCTTTTTCATCGTTCTGGCGATCGTAATGTGATTGACAGGAAATGGGTGTTACTGGGCGGAAACAGGTGGTTTTATGGGCGTGTGGGAAAAAACGCTACCGTTTCCGGAAAAAACGCAGGAGTGGCCGGAGAAACGGGGGAGTGTCTGGGCGAACGCTGGGTGTGTTTGTGACGTCAAACCAGGAACGACAAGCACTGAAATGATCGCAGATGCCGAGTAAGTCTGGAGCTACTCAGAAACTGCTACGAGGTGTGTAATCACAATATTGCGAATACATCGTTCGCAATTTTAAGATGCTAAGATTCACTCCCAGTAGGCGGCGGCTTAGCATGAGCAAATCTGCTAAAATCCGCTTGCGAGCGAACAACTCGGAATGACCCCCCATATACGCAAAGTTACGAAGCAGTCGACTTTATGGTTTTCGTGTTTTCCGATGTCGATGCCAGTCGTTTTTTTTTGGCACATTTACGGCCGTCATTGTCGTTTGCGTACGTGTTTTTGTTGTATTTGCTGTTTTTTTCCCTAAGTTAAACGCGGCAGGGTTTTTTTTCCCCCCACGGCCGCATTTTCACTTTCAGTTTCGATTTTCATCCCCGTTCGTGATTGGTTGTGTTTCAGATGGTAGGAGTGTCTGGCGCAACCATATAAATACCCCCCAAACCGTCCGCACCTCGTGGGTTTATTTAGTGGTGAGGAGGAGGGAGGTTGTGCTGTGGAGGTAGGTGAATTTGTGGTTTGAAGAGGAGTGGTGGTAGCGATTTCTGACTGTGCTATTGTGTTTGAAAGTCGTCTTGTCATTCTTGTTGTCTTGTATTTTGTGGTTTTGTCTCATTTTTAGTCCAAGTTATTTTTCTTTATAGTCCCTTGTAAGTGTGTGTGTGTGTGTGTGTGTGTGTGTGTGTGTGTGTGGGTGTGTGTGTGTGAGTTGTGTAGTGGTAGTGGATGAGTGTGTTGTTTGTCTTTTTTTCCCTGTGTTAACTGTTTAGACCCACAATTATGTGTGACTCAGAGGTGGAGGGTGTGAGTGAGGGGGAGGAGGTTGGTCAGGTGGAGGAGGTGAGTGTTAGTGAGGTTAGTGAGGTGGAGGAGGTGGGTGAGGTTGCTGCAGCAGCCTCAAGTGATAGTGACAGTCAGAGTGCTCCGCAGCCACGCACCACTACTAAGACTGGGCGGAATGTTAAGTTTAGTTTTGCAGAAAATGTGGCATTGGTGCGTGAGCCGATGAAGTATCAGAGGCAGCTATTTGGCCCTGAGTCCGCCAAGGTGCCAACACGGAGGAAGACGGTGTTGTGGGCGAAAGTAGTTGCTGCTGTCAATAGTGAGGGGGTGGTCAATAGTGATGAGCGGGTTCGGTTCCTCGGAATCCGAACCCCCCCGAACTTCAGCCTTTTTACACGGATCCGAGGCAGACTCGGATCTTTCCGCCTTGCTCGGCTAACCCGAGCGCGCCCGAACGTCATCATCCCGCTGTCGGATTCTCGCGAGGCTCGTATTCTATCGCGAGACTCGGATTCTATATAAGGAGCCGCGCGTCGCCGCCATTTATACACGTGCATTGAGATTCATAGGGAGAGGACGTGGCTGGCGTCCTCTCCATTTAGATTAGAAGAGAGAGAGTGAGAGTGAGACACTTGATTTACTGGAGCTTAGGAGTACTCAGAGAGTGCAGAGTTTACTAGTGACTGACCAGTGACCACCAGTGCAGTTTTATTATATTATTATTTAATATAATCCGTTCTCTGCCTGAAAAAAACGATACACAGTGACACAGTAACAGTATACCATATCTGTGCTCAGCCTCAGTGTGCTGCATCATCTATGTATATCTGACTGTGCTGAGTGCTCAGTGCTCACACAGCTTAATTGTGGGGGAGACTGGGGAGCAGTAGCAGGAGTACATATTATTTAACAGTGCACACTTTTGCTGCCAGAGTGCCACTGCCAGTGTGACTGACCAGTGACCACTGTCTGACCACCAGTATATTGTGATTGTCTGCCTGAAAAAGTTAAACACTCGTCGTGTGGTGTTTTTATTCTATAAACGCATTCTGCTGACAGTGTCCAGCAGGTCCGTCATTAATTATATAATATATACCTGTCCGGCTGCAGTAGTGATATATATATATATATTTTTTATATCATTATCATCCAGTCTATATTAGCAGCAGATGCAGTACGGTAGTCCACGGCTGTAGCTACCTCTGTGTCGGCAGTCGCTCGTCCATCCATAATTGTATACCACCTACCTGTGGTGTTTTTTTCTTTTTCTATCTTCTTGATACTAGTAGCTTACTTTAGGAGTCTGCAGTGCTGACAGTGTCCAGCAGGTCCGTCATTATAATATATACCTGTCCGGCTGCAGTAGTGATATATATATATTTTTTATATCATTATCATCCAGTCTATATTAGCAGCAGACGCAGTACGGTAGTCCACGGCTGTAGCTACCTCTGTGTCGGCAGTCGCTCGTCCATCCATAATTGTATACCACCTACCTGTGGTGTTTTTTTTTTTTTCTATCTTCTTGATACTACTAGTAGCTTACTTTAGGAGTCTGCAGTGCTGCTGACAGTGTCCAGCAGGTCCGTCATTATATAATATATACCTGTCCGGCTGCAGTAGTGATATATATATATTTTTTATATCATTATCATCCAGTCTATATTAGCAGCAGACGCAGTACGGTAGTCCACGGTTTTAGCTACCTCTGTGTCGGCAGTCGCTCGTCCATCCATAATTGTATACCACCTACCTGTGGTGTTTTTTTTTCTCTATCTTCTTGATACTAGTAGCTTACTTTAGGAGTCTGCAGTGCTGACAGTGTCCAGCAGGTCCGTCATTATATAATATATACCTGTCCGGCTGCAGTAGTGATATATATATATTTTTTATATCATTATCATCCAGTCTATATTAGCAGCAGACGCAGTACGGTAGTCCACGGCTGTAGCTACCTCTGTGTCGGCAGTCGCTCGTCCATCCATAATTGTATACCACCTACCTGTGGTGTTTTTTTTTTTTCTATCTTCTTGATACTAGTAGCTTACTTTAGGAGTCTGCAGTGCTGACAGTGTCCAGCAGGTTCGTCATTATATAATATATACCTGTCCGGCTGCAGTAGTGATATATATATATTTTTTATATCATTATCATCCAGTCTATATTAGCAGCAGACGCAGTATGGTAGTCCACGGCTGTAGCTACCTCTGTGTCGGCAGTCGCTCGTCCATCCATAAGTATACTAGTATCCATCCATCTCCATTGTTTACCTGAGGTGCCTTTTAGTTGTGCCTATTAAAATATGGAGAACAAAAATGTTGAGGTTCCAAAAATAGGGAAAGATCAAGATCGACTTCCACCTCGTGCTGAAGCTGCTGCCACTAGTCATGGCCAAGACGATGAAATGCCAGCAACGTCGTCTGCCAAGGCCGATGCCCAATGTCATAGTACAGAGCATGTAAAAAACAAAACACCAAATATCAGTAAAAAAAGGACTCAAAAATCTAAAATAAAATTGTCGGAGGAGAAGCGTAAACTTGCCAATATGCCATTTACCACACGGAGTGGCAAGGAACGGCTGAGGCCCTGGCCTATGTTCATGGCTAGTGGTTCAGCTTCACATGAGGATGGAAGCACTCAGCCTCTCGCTAGAAAAATGAAAAGACTCAAGCTGGCAAAAGCACAGCAAAGAACTGTGCGTTCTTCGAAATCACAAATCCACAGGGAGAGTCCAATTGTGTCGTTTGCGATGCCTGACCTTCCCAACACTGGACGTGAAGAGCATGCGCTTTCCACCATTTGCACGCCCCCTGCAAGTGCTGGAAGGAGCACCCGCAGTCCAGTTCCTGATAGTCAGATTGAAGATGTCAGTGTTGAAGTACACCAGGATAAGGAGGATATGGGTGTTGCTGGCGCTGGGGAGGAAATTGACCAGGAGGATTCTGATGGTTAGTTGGTTTGTTTAAGTCAGGCACCCGGGGAGACACCTGTTGTCCGTGGGAGGAATAGGGCCATTGACATGCCTGGTGAAAATACCAAAAAAATCAGCTCTTCGGTGTGGAAGTATTTCAACAGAAATGCGGACAACATTTGTCAAGCCGTGTGTTGCCTTTGTCAAGCTGTAATAAGTAGGGGTAAGGACGTTAACCACCTCGGAACATCCTCCCTTATACGTCACCTGCAGCGCATTCATCATAAGTCAGTGACAAGTTCAAAAACTTTGGGCGACAGCGGAAGCAGTCCACTGACCAGTAAATCCCTTCCTCTTGTAACCAAGCTCACGCAAACCACCCCTCCAACTCCCTCAGTGTCAATTTCCTCCTTCCCCAGGAATGCCAATAGTCCTGCAGGCCATGTCACTGGCAATTCTGACGAGTCCTCTCCTGCCTGGGATTCCTCCGATGCATCCTTGCGTGTAACGCCTACTGCTGCTGGCGCTGCTGTTGTTGCTGCTGGGAGTCGATGGTCATCCCAGAGGGGAAGTCGTACTCGTAAGACCACTTTTACTACTTCCACCAAGCAATTGACTGTCCAACAGTCCTTTGCGAGGAAGATGAAATATCACAGCAGTCATCCTGCTGCAAAGCGGATAACTGAGGCCTTGGCATCCTGGGCGGTGAGAAATGTGGTTCCGGTATCCATCATTACTGCAGAGCCAACTAGAGACTTGTTGGAGGTACTGTGTCCCCGTTACCAAATACCATCTAGGTTCCATTTCTCTAGGCAGGCGATACCGAAAATGTACACAGACCTCAGAAAAAGACTCACCAGTGTCCTAAAAAATGCAGTTGTACCCAATGTCCACTTAACCACGGACATGTGGACAAGTGGAGCAGGGCAGGCTCAGGACTATATGACTGTGACAGCCCACTGGGTAGATGTATGGACTCCCGCCGCCAGAACAGCAGCGGCGGCACCAGTAGCAGCATCTCGCAAACGCCAACTCTTTCCTAGGCAGGCTACGCTTTGTATCACCGCTTTCCAGAATACGCACACAGCTAAAAACCTCTTACGGCAACTGAGGAAGATCATCGCAGAATGGCTTACCCCAATTGGACTCTCCTGTGGATTTGTGGCATCGGACAACGCCAGCAATATTGTGTGTGCATTAAATCTGGGCAAATTCCAGCACGTCCCATGTTTTGCACATACCTTGAATTTGGTGGTGCAGAATTATTTAAAAAACGAGAGGGGCGTGCAAGAGATGCTGTCGGTGGCCAGAAGAATTGCGGGACACTTTCGGCGTACAGGCTCCACGTACAGAAGACTGGAGCACCACCAAAAACGCCTGAATCTGCCCTGCCATCATCTGAAGCAAGAAGTGGTAACGAGGTGGAATTCAACCCTCTATATGCTTCAGAGGTTGGAGGAGCAGCAAAAGGCCATTCAAGCCTATACAACTGAGCACGATATAGGAGGTGGAATGCACCTGTCTCAAGCGCAGTGGAGAATGATTTCAACGTTGTGCAAGGTTCTGCAACCTTTTGAACTTGCCACACGTGAAGTCAGTTCAGACACTGCCAGCCTGAGTCAGGTCATTCCCCTCATCAGGCTTTTGCAGAAGAAGCTGGAGACATTGAAGGAGGAGCTAACACAGAGCGATTCCGCTAGGCATGTGGGACTTGTGGATGGAGCCCTTAATTCGCTTAACAAGGATTCACGGGTGGTCAATCTGTTGAAATCAGAGCACTACATTTTGGCCACCGTGCTCGATCCTAGATTTAAAACCTACCTTGGATCTCTCTTTCCGGCAGACACAAGTCTGCTGGGGTTCAAAGAACTGCTGGTGACAAAATTGTCAAGTCAAGCGGAACGCGACCTGTCAACATCTCCTCCTTCACATTCTCCCGCAACTGGGGGTGCGAGGAAAAGGCTCAGAATTCCGAGCCCACCCGCTGGCGGTGATGCAGGGCAGTCTGGAGCGACTGCTGATGCTGACATCTGGTCCGGACTGAAGGACCTGACAACGATTACGGACATGTCGTCTACTGTCACTGCATATGATTCTCTCCCCATTGAAAGAATGGTGGAGGATTATATGAGTGACCGCATCCAAGTAGGCACGTCAGACAGTCCGTACTTATACTGGCAGGAAAAAGAGGCAATTTGGAGGCCCTTGCACAAACTGGCTTTATTCTACCTAAGTTGCCCTCCCACAAGTGTGTACTCCGAAAGAGTGTTTAGTGCCGCCGCTCACCTTGTCAGCAATTGGCGTACGAGGTTACATCCAGAAAATGTGGAGAAGATGATGTTCATTAAAATGAATTATAATCAATTCCTCCGTGGAGACATTGACCAGCAGCAATTGCCTCCACAAAGTACACAGGGAGCTGAGATGGTGGATTCCAGTGGGGACGAATTGATAATCTGTGAGGAGGGGGATGTACACGGTGATATATCGGAGGATGATGATGAGGTGGACATCTTGCCTCTGTAGAGCCAGTTTGTGCAAGGAGAGATTAATTGCTTCTTTTTTGGTGGGGGTCCAAACCAACCCGTCATTTCAGTCACAGTTGTGTGGCAGACCCTGTCACTGAAATGATGGGTTGGTTAAAGTGTGCATGTCCTGTTTATACAACATAAGGGTGGGTGGGAGGGCCCAAGGACAATTCCATCTTGCACCTCTTTTTTCTTTCATTTTTCTTTGCATCATGTGCTGTTTGGGGGGTGTTTTTTGGAAGGGACATCCTGCGTGACACTGCAGTGCCACTCCTAGATGGGCCAGGTGTTTGTGTCGGCCACTTGGGTCGCTTATCTTACTCACACAGCTACCTCATTGCGCCTCTTTTTTTCTTTGCGTCATGTGCTGTTTGGGGAGTGTTTTTTGGAAGGGCCATCCTGCGTGACACTGCAGTGCCACTCCTAGATGGGCCAGGTGTTTGTGTCGGCCACTTGGGTCGCTGAGCTTAGTCATCCAGCGACCTCGGTGCAAATTTTAGGACTAAAAATAATATTGTGAGGTGTTCAGAATAGACTGAAAATGAGTGGAAATAATGGTTATTGTGGTTAATAATACTTTGGGATCAAAATTACCCCCAAATTCTATGATTTAAGCTGTTTTTTAGGGTTTTTTGAAAAAAAAACAAAACGAATCCAAAACACACCCGAATCCGACAAAAAAAAATTCGGTGAGGTTTTGCCAAAACGCGTTCGAACCCAAAACACGGCCGCGGAACCGAACCCAAAACCAAAACACAAAACCCGAAAAATTTCCGGTGCTCATCACTAGTGGTCAAGCGGACGGAGGACACGTGCCGTAAACGGTACTATGACATAAAGCGACGTGTCAAGTCCAAAATGGCCAAGGAGGCCAAGGAGGCTCGGAAAACCGGTGGTGGGCAGCCCTATATTGCAAGTTATCTGGAGTATGAGGAGCCCATGCGGAGTGTAATACCTCCAGAAGTTGTCTCTGCAACCCATGTCCGGGATTCAGATAGGCCCAGGAAGAATGGTGAGCATGTGTATTTGCATTTACATTCTTTTTTTTTTTTTTTTTTGTAATGTGTGTCATGTGACGTTGCATATTACTCCCATCTTCAAGTGTGTGTCAGCAAATACATTGTTTTGGTTAATGTTTTATATAAAAGCCAATGTAACATCTTACTTTATTGTATGTCATGTGTTTTTCAGACAGCTATTTTGCATGTGTAGTTTGGACTTGGTGTGTCTCTGAATTGTCCTGCAATAATGTTTTCCTTTTGGGCGTTTTTTTTTTTTAATTGTGACTATGTTTTATATTTAAGTGATCCATGTGGAATTTTTTCAAAAAAGTGGTTGTCATGTTAGAGGCTGGAGTACTGGAAAGTGGTTTGGAAACCACTTACATGTGTAATGTCATCATTAGATAATGTTATTTATTTAATTTTTAAAAAAATATATATATTTTTTTTGCTTGTATTTGTACCGTGACACCACACTGCAGTGTAATTTTTTTTTAGAAATTGCTGCATTTTGTTTTTGCTCATATAGTGGTAATGTGTCTTTGGAGTGCCACATCACAGAGCAAATTATACATTGCATCTGTAATATTTTTCCTTCCAATACAAAATGAAGTTGTGTGTGTGTTTTTTTAAACCTTTTCTTGAACTTGTGGCCTATGTCAGTGTCCTGTACATGTTTTCCTGTGTTGATGTTGCCATAGTGCATATGTGTTTTGGTCATTGTTTTTTTATTTTTTTTATTTCTGGTCCTTATGTTTGTTTTAAATAAAAACCAAACATTTCTAAAAGAAAAAATGTTTCTAAGCATAATGGGTGGATGTATACACAATAGCATGATTTTTTAATATAATTAATTTTATACAGTGTCTGAAAAAAGCAGTACTACTCGTCGGCCAGTAACTCCTATCACATCTGATGATGATGACGCTGCGGAAGCAGGTAAAGTGTCCATTGTAGTATAGGGTATGCTTGTAAAGGAATGGGCATAACAAAATTGCACTTTCATTAAAAGGTCCATCAAAAGAAGTATGGAGCAGTAGAAGTGGCACTTCTGTAAGACATCACCACAAAAAACCTGTGGCCGAAAAGAAAGCAAGGTCGTATGTCCCGGCACAAACACAGCAGGCTACCCCGCCACGAAGATTATTGTCCGTATGTTCTGTACCCCCACTCCAAATTTTGGACACACCTCCAAGACGTCATCCACACTCCCCTCATCTTGATTGTGAGTATCAAACTGAAAAAAATGTGTAAAATGTCAGAACATAATCAAAATCAGTCATAACCGCATTAAGTCAAAACACATCCAAAACTAAAATACTTACCGCAGTAAGTAAAAGCTGAAATGGAATCCAAAATAAATGGCCTTGTCCACATCCAGTAAAGATATGTATGTCAACTTGAGCCATACAGTATGACATTGGGTATAAGATGCTGCAACAAAAAAACATGTTGGTTTGTTTGCAAAAAGTAAGGTTGTTTTTCCAAAATTCACATGTGTGCTTGAGGTAACATTGCAAAATACATATAAAAACATTACTATGTTTGTTTGAACAAAGCTATAAGGTAACACATTATGTATTCCAATGTGTTTTTATGGTGGAGTATGTGTGAGCTACAATAAAACTAAAGTGTTTGCTTTCACAATTAAGTAACCAGACACATTTGCCTCAAACAGGCATATGTATGTATTTCAAAAAATAGGGGAGAGTTTATTGCGCCACTTGTGTACAACACCAAATAATCTAAAATCCACTTAAGAATTAACGACACTCCCTAGGAATTAGCACAGGGCGTCAGCTGTCCCCCAGAAAACACAGGGATGGTAGTTCCCTGAAACAGCGAGTAATGCACACAGGGGGGTGGGGGATATAGCGACCGTCGGTGTCTTAAAAATAGTTCAGAAATTGTGGATTTAAAATCGTATCTAAAATGAGTAACCAGATCTAGAAATTGTTTAAAAAAGGGGGGTGATGTTTATTTAAACACTAAAACAGACAAATCGATTACATAAAATCTATAAAATTTAAGCAGCAACAATTCTTAAAAAATGGGATAAAAACAATAAACACAATGCTATAAATACCAGTTAAAAGATATAAAACAATTTAACTTAACTTGGTATGAGGTCACTGCCAGGTAGCCCAACGCGTTTCGTCACTTAGACTTAGACTTCATCAATGTCACTTAGACTTCATCAATGTATGTATTTAAGCTATGAGTAATGATGTTGCTAGCCAGAATAGTTGAAAGCAACAGTGAATGACATGTGTTCCATGTGTAGTGATTTTTTAACATTTCACAAACATATGGATAGCTAATGGAGATTTGTTTAACATTTCAGCTTCGAGTCCTGGGAACAGCATCCCTCCACAACAACACCAACACAGTGACATGGAGGAGACAAACATCTTAGAAATGCAGCCATTAATGCAAGGAATGAGCCCCCCAGCACCTGTGAGTACACCACCACAGCAAAGCACACCACCACCACAACACAGCCCAACAACACCAGGAACACAAGGCCCTGATCAGGTGTTTTGGACTATTTGGGCTAGACAGCAGGCCACTAATGAAGATTGCCTGTGTAAGCAGACACAAATGTTTGCAAGCCTACCATCTCACCTCAGAAGAATATCAAGAAATCTGAGTAGACAAAATGAACAAACAACCAGAATAGGCAATACCATGGAACTCATGCGTACATACATTACACAGGTCATGGGCAACTTACAGCGCATAATGGAAGAACAGCACAGACAACAGCAAAGTTATATGAGCATTTTTCAAAACAATCAAAAGATTAGTGAAAGTTTATTCCGAATAGTAGACAATCAAAATGCTGCTACACGTGAACTCAATGCCACCCTCACTAACCTGAATGAAACACTCAGATGCATGCACCAACAGCAAACAAGCAGCAGTTCTGGTACGACTACTCCAAATATCACGCCAGTCTCATCACCACCAAGACGGTCCACCAGAGCACGACAACATGACAGTGCTAAAGGCAAAGGGCAGGACAAGCAGCCACCCAAAAATACGTGAAAAAAAACAAGTTAGACATTTGTGATAAGTAACTCAAAATAGTTAGCAAGTGTTTTTGTTGCTAAAAAAATATAACACTTAGCTCCTTGACCCTTATTTCAACATCATTAATTATAAGTGGGCAAAAAAAACACATAAATTTAGTACGCACATTTATTCATTAACATTTTTTTTTGGTATTGGAGGAGGGAAATGTTGATGGAGCCACACATACATGTTAGCAGGAAGTAAACTGACCACTTGATTTTTTTCTAATCATTACTCTTTCTAGATTCCAATCATTCTCTTTGCCTGCAGATACAATAATTGCCAGCCAGGCATAATGTCTTTAGCAGGAAGTAAACTGACCACTTGATTTTTTTTCTAATCATTACTCTTTCTAGATTCCAATCATTCTCTTTGCCTGCAGACAATCCAAATTACAATGTTAGTGATACATATCTTAGCTATCTTATCTATACAACATTACAAGAAGAACACAATTGAGTTGCGTAAAAAGCTTGTAATATGTTGCCTTTGTTTTGTTTGAAAAACATTGTCCAAATGAATGTCAGTATTGTTGGGACATGTTTGTGTGTGTAAAAAATTATTAAGCATGTTTTTACACATGATGCTGAAACAAACAAATATGTACTTTTACAACAAAAAACTAAAACTGTGTATAATAATGTATATGTGTGGCAAACTGTGTATTTACTTACACATCATCAAGTTTACAGCATCAAACATTAGGAAATAAATTATTCCTGATTTCAGTAAGTTTGTGAGTCTTAAATATGATGGTGCATCACACATAGGGACACATGTATTCCTCAAGGCTAACATATTATATGTTGAGGAGTGTTTTTTGGGAACACAGGTTCTCAAACTCGGCCCTCAGGAACCCACACAGTGCATGTTTTGCAGGTCTACTCACAGAATCACAAGTGACATAATTAGCTCCACCTGTGAACCTTTCAACATATGTCTGTGAGTAATTCATACACCTGTGCTTCTACTGGGTTACGAGAAAAACATGCACTGTGTGTGGTCCTGAGGGCCGAGTTTGTGAACCTGTGCATTAGGACGTTACACACAATGATAAAGTGAATACTAAATGGATGATGTGGGCTTGTAAGAAATTAGCACTGCAAGTTTTTGATCACTTATCCAGACTTAATGCATGCCACTCATAATCTGTTGTTTTGAGATTAAAAATACACACAATACACATGCGACATTTGTTTTTCATATAGCGAGGGTATGTTTGTATGTGTCAAGGAGGCAGACACATTCTGAGTAATGGATTTTGGTAAAAAAGGCAAAACATCTATTTATGAATACACAACAAATAAAATAAGCAAACCAAGCTTACCTTAGAAATAGCGATTGATGATCTGTTGCCTAACCTGCCTCCCTACATCAGTACTCCAAGTATCACCAGATGTCTCTAATTCCTCTGCTTGCTGGCTGCTTTCTTCCTCCTCCTCCTCCTCCTCCTCCTCCTCAACATTTGGCAGATGTTGTTGCAAACACATGTTATGAAGAAAGCAGCAGCAGAACACAATTTGAGACACCTTGGAGGGACTATACAACAAAAGGCCACCAGACTTATCCAGACACCGAAACCTAGATTTCAGCACACCAAAACATCTTTCTATCACATTCCGCGTGGACTTATGTGCATTATTGTAATTGTGTTCAGCAGGGGTATCAGGTCGGGACAATGGAGTTAGAAGCCAAGAGAAACAGCCATATCCTCCATCACCTAAAAGACAGATATAGTAACATGATTCATGTTAAGATACAGCAACACATAAGTAACACACTGTGGGGCAGATGTATTAACCTGTAGAAGGCATAAGGAAGTGAAAAACCAGTGATATGTGCAAGGTAATAAAGGCAGCAGACAATCTGTTCCTAAATGTTAATTTACATATTGGAGCAGATTGGCTGGTGCCTTTATCACCTTGCACAGATCACTGGTTTCTCACTTCCTTATGCCTTCTACAGGTTAATACATCTGCACCTGTATTTGGACAAAGTATACGCAGGCCTACACATATCAAATTACATACCCAGCAGCCATCCATCTGGCATTTGTCCGTCCTCAAACTTATCAAAGAGGGATGACTGACTGAGGATGAAGGAGTCATGGTAGCCCCTAGGGTAACCAGCAACAACACTCATTATTTTGAGATTTGCATCACAAACCACCTGCACATTTGTGGAGTGTTCGAAATGGCGGTTTGTATATATGTGCTGCCTGTCCCTAGGTGGTCTCAGCTGAATGTGTGTGCAATCTATGGCTCCAAGCACATTGGGCATGCCAGCCAGCTCATAGAAATCTACCCTGACGGCATGCCACTGAGACTCCTGGGTAGGGAAGCAGATTGAGGCCTCGATGTGGGGCTGCAAAACAGCCAACACCTGTGTGAACATTTTAAAGAACAATAAACATGAGATTTTAGGACAGAACTGGCCACCGAGAAATTAAAACAAACACAAAACAGAAGAGGTCGTTAGGTATACATCACCTGTGTTAAGATTCTTGAAAATGAGGGCTGTGAGATTCCTATGACATCCCCAGACACAGCCTGAAAGCTGCCAGTAGCCATAAAGTGCAACACAGCCAGGAGTTTGTGCAGGCCTGAGACAGGGCGAGAGCGTGCTGTCTCAGGGTCTAGGCCCAGTTTGACAAGGTCATACAGACGGAAAATGTTGTTACGATTTAGACGGAACATCTGTATGACCTTATCATCGGACAATGCGTTCAAGTTTAAACGCCCCCTAAAAAACGAGGCCTGCGCAGCCTCCGCGGAACCTGTACAACCTGCTGACCATGTTCAGTTTCTTGGCCCTGGGTACTTACAGGCTGATGTCTGAGTCTGAGGAATCCCACAGCACACAAAAGATCACTGGCCCACAGTCCTGCTGCCATTTCTGAGTGTAGGTGTATTGAAATGGGCCTAACATCCTTTTATAGGCATCCTAATTCAGGTGTGAGTGATTTTTTATTTGCAACACATGTAAACACGACTGAAAAAAGCAGGTCTATTTTTTTGCCGCTTTTTTTAACGAATCGCAAAAAAATACGACCGCATTTGAGCACTCAGAGACTAACACCCAAATACGAATGAATAGTGAATTCCCGTATTCTATGAAATAACAGCCGCGTTTGACCAATGGTCTATTCATTCGTATTTCGGAACGTTGTCATTCAAACCATTACGAATAAACCAGACACTGCCGAGATTGGTGCTTAGTGAATTCCCGGACTGGGACTTAGAAAAAAAAAAACACAAATCGGCCAAACTCGGATTTTTAGTAAATACTGGCCATAGACAGGACCAAGGGACATATAATAAGAATTTAAAGCCATATAGAAAACACTAATTCAGTAAATGGGAAGAATGAGAAAAATGCAACATTACCCTTTGACAAAACCTGCAAAAGTTATGATTGGGCCTCTATGATGCTAAACATTTTCTTTTTTTTCCTAGCAGCAGTGGTCCTTGACTAATTTAATCAATAGAGACCTTGTTAAAAAAAAAAATGATATACATATAGTGTGCTCCCGCTCAGGAAGTACAAAGTATGTTAGACACCCACAAAGACTAATGTTGCATTCCACTGTTCTAGATTCATATCCATCACAAGTAGAGGAAATTATCTCGCAAAATACCGGGTTCCCTATGAACTTAGGATGAACAGGATGCTGGATTGATGGCTGGGATAGTCCCAGTAGTGATACAACAAACACAAACTTTAAAGGGGAGTAGACCAAGTAGGGAATCAATTCCCCGTAGTGCCCAATCCAGCTGTCATTTTAATAAAATCCTCTTCACCTCTACAAAACTTATTTGTTACCAACCTCTATTCTGTTTTTCTTCACAGTTTCCTCTTCACCTTTTACGTTCACCTACAGGAGGGTACAATACATGGACCCGATTACAGTTCATACACCACAGCCCTATCGGTCTTTCAGAGTGCTGCCCGAACCGGTATATCTCAACAGCACGATGGCACCAGTATTACTGCAGTGTGCCTTGTCACGCACAAAGGGTAGAGAATGAGAATACTGGTGAAGGGAAATTGTGTACAGACACTGATATGCATTTCTCTTCTTTTCTCTCTCCTCTAGAGATGTTTTTACCCTATACAACAAATACACAACAATTAATCGAAATGCAAAATGTGTGTACCCTACAGGAGAAGGCAGTCTGGAAGGCGATGGGGTATGGTCAGGAATCCTCAGGACTTTGGAGAGATGGACACGGTAAGCCAGTGGCCCCCCAGGGCATGTCTCCCAAGCCTAGCTGAGGCGGCACATGGTCTGACTCATCTGGGCAAGGAAGGTATGTGCAAGTTGGTAAGAGCGTACTGGAGTGCACCAGGTTCTCTTCTCATGCAGGTAAGAAAGCAATGACATGTCTTACTTGCTTGAGGAAGAATATTGGTAAGACAATACCAACGGAGCCTTCCCATATCCCTCCTACAGGCGGACCTTTCCAGGTAATACAAATCGACTTCATACAGTAACCACCCTGTAGAAATTGAAAATATGTTTTAGTATGTACCGATGTCTTTTAGAATTGGGTAGAAGCATTCCCCACTGCCACAAATACTGCTGTGTTCACTGCAAAGAAAATCGTGCAGGAATTTGTGTGTAGATATGGTATCCCTAGAATGATTGAAAGTGATAGGGGTACCCATTTTACAGGTGAAGTCTTTCAGGTCATGTGCAAACTGATGGGTATTAATAGTGAGCTGCATACTCCATACCGGCCACAGGCCAGTACGAAGGTGGAGAGAATGAACAGCACTATTAAGAACAAGCTGAGCAAAGTGAGGGCTGAAACTGGACTGTTGTGGCCAAAAGCACTGCCACTAGTGTTGTACAGCATCAGAACCACTCCCAGGTCACCGCTTAACTTATCACCCTTCAAAGTTCTTTTTGGATGACAACCCCATGTAATGATAGACCCCCAGGATGATTTGAAGTGCAATAATGAAATAACTGTACAATATTTGGTTAGGATGAGCCAGCAAATGAGAAACCAGCAAAGGAATCTGAAACTGGCGATTCCTGACCTACCAAACAGTAATTGTCATGACATTGAACCTGGTGGATTATGTGATGATTCGAAATTTTCTACGCACAGGTTGCCTCATTGACAGGTGGGAAGGACCGTATAAAGTTTTGTTGACAGGCACGACAGCACTAAAGGTTGCCGAGAGAGAGACTTGGGTCCACTCGTCCCACTGCAAGAAGGTCGCTGACCCGGAGAAAACTTGTGACAAAGAGAAAGGTGAAGAGAACCTCATATCACTAAAGAATCTATTCCGGGAAAGCTGAGAGGCAGGACTGTTGGACGGCACCTGAGCGTGGAGAGCAGCAAAATCAAGGACGGTTGTCATAACATTTTTCTTTTTTCCACCCCCCAGTGCATTTTTTACTTTTTTCCCTATTCTATTTTTTCTCCTTAACGAAATTGATCCACACCAAGAGACTGTGTTCTGTTTTTTTCTAGTGACTCTGTTTTTGATCAGGACAATTTGTTTTTGTGAGGGCCCCCGAGACATCAAGCAAGGATCTGGAATGAGGTCTGATGGAGAGTACGGATTCGTAGGACCCCAGGATCAGCGCATCACTTTGGTCAAAGCTGGTATCAGTAAAAGATCTGGTAGTCACGGAGCTCGGAGGCAATGTGAAGGGTTTATTGTCTGATGAATACTGCATATGTAGGTATTGCGAAAACATAGTCGAAGATGGGTGCATCCAGAGATGTCAGTCAAACAGTAATATCGACATGAGTGGACATCCTTTGAGTGATTACCACTCATTAGTGGGTACGGTCTTAAACCAAACAGAATGCTGGGTGTGCTCACAAGTACCTCAAGGACAGAGTAAGTCGGGATTAGTGCCATACCCTTTAACAGTAAATGAGGTACTCAAATTATGGGGGGCGGGGGGGAGGGGAGACCGGTGGACAAGAAATTCAATATATCTATGCCCCCTAGCTTGAAGCTCCACCAGTACCACGTAGATAGGTCACTGTTGTGCTTTAACGTGTCCAATTTCCGGAAACCAGGAAATTGGGAAGTGACCAGGGCCGGTTCTTCCATTAGGCAGCTCTAGGCGGCTGCCTAGGGGCACCGGCTCTTGGAGGGCGCCACTGAATTCATCAAGCAATAAAGTGAAGGGTTTCTCTGTACGAGACATCCTCCTTTTACACTGCACTGGCAGCGGCTGCAGTTCTAATCAGGTACAGCTGCCGCTATCAGGCTGCGTTGCATAGTGCCTCAGTGCTTCCTCTGTGCCAACACGTGTATCATCAAGTCATGTGAAGGCACATAGGAGGCAGATATAACTATTGCTCCTGAGGGGCGCCCCCATGGTCACTCCTCATAGCCCTGATGCACCTCCTCCAGGCCTCTGGATCCCGGCTCTAAAGCAGCAAGCAGCACCTGACTACATGTCTGCACCCAGCAGCATCACTGTAATGCTGCTGCCGACTGTCAGAAGACCCTGCCAATGATGAGGCAAAACAACATAAGGTAAGTAACCCATGGGGGTTTCTGCGGGATCACAAATGGAGGGGGGGGGAGGGGGTTGCACAGCACATTAGGGAAAACACAGGAACATGAAAATATATGTAGGTGCGTACATATGTACAGTATGTATACACATACAATTAAATATACCCACCAGATGTATATCATTCAGCATAAAAGTGAAACTGGCCCTCAGTGTCCCATTCGATTCCTAACATGCCACCTAACATTTATAACATTTATACATATTACAATATATCTGTTCATTTTAAAAGTCCTTGAGTGTCATCTTGTTTCTCTGTCTATGTATAATGATACCTCCGGGAGGTGGTGCCGGGGGGGGGGGTTGGGTGTTTGCAGATTAGGGGGAGCTAGGCTGAAACTTTGCCTAGGGTGCAGAGAGACCTTGTACCGGCACTGGACGTGACATGTAATAACCAGGCAATGACTTTCTCACATAGAGCTGATAAAGTACCCATCGACTCCGAACTTGTACGTAAGATAGCCACAAATGGGAGGTATTTTCGATATAGGTATACACGTGGGATCAAAACCATGTGGGCTGGAAAAGTGTCTCAGGGGTATTGTGCCCACATCATCCAGCCCGATACTTGTACTGAGCAAATAGGAGAACTGGGGACCGGTTTCTTTATAAGAAAAATCTGTGATATGGTTTTATTGCATTTTGTCCCTTATGTTCTTCCAGATGATGCCTACTTCATATGTGGAAGGAAAGCGTACAAGTGGCTTACTCCGAGTTCTGAAGGGTTGTGTTATATTGGCAGAGTACTACCAGAGGTTATGACCATTGCACATGACAAAATGAAGGATATTCACCACAACGCTCAGACTCCTTATACTCATACACATTATGAACACATTGTCAAGAGACACCTCATAGATAGGACAGAACCCGCAGCCTCTGATTTGATCCATGAATCCACCGGGATTCAAATTCTTCTCGCATTAGATATCACCCATACTGCCAGAGGAATTATAAATTATAGGTACATCCATGCCCTGGCGAACTTGATAGATAATATCACCAAGATGTATGATGACACCTTCAGGTATACGGGTAGGGAGTTACAGGCCTACAAGAAGGAGCTGGTCCAGCATGGAATGGTCTTGAATTATGTCACGGCTGTGACAGGTGGGTACTGTGTTACTCTGGCAACTCAATATGGTGTGAAGTGCTGTACGTATATTACGAATAGTACTGAAGACCCAACGGAGAGCATCGATCAAAAGATGGAGATCTTGCAGTTGAAGTGGGAGTTCAGAAGGAAGCACAACCATACCTTGACGGCTGTGGGTAATGAATTGACTGGCTAGGCCTCATGGTTGAACCCACTCAATTGGTTCTCTGGGTTATGAGAGTGGGCCCAAAATGTAATTGCGAGTGTGGGAAAGTTTCTCCTCTGTATCCTGGGTGTCGTCATAATTATCGGTCTGATATTCAGATGTGTTCAAATTTTGACGCGGAGCAAACATAGGACAAATTTGATGAGTCTAAGGAGCGAGGGCGTTGTAACAGCGGCAGATTTGATTTATGACCCATCCGTAGAAACAGTGTTGTGATAAGGATTGTAAATGAATTCAGTGGCCTGGTTCTTTCACCATTTTTTTTTCTGTTTTCCCCTCTAACCAGAGACATCCAACCGGAAAAGACTTCAGTATATCCAAATCTATGCAAATGTATTTTTATGTGTCTTACCTTCATCTCTGCAATCTTCAGTTGACACACATAGTCGATAAATGTTATCCACACATAATAGCATACACATACGTCTCCCCCACATGTATCATCAGATAAATGTGCTCCCCATTTGTTGGTATAAGAAGCCAGAAAGGTGAGGGCTAATGGCCCTTGCCTGAAAAGAGCTTGGTAGTGTTTGTTTGCCCATGTACAGACCCTTAGTACGGTATGAGAAGGATTTAATGTATACTTCGCAGTACATCGAAGCTTACTTAGAACATATACGGCACGATGATACATGCCCCTCAGACATTTACTCATACATACACACTTTTTCCTATCCCTCTAGGCTATATCTTTCCCACCTACAACTCTTCCCCTGTAACCCGAAATTTTGGACATATTGGGGGGTCATTCCGAGTTGTTCGCTCGTTGCCGATTTTTGCTATACTGCGATTAGTCGCTTACTGCGCATGCGCAAGGTTCGCAGAGCGCATGCGCTTAGTAATTTTACACAAAAGTTAGGTATTTTACTCACAGCATAACGAAGCTTTTTCATCGCTGTGCTGATCGTAGTGTGATTGACAGGAAGTGGGTGTTTCTGGGCGGAAACTGGCCGTTTTATGGGAGTGTGCGGAAAAATGCAGGCGTTCGAGTTGCAAAACGCAGGAGTGGCTGGAGAAACGGGGGAGTGGTTGGGCAAACACTGGGTGTGTTTGTGACGTCAAACCAGGAACGAAAAGGACTGAGCTGGTCGCAATGGCTGAGTAAGTCTGGAGCTACTCAGAAACTGCTAAGAAATTTCTATTCGCAATTCTGCTAATCTTTCGTTTGCACTTCTGCTAAGCTAAGATACACTCCCAGAGGGCGGCGGCTTAGCGTGTGCAATGGTGCTAAAAGCAGCTAGCGAGCGAGCAACTCGGAATCACCCCCACTGTAAATGTAATATTTTCAGTATTATTAGTTATGTGTGGCAGTTATTGTTTACTGCCAAAGGGTGGACTGTCGAAGTCGAAAATATTATACCCACACGCATCACGTGCAACCACCACACAGAGTGGCCTCCGTGCGTGTGCTTATTCTGCCGTGCGTGCGCATGCCCGCAGGTTGCGTATATTGGCTCATGAAGTCCTGCATATTAAAACGTGGTATGAGTAAATACGGCAGCATACGCATTCGCATGGAAAAGTTACAAAGACATATCTGATATTTAATCCACATAGTGCATAATTTACACATAGCCTACACGCACCGCACCAGCAAGTTACATTTACTTTGGAAGTATAACAACAGAGGGATTCAACTTTACAGGATATGAGGGGACAGAATTAGGTTAGGATGAGGTGTTTGTTATCCAGCTGTACAGTATTTCAAGGGCAATATTCCGTTGGCAGTTTGCAGAAAGTAGCACGCTCCTGTGCATATCTTATTAATATCACACTGTATTTGCTGTACTCTTGATATTCGGTGGGAACCCAGTGGAGGACTTCTGCAAGTGCACCTGGACCAGGCATCGCCCACCTATTCAAACTGACCTATGACCCCTCATGTACTGTAAATGACCAGCCCTTTGACCTATGAAAGAAGAGATTACAGTTTCCTTTGATTCATGCTTTGGACTATTGCATAAAAACCAATCCTCCTGGCTGGCCTCAGTCTATTCTCTGAATGTCATCTTTCCAGATTGACTGAGGACCGGATCCGGGTGGCGCAGGCGAACAAACATATGTATCCATTGGTTGTAGCCTTTTCTCTTGTAGTGTTGTTTTTCTCTGTGAACCCCCTTTTAAGTAAATATTTGTTGCTGCTTTGGACCACAACATAACATATACAATTGGTGTCGCATTCCTTTCCTGTTAGGGGTTAAAGTGTATTCTGCCGCACGTGTAGCTACTTTGTGCTTACAGCGTGACGGCGTGCTTACGCAACGTGTACACATTTCATAGAGGTTTAACACACACGCGCTTAGAGGTCACAGCGGCCTGAACATTTTTGTATTAAGGTAGTGCTTTTTCTTCCTGTAAGTTAAATGATAAAAGGGGTAAAAACGACTTCCCGTGGGCGGGGCATCCAGCATGGCCGCTTTTTAACCTCTGTCTGCACAGGGGCTAGAGTAATCTATACCAATTCTCCCTCCCCTGCCTCCATGGGGATACATGCTTGATGGGAGTGTGTCCCCGTGTATAAAGGAACAGATTGATACCCTACTCGCCCCTGTGGGCCTATTTTTCACCGAAGTCGAGCCGTTTTATATAAACGGCGTGGATGGCCGCCTGCCTTTTGGGGCAAATCTTGGGAGGAACGCGCCTGAGGCAACTGAGCACAGATCAACTTGCCTCCTTCATCTTTCCTGCCCCCTCGTGCTGCGGACCACTCCCTTTGGGTGACCAGGTTACGGGGCACCCTTCTCTGTGCTTTGAGGGGTAGCGCTGTCACCGTGTGTGCCTGAGTAGTGGCCCGTGGATTCCCGGGGCTGGACTGCCGGTCAGAGGTTCCGTTTACTGGGACAACACAGCGGGATGGACTGACGTCCACGGAGCTGCTGCCTGCCGGGCGGGGGAGCCCCCCTGAACCCTACCGCCTCTTTCCATTGGGGGTTAAAGAGCAGCACGGACTGTCCCCCAGGAGCTTGCCGGGACCGCCGCCTCACGGGAGCATCACGGGGATACCCAAGTCAGCTGCGACCAGCGCTACCCGCCTGAAACGGTGCCACCAGAGTTACCTGCACGGATTGCCGTGGATATAAGCTCACCCCTGCTGCTGAAGCTCTCCCTCCGTAGAGCGCCGAACACACTGGAGCCGCTGTTTTCCGCCCCTGTCTGAGCCGGTGTTTGTTACCGCTGGTGCTGGCGGGACTGTGGGTCCGTCCCTGCTTGGATCCACGGGATTCACGGTGCCCCATTGCTATCCGAGCCGCTGGGGTCTGTCATTGGGACTAGCGTGGCCGTGCACCCGCTTCTACTGCCTTCATCCAGGGGAGCTCAGGGCTGCAGCTTCCGGATCTATCTGCGGTCTGGCAATCCAGGGGGTGCTTCGATATCCATTGCCTTTATCTCCGTGGCTGGACCTACAAATACTCCAGGTACTAACATTGTTTGTCCTCCCAGTCACCTTCTACTAACACTCACTTCTTGTGCATTACCCTATACTTGATACCATCCCCCCTTTTGTGTGAACCCTTTCCCCCCCTTGCAGTTTACTCTTTCCCCCTCAACTGATTTTACCCTCACTTACTCCATTATTCTTTCTCCCCCACCCCGGCATTTCTTCTGTGCATTGATAGTGCATGTGGGAGCCTTTTATAAACTTGGGAGACGTACTGGCCTCTTCTTAGAGCCTCTATTGAGCCCCACTTCCCTGATATATAACAATAGGGCTGTAAAAAACGCCCATCACTAACTGTGTCGCTGCCTCTTGCTGTAACTTCATGCCTACTCCTATTGGGATCCCTACTGCATCAACAGGAACCATATAGCACCGGCTGGTGCTGCATTCTCAGAAGAGGACTTTATATACTACCTGCCTGATTACTAGATCTGAGCCCTGTTTGCTATACGTGCAATACTGTTACACTTGAAAGCTAATGGTTACTTTGATCCGTTGTGCTGCAATTAATATAACAGTGCCATCTAGTGGCTCGAATGTGATATTTTTTGTATTTTTTTTTATTATTTTTTATTTATCTAATTTTTTGTTGCTTGTTTTCCTGCGGAGAATTCTATGTGAAGTCTGTTATTTTTCTTTTATTTTTTTTTCTTTCTCACACTAAGGTTTCTCTCGCTGAGTACTCTATGTGACGTTTGTTATTTTCACCCAACGATCCTCTGTGTTGCTTGATAAGGGAAACGTATTGCTGGACTCTACGTTAGGGGTCATGCAGCTTGTATACTGCTGCAACTGAGGGAATAGTGCCACAGAGTGATTGTATTCTTTTTTTTATGTTTCTTTGATCACTTTAGATATATAATCTGCTCTGCTGGCTCCTGAGACAACCTTTATGTACCATTTGTTATTTTTCTTATATGCTATTATGTCACGTTTGTTATTTTTGCTCAGAATCTCTATTCTGTATTGCTTGACATACTATATTGTTTCTAGATATAAGTTTCTACCACAGCCGAGCATTACTACAGTTTGTTGCCGGGGCTGTTGTATGGGCCTTCTCACAGGTTGCGACATGCTTTAGACACTAAAAGATGGTTTAACACATCCGCCCGAGATTTCTATGTAATCACCTCTGTTTTTCTTTTTTGTTACTGTTCTTAACTGGGGGAACTTTATTTGTGGGGGACGTTGATTGTTCCACATTTCACTCTCCGGGGTATGAACAAATACCTCGACAAAACCATGCCTCCGAAACAATCCAACGCCTCAAACAAAGCAGGGAAGGGAAAAGAAGCCCCCTCCAAATCGGGTCCACCATCCCCGGTTGGACATGGGTCGGAACCACCCAACCCACCTAGTGATAAAACTCCCCCTCTGACGGCAAAAGAGATTTCTGATTTTCTTATGCCCTTGCTTGATAAGCGATTTGACGACCTACAGGCCCGATTAGAAACGGGTTTGGCTCGCATAGATTCTCATGCGACGCGTCTTGCTGCGTTGGAAATGATATTGGGGGACACTGAGGACTTGGTCCAATCCTGTCAGGAGGGGATTTCATCCCAACATAAATATATACAACAACTGCAGGATAAGGTTGAGGACCTGGAGAATAGATCTCGTAGGAATAACCTTCGATTTATAGGCATTCCGGAGTCCTTGACGGGCCAGGCCCTCTCCTCCTATCTTTATTTTGACCTTCCAAATTCCTTGGGGATCATGGAGGATATGGAAATCCCCCACCTCGAAAGAGTTCATAGACTGGGGACGCTGCAAGATGGGACGCGGCAGCGTTCCCGCCCGGTCATAGCTCGCTACCTAGACTATAGGGCTAAAGAACAGGTCCTTACAGCTTATTGTAAAACTAGAGAATTGTTGGTCAAGGGTCACAAGATCCTGATATTCCAGGTTTTCTCGGCTGCAGTGGCTCAGAAAAGAAAGGAATTCTCTGCCGTTTGCTCTCATTTACATAGTAACAATATCAGATTCGCCTTGTTATAGCCAGCCAAACTGCGGGTCTCAGAGAATGGTACACAACTCTTTTACACAGACCCAGAAGTGGCGAGAACTCACTTCTTGACTCGCAAATCCCCTTCAAAGTCTCCTGCTATTTAATGTATTCGTTACTGAGATGCTATGGGTTAACTGTTTTAGGTACTCCTGCCTCGGGGAGATGTGTGTTCGCCTATTACTTGTTTTTTTTTTCTCTTCTCTCTTAGCTTATAGCCTTTACTGTAACTCTCTATAAGCATCTATTTTTACTACCTTAGTAATTGTTTTGTTAATATTTTGTGTGCGCACCACTAGACCTAGGTGGTGCTCACCATGTTTTTGGTTGTTAGGAAAATGTTAGAAAATAGAGTTATGAGTCATTATGGTTCACTAATGTTATCTCAAATCTTAAGACTGTGCTATATTTCTCATGTTGCACTGATGTTGATGCTATTGAAGCCACTGCTTACTAAGCGACCTTGGGTTGGGGGGGAGCCACCGCTGTCCGCCTGAATTTATTGCCTACCTGTCAAGTTTCTCACTGCCCTGTGGGGATTGGGTAGCCATGCCGTCAGTAATTTCTACCTCTTCTGAGGTAAATCCCCCGAAACCGATACAGTTTGTCTCTTGGAATGTAGGGGGACTTAATTCCCCAGTCAAGAGACGACGTGTGGTCACGCACCTTAAACGCCTCCACCCAGATGTGATTTTCTTACAGGAAACACACTGGCGGGCAGGTGAGGAAAATGTATTAAAAGCACCATGGCTTGGCTCTTGTGTCACTGCCCCTTTTCGCACAAAAGCCAGAGGGGTAGCCATACTTTTTCAAAAAAACCTCCCGGTTACTATATTGACAGAAATCATTGATCCTGAAGGCAGATATATCATTATGGACATAGAGCTTTTTCACGCCAAATATACCCTTGTCAACTTATACGCCCCGAATGTTAATACACACACATTTATTAAGGACTTTGCCCACATTCTTCTTAGCAGAACTAACTACTCCCTAATAGTGGGTGGGGATTATAACATGGTGGACGATACTACAGTTGACAGATCAGCGACTATGTCAAGAACCACTGATTCTCAGAGCAGACACCTGTTGACATTTCGGGACTCCCTAGACCTCTCTGACCCTTGGATATTGCTGCATCCAACTGACAGGAAGCACACCCATTTATCGTTGGCACACGGAACTCTGTCTCGTATTGACAGGTTCTTCATTGCCGATGATCTAATGCCCCAGATCGCTGGGGTGGATATACTCGATATAATGATCTCTGATCATGCCCCCGTCACGTTAGCGCTGACCCATCCCCACATGCATTCGACAGATCGCATTTGGCGATTCCCACAATACCTGGCAGACTCGGAAGACTTCAAACTATACTTAACAAATCATTGGACCAATTACGTAGATGACAAAATAGAATACTGGTATAAACCCGAAATCTTTTGGAATGCCGCAAAGGCCGTGATTAGGGGTCACATTATCAGTTATGTTGCTCGAAAAAAGAGAGATTCCAAATTGGAATACACTACGTTAAAAACGACCATGACCAGGGCCTTCCGACTGTATACTTCCAACCCAACAGAGACTACTCTTGACGAATACAAGCAGGCTAGACGCCTCCTCGAAACCCATTTAGCTACCCAGGCGAGGCATTCCTTAGATTTCACCAAAAATAAATATTACAGATGGGGCAATAAGGTGGGTAGATTATTGGCGGTCATTTCTAGACCCCCTCAGAAACGACATGTTATAACCACTATACATCACCCCAGAACGGGTCGGGTAATCACTAAATCTCAGGAAATAGTAGAACATTTTCAATCCTATTTCCAGTATTTGTTTCAGTCAAATCACATAGACACAGATATGCAAACACAGTTGCTTACGGATGCAGTATTGCCCCCCCCTGACCACAGGCCAGAGAGAAGCTCTTGTGGGTCAAATAACGGCGGAGGAAATTAACACTGCTATCTCCAATTTGCCCCACGGCAAATCTCCAGGCCTGGATGGCTTTTCGGGTGATTATTACCGCATGCTGCAGACCCACATTGTCCCCTCTTTATTGGAACTGTTTCATGCAATACATGAGAGGAGCTCTCCATCCCCGCTTTTTAACAAGGCCTTTATTACACTTACCCCTAAACCGGGTAGGGACACCAATTTCCTTTCCTCCTACAGACCAATTAGTCTACTAAATGTGGATTACAAACTTCTAGCCAAAATCATGGCAACGCGGCTCCAATCTATTCTCCCTGATATCCTCACCACGACACAAATGGGTTTTGTAACTGGTAGACATGCGGTTAAGGCTATCCGCACAGCTCTGGCGGCGGTGGCAGCGTCCCAGGCTCCATGCACAGACTAAAACATGCTTCTTAGCCTCGATGGTGTCACGATCCGGGTATCTGGACGCCATTTCTTACCCATCAGATGCCTCCTAAGGCTGGCTCAGCGCTCCAGGACCGGATCCCATCTGTTATCCTGATGTGTACATTCCTGTATCCTCTCCTGTCACTCTGGGACGCTGTCACAGTAAACGACATATTACACCTGGCATGGCGTCTCCCGCGGCCTCCGCCGCCGTCCCTGAACTTCTGCATGCAGAGTGTCTGAGTGGCGATTACGTCAGCCGCGGCCTCCGCTGTGTCCGCGTGGTTGGATGTGCATCTGTCAGCCTGGCGCCTCCTGTCTCCGGTGGCCGGCGCCGCCATTACTGTTTTCATTACCACATGGATTACAAACCAAACTCCCCTCCAAGTGTCTGCATGGGCGCAGCCATCTTGGATTCTGTCAGCTGATCATTTCCACCAATCTGTTCTCAGTATTGATAATCTGCATAATTGCCTAGCCAATCCCTTCCTTGCTGCAGGTATAAATACACTGTGCCTGAGCAAGGAAGGCGTCAGTGCTTTGGTTGTCAAACCTAGTTCCTGTTTGTCTCTCTCCTGTGATTGTCTTCCAGGTTCCAGCTCCTGTCTCAAGACTTCCACCATAGAGACCCGCACCAGCATTCCACCTGCGGTGTAGCCTGACTCTCCAATCCATTGTGGATTCATCTGTTTCCAGCTACAACATTACCTGCTTCCAGCAGAGTACAGCTTCCCTTAAAGGGCCGGTGTCCTTTCTACACTTTACCACTCTCCACCGGTATTATTATTTCTCCACTCTCAAGTTCTACATTTCAGTTCATATTTCATCGCTCCCAAGTTCATTTATTATTTAACTGGTTCCAGCCAGTATCCACTCCGTGCTAACAACAGTCTGGTTCCAGCCAGTATCCACAGCAGCTGTTTTATCTTCAGCAACCCAGCTTTTCCTGGAACACCAGCTGGCACAATCCTGGGTTATCTCCATTGCTACAGTCGGGCCTGGTAAGGACTTTCCATCTAGAAGATCATAAGAACTATCTCACACTACCAGTGCCCTGTGGCTCCTGCCATCCTGTAGTACCCAGGAACTGTATTTATTCTTTGCTGACTTTTACGTTTTCTTTTACTGCTGCTGTGTTGCGGAGTTGTCATAATAAACATCATTGACTTTTATTCAAGTTGTCGTGGTCACGCCTTCGGGCAGTTATTATTCATGTTACTTACATGTCCAGGGGTCTGATACAACCTCCCAGGTTCCGGTACATCTCAGCCCCTACAACTGAGGCTGCCTCCCGTCAGCTCAGGCCCTCAGTTGTGACAGTAAGCACTGACCTAATGAATCCAGCCGGAGACCAGGATCAAGCGGCCAGGCCGATGCAAGAACTGGCAGCCCGACTAGAACATCAGGAGGCTGCACAGGGCCACATCATCCGCTGTCTCCAGGATCTCTCTACTCGGCTGGATGGGATTCAGACAACTCTCCGTGGATCAGGCGCGTCTGGTGCGTCAACCACAGTGACTCCAGCTATAACCCCACCCACCTTACCCATTTCTGCTCCACGTCTTCATCTTCCAACGCCAGCAAAATTTGACGGATCTCCAAGATTCTGCAGGGGATTTCTCAACCAGTGTGAGATTCAGTTTGAGCTACAACCTGGCAATTTTCCCAGTGACCGTACAAAAATTGCCTACATTATTTCTCTTCTCAGTGGCTCAGCCCTTGATTGGGCATCACCGTTATGGGAGAGGTCCGACACCCTGCTATCTTCCTACACTGCCTTCGTGTCAACATTCAGGCGCATCTTCGACGAGCCAGGCCGGGTAACCTCAGCTTCATCCGAGATTCTCCGTTTACGCCAGGGGTCACGTACTGTAGGACAATATCTGATACAGTTCCAGATCCTGGCATCCGAACTGGCATGGAACGACGAGGCCCTGTATGCTGCATTCTGGCATGGCTTATCTGAGCGTATTAAAGATGAGTTAGCTACCAGAGACTTACCTTCTAAGTTAGATGAGCTAATCTCACTCTGCACGAAAGTTGATTTACGTTTCAGAGAGAGAGCAACTGAGCGTGGAAGATCATCTGCTCCAAAATCTTCTGCTCCTCCTCCTCGTCAACTGTCACCATCTAAAGATGAGCCCATGCAACTTGGCCGTTCCCGTTTAACTTCTGCTGAGCGCCGAAGACGTCTCTCCGAGTTTCTCTGTCTCTATTGTGCAGCTCCGTCTCACACCATTAATGCCTGTCCCAAACGTCCGGGAAACTCCAAATCCTAGCTTGCCAAGGAGAGGGCCGGCTAGGAGTAATGATCTCCTCTCCATCTCCTCAAGATTGTAATCTCCCAGTCTCGCTTCAAGTTGCTCAACGTTATCGGAACGTCATTGCCCTCCTTGATTCCGGAGCAGCTGGGAACTTTATTACCGAAGCCTATGTTAAACGGTGGTCCCTACCCACCGAGAGACTTCCTTCGTCCATTTCTTTAACTGCTGTGGATGGCAGCAAAATTTTTGATGCAGTTATTTCTTTAAGGACTCTACCAGTTCGTCTGAGAGTGGGAGTTCTTCATTCCGAACTTATTTCTTTTTTAGTGATTCCAAGAGCCACACATCCTGTGGTCCTGGGCCTTCCATGGCTCCGTCTTCACAATCCTACAATTGATTGGACGACTACGCAAATCCTGGCATGGGGTTCCTCCTGTGCTGAGACATGTTTGTTTAAAGTATTGCCTGTCTGTTCTTCCTCCCCCAGGTCGTCTGATGTTCCACCTCCTCCATATCAAGATTTCACGGATGTGTTCAGTAAAGCTTCTGCTGATATCCTTCCTCCTCATAGAGAATGGGACTGTCCGATTGATCTCGTTCCAGGGAAGGTTCCACCTCGAGGCCGAACTTATCCGTTGTCTCTGCCTGAGACGCATTCTATGGAGGAATATATTAAAGAGAACCTAGCAAAGGGGTTCATTCGACCTTCTTCTTCTCCAGCCGGCGCAGGCTTCTTTTTTGTAAAAAAGAAAGATGGTGGTCTGCGGCCGTGCATCGACTACAGAGGTTTGAACGACATTACCATCAAGAACCGTTATCCTTTACCCCTGATTACTGAGCTCTTTGACAGAGTTAGCGGAGCTACCATCTTTACAAAGCTGGACTTGCGAGGTGCATACAATCTCATCCGGATCCGTGAGGGTGACGAGTGGAAGACCGCCTTTAACACCCGTGACGGACATTATGAGTACCTCGTCATGCCCTTCGGATTGAGCAATGCTCCAGCTGTCTTTCAGCATTTTGTCAATGAGATCTTCAGAGACATTCTATACCGTCATGTCGTGGTCTATCTAGACGATATCCTCATTTTTGCCAACGATTTAGAGGAACATCGTTTTTGGGTTAAAGGGGTTCTGTCCCGTCTCCGTGTCAATCATCTCTATTGCAAATTAGAAAAATGCGTCTTTGAAGTCAAGTCCATTCCGTTTCTAGGGTACATTGTGTCCGGTTCCGGACTAGAGATGGATCCTGAGAAACTACAAGCAATCCAAAATTGGCCGGTACCCTTAACCCTCAAAGGGGTCCAGAGGTTCTTAGGGTTCGCCAACTATTACCGAAAGTTTATACGAGACTTTTCCACCATTGTGGCGCCTATTACTGCTTTCACTAAAAAGGGTGCTAACCCGTCCAAGTGGTCTGAAGAAGCCATGCAAGCATTTCATCTTTTAAAACAAAGGTTCATCTCTGCGCCTGTTCTGAAACAGCCTGACATCGACTCTCCTTTCATCTTAGAGGTGGATGCCTCCTCCGTTGGAGTAGGAGCGGTGTTATCTCAGAGGGCTAAAGATGGCCATTTACACCCTTGCAGTTTCTTCTCCCGGAAGTTCTCCCCAGCTGAGCGCAACTATGCCATTGGCGACCAGGAGTTGCTAGCCATCAAGCTCGCTCTAGAAGAGTGGAGGTATCTGTTGGAGGGAGCTTCTCATTCAATCACCATACTTACAGACCACAAGAACCTTTTATACCTGAAGGGCGCACAATGTCTCAACCCTCGTCAGGCCAGATGGGCACTTTTCTTTTCCAGGTTCGACTTTAAACTCCAGTTCTGTCCGGGCTCTCAGAATCGCAAGGCCGATGCCCTTTCCCGCTCATGGGAGCAAGAAAATGAGTCAGAGTCTTCAGACAAGCATCCTATTATAAATCCGTTGGCATTCTCCACGGTAGGGATGGACTCTACGCCCCCATCAGGGAAAAGTTTTGTGAAGCCGATGCTAAGGAAGAAGCTCATGCATTGGGCCCATGCTTCCCGTTTTGCCGGACATACAGGTATCCAAAAAACCCTGGAGTTTATCTCTAGGTCCTATTGGTGGCCAACTCTGAAAAAGGACGTCTTGGAGTTTATTGCATCTTGCCCAAAGTGTGCCCAACATAAAGTATCCCGCCAGTCGCCTGCGGGGCAACTGGTTCCACTATCCGTTCCCCGTCGACCATGGACCCACTTGTCGATGGATTTCATTACAGACTTACCCATGTGCAACAAGTTCAATACCATCTGGGTGGTAGTTGACCGGTTCACCAAGATGGCACACTTCATTCCTCTCACCGGTCTTCCGTCAGCTTCCAAGTTGGCTCAAGTATTCATACAAGAGATCTTCCGACTCCACGGTCTTCCTGAAGAAATTATCTCAGATCGAGGAGTTCAATTCACAGCCAAATTCTGGCGAAGTTTATGTCAAGTCCTCCAAGTCAAGCTAAAGTTTTCCACGGCTTACCATCCTCAGACCAATGGTCAAACCGAGAGGGTGAATCAGGACTTGGAGGCCTTCCTCCGCATCTATGTGTCCTCCTCTCAAGATGACTGGGTTCAATTACTTCCCTGGGCCGAGTTCTGTCATAACAACCAGTATCATTCTTCATCTGCTTCAACACCATTCTTCACTAACTTTGGATTCCACCCTAAAGTCCCTGAGTTCCAACCGTTTCCAGCAACTTCTGTTCCCGCAGTGGATATCACCTTGCATCAGTTTGCCAATATCTGGAAGAGCGTACGATCAGCTCTGCTCAAGGCATCGTTCAGGTACAAGAAGTTTGCGGATAAGAAGCGTCGAGCAGTTCCTGCTCTCAAGGTGGGTGATCGGGTATGGTTATCCACGAAGAATTTGAGGTTAAGAGTTCCCAGTATGAAGTTTGCACCTCGCTATATCGGTCCTTTCAAGATTGAACAAGTCATCAATCCTGTTGCTTACAGACTCCAGTTGCCTCCCTTCTTAAAAATACCCAGGACATTCCATGTTTCCCTGTTGAAACCGCTGATCTTGAATCGGTTTCATTCCTCACTTCCTCCAACTCCGAAAGTCCAAACTCAACGAGGCGTTGAGTATGAAGTGGCCAAGATCCTGGACTCACGTCACCGTTACGGTCAACTACAATATCTTATTGACTGGAAGGGTTATGGTCCTGAGGAACGTTCGTGGACCAATGCTTCTGATGTCCATGCTCCTGCCTTGGTCCGGAGATTCCATTCCAAGTTTCCTCAAAAGCCAAAGAAGTGTCCTGGGGCCACTCCTAAAGGGGGGGGTGCTGTCACGATCCGGGTATCTGGACGCCATTTCTTACCCATCAGATGCCTCCTAAGGCTGGCTCAGCGCTCCAGGACCGGATCCCATCTGTTATCCTGATGTGTACATTCCTGTATCCTCTCCTGTCACTCTGGGACGCTGTCACAGTAAACGACATATTACACCTGGCATGGCGTCTCCCGCGGCCTCCGCCGCCGTCCCTGAACTTCTGCATGCAGAGTGTCTGAGTGGCGATTACGTCAGCCGCGGCCTCCGCTGTGTCCGCGTGGTTGGATGTGCATCTGTCAGCCTGGCGCCTCTTGTCTCCGGTGGCCGGCGCCGCCATTACTGTTTTCATTACCACATGGATTACAAACCAAACTTCCCTCCAAGTGTCTGCATGGGCGCAGCCATCTTGGATTCTGTCAGCTGATCATTTCCACCAATCTGTTCTCAGTATTGATAATCTGCATAATTGCCTAGCCAATCCCTTCCTTGCTGCAGGTATAAATACACTGTGCCTGAGCAAGGAAGGCGTCAGTGCTTTGGTTGTCAAACCTAGTTCCTGTTTGTCTCTCTCCTGTGATTGTCTTCCAGGTTCCAGCTCCTGTCTCAAGACTTCCACCATAGAGACCCGCACCAGCATTCCACCTGCGGTGTAGCCTGACTCTCCAATCCATTGTGGATTCATCTGTTTCCAGCTACAACATTACCTGCTTCCAGCTCAGCTTCCAGCAGAGTACAGCTTCCCTTAAAGGGCCGGTGTCCTTTCTACACTTTACCACTCTCCACCGGTATTATTATTTCTCCGCTCTCAAGTTCTACATTTCAGTTCATATTTCATCGCTCCCAAGTTCATTTATTATTTAACTGGTTCCAGCCAGTATCCACTCCGTGCTAACAACAGTCTGGTTCCAGCCAGTATCCACAGCAGCTGTTTTATCTTCAGCAACCCAGCTTTTCCTGGAACACCAGCTGGCACAATCCTGGGTTATCTCCATTGCTACAGTCGGGCCTGGTAAGGACTTTCCATCTAGAAGATCATAAGAACTATCTCACACTACCAGTGCCCTGTGGCTCCTGCCATCCTGTAGTACCCAGGAACTGTATTTATTCTTTGCTGACTTTTACGTTTTCTTTTACTGCTGCTGTGTTGCGGAGTTGTCATAATAAACATCATTGACTTTTATCCAAGTTGTCATGGTCACGCCTTCGGGCAGTTATTATTCATGTTACTTACATGTCCAGGGGTCTGATACAACCTCCCAGGTTCCGGTACATCTCAGCCCCTACAACTGAGGCTGCCTCCCGTCAGCTCAGGCCCTCAGTTGTGACAGATGGTAATAAGGCCTTTGATATGGTATTATGGCCACATCTGTTTACCGTATTGGAGAGAAGAGGGTTTGACGGGAGCTTTATTAACTATATACGATACCTCTATACTGCTCCATCTGTCTCTCTTCTAATTAATGGGATCAGAGGTCAACGATTTTTTTTGGAACGGGGAACCCGTCAGGGATGCCCTTTATCGCCCCTGCTATTTAATTTGGCCCTCGACCCGTTGCTTAGGACACTACAGGATTGGCCTGTCTTTAGAGGTATAAAAGTGGGTGGTCAGGAAATTAAACTTTCAGCTTTCGCTGATGACATCCTTCTTTATGTATCAGACCCCGAACATTCCCTAGCTCAGATCTTAAACAAGATTCAATTATTTGGCCGTATTTCGGGTTTCAGTATTAATATGGACAAATCTAAAGCTTTACTGTTGAGGGGCACTGTGACGTGCCCGACTTGGGCCACACGCTTCCCCTTACACTGGGTGTCCACATATATTATATACTTAGGTGTCATGGTGCCACGTTGTATCTCGGAACTATACAAACTCAAGGTACAGAAGGCCATACAAACCCTGACTGATGACATTAAGAGGTGGGAGCAGCTCCCATTGTCATATCTTGGTAGGGCCAACCTCTTAAAAATGGTGGCTATACCACGCATACTATACCCCCTCCAAACGCTTCCCATTCTGTTGACTAAACAGGACTCACAACAGATTAATAGACTTATTAGAACTTTCATATGGAAGGGTGGTCAAACACGTATTGCTTTGCGAAAACTTGCTCAACCTAAATCCAACGGAGGTATCAATTTTCCAGAAGTAGTGGTTTACAATCATGCCGCTCTTTTGAGACATTTAAGGGACTGGCTGCAAGGCAGCTCTACTTACATGAACACATCATTGGAGCAGTGCTTCCTACCGACTGTAGCTTTGACAAGTTTCCTTCACCAACACGACTGGGAAATACCTGATCACATTCGGTGTAACACCCTTTTATGGTCTACTAGGAAGATGTGGCATATACTACGACATGGCGCAAAATTGAACCCCTATTAATCCCTACATTTACCCCTAATTAAAAACCCTAACTTTTTGGACGGCATGGCTGCCCATCCTTTCAAATTGTGGAAGGAGGATGGTATAACGTCAATTCGCTCATTGGTATCAGTGGAAGACCACCGTCTGCTCACCCTTTCCGAGGTTTCAACGAGGCATGCTGTGATTGCCTCGTCTCTCCTTCCATTTTTACAAACACAATTCTATGTCAGGCATGTTCTAGCACACTTTGCGGATGGAGATTGGGCCAACACTTTGGATAGCCTCCTGACACACCCTGTACCGAGTCACAAGGCCATTTCCATTCACTATACTTTTTTGAGAAAAATATTGAATCATGCTACTGTGACGGGTGGTATGTCCTCCTGGTTGGCTCACTTTCCTGCCCTGACCATACCAACTATGGAAAAAACACTACTTTACTCCCGAAAAGTCCTCCCTGCAAGCATGTACACTGAATTGTTCCTTAATGTATATCACAATACCTACCTGTCCCCATTACGGCGCTTCCACATGGGAGCGACTGAATCGCACTCTTGCCCAAAATGCCACCAGAGTGAGGCTGATACCTTTCACTGTCTGTGGGCATGCCTGATTGTGCAATATTTCTGGCACTTAGTTAGGAGATATGCGGAGGCCAACCTAATAACCTATGTACCCTTTACCCCCGAATGGGCAGTTCTGGATATCATTGATCCTGCTCTCCGCATGCCATCGGAATGTAAAAAAATACTGATAGCCTTAAGTGCGGCAGGGAAAAAGACGATACTACAGGGATGGATAAACAGCACGCCACCACAGATACCACTATTTTTAAGTAAGCTAAATCACATTTTTAGGATGGACTGGGTGGAGGCTATTGTAGATAAAGGTAAATTCGTAGAACGATTCTTTAATCTTTGGGAATCCTATATCTCTACTTTACCCCTTAATACACGCCTACACATTCACAACAGCCTCAAGAACACAACATGGTACCTGACTAGATTGGCTGAACAGGACCAACCTATATCATTGGTCTAGGACTGGACGGTGGTGGCGGCTTCCCCCTGGATTGCCCACACCATGTATATTGGCGTCGGCGTAGCGAATGTTGCACTCTTGCAAAGCTAAGGTCTTTATTATTGGAAACAAAAAAAGGATCGATGTGCGGTTTCATATTACCTTGTTTAATCATTGTGTATTATTACTATATGATTTCTGTACATCATAATCTTTGTTGTGATTGTCCATGATGTCTCAATAAAAAATTGTTTTAAAATAAATAAATAAAAGGGGTAAAAACGTTCGAGATTGGGTGGTGCATACAGACATCACCAAACAAATCAAGGCAACAAAAGTTACAACTAGAAAGGCCTTGGGTTGTCATAAATGCTCAGGGTGCACAATGTGTAGTCATATGATAGTGGGGAAATACTTTCTACATCCACACACTGGTCGTAAATTTAAGATATGTCATGCTCTTACTTGTTCCACTACTTATGTGGTTTATTTGATTAAATGCCCCTGTGGGCTGCGTTATGTGGGGAAGACCATGCGCCCTTTTAAAGAGCGCATGGCATTCCATGAATCATCCATTAGAGCTGCATATAATGAAAAGGGATCAGACCAACCCATTGTGAAGCATTTTATGGAGGCTAGGCATAGTATTTATAGTTTTAGGCACATGATAATTGACCATATTGTAGATGATGGGAGGAGAGGTGATCGCCACAAGAGATTACTACAGTGTGAGGCAAAATGGATACATCTCCTTGATACAGTAAAACCAAGAGGATTAAATGAGCAATTAAACATGAGAGTATTTTTTGTGAAATAGGTCTAACCCTGTGTGACCCGAGGGTACAGAGAATTTAGAGTTATATTATGTGTTTGTCTCCGCATCATAGTTAGATGTGGCTTTGATGGAGATCGTAATGTATTATCATAATGTTTGTCTTACATGGAGTATTCTTCCATCCGGTTTATTATGTTTTTGATCTTATTATTGTGGATACTGTGTTATTGTTTTGTATTGTTGTATCCTTTAGGCAGTGAACGGGTTGCCGTGGTAACGTGTGCGGGCAGAAGTGAAGGACTGGACTGGGGGACTCCCGGAAGTCGGACACTTATGGATGGCAGCGTGCATGGGTGCCCGGGACCAGTCGAAAGGAGAGGGTATTTAAAGGTAATTATATTCACTTTGTTTGTATATGTGCTGCTTTATAAAGGGTAAATAAAACCCGAAACATTGCTGAACTAGCTGGCGTTTGTGTTATGTGATTAAGAAGTCTGCTGAGTACCATACCATTGGAGGGTGTATATATATATATATATATATATATATATACTACCATTCGACATTCATGGGCACTGTTCATAACAACACACTGGTGCTGAGGATTTGGGTTCACACACAGCCGCCCGGACAGAGAGGAGAGGAGCAGCGGTACGGGGGAGAAGGAGGAGGAGGGTGGTGGAGGAGGGAGCCGCAGCAGCGCTTTACTACTGGTTGAGGCCAGTGGCGGAACTAGCGAGCGGTGGGCCCATGTGTGACAAAATGGCTTGCCCCCCCCCCCCCATCCCATCCAAGTCCACCCCCTCACCCCTGGAGAGGATCTGATGAGGGGGACCTGCTCAGGGCCAGAGAAATGGATACCTAGCAACAGTGCCGTAACTAGACATTTTAGCACTGTGTGCAAGAAACAGCATTGGAGCCCCACCCCTGCATGCAAAACAGGGGCAGTACATAGTGGCGTGGCTTCGTGGGGAAGGGGTGTGGCCACAAAATAATACAAATTCATAAAACGGTGCACAGTAGTCTCCATTATTCAAATTACGCCGCACAGTAGCACCACTACACCAGGTAGAGACCCTTTTACACCTTACGGCGGACAGATTCCTCTTTTTACACATTACAGCAGACAGCGTCCCCTTTTTACACATTACGGCAGACAGCGTCCCCCTTTTTTACACATAACGGCAGACAGCGTGCCTATGATTAAGCTCATGCGAAACGGTCGTTAGGAGACAGCTCACACGCAGTGTGTCTGTCAAATAGCATTTTTTAAATGTTCAGTCACTGCATATAGAAATATCCATTGTTTAATATAAATGTTCCTTATATATTGTAAGTTGTGACACAAGCTTGTAGCGTACTGCAAAGCCGCAGCTGCAGCCGAGGCGGGACATACACCCGGCGGCCTCGCACTGACGGATATCATCAGCAGTGCGTGTGACCTGTTAGACGGGAAGCGGTGGTCAGCGGCCGTAGCGGGACACTCACCCGGCGGCCCGCACTGACGGATACCACTATTGGTGACCGCACCCTGGGTAACGGGAAGCGGGGGTCAGCGGCTGCACGGCAGTACAGCTTGCGGTTCTAGCAAGCTGTGCTCTAGACGGCTCCCTATCACACTATATATAAGCTGGAAATTGGGTGCATGTTATAATACAATACATCTCCATATAAAGATATATCTATCTACTTTATTGTATTAGCATTGTCTAACAAGATTTATAAATGGGAGATGTGAAAGGTATTATAAACAGGTAGCCGCTACACCTCTGTATTATCTAACACACCTGTCTACACTAGGAACTTAACCTGAGTAATAAACACTAATAATCGTGTGGAACATAGTGTTATTACCCTGAAAGGGAATGCTATGTGGACCCCTGACCATATGTGTGGAACTGCAGGCACAAGCTACGACCAGCAGGTATAAGCTGGGTCACGTAATAGAAGGATAATATTTTAGCTTTGCCCAAAACAGTATATGATTTCTCTATCGTCCTAAGTGGATGCTGGGGTTCCTGAAAGGACCATGGGGAATAGCGGCTCCGCAGGAGACAGGGCACAAAAAAGTAAAGCTTTTACCAGATCAGGTGGTGTGCACTGGCTCCTCCCCCTATGACCCTCCTCCAGACTCCAGTTAGATTTTGTGCCCGAACGAGAAGGGTGCAATCTAGGTGGCTCTCCTAAAGAGCTGCTTAGAGAAAGTTTAGCTTAGGTTTTTTACTTTACAGTGAGTCCTGCTGGCAACAGGATCACTGCAACGAGGGACTTAGGGGAGAAGTAGTGAACTCACCTGCGTGCAGAGTGGATTTGCTGCTTGGCTACTGGACACTAGCTCCAGAGGGACGATCACAGGTACAGCCTGGATGGTCACCGGAGCCGCGCCGCCGGCCCCCTTGCAGACGCTGAAGAGAGAAGAGGTCCAAAATCGGCGGCTGAAGACTCCTGAGTCTTCATAAAGGTAGCGCACAGCACTGCAGCTGTGCGCCATTTTCCTCTCAGCACACTTCACACAACAGTCACTGAGGGTGCAGAGCGCTGGGGGGGGCGCTCTGAGAGGCAAATAAAAACCTTATTAGAGGCAAAAAATACCTCACATATAGCCCACAGAGGCTATATGGAGATATTTAACCCCTGCCTAACTTCAAAAATAGCGGGAGACGAGCCCGCCGAAAAAGGGGCGGGGCCTATCTCCTCAGCACACAGCGCCATTTTCTCTCACAGAAAAGCTGGAGAGAAGGCTCCCAGGCTCTCCCCTGCACTGCACTACAGAAACAGGGTTAAAACAGAGAGGGGGGGCACTGATTTTGGCGATATTGTATATATATAAAAGATGCTATAAGGGAGAAACACTTATATAAGGTTGTCCCTATATAATTATAGCGTTTTTGGTGTGTGCTGGCAGACTCTCCCTCTGTCTCCCCAAAGGGCTAGTGGGTCCTGTCCTCTGTCAGAGCATTCCCGGTGTGTGTGCTGTGTGTCGGTACGTGTGTGTCGACATGTATGAGGACGATGTTGGTGAGGAGGCGGAGAAATTGCCTGTAATGGTGATGTCACTCTCTAGGGAGTCGACACCGGAATGGATGGCTTATTTAGAGAATTACGTGAGAATGTCAACACGCTGCAAGGTCGGTTGACGACATGAGACGGCCGACAATCTATTAGGACCGGTCCAGGCGTCTCAGAAACACCGTCAGGGGTTTTAAAAACGCCCATTTACCTCAGTCGGTCGACACAGACACAGACACGGACACTGAATACAGTGTCGACGGTGAATAAACAAACGTATTTCTCATTAGGGCCACACGTTAAGGGCAATGAAGGAGGTGTTACGTGTTTCTGATACTACAAGTACCACAAGAAAGGGTATTATGTGGGAGTGAAAAAACTACCTGTAGTTTTTCCTGAATCAGATAAAATAAAATGAAGTGTGTGATGATGCGTAGGGTTACCCCGATAGCAAATATTGGCGTTATACCCTTTCCCGCCAGAAATTAGGGTACGTTGGGAAACACCCCTTAGGGTGATAAGGCGCTCACACGCTTATCAAGTGGCGTTACCGTCTCCAGATACGGCCGCCCTCAAGGAGCCAGCTGATAGGAAGCTGGAAAAATATCCTAAAAAGTATATACACACATACGGTGGTTATACTGCGACCAGCGATCGCCATCAGCCTGGAGATGCAGTGCTGGGTTGGCTTGGTCGGATTCCCTGACTGAAAATATTTTATTCATGTAGAGCATTTAATAGGATGCATTCTATATATATGTATGTGAGATGCACAGAGGGATATTTGCTCTCTGGCATCAAGATAAGTGCGTTGTCCATATCTCCCAGAAGATGTCAGGGACACGACAGTGGTCAGGTGATACAGATCCCATACGGCAGATGGAAGTATTGCTGTATAAAGGGAAGGAGTTATTTGGGGGTCGGTCCATCGGACCTGGGGACCACAGCAACAGCTGGGAAATCCAACCTTTTTTACCCCAAGTTACATCTCAGCTAAAAAAGACACCGTCTTTTCAGCCTCAATCTTTCCTTTCCCATGAGGGCATGCAGGCAAAAGGCCAGTCATATCTGCCCAGACATAGAGGTAAGGGAAGTAGACTGCAGCAGGCAGCCCTTTCCCAGGAAAAGAAGCCCTCCACCGCGTCTGCCAAGTCCTCAGCATGACGCTGGGGCCGTGCAAGCGGACTCAAGGTGGGGGGGTAGTCTCAAGAGTCTCAGGGCGCAGTGGGATCACTCGCAAGTTGACCCCTAGATCGTACGAGTATTATCCCAGGGGTAAAGATTGGAGAGTCGAGACATCTTCTCCTCGCAGGTTCCTGAAGTCTGCTTTACCAACGGCTCCCTCCGACAGGGAGGCAGCATTGGAAACAATTCACAAGCTGTATATCCAGCAGGTGATAATCAAAGTACCCCTCCTACGACAAGGAAAAGGGTATTATTTTTCCACACTATATTGTGGTACTGAAGCCAGACGGCTTGGTGACACATAGTCTAAATCTAAAATGTTTTGAACACTTACATAAAAGGTTCAAATCGAGATAAAGTCACTCAGAGCAGTGATAGCGAACCGGAAAAAAGGGGACTATATGGTGTCCCTGGACATCAAGGATTACCTCCATGTCCAAATTTTGTCCTTCTCATCAAGGGTACCTCTGGTTCGTGGTACAGAACTGTCAATATCAGTTTCAGACGATGCCGTTTGAATTATCCACGGCACCCCGGGCCTTTTTACCAAGGTAATGGCCGAAAAGATGTTTCTTCAAAGAAAAAAGGCATCTAAATTATCCCTTACTTGCACGACCTAAAAAGGGCAAGTTCCAGAGAACAGTTGGAGGTCGGAAGAGCACTATCTAAAGTAGTTCTTCGACGGCACGACTGGATTCTAAATATTCCAAGAATCGCAGCTGTTTTCCGACGATACGTCTGCTGTTCCTAGGGATGATTCTGGACACGGTTCAGAAAAAGGTTTTTCTTCCCGAGGAAAAAGCCAAGGAGTTATCCGACCTGTCAGGAACCTCCTAAAACCAGGAAAGGTGTCTGTACATCAATGCACAAGAGTCCTGGGAAAAATGGTGGCTTTTTACGAAGCAATTCCATTCGGCAGATTCCATGCAAGAATTTTCCAAAGGGATCTGTTGGACAAATGGTCAGGGTCGCATCCTCAGATGCACCTGCGAATAACCCTGTCGCCAAGGACAAGGGTATATCTTCTGTGGTGGTTGCAAAAGGCTCATCTATTGGAGGGCCGCAGATTCGGCATACAGGATTTGATCCTGGTGACCACGGACGCCAGCCTGAGAGGTTGGGGAGCAGTCACACAAGGAAGAAACTTCCAGGGGGTATGGACGAACCTGGAAAAGTCTCTTCACATAAACATTCTGGTACTAAGAGCAATCTAAAATGCTCTAAGCCAGGCGGAACCACTCCTGCAAGGAAAACCGGTGTTGATTCAGTCGGACAACATCACGGCGGTCGCCCATGTAAACAGACAGGGCGGCACAAGAAGCAGGAGTGCAATGGCAGAAGCTGCCAAGATTCTTCGCTGGGCGGAGAATCACGTAATAGCACTGTCAGCAGTGTTCTTCCCGGGCGTGGACAACTGGGAAGCAGACTTCCTCAGCAGACACGATATTCACCCGGGAGAGGGGGGTCTTCATCCAGAAGTCTTCCACATGCTAATAAACTGTTGGGAAAGACCAATGGTAGACATGATGGCGTCTCGCCTCAACAAGAAACTGGACAAGTATTGCGCCAGGTCAAGAGATCCACAGGCAATAGCTGTGGACGCACTGGTAACACCTTGGGTGTACAAATCAGTATATGTGTTTCCTCCTCTGCCTCTCATACCAAAGGTATTGAAGATTATACGGTGAGGAGGAGTAAGAACAATACTAGTGGCTCCGGATTGGCCAAGAAGGACTTGGTACCCGGAACTTCAAGAGTTGGTCACGGACGACCCGTGCCCTCTACTTCTGAGAAGGGACCTGCTACAACAGGGTCCCTGTCTCTTTCAAGACTTACCGCGGCTGCGTTTGACGGCATGGCGGTTGAACGCCAGATCCTAAAAGGGAAAGGCATTCCAGAAGAAGTCATTCCTACCTTGATTAAGGCAAGGAAGGAAGTCACCGCGAAACATTATCACCGCATTTGGCGAAAATATGTCGCGTGGTGCGAGGATCGGAGTGTTCCGACGGAGGAATTTCAACTGGGTCGTTTCCTACTTTTCCTACAATCAGGATTGTCTATGGGTCTCAAATTGAGATCTATTAAGGTTCAAATTTCGGCCCTGTCAATATTCTTCCAAAAAGAATTGGCCTCAGTTCCTGAGGTACAGACTTTTGTTAAAGGAGTACTGCATATACAGCCTCCTGTGGTGCCTCCGGTGGCACCGTGGGATCTAAATGTAGTTTTAGATTTCCTCAAATCCCATTGGTTTGAACCATTGAAAAAGGTGGATTTTAAATATCTCACATGGAAAGTGACTATGTTACTGGCCCTGGCTTCCGCCAGGAGAGTATCTGAATTGGCGGCTTTATCTTATAAAAGCCCTTATCTAATCTTCCATTCGGATAGGGCAGAACTGAGGACTCGTCCGCATTTTCTCCCTAAGGTGGTATCAGCGTTTCACCTGAACCAACCTATTGTGGTGCCTGCGGCCACTGGCGACTTGGAGGACTCCAAGTTGTTGGACGTTGTCAGAGCCTTAAAAATATACATTTCAAGGACGGCTGAAGTCAGAAAATCTGACTCGCTGTTGATACTATATGCACCCAACAAGTTGGGTGCCCCTGCTTCTAAGCAGACGATTGCTCGTTGGATTTGTAACACAATTCAACTTGCTCATTCTGTGGCAGGCCTGCCACAGCCTAAATCTGTTAAGGCCCATTCCACAAGGAAGGTGGGCTCATCTTGGGCGGCTGCCCGAGGGGTCTCGGCATTACAATTCTGCCGAGCAGCTACGTGGTCGGGGGAAAACACGTTTGTAAAATTCTACAAATTTGATACCCTGGCAAAAGAGGACTTGGAATTCTCTCATTCGGTGCTGCAGAGTCATCCGCACTCTCCCGCCCGTTTGGGAGCTTTGGTATAATCCCCATGGTCCTTTCAGGAACCCCAGCATCCACTTAGGACGATAGAGAAAATAAGAATTTACTTACCGATAATTCTATTTCTCGGAGTCCGTAGTGGATGCTGGGCGCCCATCCCAAGTGCGGATTATCTGCAATACTGTACATAGTTATTGTTAACAAATTCGGGTTATATTGTTAAGGAGCCATCTTTAAGAGGCTCTTTCTGTTATCATACTGTTAACTGGGTTTAGATCACAAGTTGTACGGTGTGATTGGTGTGGCTGGTATGAGTCTTACCCGGGATTCAAATTGCCTCCCTTATTGTGTACGCTCGTCCGGGCACAGTACCTAACTGGAGTCTGGAGGAGGGTCATAGGGGGAGGAGCCAGTGCACACCACCTGATCTGGTAAAAGCTTTACTTTTTTGTGCCCTGTCTCCTGCGGAGCCGCTATTCCCCATGGTCCTTTCAGGAACCCCAGCATCCACTACGGACTCCGAGAAATAGAATTATCGGTAAGTAAATTCTTATTATAACATATTACCTATAATATATCATCGCCACGACCAGCAGGTATTAGCTGGGGTATGTAAGAGAAGGACAATATATTAGCTCTGTCCAAATACCATACGATATAGTGCATTTATAACATACTATTCTAGTGGGCGAGGTGTAAGATCTAGGGCCCTCATTCCGAGTTGATCGCTCGGTATTTTTCATCGCATCGCAGTGAAATTCCGCTTAGTACGCATGCGCAATATTCGCACTGCGACTGCGCCAAGTAATTTTACAATGGAGATAGTATTTTTACTCACGGCTTTTTCATCGCTCCGGCGATCGTAATGTGATTGACAGGAAATGGGTGTTACTGGGCGGAAACAGGCCGTTTTATGGGCGTGCGGGAAAAAACGCTACCGTTTCCGGAAAAAACGCAGGAGTGGCCGGGGAAACGGGGGAGTGTCTGGGCGAACGCTGGGTGTGTTTGTGACGTCAAAACAGGAACGACAAGCACTGAACTGATCGCACAGGCAGAGTAAGTCTGAAGCTACTCTGAAACTGCTAAGTAGTTAGTAATCGCAATATTGCGAATACATCGTTCGCAATTTTAAGAAGCTAAGATTCACTCCCAGTAGGCGGCGGCTTAGCGTGTGTAACTCTGCTAAAATCGCCTTGCGAGCGATCAACTCGGAATGAGGGCCCAGGTGCTAACACGGATATACATCTTAATTTGGATGTGGGAGTATAAGCCACAATCGGGGGGCACAAATCATCTATTAGCATAGTGCTTGTTATAGAAAATAAACTGGCAATATTCCTGAACAATTGGCAGGGAACACATTTGTCCTTTGAATGTATTTAACATGAACTAAGATCAATAATACAGGCAGGCAAAAATAGCATGTGTAGATTGTCAACTTAGTAGTGTCATATTGTACGACTATCTTCAGTCTCATCACATTAATATTCCATCTGTATTGAAATGTTTAATCGGATGAACTATAAGTAAAGTACAATACAGTAGAAAATATTATCAAGAAATAGAAATTGAATAATAGGGGGCTATAAAGGATTATTCTGTAAAACAGATAGCTACAATAAAGGACTCATTACAGGTATCACACAGGGCATGAGTGCCTGATTATAAAACTTGGAAAAGAGTGGTGCGCACACTCCCAAGAATAAGGGATTGTCAGCTAAGAATGACAATCTAGTCCTTTACAGCTCTCACAGTAGCACTTACAAAGGATACATTTGTTTCCAATAGGATGGTAAAGAAATGATTTCTGTAACAAAAATGGATACATTCTAAACACTTGAGAGAGTGAAAAATTAAAGGCAGCAGTGACTGAATTTTTAGCTTCATTTCACATTTTGTTTATTATTTTTGCACTGGTTTTCACTTGCACAATATTTTCGCAGATGTTTTAAGATAATAAAATAAAAGTTATATTTTAACATTAGTGGTCAAATATCATTCAGATATTTGACTTTAAGTATAGTGTCACAAAGTCCGAGTGTGCCCATAATAGGGAATACTTCCTTCTTCTGGTTTCTACATATGTATAATTTATTCCCAGGAGCACCTCCCATAGAATATAAGTGATAGATAAACAATAAGATTTAATATATGGGAAAGGACCGTATGTGACTTACTGAATAATCATTGTCTAATACATATATAGGTCTGTGCGACCCCCCTTTTTCTTTTTTCTTTTTTCTACCCAGCGTGCCCTTTTTACACATAACGGCAGACAGTGTGCCCTTGTTACACATAGCAGCAGACAGCGTGCCCTTGTTACACATAGCGGCAGACAGCGTACACTTTTTACAAATAACGGCAGACAGCGTGCCCTTGTTACACATAGCGGCAGACAGCGTGCCCTTGTTACACATAGCGGCAGACAGCGTACACTTTTTACAAATAACGGCAGACAGCGTGCCCTTGTTAAACATAGCGGCAGACAGCGTACACTTTTTACAAATAACGGCAGACAGCGTGCCCTTGTTAAACATAGCGGCAGACAGCGTACACTTTTTTCACATAACGGCAGACAGCGTGCCCTTGTTAAACATAGCGGCAGACAGCGTACACTTTTTTCACATAACGGCAGACAGCGTGCCCTTGTTAAACATAACGGCAGACAGCGTACACTTTTTACACATAACGGCAGACAGCGTGCCCTTTTTACACATAATGGCAGACAGCGTCCCCTTTTTACACATTACGGCAGACAGCGTGCCCTTGTTACACATTACGGCAGGCAGATTCCCCCTTTTTACACATTGCAGCAGACAGCGTGCCCTTGTTACATATTGCGGCAAACAGATTCCCCCTTTTTACACATTGCGGCAGGCAGATTCCCCGTTTTTACACATTGCGGCAGGCAGATTCCCGGTTTTTACACATTGCGGCACACAGTCCCCCTTTTTTGTAGGAAAGAAAGAAAAAGAAAGAAAGAGAAAGAAAGAAACAAAGGACAGAAAGAAAGAAGAATTATACTTACCCTCTCCGCTGGCTCAGGCTCCTCGGTGCAGCGTCAGACGATTCCCGGGCAGTAGGGGAGGTGGAGGAGGGAGGTGGAGGAGGGAGCCGCAGCAGCGCTGTGTTATTGGTGGAGGCGCTGCTGCTGCTGCCCCTCTGCTTCACTATAGGCTGTTCTCAGAAGACAGCCTATAGTGAAGCAGAGGGGCAGCAGCAGCAGCGCCTCCACCAGTAGTAAAGCGCTGCTGCGGCTCCCTCCTCCACCTCCCTCCTCCACCTTCTCCCCCCGTACCGCTGCTCCTCTCATCTCCGGGCGGCTGTGCGCTGCGGGCAGCAGTTGCCCGCAGCGCACAGCGGCATGTAATGAGTCAGTTTGACTCATTACATGCTTGGGCCCCTGGACAGAGGCGGGCCCCAGTGCAACGCACTGGTTGCACTGGCGGTAGTTCCGCCTCTGGATGAGGCGCTGCTGCTGCTGGCCCTCTGCTTCACTATAGGCTGTCTTCCGAGAACAGCCTATAGTGAAGCAGAGGGGCAGCAGCAGCAGCACCTCCACCAATAACACAGCGCTGCTGCGGCTCCCTCCTCCACCTCCCTCCTCCTCCTTCTCTCCTGCCCTGGAATCCTGACCAGAAGCTGCACCGAGGAGCCTGAGCCAGCGGAGAGGGTAAGTATAATTCATTCATTCATTCATTCTTTCTTTCTTTCTTTCTTTCTTTCTTTCTTTCTTTCTTTCTTTCTTTCTTTTCTTTTCTTTTCTTTCTTTCTACAAAAAGGGGGACTGTCTGCCACAATGTGTAAAAAGGGGGAATCTGCTTGCCGCTATGTGTACAAAGGGGGAATCTGCCTGCCGCAATGTGTAAAAAGGGGGAATCTGCTTGCCGCAATGTGTAAAAAGGGGGAATCTGCTTGCCGCAATGTGTAAAAAGGGGAATCTGCCTGCCGCAATGTGTAAAAAGGGGAAATCTGCCTGCCGCAATGTGTAAAAAGGGGGATGCTGACTGCCGTAATGTGTAACAAGGGCACGCTGTCTGCTGTAATGTGTAAAAAGTGTACGCTGTCTGCCGTTATGTGTAAAAAGTGTACGCTGTCTGCCGCTATGTGTAACAAGGGCACGCTGTCTGCCGTTATGTGTAAAAAGGGCACGCTGTCTGCCGCTATGTTTAACAAGGGCACGCTGGCTGCCGTTATTTGTAAAAAGTGTACGCTGTCTGCCGCTATGTGTAGCAAGGGCACGCTGTCTGCCGTTATGTGTAAAAAGGGCATGCTGTCTGCCGCTATGTGTAAAAAAGTCACGCTGTCTGCCGCTATGTGTAAAAAGGGGGACGCTGTCTGCCGTAATGTGTAAAAAGGGGACGCTGTCTGCTGTAATGTGTAAAAAGAGGAATCTGTCCACCGTAAGGTGTAAAAGGGGCTCTACCTGGTGTAGTGATGCTACTGTGCGGCGTAATTTGAACAATGGAGACTACTGTGCACAGTTTTATGAATTGGTATTATTTTGTGGCCACACCCCTTTCCCACGAAGCCACGCCACTATGTATTTTTGCGCGCGCCTACGGCGCGCACTGACCCTGTTCTGCATGCAGGGGTGGGGCTCCGATGTCGTTTCTTGCACACAGTGCTAAAATGTCAAGTTACGGCACTGTTGCTAGGTATCCATTTCTCTGGCCCTGAGCAGGTCCCCCTCACCAGATCCTCTCCAGGGGTGAGGGGGTGGACTTGGATGGGATGGGGGGCCCAAAGCATTTTGTCGCACCTGGGCCCACCGCTCGCTAGTTCCGCCACTGTACACATGGACACTATACAGTGGTCCATTATATACACACTGACACTACACAGGGGTCAATTATATACACACTGACACTACACAGGGGGGGCCATATACACACTAACACCACACATGGGTCCATTATATACACACTGACACCACACAGGGGGCCATATACACACTGACACTACACAGGGGGCCATATACACACTGACACTACACAGGGGTCCATTATATACACACTGACACTACACTGGGGTCCATTATACACACACTGAACCTACGCAGGGATCCATTATATACACACTGACACTACACAGCGGTCCATATACACATGGACACTATACAGTGGTCCATTATATACACACTGACACTACACAGGGGTCAATTATATACACACTGATACGACACAGGGGTCCATTATATACACACTGACACTACACAGGGGTCCATTATATACACACTGACACTACACAGGGGTCCATTATAAACACACTGACATTACACAGGGGTCCATTATTTACTCACTGACACTACACAGGGGTCCATTATTTACACACTGACACTACACAGGGGGTCATATACACACTGACACTACACAGGGGTACATTATATACACACTGACACTACACAGGGGTACATTATATACACACTGACACTACACAGCGGTCCTGACACTACACAGGGGTCCATTATATACACACTGACACTACACAGGGGTCCATTATATAAACACTGACACTACACATAGTTTCATATAAACACAGACACTTTGTAGGGTTCATGCACATTCACAAATTGTCAGTTGACACTATACAGAGTTCCTTTATATGTGATCGCGGGGAGTGGGGGACATCTAATATTATTAGGACTGTTGGGCTGGAGATAAAGACTCTCTTACCGCCAGTAATAGGAACACCGATCCTTCTGATCCCCTTCCACTCTGCCTCCGCTGCTACGATCCCGGACTGACAGGGATGCCCATTTCCGCTACGGGCACGCTGCTACCCCGGTGTGTGTGGTTTATGGCTGTCGCGGGTGCCGGCACGTGGGGGATGGTTGCGCAGTGATCGTGCACACTTGCAAAAGTACGCAGGGTTGGGGAATGGGAGTGAGACAGTGTGCGCTGATAGGGGCAGTGTGGCGGAGGTGATGGCAGCAGCCTCTGGGAGATTGGTTTTGGATGCTGAATGACACACACACCACATCTGGTCCCGTGTAGCTCCGACCCCTGAGGTCCCGTGTAGCCCTGCCACTCAGTTCCGCATATCTCCGCCACCTTTTTGGCTGAACAGTGACACTGCCATTGTCACAGGGCAGGGGGAGAAGGAGGCTAGAAGCTGCCGGCGCCGCTGTCTATTAGTGTGATAGGCGCAACTGGCAGCAGCGGCAGGGGAGACAGACAGGCGGCGCAGCAGGCCAGGGATGCAGAGCAGGGAGAGCGCCTTTCCACCCTGGCGTCTCCCTGCCTGGCATCCCTTCGCTGAGCGGGTTGCGCCAGGCCTGGGTAGAAACAATTTTAAAATTTTACTATTATTATATTTTTATATTTATGATTTTTACATTTACATTTGAATTAGTAGACTGTATAAGTATTTTATAATTTTTTTATATTTGTATTATAGTAGAAACAATGTAAAAAAAATTCTACTTTTACATTTTTAGATTTACAATTTATACATTTACATTTGAATTTGATTGTATAAGTATTTTATGATTTACAGAAATGTTTGTTACAGTTAGAAAAATAGAATTTTTACGTTTTCCTCTTTTTCTATTTTAAGATTTTTATGTGTTCATATATTTTAAGTTTTTTATAATAAAATAATATCAAAACAGGTGTGTGATGGGTTGGTTAGAAGGTGAGGATGGAGGCCTGCTTTTTTTTTACATTTACATTTTAATATTTAGGACCTGATTCAGCTGAAGGTGCAGTTTTGCTAAATTAGCAAAGCTGCAACTGGCTAAAATCACACATTGGGGGCCGCACAGTACAGCGCAAGTCTGCCCAGCATGCCAATGGCAGCCAGCGATGCGATCGCAATTCAATTGTGATGGCATTGCTGATTAAGGGAAGCCACCCCGCCTTCGCAGCCTGACTGCAATAGCAGTCGAGACGCCACCATTTTCTCTATCGCTGCAGCCATGTGTGATGTGATGCAGCTGCTTCCATTTCCTATGCCACGCCCCTGCTATGACAACTCGCGTCGATACCCACAACTGCTCCATGAATGCTTTGCCACCCATGACTGTCCTACGAATGCTTTGCTGCCCCAAGACCGCCCCACAAATGCCTCAGCAAATGGGGATATGCGATTTCACTAGAGATGTGCACTTGAAATTTTTCGGGTTTTGTGTTTTGGTTTTGGGTTCGGTTCCGCGGCCGTGTTTTGGGTTCGACCGCGTTTTGGCATAACCTCACCGAATTTTTTTTGTCGGATTCGGGTGTGTTTTGGATTCGGGTGTTTTTTTCAAAAAACACTAAAAAACAGCTTAAATCATAGAATTTGTGGGTCATTTTGATCCCAACGTATTATTAACCTCAAAAACCATAATTTCCACTCATTTTCAGTCTATTCTGAACACCTCACACCTCACAATATTATTTTTAGTCCTAAAATTTGCACCGAGGTCGCTGGATGACTAAGCTAAGCGACCCTAGTGGCCGACACAAACACCTGGCCCATCTAGGAGTGGCACTGCAGTGTCACGCAGGATGGCCCTTCCAAAAAAGACTCCCCAAACAGCACATGACGCAAAGAAAAAAAGAGGCGCAATGAGGTAGCTGTGTGAGTAAGATAAGCGACCCTAGTGGCCGACACAAACACCTGGCCCATCTAGGAGTGGCACTGCAGTGTCACGCAGGATGGCCCTTCCAAAAAACACTCCCCAAACAGCACATGACGCAAAGAAAAAAAGGCGCAATGAGGTAGCTGTGTGAGTAAGGTAAGCGACCCTAGTGGCCGACACAAACACCTGGCCCATCTAGGAGTGGCACTGCAGTGTCACGCAGGATGGCCCTTCCAAAAAACACTCCCCAAACAGCACATGACGCAAAGAAAAAAAGAGGCGCAATGAGGTAGCTGTGTGAGTAAGATAAGCGACCCTAGTGGCCGACACAAACACCTGGCCCATCTAGGAGTGGCACTGCAGTGTCACGCAGGATGGCCCTTCCAAAAAACACTCCCCAAACAGCACATGACGCAAAGAAAAAAAGAGGCGCAATGAGGTAGCTGTGTGAGTAAGATAAGCGACCCTAGTGGCCGACACAAACACCTGGCCCATCTAGGAGTGGCACTGCAGTGTCACGCAGGATGGCCCTTCCAAAAAACACTCCCCAAACAGCACATGACGCAAAGAAAAAAAGAGGCGCAATGAGGTAGCTGTGTGAGTAAGGTAAGCGACCCTAGTGGCCGACACAAACACCTGGCCCATCTAGGAGTGGCACTGCAGTGTCACGCAGGATGGCCCTTCCAAAAAACACTCCCCAAACAGCACATGACGCAAAGAAAAAAAGAGGTGCAATGAGGTAGCTGTGTGAGTAAGGTAAGCGACCCTAGTGGCCGACACAAACACCTGGCCCATCTAGGAGTGGCACTGCAGTGTCACGTAGGATGGCCCTTCCAAAAAACACTCCCCAAACAGCACATGACGCAAAGAAAAAAAGAGGCGCAATGAGGTAGCTGTGTGAGTAAGGTAAGCGACCCTAGTGGCCGACACAAACACCTGGCCCATCTAGGAGTGGCACTGCAGTGTCACGCAGGATGGCCCTTCCAAAAAACACTCCCCAAACAGCACATGACGCAAAGAAAAAAAGAGGCGCAATGAGGTAGCTGTGTGAGTAAGATAAGCGACCCTAGTGGCCGACACAAACACCTGGCCCATCTAGGAGTGGCACTGCAGTGTCACGCAGGATGGCCCTTCCAAAAAACACTCCCCAAACAGCACATGACGCAAAGAAAAAAAGAGGCGCAATGAGGTAGCTGTGTGAGTAAGGTAAGCGACCCTAGTGGCCGACACAAACACCTGGCCCATCTAGGAGTGGCACTGCAGTGTCACGCAGGATGGCCCTTCCAGAAAACACTCCCCAAACAGCACATGACGCAAAGAAAAAAAGAGGCGCAATGAGGTAGCTGTGTGAGTAAGATAAGCGACCCTAGTGGCCGACACAAACACCTGGCCCATCTAGGAGTGGCACTGCAGTGTCACGCAAGATGGCCCTTCAAAAAAATACTCCCCAAACAGCACATGACGCAAAGAAAAATTAAAGAAAAAAGAGGTGCAAGATGGAATTGTCCTTGGGCCCTCCCACCCACCCTTATGTTGTATAAACAGGACATGCACACTTTAACCAACCCATCATTTCAGTGACAGGGTCTGCCACACGACTGTGACTGAAATGACGGGTTGGTTTGGACCCCCACCAAAAAAGAAGCAATTAATCTCTCCCTGCACAAACTGGCTCTACAGAGGCAAGATGTCCACCTCATCATCATCCTCCGATATATCACCTTGTACATCCCCCTCCTCACAGATTATCAATTCGTCCCCACTGGAATCCACCATCTCAGCTCCCTGTGTACTTTGTGGAGGCAATTGCTGCTGGTCAATGTCTCCTCGGAGGAATTGATTATAATTCATTTTAATGAACATCATCTTCTCCACATTTTCTGGAAGTAACCTCGTACGCCGATTGCTGACAAGGTGAGCGGCGGCACTAAACACTCTTTCGGAGTACACACTTGTGGGAGGGCAACTTAGGTAGAATAAAGCCAGTTTGTGCAAGGGCCTCCAAATTGCCTCTTTTTCCTGCCAGTATAAGTACGGACTGTCTGACGTGCCTACTTGGATGCGGTCACTCATATAATCCTCCACCATTCTTTCAATGGGGAGAGAATCATATGCAGTGCCAGTAGACGACATGTCCGTATCCGTAATCGTTGGCAGGTCCTTCAGTCCGGACCAGATGTCAGCATCAGCAGTCGCTCCAGACTGCCCTGCATCACCGCCAGCGGGTGGGCTCGGAATTCTGAGCCTTTTCCTCGCACCCCCAGTTGCGGGAGAATGTGAAGGAGGAGATGTTGACAGGTCGCGTTCCGCTTGACTTGACAATTTTCTCACCAGCATGTCTTTGAACCCCAGCAGACTTGTGTGTGCCGGAAAGAGAGATCCAAGGTAGGTTTTAAATCTAGGATCGAGCACGGTGGCCAAAATGTAGTGCTCTGATTTCAACAGATTGACCACCCGTGAATCCTTGTTAAGCGAATTAAGGGCTCCATCCACAAGTCCCACATGCCTAGCGGAATCGCTCCGTGTTAGCTCCTCCTTCAATGTCTCCAGCTTCTTCTGCAAAAGCCTGATGAGGGGAATGACCTGACTCAGGCTGGCAGTGTCTGAACTGACTTCACGTGTGGCAAGTTCAAAGGGCAGCAGAACCTTGCACAACGTTGAAATCATTCTCCACTGCGCTTGAGACAGGTGCATTCCACCTCCTATATCGTGCTCAATTGTATAGGCTTGAATGGCCTTTTGCTGCTCCTCCAACCTCTGAAGCATATATAGGGTTGAATTCCACCTCGTTACCACTTCTTGCTTCAGATGATGGCAGGGCAGGTTCAGGCGTTTTTGGTGGTGCTCCAGTCTTCTGTACGTGGTGCATGTACGCCGAAAGTGTCCCGCAATTCTTCTGGCCACCGACAGCATCTCTTGCACGCCCCTCTCGTTTTTTAAATAATTCTGCACCACCAAATTCAAGGTATGTGCAAAACATGGGACGTGCTGGAATTTGCCCATATTTAATGCACACACAATATTGCTGGCGTTGTCCGATGCCACAAATCCACAGGAGAGTCCAATTGGGGTAAGCCATTCCGCGATGATCTTCTTCAGTTGCCGTAAGAGGTTTTCAGCTGTGTGCGTATTCTGGAAACCGGTGATACAAAGCGTAGCCTGCCTAGGAAAGAGTTGGCGTTTGCGAGATGCTGCTACTGGTGCCGCCGCTGCTGTTCTTGCGGCGGGAGTCCATACATCTACCCAGTGGGCTGTCACAGTCATATAGTCCTGACCCTGCCCTGCTCCACTTGTCCACATGTCTGTGGTTAAGTGGACATTGGGTACAACTGCATTTTTTAGGACACTGGTGAGTCTTTTTCTGACGTCCGTGTACATTCTCGGTATCGCCTGCCTAGAGAAGTGGAACCTAGATGGTATTTGGTAACGGGGGCACACTACCTCAAGAAATTGTCTAGTTCCCTGTGAACTAACGGCGGATACCGGACGCACGTCTAACACCAACATAGTTGTCAAGGCCTCAGTTATCCGCTTTGCAACAGGATGACTGCTGTGATATTTCATCTTCCTCGCAAAGGACTGTTGGACAGTCAGTTGCTTACTGGAAGTAGTACAAGTGGTCTTCCGACTTCCCCTCTGGGATGACCATCGACTCCCAGCAGCAACAACAGCAGCGCCAGCAGCAGTAGGCGTTACACGCAAGGATGCATCAGCGGAATCCCAGGCAGGAGAGGACTCGTCAGAATTGCCAGTGACATGGCCTGCAGGACTATTGGCATTCCTGGGGAAGGAGGAAATTGACACTGAGGGAGTTGGTGGGGTGGTTTGCGTGAGCTTGGTTACAAGAGGAAGGGATTTACTGGTCAGTGGACTGCTTCCGCTGTCGCCCAAAGTTTTTGAACTTGTCACTGACTTATTATGAATGCGCTGCAGGTGACGTATAAGGGAGGATGTTCCGAGGTGGTTAACGTCCTTACCCCTACTTATTACAGCTTGACAAAGGCAACACACGGCTTGACAAATGTTGTCCGCATTTCTGTTGAAATACTTCCACACCGAAGAGCTGATTTTTTTGGTATTTTCACCAGGCATGTCAATGGCCATATTCCTCCCACGGACAACAGGTGTCTCCCCGGGTGCCTGACTTAAACAAACCACCTCACCATCAGAATCCTCCTTGTCAATTTCCTCCCCAGCGCCAGCAACACCCATATCCTCCTCATCCTGGTGTACTTCAACACTGACATCTTCAATATGACTATCAGGAACTGGACTGCGGGTGCTCCTTCCAGCACTTGCAGGGGGCGTGCAAATGGTGGAAGGCGCATGCTCTTCACGTCCAGTGTTGGGAAAGTCAGGCATCGCAACCGACACAATTGGACTCTCCTTGTGGATTTGGGATTTCGAAGATCGCACAGTTCTTTGCTGTACTTTTGCCAGCTTGAGTCTTTTCATTTTTCTAGCGAGAGGCTGAGTGCTTCCATCCTCATGTGAAGCTGAACCACTAGCCATGAACATAGGCCAGGGCCTCAGCCATTCCTTGCCACTCCGTGTGGTAAATGGCATATTGGCAAGTTTACGCTTCTCCTCCGACAATTTTATTTTAGATTTTTGAGTCCTTTTTTTACTGATATTTGGTGTTTTGGATTTTACATGCTCTGTACTATGACATTGGGCATCGGCCTTGGCAGACGACGTTGCTGGCATTTCATCGTCTCGGCCATGACTAGTGGCAGCAGCTTCAGCACGAGGTGGAAGTCGATCTTGATCTTTCCCTATTTTTGGAACCTCAACATTTTTGTTCTCCATATTTTAATAGGCACAACTAAAAGGCACCTCAGGTAAACAATGGAGATGGATGGATACTAGTATACTTATGGATGGACGAGCGACTGCCGACACAGAGGTAGCTACAGCCGTGGACTACCGTACTGTGTCTGCTGCTAATATAGACTGGATGATAATGAGATAAAATTAAAATATATATATATATCACACTAGTACTGCAGCCGGACAGGTATATATTATGTTATGACGGACCTGCTGGACACTGTCTGTCAGCACTGCAGACTCCTAAAGTAAGCTACTAGTATCAAGAAGATAGAAAAAAAAAACCACGGGTAGGTGGTATACAATTATGGATGGACGAGCGACTGCCGACACAGAGGTAGCTACAGCCGTGGACTACCGTACTGTGTCTGCTGCTAATATAGACTGGATGATAATGAGATAAAATTAAAATATATATATATATATGACACTAGTACTGCAGCCGAACAGGTATATATTATGTAATGACGGACCTGCTGGACACTGTCTGTCAGCACTGCAGACTCCTAAAGTAAGCTACTAGTATCAAGAAGATAGAAAAAAAAAAACCACGGGTAGGTGGTATACAATTATGGATGGACGAGCGACTGCCGACACAGAGGTAGCTACAGCCGTGGACTACCGTACTGTGTCTGCTGCTAATATAGACTGGATGATAATGAGATAAAATTAAAATATATATATATATCACACTAGTACTGCAGCCAGACAGGTATATATTATGTAATGACGGACCTGCTGGACACTGTCTGTCAGCACTGCAGACTCCTAAAGTAAGCTACTAGTATCAAGAAGATAGAAAAAAAAAAACCACGGGTAGGTGGTATACAATTATGGATGGACGAGCGACTGCCGACACAGAGGTAGCTACAGCCGTGGACTACCGTACTGTGTCTGCTGCTAATATAGACTGGATGATAATGAGATAAAATTAAAATATATATATATATCACACTAGTACTGCAGCCGGACAGGTATATATTATGTAATGACGGACCTGCTGGACACTGTCTGTCAGCACTGCAGACTCCTAAAGTAAGCTACTAGTATCAAGAAGATATAAAAAAAAAAAAACCACGGGTAGGTGGTATACAATTATGGATGGACGAGCGACTGCCGACACAGAGGTAGCTACAGCCGTGGACTACCGTACTGTGTCTGCTGCTAATATAGACTGGATGATAATGAGATAAAATTAAAATATATATATATATCACACTAGTACTGCAGCCGGACAGGTATATATTATGTAATGACGGACCTGCTGGACACTGTCTGCAGAATGCGTTTATAAAAACACCACACGACGAGTGTTTAACTTTTTCAGGCAGACAATCACAATATACTGGTGGTCAGCAGACAATCACAATACTGGTGGTCAGTGGTCACTGGTCAGTCACATTGGCAGTGGCACTCTGGCAGCAAAAGTGTGCACTGTACTTAAATGTACTCCTGCTATAACTGCTCCCCAGTCTCCCCCACAATTAAGCTGTGTGAGCAGTGAGCACTCAGCAGTCAGATAATGATATACAGTATATGATGCAGCACACTGGGCTGAGCACAGATATGGTATGTGTGACTGTGTCACACTGTGCAGTGTGTATCGTTTTTTTTCAGGCAGAGAACGGATTAATTAAACTGGTGGCACTGGTCACTGGTCACACTATCAGCAGCAAGTAGTACTCCTCCTATATGCTCCCCAAAATTTGTGTCTCTCTCTAGTACTCTAGTCACTCTAAACGGAGAGGACGCCAGCCACGTCCTCTCCCTATCAATCTCAATGCACGTGTGAAAATGGCGGCGACGCGTGGCTCCTTATATAGAATCCGAGTCTCGCGATAGAATCCGAGCCTCGCGAGAATCCGACAGCGGGATGATGACGTTCGGGCGTGCTCGGGTTAACCGAGCAAGGCGGGAAGATCCGAGACGCTCGGCCCCGTGTAAAAAAACCTGAAGTTCGGGCGGGTTCGGATTCCGAGGAACCGAACCCGCTCATCTCTAGATTTCACCTCAGTAGCTTTTCAGAATTGTGGAATTGGCTGAACCGGCAAAGCAGGTTTTCAGAATGCTGGAATTGGCTGAACCAGCAAGGCAGGTTTTAAAAATTCTGGAATTGGCTGAACCAGCAAGGCAGGACAGTGCCAGGGTCTACGGTGGCGTTAAACCAGAGTGCGGCTGCGTAGTGCTAAAAGCCTCTGTTTTATGATAGGAAGAGTGATAAGTATTTTATAGTTTACTAAATAAATTGTTCTAAGTTTAATTTTTTTTTTTTTTTAAAGTTTAGTATTAACCATTTTTACATTTACATTTAAAACTTTAGTAGGGGGTATAAGTATTTTATAATTTGCTTACATTAGGGTTATAAGTAGAAATAACTTGTAAGTTTACTATTTTTACATTTTTATATTTATTATTTTTACATTTATAGTTGAATTAGTACCCTAGTACCCTATCTTTTTTACATTTCTGTTATAGGTAGAAACAATTTTTTATTTTATTTTTTACTTTTTTTTTTATTGAAGCATAAGCATCACTAAGAGACATAGAGATAAATTTCATGGTGGCCATGCAATATTTGGGCAGTTGGGGATTATTAAAGTAAGAAAAGGATAAGCACATGAGGGAAGAGGGCCCTACTCGTGAGAGCTTACATTCTAAAGAGGAGGGGCAGACAGACAGGGGTGACACAGATAGGGTAGACCAAGCATGGGACAGAGGGTTAGGATGAGATTTGGCTGGGTTTGGTAAAGAAGTGGGTCTTAAGAGCCCGTTTGAAGTTCTGTAGGGAGGTGGAGAGTCTGAGGGGGAGAGGAAAAGAATTCCAGAGAAAGGGAGCAGTACGTGAAAAATCTTGGAGATAGGAGTGGAAGTCAGAAGACAGGAGAGTCGGCGTGCATTAGCAGAGCGAAGAGGACAGGTGGGAGAGTAAAGGGAGATAAGATCAAAGATGTAAATGGGAGAGGACTGGGTGAGTGCTTTGTAAGTGAGTGTGAGATGTTTGAATTGGATTCTGAAAGGGAATGGAAGCCAGTGAAGGGCTTGTAGGAGAGGGGAGGTGGATGTAGTGCGTTTGGTGAGGAAGATGAGCCGTGCTGCAGCATTGAGGATAGATTGGAGTGGAGAAAGGTAATTGTCAGGGAGGCCAGGAGGAGATTACAGTAATCCAGTCTGGAAATAATCAGTGAGTGAATAATGGCCTTGGTGGCATCCGGGGTAGGAAAGGGTCTGATCTAGAGATGTGCGGCAGGCTCTTTTCATGTTTTTGTGTTTTGGTTCTAATTCCCCGCTCATGTTTTGGTTTTGGGTTGGTTTTGCCAAAACCACCCTTTCGTGTTTTGGTTTTAGATCTGGATGATTTTTTAAAACCCCCCCCCCCCATAATAACAGCTAAAATCACAGAATTTGGGGGTAATTTTGCTCCTATGGTATTATTAACCTCAATAACATTCATTCCCACTCATTTCCAGTCTATTCTGAACATCTCATACCTCACAATATTGTTTTTAGGCGGCCAAAAGGTTGTACCGAGGTGGCTGTATGACTAAGCTAAGCGAAACAAGTGTGTGGCACAAACACCTGACCCATCTAGGAGTGGCACTGCAGCTGCAGACAGGATGGGGCTTAAAAAAACTAGGCCCCATACTGCACATTATGCAAAGAAGTAAAAGAGGTGCAATGAGGTAGCGGGATGACTAAACTAAGCGACACAAGTGTGTGGCACAAACACCTGGCCCATCTAGGAGTGGCACTGCAGTGACAGACAGGATGGCACTTAAAAAAACTAGGCCCCAAACAGCACATGATGCAAAGAAGAAAAAGAGGTGCAAGATGGAATTGTCCTTGGGCATTCTTATGTACTTTTTCTATTTTGTGCTATTTTCAGGAAGCAGACTGAGAGGTAAATTTACTAAGAGTCGATTTTGGTTTTGGTTGAAAACGGTGTATTTACTAAAGACAAAATCGACTATAAATCTACTTTAGACTTAAATAGGCTATTGGACAAACAATCGGTAGTTTAGCATAGACTTCTACACAAATCTCTTATTTACTAACAGACGAATTGGAAACCTACTATGGGGGGCACCGAATGCGGTGATGCAAGACCCATTCTGCACATGCGCAGAGCGGGTCCTGGGCAGGTGCCCCACCATCGGAGATGTGCGCAAACCAGAATTAGAGGTACCACAGTAGCTTTTTGCATGTGGCATGATTTGTCCAATAGCAAACAGAAGCGGATTGGCCCACCAGGACACCATGACAGATTCCGATGGGCTGGTCCCATATCCCTCTCAGCCAGGCCGATTCACACTCAAGTTGGGCTGGCTCACACTGCTTCCAGTACTTGTAGTTCATTGGAACGCAGGGACGTGCGGTGAGCTAAATGGCTCAGAAGGCACTGGCTAGCACCAGAGCCAGATTTATACACAATATATGAGCCAAAGGGTACATCTGGGCATTATACACAGGTGCAGCAGTAAAAACCCCTGAAAATTTGGTGAGTTTTAATCAGAGATGAACGGAAAAGATTGCACCTGCTATAGACTTTTTACTCCTGACTTTTGGCTATAAAAATTATTAGAATAATGCAAAGAAGATATTTCTAACATATTCTTTGTATTTTTCATATACTTTACACAGTCAAAACCCTGGCACAAACGTTAGTATGACAGGAAAGGCTCTGCCTCACCTGCCTCACCCCACTGCACGTCACTGTCAATGGAACGCAATCTGGAAGTTAGGCTGGAAAGGACTTCCGGGTGCCACTAGCCATGAAAAGTGGTGAAGCTGTTCTACCAATGGGGGTCCTGGAGAAAGTTAACTAGCCCAACAGCATCAGTGAATCCGGCCAAAGGTACCTTCAACGAGCCCGACCAGGGAGCAACAGCATAGAAATGATCGGAGCCGGGTTCACTACACCCGCCGCCACCTTAGCTCCCGCACTCTCACTGAACTGGCCAGAGTGGCACCTGAGCACTGAAGGGGACCCGGCAGAGATGTTATTTTTAATAACATTATTTGCATTATCAGGTTGGTGTAAGGGTTAGGGCGTCCCCGGTCACAGTGTATGGTTTGGGGACTGGACAGGAGCAGGATGTACCTTGTTCTCAGGATGCCAGCTGATCAGGCTGCACTCACAGCCAGCCCTCGGACAATCTCTAATGCAAAGTCCTTCAGCCCTATAGCTGCCCAATGTCTGTCCATGATGATGGCCTATCTATGTAATGTGGTGCTATTTGTGTAATGAGGTGCTATACTTGTAATGTGGTGCTATTCGTATAATGCGGTGCTATACGTTTAGTGCGGTGCTATACCTGTAATGTGGTGCTATTCGTGTTATGTGGTGCTATTTTTGTAATGCAGTGCTATATGTGTAGTGTGGTTCTATACCTGTAATGCTATTCATGTTATGTGGTGCTATTTGTGTAATGCGGTGCTATACGTGTAGTGCGGTGCTATACATGCTATACATGTAATAATGTGGTGGCTATGTATGTAATGAGGGGCGGATTTACCACAGGGACATATTCTGCTGCACTGGTCCCCTGTGTTTCACTACTTCTGTGTGCTCCCTCCCTGTACTGTGCTGTATGTAGTGTGTGCTCCCTCCCTGTACTGTGCTGTATGTAGTGTGTGCCCCCTCCCTGTACTGTGCTGTATGTAGTGTGTGCTCCCTCCCTGTACTGTGCTGTATGTAGTGTTTGCTCCCTCCCTGTACTGTGCTGTATGTAGTGTGTGCTCCCTCCCTGTACTGTGCTGTATGTAGTGTGTGCTCCCCCTCCCTGTACTGTGCTGTATGTAGTGTGTGCTCCCTCCCTGTACTGTGCTGTATGTAGTATGTGCTCCCTCCCTGTACTGTGCTGTATGTAGTGTGTGCTCTCCCTCCCTGTACTGTGCTGTATGTAGTGTTTGCTCCCTCCCTGTACTGTGCTGTATGTAGTGTGTGCTCCCCCCCCCCTGTACTGTATGTAGTGTGTGCTCCCTCCCTGTACTGTGCTGTATGTAGTGTGTGCTCCCTCCCTGTACTGTGCTGTATGTAGTGTGTGCTCCCTCCCTGTACTGTGCTGTATGTAGTGTTTGCTCCCTCCCTGTACTGTGCTGTATGTAGTGTGTGCTCCCTCCCTGTACTGTGCTGTATGTAGTGTGTGCTCCCCCTCCCTGTACTGTGCTGTATGTAGTGTGTGCTCCCTCCCTGTACTGTGCTGTATGTAGTATGTGCTCCCTCCCTGTACTGTGCTGTATGTAGTGTGTGCTCTCCCTCCCTGTACTGTGCTGTATGTAGTGTTTGCTCCCTCCCTGTACTGTGCTGTATGTAGTGTGTGCTCCCCCTCCCTGTACTGTATGTAGTGTGTGCTCCCTCCCTGTACTGTGCTGTATGTAGTGTGTGCTCCCTCCCTGTACTGTGCTGTATGTAGTGTGTGCTCCCTCCCTGTACTGTGCTGTATGTAGTGTGTGCTCCCTCCCTGTACTGTGCTGTATGTAGTGTGTGCTCCCTCCCTGTACTGTGCTGTATGTAGTGTGTGCTCCCTCCCTGTACTGTGCTGTATGTAGTGTGTGCTCCCTCCCTGTACTGTGCTGTATGTAGTGTGTGCTCCCCCTCCCTGTACTGTGCTGTATGTAGTGTGTGCCCCCTCCCTGTACTGTGCTGTATGTAGTGTGTGCTCCCTCCCTGTACTGTGCTGTATGTAGTGTGTGCTCCCTCCCTGTACTGTGCTGTATGTAGTGTGTGCTCTCCCTCCCTGTACTGTGCTGTATGTAGTGTTTGCTCCCTCCCTGTACTGTGCTGTATGTAGTGTGTGCTTCCTCCCTGTACTGTGCTGTATGTGGTGTGTGCTCCCTCTCTGTACTGTGCTGTATGTAGTGTGTGCTCCCTCCCTGTACTGTGCGGTATGTAGTGTGTGCCCCCTCCCTGTACTGTGCTGTATGTAGTGTGTGCTCCCCCTCCCTGTACTGTGCTGTATGTAGTGTGTGCTCCCCCTCCCTGTACTGTGCTGTATGTGGTGTGTGCTCCCTCTCTGTACTGTGCTGTATGTAGTGTGTGCTCCCTCCCTGTACTGTGCGGTATGTAGTGTGTGCCCCCTCCCTGTACTGTGCTGTATGTAGTGTTTGCTCCCTCCCTGTACTGTGCTGTATGTTATGTGTGCTCCCCCTCCCTGTACTGTGCTGTATGTAGTGTGTGCCCCCTCCCTGTACTGTGCTGTATGTAGTGTGTGCTCCCTCCCTGTACTATGCTGTATGTAGTGTGTGCTCCCCCTCCCTGTACTGTGCTGTATGTTATGTGTGCTCCCCCTCCCTGTACTGTGCTGTATGTAGTGTGTACCCCCTCCCTGTACTGTGCTGTATGTTGTGTGTGGCTTGTGCTCCCCCTCCCTGTACTGTGCTGTATGTAGTGTGTGCCCCCTCCCTGTACTATGCTGTATGTAGTGTGTGCCCCCTCCCTGTACTGTGCTGTATGCATACCTCCCAACATTTCATCTTTACAAAGAGGGACACACGCGCGGCGAAGGTGCGCGCGCTCCCGAAAAAGGGTGTAGCCTAAGAAAAGGGGCGTGGCTTCGTGGAGGACCCACGGTCACGAGCCACGCCCCCATTTTTGTCACTGAGGGGGCATGCCCAGTGCTCTGTGAACCGCTGGCATGCCCCCTCTCCCTTTGACTTCAGTGAATAGACACTGTGCGCATGCGCACAGCATCTATTCACCACTGCTCTGCAAAGCAGGGCAGCGAGAGACAGAGCCTCCCAACTGCCCCCCACCGCCCCCACCGCGGGACACTGTGGCCCGCGGGTGGGACAGCGGGACAGTCCCCAAAAAACGGGACTATCCCACGAAAATCGGGACAGTTGGGAGGTATGCTGTATGTAGTGTGTGCTCCCTCCCTGTATTGTGCTGTATGTAGTGGGTCCAGGGGCGGATTGGGAACAAAAAGCGGCCCTGGAAAAATTTGTAATAGTGGCCCCACATTGGCAGCACCAGAGGTGTAAGGTCTTGCCATGGGCCATGGCAGCAGCACCCTCCCCCCAAGACTTTCCAGATAGTGGGCATGTCCAGCATGGATGGTATTTATGTGACCGGCGGTCGGGAGACTGACGGTCACATGACCTCCACCGATATCCCGCCCCCTCACTATCCCGATGGTCGGCATGCCGACCAACAGGGACTATTTCCACTCGTGGGTGTCCACAACACCCATAGAGTGGGAATAGAACCCGTGGTGACCACAGGTCGCCACAGAGCCCGCAGCATGGCGAGCGCAGTGAGCCCGCAAGGGGCTTGCTGCACTCGCCCCTCCCCGCCGGGATATCGGCATCGGTATGCTGCCGGGATCCCGGTGTCAGACATACTACACCCGTCCAGCATCAAAAGGGAAGTTAAAAATAAATAAAATTACATATTATGAGCACATTATATGATACGCCTTTAGAATTTAGGAAACTATGGGGGTAATTCTGAGTTGATCGCAGCAGGAATTTTGTTAGCAGTTGGGCAAAACCATGTGCACTGCAGGGGAGGCAGATATAACATGTGCAGAGAGAGTTAGATTTGGGTGGGTTATTTTGTTTCTGTGCAGGGTAAATACTGGTTGCTTTATTTTTACACTGCAATTTAGATTACAGATTGAACACACCACACCCAAATCTAACTCTCTCTGCACATGTTATATCTGCCTCCCCTGCAGTGCACATGTGTAACACCCACAAACCCATAACACATAACATTTGCGGTGCTGAAAACTTAAACTAAATTGTGGGGTGCTGATGTGAATCAGGTTCGGGTGATCAGAGCGGCAGACCTGCTTTACCTCTCAGATACAATGACAACACACACATATACAGGATCTAACTCCATTTTATTATCCTAACAAAATGAACAAGTGGCAGGAAAGCAGGAAACAGGTGCACAGTTGAAGCAGGCTGTTTAAGGCTTCTAAACTTAAGTCTCAGGTAACCAGCGTTTAACAATACAAGTGACAGGCAAGCAGGAAACAGGTGCACGGTTGGAGCAGGCTGGTTATGGCTTCTAAACTAAAGTCTCAGGTAACCTGCGTCAGCAATCCAAGTGGCAGGTAAGCAGGAAACAGGTGCACAGTTGAAGCAGCCTGGTTGTGGCTTCTAAACTAAAGTCTCAGGTGACCTGCGTCAGCAATACAGGTGGCAGGTAAGCAGGAAACAGGTGCACAATTGAAGCAGGCTGGTTATGGCTTTTAAACTAAAGTCTCAGGTAACCTGCGTCAGCAATCCAAGTGGCAGGTAAGCAGGAAACAGGTGCACAGTTGAAGCAGCCTGGTTGTGGCTTCTAAACTAAAGTCTCAGGTAACCTGCGTCAGCAATACAAGTGGCAGGTAAGCAGGAAACAGGTGCACAGTTGAAGCAGGCTGGATATGGCTTCTAAACTAAAGTCTCAGGTAACCAGCGTTTGGCAATACGAGCGACAGGTAAGCAGGAAACAGGTGCACAGTTGGAGCAGGCTGGTTATGGCTTCTAAACTAAAGTCTCAGGTAACCAGCGTTTAACAATACAAGTGACAGGTAAGCAGGAAACAGGTGCACAGTTGGAGCAGGCTGGTTATGGCTTCTAAACTAAAGTCTCAGGTAACCTGCATCAGCAATCCAAGTGGCAGGTAAGCAGGAAACAGGTGCACAGTTGAAGCAGCCTGGTTGTGGCTTCTAAACTAAAGTCTCAGGTGACCTGCGTCAGCAATACAGGTGGCAGGTAAGCAGGAAACAGGTGCACAATTGAAGCAGGCTGGTTATGGCTTTTAAACTAAAGTCTCAGGTAACCTGCGTCAGCAATCCAAGTGGCAGGTAAGCGGGAAACAGGTGCACAGTTGAAGCAGCCTGGTTGTGGCTTCTAAACTAAAGTCTCAGGTAACCTGCGTCAGCAATACAAGTGGCAGGTAAGCAGGAAACAGGTGCACAGTTGAAGCAGGCTGGTTATGGCTTCTAAACTAAAGTCTCAGGTAACCAGCGTTTGGCAATACGAGCGACAGGTAAGCAGGAAACAGGTGCACAGTTGAAGCAGGTTGGTTATGGCTTCTAAACTAAAGTCTCAGGTAACCAGGATAACTCAATTGCAGATAAGCACATTAACTCTTAAACTGCTGGGCGGAGCTTGCATGAAAGAACTACAGATACCAGCATAACTCAATTGCAGATAAGCACATTCACATTGACTCTTAAACTGCTGGGCGGAGCTTGCATGAAAGAACTACAGATGCCAGCATAACTCAATTGCAGATAAGCACATTTACATTGACTCTTAAACTGCTGGGCGGAGCTTGCATGAAAGAACTATAGATACCAGCATAACTCAATTATAGATAAGCACATTTACATTGACTCTTAAACTGCTGGGCGGAGCTTGCATGAAAGAACTACAGATACCAGCATAACTCAATTGCAGATAAGCACATTCACATTGACTCTTACACGGCTGGGCGGAGCTTGCATGAAAGAACTACAGATACCAGCATAACTCAATTGCAGATAAGCACATTCACATTGACTCTTAAACTGCTGGGCGGAGCTTGCATGAAAGAACTATAGATACCAGCATAACACAATTATAGATAAGCACATTTACATTGACTCTTAAACTGCTGGGCGGAGCTTGCATGAAAGAACTACAGATACCAGCAGAACTCAATTGCAGATAAGCACATTCAACTTTTAACTGTAATGTAAGCTGCTGGGAGCACAAATAACCAATACTTTTTCACTATCTCCGCAGCACTTACCAAGGGGTGTCTACACTCCTACCCCCTACCAAACAATCCCAGATGTGGGTACCGATATATAAGGGCAGCCTACCCCTTTTACAACATTCCAAAACAAATATGCGGGGCACAGCACTAGTGGGGAGCCTCTTCCCCTGGAATACAGTATATTGCCCCCAGATTGCAGAGTCTTTGCAGCGGAAGGGGTTAAGCCGGGCACATACACATGAGGGGAGCGCAACCCCTGATTATCTAAACTTGCGGGGGTACTGTGATGAGGGGAGCCCACCCCTTTTATTATTAATTGTCTCACCGGGGCACTCATGAAGGGCAGCCTACCCCCTTATTAAATATGTTCCCCAAATTGCAGAGTTTGGCAGCGGAAGGGGTTAACTTCATGGGCAGAGTTTCTGGCAGCGGAAGGGTTACTGGGGCACCAGGGTCTCACCACCAGATGCGGCGCTTCTGCCACCTCCGATCCTCCGCATCTTCAGCGCTGCTGTCTGGAGTCACCCTCCTCCTGCCGGCGATGTCTTCGTCAGCTCCGGTCCGCGGCGTCCTTTCCACGCTGGGGTCTGCGCTGTCCTCTCCACGCTGGGGTCTTCTCGCTGCAGCCTCCGGTCCACGCCACTGGTCACGGGATCCCCTCCTCCATACCACACTCCCACCGTCTGTCTGCGCCGTCATCACTCCGCAGCCAGGGGTCCTCGCCGGGGGTCTTCTTTGCAGGGTCGTCCTCTGCGATGCCTGCTCTCTCACCCGCTGCTGCTCCTTGGAATCCAGGGGACTGGCAGGCGGCTCCTGGGGCTACATGGCGACACCTTCCCCAGGTAATCTTCCCATTCCTCCCGGGGGCTACTCTGGCAGCGATCCTCCCAGCGCTGCATACTCCAGTCTTCAGGCTCTGGACACTACATGGCTCCACTTCCCCAGGTACATATTCCCATTCCTCCAGGGGCTCTTCTCCTGTGCTGTGAGGCTTCTTTTAAGGGTCCTGGTGCTCCTCCACCTCCCCTCTCCTCTATGATGACTGGCTCCCGGTGCCCCAGCAACAGACCACCCCCTGGTCACTCTGCCCTACAACCCAGGGGACCCAATCAGCTGGGGACATGTTTCCCGGACTTTTTATGTTGCTGGGTAAGAGGTGACAGGACCAGAGAATTGGCGGCAAGATCCCTGTCAGAAAGGCTGACAGGGTCACATAAAGTTCAGACCTGTCATACTATAGGGCTGCATAGGGACAGTATGGAGACTTTCAATATTTAAAAAAAAACAAGGGGTCCCCATTTAAAAAAAAAAACACTTCAGGGTATTACATTCTTCCCCCCTAAAATTATACGTGTCCTCACGTATACATCTTAACACTATACATCGGTTAACATAAGCCTTGAACTGGGTACAGCTCTTTTGGCAAACAAGTCATTGTGTCTGGAGCACAGGCCCGCCTGATATTCTCTGATCCTGTTCGTGACGCCAAAGAGATATGTAACACCCACAAACACAACATAACATTTACGGTGCCGAAAACTTAAACTAAATTGTGGGGTGCTGATGTGAATCAGGTTCGGATGATCAGAGCGGCAGACCTGCTTTACCTCTCAGACACAATGACAACTTTCACATATACAGGATCTAACTCCATTTTATTATCCTAACAAAATGAACAAGTGGCAGGAAAGCTGGAAACAGGTGCACAGTTGAAGCAGGCTGTTTAAGGCTTCTAAACTAAAGTATCAGGTAACCAGCGTTTAACAATACAAGTGACAGGCAAGCAGGAAACAGGTGCACGGTTGGAGCAGGCTGGTTATGGCTTCTAAACTAAAGTCTCAGGTAACCTGCGTCAGCAATCCAAGTGGCAGGTAAGCAGGAAACAGGTGCACAGTTGAAGCAGCCTGGTTGTGGCTTCTAAACTAAAGTCTCAGGTGACCTGCGTCAGCAATACAGGTGGCAGGTAAGCAGGAAACAGGTGCACAATTGAAGCAGGCTGGTTATGGCTTTTAAACTAAAGTCTCAGGTAACCTGCGTCAGCAATCCAAGTGGCAGGTAAGCAGGAAACAGGTGCACAGTTGAAGCAGCCTGGTTGTGGCTTCTAAACTAAAGTCTCAGGTAACCTGCGTCAGCAATACAAGTGGCAGGTAAGCAGGAAACAGGTGCACAGTTGAAGCAGGCTGGATATGGCTTCTAAACTAAAGTCTCAGGTAACCAGCGTTTGGCAATACGAGCGACAGGTAAGCAGGAAACAGGTGCACAGTTGGAGCAGGCTGGTTATGGCTTCTAAACTAAAGTCTCAGGTAACCAGCGTTTAACAATACAAGTGACAGGTAAGCAGGAAACAGGTGCACAGTTGGAGCAGGCTGGTTATGGCTTCTAAACTAAAGTCTCAGGTAACCTGCATCAGCAATCCAAGTGGCAGGTAAGCAGGAAACAGGTGCACAGTTGAAGCAGCCTGGTTGTGGCTTCTAAACTAAAGTCTCAGGTGACCTGCGTCAGCAATACAGGTGGCAGGTAAGCAGGAAACAGGTGCACAATTGAAGCAGGCTGGTTATGGCTTTTAAACTAAAGTCTCAGGTAACCTGCGTCAGCAATCCAAGTGGCAGGTAAGCGGGAAACAGGTGCACAGTTGAAGCAGCCTGGTTGTGGCTTCTAAACTAAAGTCTCAGGTAACCTGCGTCAGCAATACAAGTGGCAGGTAAGCAGGAAACAGGTGCACAGTTGAAGCAGGCTGGTTATGGCTTCTAAACTAAAGTCTCAGGTAACCAGCGTTTGGCAATACGAGCGACAGGTAAGCAGGAAACAGGTGCACAGTTGAAGCAGGTTGGTTGTGGCTTCTAAACTAAAGTCTCAGGTAACCAGGATAACTCAATTGCAGATAAGCACATTAACTCTTAAACTGCTGGGCGGAGCTTGCATGAAAGAACTACAGATACCAGCATAACTCAATTGCAGATAAGCACATTCACATTGACTCTTAAACTGCTGGGCGGAGCTTGCATGAAAGAACTACAGATACCAGCATAACTCAATTGCAGATAAGCACATTTACATTGACTCTTAAACTGCTGGGCGGAGCTTGCATGAAAGAACTATAGATACCAGCATAACTCAATTGCAGATAAGCACATTTACATTGACTCTTAAACTGCTGGGCAGAGCTTGCATGAAAGAACTACAGATACCAGCATAACTCAATTATAGATAAGCACATTTACATTGACTCTTAAACTGCTGGGCGGAGCTTGCATGAAAGAACTACAGATACCAGCATAACTCAATTGCAGATAAGCACATTCACATTGACTCTTACACGGCTGGGCGGAGCTTGCATGAAAGAACTATAGATACCAGCATAACTCAATTGCAGATAAGCACATTTACATTGACTCTTAAACTGCTGGGCGGAGCTTGCATGAAAGAACTACAGATACCAGCATAACTCAATTGCAGATAAGCACATTCACATTGACTCTTAAACTGCTGGGCGGAGCTTGCATGAAAGAACTATAGATACCAGCATAACACAATTATAGATAAGCACATTTACATTGACTCTTAAACTGCTGGGCGGAGCTTGCATGAAAGAACTACAGATACCAGCATAACTCAATTGCAGATAAGCACATTCACATTGACTCTTACACGGCTGGGCGGAGCTTGCATGAAAGAACTATAGATACCAGCATAACTCAATTGCAGATAAGCACATTTACATTGACTCTTAAACTGCTGGGCGGAGCTTGCATGAAAGAACTACAGATACCAGCATAACTCAATTGCAGATAAGCACATTCACATTGACTCTTAAACTGCTGGGCGGAGCTTGCATGAAAGAACTATAGATACCAGCATAACACAATTATAGATAAGCACATTTACATTGACTCTTAAACTGCTGGGCGGAGCTTGCATGAAAGAACTACAGATACCAGCAGAACTCAATTGCAGATAAGCACATTCAACTTTTAACTGTAATGTAAGCTGCTGGGAGCACATATAACCAATACTTTTTCACTATCTCCGCAGCACTTACCAAGGGGTGTCTACACTCCTACCCCCTACCAAACAATCCCAGATGTGGGTACCGATATATAAGGGCAGCCTACCCCATTTACAACATTCCAAAACAAATATGCGGGGCACAGCACTAGTGGGGAGCCTCTTCCCCTGGAATACAGTATATTGCCCCCAGATTGCAGAGTCTTTGCAGCGGAAGGGGTTAAGCCGGGCACATACACATGAGGGGAGCGCAACCCCTGATTATCTAAACTTGCGGGGGTACTGTGATGAGGGGAGCCCACCCCTTTTATTATTAATTGTCTCACCGGGGCACTCATGAAGGGCAGCCTACCCCCTTATTAAATATGTTCCCCAAATTGCAGAGTTTGGCAGCGGAAGGGGTTAACTTCATGGGCAGAGTTTCTGGCAGCGGAAGGGTTACTGGGGCACCAGGGTCTCACCACCAGATGCGGCGCTTCTGCCACCTCCGATCCTCCGCATCTTCAGCGCTGCTGTCTGGAGTCACCCTTCTCCTGCCGGCGATGTCTTCGTCAGCTCCGGTCCGCGGCGTCCTTTCCACGCTGGGGTCTGCGCTGTCCTCTCCACGCTGGGGTCTTCTCGCTGCAGCCTCCGGTCCACGCCACTGGTCACGGGATCCCCTCCTCCATACCGCACTCCCACCGTCTGTCTGCGCCGTCATCACTCCGCAGCCAGGGGTCCTCGCCGGGGGTCTTCTTTGCAGGGTCGTCCTCCGCGATGCCTGCTCTCTCACCCGCTGCTGCTCCTTGGAATCCAGGGGACTGGCAGGTGGCTCCTGGGGCTACATGGCGACACCTTCCCCAGGTAATCTTCCCATTCCTCCCGGGGGCTACTCTGGCAGCGATCCTCCCAGCGCTGCATACTCCAGTCTTCAGGCTCTGGACACTACATGGCTCCACTTCCCCAGGTACATATTCCCATTCCTCCAGGGGCTCTTCTCCTGTGCTGTGAGGCTTCTTTTAAGGGTCCTGGTGCTCCTCCACCTCCCCTCTCCTCTATGATGACTGGCTCCCGGGGCCCCAGCAACAGACCACCCCCTGGTCACTCTGCCCTACAACCCAGGGGACCCAATCAGCTGGGGACATGTTTCCCGGACTTTTTATGTTGCTGGGTAAGAGGTGACAGGACCAGAGAATTGGCGGCAAGATCCCTGTCAGAAAGGCTGACAGGGTCACATAAAGTTCAGACCTGTCATACTATAGGGCTGCATAGGGACAGTATGGAGACTTTCAATATTTAAAAAAAAACAAGGGGTCCCCATTTAAAAAAAAAAACACTTCAGGGTATTACACATGGTTTTGCCCAACTGCTAACAAAATTCCTGCTGCGATCAACTCAAAATTACCCCCTATATCATTCTTAAGAAAGATATATTTTCTTGCTTATTACACCAACCGTATCCCAATCACTATTCACTCAATCTTATATGCAGGGGTGTATCTAGGGGTCCGAGCGCCCCTGGCAAAGTGGCTGCCCCCCCCCCCTCCCTTCCTGCCACACACACACATATATTTTAAATAAGGGAGGCGTGTCAAAAAGAGGAATGTGGCCTTGTGGGGAATGGGCATGTCCACACAATCGTATTTCCAATTCAAATTATGCCACACAGTATCACATCACACCACACAGTAGTGTCCATTACTCACATTACACAACGCACAGTAGTGTCTCTTATTCACGTTACGCCACACAGTCATGAGTTATACCCCTATAGAAAACACAGTCTATACAGGGCATATGGGGAATGCAAACAGAAAGTGGAAATGTGGACCAGTGCTAATAAATATATTCCTAATTTTATATGGGGAATGCCATTAGTATATCTGATCCTGCCCATAAGCACATACATATACACTTACATACATAGTCACACACAAAACACATACATATGATATACAGTACAGTCACACATGCAGTATATACGAATACAGTCCCATACATACTGTACATAGTTACACACTTATTCACATACATAGTCACACACTAAAACACACATAAATACAGTAGATACTTATACACACACAAACATACATTCATACATAGTCACACACATACATAAATTCAGTCACAGACACACATACAGACAGACTATACAGTATCCCCCCTACGCCCCACATTACAGACGGTACGCTGACTGCATGTACTTTAGTAGCTCATTGTCCTCTCTCCCTCTCCTCCATGCTGTTAGGCTGCCTGGCAGTGAGTGTCGTGTAGTCCCACTCCCGTGCTTACACTTCGTCCACGGCCCTAGCCACATGCCGGCGCCAGTGTCCAGCGGCATAGCTCAGCACTAGTGATCAATCAGCCTCAAAGTAAACTACAGCTCCTAGCAGTCCTTGGTGCCGGGAGCTCCCAGCAACAAGGGCTGCTGGGAGCTCTAGTTTATGTTTGAGTCTGATTGCAAGCGAGGTGCAGTGCACTGCTGCCGGACGGACACTGGTAACAGACAGTCACCAAGTCTAACAGTACCACTTGGTTCTACCCCGCGGCCATGGATGGCACAGCCGGATGGCGCCCCCTCCTTGCCTGGCGCCCCTGGCGAGTGCCATCCTGACCAATAGGTAGATACACCCCTGCTTGTATGATAGCCAAGCAGGCAGACAGAGCATACACTAGATCATCTGCAATCACAGGCTAAGTGGCAGAGTAATTTTCATATATGCAAATTATTTTGCATCTTATTCATTATATCTATAAAAAGGACTAAACAGACCCCGCGGGTGCGTCGGCCCACCGGGAATCTTCCCTGTAAACCCTATGGCCAATCCGCCTCTGGTGATGCACTTTAGTCTATAGGCTGCACTCTATCTTTAGGCACTTTTGTCCAAGTGACCTTTTAAAATGATTTTTTTTTTTTCCTTATAAGTGTAGTATTAATTAATTTTTTTGTGTATTTTTTATGACTTATACATCTGGAATAATATGCTATTTGGATGAACTGACAGACCAATGTGGATTTACCCACATGGATCCAAAAGGAAAGGCAAGGACACTAAGGACATGTGTTGCCAAGGCAACGATTTGAAAAGGCAGCGGAAGTGACGACGGGGCACATGAGGCTCATGGGATTTGTAGTATGCCACTGCATATGAGCCAACAGCGCTCGCCACACTAACTGGACAGGAAGTGATGGCGGGGCGATAAAAGGCTCATGGGACTAGTAGTGTTTCCGCTGTATAGGAGCCATCAGCGCCCGCCTCACTACCAGTGGACAATAGAGGGTTTTTGGAGCGGAAGTGACGGCGGGGAGCGTGGAGGCTCACGGGGCTTGTAGTACCATCAGAGGATTAGAGCCACCTGCGCCCGCTGCACAGCCATTGGTGGCGGTTAATTTAAAAGGGAAAAGAAGGAAGCAGTATGTTATGCTACTGGATGCCTTGATAAAGACCCGATGTAAAGGGGATAAACGCGTTGGATATATCCATCTAACCACCACTGGGAGATCGTAGGCTGTATACCGGACGGAAGGTGAAGGAGGAGCTGCGATTGCCGTGGAAACATTTCAAACCAAACGCTCATAAGAACTGCCGCAAGACAGTTCTCACCGGCTTCCGGTAATTGCCCATTGTTGGACTCCCTGTGTGGACATTCCATCTGCTGCTATACACATTGCACTTTGTGTTATACCCAGATGCTGCTATTATACTTGATGTGATTCTGTGTGGACATTCTATCTGCTGCTATACACATTGCGTTTTGTGTTATATCTAGATGCTGCTATTGTATTTTATGTGATTTTATGTGCATATTAAATGTTTTAAATCGGGCTAACGCCCATGCACTTTGTTTAACTGTGCTTCACTATATGCACTTTTGTTTCTTTTTTTCTGGACACCATTGAAATCCAATGTCAAAGGACCATTAAGTCCAGTGGGTTCCTGATTTCAACATCTTTTTGATGCGCTCGGTTGTATGTATTGGTGCCATTTTGTGTGTTGCATTTGATCCTACCTATTTGGGTGGAGGTATTTTTCAGGGAGTTACCTCTGAGTCAACTTTGCATGTTACTAAGCTGCTAAAATAGTGCACACTTAACATAGGATCTACACTTTATTTTCTCCATATACATCAGCAAGCAACAATAAAATGGTAAAATTCCAAGGAGAGTGTGACAGGACGGTACCGTACGGAAGCACTCGCCGCTTTCGCGTCCCGTCGACTGCGCACAGAATGGAAGGTCAAGCCGCACGAGGCCTGACCACATAGGGGATTCCCGCTTACCGTCAGTAACCGCCTGTTACTGACTCCACCCACTGCGCTGTGGGCGGGTTCTCGCTGCCACCACCAAACTCCTAACCTGCCGTGGCGTTTGGAACCACGGTTCTGCTCTGTATGTGCCGACGCACTGCCTTACCACAGCTGTGTGGTGCTGACGAATCCCCACTAGCCACTTGCTAGGCCTCTACCGGTAGCTGGCGGAAGGCGGAGCTTGGAGATGCTAGGTACTTCCCTGGACAGCCGGAGGACGGGGCTAGGTTTGGCCTAACCCTGTTGGTCACAAGATGAAGCAGTCTTCTTGAGGCAATGATGTTTATTGCTCAATAACCTTTAAAAAGGCTCCTCCCTATTGCTAGGGGCAACAGCATACAATCAGATGTTTTCAGCAGAATAAGATGTTACAATACACAATCCTATGGGCCAACTGCCCTCCTTTTATCCCTCTCCAAGACCCCTTACCACAGGGGGTAAGCCCGCCCTGTGGTGCAAAACCAATCAATGTTTACCCATGAGCTGTGCATGCCTTGGTCTCATGCACAGCTTACATTGTCCCCTATGGACAGTGGGGAGTGGTCGGTCTCCTTTGACTCTCCCATCTTGGAGGATCAGGATACTCCCCGGTGCCGTTCAGTCTGGCTGGGGGAAAGTTTTCCCTCCTAAACTGACTTCCAGAAACCTGCCCGGGACCCAGCCCACTGGCTGCAGCCTGGATTTGGGCTCCAGAGCTGGGCAGCCTGGCTCCCCGGTCCAGGTTTCTAGGCCACTACGGGTGATCTCCATGGAGCTCCAAGAAACCACTCAGCTTGTTTCATAGCTGAGCTGCTTCTCTCTCTCCCTGTGCCCCTTGGAAGTGTGAGGCTGGATGGGAAAGCATTCCGTTTTTGGGGAAAAGGTCTGGGAGAATCCATCAGCCTGCACAGCCATGGATTCCCCCCTCCTGGGACACACAACCAAGTAAGTGCAATTTACCTTTAAATACATTACATTTAAATCACACTGTACATGTTATACATTTAAATACACTCTGAGCCTGCACAGGCTCCACATACCTAGGCACTGCAGTGCCTTACAACACACTGTACTTTCTCCTTTAAATATACACTGTCTGGTTTGTGGAATACTGTGTCCTAGCCCTGCAGCCTGGCTGCTAGGGCTCTCTCAGTGCTGGAGGTATGGGGCTGGCTTCCCCCACCCTCCAGCCTGCCTGCCTGCCACTGGGGTCCAGGGAGCTGGCTCTCCCTGTCCCCCCAGTGTGGCACTACCTTTGTGGCCTCGCCGCACGCAGCGGCGCACCCCCCTGTACTGAAGCCCGGCGGCCCGGGACACTTGTCCCGGCCGCCGTGACTCTAGCTCGTTTCAGCGCTGAGGTGCCAGGAGCGTAGCTCCCGGACCCCAGCGCTCACCATCCTAATTACACCCACGCCGCTAGGGAGCCAGCTAGTCCGGTCCCCCATGAGCGGCGCTGACTTGTGGCCTCGCCGCAGCGTCCGGCGGGGAGCCGGGCTGCGGCGCACCCCCCTTGCCGCCCAGCAGCCCGGGACGTTCGTCCCGGCTGCCGCGGCTGGCCACCTCCGACTGGCTGAGGCACCGGGAGCAGAGCTCCCGGCCCCCAGCGGCGGCTCTCTCTTCTCCCCGGCGCGCACACTCCAGTGCGCCCGGGGCTACACTGACCGCAGCCGGGAGCGGAGCTCCCGGACTCCGGCGGTCAGCGGCTCCCTCTCCCCCGGCGCGCACACACTGCTGAGCGCGCCGGGGGCTGTCCTCACTGCCGTGGTCTCCGGAGAGGTCCGGGACCACGGCACATACATATAAATACATTTCTTAAACATATTATAAAACACGGCGCCTAGCGCCCACAGTATATTTCAAATCTGGCGCCAAGCGCCCATTGTCTTTTAAAATGGCGCCGGGCACTAGGGGTTAACCCCTTCAGTGCCGCGGCGGCCATTTCCCTCGTGGCTGGGGCTCTCCGGTCACACTCCTCCCCCCCATTCAAGCGGGTCAACCAGGGACCCATGTCCCAACGATTTGGGTCCTGGTCCCGCAGTCCGTTGGGGTGAAGGGGACGCTACCTGGGGGGTGTAGGCTCTGGCCTAGACAGTTCATCCATAGTGTAGTGGGCCTCTCTTCGTGGGTGCACAATGTTCAAATAGTCCACCTGAAGTCCAAGTTCAAGGCTCCACCACAAAAGTCTGTCCAATTTCCCCAAGGTAGGTTGCAGCCACCTAACAGGTAGGTGGTAAGTCACCACGGTGGGGGGCCGGTTACAAACAAGTGCCACCCACGGTGTCCCAATTGTGGCATACCCCACCTCCCACAATAGCAGTATACTGCTCAACCAGGCCACAGGGTGCTCCTGCCCATATGGCTCTTTCTGGCTCGGTACTGCTCCCAGTCCGTGCAGTGGCGCAATAGTTTGTAACACACAGTCCTGGTCAAGAATGTGCGCCATCAGCACTGGAGCGGGTACCCGAGCCTCCTTCGATGACTGGAATGCCAACTCGCAAGCAGGTGCAAAGTCCACTGACTTGGGAATGCCCTTCCTAGCCATCTCTGTCAAGGGGTTCACTACAGGACTAAAGTCAATGACAACATGTCCGTAGGGCCTTACAGGTTCTAAGGTCAGTACCGGTCTGGGTGATGTGGGTCGGGGACAGCCTCTGGTTGCCCCCACCCCCTCTGGTTTGGGCCTACCCCTGTCTCCTCCCACATGGTGCCCCAGGCACTGCACCTCCGTCATACCTAACTGGCAACTGTCTGCCCTAACCGTCAGACCTGCCCTCCAATCCTCCTCCGTCGACCTATGACTCGGGAAACCTACCCTGTCACCTAGGCCTACTCTTCCCTCCTCGTCCGCTACCTGTGCCACAGTGATGGCGGCCAGACCACCAGCCTCTGGATCCTGTGTGGCATCCACTACAGGGAGGCTGCGTGTCTTCCCCGATCTACTGCGCACAGGCAGGGGACCTGCTATGTCCACAGCAACTTGCTGCAAGGGTTCTCCTATGGGCAGAGGCCCAGAGACAACACAACCGCTGGAGTGCCCCAGCTGCCAACGCATGGCACCAGCCTTACAGTTGGTCTGGGCGTCATCCGACATTCCAGACCAGGGTAAGCTCTGTGTCAGGCACTTCAGGGTACGGTCTGTCTCCGGGTTACTGTCCAACGGGGTTTCACTGGCAACCGACACCGGTTGCGCAGGAACGTTCCCCCCGAGGGGACCAGTTGGACACATTCCCTATCTGGTCTATCCCCTCCCACTTTCCTGTCTACCCTGTACCTTAACCCTTCCCGCCAGGTCAAACTTCCTGCCCCAACCCTGTCAAGGCCGCTGCCAGAGTGGCGCCTCATGCCTTTCGGGGATGGGTCAGAGAGTTGAGCCTCCCTAAACTCCTGCCTGTGGCCCTCAATCTCTCCTAAATTGGGACACTCTACAGGGGGATCTAGGTGGGGACTACTAGGGTCAGTCTGGTAGGGGTCAGTCATGGAAAAGTCAGTGTGGTTTCTCATACTCACCGCCGGAGTTGGCAAACCACTTGGGTCAGGAGCATCATTGGGCACCCCCACAGGATCAAACGAGCTGGACCCGACATCCTCTGCATTGCTAGTGGACGTGGGCATACCAGAGGCAAAAGGCATGCGGGGTCGATGTGCTGATCTAGCCGCTGTAATCTTTTCCTCTGGGCTGGTTGATGCTGTGGTTGGCTGTGCTGGCAGTTGTCTAGCAGCTGTAGTCTTTTCCTCTGGGCTGGGCTGTGCTGGAGTAGCTGATGTCAACGGTGGTTGTGGAACTTGACTCCGGGGAATGGTGCCAACAAACGTAGTGACGATCCCACCACCTAGATCATTTCCTAGGACCACATCAGTTGGGAGACCATCCATGACGGCAACTTCTCGCAACTCTGGTCCAGCTCCCCAGTCCAGGTAGACTCTTGCCATGGGAACTGCTTTCTCTGTTCCTTCTGCCAGGGTGACCGTGGCAGTGCGACCCTGCAATACTGCAGCAGGATCTATAAGGTGGGGGCTCACCACAGTGATTGAGGCCCCAGAGTCTCTTAGGCCTTCTCCCTGCAGGGGTCCCATGTGGACTGGCTGCAGGTGCCTCCACATGTTGTGTAGGGGCTGTTTGGCCATGCAGGTGACTCTCTCCGCAGAGTGCACCTGTCTCTCGCCACACTCCATCGGACTGACTGGAGGGGGAACAGTCTCTGTAGGCTCATCTCCTCTCGTCAGACAAGCGAGCCGGGCTCCAGCACTCGGATTTGGGGCACGAGTCTGGGGTGCTTGGGATGCAGGACAGTTCATCCTCAGATGTCCGATTTTCCCACAGCCGTAGCACTTCTTCTCCAGTCGTGGCACCGATGATCTCTGATCACTTGCAGGGACGCTGCGGTGCGGTTGCTGGCCAAGAGCACCCGGGTTGAAAGATGCTTGTCTTTGGGGGTGATGAGCTGAAGAGGGGGGTCCCCTTGGTGGTGCAGTCTTTTGGAGCTGGCTGCTGGCTGGGCGCTTCTGCCCCTGTGGCCGAATTGCCACATACTTGTCTGCTAATTGGGCAGCCATCTTTAAGCTGGGTGGCTCCCGATCTAGCACCCACTCCTTCACTTCTTGGGCGCACCTGCGGTAGAACTGCTCCCTGCAGATCAGGTCGATCAGTGCGTCCCATGTAGTGGCTTCAGAATCCTTCACCCACTTCACCACGTACTGCCGCAGCTGATTGGCGAACTGCTCATGGGTGCTGCTAGGATTCTTGGGCAAGTCTCTGAACTTCTTCCGGTAAGACTCTGGAGTGATGAAGAATCGCTGGAGGAGGGCCTTCGCGACTTCGTCGTAGTTCCCACAGTCCTCCGCGGCCACTCCTCGATAGGCCTCCAAGGCCTCTCCATGCAGAGTGGGCACAAGGTGTCTCACCCACTCTGACTTGGGTAGATCGTGTAGTTTACAAGTCCTTTCAAAAACTTGCAAATGTCCATCAATGTCCCCATCACTGTCTGCAAACTTGGCAAACTGAATGCGTCCCGATCTGTGTACAACAGCTTACAACGGCTCCCGGGGTACCACGGCCTGTGGTGCCCGCTCATCACGCCACATCTGGATGATGATCAAGCGCTCTTGCTCCGTTTCCCTTTCCCCCAATTCCGCTAGCCGATCTGCTAGGGTATCCGGGCCGCCCCCCCTGGGACGTTGGGATCCTGGCCCTGCTAGGGATTGCTGGGAAACATTGCTGCTGTGAGAGAGGGCGGGGCTTGTGGTTCTCACCGGTTCCTTACGAAGGTCCACTGTTGGGCCGTCCTCTGCGATGCTGACGCCGTCAGTGCTTTCCACCTCCGCCCGATGAGACTCCTCCACGCTCCTGAGTGCCGCCTTCATGACGCTTCTGGACGCGTTGGAAGGGATATCCACACCCTTCCCCTGGCATACGATCTCCAGATCCTCCTTGGACATTCCGCTGAATTCCGCCATCTTGTGCATTCTCCTGCGCTGCAGTTACTCCTCTCCTGAGTAACTCGGCTTCTCCAATCAGGTGATGAAAAGCCACCTGGGAATATCCCACCACTATGCCACCAATTTCTGTGACAGGACGGTACCGTACGGAAGCACTCGCTGCTTTCGCGTCCCGTCGACTGCGCACAGAATGGAAGGTCAAGCCGCACGAGGCCTGACCACATAGGGGATTCCCGCTTACCGTCAGTAACCGCCTGTTACTGACTCCACCCACTGCGCTGTGGGCGGGTTCTCGCTGCCACCACCAAACTCCTAACCTGCCGTGGCGTTTGGAACCACGGTTCTGCTCTGTATGTGCCGACGCACTGCCTTACCACAGCTGTGTGGTGCTGACGAATCCCCACTAGCCACTTGCTAGGCCTCTACCGGTAGCTGGCGGAAGGCGGAGCTTGGAGACGCTAGGTACTTCCCTGGACAGCCGGAGGACGGGGCTAGGTTTGGCCTAACCCTGTTGGTCACAAGATGAAGCAGTCTTCTTGAGGCAATGATGTTTATTGCTCAATAACCTTTAAAAAGGCTCCTCCCTATTGCTAGGGGCAACAGCATACAATCAGATGTTTTCAGCAGAATAAGATGTTACAATACACAATCCTATGGGCCAACTGCCCTCCTTTTATCCCTCTCCAAGACCCCTTACCACAGGGGGTAAGCCCGCCCTGTGGTGCAAAACCAATCAATGTTTACCCATGAGCTGTGCATGCCTTGGTCTCATGCACAGCTTACATTGTCCCCTATGGACAGTGGGGAGTGGTCGGTCTCCTTTGACTCTCCCATCTTGGAGGATCAGGATACTCCCCGGTGCCGTTCAGTCTGGCTGGGGGAAAGTTTTCCCTCCTAAACTGACTTCCAGAAACCTGCCCGGGACCCAGCCCACTGGCTGCAGCCTGGATTTGGGCTCCAGAGCTGGGCAGCCTGGCTCCCCGGTCCAGGTTTCTAGGCCACTACGGGTGATCTCCATGGAGCTCCAAGAAACCACTCAGCTTGTTTCATAGCTGAGCTGCTTCTCTCTCTCCCTGTGCCCCTTGGAAGTGTGAGGCTGGATGGGAAAGCATTCCGTTTTTGGGGAAAAGGTCTGGGAGAATCCATCAGCCTGCACAGCCATGGATTCCCCCCTCCTGGGACACACAACCAAGTAAGTGCAATTTACCTTTAAATACATTACATTTAAATCACACTGTACATGTTATACATTTAAATACACTCTGAGCCTACACAGGCTCCACATACCTAGGCACTGCAGTGCCTTACAACACACTGTACTTTCTCCTTTAAATATACACTGTCTGGTTTGTGGAATACTGTGTCCTAGCCCTGCAGCCTGGCTGCTAGGGCTCTCTCAGTGCTGGAGGTATGAGGCTGGCTTCCCCCACCCTCCAGCCTGCCTGCCTGCCACTGGGGTCCAGGGAGCTGGCTCTCCCTGTCCCCCCAGTGTGGCACTACCTTTGTGGCCTCGCCGCACGCAGCGGCGCACCCCCCTGTACTGAAGCCCGGCGGCCCGGGACACTTGTCCCGGCCGCCGTGACTCTAGCTCGTTTCAGCGCTGAGGTGCTGGGAGCGTAGCTCCCGGACCCCAGCGCTCACCATCCTAATTACACCCACGCCGCTAGGGAGCCGGCTTGTCCGGTCCCCCATGAGCGGCGCTGACTTGTGGCCTCGCCGCAGCGTCCGGCGGGGAGCCGGGCTGCGGCGCACCCCCCTTGCTGCTCAGCAGCCCGGGACGTTCGTCCCGGCTGCCGCGGCTGGCCACCTCCGACGGGCTGAGGCGCCGGTAGCAGAGCTCCCGGCCCCCAGCGGCGGCTCTCCCTTCTCCCCGGCGCGCACACTCCAGTGCGCCCGGGGCTACACTGACCGCGGAGCTCCCGGACTCCGGCGGTCAGCGGCTCCCTCTCCCCCGGCGCGCATACACTGCTGAGCGCACCGGGGGCTGTCATCACGGCCGTGGTCTCTGGAGAGGTCCGGGACCACGGCACATACATATAAATACATTTCTTAAACATATTATAAAACACGGCGCCTAGCGCCCACAGTATATTTCAAATCTGGCGCCAAGCGCCCATTGTCTTTTAAAATGGCGCCGGGCACTAGGGGTTAACCCCTTCAGTGCCGCGGCGGCCATTTCCCTCGTGGCTGGGGCTCTCCGGCCACAGAGAGTGATAATATCAATTATTTGTTCTCTCCTTCATATGCATACATTAAAACAAGTATTTTGATTCCTATGATAGTATAAAATACTTTGGAAATAGTAACTATTGGCAAATTCCCAGACTTTATCCTCCTACAAAGAATAAAAATAATGTATTTTAGTTAATTTGTAACAATGATGTTCACAGCGGCTGTTTGTGTCCAAATAGTATCATTAGTAGCTGATATGCACCTCAGAGTTGGATATATATAATAGTGCTGCAATCGTCGGCGTCCTGGCTAATAAGTTTGTTTATCCAAGCACTATACACTGGTATAATTACCCTTCCTGGTGCCTCTAGTCAATCAGCCACATTTATCTCCACTGCACGGCCCTTTCTCCCGATAGTGATGCACTCACCGCTGGTGGAACTTCTGGCTAGTCACGGCCCGGGTGCCTCCGTATGGTGTTTCCCAATAGAGCCAGGTGATCTGACTGTGGATGCCGCTTTCCGCTCACGAGCGCTTGCTCACTCTGGCTTTACCAGTGATGGTAATGATAGCTGCTGCGGGAACTGGTTCGGCTGTACAAACTGAGGAATCTGAGTAAGGTGGAATTTAACATAGGAGGCCGTTGGATGAGGTTCACAAACCTGAAGTCATGTGATCCGACGTGCGTTCCAGCACCCGTGGTCCGGAAGTGCTACAGGTTTTTATATAATAAACTGGTTTTTGAATGTTAGAAAGTAAGTTATTGTTAATTGATTTGCCTCTGAGTCCAATTATAATATGACTACAGATGAGTTTTTACTGCTTTGTTTATTATTTCAATGTAGCAGATGGATTGTCTGATCATGTGTTAGTTATTGAGTAATTAACACAGTAATACACTGTCAGTTTAGATTACAAGTCACCTTTGAAAAAGCAGCAGGTCTGGTTGCGAAACGCGTCAGTGTGCTTCTCTCGTCACCCTAATCCACTGAAAGGACTGATCATCGCCTAAACCATCACTGGACCCTTAACAAGCCTTTGTTGGACTTTTTTTGCCTTGAAGGATCGGACTACTACTAAAAGCCATCACAATTCTGGTGAGGACTCCCGTTTTGAAATTCATAACATTGGGACTGCAATTCCTCCAGCGGTGGGAGTGAGATTTCCGTTCCTGGGACTGCGCTGTCAGTCCTAAGATATCAATCACTGTCCACCCATTACACCTTAGGTCCTATGTGAGCTATCAGGAACAGGCGAGATGTGGTATGCTTTATGTATACGGTGACCAGAAGCTTCCTATATCCACAGTGTATCACCCATGTATTAATTTTTAACCTATTGTATTTCATATGAGTCATTTTAATTTTTTTATATTAAATATGTTATTAACATACAATCCATCTGTTCATTGATTAGCGCTGTCTTTATTCCTTTTAGGGAAAGAGAGGAGACTGCAGCCTCCCTGGACCCTCTGCAGCTGAGCAGCAGCAGTCTCCCCTCTACCAGATGTGTTAGTTGCGCTGTGTGTGGGGGAGGGCTTACCCGAGCCCCCCAACAAGCCTGGGCAGGGTATTTAGTGCCGCTCCCCTTTCTCAGTGGCCCTTTGTTTACCGCAAGTAATAGAACGAAGCCAGTATCTGTTTATCCCTGATTGTTTAAGCTACGATCATGTCCTTATGTGCCCTACGTACACGTGACAATACATAAATTCACTTGTGTAATCAAATCTTCAATCAAAAACAAGTTTTTTTTTATTAATTCTTTAATTCTCTTGTTCTAAAGAGTCACAAAGCAAACATGCATATTTATCACTGTGTTAATTCTGCCCTGCAGCTTACTTTGACATTCCAGTGTTTGCACAGCTCATCCTTGCTCTGCAGGAACTTATTCTCTGAAAAACCTCTATGGCAAATGGAAAAAAAATGCACACTGTCTATGTGAGGCCATCCTAAACCAGAACATTGATGAGGGAGACAAAGGTTATGCTTTGTTTTTACTACGTAACCACCCACATAGGTATATTTCCAACACCAACTGCAAATGCACTGTATATAGGGCATGGCACATAATAGTGCCCCCAATTAAAATTACGCTGCACAGTAGTCACCTTTACTTACTTTACACTGCATAGTATTGTCCTTTATACACACTAGGCTTAATTCAGCTGTGATTGGTGAAGCAGCAGGAGGTGACTATTACAGAGGGGTGTTTGTCCAATAGGTCTATCACAGTTATAATCTACTGTAGGGAGTGTCAGTGATGTAGGACCTCATTCAGCAAGGATTGCAGTTTCTGCTAAAAAGTAGTTGCTGCGATCAAATAGTTGCTGCCCCAGAATAGAGAAAAAACGCCCACTGAAGGAATCTCGAATGCATCGCAATATGCAGACAGACTGATCGCAAAACCATATGCAATTACCGGAACATCGAAGACTTTTCCAATCTGCGCCAGGCAAGGTTGTCTACAATTCTTGCAACACAAGAGGCTGGAAGTGGTCATCGCTGATGTCAGATACCCTCGTAAAAAAGCCTGGCCACGCCTGCGTTTTTTCAGACACACACAGAAAACAGCAGGTTTCTGGCCAGAAAGGCTGTCTTCCTGTTACTCAAACGGCGGCTGCATTGCAATCACAATTTGGACGCAATTTCTGCTGCTATTTTTGCTTATACATGCGCAATGCAAACACTGCACACGTGTAGTCGTTCAATAATCGGCCAGATTGCGATTCGCAAATTTAGCGATCCAACCTGAATAAGGCCTGTAATATGGTAATATTGTGTGGGGAGGTAAGACATGAAGTGCAGAGTTTAGAGGAGTGAGTGTTTAGGTTAGGTAGTGTTGGGTATAGAGGGCCCAATGATGAAGTCTAGCTACAGTATAAAATCTGGGCCTATAGTATCATACCTCCCAACTGTCCCGATTTCAGCGTAACAGTCCAGTATTTTAGGACTGTCCTGCTGTCCCACCCGCAATCCGCAGTGTCCCGTGGGGGGGGGGCAGTTGGGAGGCTCCTATCACTTGCAGCGGTGAATAGCGTCCATTCAAGGAAACAAGAGGAACTGGGGGCATGGCCAGCAGCTCATAGTGCGCTGGCCATGCCCCCATAGTGATGAAAAATGGAGGCGTGGATCATGATCGCGTCATTACCATGAAGCCACACCCTTTTTACTGAGGCCACAATCCCTTTTTCCGGGCGGTGCACTGGAGTCTCGCTCAGAGCCGGCCATAGGCATAGGCAAACTAGGCAATTGCCTAGGGCATTTGATATGCCTAGGGGCATCAGTAGCTTCTGCTGATTAAAATGATATGCAGCATGCCTATATTCTGTGTGTAGCATTTCATATGCAGAGACAGCCACAGTCTCACACAGTATATAGGCATGCAGCATATCATTTTAATCAGCAGGAGCTGCTTGTGCATCCTAGCCACATAGCAATGCAAATAAGATGCATTTTCATAAAAAAAGGTGCCCAATGTTAGCATTGGGGCAAGATTTATGAGGACACATCTGTATCCAAGCAGAGGCAGAGGTCACAGTGTTAGTGGCAGTGTGAGCAGAGGCAGAACTCTGGGAGGCAACGGAGTCATCTGCCGCCGGGCTCCTGCTCTGAAGGGGGGCACCTCTCCTCCCATTCTGTGACACCATTGAATTAAGTTAATTGATAGCTGTCGCTGTCTTTTCAGTGGCCGACTTCCTCACGGTCCCTGCACCTTACAAATCACACCCTCTTTATTATACAGAATATACACATTTTACAAGTATCGCACCCAGGATTAGAAACCACACCCTATTACACTGGAAGCAGACACCTTACTGTTATAGGAAATATGAGAATTTTAACTATATGAAGTTACTTTTCTGACAATTACACGTAACTTCATATAGTAAGAATTCTAATGCTTCCTCTACAGGAGCAAATAACTCCATCAGTAAAGTGTCTGCTGTTAGTGTAACAGGTCATGGGTTCTAATCCTGGGTATGACTGCTAAGAAATGTGTCATTTAAAATAAAAGACAATTAAATGTATAAATACAGTATATACATTTTATTCAGAACACTCCATATACACACACACATATATATACACACGCACACATACATACATACATACATACATACATACATACATACATACATACATATATTTATCTTAATATAGGAAATAGGGGGGCACCAATATTTATCTTGCCTCCGGGAAACTGTGATGAACTTACGCCACTGAGTGTTAGTGCTGTGTGCATGTGAGTGGGTTGGTTGTGCAGTAGTGTTCGGAATATGTATAAGGAGCATTATGTGTGTCATGTAAAAATTATTTAATAATATGCAACATATGTGTAAGGGGCACTATGTGTGTCATTATGTGTATAAGGGCATTAATAATGTTAATACTACTGTGGGATGTAATGTGAATTATGGACATTATCGCATGATTAAATGTGAATAAAGTTGCAGTACTGTGTGGCGTAATTGGAATTGGGGTTACCATTGTGTGGCCATGCCCCTTGCCAGGAAAAACACACCCCTTTTTGGGCTGTGCGCCAAATAGGCGAACTGTTCCTATTTAAAATATAGGGGGTACAAACACCAAAATAAGGACTGTTATGGGTGAGGGGTGATGGTGCTGGGCAGAGGCGGAACTACCGCCAGTGCAACCAGTGCGTTGCACTGGGGCCCGCCTCTGTCCAGGGGCCCAAAGCATGTAATGAGTCAAACTGACTCATTACATGCCGCTGTGTGCTGCGGGCAACCGCTGCCCGCAGCACACAGACGCCCGGACAGAGAGGAGAGGAGCAGCGGTACGGGGGAGAAGGAGGAGGAGGGTGGTGGAGGAGGGAGCCGCAGCAGCGCTTTACTACTGGTTGAGGCGCTGCTGCTGCTGGCCCTCTGCTTCACTATAGGCTGTCTTCCGAGAACAGCCTATAGGGAAGCAGAGGGGCAGCAGCAGCAGCATCTCCACCAATAACACAGAGCTGCTGCGGCTCCCTCCTCCACCTCCCTCCTCCTCCTTCTCTCCTGCCCGGGAATCCTGACCAGAAGCTGCACCGAGGAGCCTGAGCCAGCGGAGAGGGTAAGTATAATTCTTTCTTTCTTTCTTTCTTTCTTTCTTTCTTTCTTTCTTTCCTTTTCTTTTCTTTTCTTTCTTTCTACAAAAAGGGGGACTGTCTGCCACAATGTGTAAAAAGGGGGAATCTGCCTGCCGCAATGTGTAAAAAGGGGGAATCTGCCTGCCGCAATGTGTAAAAAGGGGGAATCTGCTTGCCGCAATGTGTAAAAAGGGGGAATCTGCCTGCCGCAATGTGTAAAAAGGGGAAATCTGCCTGCCGCAATGTGTAAAAAGGGCACGCTGTCTGCCGTTATGTGTAAAAAGGGCATGCTGTCTGCCGCTATGTGTAAAAAGGGCACGCTGTCTGCCACTATGTGTAAAAAGGGGGACGCTTTCTGCCGTAATGTGTAAAAAGGGGACGCTGTCTGCTGTAATGTGTAAAAAGAGGAATCTGTCCACCGTAAGGTGTAAAAGGGGCTCTACCTGGTGTAGTGATGCTACTGTGCGGCGTAATTTGAATAATGGAGACTACTGTGCACCGTTTTATGAATTGGTATTATTTTGTGGCCACACCCCTTCCCCACGAAGCCACGTCACTATGTATTTTTGCGCGCGCCTACGGCGCGCACTGCCCCTGTTTTGCATGCAGGGGTGGGGCTCCGATGTCGTTTCTTGCACACAGTGCTAAAATGTCTAGTTACGGCACTGTTGCTAGGTATCCATTTCTCTGGCCCTGAGCAGGTCCCCCTCACCAGATCCTCTCCAGGGGTGAGGGGGTGGACTTGGATGGGATGGGGGGCCCAAAGCATTTTGTCGCACCTGGGCCCACCGCTCGCTAGTTCCGCCACTGGTGTTGGGAAAGAGGTGCAGGGTCAGAGGAGGAACTAGTGGCGGTGCTAGGGGGCACCAGCCAAAATCTTGCCTAGGGCATCATATTGGTTAGGGCCGGCTCTGGTCTCGCTTACTACCTCCACAAAGTTGGGAGGTATGTAGTATACAGGCTAACTATTTGTTACGCACACCAGTGCTAACAGGAGTATACCGGTGTATGAACAGAGAGGGAAGCGAAGCAAACGAACTCACAGACAGTATAACATAACATACACAGGAGGTGATGGAATAACTAATAAACACAAAGTGAACGGAGAAGCCCAAAGGCTCAGGAATTGGGTGTCTCCCTAGTGTCAGGAATGCTCAGATGGAATAGAGCGGACAATGAAGCGAGGTGTAGTGATTTAACATGTGGAGCACCTGAAATGATGTTGCTAAGAGCAACAGAAAAAACCCCAAAGGGTTACCAACGGGTGTGGGAATAAACTCCTTGGTCAGAGATAGAAATATAGACACAAGGAGAGTATCCACAATCCTAACCCCCACTTGCAGGGCACAGGTTCAGCTTACTGCCACTAAACTGACACCTGGACGCCCTGCACAGTGAGTGAGGATTAAACAAGCAGGTCTGAGAGTACAGCCGCAAACCTGCTGGGTTCACAGAATAGCAAAAGAACCCCAGCAGGTCAAACAACTGACTCCAGTCTTACTGCTAGGTCCAGATTGGCAGAATGAAGTACCGAATCCCAAGGCCTATTCGCAGTAAGCAACAAGTAAATACAAAGTCACACAGTACTAGCTAACTCTCTGGAACTGACTAACAAACAAAGATTCAGCAGCATTTGCCTAGCCTGAGAGGATGGTTTATATAGCAGGTGCTGTCCACGCCCCACTCAGACCTCACAGACTGTGAGCACAAAACCAGCGCCGGATTCCCTGCCGTGCACATAGCCTGTAACCACTACACAGTAAAAACCCGGACCGGAGTATCAGCTGCGCTCAGGTTACTTCGCTAACACTTCCCTACCGGTTGCCATGGCGACGTGGCAGCACAGAGCAGGAGATCCTAACAGTACCCCCCCTCTGACGAGGGGTCAAAGAACCCCTACCACCGGGTTTATCGGGGAACTGCGAGAAGAAAGAGCGTATCAGTCTGGGGGCATGAAGATCACAACTGCGCACCCACGACCGCTCCTCCGGGCCATACCCCTTTCCAGTGCACCAAAAATGACAGCCGACCCCGAACCATCTTGGAGTCAAGAACCCTTTCAACCACAAACTCCCTCTGACCCCGTATCAGAAGAGGAGAAGGTCTTCCACTGGAAGAAGGATTACTAACCGCCAGTTTTAAAAGGGAACAATGAAATGTTTTATTGATACCCAATGAACGGGGCAGATCTAACTGAAATGCCACCGGATTGATAACCCTGGTGATCTTATAAGGGCCGATGAACCGGGGGCCAAACTTATGAGATGGCTGTCTCAACTTCAAATTCTTGGTGGACAACCAGACGAAGTCTCCTAATTTGAAGCTGCAGGGTCTTCTCCGCTTATCAAAAACCCTTTTGGTCACTAATGACACAGACACAAGGGCTTTCTTCACTTTCCTTCAAATACCCCTAAGGACCGAAACAACAGAGGAACCACCAGACGTGGAATCCAGGGGGTCAAAAGAATTGGCCTTAGGATGATGCCCATACACACAAAGAAAGGGAGAGATCCCTGTAGCAGAGTGAGCCGCGTTGTTATAGGCAAACTCCGCCATGGACAGATGAGCAACCCAGTCAGTATGACACTTGGAGACATAACACCTGAGGAACTGCTCCAAGGACTGGTTCACCCTCTCAGTCTGCCCATTAGACTGTGGATGGTAGCCTGACGACAAGCTCACAGAAATCTGGAGATCAGAACAAAATGCCCTCCAGAATTTGGCCACAAACTGGGATCCACGGTCAGAGACCACATCAACCCGTGGAGGCACACAACATGCTGCATAAATAACTCAGACAGGCGTCTGGCTGATGGCAACCCAACCAGTGGAACGAAATGCGCCATCTTCGAAAACCTGTCAACGACAACCCAAATGGCTGTCATCCCTGAGGATTTGGGCAAGTCCACCACAAAATCCATGGAAATGTGGGTCCATGGCTTAGATGGAATAGAGAGTGGATGTAATGGGCCGACAGGAACCCCTCTAGGAGTTTTATTTCTGGCACAAACGTCACATGCCCGAACCCACTGATCCGCATCCCTAGCCACCGAGGGCCACCACACCGCCCTAGACAGCAACTCCCGAGTTCTGGCAATACCCGGATGCCCTGCCGACCTCTTGGCATGGAATTCCAGGAACACTCGCTGTCTTAACCTAGGAGGCACAAACAAGAGACCTGCCGGAAGGTCTGGAGGAGCCTGCTCCTGTGCTCTAAGGACTAATGATAAGAGGTCCTGGGTAATGCCCACTTTAATACATGATGGGGACACAATGGGCAATGGCTCCTCGGTGGTCTCTTGAACTGGAGCAAAACTCAGCGAGAGCGCATCAGCCTTGATGTTTTTTGACCCAGGGCGATATGTTATCAAAAAATTAAAGCGAGCAAAAAACAAAGCCCATCGTGCCTGCTTGGCATTGAGCCGCTTCGCTGACTCTAAATATGCCAGATTCTTATGGTCGGTGAGAATTGAGACCACAAACTTAGCCCCCTCAAGCCAGTGTCTCCACTCCCCGAGTGCATCCTTTATAGCCAACAATTCCTGGTTACCCACATCATAATTCATCTTGGCAGACGAAAATTTACAGGAAAAGTAAGCACAGAGATGAAGGCGATTATCAGACACCCCCATCTGAGAGAGCACTGCCCCAATACCTATCTCAGAGGCATCCACTTCTACCACAAAAGGACGCTCTGGATCGGGGTGTCGCAGCACCTTGGCCGAGACAAATGCCCTTTTGAGACGGGCAAAGGCCGCTTTGGCCTCACAAGACCAGTGAGCAACATCCGCCCCTTTCTTAGTGAGTGCCACCAAGGGGGCCACTATAGACGAAAATCCAGCGATAAACCGTCTATAAAAATTCGCAAAGCCCAGAAAACGCTGAAGCGCCTTCAAACTAGTGGCTGCACCCAATCCAGGACTGCCTGTACCTTAGAACCCTCCATTTGGAAACCTTCTGAGGAGATAATATACCCTAGAAATGCGATTTGCTGGACTTCAAACTCGCACTTCTCCAGCTTCGCCCCAAGCTGGTGGTCTCTGAGTTTCTGGAGGACTAAGCGTACATGCTTCCGATGTTCCTCCAGGGAATGAGAGAAGATTAGGATGTCATCTAGATAAACAACTAAGAATCTATCCAAATATTCCCTGCGCACATCGTTCATGAATTCCTGGAAGACTGCCGGGGCATTAGAGAGCCCAAAAGGCATCACCAAATATTCATAATGCCCTGAGTGGGTATTAAAGGCAGTCTTCCATTCATCCCACTCTCTTATTCGGATTAGATTGTAAGCACCGCGTAGGTCAATCTTAGAAAAAATGGTGTCAGTACGAAGCTGGTCAAACAAAACCGAAATGAGAGGCAGTGGGTACGAGTTTTTAATCGTGATACGGTTCAATTCCCTGAAGTCGATGCAGGGTCGCAACGAACCGTCCTTTTTACCCACGAAAAAGAACCCCGACCCAACTGGGGACTGTGAGGGTCTGATAAATCCCTTAGCCAAGTTCTCCTGAATGTACTCTGCCATAGCCTGAGTCTCAGGACGTGACAGGGAGTACAACCTGCTCTTGGGAATCTTAGCATCCGGCAACAAATCAATGGCACAGTCATAGGGGCGATGGGGAGGCAGTACCTCCGCAACTTTTTTGGAGAACACATCCGCAAAATCTGCATAACATCCTGGCAATCCTGGCAAACTTAGCTGCGAGAGCCTGACTGGAAGGCTCAAGCAACTCCTGAAACAATCACTACCCCAACTAAGAATCTCCCCAGAGACCCAGTCAAATTGAGGGTTATGGGCCCTTAACCAGGGTAACCCCAAAACCAATGGGGCAAAAGAACAGACAGTCACATAAAAAGACAATTTTTCAGAGTGTGTGGCTCCAATAAACAAAGGAATTTGGCTGGTGCAGGAGGTAATTTTACCCTGGGACAATGGTTCCCCGTTTAACCCACAGATCTCAATCTCTGATGCCAAAGGTACTGAGGGAACAGAGTGTTCCAGGGCGAATTGACGGTCCATGAAAACCCCATCGGCCCCACTGTCAACAAAGGCCTCAGTCTTGACAGTTTGACCGAGGATCTCCAAAGTCACCGGAATGAGAAAAGTATTTTTAGGAAATTCTGACTTCTGGCCTGACAGGATATTTCCCAACACCCTCAGGCCCTGAAGTTTTCCGGTTTTTCTGGGCATGATACTACAACATGACCTTTATTCCCACAGTACAAACACAAACCCTGCTGTCTCCTCCGCGTCTTCTCACGCGAGGAGAGGCGGGTAGCCCCAATCTGCATAGGCTCCTCAGAATATTCCTCAGAGTCTGAGGTTCCCTTGGGAAAAAAGGAAACTGCGGTCTCCCTTTCAAGCCTACGCTCTCTCAGCCGTCTATCCACCCGGATGGATAACTGCATGAGCTGATCTAAGCTATCAGGCGAGGGATATTGTACCAGCTGGTCCTTTATCTGGTCAGAAAGGCCCCTTCGGTACTGGTTTCTCAGGGCTGGGTCATTCCACTGGGTATCATGAGCCAACCTCCGAAACTCCGTACTATAAACCTCAGCTGGCCGTCGCCCTTGCTTAAGAACCGAAATCTGAGCCTCGGCTGAAGCCATCTTGTCAGGGTCATCATACAAAATGCCCAGTGCCGTAAAAAAAGCATCAACACTTTTAAGCGACGGACAGTCAGGCTGTTACCCATATGCCCAGACCTGTGGGTCTCCTTGTAGCAAGGAAATCACCATGCCCACACGCTGAATCTCCGACCCAGAAGACTGGGGCCTAAGCCTGAAATATAGCTTACAGCTCTCCTTGAAACAAAAGAACTGCGAGCGATCTCCAGAAAAACGATCCGGGAGATTTACTTTCGGCTAACCCCTGAACTTGCCGCTGCTGCTGCGGGAGCTCCGCTAGCGGCCTGCGGGGTGTTCATTTTAATGGACATCTCATTAAATTGTCGAGTCAGGACCTGCACCTGATCGACCACCTGTTGCAAAGTATTTTGAGGGGTATGCTCCATATTCCCACAAAATTTCAACAGGAGTAGGGCTGCTGAATATGTTACGCACACCAGTGCTAACAGGAGTATACCGGTGTATGAACAGAGAGGGAAGCGAAGCAAACGAACTCACAGACAGTATAACATAACATACACAGGAGGTGATGGAATAACTAATAAACACAAAGTGAACGGAGAAGCCCAAAGGCTCAGGAATTGGGTGTCTCCCTAGTGTCAGGAATGCTCAGATGGAATAGAGCGGACAATGAAGCGATGTGTAGTGATTTAACATGTGGAGCACCTGAAATGATGTTGCTAAGAGCAACAGAAAAAACCCCAAAGGGTTACCAACGGGTGTGGGAATAAACTCCTTGGTCAGAGATAGAAATATAGACACAAGGAGAGTATCCACAATCCTAACCCCCACTTGCAGGGCACAGGTTCAGCTTACTGCCACTAAACTGACACCTGGACGCCCTGCACAGTGAGTGAGGATTAAACAAGCAGGTCTGAGAGTACAGCCGCAAACCTGCTGGGTTCACAGAATAGCAAAAGAACCCCAGCAGGTCAAACAACTGACTCCAGTCTTACTGCTAGGTCCGGATTGGCAGAATGAAGTACCGAATCCCAAGGCCTATTCGCAGTAAGCAACAAGTAAATACAAAGTCACACAGTACTAGCTAACTCTCTGGAACTGACTAACAAACAAAGATTCAGCAGCATTTGCCTAGCCTGAGAGGATGGTTTATATAGCAGGTGCTGTCCACGCCCCACTCAGACCTCACAGACTGTGAGCACAAAACCAGCGCCGGATTCCCTGCCGTGCACAGAGCCTGTAACCACTACACAGTAAAAACCCGGACCGGAGTATCAGCTGCGCTCAGGTTACTTCGCTAACACTTGCCTCCCGGTTGCCATGGCGACGTGGCAGCACAGAGCAGGAGATCCTAACACTACGTTCAACAGGGACACTCATGAATTATACTACAGGTTTAATCAGCTACAGAACCTGTGTGTGGCCCTATGGGACAGATGTACTAAGCCTTGAAAAGTGATAAAGTGGATAGTGTTAAACTACCAACCAACCAGCTCCTGACATTTTTCAAACACAGCTTGTAACATGGCAGCTAGTAGCTGATTGGCTGGTACTTTATCACTGTACACTTCATCACTTTTCAAGGCACATTTCCCCCCCAGCTGCCTAGCTATATAGTGTATGGAGGTAGTGCTGGGCATAGAACGGTCAGTGATGTAGTGCTGTGGTTTAGCATGGGGAAACACTGGTATAGGGTAAGTGGTGTAGTGCAGGGAATAGAGGTGCCAGCATTCTGGAGATTGGTCCCGCAGCTACCACCATCTAAAGATGGTGGTACATACCTCCCAACATGACCCTCTCCAGGAGGGACATTATGCTCTGCTCCTGGACTTCCCTCTTAATGTATGATTGCCATCACCTGTGCTGAACACCTTTATTATCCATTAACCTGTTCAAAACAGGTGCCGGCAATCATAAATTAAGAGAAAAGTCCAGGAGCAGAGCATTGTGTCCCTCTTGGAGAGGGTCATGTTGGGAGGTATGGTGGTAGCCCACGGTAACCTATGGGCAACACATCACCATAACTCCCAACATGACCCTCTCCAGGAGGGACAGAATGCTCTGTTCCTGGACTTTTCTCTTAATTTATGATTGCCATCACCTGTGCTGAAACACCTTTCTTATTCATTAACCTGTTCAACACAGGTGCCAGCAATCTTAAATTAAAAGAAAAGTCCAGAAGCAGAGCATTGTGTTCCTCCTGGAGAGGGACACGTTGGGAGGTATGCATCACAATCTCAGCTGGCAGAGGGTTACTCAGAAACCCTCCCCAGCAATGGATGCCACACATGCACAGTCAGCTGGACTGAAAATGCACAGAAGCCTTGGAAGCCCTCAGTGCATATCACAGGGACAAGCTCCTTTCTGAGCACCTGTCCCTGCGGCCGCACAATAAAACATGATGCCGGTACAACATACCTTCCAACATGATCCATATCCCCATGTTTGTGCAATATTAGCGCACAGAATTACATTACAATATGTTATGGTACCATACCTCCCAACATGACCCTTTCCAGGAGGGACAAAATGCTCTGCTCCTGGACTTCCCTCTTAATCTATAATTGCTGTCACCTGTGTTTAAATATTTCTTTGATAAGAAAGTTGTTTTACCACAGGTGATGGTAATCATAGATTAAGAGGGAAGTCCAGGAACAGAGCATTTTGTCCCTCCTGGAAAGGGTCATGTTAGGAGGTATGGTACCATAACATATTGTAATGTAATTCTGTGCGCTAATATTGCATCAACATGGGGATAACCAGCCAGATTGGCCAGAGAATTGCGCGTACCCAGCTGTAGCCTCCTCCTTAATTATCAGTGGGGAGGATCTTGCTTTTAACTGGGATGGAGGCATCAAGCATCGACACATTCCACCACATAGTGGCGTTATTAACACCATATGCATGAAGAAAATCACAATGGACAGCTCTTGCGGTTTATGACCCGGAGACCTAGATACGCATGCATCCAATAATGTGCGCGCCGCAGGGGAGCTGGTAGGGATCAGATTGGATCCATCTCAGAGGTTCAGTGCGATAAAAGCCCATAGGGTTCAATTGGGTAATTGCATCTGAAAATGCACTTGCCCACTGCATCCAAGCCCCAGAATCTATCACATATGCATATGCAGTACGCAGCCAGACATCCGGAAACTGCATTTTCAGAGGTTTGCCCGCATTTTTCAGCTTCCTGCATCCCACCCAGTCTCTTAAATTGCAAGGAATTGCTGCATGGTTATAATTGGTTTAGCATTGAGAGAATAAATTCCACCATTAGTAGGGGATGCAGTTATATTACCGGCTGTCGGGATCCCGGTATTCATGAGACTGACGCTGGAAACTCGACAGCAGGTGGAATACCGACGGCCAAAATCCGGACCTCTGCATATTATTTCCACTCGGTTGGAGTGTTCATCAACCAACCAGCTCCTAACTGCCATGTTACAGGCTGTGTTTGAAACGTGTTTTGGGTTTTGGTTCTAATTCCCCGCTCGTGTTTTAGTTTTGGCTTGGTTTTGCCAAAACCACCCTTTCGTGTTTTGGTTTTGGATCTGGATGATTTTTGAAAAAAACATAAAAACAACTAAAATCACAGAATTTGGGGGTAATTTTGATCCTACGGTATTATTAACCTCAATAACATTCTGTCACGAACCTCGGGCAGCGGCGACCGCGCTTGTCCCTGCGGGTGGCCTGGTCTGCCCGGCGCCTCTCTTCCCCTGTCAGTCTCCGGCTTCAGCGGCGGGTCGGCGCTGCTCTCCGGCGGCTTCCCGGAAGCAAGGGCGCCGCCATCACAAGCAAGGGCAAGGAGGCGGAGCAGGTCTGACGTCACCTGCCTGCTCCGCCAATCAGGCTAGGGCGGGGAATTTAAAATCAGATACCAGGCAGAGATCCGATGCCTGAGTATCTTCGTTTCTCCTGTGGAAGCTATGATCCAGAGCTCCCTCGTCCCTGCAAGCATCCTGTGCTTCCAAGCATCCTGTCCCTGCAAGCATCCTGTGCTTCCAAGCATCCTGTCCCTGCAAGCATCCTGTGCTTCCAAGCATCCTGTCCCTGCAAGCATCCTGTGCTTCCAAGCATCCTGTCCCTGCAAGCATCCTGTGCTTCCAAGCATCCTGTCCCTGCAAGCATCCTGTGCTTCCAAGCATCCTGTGCCTACAAGCAACCTGTGCTTCCAAGCATCCTGTGCCTACAAGCAACCTGTGCTTCCAAGCATCCTGTGCCTACAAGCACCTCCGTGCCTCCAGTTACCTCCGTGCCTCCAAGCACCTCGTGCCTCCAAGCACCTCCGTGCCTCCAAGCACCTCCGTGCCTCCAAGCACCTCGTGCCTCCAAGCACCTCGTGCCTCCAAGCACCTCCGCGCCTCAAGCACCTCCGTGCCTCCAGTTACCTCCGTGCCTCCAGTTACCTCCGTGCCTCCAGTTACCTCCGTGCCTCCAAGCACCTCCGTGCCTCCAAGCACCTCGTGCCTCCAAGCACCCCGTGCCTCCAAGCACCTCCGCGCCTCAAAGCACCTCCGTGCCTCCAGTTACCTCCGTGTCTCCAAGCACCTCGTGCCTCCAAGCACCTCGTCCCTCCAAACACCTCGGTGTCTCCAAACACCTCCGTGCCTCCAAGCACCTCCGTGCCTCCAAACACCTCCGTGCCTCCAAGGGTCTCCCAGCACTCCCTGTACTCCCAGTACCTCAGTGCCTTCAATACCACAGTGTCTCCAATATCTCAGTACCCCAGCCTTCATTATTTCTACAAGTCTTGTCTTACAGGAGACCTACAAGAATTCCTCTGGGCCTCCCGCCTGCCGTCTTAGTTCTGCATGAGGAAGACCTACATCCGGCCATCTCTACTACGACCCAGTGGCGGTTCCTCTTCCCGGTCATCGGAAGAAGCCCCGAGTCCACAACACTCCCAAACCAGGTCAGTGAGAGTATACTCAGGCCTCATGGACTCGGGGGATCGGAACACGGACTCTAGTGCCATCCAGAACCTGGCTTCTCGAGTGCAAAGTCAGGAAGCAGCACAAGGTCAGGTGATGCAGTACCTCCAGCAGTTGTCCGGGCGTCTGGATCAGATTCAGGCGTCTCTGGCCTCAGTAATTCCGGCTCCTGTTCCAGCAGTCGCACCAGTTGCCGTTGCCAGCAATGTTCAACCATCGGCCGGTGTCACTCCACGCCTTCAGTTGCCTACTCCGTCCCGCTATAATGGGAATCCCAAAAATTGTCGTGGTTTCTTGAACCAGTGCGAGGTACATTTCGAGCTACTTGCACACAACTTTCCTACAGACCGGTCCAAGGTAGCATATATTATTTCTCTGTTGGAAGGTTCTGCTTTGGATTGGGTGTCTCCATTATGGGAACGATCTGATCCCATGGTTTCCAACTACACCAACTTCATCTCGTCCTTTCGAAGGATTTTCGACGAGCCCGGCAGAATGACCACTGCTTCTTCCGATTTGCTCCGTGTTCGGCAGGGCGCCCGTTCCGTGGGCCAGTACGTGGTTCATTTCCAGACCATTGCTTCCGAACTACGCTGGAATAATGATGCCCTGAGAGCTGCCTTCTGGAACGGTCTTTCCGACCGGCTGAAAGACGAGCTGGTTACTAGAGATCTGCCGGATCCATTAGAAGATTTGATTTCCCTTTGCGTCAAGGTGGATCTTCGGATGCAGGAGCGTGGAAGAGAACGTAACCGTTCGGATCGTTCCAGGTTCCGGAATCCTACTCCTAGGCCGGTGGCCTCACCTAGCTCAGATGAGCCCATGCAAATTAACCGCTCCCGACTGTCTCCGGAAGAACGACAGCGTCGTCGTGAGGGTAAACTCTGCCTTTACTGTGGAGCCGCAGATCATTTTCTTAAATCTTGTAAAGTCCGTCCGGGAAACGGGCAGACCTAGCTTGTTCCGGAGGAGTCAAGCTGGGAGTTACGACAAAAGCTTCTCCAACTTCGGACTGCTTGCTTCCAGTAACTCTAGTCTCCAATTCAGTCTCCAGGTCTTGTGAAGCCCTATTGGATTCCGGAGCTGCAGGGAACTTCGTTTCTTCCTTCTGTGCCCAAAGTTTGGGTTTAAAGTTACGGCCTATCGAGCGGCCAATTTCACTGACGGCTATCAACGGGACTAGAATTTCCAAAGGTCTCATAATGTGGCGCACGGGGCCAGTTAAGCTGCGGGTCGGGGCTCTACATCAGGAAGATTTGGAACTCTTGGTAATCCCAGAAATGCCCCATGATCTGGTTCTTGGAATGCCTTGGCTGAAAAGTCATAACCCCCACATCGATTGGAAGTCGTCACAAATTCTGTCCTGGAGTTCCTTTTGTCACACTAATTGTCTTACTCCTGTTTGTCCGCTCCGTGTTACCTCCAAAACGGATGAAGAGCACATTCCGGAGGCATATCAAGGGTACAAGGACGTATTTTCGGAACAAGCTGCTGACCTGTTACCACCTCACAGGCCTTGGGACTGCCCTATTGACCTTGTCCCAGGGAAGACGCCACCTCGTGGTCGCACATATCCTCTGTCTCTTCCCGAGACTCAAGCCATGTCGGAGTATATTAAGTCCAATATGCTCAAGGGATTCATTCGCCCCTCTTCCTCCCCTGCTGGTGCAGGCTTCTTTTTCGTGAAGAAAAAGGACGGGGGGTTGAGACCATGCATCGACTACCGCGGCCTAAACGACATTACTATTAAGAATAAATACCCCTTGCCACTAATCACAGAGTTATTTGATAGGGTTCGTGGTGCCCGCATTTTTTCAAAACTCGACTTGAGAGGAGCTTATAATCTTATACGCATCCGAGAGGGGGATGAATGGAAGACTGCCTTTAATACCCGAGATGGGCATTACGAATACTTGGTGATGCCGTTTGGTCTTAGTAATGCTCCCGCGGTTTTCCAGGGATTCGTCAACGAAATCTTTCGTGATATGCTGTATCAGAGCGTTGTGGTATATCTGGACGACATACTGATTTTTTCCAAGAATCTTGTCGAACACAGGACTCAAGTCAAAGAGGTGCTACACCGTTTACAAGAGAATCATCTCTACGCCAAGCTTTCCAAATGTACCTTTGAAGTAACATCTATTCCGTTCCTCGGTTATGTCATCTCGGGGACGGAGCTTCGCATGGATCCGGAAAAGTTGTCGGCCATTCGTGATTGGACTCAGCCTCTTTCCCTGAAAGCAATACAAAGGTTCCTGGGCTTTGCGAACTACTACAGGAAATTCATTAAAGGTTTCTCCACCATTGTTGCACCCATTACTGCCCTGACGAGAAAGGGTTCTAATCCTAGTTTGTGGCCTCCGGAAGCCATTGTAGCTTTTTCTCGCTTAAAGTTAGCTTTCACGACGGCTCCAGTTCTCCAACAACCAAATTTCGAGGAACCCTTCTTCTTAGAAGTTGATGCATCTTCAGTCGGGGTGGGGGCTGTCCTCTCCCAGCATTCCTCTGATAAGAAATTACATCCGTGTGGCTTCCACTCTCGTAAATTCTCTCCAGCCGAACGAAATTACTCTATTGGAGACCAGGAACTCTTGGCAATCAAATCTGCCTTGGAAGAATGGAGATATCTTCTAGAAGGGGCTAAACATGTGTTTACCATCTACACGGATCACAAGAATTTACTGTACATCAAATCCGCACAATGTTTGAATCCTCGCCAGGCGAGATGGGCACTTTTCTTTTCCCGATTCTCGTTCATTATCAAGTACCGTGCCGGGACTCTCAATATTAAAGCAGATGCGCTTTCCCGTTCACAGGTTCCCACAGACGAGGATGAACCTCCGGAGCGGGGTTTAATTCTGAATCCAGTTTCTGTCTCTGCTGCTTTAACTACTCCAGCTCCTCCTCCTGGAAGAATGTCCGTACCAGCTAGATTCCGCCCAGGAATACTACGGTGGGTCCATAACTCCAAGTTTTCCGGTCATCCCGGCGCTCAGAAGATGTACAAGTTTCTGCAAAGGTCTTACTGGTGGAACACCATGAGGAAGGATGTACAAGATTGCGTTAATTCATGTCCCCAATGTACACAACATAAATCTCCTCGTCTGCCTCCTGCAGGGTTACTTCGTCCTCTGCCTATCCCTGTGAGACCCTGGACTCACATTTCCATGGACTTCATCACTGACTTGCCCTGTTCCAAGGGTTGCAACACCGTTTGGGTTATCGTTGACCGTTTTTCGAAGATGGCACACTTTGTGCCCTTGACTGGTCTTCCGACAGCACCGAAACTGGCTCTATTGTTTATCCGAGAACATTTTCGTTTGCATGGGTTGCCACAAGAGATTGTTTCTGACCGTGGAGTACAGTTCACCGCCAGGTTTTGGAAAGCCCTTTGTTCAACTCTACACATTAAACTTAAGTTTTCGTCGGCTTATCATCCCCAAACAAATGGACAAACGGAACGAGTCAATCAAGATCTAGAGACTTTTCTTCGGTTGTATCTCTCTCCTTCACAGGACAACTGGGTGGAGTTGTTGCCTTGGGCGGAGTTTGCCCATAACCATTTGTTTCATTCTTCCACTGGGGAATCACCATTTTTCGTCAACTACGGGTTCCATCCCCGTGTTCCGGAATTTCCAAGCCTTCCGATAATAGAGGTTCCTGCTGTAGCGTCCACTCTACGACACTTTGGACAAATTTGGAGAAAGGTTCATGCTAATCTTAAGCAGGTTTCTGTTCGGTACAAGTTCTTTGCAGATAAGAAACGGCAAGCCGCACCTCAATATAAAGTTGGGGACAGGGTATGGCTGTCCACACGGAATCTCCGGTTGAAGGTGCCCACCATGAAATTCGCTCCAAGGTTCATCGGTCCTTACCCTGTGCTACAAGTCTTAAATCCTGTGGTCTGTAAACTGGGTTTGCCTGCCCATCTTCGCATACCTAACGCCTTCCATGTTTCTCTACTCCGTCCCCTCATACTGAATCGATTCCACTCAGCACTCCCAAGGCCAACGTCCGTAGTGGCAGAAGCTGGAGCGGAGTTTGAAATCAAAGCTATTCTGGACTCTCGTTATCTTCATAAAAAATTACAGTACTTGGTGGACTGGAAGGGTTATGGACCTGAGGAGAGAAGTTGGATTGGGGCTACTGAAGTAACGGCTCCTCGTCTGATTCGGATCTTCCACTCCAGACATCCGACTAAGCCCGGGAAGTGTCCAGGGGCCACTCCTGGAGGAGGGGGTACTGTCACGAACCTCGGGCAGCGGCGACCGCGCTTGTCCCTGCGGGTGGCCTGGTCTGCCCGGCGCCTCTCTTCCCCTGTCAGTCTCCGGCTTCAGCGGCGGGTCGGCGCTGCTCTCCGGCGGCTTCCCGGAAGCAAGGGCGCCGCCATCACAAGCAAGGGCAAGGAGGCGGAGCAGGTCTGACGTCACCTGCCTGCTCCGCCAATCAGGCTAGGGCGGGGAATTTAAAATCAGATACCAGGCAGAGATCCGATGCCTGAGTATCTTCGTTTCTCCTGTGGAAGCTATGATCCAGAGCTCCCTCGTCCCTGCAAGCATCCTGTGCTTCCAAGCATCCTGTCCCTGCAAGCATCCTGTGCTTCCAAGCATCCTGTCCCTGCAAGCATCCTGTGCTTCCAAGCATCCTGTCCCTGCAAGCATCCTGTGCTTCCAAGCATCCTGTCCCTGCAAGCATCCTGTGCTTCCAAGCATCCTGTCCCTGCAAGCATCCTGTGCTTCCAAGCATCCTGTGCCTACAAGCAACCTGTGCTTCCAAGCATCCTGTGCCTACAAGCAACCTGTGCTTCCAAGCATCCTGTGCCTACAAGCACCTCCGTGCCTCCAGTTACCTCCGTGCCTCCAAGCACCTCGTGCCTCCAAGCACCTCCGTGCCTCCAAGCACCTCCGTGCCTCCAAGCACCTCGTGCCTCCAAGCACCTCGTGCCTCCAAGCACCTCCGCGCCTCAAGCACCTCCGTGCCTCCAGTTACCTCCGTGCCTCCAGTTACCTCCGTGCCTCCAGTTACCTCCGTGCCTCCAAGCACCTCCGTGCCTCCAAGCACCTCGTGCCTCCAAGCACCCCGTGCCTCCAAGCACCTCCGCGCCTCAAAGCACCTCCGTGCCTCCAGTTACCTCCGTGTCTCCAAGCACCTCGTGCCTCCAAGCACCTCGTCCCTCCAAACACCTCGGTGTCTCCAAACACCTCCGTGCCTCCAAGCACCTCCGTGCCTCCAAACACCTCCGTGCCTCCAAGGGTCTCCCAGCACTCCCTGTACTCCCAGTACCTCAGTGCCTTCAATACCACAGTGTCTCCAATATCTCAGTACCCCAGCCTTCATTATTTCTACAAGTCTTGTCTTACAGGAGACCTACAAGAATTCCTCTGGGCCTCCCGCCTGCCGTCTTAGTTCTGCATGAGGAAGACCTACATCCGGCCATCTCTACTACGACCCAGTGGCGGTTCCTCTTCCCGGTCATCGGAAGAAGCCCCGAGTCCACAACACTCCCAAACCAGGTCAGTGAGACATTCCTTTCCACTCATTTGCAGTCTATTCTGAACACTGAACACCTCACAATATTGTTTTTAGGCCAAAAGGTTGCACCAAGGTGGCTGTATGACCAAGCTAAGCGGCACAAACACCTGGCCCATCTAGGAGTAGCACTGCAGTGGCAGACAGGATGGCAAATTTAAAAAAATAGTCCCCAAACAGCACATGATGCAAAGAAAAAGAGGTGCACCGAGGTTGCTGTATGACTAAGCTAAGCGTCACAAGTGTGTGGCACAAACACCTGGCCCATCTAAGAGTGGTACTGCAGTGTCAGACAGCAGGGCAGATATAAAAAAAAGTCCCCAAACAGCACAACATGCAAAGATGTAAAAGAGGTGCAATGAGCTAGCTGTATGACTAAGCTAAGCAACACAAACAATTGGCCCATCTAGGAGTGGCACTGCAGTGTCAGACAGGAGGGCAGATATAAAAAAAAAAAGGCCCCAGACAGTAGTGATGAGCGGGTTCCGTTTCTCGGAAACTGAACCCCCCCGAACTTCACCCTTTTTACACGGGTCCGAGCCATACTCGGATTCTCCCGTATGGCTCGGTTAACCCGAGCGCGCCCGAACGTCATCATCCCGCTGTCGGATTCTCGCGAGATTCGGATTCTATATAAGCAGCCGCGCGTCGCCGCCATTTTCACTCGTGCATTGGAAATGTTAGGGAGAGGACGTAGCTGGCGTCCTCTCCGTTTATGTTGATGCATTGCAAATATTTTGTGCTTGCTTATTACTTAATTGTGGGGACTGGGGAGCAGCTGTATATAGGAGGAGTACAGTGCAGAGTTTTGCTGACAGTGACCACCAGTAATACGTTGTCTGCCTGTAAAACACTCCATATCTGTGCTCAGTGTGCTGCATATATCTGTGCTCACACTGCTTAATTGTGGGGACTGGGGAGCAGCTGTATTATATAGCAGGAGTACAGTGCAGAGTTTTGCTGACAGTGACCACCAGTATACGTTGTCTGCCTGAAAAACACTCCATATCTGTGCTCAGTGTGCTGCTTTATTGTGGGGACTGGGGACCACCAGTATAATATTATATAGGAGGAGTACAGTGCAGAGTTTTGCTGACCAGTGACCACCAGTATATAATATATAGCATTACGGTACAGTAGGCCACTGCTGTACCTACCTCTGTGTCGTCATTAAGTATACTATCCATCTACATTCTATACCTGTGGTGCATTTTAGTTTTGCAGTTTGCTGACACAGTGACCACCAGTATACTATATATAGCAGTACGGTACGGAAGGCCACTGCTGTACCTACCTCTGTGTCGTCATTAATTATACTATCCATCTACATTCTATACCTGTGGTGCATTTTAGTTTTGCAGTTTGCTGACACAGTGACCACCAGTATACTATATATAGCAGTACGGTACGGAAGGCCTATTCTATACATGTGGTGCATTTTAGTTGTGCGCAGTATATATAGTAGTAGGCCATTGCTATTGATACTGGCATATAATTCCACACATTAAAAAATGGAGAACAAAAATGTGGAGGTTAAAATAGGGAAAGATCAAGATCCACTTCCACCTCGTGCTGAAGCTGCTGCCACTAGTCATGGCCGAGACGATGAAATGCCATCAACGTTGTCTGCCAAGGCTGATGCCCAATGTCATAGTGGAGAGCATGTAAAATCCAAAAAACAAAAGTTCAGTAAAATGACCCAAAAATCAAAATTGAAAGCGTCTGATGAGAAGCGTAAACTTGCCAATATGCCATTTACGACACGGAGTGGCAAGGAACGGCTGAGGCCCTGGCCTATGTTCATGGCTAGTGGTTCAGATTCACATGAGGATGGAAGCACTCATCCTCTCGCTAGAAAAATGAAAAGACTTAAGCTGGCAAAAGCACAGCAAAGAACTGTGCGTTCTTCTAAATCACAAATCCCCAAGGAGAGTCCAATTGTGTCGGTTGCGATGCCTGACCTTCCCAACACTGGACGGGAAGAGCTTGCTCCTTCCACCATTTGCACGCCCCCTGCAAGTGCTGGAAGGAGCACCCGCAGTCCAGTTCCTGATAGTCAAATTGAAGATGTCACTGTTGAAGTACACCAGGATGAGGATATGGGTGTTGCTGGCGCTGGGGAGGAAATTGTCATGGAGGATTCTGATGGTGAGGTGGTTTGTTTAAGTCAGGCACCCGGGGAGACACCTGTTGTCCGTGGGACGAATATGGACATTGACATGACTGGTCAAATTACAAAAAAAATCACCTCTTCGGTGTGGAATTATTTTAACAGAAATGCGGACAACAGGTGTCAAGCCGTGTGTTGCCTTTGTCAAGCTGTAATAAGTAGGGTTAAGGACGTTAACCACCTAGGAACATCCTCCCTTATACGTCACCTGGAGCGCATTCATCAGAAGTCATTGACAAGTTCAAAAACTTTGGGTGACAGCGGAAGCAGTCCACTGACAACTAAATCCCTTCCTCTTGTAACCAAGCTCCGGCAAACCACACCACCAACTCCCTCAGTGTCAATTTCCTCATTAGACATGAAAAACAATAGTCCTGCAGGCCATGTCACTGGCAAGTCTGACAAGTCCTCTCCTGCCTGGGATTCCTCCGATGCATCCTTGAGTGTAATGCCTACTGCTGCTGGCGCTGCTGTTGTTGCTGCTGGGAGTCGATCGTCATCCCAGAGGGGAAGTCAGAAGACCACTTGTACTACTTCCAGTAAGCAATTGTCTGTCCAGCAGTCCTTTGCGAGGAAGATGAAATATCACAGCAGTCATCCTGCTGCAAAGCAGATAACTCAGGCCTTGGCAGCCTGGGCGGTGAGAAACGTGGTTCCGGTATTCACCGTTAATTCAGAGGCAACTAGAGACTTGATTGAGGTACTGTGTCCCCGGTACCAAATACCATCTAGGTTCCATTTCTCTAGGCAGGCGATATCGAATATGTACACAGACCTCAGAAAAAGAGTCACCAGTGTCCTAAAAAATGCAGTTGTACCCAATGTCCACTTAACCACGGACATGTGGACAAGTGGAGCACGGCAGACTCAGGACTATATGACTGTGACAGCCCACTGGGTAGATGTATTGCCTCCCGCAGCAAGAACAGCGGCGGCGGCACCAGTAGCAGCATCTCGCAAACGCCAACTCGTTCCTAGGCAGGCTACTGTCACGATCCGGGTATCTGGACGCCATTACTTACCCTTCAGATGCCTCCTAAGGCGGGCTCAGCGTTCCAGGACCGGATTCCGCTGTTCCTGAGTTTCCACATGCAGAGTGGTCTTTTCATCAGCCGCGGCCTCCGCTGTGCCCGCGTGGTTAAATGTGCATCTATCAGCCTGGCGTCTCCTGTCTCCGGTGGCCGGCGCCGCCATTACTGTTTCCCAGACCACATGGATTACAAACCAAACTTCCCTCCAAGTGTCTGCATGGGCGCAGCCATCTTGGATTCTGTCATCTGATCATTTCCACCAATCTGCTGTCTGTGTTGTTGATTTGCATAATTGCCTAGCCAACCCCTTCCTTGCTGCAGGTATAAGTAAGCTGTACCTGAGCAAGGAAGACGTCAGTGCTTTGGTTGTCAAACCTAGTTCCTGTTTGTCTCTCTTCTATGATTGTCTTCCAGGTTCCAGCCCCTGTCTCAAGACTTCCACCATAGAGACCCGCACCAGCATTCCACCTGCGGTGTAGCCTGACTCTCCAATCCATTGTGGATTCATCTGTTTCCAGCTACAACACTACCTGCTTCCAGCCTCAGCTTCCAGCAGAATACAGCTTCCCTTAAAGGGCCGGTGTCCTTTCTACACTTTACCACTCTCCACCGGAATTATTATTTCTCCGCTCTCAAGTTCTACATTTCAGTTCACATTTCATCGCTCCCAAAGTTCATTTATTATTTAACTGGTTCCAGCCAGTATCCACTCCGTGCTAACAACAGTCTGGTTCCAGCCAGTATCCACAGCAGCTGTTTTACCTTCAGCAACCCAGCTCTTCCTGGAACACCAGCTGGTACAATCCTGGGTTATCTCCATTGCTACAGCCGGGCCTGGTAAGGACTTTCCATCTAGAAGATCATAAGAACTATCTCACACTACCAGTGCCCTGTGGCTCCTGCCATGCTGTAGTACTCAGGAACTGTATTTATTCTTTGCTGACTTTTACGTTTTCCTTTATTGCTGCTGTGATGCGGAGTTGTCATAATAAACATCATTGACTTTTATCTAAGTTGTCGTGGTCACGCCTTCGGGCAGTTATTATGTTACTTACATGTCCAGGGGTCTGATACAACCTCCCAGGTTCCGGTACATCTCAGCCCCTACAACTGAGGCTGCCTCCCGTCAGCTCAGGCCCTCAGTTGTGACAGTAAGCACTGACCTAATGAATCCAGCCGGAGACCAGGATCAAGCGGCCAGGCCGATGCAAGAACTGGCAGCCCGACTAGAACATCAGGAGGCTGCACAGGGCCACATCATCCGCTGTCTCCAGGATCTCTCTACTCGGCTGGATGGGATTCAGACCACTCTCCGTGGATCAGGCGCGTCTGGTGCGTCAACCACAGTGACTCCAGCTATAACCCCACCCACCTTACCCATTCCTGCTCCACGTCTTCATCTTCCAACGCCAGCAAAATTTGACGGATCTCCAAGATTCTGCAGGGGATTTCTCAACCAGTGTGAGATTCAGTTTGAGCTACAACCTGGCAATTTCCCCAGTGACCGTACAAAAATTGCCTACATTATTTCTCTTCTCAGTGGCTCAGCCCTCGATTGGGCATCACCGTTATGGGAGAGGTCCGACACCCTGCTATCTTCTTACACTGCATTCGTGTCAACATTCAGGCGCATCTTCGACGAGCCAGGCCGGGTAACTTCAGCTTCGTCTGAGATTCTCCGTTTACGCCAGGGATCACGTACTGTAGGACAATATCTTATACAGTTCCAGATCCTGGCATCCGAACTGGCATGGAACGACGAGGCCCTGTATGCTGCATTCTGGCATGGTTTATCCGAGCGTATTAAAGATGAGTTAGCTACCAGAGACTTACCCTCCAAGTTAGATGAGTTAATCTCACTTTGTACGAAAGTTGACTTACGTTTCAGAGAGAGAGCAACTGAGCGTGGAAGATCATCTGCTCCAAAATCTTCTGCTCCTCCTCCTCGCCAACTGTCACCAACTAAAGATGAACCCATGCAAATTGGCCGTTCCCGTTTAACTCCTGCTGAGCGCCGAAGACGTCTCTCCGAGTTTCTCTGTTTGTACTGTGCAGCTCCGTCTCACACCATTAATGCCTGTCCCAAACGTCCGGGAAACTCCAAATCCTAGCTCGCCAAGGAGAGGGCCGGCTAGGAGTAATGATCTCCTCTCCATCTCCTCAAGATTGTAACCTCCCAGTCTCGCTTCAAGTTGCTCAACGTTATCAGAACGTCATTGCCCTCCTGGATTCCGGAGCAGCTGGGAACTTTATTACCGAAGCCTATGTTAAACGGTGGTCCCTACCCACCGAGAGACTTCCTTCGTCCTTTTCCTTAACTGCTGTGGATGGCAGTAAAATTTTTGATACAGTTATTTCTCTAAGGACTCTACCAGTTCGTCTGAGAGTGGGAGTTCTTCATTCCGAACTTATTTCACTTTTAGTGATTCCAAGAGCCACACATCCTGTGGTCCTGGGCCTTCCATGGCTCCGTCTTCACAATCCTACAATTGATTGGACGACTACGCAAATCCTGGCATGGGGTTCCTCCTGTACTAAGACATGTTTGTTTAAAGTGTTGCCTGTCTGTTCCTCTTCCCCCAGGTCGTCTGATGTTCCACCTCCTCCATATCAAGATTTCACGGATGTGTTCAGTAAAGCTTCTGCTGATATCCTTCCCCCTCATAGAGAATGGGACTGCCCGATTGATCTCGTTCCAGGGAAGGTTCCACCTCGAGGCCGAACTTATCCGTTGTCTCTCCCCGAGACGCATTCTATGGAGGAATACATAAAAGAGAACCTAGCAAAGGGGTTCATTCGACCTTCTTCTTCTCCAGCCGGCGCAGGCTTCTTTTTTGTAAAGAAGAAAGATGGTGGTCTGCGGCCGTGCATCGACTACAGAGGTTTGAACGACATTACCATCAAGAACCGCTATCCTTTACCCCTGATTACTGAGCTCTTTGACAGAGTTAGCGGAGCTACCATCTTTACAAAGCTGGACCTGAGAGGTGCATACAATCTCATCCGGATCCGTGAGGGTGACGAGTGGAAGACCGCATTTAACACCCGTGACGGACATTATGAGTACCTCGTCATGCCCTTCGGATTGAGCAATGCTCCAGCTGTCTTCCAGCATTTCGTCAATGAGATCTTCAGAGACATTCTATACCGTCATGTCGTGGTCTATCTAGATGATATCCTCATTTTTGCCAACAATTTAGAGGAACATCGTTTCTGGGTAAAGGAGGTTCTGTCCCGTCTCCGTGTCAATCATCTCTACTGCAAATTAGAGAAATGCGTCTTTGAAGTCAAGTCCATTCCGTTTCTAGGGTACATTGTGTCCGGTTCCGGACTAGAGATGGATCCTGAGAAACTACAAGCAATCCAGAATTGGCCAGTACCCTTAACCCTCAAAGGGGTCCAGAGGTTCTTAGGGTTCGCCAATTATTACCGAAAGTTTATACGAGACTTTTCCACCATTGTGGCGCCTATTACTGCTTTCACCAAGAAGGGTGCTAACCCGTCCAAGTGGTCTGAAGAAGCCATGCAAGCTTTTCATCTTTTAAAACAGAGGTTCATCTCTGCACCTGTCCTGAAACAGCCTGACGTCGACTCTCCTTTCATCTTAGAGGTGGATGCCTCCTCCGTTGGAGTAGGAGCGGTGTTATCTCAGAGGGCTAAAGATGGTCATTTACATCCTTGCAGTTTCTTCTCACGGAAGTTCTCCCCAGCGGAGCGCAACTATGCCATTGGCGACCAGGAGTTGCTAGCCATCAAGCTCGCTCTAGAGGAGTGGAGATATCTGTTGGAGGGAGCTTCTCATTCAATCACCATCCTTACAGACCACAAGAACCTTCTATATCTAAAAGGCGCACAATGTCTCAACCCTCGTCAGGCCAGATGGGCACTTTTCTTTTCCAGGTTCGACTTTAAACTCCAGTTCTGTCCGGGCTCTCAGAATCGCAAGGCCGATGCCCTTTCCCGCTCATGGGAGCAAGAAAATGAGTCAGAGTCTTCAGACAAGCATCCTATTATAAATCCGTTGGCATTCTCCACGGTAGGGATGGACTCTACGCCCCCATCAGGGAAAAGTTTTGTGAAGCCGACACTAAGGAAGAAGCTCATGCATTGGGCCCATGCTTCCCGTTTTGCCGGACATACAGGTATCCAAAAAACCCTGGAGTTTATCTCTAGGTCCTATTGGTGGCCAACTCTGAAAAAGGACGTTTTGGAGTTTATTGCATCTTGCCCAAAGTGTGCTCAACATAAAGTATCCCGCCAGTCGCCTGCGGGGCAACTGGTTCCACTATCTGTTCCCCGTCGACCATGGACCCATTTGTCGATGGATTTTATTACAGATTTGCCCATGTGCAACAAGTTCAATACCATCTGGGTGGTAGTTGACCGGTTCACCAAGATGGCACACTTCATTCCTCTCACCGGTCTTCCGTCAGCTTCCAAGTTGGCTCAAGTATTCATACAAGAGATCTTCCGACTCCACGGTCTTCCAGAAGAAATTATCTCAGATCGAGGAGTTCAATTCACAGCCAAATTCTGGCGAAGTTTATGTCAAGTCCTCCAAGTCAAGTTAAAGTTTTCCACGGCTTACCATCCTCAGACCAATGGTCAAACTGAGAGGGTGAATCAGGACTTGGAGGCCTTCCTCCGCATCTATGTGTCCTCCTCTCAAGATGACTGGGTTCAATTACTTCCCTGGGCCGAGTTCTGTCATAACAACCAGTATCATTCTTCATCTTCTTCAACACCATTCTTCACCAACTTTGGATTCCACCCTAAAGTCCCTGAGTTCCAACCGCTTCCAGCAACTTCTGTTCCCGCAGTGGATATCACCTTGCATCAGTTTGCCAATATCTGGAAGAGCGTACGATCAGCTCTGCTCAAGGCATCGTTCAGGTACAAGAAGTTTGCGGATAAGAAGCGTCGAGCAGTTCCTGCTCTCAAGGTGGGTGATCGGGTATGGTTATCCACGAAGAATTTGAGGTTAAGAGTTCCCAGTATGAAGTTTGCACCTCGCTACATCGGTCCTTTTAAAATTGATCAAGTCATCAATCCTGTTGCTTACAGACTCCAGTTGCCTCCCTTCTTAAAAATACCCAGGACATTCCATGTTTCCCTGTTGAAACCGCTAATCTTGAATCGGTTTCATTCCTCACTTCCACCAACTCCGAAAGTCCAAACTCAACGAGGCGTTGAGTATGAAGTGGCCAAGATCCTGGACTCACGTCACCGTTACGGTCAACTTCAGTATCTCATTGACTGGAAGGGCTATGGTCCTGAAGAACGCTCTTGGACCAATGCCTCTGACGTCCATGCTCCTGCCTTGGTCCGAAATTTCCACGCAAAGTTTCCTTTAAAGCCTAAGAAGTGTCCTGGGGCCACTCCTAAAGGGGGGGGTGCTGTCACGATCCGGGTATCTGGACGCCATTACTTACCCTTCAGATGCCTCCTAAGGCGGGCTCAGCGTTCCAGGACCGGATTCCGCTGTTCCTGAGTTTCCACATGCAGAGTGGTCTTTTCATCAGCCGCGGCCTCCGCTGTGCCCGCGTGGTTAAATGTGCATCTATCAGCCTGGCGTCTCCTGTCTCCGGTGGCCGGCGCCGCCATTACTGTTTCCCAGACCACATGGATTACAAACCAAACTTCCCTCCAAGTGTCTGCATGGGCGCAGCCATCTTGGATTCTGTCATCTGATCATTTCCACCAATCTGCTGTCTGTGTTGTTGATTTGCATAATTGCCTAGCCAACCCCTTCCTTGCTGCAGGTATAAGTAAGCTGTACCTGAGCAAGGAAGACGTCAGTGCTTTGGTTGTCAAACCTAGTTCCTGTTTGTCTCTCTTCTATGATTGTCTTCCAGGTTCCAGCCCCTGTCTCAAGACTTCCACCATAGAGACCCGCACCAGCATTCCACCTGCGGTGTAGCCTGACTCTCCAATCCATTGTGGATTCATCTGTTTCCAGCTACAACACTACCTGCTTCCAGCCTCAGCTTCCAGCAGAATACAGCTTCCCTTAAAGGGCCGGTGTCCTTTCTACACTTTACCACTCTCCACCGGAATTATTATTTCTCCGCTCTCAAGTTCTACATTTCAGTTCACATTTCATCGCTCCCAAAGTTCATTTATTATTTAACTGGTTCCAGCCAGTATCCACTCCGTGCTAACAACAGTCTGGTTCCAGCCAGTATCCACAGCAGCTGTTTTACCTTCAGCAACCCAGCTCTTCCTGGAACACCAGCTGGTACAATCCTGGGTTATCTCCATTGCTACAGCCGGGCCTGGTAAGGACTTTCCATCTAGAAGATCATAAGAACTATCTCACACTACCAGTGCCCTGTGGCTCCTGCCATGCTGTAGTACTCAGGAACTGTATTTATTCTTTGCTGACTTTTACGTTTTCCTTTATTGCTGCTGTGATGCGGAGTTGTCATAATAAACATCATTGACTTTTATCTAAGTTGTCGTGGTCACGCCTTCGGGCAGTTATTATGTTACTTACATGTCCAGGGGTCTGATACAACCTCCCAGGTTCCGGTACATCTCAGCCCCTACAACTGAGGCTGCCTCCCGTCAGCTCAGGCCCTCAGTTGTGACAGCTACGCTTTGTATCACCGCTTTCCAGAAGAGGCACACAGCTGACAACCTCTTACGGAAACTGAGGAAGATCATCGCAGAATGGCTTACCCCAATTGGACTCTCCTGGGGATTTGTGACATCGGACAACGCCAGCAATATTGTGCGTGCATTACATCTGGGCAAATTCCAGCACGTCCCATGTTTTGCACATACATTGAATTTGGTGGTGCAGAATTATTTAAAAAACGACAGGGGCGTGCAAGAGATGTTGTCGGTGGCCCGAAGAATTGTGGGCCACTTTCGGCATTCAGCCACTGCGTACAGAAGACTGGAGCACCACCAAACAGTCCTGAACCTGCCCTGCCATCATCTGAAGCAAGAGGTGGTAACAAGGTGGAATTCAACCCTCTATATGCTTCAGAGGATGGAGGAGCAGCAAAAGGCCATTCAAGCCTATACATCTGCCCACGATATAGGCAAAGGAGGGGGAATGCACCTGACTCAAGCGCAGTGGAGAATGATTTCAATGTTGTGCAAGGTTCTGCAACCCTTTGAACTTGCCACACGTGAAGTCAGTTCAGACACTGCCAGCCTGAGTCAGATCATTCCCCTCATCAGGCTTTTGCAGAAGAAGCTGGAGACATTGAAGGAGGAGCTAAAACAGAGCGATTCCGCTAGGCATGTGGGACTTGTGGATGGAGCCCTTCATTCGCTTAACCAGGATTCACGGGTGGTCAATCTGTTGAAATCAGAGCACTACATTTTGGCCACCGTGCTCGATCCTAGATTTAAAATCTACGTTGGATCTCTCTTTCCAGCAGACACAAGTCTGCAGAGGTTCAAAGACCTGCTGGTGAGAAAATTGTCAAGTCAAGCGGAACGTGACCCGTCAACATCTCCTCCTTCACATTCTTCCGCAACTGGGGGTGCGAGGAAAAGGCTAAGAATTCCGAGCCCACCCACTGGCGGTGATGCAGGGCAGTCTGGAGCGAGTGCTGACATCTGGTCAGGACTGAAGGACCTGCCAACGATTACTGACATGTCGTCTACTGTCACTGCATATGATTCTCTCACCATTGAAAGAATGGTGGAGGATTATATGAGTGACCGCATCCAAGTAGGCACGTCAGACAGTCCGTATGTATACTGGCAGGAAAAAGAGGCGATTTGGAGGCCCTTGCACAAACTGGCTTTATTTTACCTAAGTTGCCCTCCCTCCAGTGTGTACTCCGAAAGAGTGTTTAGTGCAGCCGCTCACCTTGTCAGCAATCGGCGTACGAGGTTACCTCCAGAAAATGTGGAGAAGATGATGTTCATCAAAATGAATTATAATCAATTCCTCCGTGGAGACATTCACCAGCAATTGCCTCCAGAAAGTACACAGGGATCTGAGATGGTGGATTCCAGTGAGGACGAATTAATAATCTGTGAGGAGGGGGATGTACACAGTGAAAGGGGTGAGGAATCGGAGGATGATAATGAGGAGGACATCTTGCCTCTGTAGAGCCAGTTTGTGCAAGGAGAGATTGATTGCTTCTTTTTTGGTGGGGGCCCAAACCAACCAGTCATTTCAGTCACAGTCGTGTGGCAGACCCTGTCACTGAAATGATGGGTTGGTTAAAGTGTGCATGTCCTGTTTATACAACATAAGGGTGGGTGGGAGGGCCCAAGGACAATTCCATCTTGCACCTCTTTTTTCTTTCATTTTTCTTTGCATCATGTGCTGTTTGGGGACAATTTTTTTGAAGTGCCATCCTGTCTGACACTGCAGTGCCACTCCTAGATGGGCCAGGTGTTTGTGTCGGCCACTTGTGTCGCTTAGCTTAGTCACAGAGCGACCTTGGTGCGCCTCTTTTTTTCTTTGCATCATGTGCTGTTTGGGGACAATTTTTTTGAAGTGCCATCCTGTCTGACACTGCAGTGCCACTCCTAGATGGGCCAGGTGTTTGTGTCGGCCACTTGTGTCGCTTAGCTTAGTCACACAGCGACCTTGGTGCGCCTCTTTTTTTCTTTGCATCATGTGCTGTTTGGGGACTATTTTTTTTGAAGTGCCATCCTGTCTGACACTGCAGTGCCACTCCTAGATGGGCCAGGTGTTTGTGTCGGCCACTTGTGTCGCTTAGCTTAGTCACACAGCGACCTTGGTGCGCCTCTTTTTTTCCTTGTATCATGTGCTGTTTGGGGACAATTTTTTTGAAGTGCCATCCTGTCTGACACTGCAGTGCCACTCCTAGATGGGCCAGGTGTTTGTGTCGGCCACTTGTGTCGCTTAGCTTAGTCACACAGCGACCTTGGTGCGCCTCTTTTTTTCTTTGCATCATGTGCTGTTTGGGGACAATTTTTTTGAAGTGCCATCCTGTCTGACACTGCAGTGCCACTCCTAGATGGGCCAGGTGTTTGTGTCGGCCACTTGTGTCGCTTAGCTTAGTCACACAGCGACCTTGGTGCGCCTCTTTTTTTCTTTGCATCATGTGCTGTTTGGGGACAATTTTTTTTAAGTGCCATCCTGTCTGACACTGCAGTGCCACTCCTAGATGGGCCAGGTGTTTGTGTCGGCCTCTTGTGTCGCTTAGCTTAGTCACACAGCGACCTTGGTGCGCCTCTTTTTTTCTTTGCATCATGCGCTGTTTGGGGACTATTTTTTTGAAGTGCCATCCTGCCTGACACTGCAGCAGTGACGTGCGGTGAGGTCATTGGCTGGGGAGGCAGTAAGATATATAGTAACCCCATCAGCACCTCCGGTGCATCACTGACACCTAAATAATCACGCCAGCCAGTGGCGGAGCTAGCAAGCGGTGGGCCCAGGTACGATAAAATGTCACCCCTGGAGAGGATTTGGTGAGGGGGACCTGCTCAGGGCCAGAGAAATTGATACCTAGCAACAGTGCCGTAACTAGACATTTCAGCGCTGTGTGCAAGAAACGGCATCGGAGCCCCCCACCTCCATGTAAAACAGGGGCAGTGCGCGCCTGATGCGCGCGCAAAAAATATAGGGGCATGGCTTCGTGGGGAAGGGGTGTGGCCACAAAATAATACCAATTCATATAACGGTGCACAGTAGTCTCCATTATTCAAATTGCGCCGCACAGTAGCACCACTACACCAGGTAGAGCCCCTTTTAAACCTTACGGCGGACAGATTCCCCTTTTTATACAGTACGGCAGACAGCGTCCCCTTTTTACACAGTATGGCAGACAGCGTCCCCTTTTTACACATAACGGCAGACAGCGTCCCCTTTTTACACATAACGGCAGACAGCGTCCACTTTTTACACATAACGGCAGACAGCATCCACTTTTTACACATAACGGCAGACAGCGTCCACTTTTTACACATAACGGCAGACAGAATATATAGATTAAATGACTTACCAGCAAGAAGTCCGGCCCGCGCCAGTTGAGGCGGAAGGGAATGTCATCACTGTGAGCAGGCATGGCTCTCCCGCCGGAACACACCCCGTACAGGACAGCGACTCAGCAAGGACCGGGAGGGAAGCGCGCACAGCCGCCAGCTCTCCCCTGTGCGAGGATGCACTCCCGGTGAAGAAGCAGCAACCCAACCGCCGGGTCCCTCTGGCTCCGGGGCTGCCGCTGCTGTAGTGACAGCTCTACAGTAGCTGGTCCCGGGAGCCGCCTCCGCTTCACCACGCTGCGTGATTGGACGAGCGGATCCAGCACTGTATCCGCTGTCCAATTACATCTGCCTCGCTGACAGGGGCGGGTTTCCCCTGTCAACGAGGCACTTGCAGAAGTGCCGCTTTTCCGTCTGGTTTCAATGGGCTTTTTCTGCCCAGCACTTTGCCCCGCCCCCCCAGCTTTAACCTGTCTCTATTATAAACGGGAGGCACTGCTATCAGTGCCTCCCAAACTACTTTTAATCACGGAAATGGATAGGTTAATATAAAGAAATTACTTATGACACGGAATATGTGTCATAAGTATTTTCTTTATATTATTTTAATCATAATGACAGGGGAGGCACTGCCTCCCCTGCCTCCCCTGACTGCACATCCCGGCACTGCAGTGCCACTCCTAGATGGGCCAGGTGTTTGTGTCGGCCACTTGTGTCGCTTAGCTTAGCCATCCAGCGACCTCGGTGCAAATTTTAGGACTAAAAATAATATTGTGTGAGGTGTGAGGTGTTCAGAATAGACTGGAAATGAGTGGAAATTATGGTTATTGAGGTTAATAATACTATGGGATCAAAATGACCCCCAAATTCTATGATTTAAGCTGTTTTTTAAGGTTTTTTGAAAAAAACACCCGAATCCAAAACACACCTGAATCCGACAAAAAAATTTTGGTGAGGTTTTGCCAAAACGCGTCCGAATCCAAAACACGGCCGCGGAACCGAATCCAAAACCAAAACACAAAACCCGAAAAATGTCCGGTGCACATCACTACCAAACAGCACACCATGTAAAGATGTAAAAGAGGTGCAATGAGGTAGCTGTATGACTAAGCTAAGCGACACAAACAATTGGCCCATCTAGGAGTGGCATTGCAGTGTCAGACAGGAGGGCACTATAAAAAATAGTACCCAAACAGCACACCATGCCAAGAAGTAAAAGAGGGCAATGAGATAGCTGCATGACTTAACTAAGCGACACAAGTGTGCGGCATAAACACCTGTCCCATCTAGGGTTGGCACTGCAGTCCCACTGCACTAATGGCGGATACCGGACGCACGTCTAACACCAGCATAGTAGTTATGGCCTCAGTAATCAGCTTTGTAACAGGGTATATATATATACGGCAGTATCGCTGGACTGGATTTATACGCCAGTACCACTGTAATTATAAGGCAGGATCACTGGATTTATAAGGCAGGATCACTGGATTTACTCGCCAGAACCACTGTAATTATACGGCAGGATTACTGTAATTATACGGCAGGATCACTGTAATTATACGGCAGGATCACTGTAATTATACGGCAGGATCACTGGAATTATACACCAGTACCACTGTAATTATACGGCAGGATTACTGGAATTATACGGCAGGATTACTGGAATTTTACGGCAGGATTACTGGAATTATACGGCAGGATCACTGGAATTATGCGGCAGGATTACTGGAATTATATGGCAGGATCACTGGAATTATACAGCAGGATTACTGGAATTATACGGCAGGATCACTGGAATTATACGGCAGGATCACTGGAATTATACGGCAGGATCACTGGAATTATACGTCAGGATCACTGGAATTATATGCCAGTACCACTGTAATTATACGGCAGGATTACTGTAATTATACGGCAGGATCACTGTAATGATACGGCAGGATTACTGGAATTATACGGCAGGATCACTGTAACTATACGGCAGGATTACTGGAATTATACGTCAGAATCACTGGAATTATACGGTAGGATTACTGGAATTATACGTCAGGATCACTGGAATTTTTACAGCAGGATTACTGGAATTATACGGCAGGATCACTGGATTTATACGACAGTATCGCTGGACATAAACGGCAGTACCTCTGGATATATACGGCAGTACCGCTGGACATATATACGGCAGTACCACTGGACATATACGGCAGTACCACTGGACATATACGGCAGCACAGGGACACCACCACTGGACTGATGCAGGACAACACAGCACCACTGCAATGGACTGGATTTATACAGCAGCACTGGATATATGGATGCAGAGGACACCACCACTGTGACTGGTCACTAGATTGACTGATGCACAGGACACTAACGCTGGTCTAATGCAGGACAACACAGCAACACTGTAAGGGACTTATTATACAGCAGCACTGGACATATGGCAGCAGAGGACACCACCACTGTGACTGGACTGATGCAGCACAATACACCACCACTGAACTGATGCAGCACAACACAGCACCCTATACAGCAGCACTGGACATATGGCAGCAGAGGACACAACCACTGTGACTGGATAGATACAGCACAAGACATGGACATTGACGACACTGAGAGTACGGAGACACGTCCTCTCTCTACACTCTCCAATGCTGGAGTGAAAATGGCGGCGACGAGCAGGTCCTTATATGGAATCCAAACCCCGCAAGAATCCGACAGAGGGATGATGACGTTTTGCCTCATTCTGGATTCCGAGTCAAGCGGGAAAACCTGAGCCCGACTCAGATCCGGGCTCGTGACGTGAAGTCCGGTATGATTCAGTTCTCTGAGAACTGAACCCGTTCATCTCTAATATAAACATACATGTTCTGATTTATGTAATATATGTGCTGGCTGGTTCCCCCAAGGATCAACAGCACTGTGTGTATCGGGTGTTATGAGGCACTCGTGACTCAGTATAAGGCATCACACTTTTTCTACACCCGCCCCCAGACTCGTTTGAAATTAGCCAATGGCAGTAGCATCACTACGGGGGTGCAGCAGGTGTGGACCGCACCGGCGTGTCACCCCGCCAAGGTGTGACACCAAAGTGCTGAGTCCTCATCAGTAACAGAAGCCAGGTGCTACACTGTAACATTATGCGCAGCACTTGGTCCCCATGTAGTGTAGGAGCCAATACTGCACAATGACTAGTTTCCGTGGCAGCCCAGCAGCTCTAAACCCCCAGTGTGACAAAAAGAGGGGTTCGGACCGTGAGGTCACTCCCCATACATGTGAGGACACACCCCTTACTATGTATATTCCCGCAACGGGTGTCACCACAGGTAGAGATGCTGCTGGCTAATGGCGGTCTGTGCTGGCTTCCCCCTGCTGCATTCTGCTTCAGTGGCTCAATGTCCCCTACAGAATCCATTTCAAACGCTAGACCCTCACTTATAAAGCACTCAATCAATCTTCTCCTCCATACATCTCCACCCTCATTTATGTTCACACACCCCTCCCCCTCCACCCAATCCCTCCACTCTTCCTCTGACTGCCTCCTCCTTTCTCTCTTATTCTGCCTCCATTATCTGGAACTCACTCCCTCGCCAAAAGAGACTTTCTCCCAATCTCTCCAGCTTTAAACATTCAGTCAACCTCCCAACTTATCACTCGTTCTCCATCTAAATGTTCTCCTCTCCGGTAAGTACATAAGTCCTCATGGGCAGGGCCCTGCTCCATCATGTTCCTCCCCAGCACTATCCTTGCTTACAGTTCTCATTGACCCTTTCAGCATCTTTGGTTCTGTGTGCTTGCCCTTCAATGGGTACAGGTTCAATGACTGCTGATTGGACTTTCCCTTCCAACAGGGGCATTTTAAGAGAGGAGGGGGCCCGTGAGAAGGTCCTCTCCTCTCCACTGCGCAGTAGGCTCTGGCATTGTACCATTGCGGGGCTCCGGAAAGGAAAGTATAAAAACAGCATGGGTGCAGTGTGGGCCCCCATGGACCCTGGGGCCCACATACAGCACACACATTGTACCCATGATAGAAACGGCAATGCCTTATAATGACTCACAATGAGTCCCCAGCCCTCATTCTATAGTCTGCATCCTATCTAGTTTGTCACTTTTATTGCACTGTATTGTCCAATGCTAAGTCATTTTAAACTTACTGTACAATTGATCTGATTTACTCTTACTATGTACATACCTGGTACGGCACTGCCTAAACTTTGTGGTGCCTTCAAAATAAAGGATAATAATAATTATTCCCTAAATAGTAAAGTGGATATGACATCAACCCTCCAATTTCCTGGAGCAGTGAGAAATGGCTGGGGGATATTCAAGTGGTAGAGAGAAGGATTGTTAGGAATCTGGACCATGAGGTAAGTGATGCTGGGTACACACTGGCTGATATATCGGCCGTTCTATTGAATGTCCAATATATCCCTGCCCCGTCGGCCAGTGTGTACCAAAGATATGTCCGTTGTTCACAGACATATCGCGTCGGCCCTGCAGCACACATGATGACCAATAAATCTACAGATATATATATATACCGCCCATACACATGCTGCAGCAGCCGGTGGTGATTTACGGCAGAACTGAAGTGACCCCATGAATGGCGAGAGACCCTATGGGGTAGATGCCAGGACACCAATTTTTCCTTATTAAAGGAAAGAACATAAATCTTCCCATATGTCACTTTGAAGTTATATATAATATTTTCAAAAGTATTGTGTGCCTTTGACAGTTAGCTGTCATTGCAGCCCTACTAATGACTATTATGGTATATGGCCTTTCTCTCTTGGTCAGACAGTGGCTTCACTCATACATCTTGTACCATCCAAATCTTTCATACCACTTATTGCAGCACTCGTCCGCTGATATTATTGTAATTTATGTATTGTGTTGATGTCTCAATAGTTACATTCACCATCCCAGCCGCAGTTTTTCCCCTTTACAATCATCTTGCTTAATCCCTCCCATGTTCTTAAATAAAGGAAACCCTTGAGTAAACATACACTTATGACATCATTACTGAAGGAACAGGACATCAAACTGACAAATGCTTCTTGTGTTGCCTAATGCAGTACAAGCAACCAAGATTCTTACCAAAGACAAAACTTTTTTGTTTTTAAGTAACTTTTTATTAGGAGCAAAAATAAAACAGATGGTGCAATAAGTTATACAAGAATGTTCCAACTGATACGATCACAGCAGTTATAAAGTGTAGCATTCATAGAGATATCACATCTACTTGTCATAAAATTGTCTCCATGGATAATAGGAATATGACAAAATAATATTTTTCGTAATGTCAAATACAAATAGAAACAACACTGCCCCCCCCCCCCCCCAAAAAATGGAGAAAAATACAGAAAAACAAAAACGAATAGCAGAGGCAAAGGGAGTAGGATAGGTGAATTCAGCTCCATAACAGGGTAGCAGTGCATCATCTGCCGGTCCTGCCCCCTAAACCTGTGGCGCTGTGATGTCATGACTAGGGGACAGGGCCACTGACTCTTGGAAGCAGCTCACAGGCTGGTGTGGGGGGTGTAGACCACCTTGGAGGGTGTGACACCATAAATGGTGGCTCCTCCGCAGTTACAGGCACACTAATTAAAATCACCCAAGGGCAGGTGGGTGGGGTGCTAGTCCAGACAGAAAGTGCCTCACCTTCTAGTGAACAATATACACAGTCGAGTCACATTATTATGACCACCAGCTAAGAGCCAGAGTAACCAAATTGGAGCCCCATACGCAGCAGGGTACGCTGAGATCTCATTTTAGACACACATCTGGTAGCCCCCAGGTTAATTTTTACAGCGAGCTGCTCCACTGCAGCGTGTCGATCAGCCTTCATGCACCTTCGTAGCTGACGTTCACCTCTCACATTAATGGCACATGATACTCTGCAGTTTCCACGTCACTTATTCACAATGGTGCCATTTGTCCAGTCACAATACACCTTCACCACAGCAGCACACAAACAGTTCACAAACTGCGCTGTTTCAGAAATACTGCCACCCTTGGTCCGAAAGCCGATAATTATACCTTTTTGCAACTCTGGATAAATCGCCCCTTTTACCCATTACAGCAACGAGTGATATGTGTGCAGACAGCTTATCGCACACCTTATATACCCACCAAGGCAGCGCATGACACGTGACGTACTTCATGGGCTGCCAGCGTCAAATGTAGGAGGTGGCCATAATAATGTGACTCGACCATGTATAAAGAAATACAGAGGAGAAAATGGGAGACAGTAGACTGCACACCCTAATTTCAAAGATAATAAGAGGTGCTACCATGCTGAGACTTATAGTGCAGGTGCACACTTCAAACACTAAGAACACTGATAATTATAATGATGATGATAATAATAATAATAATAATAATAATAAACTCTAAAACTTGACATATAGTAATCGTTTTAATTAGTGATTTTAATTAGTATATGGTCCAGTATACATTAGAAAGGGCACTCTGAAAGGTAAGACCTGGATACATTAATATAATGTGTCAGTATTAAGGCTGTAGGGACCCACCTGGTAAAGATTCACCTTGCCGTGGTAGGTGGGCTCACATATTTGGCCATACGTGTTAAGAAACCTTATTATTACTACATATTGATTTGCAGAGTTTATTTTAGAATTATGGCTCCACAAGGCTGAGCTAATAAGGTCACGAATCATGTCATTTTACCTACGCCTCTTCTCCACAGACCCATGAGTAACATCATTTAGCAGTGGCAGAGGTGGGGCCTAATGATTTGGAGAGCCTGTCCCCACCCCCACCCCGGAAGTGGTCAGCGGCATCTCCTCTTCGGGCACGTATGTATCAGTTACTTGTGCTTCATAAAATGCCCTATGTTAAGGAATATTTAAATAGGTAAACATTCAATCATGATAAATTAAATATAATATTTGAAGACAGACAAGGACACCCATTTTTATACAGAACCTGCATGCGCACAATTGTGGAGGGGGAGGGGGGGTTCCAGTTGCCCAGAAACTTAATCTATGCTCCAACCACTCCTTCCTGGTATCAGCAGCTGCACAGATGAAGAGTGCATTTATCAAAGATTTGTAAACCTTTTATTTTTTCAAACTGCTTTAATAAAAAAAAGAGCATATTTTCAATAACATTAATTTGTTTCCGCTATTGTGAGATGGTGATAACAGAATAGGTATTGCAGCAGTAATTGTACTACCACAATACTTGCTAAACAGGCTTCTAAATTTTGGGCACACCCTCTAGAAATCCTTTGTTTCCTCACAGTGCTGCAATGCTTAGGCAGGCAGCGCAGCGGCAGGTGCGGGCAGCCCAGCGGCAGGTGCGAGCAGCCCCCCTCAAGACCACAGCTAGGAGACACCACTGACGTGAAAAGAGGTAACAAAGTTTACTTTTCTGTGTGGTTCTAAAGAATATCATTCAATTCAATTACACCCTTTGGTTTCATGTGTCTTACAGTATGAACAAACCCTAATGCAGCAGAGTGCCTTCCTGCGGAATTCTTATTCGCTAAATAACAATTATGGTTGAGTTAGCCACTAAACTGGTTCCAGCGGCAGCCTATACCGAGTTATTTTTAAATATGTTGCACAGAACATATCTATCACCCTATCGTAGATACCTAATGGGAATGATAGAGAATCACACGTGTCCAAGATGTGGCTCTCAAAATGTGGAGCTATTACATTGTTTATGGGGATGCTTTATAGTAAGGAGATTTTGGATCCAGTTGTGGAACTATGTGAATCAACACCTAGTCAATTGCTTACCCCTAACGCCGGAATGGGCGGTATTTGGCATCACACCTGAAGGAACCCGTGTAGCGCATGGAGTGAGAAAATTGTTGATAATAATATCTGCAGTAGCAAAAAAATTTATTCTTCAGAAGTGGATACAACCCACAGCTCTGCCACTTTTATTGTTTTTGGAAAAAATGCTTCATATTTTTAGGATGGAATGGCTGGAAGCTTTGCTGAAAAAAGAGAAATTTACTGCAATTTTTTTTAAAACATGGGAGAGTTATATACGTAGATACTTTACCCCGGTTACTGAAAGAACAGGTATGGAAATGTTTTGGAAACACAATGTGGTATGAAACTCCTGTTTATGAACAAGATCCTCCTATAGCAGTGATTTTCAACCTTTTTTTACTCGCGGCACACCAAACAATATTTTAAAATTGCCAAGGCACACCATCCGTTCTCCACAGAAAAAGAACCAAAAAACACACACTGTCCCTCACAGTAATAAAAAAATAAGAATTTACTCACCGGTAATTCTATTTCTCGTAGTCCGTAGTGGATGCTGGGACTCCGTAAGGACCATGTTGAATAGTGGCTCCGCAGGAGACTGGGCACAACTAAAAGAAAGCTTTAGACTACTGGTGTGCACTGGCTCCTCCCACTATGACCCTCCTCCAGACTTCAGTTAGGATACTGTGCCCGGAAGAGCTGACACAATAAGGAAGGATTTTGAATCCCGGGTAAGACTCATACCAGCCACACCAATCACACCGTATAACTCGTGATACAATACCCAGTTAACAGTATGATAACAACTGAGCCTCTCAACAGATGGCTCAACAATAACCCTTTAGTTAGGCAATAACTATATACAAGTATTGCAGACAATCCGCACTTGGGATGGGCGCCCAGCATCCACTACGGACTATGAGAAATAGAATTACCGGTGAGTAAATTCTTATTTTCTCTAACGTCCTAAGTGGATGCTGGGACTCCGTAAGGACCATGGGGATTATACCAAAGCTCCCAAACGGGCAGGAGAGGGCGGATGACTCTGCAGCACCGAATGAGCAAACTCTAGGTCCTCCTCAGCCAGGGTGTCAAATTGTAGAATTTAGCAAACGTGTTTGACCCCGACCAAGTAGCTGCTCGGCAAAGTTGTAGAGCCGAGACCCCTCGGGCAGCCGCCCAAGAAGAGCCCACCTTCCTCGTGGAATGGGCTTTTACTGATTTAGGATGCGGCAGTCCAGCCGCAGAATGTGCAAGCTGAATCGTACTACAGATCCAGCGAGCAATAGTCTGCTTTGAAGCAGGTGCACCCAACTTGTTGGGCGCATACAGGATAAATAGCGAGTCAGTCTTTCTGACTCCAGCTGTCCTGGAAACATAGATTTTCAGGGCCCTGACTACGTCCAACAACTTGGAAGCCTCCAAGTCTGTAGTAGCCGCAGGCACCACGATAGGTTGGTTCAGATGAAAAGCTGATACCACTTTAGGAAGAAACTGGGGACGAGTCCTCAATTCTGCCCTATCCATATGGAAAATCAGATAAGGGCTTTTACATGACAAAGCCGCCAATTCTGATACACGCCTGGCCGAAGCCAAGGCCAACAACATGACCACTTTCCACGTGAGATACTTCAATTCCACGGTTTTAAGTGGTTCAAACCAATGTGACTTTAGGAAATCCAACACCACGTTGAGATCCCAAGGTGCCACTGGAGGCACAAAAGGGGGCTGAATATGCAGCACTCCCTTAACAAAAGTCTGAACTTCAGGTAGTGAAGCCAGTTCTCTCTGGAAGAAAATCGATAGAGCCGAAATCTGGACCTTAATGGAACCCAATTTTAAGCCCCTAGTCACCCCTGACTGTAGGAAGTGCAGGAAACGGCCCAGCTGAAATTCCTCCATTGGGGCCTTCCTGGCCTCACACCACGCAACATATTTTCGCCATATGCGGTGATAATGATTTGCGGTTACTTCTTTCCTAGCTTTATTCAGCGTAGGAATGACTTCCTCCGGAATGCCCTTTTCCTTCAGGATCCGGTGTTCAACCGCCATGCCGTCAAACGCAGCCGCGGTAAGTCTTGGAACAGACAGGGCCTCTGACATCATTTCTTGAAGTTCCGGGTACCAAGCTCTTCTTGGCCAATCCGGAACAATGAGTATAGTTCTTACTCCTCTTCTCCTTATTATCCTCAGTACCTTTGGTATGAGAGGAAGAGGAGGGAACACATAAACCGACCGGTACACCCACGGTGTCACTAGAGCGTCCACAGCTATCGCCTGCGGGTCTCTTGACCTGGCGCAATATCTTTCTAGCTTTTTGTTTAGGCGGTGCGCCATCATGTCCACCTGTGGCCTTTCCCAACGGTTTACAATCAGTTGGAAGACTTCTGGATGAAGTCCCCACTCTCCCGGGTGAAGGTCGTGCCTGCTGAGGAAGTCTGCTTCCCAGTTGTCCACTCCCGGAATGAACACTGCTGACAGTGCTAACACGTGATTTTCCGCCCATCGGAGAATCCTTGTGGCTTCTGCCATCGCCGTCCTGCTTCTCGTGCCGCCCTGTCGGTTTACATGGGCGACCGCCGTGATGTTGTCTGACTGGATCAGTACCGGCTGGTTTTGAAGCAGGGGTTTTGCCTGACTTAGGGCATTGTAAATGGCCCTCAGCTCCAGAATATTTATGTGCAGGGAAGTCTCCAGACTTGACCATAGTCCTTGGAAGTTTCTTCCCTGTGTGACTGCCCCCCAGCCTCGAAGGCTGGCATCCGTTGTCACCAGGACCCAGTCCTGTATGCCGAATCTGCGGCCCTCTTGAAGATGAGCACTCTGCAGCCACTACAGCAGAGACACCCTGGTCCTTGGAGACAGGGTTATCAGCCGATGCATCTGAAGATGCGATCCGGACCACTTGTCCAACAGGTCCCACTGAAAGGTTCTTGCATGGAACCTGCCGAATGGAATTGCTTCGTAGGAAGCTACCATCTTTCCCAGGATCCGCGTGCAGTGATGCACCGACACCTGTTTTGGTTTTAGAAGGCCTCTGACTAGAGATGACAGCTCCTTGGCCTTCTCCTCCGGGAGAAACACTTTTTTCTGTTCTGTGTCCAGAACTATCCCCAGGAACAGTAGACGTGTCGTAGGGACCAGCTGTGACTTTGGAATATTTAGAATCCAGCCGTGCTGTTGTAGCACCTCCCGAGATAGTGCTACCCCGACCAACAACTGCTCCCTGTACCTCGCCTTTATCAGGAGATCGTCCAAGTACGGGATAATTAAAACTCCCTTCTTTCGAAGGAGTATCATCATTTCGGCCATTACCTTGGTTAAGACCCTCGGAGCCGTGGATAGACCGAACGGCAACGTCTGGAATTGGTAATGACAATCCTGTACCACAAATCTGAGGTACTCCTGGTGAGGATGGTAAATGGGGACATGCAGGTAAGCATCCTTGATGTCCAGTGATACCATGTAATCACCCTCGTCCAGGCTTGCAATAACCGCCCTGAGCGATTCCATCTTGAACTTGAATTTTTTTATATATGTGTTCAATGATTTCAAATTTCAAATGGGTCTCACCGAACCGTCCGGTTTCGGTACCACAAACATTGTGGAATAGTAACCCCGTCCTTGTTGAAGTAGGGGCACCTTTACTATCACCTGTTGTGAATACAGCTTGTGAATTGCTGTAACACTGCCTCCCTGCCTGAGGGAGCGGTTGGTAAGGCGCAGATTTGAGGAAACGGCGGGGGGGGAGACGTCTCGAATTCCAGCTTGTACCCCTGAGATACCACTTGAAGGATCCAGGGATCCACCCGTGAGCAAGCCCACTGATTGCTGAAATATTTGAGACGGGCCCCCACCGTACCTGGCTCCGCCTGTGGAGCCCCAGCGTCATGCTGTGGACTTAGAGGAAGCGGGGGAGGACTTTTGCTCCTGGGAACTGGCTGTATGCTGCAGCTTTTTCCCTCTACCTCTGCCTCTGGGCAGAAAGAACGCGCCCCTAACCCGCTTGCCCCTATTGGGCCGAAAGGACTGTACCTGATAATACGGTGCTTTCTTTGGCTGTGAGGGAACATGGGGTAAAAATGTAGACTTCCCAGCTGTTGCTGTGGAAACGAGGTCCGAGAGACCATCCTCCTCACCCTTATAAGGCAGAACTTCCATGTGCCTTTTAGAATCTGCATCTCCTGTCCACTGCCGAGTCCATAACCCTCTCCTGGCAGAAATGGACATTGCACTTATTTTAGATGCCAGCCGGCAAATATCCCTCTGTGCATCCCTCATGTATAAAAGTGCGTCTTTAATATGCTCTACGGTTAGCAATATAGTGTCCCTGTCTAGGGTATCAATATTTTCCGACAGGGAATCTGACCACGCAGCTGCAGCACTGCACATCCATGCTGAAGCAATAGCTGGTCTCCGTATAACACCTGTGTGTGTATATATAGACTTCAGGATAGCCTCCTGCTTTCTATCAGCAGATTCCTTCAGGGCGGCCGTATCCGGAGACGGTAGTGCCACCTTCTTTGACAAGCGTGTGATCGCTTTATCCACCCTAGGCATAGGCGTGCGCACGGGGGGTGCCTGGTGCGCACAGGCACCCCCTAATGTCCGGCACCCCCCCGCACGTCATGCCTGCGATCCGATCATCGCTGTCTGTGTGCTGCTGTTGTAGCAGTGCTATTACAGCAGCACACAGACAGCGATGACTGGATCACCTGCTGCGCATCGCTGCCCGGCCCCCTCCCACTGCGCCGCCGCCGTTCAGACAGAGTTGTAGTGGTTTGTGGGTGGCTCAGGCCCGGCCCTACGCATACGCCGACTACGCGGCTGCGTAGAGCACGGGACTGATGAGGGCGCTGCTGCAGTCAGTGTTCTCTCCCACTAACCTCCCAGCAACCGGCCTCCACGCCTGCACTACACTGCTGCCGGACCCTGCTGCCTCCTCTCCCCTGTCACACTGCGCTGCCTGGGGCGCTGTCACACTGATTCTCTCCTCTCCTTCCACAGACATGTGCCATCCGTCCTTTGTCTACTCCTCCCAGTCTCCGCCCCCTCCCGTTCCTGTCACTTCCCCTACAGGAGGTGACATGTGAGCCAGCCCATGTGACACTATCCCCTGCACTGTCAGCACCTGTGCCTGCTACAGGTGCAGTGTCCCACTCAGACTCTGCTCTTGTGACTGGGCCCCCTGCAGAATGAAACTGATCCACACAGGAGCTGGGGACTGGAGTCAGCCCTGGCACTGGGTACAACAACAATGTGCTCCCGAGTCCCCGCCTCCTGCCCTGGCCTGTCCTGTTCTGGCTTCTCCCCTGCAGCAGCCAGTGTGTGAGGAGAGCACAGCCACCCTGCAGGCAGTGGTAAGTACCTGGGCTTATTCCTTTTGTCTGGAATGGTGGGTGGTCATGGTGTGTGAGAGGGGGTGCATACTAATAATATTACCTGGGCAGGGGAGATGGGTTGGTGGATATAGTAATGTATAGGAGAGGGGTTGTACACTAATATTACCTGGGAGGGGGGGGAGAGGAGGGGAGGTGGGTTGGTGAATAAAGTAATGTATGGGAGAGGGGTTGTACACTAATATTACGGGGGGGGGGGGGGGGGGGGGTTTGAGAGACAGCAGTGGGGAGGATAGATGTGTGTGTATGGGTGGTATAGACAATATTACTGGTGGAGGAGTTGGAATGTGGTGTGTAGTAATGTGTCAGTGAGGGTTCTGTACACCCTACGCACACGCCGACTACACAGCTGCGTAGAATGCAGGACTGATAAGGGTGCGCTACAGTCACTGTTCTACCACTAATCTCCCAGCAGTCGGACTCCACGCCCACACTAAACCACTGCCAGACCCTGCTGCCTCCTCTCTCCTGTCACACTGCGCCGCCTCTGGTGCACTACCCTCCTGTAGTGTAACATGTATACTACTGTGCTGTAACGTGTATAACCGGCTCTACTGTGCTGTAACGTATGTAACCGGCTCTACTGTGCTGTAACGTATATAAGCGGCTCTAGTGTGCTGTAACGTGTATAACCGGCTCTACTGTGCTGTAACGTGTATAACCGGCTCTACTGTGCTGTAACGTATATAAGCGGCTCTAGTGTGCTGTAACGTATATAAGCGGCTCTAGTGTGCTGTAACGTGTATAACCGGCTCTACTGTGCTGTAACGTGTATAACCGGCTCTACTGTGCTGTAACGTATATAAGCGGCTCTAGTGTGCTGTAACGTGTATAACCGGCTCTACTGTGCTGTAACGTGTATAACCGGCTCTACTGTGCTGTAACGTGTATAAGCGGCTCTACTGTGCTGTAACGTATATAAGCGGCTCTAGTGTGCTGTAACGTGTATAACCGGCTCTACTGTGCTGTAACGTGTATAAGCGGCTCTACTGTGCTGTAACGTATATAAGCGGCTCTAGTGTGCTGTAACGTGTATAACCGGCTCTACTGTGCTGTAACGTGTATAACCGGCTCTACTGTGCTGTAACGTGTATAACCGGCTCTACTGTGCTGTAACGTGTATAAGCGGCTCTACTGTGCTGTAACGTATATAAGCGGCTCTAGTGTGCTGTAACGTGTATAAGCGGCTCTACTGTGCTGTAACGTATATAAGCGGCTCTAGTGTGCTGTAACGTGTATAAGAGGCTCTACTGTGCTGTAACGTATATAAGCGGCTCTACTGTGCTGTAACGTGTATAACCGGCTCTACTGTGCTGTAACGTGTATAAGCGGCTCTACTGTGCTGTAACGTATATAAGCGGCTCTAGTGTGCTGTAACGTGTATAAGAGGCTCTACTGTGCTGTAACGTATATAAGCGGCTCTACTGTGCTGTAACGTATATAAGCGGCTCTAGTGTGCTGTAACGTGTATAAGAGGCTCTACTGTGCTGTAACGTATATAAGCGGCTCTACTGTGCTGTAACGTGTATAACCGGCTCTACTGTGCTGTAACGTGTATAACCGGCTCTACTGTGCTGTAACGTATATAAGCGGCTCTAGTGTGCTGTAACGTGTATAAGAGGCTCTACTGTGCTGTAACGTGTATAACCGGCTCTACTGTGCTGTAACGTATATAAGCGGCTCTAGTGTGCTGTAACGTGTATAAGAGGCTCTACTGTGCTGTAACGTGTATAAGCGGCTCTACTGTGGTGTGGCGTAGCATGTATAAGGGGCTTTACTGTGCAGTGTAATGTGAATTGATACTATTCTGTGGCCATGCCGCTTCCCCATGAAGCCACATCCCTATATATTTTACTAAGGGGTGCCAAAATATATTTTCGCATACCAAAATAATCACGCTAGGGCCGGCCCTGGGGTGGCTGGCCGCACAGCCCAGCCGCCGTCATGATCCCAGTGACTGCCTAGCACCCTGCGCCCTTCCTCCCTGCGCTCAGTCTCTCTCCAGTGACTCCATGAGTGTGCCCTGCCCTGCCATTTCCTACAGCCCGGCCGACACACGCCAAGACTGGAGCCTAAGACTAGACGCCGCTGCCTGTGTCCAGCTGAGCCCTCCTGCCTGATTCAGGGTGAGAGTCGGTGGGGGGGATAAAATTCTGTATAAAAGAAGGGACATTACTTTATATATATATATATATATATATATATATATACCGTGTGCTATAAAGTGAATTTCGGCTTTTACCGTGTGCTATAATGTGAATTTCGGCTCATACCTTGTGCTATATTGTGAATTTCGGCTCATACTGTGTGCTATAAAGTGAATATCGGGTCATACCGTGTGCTATAAAGTGAATATCGGGTCATACCGTGTGCTATAATGTGAATTTCGGCTCATACCTTGTGCTATATTGTGAATTTCGGCTCATACTGTGTGCTATAAAGTGAATTTCGGCTCATACCTTGTGCTATATTGTGAATTTCGGCTCATACTGTGTGCTATAAAGTGAATTTCGGCTCATACCGTGTGCTATAATGTGAAAGGGGCACCAGTACTAGATAGTATAAGGGGTCCTACTATTGTGATGCATAATGTATATAAGGGTTATATGGTGTGTTAAACTACACTGAAGGGCATGCCCCCTTTTGACGGGCCACACCCGTCAACGCAGTACTAGTAGGAGGAGGCGATCCAGCCCCTCCTCTCACCTTTTCTTCTACTCTCTGATCCTGTTGCCCGACATCACACTCCAATGGAAACCAGAAGAGGGGGACCGCTGCTGCCGGTGCTGAAAGGGGGACCCTCCACTGCCTCAGGTACCCAGTGCCTCTTGTACTGAAGGGACACACACATTCAGTAATGCTTGTACTAGGGGGTACGGTGACAGAACGAGGTACACAGTGCCACCTGTACCCCCTCTCTACCCTGGCCCTCTCTCTCAACCCTCTGTCTCACCTCTATTTTTCTCCCTCTTTCTCTCTGACTGCTAATATATGGTGCTAGGCACGCCACTCCAGTCGTGCACCCCCTTATAAAATGTGCTGCGCACGCCTATGACCCTAGGGGATGTTTCCCAACGTGACCTATCCTCTGGCGGGAAAGGGTACGCCATTAGTAACCTCTTAGAAATTACCATAAACATCTTAGTGATATTTGGTGGACCCCTTTCTTTGAAAGTAAAGCATTCATAACCTAGAACCAGAAATAACGACACTGAGACTTGAATTTTGGCAGAAAATTGCTAGCTATTTATTTGTCCCTATCCATTAGGAAACCTGTAATAAAGAAATTAATTTAATATGCCGCTCCAGCTGGCATATGGTGGCGGCCCAAAAGAACGGCTCAATTAATCTGAATTAACCTTAAATAACTAACCCTATAAATTTACTAAAACTTACTATAAACCGGTAATAGGTGACAACTCAACCCCCACAGTGACTACCCACCGCTCCTGGGTGCCCTGCCGCTGCCTTCCCGGACGGGTGGTCAAGCGGCCATAAGTCGATGGAGGTGAGTGCACCTAAACCACAACAAACTGTAAAAACACTACAGTTTTCCCTACAATACAAAACTGCCGTTCTTTTCCGCCAAATAAATAGCCAACAAAAACAGCCAACAACTTAAAGCCAAAGCACCACGTGCCACAAATTCTTAATACCAGGGCGGGAGGGTGGGAAAGCAAATCACCAAGAGACTTAAGATGGCCTCGCCTTCCCTATATATAGCAAACCCTCCCCCTAAAGAAGGCTGTACTTTCCTCACAGCTGGGTCCACCCCTCCCCAGATGTTTAACTCTTTCCTCTCCTATACAGTCAATACTCTCTCCTAAACATCTTAGTGATATTTGGTGGACCCCTTTCTTTGAAAGTAAAGCATTCATAACCTAGAACCAGAAATAACGACACTGAGACTTGAATTTTGGCAGAAAATTGCTAGCTATTTATTTGTCCCTATCCATTAGGAAACCTGTAATAAAGAAATTAATTTAATATGCCGCTCCAGCTGGCATATGGTGGCGGCCCAAAAGAACGGCTCAATTAATCTGAATTAACCTTAAATAACTAACCCTATAAATTTACTAAAACTTACTATAAACCGGTAATAGGTGACAACTCAACCCCCACAGTGACTACCCACCGCTCCTGGGTGCCCTGCCGCTGCCTTCCCGGACGGGTGGTCAAGCGGCCATAAGTCGATGGAGGTGAGTGCACCTAAACCACAACAAACTGTAAAAACACTACAGTTTTCCCTACAATACAAAACTGCCGTTCTTTTCCGCCAACAGCGAAAGACTCATCCCCAAAGTCTTTCGCACCGCCACCATAAACCTACCCTAACTCCTGCAAAGCGAAACCTAGATCCTCCAGAAAAAACATCATCCCCTCATTGGATAGATGTACTCCATCGCGCCGGAAAAGGTGGCTGTCTCTGAACCGTATCCTCGGGTGGCGAATAGAGATGAGCGCCTGAAATTTTTCGGGTTTTGTGTTTTGGTTTTGGGTTCGGTTCCGCGGCCGTGTTTTGGGTTCGAACGCGTTTTGGCAAAACCTCACCGAATTATTTTTGTCGGATTCGGGTGTGTTTTGGATTCGGGTGTTTTTTTCAAAAAACCCTAAAAAACAGCTTAAATCATAGAATTTGGGGGTAATTTTGATCCCAAAGTATTATTAACCTCAAAAAACATAATTTACACTCATTTTCAGCCTATTCTGAACACATCACACCTCACAATATTATTTTTAGTCCTAAAATTTGCACCGAGGTCGCTGTGTGAGTAAGATAAGCGACCCTAGTGGCCGACACAAACACCGGGCCCATCTAGGAGTGGCACTGCAGTGTCACGCAGGATGTCCCTTCCAAAAAACCCTCCCCAAACAGCACATGACGCAAAGAAAAAAAGAGGCGCAATGAGGTAGCTGTGTGAGTAAGATTAGCGACCCTAGTGGCCGACACAAACACCGGGCCCATCTAGGAGTGGCACTGCAGTGTCACGCAGGATGGCCCTTCCAAAAAACCCTCCCCAAACAGCACATGACGCAAAGAAAAAAAGAGGCGCAATGAGGTAGCTGTGTGAGTAAGATTAGCGACCCTAGTGGCCGACACAAACACCGGGCCCATCTAGGAGTGGCACTGCAGTGTCACGCAGGATGGCCCTTCCAAAAAACCCTCCCCAAACAGCACATGACGCAAAGAAAAAAAGAGGCGCAATGAGGTAGCTGACTGTGTGAGTAAGATTAGCGACCCTAGTGGCCGACACAAACACCGGGCACATCTAGGAGTGGCACTGCAGTGTCACGCAGGATGTCCCTTCCAAAAAACCCTCCCCAAACAGCACATGACGCAAAGAAAAAAAGAGGCGCAATGAGGTAGCTGTGTGAGTAAGATTAGCGACCCTAGTGGCCGACACAAACACCGGGCCCATCTAGGAGTGGCACTGCAGTGTCACGCAGGATGTCCCTTCCAAAAAACCCTCCCCAATCAGCACATGATGCAAAGAAAAAGAAAAGAAAAAAGAGGTGCAAGATGGAATTATCCTTGGGCCCTCCCACCCACCCTTATGTTGTATAAACAAAACAGGACATGCACACTTTAACCAACCCATCATTTCAGTGACAGGGTCTGCCACACGACTGTGACTGATATGACGGGTTGGTTTGGACCCCCCCCAAAAAAGAAGCAATTAATCTCTCCTTGCACAAACTGGCTCTACAGAGGCAAGATGTCCACCTCATCTTCACCCTCCGATATATCACCGTGTACATCCCCCTCCTCACAGATTATCAATTCGTCCCCACTGGAATCCACCATCTCAGCTCCCTGTGTACTTTGTGGAGGCAATTGCTGCTGGTCAATGTCTCCGCGGAGGAATTGATTATAATTCATTTTAATGAACATCATCTTCTCCACATTTTCTGGATGTAACCTCGTACGCCGATTGCTGACAAGGTGAGCGGCGGCACTAAACACTCTTTCGGAGTACACACTTGTGGGAGGGCAACTTAGGTAGAATAAAGCCAGTTTGTGCAAGGGCCTCCAAATTGCCTCTTTTTCCTGCCAGTATAAGTACGGACTGTGTGACGTGCCTACTTGGATGCGGTCACTCATATAATCCTCCACCATTCTATCAATGTTGAGAGAATCATATGCAGTGACAGTAGACGACATGTCCGTAATCGTTGTCAGGTCCTTCAGTCCGGACCAGATGTCAGCATCAGCAGTCGCTCCAGACTGCCCTGCATCACCGCCAGCGGGTGGGCTCGGAATTCTGAGCCTTTTCCTCGCACCCCCAGTTGCGGGAGAATGTGAAGGAGGAGATGTTGACAGGTCGCGTTCCGCTTGACTTGACAATTTTGTCACCAGCAGGTCTTTCAACCCCAGCAGACCTGTGTCTGCCGGAAAGAGAGATCCAAGGTAGGCTTTAAATCTAGGATCGAGCACGGTGGCCAAAATGTAGTGCTCTGATTTCAACAGATTGACCACCCGTGAATCCTTGTTAAGCGAATTAAGGGCTGCATCCACAAGTCCCACATGCCTAGCGGAATCGCTCCGTGTTAGCTCCTTCTTCAATGCCTCCAGCTTCTTCTGCAAAAGCCTGATGAGGGGAATGACCTGACTCAGGCTGGCAGTGTCTGAACTGACTTCACGTGTGGCAAGTTCAAAGGGCATCAGAACCTTGCACAACGTTGAAATCATTCTCCACTGCACTTGAGACAGGTGCATTCCATCTCCTATATCGTGCTCAATTGTATAGGCTTGAATGGCCTTTTGCTGCTCCTCCAACCTCTGAAGCATATAGAGGGTTGAATTCCACCTCGTTACCACTTCTTGCTTCAGATGATGGCAGGGCAGGTTCAGTAGTTTTTGGTGGTGCTCCAGTCTTCTGTACGTGGTGCCTGTACGCCGAAAGTGTCCCGCAATTTTTCTGGCCACCGACAGCATCTCTTGCACGCCCCTGTCGTTTTTTAAAAAATTCTGCACCACCAAATTCAAGGTATGTGCAAAACATGGGACGTGCTGGAATTTGCCCATATTTAATGCACACACAATATTGCTGGCGTTGTCCGATGCCACAAATCCACAGGAGAGTCCAATTGGGGTAAGCCATTCCGCGATGATCTTCCTCAGTTGCCGTAAGAGGTTTTCAGCTGTGTGCGTATTCTGGAAAGCGGTGATACAAAGCGTAGCCTGCCTAGGAAAGAGTTGGCGTTTGCGAGATGCTGCTACTGGTGCCGCCGCTGCTGTTCTTGCGGCGGGAGTCCATACATCTACCCAGTGGGCTGTCACAGTCATATAGTCCTGACCCTGCCCTGCTCCACTTGTCTACATGTCCGTGGTTAAGTGGACATTGGGTACAACTGCATTTTTTAGGACACTGGTGAGTCTTTTTCTGACGTCCGTGTACATTCTCGGTATCGCCTGCCTAGAGAAGTGGAACCTAGATGGTATTTGGTAACGGGGGCACACTGCCTCAATAAATTGTCTAGTTCCCTGTGAACTAACGGCGGATACCGGACGCACGTCTAACACCAACATAGTTGTCAAGGACTCAGTTATCCGCTTTGCAGTAGGATGACTGCTGTGATATTTCATCTTCCTCGCAAAGGACTGTTGAACAGTCAATTGCTTACTGGAAGTAGTACAAGTGGGCTTACGACTTCCCCTCTGGGATGACCATCGACTCCCAGCGGCAACAACAGCAGCGCCAGCAGCAGTAGGCGTTACACGCAAGGATGCATCGGAGGAATCCCAGGCAGGAAAGGACTCGTCAGACTTGCCAGTGACATGGCCTGCAGGACTATTGGCATTCCTGGGGAAGGAGGAAATTGACACTGAGGGAGTTGGTGGGGTGGTTTGCGTGAGCTTGGTTACAAGAGGAAGGGATTTACTGGTCAGTGGACTGCTTCCGCTGTCACCCAAAGTTTTTGAACTTGTCACTGACTTATTATGAATGCGCTGCAGGTGACGTATAAGGGAGGATGTTCCGAGGTGGTTAACGTCCTTACCCCTACTTATTACAGCTTGACAAAGGGAACACACGGCTTGACACCTGTTGTCCGCATTTCTGGTGAAATACCTCCACACCGAAGAGCTGATTTTTTTGGTATTTTCACCTGGCATGTCAACGGCCATATTCCTCCCACGGACAACAGGTGTCTCCCCGGGTGCCTGACTTAAACAAACCACCTCACCATCAGAATCCTCCTGGTCAATTTCCTCCCCAGCGCCAGCAACACCCATATCCTCCTCATCCTGGTGTACTTCAACACTGACATCTTCAATCTGACTATCAGGAACTGGACTGCGGGTGCTCCTTCCAGCACTTGCAGGGGGCATGCAAATAGTGGAAGGCGCATGCTCTTCACGTCCAGTGTTGGGAAGGTCAGGCATCGCAAACGACACAATTGGACTCTCCTTGTGGATTTGGGATTTCAAAGAACGCACAGTTCTTTGCGGTGCTTTTGCCAGCTTGAGTCTTTTCAGTTTTCTAGCGAGAGGCTGAGTGCTTCCATCCTCATGTGAAGCTGAACCACTAGCCATGAACATAGGCCAGGGCCTCAGCCGTTCCTTGCCACTCCGTGTGGTAAATGGCATATTGGCAAGTTTACGCTTCTCCTCCGACAATTTTATTTTAGGTTTTGGAGTCCTTTTTTTTCTGATATTTGGTGTTTTGGATTTGACATGCTCTGTACTATGACATTGGGCATCGGCCTTGGCAGACGACGTTGCTGGCATTTCATCGTCTCGGCCATGACTAGTGGCAGCAGCTTCAGCACGAGGTGGAAGTGGATCTTGATCTTTCCCTAATTTTGGAACCTCAACTTTTTTGTTCTCCATATTTTATAGGCAGAACTAAAAGGCACCTCAGGTAAACAATGGAGATGGATGGATTGGATAGTTTACTAGCATACAATTATGGACGGACTGCCACGGTTAGGTGGTATAAAAAAACCACGGTTAGGTGGTATATATTATAATAATAATACAATTATGGATGGACGGACTGCCTGCCGACTGCCGACACAGAGGTAGCCACAGCCGTGAACTACCGCACTGTACACTGGTTGATAAAGAGATAGTAGTATACTCGTAACAACTAGTATGACACTATGACGACGGTATAAAGAATGGAAAAAAAACCACGGTTAGGTGGTATATATTATAATAATAATACAATTATGGATGGACGGACTGCCTGCCGACTGCCGACACAGAGGTAGCCACAGCCGTGAACTACCGCACTGTACACTGGTTGATAAAGAGATAGTAGTATACTCGTAACAACTAGTATGACACTATGACGACGGTATAAAGAATGGAAAAAAAACCACGGTTAGGTGGTATATATTATAATAATAATACAATTATGGATGGACGGACTGCCTGCCGACTGCCGACACAGAGGTAGCCACAGCCGTGAACTACCGCACTGTACACTGGTTGATAAAGAGATAGTAGTATACTCGTAACAACTAGTATGACACTATGACGACGGTATAAAGAATGAAAAAAAAACCACGGTTAGGTGGTATATATTATAATAATAATACAATTATGGATGGACGGACTGCCTGCCGACTGCCGACACAGAGGTAGCCACAGCCGTGAACTACCGCACTGTACACTGGTTGATAAAGAGATAGTAGTATACTCGTAACAACTAGTATGACACTATGACGACGGTATAAAGAATGGAAAAAAAACCACGGTTAGGTGGTATATATTATAATAATAATACAATTATGGATGGACGGACTGCCTGCCGACTGCCGACACAGAGGTAGCCACAGCCGTGAACTACCGCACTGTACACTGGTTGATAAAGAGATAGTAGTATACTCGTAACAACTAGTATGACACTATGACGACGGTATAAAGAATGGAAAAAAAACCACGGTTAGGTGGTATATATTATAATAATAATACAATTATGGATGGACGGACTGCCTGCCGACTGCCGACACAGAGGTAGCCACAGCCGTGAACTACCGCACTGTACACTGGTTGATAAAGAGATAGTAGTATACTCGTAACAACTAGTATGACACTATGACGACGGTATAAAGAATGGAAAAAAAACCACGGTTAGGTGGTATATATTATAATAATAATACAATTATGGATGGACGGACTGCCTGCCGACTGCCGACACAGAGGTAGCCACAGCCGTGAACTACCGCACTGTACACTGGTTGATAAAGAGATAGTAGTATACTCGTAACAACTAGTATGACACTATGACGGTATAAAGAAAGAAAAAAAAATACCACGGTTAGGTGGTATATATTGTAATACAATTATGGATGGACGGACTGCCTGCCGAGTTCCGACTGCCGACACAGAGGTAGCCACAGCCGTGAACTACCGCACTGTACTGTGTCTGCTGCTAATATAGACTGGTTGATAAAGAGATAGTATACAATACATACAACAATGAATATACTACTATACTGGTGGTCAGGCACTGGTCACCACTAGTCACACTGGCAGTGGCACTCCTGCAGCAAAAGTGTGCACTGTTTAATTTTAAATTAATATAATATTATGTACTCCTGGGGGCTCCTGCTATAACAACCTGCAGTGCTCCCCAGTCTCCCCCACAATTATTATAAGCTTTGCCTTTTATACATTGATGTGCAGCACACTGGGCTGAGCTGAGTGCACACAGACTGAGTCACACTGTGTGACTGGCTGCTGCTGTGTATCGTTTTTTTTTCAGGCAGAGAACGGATATAGCAGAGAACGGATATATATTAAAATAAATAAAAGTTAACTAACAACAACTGCACTGGTCACTGTGGTAAACTCTGTCTGACTCTGCACAATCTCTCTCTCTCTTCTAATCTAATTTCTAATGGAGAGGACGCCAGCCACGTCCTCTCCCTATCAATCTCAATGCACGTGTGAAAATGGCGGCGACGCGCGGCTCCTTATATAGAATCCGAGTCTCGCGAGAATCCGACAGCGTCATGATGACGTTCGGGCGCGCTCGGGTTAACCGAGCAAGGCGGGAGGATCCGAGTCTGCTCGGACCCGTGAAAAAAACATGAAGTTCGTGCGGGTTCGGTTTCAGAGAAACCGAACCCGCTCATCTCTAGTGGCGAACCACCCTCCCACCGTGGGACAGCACCCACTTTGCCACCGCTCCGTTCACCTTTTTCCGGGCCTCATCAATCTGGCGACCATCCGCCACACCCCTCCAACACAATCTTGGCACCATCATGGAAAAAACCAACACACAATTGGTCCATGCCGCGGTCACACTTGCCAGATCCTGTATCATGGCCCACCGCAGATCCAAGGATGTCCTCTTCCCCAGGTCGTTGCCACCTAGATGGACAACCAAAACCCTAGGGACTCCATGCTTGCTGGCCTGACTCACTAACCTACTCCTCAGCTCACCCCACATCATTCCTCGCCAGCCAAGCCATCTGACACCCTGTGTTCCTAGCAATGCCTGAGACCCTTCCGGGGCCACAAACCTGGCCGCCCAGTAAATGTAAGAGTGGCCAACCACCCAAATGGGCAAATAGTCTTCGAACCATCCTGAAGGGAAAAAGAGGGGTAGAATTGATTACTAAGAGGCTTATTAATTGTTTATACTGAAGGATCTGCCAAAAAAGAAAACTTTAGATCTCGCCATTGCAGCAGTCACGGCCTAGCCGACTGCACCATGTTCCGTTGCCAATTTAAAGCGCAATTAAAGACACAAAGGGGAAAGATCAAATAAAACAAACGAAATAAAAAGGGGGGGGAGGGGAGGGGGGGGGGTATAAAATGGGAAACACATGTAATAACTCAGCTGGAGGTGAAACGTAAAGACCTGCTGAGGGACTCTGATTAGACCAAATTAGCCGAATTATAGATTAGAATTCAGTCCGTCAAGTCAGGCAAAAAATCGCAAATAACTCCAGACCCCCGCTGCCGACTCATGCCAGCAACGGCGAGTAGCTAATCCCTGAGTAGGATAAAAAAGGGGGAACACCAACAGACGCACAACACCATAAAATCACAGAACTGGAACAACATAATACATTGCCATTTAAACAAAGCACCAAGCGCAAACCGACCTCTCATGTGACGGGGCGAATATATCGTCTGTAACTTGACGACTTCCATCGCCCCACCGCCTGGATTTCAGTTCTGGAGCAACCCGCCGCAGCAGCCGACGTCGCTGCGCCTATGCGAAAGGAATGGGTACCGAAAGCAGTGGGTGGGAGGCCCAAGCCCGCCAAACAACGACTCAGCATCCAACGAAACTGGTATTTCGTGACTGGCAGCCCATCATAATGCAACAGCCAAGACCCCTCCTTAACGGGTCGCACCACCACATATTGCCTTGCCAGACCAACTGGGCAAACGCTCTCCTCTAGCGCTGGAACCATTGTAACCCAGCGCCCTCTCCCCACTTGATCCGTCTTGGAGCGTCGCAACCTGCACAGCAAGGACCTCTCACCCACTACCACGTCCCCGACCAGCATGCGCGAATCTGCTCTCTTGGAAGGCGCTACCAACTCAGAAACTCGAAAGGCCCCGTGGTAAGCCATTGAGAACGCCAAACTGAACAAAAGCGTCTCAAACCTGGACGACGCGACTCGCCCTACCGCCTCGATGACGGCCGGCAACAAAGCCGCATCGATGGGCCGCCTCCTATCCGGTGGCGACGGCGCAACTCGCGCCCACCCTTTCATTGCCTTCCGCAGAACCTCGCTTTTCGTTACGTCAGGGACGCCTCGCAGCTTGCAGAAAAATGAGATGCCTGCCAAATACCGCGATACCACTGCTCGTGACCTACCGGAGACGTAAAGCTGCCACATAAAAGAAAGCATCAGCCGATGCCTGCTCTTACCTTGATGCTGACGCCCTTGGACAAACTCCTCCCATTCACTCCAAGCTTGTCCGTAAGCCTTGAGCGTGGCCGGCGCGATTGACCGCAACGCTAGACCCTCCAGTCCGGCCCGATCACCTGCCAAACATAACCAGGACAGTGAAAACCTTGCTCTTCGGCCTCAGGTGCCAAATCCCAAAATCTCTCCCACTGTCCACGCGACAACGCGTCTGCGATTCCGTTTTCCAAACCGGGCACGTGTTGCGCCCGGAACCATAGGTTCCTACGCAAGCACGTCAAAAGCAATTGTCCGAGCACCCGCAGCACCACTAGCGATTTCGCCCTCTGGTTATTAATCGCATGCACCACGCCCAGATTATCGCACCTGAACACTATGCTGCGGTTAGCCAACCGATCGCCCCAAACTTCCAACGCTACCATAATGGGAAAAAGCTCCAGCAGCACCAGATCTCTTGTAAGACCCTCGCTATGCCAGTTTCCCGGCCAAGATGCCGCACACCACGATCCCTCCAAAAAACAACCGAATCCAGAGGCACCTGCAGCATCGGTAAAAAGCTGCAAACTCTCGCTGTCAACGGCTGGCGCTTGCCATATGCTCACCCCGTTGAAATCCTCCAGGAACGAAGCCCAGACGGCCAAATCCCTTTTTAATTCAGAGGACAATCGAACGAAATGATGCGGCCTGGCACACCCCGCCGTTGCCCTTTCGAGCTTTCGGCAGAAAACCCTGCCCATCGGTATTACCCGACAAGCAAAGTTCAGCATGCCCAGCAAGGACTGCGCCTGCCGCAGCGTGACTTTACGCGAGCCGTTGAAACGGCAAATAGTTTCGCGGAGCTTTGACGCTTTGTCCTGGGGCAGGCGACACTCTCCCGCCACGGTGTCAATTTCAATCCCCAAAAATGATAGGCAGGAGGCCGGACCCTCCGTTTTATCCCTGGCTACCGGGACACCGAAGTGGTAAAAAAGAGCCCGCGTGCTAAACAGCAAGTCGCCGCACCTTGTGTCATTAGCCGGTCCCGCACACAGGAAATCATCGAGGTAATGTGCAACCCCGTGACCGCCTGATGTCGACTCCACGCACCAATGAAGAAAAGTGCTAAAGCGCTCGAAAAACGAGCATGAGACGGAACATCCCATCGGCAGACATTTGTCGATGAAATACTCCCCCCCAATCCGGAAACCCATAAAACGGAATGAGTCCGGATGCAATGGCAATAATCTAAAAGCTGACTCAACATCAATCTTAGCCATGAGGGCCCCGCTCCCGTAGCCGCGGACCATCTCCAGCGCCTCGTCAAATGACTGATACACCACCGAGCAATAAGCCGGTGGTATTGCGTCGTTGACCGATGCCCCTGGCGGGTAAGAAAGATGCTGAATGAGCCGAAAAGATCCTGGAGTCTTCTTTGGTACCACCCCGACCGGGGAGATGACCAAGTCATCCACCGGGGGTGACTTAAACGGCCCCTCCATCCTACCCAACCTGACCTCCTTATCCACTTTCTCCCGTAACACCGTCGGCAAGGTTCGGGCAGACTGAAGGTTCCTGTGCGCGCGCACGGACACTTCGCTTGCAACAGGCAAGCGAAAACCGAACTTAAAACCGTCTAACAAAAATTTTGCATCCCTTTTATTGGGATACAGACCCAACCATTTACCCATCGTTTCCAACTTAACTGGCGTTGGTGCTCTGCTGAGCGGTCCCGCTCGCGGCCTGCTTAGGGTATGGTTGTTTCCCCCGATTTCCCTGTCGTCCCCCTTTGAAACAAGAGGAGGCTGGGTGGGTTCCACCGCACTGCTGGCAAGAGTGACGAAAACGACACTGTTTGCCAAATGAACATGTTCCGCTGTTAAAAGCGAAGCATTTCCCTCGAGGGGCAGACCGCCCGCCCATGCGAACGGCCAATCCGCCTGTCTTGGCAAATCCCCCGTCCGCGCCCGTTCCCTGCGCTGAGGACCCCCCGCGACGCCCACCTGCTCCCTGTTTCTGGGTTTCCTCCTCCCGCTGGGATGCCCGGGTCACTTTGAGCCAGACCTCCACGTCTTTGAACCCAAAATCCATAACCCGTAGCCCGTCCTGCTTCTCCCGAAACTCTTGGTCATATCGCCGCCATTCCGAGCCCGAGGATGTGCGCTGCATGTCGTGCACGAGATGAAGGTACCGGATGATATTCATGTGCTCTTCCGGCCTGTCCTCCAAATAGCAAGCCGCAAACACCCAGAAACCGGCCAGCCAGTTATCAAAAGACCTGAAAGCTTCTGCCCCCATGCCCTTCGTAGCTCCCGCCGTTTTGTAATCTTTCTTCATGGCCTTAGTCAAACCGAATAAGTCCACAAAGTCACCCCTACGTATCTTCTTGCGGCAGCTGTCTCGCAGCCCCCGCATAACTGCGGTGTACTCGCAGCGCACTACCCCCGGCAGATCGCGCCGCTTCTTTGCCCTACGCTCCTCTTCACTAATTCGCCTGCGCCGCTTACGCCTCTTCTGCTGTTTTGCTGCCCTTTTGGCAAGTTTTTCGGCCTCCTTCCTTGCCCTAGCAGTACTATCAGCGTCGGACGCTTGCGACGCCAAAGAAGAGGAGGAGGACGAAGAGCTACGCGAACTCGAGCTCGCGGTGGAAATTGATATAGACTGTACCAACTCACCGGATGCCATCGACCTCTCCGACCCGGATTCTTCGTTTTCTTCAGTCCAATCATCGTCCACCACGAAATCTGCCAAATCCCTTTCACCTCGGCCCTCTGTGGAAGACAAAACAGAAGAGGGCCCGGCCCGCGCTTGCGGCGCACGCCGGGCACCCCGCGTGGAATGCGCAGCGACCGTGCGCCCCTTCTGCTCCCGGTCTGGTCCTAGCTCCAGCTCCGCCGCGGCGGCCCCCAGCTCTCGGCAGGCTCGTGCCACTCGCTGCGCCGCTGATGTCCTTCGAATGCCAGAAACCCTGCGTCCCGCAGCCTGGCCGAAATCCGCCATCGCCCTAGGGGAGGCCACTGCAGCTAATGGCCCCAGAGCCTCCACCACCGTGGCCAGAGCTGACGCTATGGCCCCAGGAGGATCCCGTGCGGCGCGACCCCCGGAAACGCCGCCCGAAGGACGACCGGTCCTTGGTTGGGCGCGAGCCCGCGCCCACCGACCGCCCGATGCGCCCGGGGACCCTGCCCCTCATGTTCTAACCCGAAGGCAAGTGCCCCCCGGCCGGCCCAACCGCTCTCCATCTCCGATCCTTCGCCTTCCCTATCCAGGGAAGCAGAAGAATCCCCTGGTCCTGGGGAGGACCCGCTGTCGTGCGCAGCGGCCCGTGCCGCGGCCCTGCGGCCGCTGACCCATTCCCTGTCTCCCCTCCTGCCGCGGGACCCGCTGCGTCCTGCGGTAGTCACAGGGACCTGCTGCCCCCCCGCGCGTGCTCCCCCGCGTGTCACCGGACCCGTGGAAAGCGCACCCGCCTGCTGCTCCTGGCCACCCCTTGTAGTTCCTGCTGTGCCCCCCTCTCTTATCGCCCTCTCCGTGCGCCCAGCGCTGCCTAACCGAGGCATACGCTGCACCCCCCTAATGGGCTCTCTCCCCCTGCCAGATTCTGGCATCCGGGGAGAAGAAGTGGGTGGCCTGTGTGATGCTGGCGCCGCTGCGCGCGCACGTGTGCGGCCAGCGGCGTCGGGAGCGAGCGTGGGCGCGCGCACGTCGAGCGCGCGTCCCACGCCCACCCGCCAACGGCCTCCCGCACTGTTCCTCCTCATCGGCCGCCGCGCGAGGTTCCTGCATAGGCCCCGCGCGGCGACCGCCAGCTCCCTCACCCGTCTTCTCCCCCCGCCCGGCACGAACATTCGGCCGTGGCGAGGAAGGAGAGCCAGAGCCTGCCACTCCCGGGCGCCCCCCGCGGCCCGCGGGCGCCCGACATGATCTCGGGCTCGGCGGCTCCCGGAGGGGACGGCCGCCGCCCGCCGATCCTCGAGCGGCCCGAGGGGACCCCTGGTCCCCCACGCCGCCCTCGTCCGGCCGGAGTGCCCGACCCGGCACCCGGCGGCGAGCCCGCCCGGGCCCTGTCCGTGCTGCCAGCGGCCGCGTTCGGCGAGGCCCTAGGGGACGGAGCCCCGTCCCTCATGCCGCCCACTGCCGCCTCAGGGCCCGCTCAGCCGTCCGACCCACTGTACCGAGCCGGGGCCCTGAGCACGCGCTGGGGGCGAGACATGTCGGCAGACAAACAAATACCAGGAGGGGAGAAGGAGAATTAATTATAAGGGGTTACTCTGGAGAGGAGAATCCCAAAGTGAGGGTCAGTCTATGTACTAATCGCACAGCAAGAATCCCCCAATAAAACAAAATTTTGCTTGCACTGCAGCACTCACCTAAAGCAAATCACCAAGAGACTTAAGATGGCCTCGCCTTCCCTATATATAGCAAACCCTCCCCCTAAAGAAGGCTGTACTTTCCTCACAGCTGGGTCCACCCCTCCCCAGATGTTTAACTCTTTCCTCTCCTATACAGTCAATACTCTCTCCGTTTCTTATCAGGGGAAGCCCACGCTTCTTCACACACTTCATTTAACTCTTCAGATGGAGGAAAAGCTACTGGTAGTTTTTTCTCTCCAAACATAATACCCTTTTTTGTGGTACCGGGGGTAACATCAGAAATGTGCAACACATTTTTCATTGCCTCAATCATGTAACGTGTGGCCCTATTGGAAGTTACATTAGTCTCATCGTCGTCGACACTGGAGTCAGTATCCGTGTCGACATCTGTGTCTGCCATCTGAGGTAGCGGGCGTTTTAGAGCCCCTGATGGCTTTTGAGATGCCTGGGCAGGCACAGGCTGAGAAGCCGGCTGTCCCACATTTGGTATGTCGTCAAACCTTTTATGCAAGGAGTCGACACTGTCACGTAATTCCTTCCACAGCACCATCCACTCAGGTGTCGACCCCGCAGGGGGTGACATCACATTTATCGGCATCTGCTCCGCCTCCACATAAGCCTCCTCATCAAACATGTCGACACAGTCGTACCGACACACCACATACACACAGGGAATGCTCTGACAGAGGACAGGACCCCACAAAGCCCTTTGGGGAGACAGAGAGAGAGTATGCCAGCACACACCAGAGCGCTATATAACACAGGGATCCCACTATAAATAAATGAGTGTTTTTCCCTTATAGCTGCTTATATAATATATACTGCGCCTAAATTTAGTGCCCCCCCTCTCTTTTTTACCCTTCTGTAGCTTGTACACTGCAGGGGAGAGCCAGGGAGCGTCCTTCCAGCGGAGCTGTGAGGGAAAAATGGCGCCAGTGTGCTGAGGGAGATGGCCCTGCCCCTTTTCCGGCGGACTTCTCCCGCTTTTTCTGGAATTCTGGCAGGGGTATTTTTACACCTATATAGCCTTCCTGACTATATATGGTGTAGATTTGCCAGCCAAGGTGTCTTATATTGCCCTCAGCCCCCCCCCCCCCCCCCCCAGCGCCCTGCACCCATCAGTGACCGGAGTGTGAGGTGTGCATGAGGAACAATGACGCACAGCTGCAGTGCTGTGCGCTACCTTGTTGAAGACTGAAGTCTTCTGCCGCCGATTTTCCGGAACACTTCTTGCTTCTGGCTCTGTAAGGGGGCCGGCGGCGCGGCTCCGTGAACGAACACCAAGGTTGGGTCCTGCGGTCGATCCCTCTGGAGCTATTGGTGTCCAGTAGCCTAAGAAGCCCAAACTACCACCTGTTAGGTAGGTTCGCTTCTTCTCCCCTTAGTCCCTCGCTGCAGTGAGTCTGTTGCCAGCAGATCTCACTGTAAAATAAAAAACCTAAATATACTTTCTTTCTAGGAGCTCAGGAGAGCCCCTAGTGTGCATCCAGCTCAGCCGGGCACAAGAATCTAACTGAAGTCTGGAGGAGGGTCATAGTGGGAGGAGCCAGTGCACACCAGTAGTCTAAAGCTTTCTTTTAGTTGTGCCCAGTCTCCTGCGGAGCCGCTATTCCCCATGGTCCTTACGGAGTCCCAGCATCCACTTAGGACGTTAGAGAAATCCACACATATATTGGCCTACACAGAAAAAACAATCACTTTGCTCCCCACATAAATCATGTTGCTCCTTACATAAATCCTATTGCTCCCCACATAAATCAATCACATTGCTCCCCACATAAATTCTATTGCTCCCCACATTAATTATTCACATTGTTTCCCCCATAAATCCTATTGCTCCCCACAGGAGAAATAACATAACAAATATTAGCCCCTACCAGTCAGCTGTCCTCCTCCCTGTCTCTCAGTGGTGGGGGTTGTTCATAGTGGAGTGCTGCGAATACTGAGCAGTGGGCAGGCGGACGGGCAGGTGTGGATGTGGGTGGGCAAGGAAAGCTGTGGATGCAGGTGGGAACTGGAAAATGTGTATGTAGGCGGGTGGGCTGGCTGGGTGGTGAGTTGCGGCGGCCGTGACCTATGATATCACACCGCCGCGTCATCAAGGCACAGGTCACAGCCAGAGCATGAAAGATCCTCTAAGAAGAGCCCAGGAAAACAGTTCACACTGAAGGTGCGGGAAGCTGCTCTGGCTCCGCGGCACACCTTGCAACTGGTCGCGGCACACTAGTATGCCACGGCACACTGGTTGAAAAAGCCTGCCCTATAGCCTTATGATTAATCTGAAATTAGATACCAGAGTAGTGGCAGTGTGGAGTCTCCGCTTTGTGGAGGTGAGATGTGTGCGGTAATGGATGTGGGTCGATCAGTCAATCAATTTATCTTATGCTATGTTTTTTTTTTTTTTGTTACCTTTAAAAAGTGAAACCCAGTTAAACTAGTATATTGTCGAGAAAAACACCACTATGCAAAATATACTGGACATTGTTCTGTTTAGCTTTCTTTTATATTGGCTAATTATTCACAATGTGTGTAAACTTATGTTTGTAAAGAAACGCTCACTCGTTGTAAAATGATATTATGCTTCAATAAAAAGAAAGTAAAAAAATAAATAAAAAAATAACAATTATGGTTCCTTGGTACCTGTGTATTAGTATTAGGTTGTAAGAGGTATGTGGCTTAATTTCTACTGTATAAGGAAGAGGGGAGAAATACATGATCTATGTTTATGTGATTAGACAGGGTGATTTTAGACAGGATGTTATCTTTGAAGGAGAGGAACGTGGGAATCTCCTAGAAAATGTCCTTCTCTTTGTTACCAAACATTGATTTGTTTGCACTGACGTCAGCTGTTAGTTTCCTCACTAGTGACTTGCATCTGCCAGACACTTAAATACAGAAGCTGCAGAGGGCACCACATTCGTGGACGGGGAGATCACACCATCTACAGACAGCAGAAGTTCTAATGAGACAGCACTTTAGTGACTGAGACATCAGTAAGTATAAGTCTGTCATATGTTACCTTGCTCTTGAATCAGTACGATACACTATGCTGCTATTCTGTACAGGGGTTTACTAACATTAATGCACAAGTGGACTTGTTAATTTGCATTGATTGATAATGTGCTTCTGCAGTTATACAGTTTGATCCTATATTAGTAAATCATACACCTTTCCTCACATTGCTACAGCAATACCCCATTAAATTGTTCTTGAAAACCAGGGGGCTTACAAAAAAAAAACAGTAAACCAAATTAATTAATAATGAATAATAATATTTGAATAGAATTGAAATCAAGTAATATGTTACAGGGGTACTGCAAACTTTATCAAAATGCTGTAAAAAAACTGAACTTTCCATATTTTCACTAATACATCTTCATCTACACTGCCATGTTATCATGCCATGACGACATGGCTATCGATGTGACCACCATCGATTTTGATGGTGACACAGGCCATTGATGGTAGGTAACTATTCAAGGAAGTACCATCAATGGTATTACCGTCCATATTTACTTACATGATCAGAAGTGAGTCAGAATGCGTGGCAGTTAGCGCTGCTACTTCTATGTAAAAGTCAGAGACTGTCAAGGAGGCAGGCCATCCCATTCCCGGCACAACACACTGTGTGTAAGAGCAGGGGGCAGCGCAGGACTGCTGGCTGACAGACTAGGAGCTCTGTGCAACAGCAACAAAAAAAAATTGGACCAGTTGCTACCATTGATGGCTGGTACTCCGTCATCGATGGTAAAAGAATTCTACACCTTTTTGTGAGTAATTATTACTGATTGTACCCTTATGCCATCTAATTTGTTAAAGTGTTGATTTCAATATCTCTTTGAAACTGTATGCTTCAGAATTAATAAAAACATTTTAGAAAAAAAGAAGTATTCTACACTGACAGTAGCTCAATAGTCTTTACCATGAACTGTTTCTCTGGCTGCTTCATTTAATATTTCTCTAACTATGTTACTAGATTTCTTCACATCTAAACTGAAATTTGGCTCCAGTAGTACAAGAGTAAAGCTGGGTGGTCAGGCCATGTATTGATAAGTGTGTACCCAGCTTAAGCACGTCCAGCCTGAATGGAATATTTAATTTTAGAAGTGCAAAACAGGTATATACCGTAGCATAACTAAAGAGAGCATTTTATAAAAAAAAAAAAATCTCTAATCAAACAACACCAGGGCATTACTGTATTTCTGTCACTGAAAAGCTTCTGCACTATCTACTTCATTTGGATATCATTATTTTTGTTTATATTTTCGACAGCAGCGCTCCTGAAAAGCAAGTAATGTCTTTATAAGCAATAAATCCTCTGTTGCTTACTTTCTCTGTAAATAGATATATAGCATCTTATTTCACACAGCCAAAATAATACACACAGCCAAAATAAATACAGTGGGATGAATTTACTAAGATGGGAGTTCTATTTAAGATGGGATGTTATCCATAGCAACCAATCAGATTCCAGGTAAATGATCACGTCAAGTAGAACTCCAGTGGCGTAAATCTCGAAGTTCAAGTGACTTTCTCACATATAAGACCATGTACCACTCTTATCGTAATGCTCTGGACATTGCCAAACAAACATATTTTCAATCTCTCATCTCTGCTCAAGCCTCTAACCCCAAGTGACTTTTTAATACATTTAAATCACTTCTTGTCCCTCTCTCACCCAACCCACCAGTCACTGTGCAAGTTCTTGCTTCCTATTTCAAGGACAAGATTGATAAGATCCGAAATGAAATGGTATGCTCTTCCACTGCAAGTGACCTGCTCAATTCCCTGCCTGAACCCTCTAACACCTTCTCTTCATTTGATCCTACAAATGAAGATGAAGTATCTGCACTCTTTTCATCTGCCTACTCTATTACCTCTCCCCTTGAATCTGTACCCTCACAAATTAGTAAAGCTCTGTCTGCTATGCTCAGCCCAACCTTAACTAAAATCTGTAATCTCTCTCTGTCTACTGGTATCTATCCTTCTCTGTACAAGCATGCAGTGATTACTCCCATTCTGAAAAAACAAAACTCTGACCCTAACTCTCTCTCAAACTATTGTCCCATCTCTCAGCTCCCATGCCCCTCCAAGCTACTTGAGAGACTTGCCTACACTTACCTCACACACTTACTTAACTCACACAGCCTACTGGACCCACTTCAGTCAGGATTTCGTGCCCAACACTCCACAGAGACAGCACTGACTAAGGTAGTGAATGATTTGGTCACTGCTAAATCTAAAGGTCATTACTCACTACTTATTCTCCTTGCTCTCTCTGCTGCTTTTGACACTGTTGACCACTCTCTTCTCATACAAACACTACAATCCCTAGGTATTCAGGACACAGCCCTTTCTTGGTTCTCATCCTACCTATCTAATCGCACCTTTAGTGTTCGTTTCTCTGATTCCACCTCCTCTTCGCTACCTCTCTCAGTTGGAGTACCGCAAGACTCAGTCTTAGGTCCTCTGCTTTTCTCTATCTATACCACATCTCTTGGCAAACTAATCAACTCTTTCGGATTTCAGTACCATCTGTATGCGGATGATACTCAAATCTACCTATCCTCCCCAGATTTGTCACCATCTGTATTGAGTCGTGTTACTGAATGCCTTTCTGCCATTTCATCTTGGATGACATCATGCCACCTCAAACTTAATATATCCAAAACAGAATTAATTATATTTCCACCGGCCAATAGTAGTTTCCAACCTGATATCTCTATCACTGTTGAGAACTCTGCAATCATCCCTACCCCACAAGCTCGCTGCCTAGGTGTCATTCTTGACTCTGAACTGTCCTTTGTTCCCCACATTCAATCTGTCTCAAGATCATTTTACATACATCTAAGAAACATATACAAAATACGACCATAACTTACACAAGACACAGCAAAAACTCTAATCCATGCTCTCATTATCTCCCGCATTGATTATTGTAATAGTCTCCTGACCGGTCTTCCCAAACATAGGCTCTAACCACTACAATCCATTTTGAATGCAGCTGCGAGGCTAATCTTCCTCGCTAGACGTTCATCGTCTGCAGATCCGCTCTGTCAGTCCCTCCATTGGTTACCAGTGTTCTACCATATTAAATATAAAATACTTTTACTGACATACAAGGCTATTAACCAAACTGCACCAACATACATCTCTTCACTCATCTCAAAATATCTCCCTACCCGACCTCTCCGCTCTGCACAAAATCTACGTCTCTCATCCACACGCATTACTTGTTCACACTCAAAATTACAGGACTTTATCCGGGCTTCACCCACTCTGTGGAATGCCCTCGCACGCACAATAGGACTGTCCTCTAGTCTCCAAACCTTTAAACGCTCCCTGAAAACGCACCTCTTCAGACAAGCGTATCAAATTCCAGACCCACCCACATAACCTTCAGTGCTTCCCTATCTAATTACATACTCTCTGTACAGTATACATAACATCACATATCTTGTCTTTCTTTACTCTCACACCCTCCTGACACTTGCCCAACATTGCAGCGTGATCATATCATACAACCCATTAAGAACCTAGCAATCTGGTGGACCATTATGCAATAGGTAGCATCTATCCTTGTGTATCAATGCCTATTTCCCTATAGATTGTAAGCTTGCGAGCAGGGCCTTCCTACCTCTATGTCTGTCTGTTTTTAGCCAGTTTTGTTCTATTATTGTTGTTCCAATTGTAAAGCGCAACGGAGTATGCTGCGCTATATAGGAAACTGTTAATAAATAAATAAATAAATTATCTTCTAGAAGGTGCTAGATAAATGAGAAGTAGAATCTGATCAGTTGCTATGGGCAACATCCCATCTTAAATAGAACTCCCATCTTAGTAAATTTTCCCCAGTGAGTTAATTACTTGAAATAAATTTTCCAGCTGACAAAATGCAACTTAATATGATTAATATATTTCTTCTATAGTGTATTTGCCATAGCCTGTACACTGGCATATTATATAAGGGTTTTTTCAGATGTGGTTGGAGTTGCTGTTCATGCAGCAAAGTACCGATGGGATGCAGTTACATTGCCAGCAGCATTGCCGGCAGTCGGGACCCTGGTGGTCAAGATACCGACGTCGGAATCCCAACCACTGACAATGCCGACAGCTGTAACAGGGGCTATTTCCACTCGTGGGTGTCCACAACACCCATAGAGTGGGAATAGAACCTGTGCGAGCCACCGCAAGGGGCTTTGTTGCGCTCGACCCCCTGACGGCATTCTGGCGTCTGGGATCCGGACGTGGGTATGCTGACCACTGGGATACCGGCAGCCGGCATACCATGCCCAACTCACACGATTACACATTGGGGGTCATTCCGAGTTGATTGTAGCTGTGCTAAATTTAGCACAGCTACGATCAGGCACTCAGACATGCGGGGGGACGCCCAGCATGTCAGTGCCGCCCCAGGCCCCCCCCCCACCCACCCGGGGGCAGAAATGCAAAAGCATCGCACAGTTAACCAGTGGCTCCCACTTGACATTATTCGTCCGCACAGAGAACTCTGCCCGCTGTGGCCAGTGTCATCTGTTGTAGAGCACCTTGGTGTCCCTGCTGTCCCAAAGGCAAAGAAAGCAGGGAAACTTGGAAAAACCGTCTTGGAGACCCATTAGGAATCCCACCATTTATGAAATAACATTTCAAATACAAGGACAAACATATATATATATGTATATATATATATATATATACACACACACACACATAACATTTTTGTAGAGAGAGCACTCACCAGTCTTCTTGAAGATACATTTAGATAGTTTATTTACTCACAGCAAGTCTAAAGGCAGACATGTCTGTTAGACTTACTGTAAGTAAACTATCTAAATGTATTTTCAAGAAGACTGGTGAGTGCTCTCTCTACAAAAATTGGATATAATTGGCAGATTTTGGATGAACTCCTGGAATTGCCTGAGATTTCGTGCACCCCAGCATGATGGAATAAGTACATTGTGAGTGTGATCACATATCTTTGGAATATAGGGGGTAATTTCTTTGTTATAAACCTACCTGTGCGACTGACAATACAATGCCCCAACTCACGGTGACATGCTAGCTGCCCATGGCAGAGGCCAGGAAATCTCTGTTCAACCATGGAGAGCCTCTGCCTTCCTCCTAAACAGCAGCAACACCCCCCCCCCCCCTCCCGCCCCACATCCTCCCTGCCCCTAGAGAGCATCAGACTGTCAATCACTAATAGTCTGATGCCACAGTGTGCATTCGTGCATGCACAGAATGGGTCCTGCCCATGAGCAAAGTACCGATAACACTACGTAACATAATAAATGTTATATATATATTTACCTCATATACATTTTTCTATTCAATATTTAGAAATGGGGGGTGACCCGTTGATCATTGCACACCTCAATATAAGTACAGACACAAAAAACAGGACACAATTGTACGTATATAATTTATTTATTGTGACAAGTATGTAGTTCAGTGGACATATGCACTTTTCCTAACTTTATTCACTTATTCTATAGTTTTAAGCAATATTTCGCTAGCATTTCCTTTTTAATATAATATGAATTAAAGGTTATTTTTTAAACAATTAAACATAAGTGCACCACTGTAAAGCAAAATTCCACTGTCTTCTCTCTTTTTTGCAAGTCACCGTGGGTGCCTGAAGCCACCCGATGGTGAGTGACTGATCCGATGGTGGGTCCTAGTACACAGGTTGGATCACTACTGCAGCAGGAGGTGTCTGCTTGTAATAGACGCCTCCTGTAGCATTACCATACAGTGCTATCACTGCTACTTTCATGAAAGCAGAAGTGATAGCAACTGTCTGCAACCACATCTTACCCTCCTGCTTTTCAATAGCAATTTAAGACCATTTAGGTTTATATGCATATGTAAACCTGGAGGAATTATTTTGTTACCATGCTGCTCTGACTATTAAATTCAAGTTGCTGTCACTGTTTATACAGTAACTGTGGGAAAAACATTTCTATCAGTCTGCAATGCTTTTAAGTTATATAATGTATAGTAAAAGTTTTCCTTGTTTAATTTGCTTTTAATTCATGCTATTTTGTATATTTTATGAGTTAAAATGTATTACAAAAAAAGAGGCAAGGAGAATATAAGTACATTGTGTTATCATGGTGATCAGGTCAGGTTGGTTAGGTGTAATGTTCTATAGCTGTATATCCAGTGACCAAGGGGCTAATTCAGACCTGTTCACTCGCTAGGGGTTTTTTGTAGTCCTGCGTTCGCATAGTCGCCACCCATAGGGTAGTGTATTTTTGCTTTGCAAGTGTGTGAACGCATGTGTGCGCAGAGCTGTACAACATATTTTGTGCAGTCTCTGAGTAGCCCAGGACTTACTCAGCCACTGCGAACACTTCAGCCTGTCCGGGACCGGAATTGACGTCAGGAACCCTCCCTGCAAACGCTTGGACACGCCTGCGTTTTTCCAAACACTCCCAGTTCTGTGAGCTGCCGGCCATGCCCCCATACCCCCAGTCCCTCTGCCTTACTGGAATAGACGCTGCACGCGTACGCACAGCGTCTATTCACCACTGCTCTGCTCTGAATGGAGCAGAGCAGCGAGTGCTAGGGAGCCTCCCAACTGTTCCCCCCACCGCGGGACACTGTGGCCCGCGGGAGGGACAGCGGGACAGACCCAAAAAAACTGGACTGTCCCACGCAAATCGGGACAGTTGGGAGGTATGCAAAAAGTACCGTTGGCAGGCAATGACAGCACATGTGTAGCATACGTGCCTACTTTTGAAAAAGCATTTCAGGGAGATTGTGAAAGTAACACCTATCAGCGTGGATGTGCACTGCTACATCTAAGAGGCATGTTATAAAAATGACTTACATCCAAGTGTAAATGAGCCCCAAAGTTAATAAGGATTTGTTTGTGTATTGTGTTTTACAAGAGGTTCCATATGCTGTGGCCACGAGAAACCTTATTTAAAATACATGTAGCCATAAGGATCATTGGGGCAGATGTATTAACCTGGAGAAGGCATAAGGAATTGATAAACCCAGTGATAAATGCAAGGTGATAAATGCACCAGCCAATCAGCTCCTAAACTGTTCATTTACACATTGGAGCTGATTGACTGGTGTGTTTATCACCTTGCACATATCACTGGTTTATCACTTCCTTATGTCTTCTCCAGGTTAATACATCTGCCCCATTGTGCCTTATAACCAATGCAGGGAAATGGCACTGATGAGCCCATTTAAATGTATATATCTCTGATTTCTTTTGTTTCTCCAAGAATGTAACAGCTGCATAATGGGGATAAGGTGAAATCAGGGAGATTGCAGGTCTATTCAGGGAGTCAGGGAGATTGCTACTATTTCAGGGAGTCTCCTGCAGAATGAGGGAGGGTAGGCAACTATGGGGGTCATTCCCAGTTGTTCGCTCGTTGCCGATTTTCGCTATGCTGCGATTTGTTGCTAACTGCGCATGCGCATGGTACTCAGAGAGCATGTGCTAAGTTATTTAACACAAAACTTAGTAGATTTGCTGGTGTTCGAGCGTCGATTTTCAGTCGCAGTGCTCATCGGTGAATGATTGACAGGAAAGGGGTGTTTCTGGGTGGTAACTAAGCGTTTTCCGGGAGTGTGGTAAAAAACGCAGGCGTGTCAGGGAAAAACGCAGGAGTGTCTGGAGAAACGGGGGAGTGGCTGGCCGAACGCAGGGCGTGTTTGTGACGTCAAACCAGGAACTAAACGGACTGAGCTGATCGCAATCGAGGAGTAGGTCTGGAGCTACTCAGAAACTGCAAAGAATTATTTAGTAGCGATTCTGCTAATCTTTCGTTCGCTATTGTGCTATGCTAAGATACACTCCCAGAGGGCGGCGGCCTAGCGTGTGCAATGCTGCTAAAAGCAGCTAGCGAGCGATCAACTCAGAATGACCCCCTATGATGTGTAGTGATGGGTATAATAGGTCAAATAAAGACAACAGTCTTACTTTTAAACTCACAGTGACTTCTCCATTACTTACCCAACTAAGGGGGTAATTCAGAGTTGATCGCAGCAGCAAATTTGTTAGCAGTTGGGCAAAACGATGGGCCTAATTCAGATCTGTTCGCTCGCTAATCTAATTTTTGCAGCGCTGCGAACAGATAGACGCCGCCTATAGGGGAGTGTATTTTAGCTTTGCAAGTGTGCGAACGCATGTGCAGCCGCCCTGTACAAAAACAGCTTGTGCAGTTTCGGAGTAGCTCTGACCTTACTCAGCTTCTGCGATCGCTTCAGCCTATTCAAGCCAGTAATTGACATTAGACACCCACCCTGCAAACGCTTTGACACACCTGCGTTTTGCCAACCACTCCCAGAAAACAGTCAGTTGACACCCACAAACGCCCTCTTCCTGTCAATCTCCTTATGAATGGCTATGCGAATGGTTTCTTCATTAGAACCAGTGCACAACGATCCGCTTTGTAACCGTACGGCGCACCTGCGCATTGCAGTGCATACGCATGCGCAGTTCTTATCTGATTGCTGTGCAGCGAAAAACACTAGTGAGTGAACAGATCTGAATTAGGCCCCATGTGCACTGCAGGGGGGGCAGATATAACATGTGCAGAGAATTAGATTTGGATGGGGTGTGGTCAAACTGAAATCTAAAGTGCAATGTAAAAATAAAGCAGGCAGTATTTACTCTGCACAGAAACAAAATAACCCACCCAAATCCAGGGCCGGCCCGAACCAAAAAATTTTGGTAAGCGAATATATATTTTGGCGCCCCTGGTTGGAATATATAGGGGCGTGGTTTCATGGGTATGAGGCACGGCCACAGAATAGTACCAATTCACATTACATCGCACAGTAGTGTCTGTTAGTCATATTACACCACACAGTAGCGTCTGTTGTTCACATTACACAGCACAGTAGTATGCAGGGTGTGACGGAGAAGCAGTGGGTGACAGGGAGAGGGTAACCGGGAGAAGGTGACAGGGAGAAGTTGGTAACAGGGAGAGGCTGAGGGTGATGGAGAGTGGGTGAAAGGGAAAGGTAGAGTGTAAAATGAGAGGGTGATAAGCAGTGGGTGACAGGGAGAGGCAGAAGGTGATGGGGAGGGGGCGACAAGCCGAGGGAGACTGAGAGAGTGGGACAGGGAGAGGCATTTGGGTTATGGGGAGAAGGTGACAAGCAGAGTGTGACAGGGAGAGGTCTGAGGTCTCTGTATGAGGGAGTAAAGGGGGTAAATTGGGTTGAAACGGCTCACTGGGATATGACGGGAAAGTATTAGTGGGAGAGACAGACAGAAAAAAACAATGGCTGTTAACATGAGAGGAGAGAGGGAGTGAGAGACGGAGAGGGGAGAGGAAAGAGAACTTCTCTGACCTGCAGTAAGAGAGACGTTCATTTCTGGACACAGTGGAAGGTTCTGGAGAGCATAGTCTCATGGTCCCAGCACTGGCAGGCGATTGAATGTCCCTCGAGCCGGCCCTGTGTTGGAGGTCTGGCAAGTCAAACAGTATCAGAGAGGAGGGAAGGGGAGGGGGCCCCCTCCTCTACTTCGGCCGGACTGCCTCCTCCTGCTTTGTTATGACCCGCTGCAGCGTACCGCTAGCTCTGTAAAAAAAAAAAAAATGCCAGTGCACACTGCACACATACATAGATTAGATAGAGGAACACTGACACATCATATAGAGACACACTGACACACAGATTGTATATGTGCACAATTACACACACATACATTGTACATGGAACAGGGGCACACTGACACACACACATTGTACAGGGAGCAGGGGCACACACACACACACACACGCACACACACACACGCACACACACATTGTACAGGGAGCAGGGGCAAATTACCACACACACACACACACACACACACACACACACACACACACACACACATACATTGTATAGGGAGCAGGGGCACACTGACACACACACACACACACACACACACACACACACACACACATTGTACAGGGAGCAGGGGCACACTGACACACAGGTTTATTTTTACTTATATATTCACCCTGCTTGTCCCCCTCCCGCACCTCTTTCCCTGCAGACAGGCAGTTTAAGATAAAAGGCAGTGAACACTCACACTGCCTGCACATCTGTAGTAACTGGTGCTGCCTGGCTAAGTGCCACCCAATGCCACAGAGATGTTTCTCTGTGACTTGTCCAGGTCCAGTCCCCTAAGAGGAGCAGCATGCTCCTCCTCCGTCTCTCCTCACAGCATGGCCGCACAGGGGTAGAGAACTGTCTGGTGGGCGTGCGGTGTGACGTCCTCGCGTCCCATTGCGCACACAAACCATGGAGGCAGGGTCAGCAGGGTCAACATTGTCAGTGCTGAATGGGCAGCGGGCGTCATGCGGGGCAAGGGGGGTGTATTGAGCTGCCTGCGATGCGGGTGTGTTTGGCATCCCTGTGTGCACGTGTAACTCTACGTTTATCAGAGTTGTCTGGTGGGCGGCAGTGGGGATGTAGACAGGGAGTGGTGGTGACTCACTGTCTGCAGTAGCGCCCTCTAAACTCTGGCGCTCCATGTGGCCGCGTACCACGCGTATGCGTCGGGCCGGCCCTGCCCAAATCTAACTCTCTCTACACATGTTACATCTGAACCCCCTGCAGTGCACATGGGAGGTCATTCCGAGTTGATCGCTCGCTAGCTATTTTTTGCAGCGCTGCGAACAGATAGTCGCCGCCTACAGGGGAGTGTATTTTTGCTTTGCAAGTATGCGATCGCATGTGCAGCCGAGCAGTACAAGGAAGTTTCGTGCAGTTTCTGAGTAGCTCAGAACTTACTCAGCCGCTGCGATCACTTCAGCCTGTTCTTGCCCGGAATTGACTTCAGACACCCGCCCTGCAAACGCTTCGACACGCCTGCGTTTTGTTTTCCAACCACTCCCAGAAAACGGTCAGTTGACACCCACAAACGCCCTCTCCCTGTCAATCTCCTTGCGATCGGCTATGCGAATGGATTCTTTGTAAAATCCATCGATCAGCAACGATCCGCTTTGTACCCGTACGACGCGCCTGCGCATTGCGGTGCATACGCATGCGCAGTTCTGACCTGATCGCAGTGCAGCGAAAAATCCTAGCGTGCGATCAGGTCGGAATGACCCCCATGGTTTTGCCCAACTGCTAACAAATTTGCTGCGGCGATCAACTCTGAATTACCCCCCATGTACACTGCAGGTGTGGCAGATATAACATTTACAGAGAGAGTTATAGGCTCTACACACTGGCCAATATTTCTCAAAGATATGAACACTCTCGTTCATTATTGAATGAGATAATGTTCATATCTTTCAGTGTGGAGTCACCAGCGATGAACGATGCGCGTCCCCGCGCTCGTTCATCGCTGGTTCCCCGTCGGCTGTGCATGCAGGCCAATATGGACGATCTCGTCCATATTTGCCTGCACTTCAATGGAGCCGGGTCCCGTCACTGCCTCCCCCCGCCGCCGGGTCACCCGTCGGCCGTATCCGCCGTCGGGCAGCTCAGCGGCAAATCTTTATATGTGTAGGGCCCATTAGAGTTGGGTGGGTTATTTTGTTTCTGTGCAGGGTAAATACTGGCTGCTTTATTTTTACACTGCAATTTAGATTTCAGTTTGAACACACCCCACCCAAATCTAACTCTATCTGCACATGTTATACCTGCAGTGCACATTGGGGGTCATTCTGACCTGATCGCTTGCTGCAGTTGATTGCAGTGCAGCGATCGGGTCATAACTACGCATGCGCCGGCGCCACAGTGCGCAAGCGTATGGCTGACAGCTGACGGCTGTCGTTGCTTAGCGATCGCCTCTGCCTGATTGACAGGCAGAGGCAGTCACTGGGCGGAAGGGGGCAGGCATGGCCGGACCATGCGGGGGGCAGGCTGCAGCGGCTGCGTGATGTCACACGCAGCCGCTGTGACCCAGGGCAGCGACGAGTAACTCCAGAGCCAGCTTTACTTATAAATAAGCTTTTTTCTTATATCATGTATATTATTCAACTTAGGAGTGTGGTACATTTTAATGATAATGTCTATGTTTTCATTATTGAATGTCAGTGTACTGGCACGCTTGGACCAAATGGGGTGGGGGGGTGCTACAGTGAGGAATCTCACTTGCACATGGGCAAAGGGGGTGGCTCTGACAATATGGGTCGAGGTGGCTGGTGTTCTTCTGGCCTGGTGGCTCTGAGCTGTGAGCTGCACCGTGGCGCGCCCAATAAGTCACACTGCGCTGATATCAGTGCTATTTTCCATCCTTCCAGGAGATAAGGACACGTTGGAGCAGCTCCATTAGGCCGGGAGGGGAAACTGCAGGTGTCGGACAACAGGGGACTTTTGCTGGGCAAAAAATAGAGCCTGGGGGAGAACACTCTTATTCATCAGTAATATAGGTTGTTCTGAAAATTGGCTTAATGCTTCAGAAATAGCAAACCTAACCACGACCGTGATAAATTATGTGTCCTATTTATATACCATTTTCACATATTCTTCTTCCATCTTTCATGTTATTTAGGGTACATTTCTCATATTTTTCATATTTCTATGGTCTGGTTCATAAAGATTGATAACAAAATGTTTTGTCTTTTATTACAGATATCATGTTCTGTCCAGCTGCAGCCCTGCTATTTCTGACCCTCTCTTCTACATTTTTCCCTGGCCATTCTTCTAACTGTGTCTCATTTCTGGCCAAGTCTCGCTTCATTTTCTCCTGCCAAGCCCAAGGTTTATTCTCTATCCCATCTGTTCCTTTTAACACCCAAGTTCTCTTGCTCAACTTCAACCATATCCCATCCATTTCCCAGAAATCTTTCCTTAATCTCACTCAGCTGCAAGACCTGTCACTTGGTGCTCAGAATAACAATGGCTCCTTGGTTATTGAAGAAGCTGCTTTCCAAACACTGACTACTCTCACAACACTTGACCTTGGAGGCAACCGCAACCTAATCATGCACCCTAAAGCTTTCAAAGGTCTCTCCCAACTAAAGATACTTCTTCTGGACTCCAATGGACTAGATGAATCTGTCCTAGAATCTAATTTGTTTGGTGAGTTGACCTCTCTGAGAAAGCTTGATCTCTCTTTTAACAATCTACGAAGACTGAGACCAGATCCCAGCTTTCTAAAGTTACACTCACTTTCTACCATCCTTTTGAAACTCAACAAAATCAACCAGCTTTGTGGAAAAGACCTACAGAACTTGCAAGGAAGACGTTTAGAGCTCCTTGACCTCTCATCAAATCCTCTCCAAGTGTCGAACACATCATTGTGCACCAATCCTTTCATGAACATTACTTTAGGGACCCTTGATATATCTTCAACAGCATGGAATACAGAACAGACTGAAAACTTCTTTAAAATTATATCTGGTACTCAAGTAGAGCAGGTTAAGATGAGGCATGGATCCTTGTTGGGCAGTGGATTTGGATTTAATAACCTGAAAAACCCAGATGAAAATACTTTTTCTGGCCTGAATTTTAGTAATGTACTTATATTTGACTTTTCCCATAGCTTCACCTCAAAGCTGGAGCCATACATATTTGCTGGGGTTTCTAAACTATTGTCTCTTGACCTATCTTTCAGCAAACTTCATATTATCAGCCCTGGAGCATTTTCAGGTCTAAGAGAACTAGTAAGTCTTAATATGTCTGGCAACCTCATTGGAGACCTCACAAGGAGCACTTTGGAAAGCCTCTGGTCTTCTCCTCTTAAAGTTCTGGATATCAGTTCCAATCATATTGGTGCCATACAATTTGGAGCAATGGATGGCCTTGTCTCCTTAGACTCACTAAACCTAAGGGACAATGCTCTGAATAATATACCATCAGTTAAGCTCCCAGGTTTAACTATTGTACTATTAAAACAGAACCGCATATCAGACACTTATGGTATTACCACCTTCTGCCCTAACTGCAAACTTCTAGATCTTTCAAGCAACCGATTAACTGATCTCAGGTCCCTGAGGGAGATTCTGGAGTTAAGGTCTCTGAAAATCCTCATGCTAAGCAGTAACCAGCTTTCTCAATGCTCACCTAAACCTGCTGTTAAACCGTTAAACAACACTTCCTTGCTTTTTTTGGATCTATCGGATAATGACTTAGGACAGGTGTGGACATCTGGACAGTGTTCAGACATCTTTAGAAATTTGGGACTATTGAAGACCCTCAATCTGGCCAAAAACCACATATACTCTTTTCCTGAAGATTTATTCCAGGAGCTAGTAAGCCTCCAGGCTCTAGATTTGTCAAGAAATTACCTTAGACTACTCCCACAGGAACTGTTCACTGACTTAAAAGCTCTGAAGACTCTCAATATAAGGAACAACAACTTTGTTACTCTCTCACCTTCCAGTTTTAAGCCTCTGACATCCTTGAAAAGCGTTGATCTGTCCGAAGTCACGCTAATATGTAACTGTGGCCTCACTGACTTCTGGAACTGGATAAGGACAACTAATGTTACTGTGCAAGTCAGCTATACTGGGAAGATTTCATGCCTTAGGCTTTCCCCACCTGTCCAGGAGATACCATTGGAAGCCTATTTCAAGGACTGTTAGATATGTTTTTGTCATCATTTTGCCATTGATACAGAGATAGGAGATGTACAGTTTCAAATCTGTAAACTATGTATTAGATGCACTGTAGCAATCTCTCCAAAGTCAATTGCAGTAATGTTGTGTATAATGGACTTCATATATAACAAATACAGGGAAGTCTGAATTCAATTGATAAAATATTGGTAAAACTGGTTAAAAAAAAAAACCAAAACTTTAAGTGAGATTATATATTGGCTGCCTGATGTCCCAAAAAAACACTCCTTGTTCCAAAGATGTTTGTTTCAAAGGCAAAGAAACTAAATTACAACTTTAACCTATTAATTTGAAGCCTTACCATAATATATAGCCCTAACATTATCACAGATTTTACATCTGAACCTACCCCACGTAAGTGCTAGACTAAAAATTAACCCAAGCTCACATTGTAACCACATTTTTATTTGTACATCAATTTAAATTTCTAATACTATCCTAACAGAGCCCTGATTTTACAACCCAAATCATTTTAATTTATCTTTGAACAGCATACTTTATGGTTACATTGCAAGTTATTGCTTGTGTATAAAGAAAAAAGAAAGAAAGGGGTCATGGTATTTTTTATAACTCATCAGTGCTCACATTTCTTCTAGAATGATGACATCAGAAGTCTGCAGTAATATTTGATAACATCAGATGACTATAGAATTCCTTGTTAATAAAGATGTTATTTACATTTTATAAACAGATTAACAACATGTTGTTTCAAGCAGAATGATGAAAAGAAAGACCAAAAATGAAAAATGAAAACGAATACCAAAAATGATAGCCACAATAGTTTTCAGGAAGTACTTTGAGTGAAATTAATACTAAATTAAGAAATATTTTTTGTGTCTTCGAGTTACTATTCATTTAAAGTGTTCTATAGGAAAAAGTTAAATAAAAGAACTGTGTATAATTTAAATACTAATTCATTGGTGTGTTTTCTTGTAATTTCTGCTGTTTATTGAAATTCTGTGCTGGGCGGCTCCCCACATGTGAGTGGTAACAGTTGTAGTTTTGCAAATTTTAATATTAATAAAGTTCTCAAGTAACAAACAATATGAATAAAAGCACAGGGTGGCAATACACATCTAAGGGCAGCACGGACGGTGTAATGGTTAGCATTACTGCCTCACAGCACTGAGGTCATGGGTTCGATTCCCACCATGGCCCTAACTGTGTGGAGTTTGTATATTCTCCCCGTACTTGCGTGGGTTTTCTCCGGGTACTCCGGTTTCCTCCCACAATCCAAAAATATACTGGTAGGTTAATTGGCTCCCAACAAAATTAACCCTAGTGTGATTGCGTGTACATGTGGTAGGGAATATAGATTGTAAGCTCCACTGGGACAGGGACTGATGTGAATGGCCAAATATTCTCTGTAAAGCGCTGCGGAATATGTGTGCACTATATAAATAACTGGTAATAAATAAATATTAAATAAAATAAATAAAGCTGCATACACATGGTGCGATTGCACCGTGTGTATGCACTTGCGATGGCAATGCGCGGTCCCTCGGGATCGACATAGCAAGAAAATATACTGTGTGCAGGCGGGGCCAATACTGACTACATGCCTCCGGACACAATGTAGTCAGTATCGTCCGTTAGCCTGCATCAGTGCGTGTGTATGAACCTTAAGGGGGCTATTCAGGCCTGGTCACATTGTTCAGAATATCGCAAAACGGCCAATTTTCAGAACACTGCGCACGTGCAGTGGCCGCAGTGCACGGGCTATCATGATTCGATCGCATCCCGGAAGGATGCATTTGCATCATGATTGTCAGGAGACGGGTGTCCAGGGGCGGCAATGCGGCATTGAAGGGGGGGGGGGGAGACACAAGTACACCAGGAAATGCAGGAAACATGTTGGCAGTGCGCCTGCCTACACAGCCATGTTTCGTAGGCAGGGATCAACCTCTATTTGAGGTTTTTGCGATGCGATCACAATTCAATTGTGGCCTTGTCCTGTGCTGGGAAACCACCAGCATGCAATTTTAGTGGTTGCAGATTTTGTTAAAAAAGCTAAATCTTCGACCAACTCTGAATAACCCCCTAAATTCAGATCTTTGTAGAATGCCAAGCCACCACTTTGATTGCAGATAGGATCTACCTGGCCCACACAGTCTGTCCTTTACGGTTAGTTCAGGGGTCTGGGTATTAGGGATAGGGTATTAGGAGTGGTTTTGTGGTTTGGGTTAGGGGATTAAGAGATTAGAGTGAGGTTGGGGGTTAGGGTTCAGTTTGGGTCAGGGTCAGGATTAGGGACGGTATGCATCCTGGATTTACTGGGAATGTACCAGATTGGGGGTATTTTCCTCAGCGTCCCGGAAATAACAGTAATTATAAATAGTAACAAGCAGTGTCCAAGTAGGGAGTTCAGTAAGGAATGTCCAGGATATGCAGACAGCAGGTGTTCCAGATGTCGCTAGAACTCCTCATATTCCCCTTTGTATGTGTTTGCCAATAGATTTTCATTCTCTCCTTAAATAATAGCAAATATTAAATATCACACCAATGATTAACTGCTACTCCAGTTATTACTATCGCTACTGGTAAAACTTAGTTGTATGCACACAATACATGAAAAAAACTAACACCACATTTTTTAATCCCTTTCGTCCAAATATATAATATATAGCCCACAATTTCCTATGTTTAATCAAACGTCTCACCCGCCGGCAGAAACAGTACAGACAATATAGCATGTCGTACAAATAAACACACTAATGCAACTGTAAGAGAAAGATAATGTAATACTATAGACACTGGTATATGTATAATGGGTGCAAAGTGTGCACCCATTTTCTTATACTCACCTCTCCATCGGCCCAGCTCTAGCTGCACGGCAGCAAAAATCACTTGAAAAATTACCGCTGTGACAATTTTCTGCGAGGCCATGCCCCCAATTTCGTGTCCCTCAGCTGTCACAGAAGTTGGGACATACTTGCCTACCGTCCCGGAATGGCCGGGAGGCTCCCAAAAATCGGGTGGCCTTCCCAACCCCCCGGAAAGGTGGGCAAGCCTCCCGCTTCCCGTGCTGCCCCTCCGCGACCCTTCTCAGCCGCCCGCAGCAGAGAACAAGTGGGCAGTCCGAGGGGGTCCGATGACGCGATTCGCGCTGAATTGCATCATCTTAGCTCTGCCCCCCCACTATACAGCGTCTCTTTTCTCGGCACTGCATAGCGGGGGTGGAGCCACGATGACGTGAACCTGATGCCACACCCCGGACTGTCTACTACCCTGTTGGCCATGCCCCCGGACCGCCCATCCTGCTGCCAGCCACAGCCCCAGACAAAAGCATCCCTGTAGAGTGACACAGCCTCTATATACAGACGCACAGCCCCCTATACAGTAACACAACCCCTATAAACAGACATGAGTGACAGTTACTTGCTGGACCTGCTCCTCTGTATGGTATCTGGTCTTTAGGTCGACCACACTTAGGTCGACAGTCATTAGGTCAACCACTATAGGTCGACATGCATTAGGTCAACATGGTCTATACGTCGACATGGTCACTAGGTCGACATATACTAGGTCGACATGGAAAAAGGTCAACATGAGTTTTTCACATTTTTTTTCTTCATTTTTTTTACTTTTTCATACTTCATGATCTACGTGGACTACGATTGGGAATAGTAACCTGTAGCGAGGCACCTTGCCCGAAGCATGGTGAGCGAAGCACTAATTGGGGTTCCCGGTCACTTTACGAAGAAAACGGAATCGAAAAATTAAATAAACTCTTCCATGTCTTCCATGTCGACATTGTTCATGTCAATCTAATGACCGTGTCGACCTAGTCACTGTCGACCAACAGTGGTCAACCTAATGACTGTCGACCTAAGTGTGGTCGACCCTATGATACACACCCCTCTGTATCACCCCTCAGCCGCAGACATGATGCTCCTAGCTGCTGGCATTGAAGATCCCATCTGGAGCCGGCTTTCACTACCTCCTGGGCACAGTTATACTGCCAGGCACTGCCCCTTCCTCTCACACAGGCCCCGCAGCAGACTGAACACTGCAAGGTGGCAACTGTCTCCACGGCAACACTTCAATAGAAGAGAGGAAAGCTCAGCCCCTAGTAGCTGTGTAGAGATGTAGCCGGTAATGATGCTGCCATCCAGGGCCGGTGCAAGGTTTCTCGGCACCCTAGGCAAAACTTCTGCGCACTCTCCCCCTCAGGTGAAAATGTGGAGGTGGCGTCTTAGAAGTTCCACAGCCGATATTGCTAAATAGAGAATGCCACCTACAAAAAAAAAAATGCTAAGCACGACTTTTGCAGAGACCCCAGGTAGGCTGTAGTGTAGGGAAGAGGGACAACACAGGCAGGAGATATAAATAGATACACAGCATATGGAGTGTACTATAGTTGTGAGGAAGGGTTCTTTGCTCGGTATGCGGTTAACATCCTGGCTGTCGGGATCCCGGCGGTCAGGATACCGATGCCGGAATCCTGACACTCTGCGAAATGGCGGCAGTCGGAATACCGTCACAAGCCCGATATTCACCCTTGTGTGGTGGTCCACGGTGGTCCGAGGGGGAATATATTAGTGTGGCGACCTTTGGCCGATGTGTGGCGAGCGCAACAAGCCTGCATGGGTACATGCTGCGCTCGCTGTCGGGATTCCGCCTGTCAGGATCCCGGTGTCACTCTCCTAACCGCTGGGACCGCCACTGCCGGGATCCCATACCAATCCCCTTTGCTCATTACAATGAGTAGATCAGATTATGTCACATTACAGAAGCCTCAGTTCATATTATGCCACATTACAGTGCCCCCCTACCATTATAACATCCACTACACACTGCTCTCACGGACAATGTAATGTCACACAGCACAGGCTGGGAATGGATCAGACCCAATTGCTTAGCAGCCAAAACTAGGGAAATTGCTATGCAACTTTATAACTTGGGTCCAGGGCCCCCTAAGCCTCCGGGCCCCATAACAATGGCACCTCTTGCACCCACAATAGTTACACCCATGATTACAGGATCAATGCAGTGACAGACCATACAATACTGATATCACTGCAGTTACTGCAGTGCTGTACATTCACTGTCACAATGACTACCATACCACATACACAGCATGTCAGTAAGTGCCACACCGCACAGAGAGCATCCTATCATCTGCCGTATTGCACAGACAGCACACGGTAACAGTGCTCACCATACCATACAGACAACACCTTTGGGATTGCAATACAGTACACTGAGTACAGGGTGTGCTGGAACTTGTAGTACCTCTATTGCTGGATACTTGTGGCCCCTCTGCTAGCTGGGCATAGGCATGTCAGTCAGTTACATGGATTAATACAGGACTCACAAAACTCCCATTATCCATAGCTGCAGTTGCCAAATGTGGTGACATGCACCTGAAACAAAAGGGGTGGGATAATTAATTGCTGACGAGGAGGGAATGGAGAGACTACAGCCAGGGAGGAGCCACCCGAGAGCAGGTGCTGCACAGGCAGGCGACATCACAGCACATGACAGTCATGTGACTGTCAGTGCTGATGTTGTAGCCACACTGAGACTAGCACTTAAGGCCCATACACACTTGCCGAGAAAATGAACGACGTCGCTCACTTTCCCCCTTCCTCAGCGACGTCGCTCATTTTGTCGGCAAATGTGTATGCTGCCAGCGATGACCGATGCGCGGCCCCGCAGGTAGGCAACGATCGTCGCAGTCGGCAGTGCATGCATGCTCTATCTGGACTGTCGGCAGTGCATGCATAACCGGCGGCTGCATGACATCACTGAGCGATATGAACGGTCATATAGCTCATTGTGTATGGGCGGCTGCTGACCGCTAGACCCGGGAGGGGAAACACTAGACAACATCGCTCATAGAGCATCGTCGTCTAGTGTGTATGGACCATTAGAGCCAGGCTGGCAGGTTAGTCATATGTGCAGGCAGGCACTGCCTGAGCCTAATTTTTTTGGTAAGAATAAATCCTTATTTTTACATACAGATGTAGCCATGCTCATCATGGCTACATCTGCGCTTAACGAGCACTCTCGGCGTGTCTAGGTGCACCCATTCATGCGAGCGTAGCTGTCTGTAACTGTCATTTGCTCCATGTATGAAAAAAACACACACTAGCCTCCACGTTAAAAAAAAACATACACATATAGCCCACATAAAAAAAAACCCACATACTGGACATTAGCCTCCACATGAAAATAATGAAACGCACTGGAGTATACTCAATACTGTACATGCCAAACACAAACTGCATTTGTATAGTATATAAATCCAGACCTACAGTATTTTACATTGTCCTGTAGATAGACAATGATGCACATGTAAACCAAGTTCAACTAAATTATTTTATTTTATTAATTCTACTTAGAATAATTCAGTAAGAACCTTTGGTAAATGTTAGTCAATTTGTTTGGAACAAAATGCAGAAATGCCTGCCCATGTTATTCCTCAATAACAAATGAATCCAGCTTCAGTCTGTAGCTATATATACTCTATTCACATTTGCCACTTGATCCACATTATTTGCTAACAAGAAAATTACACACCAAACCTTCTATATACTTTGACAAAACCGTGTGTGGGCACGGTACTGGTAGGCGCAGACGGGCAGCAGCCACGATGGGGTGATGAATGCACAGGCAATGAAGGGAGGAAGACTAGATCAGTCAGTGGGGAACAGGAGCTGGGAGGCACAGATGGGCAGGCAGCTACAGGTGAAGCTAACAGCGCCGGTGGTCGTTGTCAGTGCAGCAAGTGGAAGATAGCACCCTTGCAGATTTGTGCGGCACGTGACTGAGTACCTGGCATAACTGGGGGCCAACCCTGACTGAATAACAAGGTGCACACAACTCATATCCCAACCCTATTGGTGACCATGTTACTAAGGGGGTGATTCATACCTGATCGCTGCTGTGCGTTTTCGAACAGCGGGGGATCAGGGCATAACTGCGCATGCACCGCAATGTGCACACGCGTCGGACAGCAACAAAGGGCATCACTGGTTAGCGAAGGGATGGAGCGAAAAAACGAACACATGGGCGTTCGCAAGGTGATTGACAGGAGGAGGCTGTTTGTGGGTTGTAACTGAGCGTTTATTGGGACTGTCCGTAAAAAGCAGGCATGTCCAAGCGTTTTCAGGGAGGGTGTCTGACATCAGCTCCGGCCCCGATCAGCCTGTTCTCATCACACTGGAGGAGTAAGTCCTGGGCTGCGCACAGACTGCACACACTGGATTTTTGTAGCTCGGCGTACACATAGCATCGCATACTTGCACGGTGAATTTACACTCCCCCTGGAGGCGGCGACTATCTGAATGCAGGACAGCAAACTGCAGCCCAGCGATCAGGTCTGAATCACCTCCTAAGCTCTCTGATTCTCCATAACTCTCCCATCGGAGCCTTAGTCATGCCATGTACACAAAGGGGGGGGGGGGAGATATTGTGCTGCTGTTACCCCCTCCTCTGCTTCCATCTGCCCAGCTACAGAAAGAAGTGTGTCACTGTATCATACATATAAACCCTGTGCACACGACTATACCGCAGCAGTGCTGATCAAGTACCGCCTCACTGCGGTGTGGGGGGTGCTGTGACTGCCGGATGAGAGGCCAGGCTGCGCGGCCCTTCTTCTCGTTGTCCCGAGGCGCCAGTAATGCCCCTCATGCTCAGCGTGAGAGGTAGGTGCCGCAGTGCAGTGCGCCCAGGCCCCTCACCTCATCCTCCATAGTCTGTTTTTCCCCTGGGTCCTAGAGCAGACACATATCAGCTGATGGCACCGCTGCTCCTCATTCTCCCCTATGACCCTGTGCAGGGACGTCGGCGTACTGTGGCTGAGCCTGCCGGAGTCCCTGTGCCTGGAGCTCCTCATGCGCAAATGTGGCTGCTTCGTGTGAGAGCTGCGAGGAGGAAGACCGGATACATCAGCGGTGACTGAGAGCCAGTAAGCACTGATGGGCAGGCAGCTGCGGCTTAAGTTGTCAGTGCAGCCTGCCCTTGAAGCTTGACACCATACGCGGCTGCGTACCCAGCGTAATTGGCCAGCCGGCCCTTTGTGCATAGGCAAACGCAGGATTTATGCAGGGGTGTTTCCAAAGATGGTCTGGAGATGGGCTGGAGCGCCAAACATGGGGGGAGGCAGAGACTGAGGTGACCCTCTATATGCGGGGTTTGTTAGTGTTTGTGTATGAACTGTATGAATTATACATATATACTATATATATATAAGTACACTGGCAGCAATAATTACAAGACAAACACAATATATTTCTAGTCTGTACTTACACCCCGTCCCCTTCATCCATACTGCTTAACTTACCGCTGACTGAGATCAGCAACAGGAGCAGCACAGCGGATACAGTAGGTCACTCACTGTGACTGGAACAGGAGCTGGCCGGGTGCCTAACTCAATCAGGCCCCGCCCCCTTGCAGTGTGTCCTGGCATGTAGAAAGGGGGCGGAGTCAAATGCCGATTGGGGGCGGGGCTTAAATGGCGGGTAGCAGGGGGGGGAAAATGCTAGCCTGTGTGGAAGACGTGAGGGGTTGTAAGTCTGGCAGCCTGCGGCTGCTGCCGGCATTATCTAAATGGAAGGATGTCTCTCAGACAAGAGACATCCTTCTGTGTTTTTTGTTAGAGGATCAGTGCCGCCCTCCAGTGGCTGGCGCTCTAGGCAGCTGCCTAAAGCTGCCTAATGGTAGCGCCGGCCATGCTGCCATCGCAACCAGTTGGTATATGGAGCCTGGCTGCACTGGCTTTCATGCAGTGGCTTGCAGGACACTGCGTAATAGCGGCCGGCAATGGGGAACCCTCTCGCCCTGAGAGGGGGCGGGTCACCTCTATGCTGCCCCAGCCAGAACTGTTCAGGTGTCCCATTGGACCAAACCGCCCATGGCATAGAGCACAATATAATCAGAACATTATAATGCAGGACTTAGAAGCTGATTCAGACCTGATCGCGGGGCTGCAAAGTTTGCTGTCTTGCGTTCAGATGGTCTCTGCCTCCAGGGGGAGTGTAAATTCGCCGTGCAAATGTGCGATCCCATGTGTACACAGAGCTGCAAAAATCCACTGTGTGCAGTCTGTGTGCAGCCCAGGACTTACTCCTACAGTGCGATGTGAGGAGGCTTATCGGGGCCAGAGCTGACGTCAGACACCCTCCCTGAAAACGCTTGGACACGCCTGCGTTTTTCCAGACACTCCCAGTAAACGCTCAGTTGCCACCCACAAACGACCTCTTCCTGTGAATCATGAATCACTTTGCGAACGCCCGTGTGTTCGGATTTTACGCACCATCCCGTCACTGACCGGCGATGCCCTTTGTGGTTGTCCGATGCGCATGTGCAATGCGGTGCATACGCATGCGCAGTTAGGACTTGATCGCCCGCTGTGCGAAAACGCACAGCAGCGATCAGGTCTGAATCACCCTCTTAGAGCCATGATGTAATACAGATGGGGCCTAATTCATGTTTGTAAGGAATTGCATAGCCGCAAGGAAGTGGCTGTAAAATTCAGTGTAATTAAAATTTAAATGCAGCAGGAGGGGGTTTAGTATGAAATACCTACAATCAAAATCCCAACGGTCAAAATATCGACAACAATTGACCGATGGTCAAAATCCCGACATTTAAAATACAAACAAGGTGAAAATTCCATCATTTAAAATGTCGACAGGTCAAAAAGTCGACACGTGTTTTTCATTATATTTTTATTGGGGGGGGGGTCGACATAGGTGTACTGTGTACCTCACATGGCTCGCTGTGCTCGCAATGCTTCGGGCACTATTATATTCCCCCTCCAGGTCCACTGGGATAGTAAAGTATCAACAAGTTGGTTTCAATGAAAAACTCATGTCGAATTGCTGACCTGTCGACATTTTAAATGTCGGTATTTTGACCTCTTTGGTATTTTAAATGTTGGTATTTCGACTTTGACAGGATTTTGACCGTCGGTCAACAATTGTCGAGATTTTGATTGTAGGTAAATTGACCGCATCCCACAGGAGGCATCTGTAGGAGATAGATGACCCCTGCATGCATTTGCAAGATCCAATTGCTGCATCTGTAAGAGATAGATGCCTACTGCACACATTTACGAGATCCAATTGCTGAATCTATAAAAGATAGATGCCGACTGCACATATTTGCTAGATCGAATTTCTGCATCTGTAAGAGATAGATGCCTATTGCACACATTTGCGAGATCCAATTGCTGCATCTGTAAGAGATAGTCACCTCCTGTATCCATTTGCGAGATCCAATTGCTGCATCTGTTAGAGATAGATGCCTACTGCACGCATTTGCGAGATACAATTGCTGCATCTGTAGAAGATAGTCACCTCCTGTGTACATTTGCGAGATCTAATTGCTGCGCCTGTTGGAGATGGATGCCTCCTGCATGCATTTGCGAGATCCAATTGCTGCATCTGTAGGACATAGATGCCTCCTGCACACATTTGCGAGATCCAATTGCTGCGTCTGTAGGAGATAGACACCGCCTGCATGCATTTGCGAGATCCATTTGCTGCATCTGTAAGGGATAGTCACCTCCTGCATCCATTTGCGAGATCCAATTGCTGCATCTGTAAGAGATAGATGACTACTGCACGCATTTGCAAAATACAATTGCTGCATCTGTAGGAGATAGTCACCTCCTGCGTGCATTTGCGAGATACAATTGCTGCATCTGTAGGAGATAGACACCTCATGGATGCATTTGCGAGTTCCAATTACTGCATCTGTAGGAGATAGATGCCTCCTGCACACATTTGTGAGATCCAATTGCAGCATCTGTAGGAGATAGACGCCTCCTGCATGCATTGAGAGATCCAAGTGCTGCATCTATAAGAGATAGACACCTCCCGCATGCATATGTGAGATCCAAGTGCTGCATCTGTAGGAGATAGACGCCTCCTGCATGCTTTTGGGACGAGGGATTTTCCCAGTACAGGGGGCATCACATCCCAGTATTCAGATTTTCTACAAAAAATTAGGTTGAGGGAAGTGTTTTTGTAAATTGTGAGAATTATATATTTTAAGTGATTTAATGTATTCAATTTGAAAACAAGTAACAGGTGAAAAGGATTTGTAAGCTGCAGCGCAGACTACCTCGTGCAGATGGGGGAACCACTAAGCACATATAAATATATGTGTAGATGTATGTAATATATGTGTTGGCGTGTTTCCGGGTTCGGCAGCAGCACTGTATATCACAGCTGTTGAGCAGAACCCGGGACACATCATTAGGATTCCCTCTCCTAAGCCCACCCCCAGACTCCTTTGACACTAGCCAATGAGAGTCTGGGGGCGGGCTTAGTAGAGTGAAGCCTAATGCCAAGTCCCTGGTTCTGCTTGGAGGCTGCCCCTGCCGATCCTGTATACACGCCATCACATTATTACATAATCTTTACATGTATGGTTATATGTGCTTAGCGGTTTCCCCCTGCAAAAAGAAGTCAGCACTGCAGCCCATGGGCTGCATCCACCGCTGTTGGGCTGCCTTCATGACATGCCCATTAACTAGGTTTGCCGTAATATCCCTTTAATCCAGGACACCTTTGATTTACACAGGTTCTGTGGCTGGCTAAATTCAAACCTGCATTTAACCTGCTTTTAATCAGCTTAGAAACCTGTGTAACAACAGGATTTTAATTACCTACCGGTAAATGCTTTTCTCGTAGTCCGTAGAGCATACTGGGATTCCATTTACTACCATGAGGTATAGATGGGTCCACTAGAAGCCATGGGCACTTTAAGAATTTGATAGTGTGGGCTGGCTCCTCCCGCTATGCTCCTTCTTCCAGACTCAGTCTAGGAAACTGTGCCCGAGGAGATGGACATACTTTGAGACAAGGATATATAGGATAGTGGTGAGTGTCACAAACCGATCTCTCACCTCTGCGGGTTCTGGGGTTCATCCGTTGCCGGTGCGGTTGCTTGCGGTGCTGTGCGGCCGTGTTGGGACGCGGCGTGATCAGTGGCACAGGTGATGCAGGATCTGGGAGCTGGGGGTGCGGGGACCAAATGGCCAAAGGCACCGCTGTTTTTCTGCAGTATAGGAGGCGGCCATGTTGGAGACCAAATAAGCAATATAGAGCACTTGTGAAAACACCTGTGGGTAAGTGTAAGCCAATCCCGTGCTTGTGCTGCCTTTAAGTAGGCTGGGATTATGCTACTCTGGGCCAGTGCTTTGTTGTATCTACTCTATGCCCTAGCTCTGTGCTCTCTCCGTGCATTCCTGTGTGATTCCCGTGGTCCAGATATCGCCTCCGCTCCCAGAGGTCCGTCTGCAGCCTTCACTGCTAAAGATCCTCCAGCTCCCTGCTGTGCTGTCAGTCAATCACTCTCCCAGTGGCAAACAAGTGGATTCCCAGAGTCTTGCAAGAGGTTACCCTGTCTGCCTGCTTCAACCACACAGACTTTGGAGGATTCTACTAACATCAGCTGTTCGTTTGCTCTGCTCTAAACTTAACCCACTCATCACCATTGTCGTCTGCTGCAGTTTCACAGTGATCTTCAGAACTCGCAAGTAACCCATTTCAGTACTGTATTTTCTGTGTTGCTACAATCAAGGACAATTCTTCACAGCCTTTCAGTTAAATCTCTAAACTTCATTATAAATCTCTACAGTTATTTATTTATGTCTGCATTATCCAGTTAACACACTTTACAGTTCAGCATCAAATCTGGTTTCTTTTGGACAATTCATCATTCTTTCACAAGCCTGCTTAAAACTCAGTTCTATGAACATTTCCTCAATGTATCTTTAAGATTGTTCCTGCTTATCATTTCTACCACTTTATGCAATACGTCAGTTTATATATGGTGATTAATAATTTGTCATTTAACTCCTTACTGGAATTGTTGCTTACAATAAATATATGAAACTGAACTTTCTTCGTCCTCCCTGCTTTCATCATACCCCAGCACCTACACCTTTGGTTGGTCCAGGGTTAACGGATTCACAAAAACACCCGGCCCTGACAGTAAGCACTGGCCACATGGATCCATCAGGTGACCAATTCGCAGGAGGCGGTGCTACGACAGACATCCTTTCCCATCTGGAAAATCAGGAGTCTATACAGACACAAATAGTTCAGTTTATGCAAACTATGGCAGATCGTTTGGAGGTTCTTCATACGGCTATAAAGACGTCTCAAGTCCAAGTCCCAACTCCAGTTGTTTCGGCTACCACAACGGTTTCTCCTGTGACGCTGCCTATGTCCCGTTTGCAGTTACCCTCTCCGAGTAAGTTTGACGGGACTCCAAAGCTTTGCAGAGGATTTCTGAACCAATGCGAGATCCAGTTCGAACTGTTGTCCGCTAGTTTCCCATCAGCCCGTTCTGAGGTCGCATATATTATTGCCCTCCTGTCCGGTCAGGCTTTGGAGTGGGCGTCGCCACTATGGGAGGGGGGAGATCCTATTCTCTCTAATTACAAAGAGTTCGTATCATCCTTCCGGAAAATCTTCGATGAACCAGGCAGAACCACCTCAGCATCTTTGGAGATTCTCCATCTACGTCAAGGTTTACGTCCTGTCAGTCAATATATTATTCAGTTTCGCACGTTGTCTTCAGAGTTAAACTGGAATGAGGAGGCCCTGATCGCGGCATTTTGGAATGGACTTTCAGAGAAAATCAAGGATGATTTAACCATTCGGGATGTGCCAACTAAGCTGGATGAATTGATTTCTATCTGTAATAAACTTGACCTACGCTACAGAGAGCGATGTTTAGAGAAATCCAAGGCAGAGCGATCTAGTCCGCGCTATCATCCTAGACCTCGACAAGATTCTTCATCTCAGTCTCCTGTAACGACAGAAGAACCTATGCAGATCGGGCGCTCTCGCCTCACAGAGGAGGAACGAATTCGTCGTCGACAGTGTAACCTCTGCATGTACTGCGGGTCCTCCGAACATTTAGTTAAGTCTTGCAAACTCCAGCCGGGAAACTCTCGCTCCTAGCTTATTCAAGAGAGGTTTAGCTAGGAGTTACTTTGGAATCACGTTCTGGGAAAGAGCAGACTTTGCCTATTCATTTAGAAGTTCCAAGTTCTACAGTTAAAGTTTCAGCTCTCCTAGATTCCGGTGCAGCCGAGAACTTCATCACCTCAGCCTTTGTCATACGATCTAAAGTTCAAACTATGCCTCTGGGAGCGGCAGTTGCTGTTACAGCAGTGGATGGAAGTCGAATTCCAGATGGTATAATTACTCATCGAACCGTATGTCTCAAGATGAAAGTAGGTGTGCTCCATTCCGAATATATTTCCTTCTTCGTGATTCCCAAAGCCTCTCATGATGTGATACTTGGATTACCTTGGCTACAGAAACATAATCCACAATTTAATTGGCAAACCATGGAAGGTCTTTCGTGGGGTAAATCCTGCACCAAGGACTGTTTAGCTTCAATTATACCTCTCCGGTCAGTTAGTCTTCCCGATTTACCCTCAGTCTATCAATCCTTTGTGGATGTTTTCAGTAAACAAGCGTCAGACTCCTTACCCCCTCATCGCGAATGGGACTGCCCAATCGTTTTGGTACCGGGCAAAACACCTCCTAGGGGGCGAATTTATCCGCTATCCATCCCAGAGACTCAAGCTATGTCTGATTATATACAAGAGAATTTAACCAAAGGATTTATCAGACCATCTTCTTCACCTGCAGGAGCCGGATTCTTCTTCGTTAAGAAGAAAGATGGTGGGTTACGACCATGCATAGATTACCGTAGACTTAATGAGATCACTGTGAAAAACAAGTACCCATTACCATTAATTCCAGAATTATTTGACCGGGTAAAGGGAGCTACTGTGAATGGAAGACTGCCTTTAATACCCGGGATGGGCATTTCGAATACCTTGTAATGCCTTTTGGTCTTTGTAATGCGCCTGCAGTTTTCCAAAGCTATGTGAATGAACTTTTTTGTGATCTTCTCTACAAGTGTCTAGTAGTGTACTTGGATGATATCTTAATATTCTCCAAGGATCTGAAGTATCACCGTCACCAAGTTAAAGAGGTACTGACACGTCTGAGGAAAAATCGACTATATTGTAAGTTGGAGAAGTGTACTTTTGAAGTATCCTCCATACCGTTCCTTGGTTACATCATTTCCGGATCAGAGCTATGTATGGATCCTGTAAAGGTACAAGCCATCCGAGACTGGTCCACTCCTACGACTCTCAAGGGGATTCAGCGATTCCTTGGCTTTGCTAATTTCTATAGGAGATTCATTAAGAATTACTCTACGTTGGCCGCTCCCATCACAGCCTTGACTCGCAAGGGAGCAAATCCTATGAACTGGTCTTCTGAAGCAATCAAAGCCTTCTCTGATTTAAAACAAGCCTTTGTGTCAGCCCCCATTCTTCGACAGCCAGATTTGAACCGTCCCTTTCTACTGGAGGTGGACGCATCTACGGAAGCAGTAGGAGCTGTGTTGTCACAAGTCTTTGAAGATAAAAAAGTCCATCCCTGCGGATATTTCTCCCGTAAGTTCCAACCGGCTGAACGTAATTATGCAATTGGGGAGCAGGAATTACTTGCCATCAAGTTGGCATTTGAGGAGTGGAGATACCTTCTAGAGGGAGCACAACATCCCATTACAGTATATACCGATCATAAGAATCTTCTATATCTGCAGTCAGCTCAGTGTTTGAATCCACGACAAGCTCGATGGGCGCTTTTCTTCACACGATTTAATTTCAAGCTCACCTATCGTCCAGGGTCTCAGAACAAAAAGGCAGATGCCCTTTCTCGGTCCTTCAATTCTTCTGAATTAAATGATGCTACCACGAATCAAGCCATTGTGAGTCCTACGTCCTTTTTAATGACTCGAACTTCTCCGGTTCCTCCGCCTGGCAAAACCTTTGTCGCCACAAATCTTCGAAAACGACTGCTTACTTGGGCTCACTTTTCATCATTCATGGGTCATCCTGGGGTTCTAAAGACTCTCAAATTTATTCAACAGTCTTACTGGTGGCCACGTCTTAAAGCCGATGTTCAAGAGTTTATAGCAGCATGTCCTAAATGTGCCCAACATAAGAGTCCAAGGGGTTCTCCGCCAGGTTTGTTACATCCATTATCTATACCCAAACAACCGTGGACTCATATCTCAATGGATTTCGTGACCGATTTACCTCCATCAAAAGGGCAGAATACCATTTGGGTGATAGTGGATCGATTTTCGAAAATGGCGCATTTCATTCCATTAACTGGATTACCATCAGCCCCTTCACTAGTCAGATTGTTCATTTCTGAGATCTTCAAGTTGCATGGCCTTCCTCGAGAGATCATCTCTGATCGGGGAACACAGTTTGTAGCCAAGTTTTGGAGGTCGCTTTGTTCATCTTTAAACATTAAGTTGAATTTTTCTTCGGCATATCATCCTCAGACAGATGGACAAACTGAGAGAGTAAATCAAGATCTTGAAACCTTTCTCCGGCTATACATATCGTCCTCACAGGATGATTGGGTTGACTACCTTCCATTGGCAGAATTCGCTCATAATAATCTCTTTCATTCGTCTTCAGAATCTACGCCATTTTATACTAACTTTGGTTTTCATCCTCGTGTGCCAGAGTTCCATCCGTTGCCAGCCCTAGAGGTTCCAGCAGCAGATCAAGAGCTTCAACGTTTATCTAGAATCTGGAGTTGTGTGCGCAAGTTGTTGGTCAAATCTTCTGCTCGTTATAAATCTTTCGCAGATAGAAAACGTAAGGCTGTACCAAACTACAAGGTAGGAGACCAAGTTTGGATTTCTACTTGCAATCTTAAGTTCATAGTTCCTTCTAAGAAATTTGCTCCCAAGTTTATTGGCCCATTTCCCATTGTAAAGGTACTCAATCCTGTGTCATACAAAGTCAAGTTGCCACCGTCTTTGAAAATTCCTAACGCCATTCATACATCGTTATTGAAACCTTTGATTCTCAATAAGTTTCGTACTACCCTGTCCAAACCTCCTAAAGTTCACTCTTTGCAGGATGAGGAATTTGAGGTTAAGGAGATTGTGGATTTACGTCGCCGATATGGACGTCTGCAGTTTTTGGTCTACTGGAAGGGTTATGGTCCAGAGGAGAGGTCCTGGCTTTTTGCCGAAGATGTTCATGCTCCAAGACTGGTACAGAAATTCTATTCCAAGAATCCTGATAAAGCGCAAAGGTGTCCGGAGACCACCCTTAAAGGATGGGGTACTGTCACGAACCGATCTCTCACCTCTGTGGGTTCTGGGGTTCATCCGTTGCCGGTGCGGTTGCTTGCGGTGCTGTGCGGCCGTGTGGGGACGCGGCGTGATCAGTGGCACAGGTGATGCAGGATCTGGGAGCTGGGAGTGCGGGGACCAAATGGCCAAAGGCACCGCTGTGTGTCTGCAGTATAGGAGGCGGCCATGTTGGAGATCAAATAAGCAATATAGAGCACTTGTGAAAACACCTGTGGGTAAGTGTAAGCCAATCCCGTGCTTGTGCTGCCTTTAAGTAGGTTGGGATTATGCTACTCTGGGCCAGTGCTTTGTTGTATCTACTCTACGCCCTAGCTCTGTGCTCTCTCCGTGCATTCATGTGTGATTTCCGTGGTCCAGATATCGCCTCCGCTCCCAGAGGTCCGTCTGCAGCCTTCACTGCTAAAGATCCTCCAGCTCCCTGCTGTGCTGTCAGTTAATCACTCTCCCAGTGGCAAACAAGTGGATTCCCAGAGTCTTGCAAGAGGTTACCCTGTCTGCCTGCTTCAACCACACAGACTTTGGAGGATTCTACTAACATCAGCTGTTCGTTTGCTCTGCTCTAAACTTAACCCACTCATCACCATTGTCGTCTGCTGCAGTTTCACAGTGATCTTCAGAACTCGCAAGTAACCCATTTCAGTACTGTATTTTCTGTGTTGCCACAATCAAGGACAATTCTTCACAGCCTTTTAGTTAAATCTCTAAACTTCATTACAAATCTCTACAGTTACTTATTTATGTCTGCATTATCCAGTTAACACACTTTACAGTTCAGCATCAAATCTGGTTTCTTTTGGACAATTCATCATTCTTTCACAAGCCTGCTTAAAACTCAGTTCTATGAACATTTCCTCAATGTATATTTAAGATTGTTCCTGCTTATCATTTCTACCACTTTATGCAATACGTCAGTTTATATATGATGATTAATAATTTGTCATTTAACTCCTTACTGGAATTGTTGCTTACAATAAATATATGAAACGGAACTTTCTTCATCCTCCCTGCTTTCATCATACCCCAGCACCTACACCTTTGGTTGGTCCAGGGTTAAAGGATTCACAAAAACACCCTGTCACGATCCGGGTATCTGGACGCCATTTCTTACCCATCAGATGCCTCCTAAGGCTGGCTCAGCGCTCCAGGACCGGATCCCATCTGTTATCCTGATGTGTACATTCCTGTATCCTCTCCTGTCACTCTGGGACACTGTCACAGTAAATGCCATATTACACCTGGCATGGCGTCTCCCGCGGCCTCCGCCGCCGTCCCTGAACTTCTGCATGCAGAGTGTCTGAGTGGCGATTACGTCAGCCGCGGCCTCCGCTGTGTCCGCGTGGTTGGATGTGCATCTGTCAGCCTGGCGCCTCCTGTCTCCAGTGGCCGGCGCCGCCATTGCTGTTTTCATTACCACATGGATTACAAACCAAACTTCCCTCCAAGTGTCTGCATGGGCGCAGCCATCTTGGATTCTGTCAGCTGATCATTTACTCCAATCTGTTGTCAGTATTGTTAATCTGCATAATTGCCTAGCCAATCCCTTCCTTGCTGCAGGTATAAATACACTGTGCCTGAGCAAGGAAGGCGTCAGTGCTTTGGTTGTCAAACCTAGTTCCTGTTTGTCTCTCTCCTGTGATTGTCTTCCAGGTTCCAGCTCCTGTCTCAAGACTTCCACCATAGAGACCCGCACCAGCATTCCACCTGCGGTGTAGCCTGACTCTCCGATCCATTTTGGATTCATCTGTTTCCAGCTACAACTTTACCTGCTTCCAGCCCAGCTTCCAGCAGAGTACAGCTTCTCTTAAAGGGCCGGTGTCCTTTCTACAGTTTACCACTCTCCACCGGTATTATAATTTCACCGCTCTCAAACTCCTAACTTCAGCTCATATTTCATCGCTCCCAAGTTCATTTATTATTTAACTGGTTCCAGCCAGTATCCACTCCGTGCCAACAACAGTCTGGTTCCAGCCAGTATCCACAGCAGCCGTTTTATCTTCAGCAGCCCAGCTTTTCCTGGAACACCAGCTGGTACAATCCTGGGTTATCTCCGTTGCTACAGTCGGGCCTGGTAAGGACATTCCATCTAGAAGATTATAAGAACTATCTCACACTACCAGTGCCCTGTGGCTCCTGCAACCCTGTAGTTCCCAGGAACTGTATTTATTCTTTGCTGACTTTTATGTTTCTTTTACTGCTACTGTGATGCATGGAGTTTGTCATAAATAAACATCATTGACTTTTATTCAAGTTGTCGTGGTCACGCCTTCGGGCGGTTCTTCTTCATGTTACTTACATGTCCAGGGGTCTGATACAACCTCCCAGGTTCCGGTACATCTCAGCCCCTACAACTGAGGCTGCCTCCCGTCAGCTCAGGCCCTCAGTTGTGACAGTAAGCACTGACCTAATGAATCCAGCCGGAGACCAGGATCAAGCGGCCAGGCCGATGCAAGAACTGGCAGCCCGTCTAGAACATCAGGAGGCTGCACAGGGCCACATCATCCGCTGTCTCCAGGATTTCTCTACTCGGCTGGATGGGATTCAGACAACTCTCCGTGGATCAGGCGCGTCTGGTGCGTCAACCACAGTGACTCCAGCTATAACCCCACCCACCTTACCCATTTCTGCTCCACGTCTTCATCTTCCAACGCCAGCAAAATTTGACGGATCTCCAAGATTCTGCAGGGGATTTCTCAACCAGTGTGAGATTCAGTTTGAGCTACAACCTGGCAATTTTCCCAGTGACCGTACAAAAATTGCCTATATTATTTCTCTTCTCAGTGGCTCAGCCCTTGATTGGGCATCACCGTTATGGGAGAGGTCCGACACCCTGCTATCTTCCTACACTGCCTTCGTGTCAACATTCAGGCGCATCTTCGACGAGCCAGGCCGGGTAACCTCAGCTTCATCCGAGATTCTCCGTTTACGCCAGGGGTCACGTACTGTAGGACAATATCTGATACAGTTCCAGATCCTGGCATCCGAACTGGCATGGAACGACGAGGCCCTGTATGCTGCATTCTGGCATGGCTTATCTGAGCGTATTAAAGATGAGTTAGCTACCAGAGACTTACCCTCTAAGTTAGATGAGCTAATCTCACTCTGCACGAAAGTTGATTTACGTTTCAGAGAGAGAGCAACTGAGCGTGGAAGATCATCTGCTCCAAAATCTTCTGCTCCTCCTCCTCGCCAACTGTCACCAACTAAAGATGAGCCCATGCAAATTGGCCGTTCCCGTTTAACTCCTGCTGAGCGCCGAAGACGTCTCTCCGAGTCTCTCTGTCTTTATTGTGCAGCTCCGTCTCACACCATTAATGCCTGTCCCAAACGTCCGGGAAACTCCAAATCCTAGCTCGCCAAGGAGAGGGCCGGCTAGGAGTAATGATCTCCTCTCCATCTCCTCAAGATTGTAATCTCCCAGTCTCGCTTCAAGTTGCTCAACGTTATCGGAACGTCATTGCCCTCCTTGATTCCGGAGCAGCTGGGAACTTTATTACCGAAGCCTATGTTAAACGGTGGTCCCTACCCACCGAGAGACTTCCTTCGTCCATTTCTTTAACTGCCGTGGATGGCAGCAACATTTTTGATGCAGTTATTTCTTTAAGGACTCTACCAGTTCGTCTGAGAGTGGGAGTTCTTCATTCCGAACTTATTTCTTTTTTAGTGATTCCAAGAGCCACACATCCTGTGGTCCTGGGCCTCCCATGGCTCCATCTTCACAATCCTACAATTGATTGGACGACTACGCAAATCCTGGCATGGGGTTCCTCCTGTGCTGAGACATGTTTGTTTAAAGTATTGCCTGTCTGTTCTTCCTCCCCCAGGTCGTCTGATGTTCCACCTCCTCCATATCAAGATTTCACGGATGTGTTCAGTAAAGCTTCTGCTGATATCCTTCCTCCTCATAGAGAATGGGACTGCCCGATTGATCTCGTTCCAGGGAAGGTTCCACCTCGAGGCCGAACTTATCCGTTGTCTCTGCCTGAGACGCATTCTATGGAGGAATACATTAAAGAGAACCTAGCAAAGGGGTTCATTCGACCTTCTTCTTCCCCAGCCGGCGCAGGCTTCTTTTTTGTAAAAAAGAAAGATGGTGGTCTGCGGCCGTGCATCGACTACAGAGGTTTGAACGACATTACCATCAAGAACCGTTATCCTTTACCCCTGATTACTGAGCTCTTTGACAGAGTTAGCGGAGCTACCATCTTTCCAAAGCTGGACTTGAGAGGTGCATACAATCTCATCCGGATCCGTGAGGGTGACGAGTGGAAGACCGCCTTTAACACCCGTGACGGACATTATGAGTGCCTCGTCATGCCCTTCGGATTGAGCAATGCTCCAGCTGTCTTCCAGCATTTTGTCAATGAGATCTTCAGAGACATTCTATACCGTCATGTCGTGGTCTATCTAGACGATATCCTCATTTTTGCCAACGATTTAGAGGAACATCGTTTTTGGGTTAAAGAGGTTCTGTCCCGTCTCCGTGTCAATCATCTCTATTGCAAATTAGAGAAATGCGTCTTTGAAGTCAAGTCCATTCCGTTTCTAGGGTACATTGTGTCCGGTTCCGGACTAGAGATGGATCCTGAGAAACTACAAGCAATCCAAAATTGGCCGATACCCTTAACCCTCAAAGGGGTCCAGAGGTTCTTGGGGTTCGCCAACTATTACCGAAAGTTTATACGAGACTTTTCCACCATTGTGGCGCCTATTACTGCTTTCACTAAGAAGGGTGCTAACCCGTCCAAGTGGTCTGAAGAAGCCATGCAAGCATTTCATCTTTTAAAACAAAGGTTCATCTCTGCGCCTGTTCTGAAACAGCCTGACATCGACTCTCCTTTCATCTTAGAGGTGGATGCCTCCTCCGTTGGAGTAGGGGCGGTGTTATCTCAGAGGGCTAAAGATGGCCATTTACACCCTTGCAGTTTCTTCTCCCGGAAGTTCTCCCCAGCTGAGCGCAACTATGCCATTGGCGACCAGGAGTTGCTAGCCATCAAGCTCGCTCTAGAAGAGTGGAGGTATCTGTTGGAGGGAGCTTCTCATTCAATCACCATACTTACAGACCACAAGAACCTTTTATATCTGAAAGGCGCACAATGTCTCAACCCTCGTCAGGCCAGATGGGCACTTTTCTTTTCCAGGTTCGACTTTAAACTACAGTTCTGTCCGGGCTCTCAGAATCGCAAGGCCGATGCCCTTTCCCGCTCATGGGAGCAAGAAAATGAGTCAGAGTCTTCAGACAAGCATCCTATTATAAATCCGTTGGCATTCTCCACGGTAGGGATGGACTCTACGCCCCCATCAGGGAAAAGTTTTGTGAAACCGATGCTAAGGAAGAAGCTCATGCATTGGGCCCATGCTTCCCGTTTTGCCGGACATACAGGTATCCAAAAAACCCTGGAGTTTATCTCTAGGTCCTATTGGTGGCCAACTCTGAAAAAGGACGTCTTGGAGTTTATTGCATCTTGCCCAAAGTGTGCTCAACATAAGGTATCCCGCCAGTCGCCTGCGGGGCAACTGGTTCCACTATCTGTTCCCCGTCGACCTTGGACCCATTTGTCAATGGATTTTATTACAGATTTACCCATGTGCAACAAGTTCAATACCATCTGGGTGGTAGTTGACCGGTTCACCAAGATGGCACACTTCATTCCTCTCACCGGTCTTCCGTCAGCTTCCAAGTTGGCTCAAGTATTCATACAAGAGATCTTCCGACTCCACGGTCTTCCTGAATAAATTATCTCAGATCGAGGAGTTCAATTCACAGCCAAATTCTGGCGAAGTTTATGTCAAGTCCTTCAAGTCAAGCTAAAGTTTTCCACGGCTTACCATCCTCAGACCAATGGTCAAACCGAGAGGGTGAATCAGGACTTGGAGGCCTTCCTCCGCATCTATGTGTCCTCCTCTCAAGATGACTGGGTTCAATTACTTCCCTGGGCCGAGTTCTGTCATAACAACCAGTATCATTCTTCATCTGCTTCAACACCATTCTTCACTAACTTTGGATTCCACCCTAAAGTCCCTGAGTTCCAACCGCTTCCAGCAACTTCTGTTCCCGCAGTGGATATCACCTTGCATCAGTTTGCCAATATCTGGAAGAGCGTACGATCAGCTCTGCTCAAGGCATCGTTCAGGTACAAGAAGTTTGCAGATAAGAAGCGTCGAGCAGTTCCTGCTCTCAAGGTGGGTGATCGGGTATGGTTATCCACGAAGAATTTGAGGTTAAGAGTTCCCAGTATGAAGTTTGCACCTCGCTATATCGGTCCTTTCAAGATTGAACAAGTCATCAATCCTGTTGCTTACAGACTTCTGTTGCCTCCCTTCTTAAAAATACCCAGGACATTCCATGTTTCCCTGTTGAAACCGCTGATCTTGAATCGGTTTCATTCCTCACTTCCTCCAACTCCGAAAGTCCAAACTCAACGAGGCGTTGAGTATGAAGTAGCCAAGATCCTGGACTCACGTCACCGTTATGGTCAACTACAATATCTTATTGACTGGAAGGGTTATGGCCCTGAGGAACGTTCATGGACCAATGCTTCTGATGTCCATGCTCCTGCCTTGGTCCGGAGATTCCATTCCAAGTTTCCTCAAAAGCCAAAGAAGTGTCCTGGGGCCACTCCTAAAGGGGGGGGTGCTGTCACGATCCGGGTATCTGGACGCCATTTCTTACCCATCAGATGCCTCCTAAGGCTGGCTCAGCGCTCCAGGACCGGATCCCATCTGTTATCCTGATGTGTACATCCCTGTATCCTCTCCTGTCACTCTGGGACACTGTCACAGTAAACGCCATATTACACCTGGCATGGCATCTCCCGCGGCCTCCGCCGCCGTCCCTGAACTTCTGCATGCAGAGTGTCTGAGTGGCGATTACGTCAGCCGCGGCCTCCGCTGTGTCCGCGTGGTTGGATGTGCATCTGTCAGCCTGGCGCCTCCTGTCTCCAGTGGCCGGCGCCGCCATTGCTGTTTTCATTACCACATGGATTACAAACCAAACTTCCCTCCAAGTGTCTGCATGGGCGCAGCCATCTTGGATTCTGTCAGCTGATCATTTACTCCAATCTGTTGTCAGTATTGTTAATCTGCATAATTGCCTAGCCAATCCCTTCCTTGCTGCAGGTATAAATACACTGTGCCTGAGCAAGGAAGGCGTCAGTGCTTTGGTTGTCAAACCTAGTTCCTGTTTGTCTCTCTCCTGTGATTGTCTTCCAGGTTCCAGCTCCTGTCTCAAGACTTCCACCATAGAGACCCGCACCAGCATTCCACCTGCGGTGTAGCCAGACTCTCCGATCCATTTTGGATTCATCTGTTTCCAGCTACAACTTTACCTGCTTCCAGCCCAGCTTCCAGCAGAGTACAGCTTCTCTTAAAGGGCCGGTGTCCTTTCTACAGTTTACCACTCTCCACCGGTATTATAATTTCACCGCTCTCAAACTCCTAACTTCAGCTCATATTTCATCGCTCCCAAGTTCATTTATTATTTAACTGGTTCCAGCCAGTATCCACTCCGTGCCAACAACAGTCTGGTTCCAGCCAGTATCCACAGCAGCCGTTTTATCTTCAGCAGCCCAGCTTTTCCTGGAACACCAGCTGGTACAATCCTGGGTTATCTCCATTGCTACAGTCGGGCCTGGTAAGGACATTCCATCTAGAAGATTATAAGAACTATCTCACACTACCAGTGCCCTGTGGCTCCTGCCACCCTGTAGTTCCCAGGAACTGTATTTATTCTTTGCTGACTTTTATGTTTCTTTTACTGCTACTGTGATGCATGGAGTTTGTCATAAATAAACATCATTGACTTTTATTCAAGTTGTCGTGGTCACGCCTTCGGGCGGTTCTTCTTCATGTTACTTACATGTCCAGGGGTCTGATACAACCTCCCAGGTTCCGGTACATCTCAGCCCCTACAACTGAGGCTGCCTCCCGTCAGCTCAGGCCCTCAGTTGTGACACACCCGGCCCTGACAGTGAGATTCCGATCCAGCACACACAAACCAGAGGAAAGCTATGCTAACCCAACTTTAAACAGGAACAGCAACAGCCGAACCAATAATACTTAACCAAGTAACAGTGCAGGAAGAACGAAGCACTGGGTGGGCGCCCAGTATCCTCTATGGACTAGGAGAAAAGGATTTACCAGTAGGTAATTAAAATACTATTTGCTTTTATGTCCTAGAGGATACTGGGGTTCCATTTAATACCATGGGGATGTACCAAAGTGGGTGGGAGAGTGCTGAGGTTCCTGCAGAACTGATTGACCAAACTGAAGGTCCTCAGAGGTCAAAGTATCGAACTTGTAGAACTTAGCAAACGTGTTCGAACCAGAAGAAGTAGCCGCTCGGCAGAGCTCTAAAGTCGAGACACCCCAGGCAGCCACCCAGGAAGAACCCACCGACCTAGTAGAGTGGGCCTGTACAGATGTTGGAACCGGCAACCCTGCCATGGAATACGCATGCTGGATAGTGAGCCTGAACCAGCGTGCAATTGTCTGCTTTGAAGCAAGACACACAATTTTATTGGGATCATAGAGAACGAACAGCGAGTCAGATTTTCTGTGACAAGCTGATCTTTACGTAGACCTTCAAAGACCTCACAAAATCCAAACACTTTGAAATAGCAGAAGTGTCAGTGATAACCAGAACCACAATAGGTTGGTTGATGTGAAAAGCCGACACCACTTTAGGAAGAAATTCCTGACGAGCTCTGAGTTCAGCTCTGTCCTCGTGGAAAATTAAATAGGGACTCTTGTGAGACACAACAAATAATTAAAGTAGGCGCTAGAATACTAGCTATGAGACACTGATAATTCCTAAAACACTTATCAATGACTGCAGCTTCACAGATTGAGGTGCTGAACCTCAACAAATGTAATACAAAAAATAAAAACCACAGAGAAGCGCTGTCAATTAAAGTATTAATAATACAATTTATTAAAAATTTATACATACAATATCAAATCAATAATCCTAAACCTATGGAGAGTGTTTAGTTTTATGGATTTAGCACTCTGGATACATTTGTAACTACTCGTTTGAATTTTGTATCAATTGATGAAAAACTGGAAAAACTTCCTCAAGTAGAATGTAACTGTATCAAACAGTCCTTTTAGTTATAAACCTTTTTGCACTTGGAAGGAACCTTGAAATATACAAACACCACGTGTGGGCTTATAACATGTGAGCTCGTTAGATGTTTGAAAATTCCGATGTTAATTAAAAAGTCAAGCAATGGGGGAGTAGCCTGTCAGCCTAAACAGCAGGACGTGTTTTTGGTGGGCCCCTGCAAATCCTACCTATATATGGGATTCATTGCCCCATCCCTGCCAGATTGTACCTCTATATATCGCCCTGATTGCATCTGGGGAGCCCCCTGCACACAACGGGTCTTCCCCTGTCCCGTCTGAAGTACTCCACCGTGGCCCGTCCATTGCGGCCTACTCAACCTCTGAAGCCGCGGACTGGAGTACGTTCGGCGGCTGGCCGGGAGAACCGGGGACGCCGAGTCGCCCGCGCTCCCGACTTGAAGATCACAGTTTGCCGGCCCACACCCCCTCGACGAGCTTTACCTGACCCTGGACGGAGGGAGCCGGAGGGAGCCGGAGGGCGCGAAGCAGCGGCGGAGAAAGGCGCCGCCTGAGTCCCGTGTAGCAGCGCTCGGGTGAGCGGACAGCGCGACTTCCGGCGCTTCCCAGCGGACGGTTGCCTTTCGCCCCTACATGGAGGGGAACCACTATACCTCCACCCAGCGGCCTCACTCTCCCCAGTGCCCTGGACCCTGCACCGACACTTGGGTCAGCAGACCTCATCAGCAGAGGAGAAACAGTACACCCAGGAAGAGAGGTGAGAGGGGGGCTGTAATTGCAGGCATTGACTCCTACTCCAACTGGGCCCTCCCCCCCCCCCTCCCACAGTACCCACAGTACTCACTGCTCTACATCTCCAGCACCCCATACCAACGGGGCATTCCTATTCCTGTCCGGCAAGGGATGGATAGCGGTACATTCAGGGGTGTACATTTTCCCATAGGTCTTCGCTGCCACCTGGTGGATGCTTCTGGTAATATCAGGGGATTTTACCTCAACTGCATCATTATCTATACTATCCGTTGTGTATGAGGGAATCTCCATCTCTGCAGCTGCTGAGTTTGTGACCTTGAAAATTTCCTGCGGAATCCACTGGCTGTTGATTGTGATGTATGCAGGCTTCACCATGCAGGTGATCTGTCAATGTCATATGTGAACACTTGTTACGCCCCTTTCGCTTCGACATCATATATACAGTAACATTCTGATGTGACGTATATTGCCTATCCCCGCAATTGCCCACGTGTGCTTGAATACTACATAGTCCACCAGTGTGATTTGCTATACACATACACTACCGGTGATAATGCCACCCAAACTACAGAAGGATCTGGCCAGAATCCCTCCCGTTAATTTCTTTAAACCGCAGTCTCCTCCGCATACGAATAAGAACACTTCCTCTACCGACAAAACCCACAAGCTGTCTGCTTCGAGCTCTCCCTTTAAGCCCTCTCCTATGACTCCGACCACTCAGGGCGGTCAGGGAGATGATGCCCCGCTAACGATCGGATCAATAAAACAGCTGTTAGCCTCCTTTAAAGCGGATATCTCAGCGGACTTTAGGTCAGCGTTGCAGGTTTGCCAACAATCCATAGATGAAGTGGGTCAACGTACTGACTGGTTGGAAACCAAATTGGAAGAAGTGGTCACATCCCACAACGGGCTTATTACCCTCCATGATGACATGCAGGCGGAAATCACTAAACTCTGCGCTAAAATTAAAGACCTTGAGGATAGATCGCGCAGAAACAATATCAAAATACGTGGTATCCCGGAATCTGTTTCAACGACTGACCTGCTTGAATTCGTCATGGACATATTTACCAAGTTGCTCCCGATGGTTATGATAACAGACTTTCTATTGGATCGGATTCACCGTCTCCCTAAATCAAAAATGCCCCAAAAGTTGCCCCTAGGGACACCATAATGCGGTTTCACTATTACCATATCAAGGAGATGGTACTCCAAGCAGCTCGCCCATCAGATTCCTCCGAAGACATCCTGGGTGATCTCCAGATATTCTGTGATTTATCCGCTGCCACGTTGGCATCTCGTCATTCCTTTTACCTGGTGACCAAGGCTTTGAGGAAGGCTGACATCCCTTATTGCTGGGGATTCCCAACCAAACTAATCATTAGGAAGAATGGGACCATGACTGTAGTCTCCACGCCGGCGGCAGGCTCCCAACTTCTCCGTTCCTGGAATTTGGAGGACGATTCTTCTGTAAGGCCGCAGATCATAAAATCTCTCCCGATTGGGCTACTAAGGCTCATCCCCCGTGATGGCAGAATGCGACATGTATATTAGTGACGTTGTAGCTCAACCCTGATGTCCATTACGGTCATATGTTTTAGTGCTTTGCTTCATATACTGCACACTCTACTCGCATAGATTTTCTACATATGTTATGTGTTATGTTTTTTATTCTCAATATGCTGATAGATGTGTGATCGGCCACATGGCTGATTTACCTATCTCTCCCTACTAGATGTGTGTTCACTGGTGTTTCCTATGTTTTGTTCTTTCTTATTTTTCTGGAGTGTTCTATGTTACTGTTTACTCTATTGTTTAGAACAGACCCGCGGTCTAGGATGTATTGTCCAATTAATCTTAAATCAGCTCGACAGGTTCGGGCGCTATAGTTATTGCCCGATTTGGCCCGCGGAGTCTTTTGATGTCGGAGTGTAAAGGGTGGCTATTCTGGCCACTACCTTCTTTGTGCAGCTATGATTAGCGGCCCCAAGTTGCCCGCGCTCGACCTATTTTTCCCTTCCTTTTTCTTTTGTTTTTGCCATTTTCCATCCCCTTATGTCCCCCCCCCCCCTTACATTGCAAAGTGTTTAGCAAATGCTTACCAATAGACGTGTTCTCAGGTCCACATCTTCAAATCAGTCCTATATTCCAGCTTTCTCTCCTCTACCACAAAATGGTTAATGTAATATCCTTGTTAAAGGCCTTAACTCCCCAAATAAACGGAGGCTTGCTTTATGTAATTTTGCCAAACTTAAGGCACAAGTGATTGCGTTGCAGGAAACTCACTTTATGGCGTCCTCCCCCCCTCGGTTTTCGAACCACAACTTCCCAAGCTGTTACACATCTAATGGGCTTAAGAAAAGGGCTGGAGTGGCATTTTTATTCTCCTGCTTGTGCACTTTTGTGTTGGACAAAAAATTCACTGATGCTGATGGCCGCTACCTGATTCTTACTGGGACGTTGAATGACAAACTGGTAACATTGGCGGTGGTTTATGTTACTAATGTCAAACAAACCACGTTTATTAGGAAATTCTGTTCTACCCTCCAATCCTGCCTCAGTGAAGCATTATTATTAGTGGGAGATTTTAATTTGGTCTTAGACCCACGTTTAGATAAGTCGTCTACCCGACGAACCCTGCGAACCCTTCCGACTCGGGATCATTCTCAAACATTTAGACACATATTACATGAGTGTGGCCTGTATGACGTTTAGAGGGCACGGAATCCTAACTGTAGAGATTACACCTTCTACTCCCAAGTCCACGGATCATTCTCCAGGATCGACTTGGCGTTGTCAGACAAATGGACGTTACAACAAATAAAGCGGGCCTATATATTGCCAATCCCCTGGTCGGATCATTCAGCCTTAAAACTACGCTGGGATTTGACTTCCCCTCAGACATCCCCTCGACCGTGGCACCTTGGTGAGTACCTTCTCACGGATAAAGAAGCCAAATCATGTATCTCTCAAGCCTTATCCTCCTACCTAGAATGTAATGATCCAGCTGACACATCTGTGTTTAACGACTGGTGTGCACTAAAAGCGGTGGTTAGGGGCTCAGTTATCCAAGCGGCAGCTGGACACCAAAAGCTGTTACGAAAGCAACAAGTTGACGTAGAAGCGCGCTTAGCAGACCTGGAACTTAGACTCAAATCCTCCCCCAATAATAAATCACTCTATCGGGAGCTACTCCTTGTTAGGGAGGAATGGAATATCCTAACCCCAAAAGAGGTACATAAGAACCTCTTTAAGCTGAAACAAAAATTCTATACCCACGGGGATAGGGCGGGACGAATGTTAGCCAGGAAGCTGAGAGGCAAAATGGCAACTGAGAGAGTCAAGGAGGTTTTTAATGCTAAAGGCTTGAAAGTCTCTGACCCTTCGGACATAGCCAATGCCTTCGTAGAGTACTATTAAGCCCTGTATAATCTCCACTTGGACCCCTCTACCCCGCAACCAACTACTATAGAGATTGATGCTTTTTTGAGTAAACTAAATTTGCCCAGCTTAGATCCCCATTCCCTTCAAGTGTTGGAACGCCCCTGGACTTTGGAGGAGATTAGTTGAGTAATTAATGGTCTCCCGTCAGACAAAGCCCCTGGCCCAGATGGCTTCACGAACAGGTTCTTTAAATGTTTTAGAGATACCCTGGTTCCAGTCTTGAGGACAGTTTTTGATGAGGCTACGACAACGGGCTCGTTTCCATTGGAAATGTTGGAAGCCAGAATAGTAGCTTTCCCCAAACCTGGTAAGAATCCAGTTATGCTATCTAATTACCACCCTATAGCTCTCTTAAATTCCGACGTTAAAATATATGCAAAATTGATTGCTAATAGATTAAATCAGCTATTGCCATCCCTAGTAGACCAAGACCAAGTGGGCTTTGTTCAGAATCGCCAAGCACCCGGACAACACCAAGAGGATTATAGATCTGTTGGACGCCTTCTCCGAGTCGGTGGATCCTCTTTTGTTGCTTTCCTTGGATGCGGAGAAGGCGTTCGACAGATTACATTGGGGCTATCTGAAAGCAGTTTTGATAAAATTTGGTATTTCTGGTAGGGCCCTATCCTCAATTACTGCACTCTACTCTGTCCCTTCAGCCAGAGTATTTATAAGTGGTATGCTCTCTCCCATATTTACAATTTCTAACGGTACTCGCCAGGGTTGCCCGCTTTCCCCTTTAGTTTTTGTATTGGCCATAGAACCTTTGGCAGAGGCTATCCGCATTGATCCCAGGGTGAGAGGTCTGGCTTTGTCTGGTAATGTGTACAAGATATGCCTCTTTGCGGATGATGTCCTCCTCACCAGTCCATTACCAAACCTCACAACTCTCTCCGGGCCCTCCATGACGTATTGCAGGCCTACTCTCTAGTTTCTTATTACAAACTAAGGCCCTCATTCCAAGTTGTTCGCTCGTTCTTTTTCATCGCATTGCAGCGATTTTCCGCAAACTGCGCATGCGCAATGTTCGCACTGCGACTGTGCCAAGTAAATTTGCTAAGAAGTTTGGTATTTTACTCATTACGAGGTTTTTTCTTCGTTCTGCTGATCGTTGTGTGATTGACAGGAAGTGGGTGTTTCTGGGCGGAAACTGGCCGTTTTCTGGGAGTGTGTGAAAAAACGCTGCAGTTTCTGGGAAAAACGCGGGAGTGGCTGGAGAAACAGGGGAGTGTCTGGGCGAACGCTGGGTGTGTTTGTGACGTCAAACCAGGAACGAAACTGACTGAACTGATCGCAGTCTCGAGCTACTCAGAAACTGCTTAGAAATTTCTATTCGCAATTTTGAGAATCTTTTGTTCGCAATTTTGCTGTCACGATCCGGGTATCTGGACGCCATTACTTACCCTTCAGATGCCTCCTAGGGCTGGCTCGGCGTTCCAGGACCGGATCCCATCTGTTGTACTGATGTCCACATTCCTGCCTCCTCTCCTGTCATTCTGAGACGCGGTCACTGCAACGCCTGTTACATCCGGAATGGCGTCTCCCGCGGCCTCCGCCGCTGTTCCTGAGTTTCTACATGTAGAATGTCAGAGTGGTGATTACGTCAGCCGCGGCCTCCGCTGTGCCCGCGTGGTTAAATGTGCGCCTGTCAGTCTGGCGTCTCCTGTCTCCTGTGGCCGGCGCCGCCATTACTGTTTTGATTCTCACATGGATTACAAACCAAACTTCCCTCCAAGTGTCTGCATGGGCGCAGCCATCTTGGATTCTGTCATCTGTTCATTTCCACCAATCTGCTGTCTGCATTGTTAATCTGCATAATTGCCTAGCCAATCCCTTCCTTGCTGCAGGTATAAGTAATCTGTGCCTGAGCAAGGAAGGCGTCAGTGCTTTAGTTGTCAAACCTAGTTCCAGTTTGTCTCTCTCCTGTGGTTGTTTTCCAGGTTCCAGTTCCTATCTCCAAACCTCCACTAAAGAGACCCGCACCAACATTCCACCTGCTGTGTAGCCTGACTCTCCTATCCATTTGGATTCATCTGCTTCCAGCTACAGATCCACCTGCTTTCAGCATCCAGCTTCCAGCAGAGGTCAGCTCTTCTTAAAGTGCCGGTACCCTTTTCTGCAGATTATCATTTATCACCGGCATTATTATTTCACCGCTCTCAAGCTCCAAACATCACTTTCATATTTCATCGCTCTCAAGCTACATTTATTATTTAACTGGTTCCAGCCAGTATTCACTCCGTGTCAACATCAGTCTGGTTTCAGCCAGTATCCACAGCAGCCGTTTTACCAACAGCAGCCCAGCTTTTCCTGGAACACCAGCTGGTACGATCCTGGGCTATTTCCATTGCTACAGTCGGGCCTGGTAAGGACTTTCCACCTAGAAGATTATTAAGAACTATCTCATACTACCAGAGCCCTGTGGTCCTTGCCACCCTGTAGTACCCAGGAACTGTATTATTTCCCTGCTGAGTTTTATGTTTTCTTATTTGCTGCTGTGTTACGGAGTATGTCATAATAAACATCATTGACTTTTATCCTGGTTGTCGTGGTCACGCCTTCGGGCAGTTATTCTACATGTTACTTACATGTCTAGGGGTCTGATACAACCTCCCAGGTTCCGTTACATCTCAGCCCCTACAACTGAGGCTGCCTCCCGTCAGCTCAGGCCCTCAGTTGTGACATTTGCTAAGCTAAGAGTCACTCCCAGTAAGCGGCGGCTTAGCGTGTGCAATGCTGCTAAAAGCAGCTTGCGAGCGAACAACTCGGAATGAGGGCCTAAATGCGTCTAAAACAGAAGCACTCCCGATTAACTTCTCCGCTGCCCTTCTCGATCAATTGAAATCTCAATATACTTATGCCTGGCAAGTGGATTGCCTGAACTACTTAGGCATCCGTATTTCCCCTAAAGTTTCAGATCTTATTGAATGTAATAACCCCCCCCCCCTTTAACTAAATTAACAATGTTGACGAAAGACTGGCTGTTATATAATATATCGTGGTTAGGCCGCATAGCAGCTTTGAAGATGGTCTTGCTCCCCAAACTGCTTTATCTATTTAGGACTATCCCCATCCTATTATCTAATGCCTTATTAACCAAATTTAACTCCGTACTAACACAATATGCGTGGAGAGGCAAAAAATCAAGACTAGCTCGTAAAATGTTATCCTTACCAAAATCGAGGGGTGGTTTAGCTTTTCCCGATTAACATTTGTACTAGATAGCGTGTATTTTGGCCCCATTAGGGGCGTGGTAGGAGACGGATGTTCCTAAAATATGGGTCTCCTTGGAAAGGGGCCTCATATCACCTCTCCCTTTATCTAGTGTCTTAGGAATGCCCGCTATTGACAGGTCGAATCTATTTTCGAGATCGGCTGTGGTGCAATCCACACGTAAATTTCGTCTGACTTTGGTAGGGATGTTACTGGAAATCTCCCTCCCCCCGCTAGACTTCCCACTGGACGGAGTGGCGGGTCTAGTTCCGGATTTATCATTTCGCTTATGGGTTTCCCAGGGTGTTAGGACTCTTCAAGATGTGATGGAAGGGGGTACTTTGATGTCCTATGCCCGACTACAATCTAAATTTTCCCTCCCCAAGGGTGATTTCTATAAATATCTTCAGCTCCGACACTGGTTGCAGAGTGTACCCATACTACATGGCAGATTACTACCGATTCCCAAATATGTTCACTCCCTGATTGTGAGAACCGACTGCAAAGGTACAGTCTCCAGATGGTATGCCCTTCTCAACCGCCCCCCACGCCCCCTCCAAGACTAAGCTTAAGTCTCAGGTGAAGTGGGAATCCGACCTAAATAGTGTCCTGACAGAGGATGAATGGCGTCTGATATTTGACTCCTGTTTTCATTTGTCTAACTGTGTATCACACATAGAACAGTTTTATAAATTAATACATCGCCAATATTTCACACCGGCCCTCCTCCACTCCATATGGCCAAATACCTCTAATGATTGCTGCCGCTTATGTGGTAACGTTGGGACGCTCATGCACGTGTTTTGGTTATGCCCTTCGGTTTCGGCCCTTTGGTATCATGTTTTTGATCTGGGATTGTGGGCTTTCCAATATCTCCCCAACCTACATTAGCCCTACTGCACCTCTTTCCCAGGTATATTCCCCCTCACACTAGATATGTCTTGGGCCACATTCTATCCACCACAAAGTCGCTATTGGCACGCAACTGGCGCTCCCTGGTGATACCTACGGTCTCTGCTATTGAAGCCGCAGTACAGTCTCATTTTGAGTTTGAGATGGCGGGCGTAACTTTTACATCAGGAAACGCCAAGCAAACCGCAAAATGTGCGGCGTGGTGTGACTATAGGAAGACACGGCCCCTTGAACCACTTACCCTGCCTCGATAGTCTACTATTCCAGCAATGGTGTATAACTGGTAACCAGTTCGAATAGGTAATGTTCTTTGCAGTACTGATTTGAAATGTGTGACAGCATTGCACAGTATTGTCATCCGGTATTTAAGAGGCTTTTTCAGGGTAGTAAATTAAAAGCACAATTAGAATACACAGCTTAATGTTAATTGAAATATATCGCTGTGAAAGGCAGTCTGTGAGTGTGCAAATGCTTACCCCAGCCTCTATTGTTATATTGATGATCCACGCTTCCCTACTAATCGCGGGCGCCGGCTGCCCGTTCCACTCACCGCGGTGAGGATGAAGCTGTCTGGAACAGTGCAGTTAGCGGCTCTGAAGCTCTCAATGTATAGCAGTCGGGAGAGCGTGAGCCAGAGTCTTTGTCCGCTTATCTCACAGCGGTGCAGAGGGAGCTGCCAGAGACGTGCTGTCAGTTGTTGTGGTCACTCTCCAGCGCAAATGATCAACAAGAATATGGGCAGGATACTTAACGCGTTTCTCAGCCTCAGGTCCGGGGCTGTTTCCTCAGAAGTACCGCCTCTTAAACTTGATAGCCCTTTATACTCTCCTTCTCTATAATTAATGGTGCAGCTATCTGATGAATATCTAAACAATTAAGAACTGCGGCCACTCAATTTAGTATAATGGTGGCTCACAGACTCATTTCTAAACAGTCATCCGCAACCTGAAGTGCATTTTGAGTAAAGATAAAAAATATTTGTAAAAAAAACCTACAAATTTATTATTTAGCAACTTTACTGGAATCATAATAATTAAATAAATAAATAACGATATATATATATATATATATATATATATAGAGAGAGAGAGAGAGAGAGAGAGAGAGAGAGAGAGAGAAACTATCATTGGTATATATAATCTCTACTTGTAATTAAGTATAAAATATACAGAAGTGTCTCATAGCCAGATGATTACCAGAATTGATTCATTCAAAAATAATAATAATCCAACTCTAACAAGATGGAGTCACACATACTTATATATTTATATATTCTAATATTTAATTCTTAAGTGAGAGATATACATTTCTAGATTTTGATAATGTATATACTAGTATAGATACTAAGCTAAGAACTAGAAAATATTTCTACGTGGTTATAGATTAATCTTCCATATTTATATAACTCATTATATTTATATATTAATATATTGATGAAAACCACAGAGTAATGTATTATAGAATAAGACAAAAACCTATATTTACCACCAGTGCCGTAACTAGGTATTTTAGCGCTGTGTGCAAGAAATGACATTGGCGCCCCCCCCCCATGCAAGATAGGGGCAGTGCGCGCCGCAGGCGCGCAAAAAATATATAGGGGCATGGCTTCATGGGGAAGGGGCGTGGCCACAAAATAATAGCAATTCATACTACGGTGCACATTAGTCTCCATTATTCAAATTACACTGCACAGTAGCGCCACTACACCAGGTAGAACCCCTTTTATACATTACAGCAGACAGCGTCCCCCTTTTTACACATTGCGGCAGCCAGGCCCCCTTTTTACACATTACGGCAGCCAGTCCCCCTTTTTACACATTGCGGCAGCCAGTCCCCCTTTTAACACATTGCGGCAGGCAGTCCCCCTTTTTACACATTGCGGCAGCCAGGCCTTCTTTTTTACACATTACGGCAGCCAGTCCCCCTTTTTACACATTGCGGCAGCCAGTCCCCCTTTTTACACACTGCGGCAGGCAGTCCCCCTTTTTACACATTGCGGCAGCCAGACCCCCTTTATACACATTGCGGCAGCCAGGCCCCCTTTTTACACATTGCAGCAGCCAGTCCCCCTTTTTACACATTGCGGCAGGCAGTCCTTCTTTTTACACATTGCGGCAGCCAGTCCCCCTTTTTACACATTGCGGCAGCCAGGCCCCATTTTACACATTGCGGCAGCCAGTCCCCCTTTTTACACATTGCGGCAGCCAGACCCCCTTTTTACACATTGCGGCAGCCAGTCCCCCTTTTTACACATTATGGCAGATGGTGTCCCCGAGAGAGAGAGAGAGAGAGAGAGAGAGAGAGAGAGACAGAAAGAGATACATACATACTTACCATCTCCCCGCTGGCAGTCAGGCTCCTCGTGCAGCTCCCTCGGTGCAGGCAGGTGAGAAGGAGGAGGAGGGAGGGGGACTGGAGCCGCAGCAGCGCTATGTCATTGGTAGTAAGCGCCGCTGCAGCAGCCCCCTCTCCTTCCGTATTGGCTGCCTGGCGCTGCTGTGGATGCTGGGATGGAGGAACCACATCCCAGCATCCACAGCAGCGCCAGGCAGCCAATACGGAAGGTAAGGGGGCTGCTGCAGCGGCGCTTACTACCAATGACATAGCGCTGCTGCGGCTCCAGTCCCCCTCCCTCCTCCTCCTTCTCCGCTGCCCAGCGCTGCTCTCCTCCTCAGTGCGGCGGCGGCGCACGGCGCAGACTTCAGAGGCGGCATGTAATGAGTCAATTTGACTCATTACATGCCGCTGGCCGTGCGCCCTCAGGGCAACTGCGCTGTGTGCCAAGCCCACTTGGCACACACGTAGTTACGGCCCTGTTTACCACTATGATTACCACACTCAAGTAATGGTTTCTCAATCAAATACCCACACTGTTAATGGTCTGCCAATGAGAAGTATAACAGAAAACAACAGGAAACAATAATAGCCAAATAATATATCTCATACCGATTGTTTAATGTACAGAAACTGGCCCCGAACTCTCACTGAAACCATTTGATACCAACCCACCCCTAAATCTAATGGCAAAATGGAATGGGGAATCTTCGTCTCAGATGTAGGAGGACTTTGCCTCGTGCTGAATCTAAGAAATAAACCACATGGGAGAAGTCCCTAGGGACCTAGGATTCATATCCCTCATACAGTAGAGGTCTTAATCTACTCAGTGGTCCCTAGATATTGTTTAACTCAATGGTGTCATTAAGGCCCGCAGGGGTCATGGTACCAAGTTTAAAAATCCAAAATGCCTCCTTTCTGCAAAGCTCCTTGAACCTATCCCCCCTTCTAACTGATGGGGGGATCTGTTCAATAGCTTGTACCTTTATGTCCTTAAGAGTACCCTTAGGACATGTACTGATGTGACAAGGTAAACTATGTGATTGATTGTCTTTAAGAATTAATCTTCTATGTTCTAAAAAACGAACATTGAGTGTTCTTGTGGTGCGGCCCACATACTGTATTCCGCACCCGCATGAGATGACATAAATGACATAGCGAGACTGACAGTTAAGGAAAGATCCTAACTCATATGATTCTTTATTCCCAAATGATGTAATGGTATTACCCCTATGTGCTGCATGGACACATGTGAGGCTTCTCGGTTTACTGCATCTAAAAAAAACTTTTGGTTTCGGAATTTGGTTCAACCAATTCACTTCAAAGGTCTCCTTGGCAAGATTGGGTCTAAGCATACTAGGTGCTAATTTTTGCTTAAGACTGTCGGCTTTCCTAAATACAACTTTACGGGACCCCTGCAACTCATTTGTCAAATACACTGCTCAAAAAAATAAAGGGAACACTAAAATAACACATCCTAGATCTGAATGAATGAAATATTCTTATTAAATACTTTGTTCTTTACATAGTTGAATGTGCTGACAACAAAATCACACAAAAATTATCAATGGAAATCAAATTTATTAACCCATGGAGGTCTGCATTTGGAGTCACACTCAAAATGAAAGTGGAAAAACACACTACAGGCTGATCCAACTTTGATGTAATGTCCTTAAAACAAGTCAAAATGAGGCTCAGTAGTGTGTGTGGCCTCCACGTGCCTGTATGACCTCCCTACAACGCCTGGGCATGCTCCTGATGAGGTGGCGGATGGTCTCCTGAGGGATTTCCTCCCAGACCTGGACTAAAGCATCCGCCAACTCCTGGACAGTCTGTGGTGCAACGTGGCGTTGGTGGATGGAGCGAGACATGATGTCCCAGATGTGCTCAATCGGATTCAGGTCTGGGGAACGGGCGGGCCAGTCCATAGCATCAATGCCTTCGTCTTGCAGGAACTGCTGACACACTCCAGTTACATGAGGTCTAGCATTGTCTTGCATTAGGAGGAACCCAAGGCCAACCACACCAGCATATGGTCTCACAAGGGGTCTGAGGATCTCATCTCGGTACCTAATGGCAGTCAGGCTACCTCTGGCGAGCACATGGAGGGCTGTGCGGCCCCCCAAAGAAATGCCACCCCACACCATTACTGACCCACTGCCAAACCGGTCATGCTGGAGGATGTTGCAGGCAGCAGAACGTTCTCCTTGGCGTCTCCAGACTCTGTCATGTCTGTCACATGTTGTCAGTGAGAACCTTTCATCTGTGAAGAGCACAGGGTGCCAGTGGAGAATTTGCCAATCTTGGTGTTCTCTGGCAAATGCCAAACGTCCTGCACGGTGTTGGGCTGTAATCACAACCCCCACCTGTGGACGTCGGGCCCTCATACCACCCTCATGGAGTCTGTTTCTGATTGTTTGAGTAGACACATGCACATTTGTCAGAGAAGTTTGTATCTGGTGCCCTGCCTGTCTGGATATCTTTTGTGGCAGCAAGGTTGTGAAAGAGGTAAACCCACACCTCTAAGGGTATACACAATAGAAATAAACAACCGCGCCTGATTAAGTTACGAGATGCATACCAAAATACTTGTCATAAATATATTGTCAATTCTGAATATTTAGTATATAGCCCAGTTGTCAATGAAAATTATATCTTACACAATGTGTTTTTTTGGGGGATTTTAATCAGAATAATGATGTATTAAAATCTTTTTGGTTATTGCATACATATAAAAGTATGATGCAAAGTATAAGAGAGAGGAAGGGGGGGGAGAAAGGGAGGGGGAATGGAGGAGGGAGACAAACACGGGAAACGAATAAATGAGAGGATGAAAACAGTTGCTGCAGTGTTCAGGGGGAGAAAAATCTAGATGTTCTGATTTGTTTGGGAAAATTATAAACACTGCAGTGATCAGTCTGTGATGCACTCAGAACGGTGGCGTCCCACCTCTGTAGTACTAATGTCCTTCTGGATGTCTTGTGAGCTCAGTGCCGATGAGGTAGTGTGTACAAGTGTCCTTTTGAGGTTGCAGAATATGGGGTACCCCTGGTGACCTGCTGGCAATTTAGGATAAGATTGGGGCTGGTACTGTGGTAATTAGGACTCCAGACGCACCGTTATCCCTTGCACCCCGATCAGCCACGGTGTCGCTCTGAAAAGCGCACCGTGGTTCTCAGGGCAGCTGGGATGCAGTCACCGTCTTGGAGAGAGAGAGAAGGGAAATGCTTCCAGCCCTGTTCGGCTGTCCGCCTTGCCTTCTCCTCTCCTACGGGGTCCCTTACCTCGTTCCCTCAGCTCCATCTTTCCTCTTCTTGCCCGCAGCGTCTCGCTTCTCCTTGGTAACCTCTCTTCCTTCCGGGTCGGTCCGGTCACGTGACCACAGCAGCGGCTCTCTCGGTATGTTGTCCCCTCGCTCGTTCTCTGCTTCCTCTCCTTCTCCACGGCTCTGTCTGTGAATAGTGATTGATATGGGATGTGATATAATTTGAATGCACAGTCTGCCCCTACGCGTGTCGACCCTTCTGGGTCTTCCTCTGGGCTTGCTGGAGGTCATTTTGCAGGGCTCTGGCAGTGCTCCTCCTGTTCCTCCTTGCACAAAGGCGGAGGTAGCGGTCCTGCTGCTGGGTTGTTGCCCTCCTACGGCCTCCTCCACGTCTCCTGATGTACTGGCCTGTCTCCTGGTAGCGCCTCCATGCTCTGGACACTACACTGAACAGACACAGCAAACCTTCTTGCCACAGCTCGCATTGATGTGCCATCCTGGATGAGTTGCACTACCTGAGCCACTTGTGTGGGTTGTAGACTCCGTCTCATGCTACCACTAGAGTGAAAGCACTGCCAGCTTTCAAAAGTGACCAAAACATCAGCCAGAAAGCATAGGAGCTGAGAAGTGGTCTGTGGTCACCACCTGCAGAACAACTCCTTTATTGGGGGTGTCTTGCTAATTGCCTATACTTTCCACCTGTTGTCTATTCCATTTGCACAACAGCATGTGAAATTGATTGTCAATCAGTGTTGCTTCCTAAGTGGACAGTTTGATTTCACAGAAGTGTGATTGACTTGGAGTTACATGTGTTGTTTAAGTGTTCCCTTTATTTTTGTGAGCAGTGTATTTATCAAGCATTAGTAAACTAGAATTTCTATTAATAATACGTTTAATTTCGGTAGCTGATGTATTGTATTTTGTTACAAAAGTAAGGGAACCTTTTGGGTTTATTTCTCTGTGTTACTGAATTTGCAGTCCTATCTTTTTTAGGTACAAGGATTCTCTCTCTATCCATTAGATTCACTACGATTAACGTTTTTTCCAATAGACTTTTAGGGTACCCTTGTTTCAAAAATGAAGCAAACATTGCCTCTGCTTGTTTGGCATAGTCTGCATCATTGGAATAATTTCTGCGAACCCGCATGAACTGACCTTTCGGTATGTTGGCCTTCCAGCTCTTATGATGGCAACTATCAAAACGAAGATACTTATTACAATCCACATCCTTAGTATACGTGACAGTATGAACCTGATTGTCTATCACTTTTACAGTAATATCCAGAAAATTAAGAGTAGTGTGACTTGCTTGATGTGTAAACTTCAAATTAAAATCATTATTATTCAAGTGTTGAACTAAATTAGTGACCGTGGTGTAGTCCCCATCCCAAATTATAAATAAATCATCTATATACCGCCCAAAGAAGACCAAGTTCGCCCCATGTCCGCCACCCCACATGTGGCGCTCCTCAAAACGCCCCATAGAGAGGTTGGCAAAACTCGAGGCAAACTTGGTCCCCATGGCTGTGCCCTGTTACTGTAAAAAAAATTGTGAGTCAAACAAAAAATAATTATGTGATAGTATAAATTGTATGGATGATAATAAAAAGTTACGTAGCGACTCTGAAACAGTAAGATCTTGTTGTAAATAATATTGCACTACTAATATCCCCTTCTAGTTTGGGATATTAGTATAAAGTGCTTCAACATCACAAGTGATCATTTTATAGGTATCCTTCCAGACGATTTGATTTATTTTGCTCAAAAAGTCTGAGGTGTCTTTTAAATAAGATTGGAGTGACGTTACGTAACCTTGGAGATGTGCATCAACAAAAGAAGATAAATTAGTGGTTAGTGAACCTACACCAGAAATTATGGGTCAACCGGGTGGTGTGGTGATGTGTTTATTGATTTTTGGTAAATGATAATATATAGGAATAATGGGGTGCATTGAAAACAAAAAGTGCCATGTGTCTTTAGAAAAGATGTCATCCATAAGAGCTACAGCTAGGAGAGTTTTCAACTCCTTCTGATATATAGAGGTGGGATCATTTAATTACTTTTTATAGAAAAATTCATTATTCAACTGTCTTCGTGCTTTAAGAAGGTAGTCCTCTCTATTTTGTATCACTAGACCACCTCCTTTATCTGCCTGTCTAAAGACCAGATTAGTGTCAGATGTTAGTTTCTTTTGGGCTGCTCTCTCCTTCTTGGTGAGATTATCCTCATGGAACCACTTTTTTTTATCTCTAGATTCCACTTTTTGACATAATTTCCTGAAATTCTCCATTGTGGTAGAATAAAAACTTTCTACAAACGGTCCCTGATATTGAAGCGGGTAAAACGCAGAAGGTTTTTCTTTTTTAAATTCTTTTTTGGTATCTACATCATAAATCTTTACTGATGTTAATGCAACCTTATGATCCTCTGCACTTTCAGAGAGGAGGGGTTCCAATATTTCTAAGGGGATTTGGTCATTCATATCCAATACAATGGGGTTCCCTGTATATTCTTTTTTGTTTAGCTCTTTAATGGCAAAATACCTCTTTCGACTGAGAGTCCTAACAAACCTATTTAGGTCGACAAAAAGTCCAAACAGATCAGGTTTTGCAGAAGGGGCAAATTTAAGTCCCTTTTTAAGCAATGTCATCTCCAGTGCCGTAACTTGGTATGTGCGCTGTGTGCCTTGCACACAGCGCAGTATGAGCTGGGGTACATCCAGCTACCAACAAAGAGGGAGGGAGAGGCAGCGGGCACAGGACAGCGCTGCCTGCAGTAGAGAAGAGCAGGCAGCGCTGAAGATGGAGAGCAACTATTACCAAAGGTATAGGATCGGGCGCTGGCGGTGCTGCAACTCTAATGCTGCTGCTATAACTAGTGGGATAGTCACACCCAAACAATGACAAAGAAAGGAAAACAAAAAATAGCAGCGCTAGTGTGATAATACCACATATGAAGGATTGAGTGATAAAAACTTCACATTTAATATAATAGCAAATTAAGCCACATTAAAAACATATATACCAAGCTCATATATTAGATGAATTAAAAACTGAGGGTCTCAATTTAGCTGCCTATAATGATGTAGTCCGTTCCTATATGGTAAACTGGATATGCAGATGGGTGGATTGTGTGAAAATGGACTGACAGCGCAGTCAAGCCAGAACAACTTTACCAGAACCGTTAGAGGTGAAGTCCCTTGGATATCTTTGATGTAATTCAAGTGTCCAATTGTGGGGTCCTCATTAAGTTACGGTGTCCTCCTCATGGAGGTGAAAAGTTGGTAGATTTCAAAGCTTTAGTCACCGCGATTTTTCTGCTCCAATCAAAGTCCAGTTTTGGTCCGGATATACACAGGCAGTAAAGATGAATCAGATGATGACACAGTGAAATCTCTCACGCATTTCGCTGCAGGCAGTGCAGCTTTGTCAAAGGATGTTTGTGTAACTGAGCTGGTCAGATATTTATACCATTGCTAATCAACAAACAATCTACAGCTGTTCACTCAATCCTTCCAATAATTAAAAAACTATACAAAACATATAGAAATCACTATAATCACACAGTATATATACTCCAAGGACAGACTCAGATAGTGGGATTCTATTTTTTATTTCATATCGCAAATAGAGAACCTTATTTTGAAAAAATAATAAAATCCTGTTCTAAATACTTCCGGGTCAATTTGACATGTGACACTGGTCCCTCGTCAGCATATTCAGCTGCTGATTCAGATTTTTACATATATGACAACTTCTGTTTGTGTTTTATATATATATATATATATATATATAGGTCTTTGAATTCAAACATAAATATAGAATAAGTAACATATATTCCAGCTAAATCCTACGCAATCATTGGCCACTTCCGGGTTCATAATCTCATTGCATTTCCGCTCTGTGGAGCGCATCGTAGTTCCGCTATTTGCATTTCCGCTCTGTGGAGCGCATCGTGGTTCCGCTATCTCATATAAATGAGAAAGCAATTGCCCACTAATCTGTGACTCCCGGTCACATGACCGCCCTCAGGGCCGGTCACGAGGCCGGAAGAGAAGATGCCAATGTATGTTGCTGGAACATATACTCCCTAGTCACGTGACCGCCACACGGCCGATCACGTGACAATGAGGGGCTGACATACTGCAGCCAATCAAAGGGTTCTGAGAATATATCTGTTTGGTAAAGTCTGTTGTCATGGCGACTAACAGTTATTTGTTTTCATTTATAGAGCCTAAAATCTTGAAAGTATAATCACTGTTCTTTTACAAACAATGGATAGAGAAGTGTTTCTGAAAATAAAATAAAATACATACTATATCCAACTATATGCTACTAAATACAACTATTTCTCTATTACTCATAGTATACAGTCACCATGGTTTTTCATGTGTTACTACACACTATAGTTATATAGATCAAATATTTATAGAAGAAGGGAAGATAAACAAATAGTCGTTCAACACATACTTTTTGTAATTCGGGATGGAAATACCTCCTTAATCTCTAAACATTAACATATGTGATAGGAATTTAACTCCGTCAGCCCATTATTTTGATATATTTTATACTAATTAATAAGCTTTAGCCATATCAATATTTCAACAAATAGTATAAATTTTATCTCGAAAAGGTCAGACTTTTAAATGAGGAGGGCCCTTCCTCTAGGGTTGATCCTCATAGCTACTACACTCAGATAATAGTGTTTAGTTCCACTGACTCATTAAGGCCCTCGGGAAAAATACTAATCATCTGGTACATCCAAAAGACCTCTTGTCTACATAAATTCTTATATCTGTCACCACCACGTTTGGTTTGAGGAATAAATTCAAGACCCATGAGTTTCAGGCATTTCGGATTCCCCTCATGAGCAGCATCATAATGTTTTGACACACTATGTGTCTGAATGAATACGTTTAACAATATTCCTCCTATGTTCTAGGAACCGTATCTTGAGTGCACGTGTTGTACGTCCTATATATTTTTTCCCACAGCCACATACTAGCATATAGATAACATATGGTGTGTCGCAATTAATAAAACTTCTCAATTCAAATGGGTTCTTAATACTTTCTATAATAACTTTCCTTATCCGATTAGCTATATAATTGCAGGTTATGCATTTGTTTCTACCACATTTGTAACACCCTTTGATTTTCTCCGAATGTTCTTTCAACCAATCACTACCACTTTCACCATCTTTACTGCTTTCTGTCAGAGTTTTCAAACAACTGGGAGCCAGCAAGTTTTTAAGGGATTAATTTTTACGAAAGATGAACCTAGGTTCAGAATTCAATAAAGGAAGAAGTAGGGGATCCTGTGTCAAAATCCCATAATTTTTTGAGACAATTTTTCTAATCTCAGAATGACAAGTGTTATAAATTGAAATAAAAGATATTTCCTCCATTTGTACTCTCTTGGTATCCATAGTTTTTTTTCGGTACCAGTAGGTCATCTCTCTTTCTGTTCCTGACCTCTTCTAACGCTGAATCCACCCGTGATTTGGGGTAACCCCTATTTAGAAAAGCATCTGACATCTCTTTAGCTTGTATGTTGAAGGAGGTGAGGTCAGAACAATTTCTACAGAGTCTTAACAGTTGACTCTTAGGGATGCTCTTCTTCCAAGGCATATAATGACTACTCTTGAAATGCAAATAAGCATCTGTCCCCACTTCCTTCATGTAATTCGTGGTGAAGATTTTGTTGTCTCTGATCTCCAGGGAGACATCCAAAAATTCATCTTGTGAGAGTGAAAAGTTTGTGTGAAACTTAAATTAAAAGAATTAGAATTTAAATAAGTGACAAAACGTGAGGCTGATGTGGTATCCCCATCCCAAATAATAAACAGATCATCTATATAACGGCCATAGAGAACCAGGCTAAGGGGATTTGGTCATTCATATCCAATACAATGGGGTTCCCTGTATATTCTTTTTTGTTTAGCTCTTTAATGGCAAAATACCTCTTTCGACTGAGAGTCCTAACAAACCTATTTAGGTTGACAAAAAGTCCAAACAGATCAGGTTTTGCAGAAGGGGCAAATTTAAGTCCCTTTTTAAGCAATGTCATCTCCAGTGCCGTAACTTGGTATGTGCGCTGTGTGCCTTGCACACAGCGCAGTATGAGCTGGGGCGCATCCAGCCACCAACAGAATGTAACTGTATACACCATCTCCACCGCCTTTCCCCCCAAAGCCGGTGTTAAATCAGCAGCGCGGAAAACACCCCCGGGACACTGGAGGCGGAGGGAGAGGCAGCGGGCACAGGACAGCGCTGCCTGCAGTAGAAAAGAGCAGGCAGCGCTGAAGATGGAGAATGCCATGCCGCCCCTGTCAGCCGCCACAGGTCGGATCTTCACCGATCCGAGCTGCAGCGCTCCCGGATCCCTGCGGCACTGGCAGGCAAAATCGTAGCCGCCAGCGCCGCATAGAAGACAGGACAGGGCAGCTGAGCGCAGCAGGAGGCGGAGGAAGTGGCCAGCCTGCTGCGCTTATAGATGTTGCTCCCGTCCCTGCTGTAGCTCCGCCGGGCACCCACATGCGATGCGCCGGCTCTCGTCCCTGCTGCTGCCAGGCTCCCACATTGTGGGGTGCACGGTGCACCCGGTTCCTGCCGCCGCTAGAGCAATGCAGTGCACCTAGTGGTCTGGTAGGCTTTCATATGAATTCAAAATCATCATACATATATGTTCCTCTGCCACCCTGCACAACCCCCTCTCACCCTGCGTCCTCTCTCACCCTGTACACCCCCCTCTCACCCTGCATCCTCTCTCACCCTGTACGCCCCCCTCTCACCCTGCGTCCTCTCTCACCCTGTACACCCCCCTCTCACCCTGCGTCCCCTCTCACCCTGCGTCCTCTCTCAACCTGTACACCCCACTCTCACCCTGCACAACCCCCTCTCACCCTGCATCCTCTCTCACCCTGTACACCCCCCTCTCACCCTGTACACCCCCCTCTCACCCTGCACAACCCCCTCTCGCCGGGCGTCCTCTCTCACCCTGTACAACCCCATCCCCTTGTACACCGCCCTCTCACCCTGCGTCCTCTATTACCCCTCTCACCGCTCTCACCATGCACAACCCCCTTTCACCGGGCGTCTTCTCTCACCCTGTAGACCCCCCTCTCACCCTGTACAACCCCCTCTCACCCTGCATCCTCTCACCCTGTACGCCCCCCTCTCACCCTGCGTCCCCTCTCACCCTGCGTCCTCTCTCACCCTGTACACCCCCCTCTCACCCTGCGTCACCTCTCACCCTGCGTCCTCTCTCACCTTGTACACCCCCCTCTCACCCTGCGTCCCCTCTCACCCTGCGTCCTCTCTCACCCTGTACACCCCTCTCTCACCCTGTACACCCCCCTCTCACCCTGCACAACCCCCTCTCGCCGGGCGTCCTCTCTCACCCTGTACAACCCCATCCCCTTGTACACCCCCCTCTCACCCTGCGTCCTCTATTACCCCTCTCACCGCTCTCACCATGCACAACCCCCTTTCACCGGGCGTCTTCTCTCACCCTGTATACCCCCCTCTCACCCTGTACAACCCCGTCTCACCCTGCATCCTCTCACCCTGTACGCCCCCTCTCACCCTGCGTCCCCTCTCACCCTGCGTCCTCTCTCACCTTGTACACCCCCCTCTCACACTGTACACCCCCCTCTCACCCTGCGTCCTCTGTTCCCGCTCTCACCCCCTCTCACCCTGCACAACCCCCTCTCACCCTGCGTCCTCTCTCACCCTGCACACCCTCTCTCACCCTGCATCCTCTCTCACCCTGCAAACCCCCCTCTCACCCTACATCCTCTCCCAACCTGTACACCCCCCTCTCACCCTGCATCCTCTCCCACACTGCACACCCCCCTCTCACCTGGTGCCGCTCTCCCACCCTGCAACCCTCTCCCACGCAGTGTCCCAATCCCCAATATGTCCCTCTCCCACCCTGCATCCTCTCCCACCCAGCATCCCTCCCTTCTTCTGTCCCGCTCCCTATTATGTCCTCCTCCCACACAATGCCCCCATCCCCCTCTGTCCTTCTTCCATCATGTGTCCTCCCTCTCATCCAGTGCCTCTTAAGGGCACGCCCCTTTTTCAGCGCACGTGCCTTTGACGTGCGCAACAGTATACCCCAGAGTGGAAACTATACCCCTTTAAATTTCCATACCCTCACTTCAAAATTCCCACTCCGACCACTATATATATATATATATATATATATATATATATATATATATATATATCTGGGCAGCGGGCACAGGACAGCGCTGTCTGCAGTAGAGGAGAGCAGGCAGCGCTGACCATGGAGAGTATACTGCTGCGATGCAGAGAGAATGGGGAGACAGGAAATAAGGAAGAGGCAGCAGGACAGCTCTGGAGACTGGTGAGTTAAGTGAGCGCAATGTAATGTGTAAAAAAGGGGACGCTGTCTGCCGTAATGTGTAAAAAGGGGACTCTGTCTACCGTAATGTGTGAAAAGGGGACGCTGTCTGCCGAAATGTGTAAAAAAGGGGATGCTGTCTGCCGTAATGTGTAAAAAGGGGACGCTGTCTGCCGTAATGTGTAAAAATGGGGACGCTGTCTGCCGTAATGTGTAAAAGGGGCTCTACCTGGTGTAGTGGCGCTACTGTGCAGTGTAATTTGATAATGGAGACTACTGTGGACCGTAGTATGAATTGGTATTATTTTGTGGCCACGCCCCTTCCCATGAAGCCGCGCCCCTATATATTTTTTGCGCACCTCTGGCGCGCACTGCCCCTATCTTGCATTGGGGGGGCGCCAATGCCGTTTCTTGCACACAGCGCTAAAATGCCTAGTTACGGTACTGGTCATCTCATCAGTAGAAATAGATTTATCTGAGAGATTAAAGACACCAGTGGGGCTTATCTCCTCCTGAAGTTCTTGTTTGGAATTCTTGTTGTATTTACCCTCTACATCCTCTCTTTCTTCTTCTACTTCCTCTCTTCCCCTTTTTCCATTCCACCTTACTTCGTAGTCCTCTCTCCCTCGAAACTGCGGGGACCTTTGATGGTTTGTGTGTTGTCCCCTCTCTAAAAAACGTGATGGATGTCGAGTTACGGGGGACTTCCTATTCTCACCTCTGGGGGGAGAGGAGGATCCAGAAGCCTGGGCCACTTTATCATTAAGTGGCTGAAATCTGTTATACGTAGGGACCTCGTATGGTTGGATGCCTCTTCTATTAGTTTGGTACTGTCTCCGACCCCTTTGTGATGTATCTCTCTGTCTGTAATAATGTGGTCTTTGTGGGCTAGGATGTTGTATATGATAACCCATATTGAAGGAGTAGTGGCAACCTCTCTTATAATTTCTAGTTTCAGAAAGGTCCCTAGAGGATACCAGATGAGTGGGTACAGTGTCAGACTGGGGCATGAAGGGCCCACCAGGGGAATGCAGTGATAGGGGCCCATACTTAAGGGTGTGACCAGCCTCCACATAGGCTTGAAATACACAATAGTCTAGTGCAGTGTAATGCAACATATCTACCATGTATAATACAAGTGCACAGTCTGGAATCTGATCCCTAGAGGAAGGAGTGGGCCCTCAGGCAGGGGGGCTTACCGGTGGTTTCCCTGGTACCCCTGTGGGCCAGTCCGACCCTGAGTGGGTATTCTATACTTTTTATTGTATGTGCGAATTTGATTCCTATCGTAATCTTCCTTATCTCTGTGTAATTTCTCATCCTTTCTATTTATTAATTCTTTTTCAAAGTCCTCTACTCTGCAATTGATTCTATTATCTCTCACTTCAAAACCTGGATGTTGTGAGAATTTCTTTAGATAACCGTATACTTGATCAATATCATTCTGTATTTCTAACACCTTGGGGTATATTTACAAAAATTCGTATTAGTACCGATTTGGAGGGAGATTCATCACGAATGACATCAAATGTGTAATTGTGCAACTTTTTGATTTTTTTACGCCTCATTTACTAAGCTGCCGTATTTTACATTTTCGTGTTTTCCGATGTCGATGTCATTCGTTTTTTTTTGGCAAACACGTGGATTATACAAAGAAAACAAGCAACACTGGATTATGTGAGTATAAATTTATTCACAGGTACCCTGAGGATTCTACATGGTGAAGAGGACCGAGCCTCATGGGAACATAGGTAAGTATGTATGTTTGGAGGTGTGCATGTATGTAATAAACTTATACTTTCACGGTGTGTGTGTCCTGGTTTTTTGGGGGTATTTTTTTAGTAGTAGTACTACAGGTACCAGCGGGTCCGGTTTTCCACCGCATGCTGGTACTTGTGGTTCTCCAAGTACCAGCTTGCCGGGGAGGCTTGCTGGGACTTGTAGTACTGCTACTAAAAACAATATTCAAATTTTTTACACTTGGCTATCAGCCCCCCATCCGCCGCCCTTGGATGGGGGGGACAGCCTCGGGCTTCACCCCTGGCCCTTGGGTGGCTGGAGGGGGGACCCCTTGATTTAAGGGGTTCCCACTCTTCCAGGGTACCCCGGCCAGGGGTGACTAGTTGGGTATGTAATGCCAGGGCCGCCGGGACCACTATAAAAGTGTCCACCGGCTGTGGCATTATGTACCTGACTAGTGGAGCCCAGTGCTGGTTTAAAAAATACGGGGGACCCCTACGCTTTTTGTCCCCGGTATTTTTTGAACCAGGACCAGGCGCAGAGCCCGGTGATGGTTGATGAAATATGGGGGAACCCCTGTCATTTTTTTCCCCATATTTTGTCAACCAGGACCGGCTCAAAGAGCCCGAGGCTGGTTTTGCTTAGGAGGGGGGACCCCATGCATTTTTTTTTTTCTAATTTTACATCATTTCCCAATCATTCCCACTGATAACCATGCACGGATATCATGGATCCGTGCATGACTATCAGAACACGGTAAAAAAAAGCAGGTCTGTTTTAAAACTGCTTTTTTTTCGATTTGTATTTTTTCACGGCAGTGTTTGGCTATTGCCGGCAGTGTTTGTGAAATACAAATTTTAGTAAATTACCGAGTTCTATCAAATAACAGGCGTATTTGTCCAAGCATGAGGCTTCCAGAATAACCCAAGGCTTCAGACACGAGGTGTCAAACCAGTCCCTAGACTGACTTAACAGACATGCCGCATGGTACTTTTCTATATCTGGGAAAGCTACCCCACCAGACAGTTTAGGACGAACAAGAGTTTTCTTAGCAATTTTCGATCTAGAGCCTCCCCACACATATCTGGTCAGGACCTGGTTAAATTTATTATAGAAGAGTCTGGGAAGGGGCCTTGGTATGGCGCGAAACAGGTACATTAATTTCGGTAATAGGACCATCTTTGCAGCAGCAATCCTACCCAACCAAGACACCTCCTGCAGCATCCACTCCCCAGTCAGCTCAGTAAACGCTTTTAATAACGGGGCATAATTACTAGAGATGAGCGGGTTCGGTTTCTCTGAATCCGAACCCGCCAGAACTTCATGTTTTTTTTCACGGGTCCGAGCGACTCGGATCTTCCCGCCTTGCTCGGTTAACCCGAGCGCGCCCGAACGTCATCATGACGCTGTCGGATTCTCGCGAGGCTCGGATTCTATCGCGAGACTCGGATTCTATATAAGGAGCCGCGCGCCGCCGCCATTTTCACACATGCATTGAGATTGATAGGGAGAGGACGTGGCTGGCGTCCTCTCCGTTTAGAATAGATTAGAGAGACACTTGATTTACTAATTTTGGGGAGCATTAGGAGTACTCAGTACAGTGCAGAGTTTTGCTGATAGTGACCACCAGTTTTATTTATAATCCGTTCTCTGCCTGAAAAAAGCGATACACAGCACACAGTGACTCAGTCACATACCATATCTGTGTGCACTGCTCAGGCTCAGGCCAGTGTGCTGCATCATCTATTATCTATATATAATATTATATATATCTGTCTGACTGCTCAGCTCACACAGCTTATAATTGTGGGGGAGACTGGGGAGCACTACTGCAGTGCCAGTTATAGGTTATAGCAGGAGCCAGGAGTACATAATATATTATATAGTGAGTGACCACCAGACACACAGTGCAGTTTATTTAATATATCCGTTCTCTGCCTGAAAAAAGCGATACACACAGTGACTCAGTCAGTCACATACCATATCTGTGTGCACTGCTCAGGCTCAGGCCAGTGTGCTGCATCATCTATATATATTATATATCTGTCTGACTGCTCAGCTCACACAGCTTATAATTGTGGGGGAGACTGGGGAGCACTACTGCAGTGCCAGTTATAGGTTATAGCAGGAGCCAGGAGTACATAATATTATATTAAAATTAAACAGTGCACACTTTTGCTGCAGGAGTGCCACTGCCAGTGTGACTAGTGACCAGTGACCTGACCACCAGTATATATAATATTAGTAGTATACTATCTCTTTATCAACCAGTCTATATTAGCAGCAGACACAGTACAGTGCGGTAGTTCACGGCTGTGGCTACCTCTGTGTCGGCACTCGGCAGCCCGTCCATAATTGTATATACCACCTAACCGTGGTTTTTTTTTCTTTCTTTATACATACATACTAGTTACGAGTATACTATCTCTTTATCAACCAGTCTATATTAGCAGCAGACACAGTACAGTGCGGTAGTTCACGGCTGTGGCTACCTCTGTGTCGGCACTCGGCAGCCCGTCCATAATTGTATATACCACCTAACCGTGGTTTTTTTTTCTTTCTTTATACATACATACTAGTTACGAGTATACTATCTCTTTATCAACCAGTCTATATATTAGCAGCAGACATAGTACAGTGCGGTAGTTCACGGCTGTGGCTACCTCTGTGTCGGCACTCGGCAGCCCGTCCATAATTGTATATACCACCTAACCGTGGTTTTTTTTTCTTTCTTTATACATACATACTAGTTACGAGTATACTATCTCTTTATCAACCAGTCTATATATTAGCAGCAGACACAGTACAGTGCGGTAGTTCACGGCTGTGGCTACCTCTGTGTCGGCACTCGGCAGCCCGTCCATAATTGTATATACCACCTAACCGTGGTTTTTTTTTCTTTCTTTATACATACATACTAGTTACGAGTATACTATCTCTTGATCAACCAGTCTATATATTAGCAGCAGACACAGTACAGTGCGGTAGTTCACGGCTGTGGCTACCTCTGTGTCGGCACTCGGCAGCCCGTCCATAATTGTATATACCACCTAACCGTGGTTTTTTTTTCTTTCTTTATACATACATACTAGTTACGAGTATACTATCTCTTTATCAACCAGTCTATATTAGCAGCAGACACAGTACAGTGCGGTAGTTCACGGCTGTGGCTACCTCTGTGTCGGCACTCGGCAGCCCGTCCATAATTGTATATACCACCTAACCGTGGTTTTTTTTTCTTTCTTTATACATACATACTAGTTACGAGTATACTATCTCTTTATCAACCAGTCTATATATTAGCAGCAGACACAGTACAGTGCGGTAGTTCACGGCTGTGGCTACCTCTGTGTCGGCACTCGGCAGCCCGTCCATAATTGTATATACCACCTAACCGTGGTTTTTTTTTCTTTCTTTATACATACATACTAGTTACGAGTATACTATCTCTTTATCAACCAGTCTATATATTAGCAGCAGACACAGTACAGTGCGGTAGTTCACGGCTGTGGCTACCTCTGTGTCGGCACTCGGCAGCCCGTCCATAATTGTATATACCACCTAACCGTGGTTTTTTTTTTCTTTCTTTATACATACATACTAGTTACGAGTATACTATCTCTTTATCAACCAGTCTATATATTAGCAGCAGACACAGTACAGTGCGGTAGTTCACGGCTGTGGCTACCTCTGTGTCGGCACTCGGCAGCCCGTCCATAATTGTATACTAGTATCCAATCCATCCATCTCCATTGTTTACCTGAGGTGCCTTTTAGTTGTGCCTATTAAAATATGGAGAACAAAAATGTTGAGGTTCCAAAATTAGGGAAAGATCAAGATCCACTTCCACCTCGTGCTGAAGCTGCTGCCACTAGTCATGGCCGAGACGATGAAATGCCAGCAACGTCGTCTGCCAAGGCCGATGCCCAATGTCATAGTACAGAGCATGTCAAATCCAAAACACCAAATATCAGTAAAAAAAGGACTCCAAAACCTAAAATAAAATTGTCGGAGGAGAAGCGTAAACTTGCCAATATGCCATTTACCACACGGAGTGGCAAGGAACGGCTGAGGCCCTGGCCTATGTTCATGGCTAGTGGTTCAGCTTCACATGAGGATGGAAGCACTCAGCCTCTCGCTAGAAAAATGAAAAGACTCAAGCTGGCAAAAGCAGCACAGCAAAGAACTGTGCATTCTTCGAAATCCCAAATCCACAAGGAGAGTCCAATTGTGTCGGTTGCGATGCCTGACCTTCCCAACACTGGACGTGAAGAGCATGCGCCTTCCACCATTTGCACGCCCCCTGCAAGTGCTGGAAGGAGCACCCGCAGTCCAGTTCCTGATAGTCAGATTGAAGATGTCAGTGTTGAAGTACACCAGGATGAGGAGGATATGGGTGTTGCTGGCGCTGGGGAGGAAATTGACCAGGAGGATTCTGATGGTGAGGTGGTTTGTTTAAGTCAGGCACCCGGGGAGACACCTGTTGTCCGTGGGAGGAATATGGCCGTTGACATGCCAGGTGAAAATACCAAAAAAATCAGCTCTTCGGTGTGGAGGTATTTCACCAGAAATGCGGACAACAGGTGTCAAGCCGTGTGTTCCCTTTGTCAAGCTGTAATAAGTAGGGGTAAGGACGTTAACCACCTCGGAACATCCTCCCTTATACGTCACCTGCAGCGCATTCATAATAAGTCAGTGACAAGTTCAAAAACTTTGGGTGACAGCGGAAGCAGTCCACTGACCAGTAAATCCCTTCCTCTTGTAACCAAGCTCACGCAAACCACCCCACCAACTCCCTCAGTGTCAATTTCCTCCTTCCCCAGGAATGCCAATAGTCCTGCAGGCCATGTCACTGGCAATTCTGACGAGTCCTCTCCTGCCTGGGATTCCTCCGATGCATCCTTGCGTGTAACGCCTACTGCTGCTGGCGCTGCTGTTGTTGCCGCTGGGAGTCGATGGTCATCCCAGAGGGGAAGTCGTAAGCCCACTTGTACTACTTCCAGTAAGCAATTGACTGTTCAACAGTCCTTTGCGAGGAAGATGAAATATCACAGCAGTCATCCTACTGCAAAGCGGATAACTGAGGCCTTGGCATCCTGGGTGGTGAGAAACGTGGTTCCAGTATCCATCATTACTGCAGAGCCAACTAGAGACTTGTTGGAGGTACTGTGTCCCCGGTACCAAATACCATCTAGGTTCCATTTCTCTAGGCAGGCGATACCGAAAATGTACACAGACCTCAGAAAAAGAGTCACCAGTGTCCTAAAAAATGCAGCTGTACCCAATGTCCACTTAACCACGGACATGTGGACAAGTGGAGCAGGGCAGGGTCAGGACTATATGACTGTGACAGCCCACTGGGTAGATGTATGGACTCCCGCCGCAAGAACAGCAGCGGCGGCACCAGTAGCAGCATCTCGCAAACGCCAACTCTTTCCTAGGCAGGCTACGCTTTGTATCACCGCTTTCCAGAATACGCACACAGCTGAAAACCTCTTACGGCAACTGAGGAAGATCATCGCGGAATGGCTTACCCCAATTGGACTCTCCTGTGGATTTGTGGCATCGGACAACGCCAGCAATATTGTGTGTGCATTAAATCTGGGCCAATTCCAGCACGTCCCATGTTTTGCACATACCTTGAATTTGGTGGTGCAGAATTTTTAAAAAAACGACAGGGGCGTGCAAGAGATGCTGTCGGTGGCCAGAAGAATTGCGGGACACTTTCGGCGTACAGGCACCACGTACAGAAAACTGGAGCACCACCAAAAACTACTGAACCTGCCCTGCCATCATCTGAAGCAAGAAGTGGTAACGAGGTGGAATTCAACCCTCTATATGCTTCAGAGGTTGGAGGAGCAGCAAAAGGCCATTCAAGCCTATACAATTGAGCACGATATAGTAGGTGGAATGCACCTGTCTCAAGTGCAGTGGAGAATGATTTCAACGTTGTGCAAGGTTCTGATGCCCTTTGAACTTGCCACACGTGAAGTCAGTTCAGACACTGCCAGCCTGAGTCAGGTCATTCCCCTCATCAGGCTTTTGCAGAAGAAGCTGGAGGCATTGAAGAAGGAGCTAAAAGGGAGCGATTCCGCTAGGCATGTGGGACTTGTGGATGCAGCCCTTAATTCGCTTAACAAGGATTCACGGGTGGTCAATCTGTTGAAATCAGAGCACTACATTTTGGCCACCGTGCTCGATCCTAGATTTAAAGCCTACCTTGGATCTCTCTTTCCGGCAGACACAGGTCTGCTGGGGTTGAAAGACCTGCTGGTGACAAAATTGTCAAGTCAAGCGGAACGCGACCTGTCAACATCTCCTCCTTCACATTCTCCCGCAACTGGGGGTGCGAGGAAAAGGCTCAGAATTCCGAGCCCACCCGCTGGCGGTGATGCAGGGCAGTCTGGAGCGACTGCTGATGCTGACATCTGGTCCGGACTGAAGGACCTGACAACGATTACGGACATGTCGTCTACTGTCACTGCATATGATTCTCTCAACATTGATAGAATGGTGGAGGATTATATGAGTGACCGCATCCAAGTAGGCACGTCACACAGTCCGTACTTATACTGGCAGGAAAAAGAGGCAATTTGGAGGCCCTTGCACAAACTGGCTTTATTCTACCTAAGTTGCCCTCCCACAAGTGTGTACTCCGAAAGAGTGTTTAGTGCCGCCGCTCACCTTGTCAGCAATCGGCGTACGAGGTTACATCCAGAAAATGTGGAGAAGATGATGTTCATTAAAATGAATTATAATCAATTCCTCCGCGGAGACATTGACCAGCAGCAATTGCCTCCACAAAGTACACAGGGAGCTGAGATGGTGGATTCCAGTGGGGACGAATTGATAATCTGTGAGGAGGGGGATGTACACGGTGATATATCGGAGGGTGAAGATGAGGTGGACATCTTGCCTCTGTAGAGCCAGTTTGTGCAAGGAGAGATTAATTGCTTCTTTTTTGGGGGGGGTCCAAACCAACCCGTCATATCAGTCACAGTCGTGTGGCAGACCCTGTCACTGAAATGATGGGTTGGTTAAAGTGTGCATGTCCTGTTTTGTTTATACAACATAAGGGTGGGTGGGAGGGCCCAAGGACAATTCCATCTTGCACCTCTTTTTTCTTTTCTTTTTCTTTGCATCATGTGCTGATTGGGGAGGGTTTTTTGGAAGGGACATCCTGCGTGACACTGCAGTGCCACTCCTAGATGGGCCCGGTGTTTGTGTCGGCCACTAGGGTCGCTAATCTTACTCACACAGTCAGCTACCTCATTGCGCCTCTTTTTTTCTTTGCGTCATGTGCTGTTTGGGGAGGGTTTTTTTGAAGGGACATCCTGCGTGACACTGCAGTGCCACTCCTAGATGGGCCCGGTGTTTGTGTCGGCCACTAGGGTCGCTAATCTTACTCACACAGCTACCTCATTGCGCCTCTTTTTTTCTTTGCGTCATGTGCTGTTTGGGGAGGGTTTTTTGGAAGGGCCATCCTGCGTGACACTGCAGTGCCACTCCTAGATGGGCCCGGTGTTTGTGTCGGCCACTAGGGTCGCTAATCTTACTCACACAGCTACCTCATTGCGCCTCTTTTTTTCTTTGCGTCATGTGCTGTTTGGGGAGGGTTTTTTGGAAGGGACATCCTGCGTGACACTGCAGTGCCACTCCTAGATGGGCCCGGTGTTTGTGTCGGCCACTAGGGTCGCTTATCTTACTCACACAGCGACCTCGGTGCAAATTTTAGGACTAAAAATAATATTGTGAGGTGTGAGGTATTCAGAATAGACTGAAAATGAGTGTAAATTATGGTTTTTGAGGTTAATAATACTTTGGGATCAAAATGACCCCCAAATTCTATGATTTAAGCTGTTTTTTAGTGTTTTTTGAAAAAAACACCCGAATCCAAAACACACCCGAATCCGACAAAAAAAATTCGGTGAGGTTTTGCCAAAACGCGTTCGAACCCAAAACACGGCCGCGGAACCGAACCCAAAACCAAAACACAAAACCCGAAAAATTTCAGGCGCTCATCTCTAATAATTACACTCAATCAAGTTATCTTCTCTGGTTAAGTTAATTCCCAGGTATCTCAAGGAGCAGGACTTCCAGGCATATTTATACAAATCCTTCAACTTAGAGACCACAGTCGGAGATATATGGAGTGGGAGGGCTTCAGTTTTATTTGTATTTCTCTGACGTCCTAGTGGATGCTGGGAACTCCGTAAGGACCATGGGGAATAGCGGGCTCCGAAGGAGGCTGGGCACTCTAGAAAGATTTATGACTACCTGGTGTGCACTGGCTCCTCCCACTATGACCCTCCTCCAAGCCTCAGTTAGATCTTGTGCCCGGCCGAGGTTGGATGCACACTAGGGGCTCTCCTGAGCCCTTAGAAAGAAAGTATAGATTTAGGTTTTTTATTTTCAGTGAGACCTGCTGGCAACAGGCTCACTGCAGCGAGGGACTAAGGGGAGAAGAAGCGAACTCGCCTGCTTGCAGCCGGATTGGACTTCTTAGGCTACTGGACACCATTAGCTCCAGAGGGATCGACCGCAGGCCCAGTCCTTGGTGTTCGGTCCCGGAGCCGCGCCGCCGTCCCCCTTACAGAGCCAGAAGCAAGAAGAGGTCCGGAAAAACGGCGGCAGAAGACATCAGTCTTCACCAAGGTAGCGCACAGCACTGCAGCTGTGCGCCATTGCTCCTCATACACACTTCACACTCCGGTCACTGAGGGTGCAGGGCGCTTGGGGGGGGCGCCCTGAGCAGCAATAAAAACACCTTGGCTGGCAAAAATACCACAATATATAGCCCCAGAGGCTATATATGTGGTAAATACCCCTGCCAGAATCCAGAAAAAAGCGGGAGAATAGGCCGCGGAAAAGGGGCGGAGCTATCTCCCTCAGACACACTGGCGCCATTTTCTCTTCACAGTGCAACTGGAAGAAAGCTCCCCAGGCTCTCCCCTGTAGTTTTCAGGCTCAAATGGTAAAAAAGAGAGGGGGGGCACTAAATTTAGGCGCAATATTGTATATACAAGCAGCTATGGGGGAAAATTCACTCAGTTATAGTGTTAATCCCCTCATTATATAGCGCTCTGGTGTGTGCTGGCATACTCTCTCTCTGTCTCCCCAAAGGGCTTTGTGGGTCCTGTCCTCAGTCAGAGCATTCCCTGTGTGTGTGCGGTGTGTCGGTACAGCTGTGTCGACATGTTTGAGGAGGAGGCTTATATAGTGACGGAGCAGATGCCGATAAATGTGATGTCGCCCCCTGTGGGGCCGACACCAGAGTGGATGGTTAGGTAACAGGTATTAACCGACAGTGTCAACTCCTTACATAAAAGGGTGGATGACGTAACAGCTGTGGGACAGCCGGCTTCTCAGCCCGTGCCTGCCCAGGCGTCTCAAAGGCCATCAGGGGCTCAAAAACGCCCGCTCATTCAGATGGCAGACACAGATGTCGACACGGAGTCTGACTCCAGTGTCGACAAGGTTGAGACATATACACAATCCACTAGGAACATCCGTGACTTGATCCCGGCAATAAAAATAATGTGTTACACATTTCTGATATTAACCTCTAAAAAGGGGGTTTTTATGTTTGGGGAGAAAAAGCAGGCAGTGTTTTGTTCCCCCATCAGATGAATGAATGAAGTGTGTGAAAAGCGTGGGTTCCCCCTGTTAAGAAACTGGTAATTTCTAAAAAGTTACTGATGGCGTACCTTTTCCCGCCAGAGGATAAGTTACGCTGGGAGATATCCCCTAGGGTGGATAAGGCGCTCACACGGTTGTCAAAATAGGTGGCACTGCCATTTTAGGAACGGCCACTTTGAAGGTACCTGTTGATAAAAAGCAGGAGGCTATCCTGAAGTCTGTATTTACACACTCAGGTACTAGACTGAAACCTGCAGAGCGTGCTGCTGCAGCGTGGTCGGTGACCCTGTCAAACATACTAGTTTGCTAACATGAGAACATATTAAAGACGTCGTCTTATATATGAGGAATGCACAGAGGGATATTTTGCCGGCTGGCATCCAAAATGAATGTAATGTCCATTCTGTCAGGAGGGTATTAGAGACCTGTCCCTGGACAGGTGATGCTGACCTTAAAAGGCGCATAGAGATTCTGCCCTATAAGGGTAAGGAATTATTTGGGGATGGTCTCTGGGACCTCGTATCCGCAGCAACAGCTGGGAAGAAATATTTTGACCTCAGTTTTCCTCACAGACTAAGAAAGCACTGTATTATCAGGTACAGTCCTTTCGGCTTCAGAAAAGCAAGCGGGTCAAAGGCGCTTCCTTTCTGTACAAAGACAAGGGAAGAGGGAAAAAGCTGCACCAGTCAGCCTGTTCCCAGAATCATAATTCTTCTCTCGCTTCCTCTGAGTCCACAGCATGACGCGGGGGCTCCACAGGTGTAGCCAGGTACGGTGGGGGGCCGTCTCAAAAGTTTCAGCGATCAGTGGGCTCGCTCACAGGTAGATCCATGTTTCATTCAAGTAGTATTTCAGGGGTACAAGCTGGAATTCGAGATGTCTTCCCCCCGCCGTTTCCTCAAATATGCCTTGCCGACAACTCCCTCAGGCAGGGAGGCTGTGCTAGAGGCAATTAATAAGCTGTATTCCCAGCAGGTAATACTTAAGGTGCCCCTACTTCAACAAGGACGGGGTTACTATTCCACACGGTTGGGGTACCGAAACCGCATGGTTCGGTGTGACCCTTCTTTATATTTAAAATCCTTGAACACATGCATAAAAAAATTCAAGTTTAAGATGGAATCGCTCAGAGCGGTTATTGCAAGCCTGGACGAGGGGGATTACATGGTATCCCGGGACATCATGGATGCTTACCTGCATGTCCCTATTTACTATCCTCGTCAGGAGTACCTCAGATTTGTGGTACAGGATTACCATTACCAAGTCCAGACTCTGCCGTTTGGACTGTACATGGCACCGAGGGTGTTACCAAGGTAATGGCCGGAATGGTGATACTCCTTCGAAAAAGGGGAGTTTTAATTATCCCGTACTTGGACAATCTCCTTATAAGGGCGAGGTCCAAGGAGCAGTTGCTAGTCGGGGTAGCACTATTTTGGAAAGTGCTACAACAGCACGGTTGGATTCTAAACAGTCCAGAGTCACAGCTGGTTCCTACGACACGTCTACTGTTCCTGGGGGTGGTTCTGGACACAGACCAGAAATAAGTGTTTCTCCCGGTGGTGAAAGCCAAGGAGCTGTCATCTCTAGTCAGAGACCTCCTGAAGCCAAAACAGTTATCGGTGCATCATTGCACGCGAGTCCTGGGAAAAATGTTAGCTTCCTACGAAGCAATCCCATTCGGCAGGTTCCATGCAAGAACTTTTCAGGGGGACCTGTTAGACAAGTGGTCCGGGTCGCATCTTCAGATGCATTAGGCTGATAACCCTGTCTCCAAGGACCAGGGTATCTCTACTGTAGTGGCTGCAGAGTGCCCATCTTCAAGAGGGCCGCAGGTTCGACATACAGGACTAGGTCCTAGTGACCATGGATGCCAGCCTTTGAGGCTGGGGGGCAGTCACACAGGGAAGAAACTTCCAGGGACTTTGGTCAAGTCAGGTGTCTTCCCTACATAAATATTCTGGAACAGAGGGCCATTTACAATGCCCTGAGTCAGGCAAGGCCTCTGCTTCAAAACTAGCCGGTCCTGATCCAATCAGACAACATCACGGCAGTCGCCCATGTAAACCAACAGGGCGGCACAAGAAGCAGGATGGCGATGGCAGAAGCCACAAGGATTCTCCGATGGGCGGAAAATCATGTGTTAGCACTGTCAGCAGTGTTCATTCCCGGAGTGGACAACTGGGAAGCAGATCTTCTCAGCAGACACGACTTCCACCCGAGAGTGTGGGGACTTCATCCAGAAGTCTTCCAAAGAATTGTACACCATTGGGAAAGGCCACAGGTGGAAATAAAGGCGTCCCGCCTCAACAAAAAGCTATAAAAGATATTGCGCCAGGTCAAGGGACCTTCAGGCGATAGCTGTGGACGTTCTGGTAACACCGTGGGTGTACCAGTCGTTTTATGTGTTCCCCCCTCTGCCTCTCATACCAAAGGTACTGAGAATAATAAGAAGGCGAGGAGTAAGAACGATACTCGTGGTTCCGGATTGGCCAAGAAGAGCCTGGTACCCAGAACTTCAAGAAAATGTATCAGAGGACCCATGGCCTCTGCCGCTCAGACAGGACCTGCTGCAGCAGGGGCCCTGTCTGTTCCAAGACTTACCGCGGCTACGTTTTGATGGCATGGCGGTTGAACGCCGGATCCTAAAGGAAAAGGGCATTCCGGAGGAAGTCATTCCTACGCTGATTCAAGCCAGGAAAGATGTAACTGCAAAACATTATCACCGCATATGGCGGAAATATGTTGCTTGGTGTGAGGCCAAAAAAGGCCCCAACAGAGGAATTTCAACTAGGTCGATTTCTGCATTTCCTACAAGCAGGAGTGTCTATGGGCCTAAAATTAGGCTCCATTAAGATACAGATCTCGGCTCTGTCGATTTTCTTCCAGAAAGCATTAGCTTCAGTACCTGAAGTTCAGACATTGTAAAAGGAGTGCTGCATATTCAGCCCCCGGTTGTGCCTCCAGTGGCACCTTGGGATCTCAACGTGGTGTTGAGTTTCTTAAAATCACATTGGTTTGAACCACTAAAAACCGTGGATCTAAAATATCTCACGTTGAAAGTGGTCATGTTATTGGCCTTGGTTTCGGCCAGGCGTGTATCAGAATTGGCGGCTTTGTCATATAAAAGTCCTTATCTGATTTTCCATATGGATAGGGCAGAATTGAGGACTCGTCCCCAGTTTCTCCCTAAGGTGGTATCAGCTTTTCACTTGAACCAACCTATTGTGGTGCCTGCGGCTACTAGGGACTTGGAGGATTCCAAGTTACTGGACGTAGTCAGGGCCTTGAAAAATTATGTTTCCAGGACGGCTAGAGTCAGAAAAATTGACTCGCTATTTATCCTGTATGCACCCAACAGGCTGGGTGCTCCTGCTTCTAAGCAGACTATCGCTCGCTGGATCTGTGACACGATTCAGCAGGCGCATTCTGCGGCTGGACTGCCGCATCTTAAATCAGTGAAAGCCCATTCCACAGGGAAGATGGGCTCATCTTGGGCGGCTGCCCGAGGGGTCTCGGCTTTACAACTTTGCCGAGCTGTTACTTGGTCAGGGGCAAACACGTTTGCAAAATTCTACAAAATTGATACCCTGGCTGAGGAGGACCTGGAGTTCTCTCATTCGGTGCTGCAGAGTCACCCGCACTCTCCCGCCCGTTTGGGAGCTTTGGTATAATCCCCATGGTCCTTACGGAGTTCCCAGCATCCACTAGGACGTCAGAGAAAATAAGATTTTACTCACCGGTAAATCTATTTCTCGTAGTCCGTAGTGGATGCTGGGCGCCCATCCCAAGTGCGGATTGTCTGCAATACTTGTATATAGTTATTGCCTAACTAAAGGGATATTGTTGAGCCATCTGTTGAGAGGCTCAGTTATATTTATACTGTTAACTGGGTATAGTATCACGAGTTATACGGTGTGATTGGTGTGGCTGGTATGAGTCTTACCCGGGATTCAAAATCCTTCCTTATTATGTCAGCTCGTCCGGGCACAGTGTCCTAACTGAGGCTTGGAGGAGGGTCATAGTGGGAGGAGCCAGTGCACACCAGGTAGTCATAAATCTTTCTAGAGTGCCCAGCCTCCTTCGGAGCCCGCTATTCCCCATGGTCCTTACGGAGTTCCCAGCATCCACTACGGACTACGAGAAATAGATTTACCGGTGAGTAAAATCTTATTTTAACTTATAAAAAGAAACATCTGAATAGCTTTGAAGGACGTCATGCAAAACTGGCAAGGAAGCTTCGGGGTCAGTTAGACATAGCAGAATATCGTCCGCAAACAAGCTAATTTTGTGAGAAATGCCCCCTATAACAGGGCCACTTATCGCGTCCCGAGATCTAATGCAGGCAGCCAAGGGTTCTATCACCAACGCAAAAATAAGAGGGGATAGCGGGCATCCCTGACGCGTGCCATTAGAGATATTGAAGGGTGATGAAAGGCATCCGTTAACAAGGACCCGTGCACTAGGAGACGAATAAAGAGCCAAGATAGAGTCTAAGATCCTTCCAGAGAAGCCAAATTTGTCCAGAGTTAATCTCATAAAATCCCAATTCAATCTATCGAACGCCTTTTCGGCGTCAAGAGACAAGACTAGGAGGGGTTCTCTTTTACCGGCAGAATGCTCAATCACATTAATCACCCTGCAGGTATTATCCGGGGCCTGTCTGTTTAAGACGAAACCCACTTGATCAGGGTGGATAAGAGAGGGGAGCAGAGGGCTGATACGGTTGGCAATTAATTTGGCATAAATTTTTAAATCCGTATTCAATTAAGCGATTGGTCTAAAATTTTGGACGGAGGTGGGGTTCTTTCCCGGTTTGGGAATGGTGATGATTTGAGCTTCCAGCATCTCTTTAGGGAAGTGGCCTGCCTCTGAGGCTTCATTAAACACCGACAAGAGCACCGGGGCCAAGCTCTCCCTAAAGGATTTATAGAAACCGGCAAGATAACCGTCGGGACCCGGGGCCTTATCCGCTGGGAGGAAGTCAATAGCCTTTTTGACTTCAGCTAAAGTCCAAGGCGCACTTAGAGAGCTACAAGACTCCAACGACAGCGAGGGGAGAGGAAAGTTGCTCAGAAAATTCTGGACATCTATGCCTGTAGGTTGAAAGGTAGAAGAGTCCCCCTTCAGGTTGTATAGTTTAGAGTAATAGGATGCAAAGACATCTGCAATTTCGTCAGGATCGTAGACTCTTTTACCCCTATCCGAATGGACAGTATGGATTTTTTCTTTAGCCTTCTTACCCCTCAGTTTCCTCGCCAGTAGCCTACCAGCCCTATTACCATAAACATAAAATTTTTGGTTCAGTCTATGTAGGTTGCGTTGAACCTCCGCTAGATAGAAAACATTCACCGCTTCCCTCGCTTTTTTCAATGACTTAAGAAGGGCTTTATCGTATGGGTGTGCCTTGTGGAGGTGACTGTAAGCTCAGCTTGTTCAAATTTTTTGCGATATGCCCTTTTAAGTTTAGCCGCTGTTTGAATTGCCGTCCCTCTTGTCACTGCTTTGAGGGCGCACCAGAATGTAAAGATAGACGTCTCCTGAGGAGAGTTCTCAGAAAGATAATAATCCAAGGTGGATTGGATCGCCTGCGTGGTCTCCGGCTGAAGAAGACTGAGTTTACCCAAGCGCCAGGGGGCCGGGGTAACCTTTCTATTATTTATATCCCATTCGATGAATAGTGGGGAGTGATCCGACCAGGACATGGGGAGGATGGAGATTTTACGGATGGACTGTAGAGTCCACTTATCTGCTAATGCTAGATCTATTCTAGAGTAGTATGCGTGCAACGAGGAATAAAATGTATAATCTCTATCCATTGGATGTTTAACGCGCCAGAGGTCTAAAAGATCATATTCCGCCAGTAGCTGGCTAAAGCCCTTTGCATTCCTATGGAGCTGACTATAGAGCGAGGGCCGCTTGCCAGAGTTATCAACTAAAGGGTCCAGAGTCAAATTAAAATCCCCCATTAAGAGTAAAGCACCCTTAGCCAATTGTTGCACCTTAGCGCAGAGTTTCCTGCAAAATGCTAGTTGCTTGGTGTTAGGGGCATAGCAAGAAACTAATGTCACCTCTTTGTTTTCAAGGGTACCAACTAGAATTAGAATTCTCCCCTCAGGGTCGCAATATTGCGAAGTGAGGGAAAACGCACAATGCTGAGATATCAAGATTGCCACCCCCGCCTTCTTAGCCGGCCCGTTAGCCAAATAGCAATGGGGAAATCTCCCATTAGTAAACCGTGGAGGGGCAGCTTTAATAAAATGAGTCTCTTGGACTGCTATGATTTGAGCTTTAAGTTTATGAAAATAATTAAGCGCTAATCTCCTCTTATGTGGTGAATTAAGCCCTTTTGCATTTATAGAGACAATGTTAACCATAATGTAAAACTGTCGGGGAATGCGTATCTATCAACAACCAACTGGCAGGCAAAAAGTGTGTGTAACATACCCGGACAAAAGGAGAGGAAAGGGAAAAGAAAGGACAAAAGAGAAAAAGGATTACAGAAAGAAAAAACAGAACATTAACCCCTCTCGGGGGCACATTTGGACACCTAACCATGCCGACTCAAAATTAAACGGTGGGGGGAGTGGTCAATCTGCCCACACCCGAACCTAAATTAAACTAAATGTAGTCCCTCATCACCCCATCTCTGGGCCCCCGACTGCCACCGGGGTTAAAGGAAACTCAGGTAGAATTCCCAGCCAACAAAGAAATGTGGGTGGCAGTCGGGGCAGCAGAGACAGACAGTAAACAGTGAAATAACGGTGAGGAAGCAACACTGAAAAACATTCTAGAAGCACTCAAAAAACGACATAAACAACCTCCTCAGATAATCGCCAAGGAGTTGGTGCAACATAGGAATATACGACATGACAAACTGATTAGAAAACATGAAAACAATGCAAGTGTAGTAAATCAAACAATACTCAAAGTTCTGCAGCCGACGAGGCCCAGTCCCGCTGAAGGCCCCGTTCGGGAGAGGTGTGTGTAGGAGAACTTGCAGAGTTCCATGATGCTAGGATCTTTTTACCCTCCTCGACGTTCGTTATAACAACTGTGGACCCCTCTCGAGAGATGAGCAACTTCGTAGGAAATCCCCATCTGTATAGAATGTTCTCGTTCCGCAGCAATGATGTGATGGGGTAAAGAGAGCGCCGTTTCGCCAAAGTAGCAGGGGACAAGTCCCCGAAAATCTGAAGTGAGCCCAAAGCCTCCGACGCAGCATCCGAGGGTCTAGCAGCTTTCAAGATTGCCTCATTCACTTGGAAATATTGTTGCCTCATAAGGACATCCCGGGGGACCCCTTCGGGAGCATTCCTGGCTTTTGGAAGCCTATGGATACGATCAATTAGGAAGTCCACTGGGCGGTTCGAAGGAAGGACACAAAAAATTGAGAGATCACGTCTGCGCTCGTCGAGAAATACAATAATTATGAAGATGAAGTTGAATGTACACAGTATCTAAAAGATAGTTTTCAGAGTATGTTGAATAATTGTGTCACGTGGTGTCGTTAAAACATGTAAACCTTTCTTTCTGTGATTTGAATAAATCAATGTCCTTGGTCGCGTCCACTACGGAGTATATTTCTCCTTAGAGGTGTCCCAAATAGTCGTTCTCCGGGTTTTCTCCTGTATTTGCGTCCGGGGTATCGGGATAGTTCTTATCCTCAATAATTGGAGACAAAGAGACAGGGAGAAAACCGCTGATAGTGTAGTAGACGTATTAAAATGGTAGAGGTGTCTTTAAATGAAATCTTTAACAAGATGGTGACTGCTGATTGCGTACCAGTACTCACGTGAAAGACGTGATGTACCCCTCGCGTAAAGGTATCTTTAGTGTTCTTATGGTTTTCTCCTCCTTCTCCAGACAGGATCCCTTATGGTTCTTGTCCTCGGGAGTGGAAAAGGAACAGTTGATAGTGTAGTAAGTTTTCTTAAAGGTGGAGTGTGTAAATGCTAAAGGCAATTCACTCCTCTAAATTCAAGATTTACAATGGGGGAGTGCGTACCGTACTCACATCCATAAAGGGGTGTGGAAAACACATAAAGGTATCTTTAGCTTGATATGTTGTCGTACACGGTCACACTCATGCAAGTTAGGTGGATAAGAGGAAAAATGGGCGTACCCGACTCACACTGCACAATGGGAGAACTTGTGTATAAGGGTATCTTTAAGACGGTCCCGCAGGTTCTAGATGCTTCTTATTCTAGGGTCCGTTCCTCTCGTATAATACATGAAGAGAAACGAGGCATAGTGTCATGGGGTGACACGTAAGATAATTTATTGTACAAAAACTTTTAAAACAACATTAAAAACTGCCGATGGACTCCAGGTAAGAGAGGGGGGTATACACGGGTGAAAAAGATGTTAATGTCCGGATTGTTCTCACCTTAGTAAGTACCGTCCCAAATCAGTCCCTGGTGGTCCTGGCCCTCACACCAACGCGTTTCGACTGAAGAAGTCTTTTTCAAGGTGTGTAATGAGGGCACAGGTATCATTATTTATACCCCCTAACAGGAAGTCATGTGGTGGGGGTGTGGTTACCAAATATCCAAATACATTATAGTATACATAAAAATACGATAGATTCTAAGAAACATGATAAGAAACACTTTAAATAGTAAAAATTGCTGTCAGCAACGTAAAAATGATGTTAGTACAGAAAGAAATGTGTTTAAAAGACATCGTCGCGTCACTTCCGGTATTTGGAACGCATGTGGTTCCGGAAGTGACGTCATTACAAGTGTTCTGAATGGTGGTGTGTTACCTGGAACTGTTGATAAATTATAGTTAAAGTATAGAAGGGGCGTTTATAGTTGGCCGCTGGGTATTGCTGGGAGCGTTCCCGGCGTCAGGGTGTACTGCGCTGCTGATTGTGGCGGTGGAACGCATGTACCGGAAGTGACGGTCATGAGTTCCACCTAGGGGGAGACGTACACTTCCGGTGAGGGTTTGCCCGCGTTTGCGTATTCGCTGTAGAATGAAGCGGTGGGACGCATGTACCGGAAGTAGCGGTCATGCGTTCCACCTGGGGGAGGAAAGTGTATTTCCGGTGAAGGGGTGCAGAGAGAAGTGCGTTCCAAGTGCTACAAATGGAACGCACGCGAACCCGGAAGTGACGGGAGGTGCCACAAACGTTCTCCTAGGAAGAGGAGCACAACCAAATAAATTAGGTTGCCGATATATATGAGAGGCAATAACAAGAATCAAATGATACAAATGTGGAATATAATAATGAAAAACAGTTTGAAACAAGATTATTATGCAAAATGATCTATTGAAAGTGTGTCTCCTTCAATGAAGGTGTAATTTATGAAACTGAAAAATTTATAAATAGGTAAAGTCCCAAAAAAAGGATGATGGTAAGGACGGATGAAAGAATATGATGATAACCATAGGGCTGTGATATCATAAATATGACGCCTTAACTCCGTCCGAGAGTGAAAGTGGGGTAAAATGAGTTCCCTGATGATATGGCTGGCAGAAGGTGTAAAGTTGGATCAGATGGGAAATTCGATGGTTAGGGGATAGTCCAGGGTACTTAAAGAAACCATTTGGTTTCAAATTCCAGGTTGAGGCCTTTAGGTTTCAAGGTACCTAGATTGAAGATGCTCCGCATTTCAGTTTGGGCAAGTCTTTCTTCAGTATTTCCCTTTCTCCAGTTTCCTGCCACTGCCTGAATGCCACAGAACAATGTTATCTCTGATGGTTTACAGTCATGTTCCTCTTTGAAATGGGCCGAGATTCCATGGGTGGGGAGACCTTTCTTGATGTTCCTGAGGTGCTCGCTCATTCTTTCCCTCAATTTTCTGGTCGTTCTTCCTACGTATTGTTTGTTGCATTTGCATTGTACTAAGTATACGACATTTTTGCTATCGCACGTGATAAATTCTTTAATGTCGTATTTTTTCTGATTGCTGGTAGATGTATAGCTGGTTATGGTGGATGTATTGCTTTTACAGTTGCGGCACATTGGACACTGGCCGCACCTATAGAAGCCCTTGCTCTTAATGGTGATGGTTCTCTTGGGGATCTCCAGTGCACTTTTTACAAGATGTTTGCGTAAATTGTTGGCCTTTCGGTATGTAAATCTTGGTTTATCCGATATGTATTGTTTGAGTATGGGATCCTGGAGTAATAGATCCAGTTTTTTCTTATGATATGTTCCAGCCCCTTATATTGGCTGCTATATTTAGTGATGAAGGTAACAGTATTAGCATCACTTCTCCGTCTTCGGTCTTCCGTAGATGTGGTTGGTTGAATCATCAGTTCCCTGTCAGCTTGCTGGTATTTTTCATATGGCACATCCAGTAGTTTGGTTCCGTACCCCTTTTTCTGAAATTGTTTTTTCATTGAAGTGCCTTGATTGTGATAATCCTGTAGTTTAGAGCAGTTCTTTCTTATCCTATGAAACTGGCTTCCAGGTACTGATGATAGCCAATTGGGATGGTGATTGCTGTTTATCGGAATAAATGAATTACAATCCGTGGGTTTAGTGTATGTTTTAGTATGTATCGCGCCTTCTTCTATAAATATAGATAAGTCAAGGAAATTCACAGATTCAGTGCTCTTCTGGTATGTGAGCTTTATGTTTCTGTTGTTAGTATTCAAAAGGTCGCAGAAGACGTCCAGCCGAGTTGGATCCCCCCTCCAAATGAAGAGGATGTCATCTATATAACGTTTCCATAGCACCAGGTTCGCCCCGAATTCATGGTCACTGAAGACTGATTTTTCTTCCCAATGAGCCATGAAGAGGTTGGCATAACTAGGGGCGAACCTGGTGCCCATGGCTGTGCCATGTAATTGGAGATAAAATGAGTTGTCAAACCAGGAAAAGTTATTGGTTAGAATAAATTCAATACTTTCCAAAATAAAGGTCTTTCGATCATGATCCATGGAATCTGCTTCTAAAAAATGCGATGTCGCTTCCAAACCGTGTTGATGACTAATGGCCGTATAAAGAGAGGTGACGTCTGCTGTGACAAGGATGAATTCCGGTGACCAACTAATGAGTTTTAATTCCTGCAGGACTGCTGTGGAGTCTTTGAGATAGGATCTGGTATTTTGTGCAAGAGGCTGTAAGATATGGTCAATGTACTGAGATAAATTCGAGGTGATTGATTCTGTGCCGGCTACTATAGGTCGACCCGGTGGATGTGTATTGTCTTTATGAATTTTGGGAAGGGTGTAAATGACTGGTAAAGACGGGTGTGGAATGATGATATAGTCCCGTTCTTTCTCAGTGATAACTTTTTTGCGTTCATATTTGGTCAGTAGGTCTGTCATTCTTTTTGACGTTGCCTCAGATGGATTTCCTCGGAGTTTCTTATAAGTTCTACCATCGTTCAGTTGTCTCTCGATTTCCTTCTTATATTCCTCTACGTTCTGGATGACCACTGCACCCCCTTTATCCGCCGGTTTGATGACAATCGTGTGGTTGTCTTGGAGGCTCTTTAAGGCATCTCTTTCTCTTTTTGTCATATTGGGTTTAGTTGTATTTTTGAATGTGGTGTTTTCAAGTTCATCTTTAACAATACGTTCAAAGCTCTCAATGAAACACCCCTTCTTGAAGGTGGGAAAAAAAGTCGACTTGGGTTTAAATATGGTTGTGCCCAGGTCATTAGGGGTGGTGGGGGTATCCTGGTCGTGAAAGAATTTTTTCAAGGTCAGCTTCCTTATGAATCGTTGTAGGTCGATGTAGGCCTCAAACTTGTCCAGATTACTGGAAGGGGCGTACTTCAATCCTTTCTTGAGAACGTTTTCCTCATCTTTAGTGAGGACGTGATTGCTAAGATTGTAGATCTTGGTAAATGCGATCTCATGGTTATTGCTCTCTGTCTCCTCGATTTCTATGGGATCATCGGTCCTGGTTGAAGTGATATTCTTTGTCTTTTTGTGATATGCTGATCGGTGTTTTTTGGATGAGTTCTTTCCTCGTCTCCCTCTCCTTGTTATCGTCTTGTGTTTTGGCGGCCCCTGCTTGCCTCTAAAAAAACTTCGTCGTAGTCCTCATTTCTCCTGTAAGAGTAGGATCTATTGGGTGGTCTTCTCCTGGTTTCGGGGGTATCCCGTCTTCTGGTATATTCCGAAGGTCTGCCTTCTCGTTGATTCCTATCCTCGATGGTTCGATTGTGGAAGTGTCTTGGGTTGTATCTATCCTGGTGGTGTAATTCTTCCCGTGAATTTCTCCTTCTCGAATAGGTACGTAGTTCGTTGGGAGACCGGGCTCTTTGTCTCGGTGTCCAGGTTTGGCTATATGAGTTCCTTCGTGGGCTGATTCTGTGTCCAATCTGCTTCCAATTTTGTCTCCATTCGGGGGTTCTCCAGTCTTCATTTCTTTCAAATATGACTCTATTGTGAGTTGGCTTATTTTTGAAGAAGTTTTTCTCCTTCTTGGTTTGTTGGTGTTGTACTCCATCCTTGAAATCGTTCATATCCCTGATGTATTTCTTCTTTTTCTTTTCCATAAGTTCTTTCTCATTGGTGGCAATTTTCTCAATGATGTCTTGTTCCATCTCTTTGAAGTCTGATAGATTCGCCATGGGTTCTATAGTTCCTCTAAGCGTCTCGATTTCTGTTTCTAGATCTTTCAGGTCCTTACTTCTCTCTCGGACTATGAGTCTCATTAGGGACATGGAGCAGGAGTCAATGATGCGAATCCATTCTTCAAATGCAGGGGATTTGTTAGTGAAGGTGGGTAGTTTATCTATTCTCAGCCCTCTGGGTATAATTTCCTCGGCTAGATATCTCTCTAATGCTACTACCTCCCACCATATCTTTCCCTCTTTGATCAGTGCTTTTTCTAATTTGGACATGACATTCTCTAAATCTTCATCTGCTAGTTCAACCGAGTCATGTTTGTTGGTAAATATGTGATCAAATTTATCTTTCCTCACATTTCTGTGGGAGAACATGGGGCAGCAGTGGTCCTTCTGGATGAGTGGATAACTAATTCTAGAAAGGCTGTTTGAAGGACTGCCGCGCCCCAGAGAGCCGCAGTGGTGATATCTACAGGGAGTCACTCAACTCCCTAAAACATGAATGCACACAAAAAATTGAGAGATCACGTCTGCGCTCGTCGAGAAATACAATAATTATGAAGATGAAGTTGAATGTACACAGTATCTAAAAGATAGTTTTCAGAGTATGTTGAATAATTGTGTCACGTGGTGTCGTTAAAACATGTAAACCTTTCTTTCTGTGATTTGAATAAATCAATGTCCTTGGTCGCGTCCACTACGGAGTATATTTCTCCTTAGAGGTGTCCCAAATAGTCGTTCTCCGGGTTTTCTCCTGTATTTGCGTCCGGGGTATCGGGATAGTTCTTATCCTCAATAATTGGAGACAAAGAGACAGGGAGAAAACCGCTGATAGTGTAGTAGACGTATTAAAATGGTAGAGGTGTCTTTAAATGAAATCTTTAACAAGATGGTGACTGCTGATTGCGTACCAGTACTCACGTGAAAGACGTGATGTACCCCTCGCGTAAAGGTATCTTTAGTGTTCTTATGGTTTTCTCCTCCTTCTCCAGATAGGATCCCTTATGGTTCTTGTCCTCGGGAGTGGAAAAGGAACAGTTGATAGTGTAGTAAGTTTTTTTAAAGGTGGAGTGTGTAAATGCTAAAGGCAATTCACTCCTCTAAATTCAAGATTTACAATGGGGGAGTGCGTACCGTACTCACATCCATAAAGGGGTGTGGAAAACACATAAAGGTATCTTTAGCTTGATATGTTGTCGTACACGGTCACACTCATGCAAGTTAGGTGGATAAGAGGAAAAATGGGCGTACCCGACTCACACTGCACAATGGGAGAACTTGTGTATAAGGGTATCTTTAAGACGGTCCCGCAGGTTCTAGATGCTTCTTATTCTAGGGTCCGTTCCTCTCGTATAATACATGAAGAGAAACGAGGCATAGTGTCATGGGGTGACACGTAAGATAATTTATTGTACAAAAACTTTTAAAACAACATTAAAAACTGCCGATGGACTCCAGGTAAGAGAGGGGGGTATACACGGGTGAAAAAGATGTTAATGTCCGGATTGTTCTCACCTTAGTAAGTACCGTCCCAAATCAGTCCCAGGTGGTCCTGGCCCTCACACCAACGCGTTTCGACTGAAGAAGTCTTTTTCAAGGTGTGTAAATGAGGGCACAGGTATCATTATTTATACCCCCTAACAGGAAGTCATGTGGTGGGGGTGTGGTTACCAAATATCCAAATACATTATAGTATACATAAAAATACGATAGATTCTAAGAAACATGATAAGAAACACTTTAAATAGTAAAAATTGCTGTCAGCAACGTAAAAATGATGTTAGTACAGAAAGAAATGTGTTTAAAAGACATCGTTGCGTCACTTCCGGTATTTGGAACGCATGTGGTTCCGGAAGTGACGTCATTACAAGTGTTCTGAATGGTGGTGTGTTACCTGGAACTGTTGATAAATTATAGTTAAAGTATAGAAGGGGCGTTTATAGTTGGCCGCTGGGTATTGCTGGGAGCGTTCCCGGCGTCAGGGTGTACTGCGCTGCTGATTGTGGCGGTGGAACGCATGTACCGGAAGTGACGGTCATGCGTTCCACCTAGGGGGAGACGTACACTTCCGGTGAGGGTTTGCCCGCGTTTGCGTATTCGCTGTAGAATGAAGCGGTGGGACGCATGTACCGGAAGTAGCGGTCATGCATTCCACCTGGGGGAGGAAAGTGTATTTCCGGTGAAGGGGTGCAGAGAGAAGTGCGTTCCAAGTGCTACAAATAGAACGCACGCGAACCCGGAAGTGACGGGAGGTGCCACAAACGTTCTCCTAGGAAGAGGAGCACAACCAAATAAATTAGGTTGCCGCGGCAGTCCTTCAAACAGCCTTTCTAGAATTAGTTATCCACTCATCCAGAAGGACCACTGCTGCCCCATAGTATCACCATGTTCTCCCACAGAAATGTGAGGAAAGATAAATTTGATCACATATTTACCAACAAACATGACTCGGTTGAACTAGCAGATGAAGATTTAGAGAATGTCATGTCCAAATTAGAAAAAGCACTGATCAAAGAGGGAAAGATATGGTGGGAGGTAGTAGCATTAGAGAGATATCTAGCCGAGGAAATTATACCCAGAGGGCTGAGAATAGATAAACTACCCACCTTCACTAACAAATCCCCTGCATTTGAAGAAGAATGGATTCGCATCATTGACTCCTGCTCCATGTCCCTAATGAGACTCATAGTCCGAGAGAGAAGTAAGGACCTGAAAGATCTAGAAACAGAAATCGAGACGCTTAGAGGAACTATAGAACCCATGGCGAATCTATCAGACTTCAAAGAGATGGAACAAGACATCATTGAGAAAATTGCCACCAATGAGAAAGAACTTATGGAAAAGAAAAAGAAGAAATACATCAGGGATATGAACGATTTCAAGGATGGAGTACAACACCAACAAACCAAGAAGGAGAAAAACTTCTTCAAAAATAAGCCAACTCACAATAGAGTCATATTTGAAAGAAATGAAGACTGGAGAACCCCCGAATGGAGACAAAATTGGAAGCAGATTGGACACAGAATCAGCCCACGAAGGAACTCATATAGCCAAACCTGGACACCGAGACAAAGAGCCCGGTCTCCCAACGAACTACGTACCTATTCGAGAAGGAGAAATTCACGGGAAGAATTACACCACCAGGATAGATACAACCCAAGACACTTCCACAATCGAACCATCGAGGATAGGAATCAACGAGAAGGCAGACCTTCGGAATATACCAGAAGACGGGATACCCCCGAAACCAGGAGAAGACCACCCAATAGATCCTACTCTTACAGGAGAAATGAGGACTACGACGAAGTTTTTTTAGAGGCAAGCAGGGGCCGCCAAAACACAAGACGATAACAAGGAGAGGGAGACGAGGAAAGAACTCATCCAAAAAACACCGATCAGCATATCACAAAAAGACAAAGAATATCACTTCAACCAGGACCGATGATCCCATAGAAATCGAGGAGACAGAGAGCAATAACCATGAGATCGCATTTACCAAGATCTACAATCTTAGCAATCACGTCCTCACTAAAGATGAGGAAAACGTTCTCAAGAAAGGATTGAAGTACGCCCCTTCCAGTAATCTGGACAAGTTTGAGGCCTACATCGACCTACAACGATTCATAAGGAAGCTGACCTTGAAAAAATTATTTCACGACCAGGATACCCCCACCACCCCTAATGACCTGGGCACAACCATATTTAAACCCAAGTCGACTTTTTTTCCCACCTTCAAGAAGGGGTGTTTCATTGAGAGCTTTGAACGTATTGTTAAAGATGAACTTGAAAACACCACATTCAAAAATACAACTAAACCCAATATGACAAAAAGAGAAAGAGATGCCTTAAAGAGCCTCCAAGACAACCACACGATTGTCATCAAACCGGCGGATAAAGGGGGTGCAGTGGTCAACCAGAACGTAGAGGAATATAAGAAGGAAATCGAGAGACAACTGAACGATGGTAGAACTTATAAGAAACTCCGAGGAAATCCATCTGAGGCAACGTCAAAAAGAATGACAGACCTACTGACCAAATATGAACGCAAAAAAGTTATCACTGAGAAAGAACGGGACTATATCATCATTCCACACCCGTCTTTACCAGTCATTTACACCCTTCCCAAAATTCATAAAGACAATACACATCCACCGGGTCGACCTATAGTAGCCGGCACAGAATCAATCACCTCGAATTTATCTCAGTACATTGACCATATCTTACAGCCTCTTGCACAAAATACCAGATCCTATCTCAAAGACTCCACAGCAGTCCTGCAGGAATTAAAACTCATTAGTTGGTCACCGGAATTCATCCTTGTCACAGCAGACGTCACCTCTCTTTATACGGCCATTAGTCATCAACACGGTTTGGAAGCGACATCGCATTTTTTAGAAGCAGATTCCATGGATCATGATCGAAAGACCTTTATTTTGGAAAGTATTGAATTTATTCTAACCAATAACTTTTTCTGGTTTGACAACTCATTTTATCTCCAATTACATGGCACAGCCATGGGCACCAGGTTCGCCCCTAGTTATGCCAACCTCTTCATGGCTCATTGGGAAGAAAAATCAGTCTTCAGTGACCATGAATTCGGGGCGAACCTGGTGCTATGGAAACGTTATATAGATGACATCCTCTTCATTTGGAGGGGGGATCCAACTCGGCTGGACGTCTTCTGCGACCTTTTGAATACTAACAACAGAAACATAAAGCTCACATACCAGAAGAGCACTGAATCTGTGAATTTCCTTGACTTATCTATATTTATAGAAGAAGGCGCGATACATACTAAAACATACACTAAACCCACGGATTGTAATTCATTTATTCCGATAACCAGCAATCACCATCCCAATTGGCTATCATCAGTACCTGGAAGCCAGTTTCATAGGATAAGAAAGAACTGCTCTAAACTACAGGATTATCACAATCAAGGCACTTCAATGAAAAAACAATTTCAGAAAAAGGGGTACGGAACCAAACTACTGGATGTGCCATATGAAAAATACCAGCAAGCTGACAGGGAACTGATGATTCAACCAACCACATCTACGGAAGACCGAAGACGGAGAAGTGATGCTAATACTGTTACCTTCATCACTAAATATAGCAGCCAATATAAGGGGCTGGAACATATCATAAGAAAAAACTGGGGACTATTACTCCAGGAACCCATACTCAAACAATACATATCGGATAAACCAAGATTTACATACCGAAAGGCCAACAATTTACGCAAACATCTTGTAAAAAGTTGTTATGTACACCAGTGCCTGCAGGAAAGTACTGGTGTCAGAACTGTTATGCACAACAAATGGACTCACAGACAGACTGGGGAATATGACATAACGTACACAGAAAGTGATAGGGTAACAAAATACACACAAAGTGAACAGAGAAGCCCAGAGGCTAAGGAACTGGGTATCTCCCTAGTATTAGAAATGCTCAGATGGGAAAAGCAAGATGTTGTGTTTTAATACATAGAGAACCCGAAAATGCTGTTGCTAAGGGCAACAGCAAAACCCTAAAGGGTTACCAACGGGTGTGGCAGTAAACTCCTTGGTCAGAGATGGAATGATAGACACAAGGAGAGTCTCCACAATCCTAATTCTCACTTGCAGTGCACAGGTTCAGTTTACTGCCACTAAACTGACCCCTGACACCTAGCACAGTGAGACAGGATTAGACAGACAAGTCTTAGAATACAGCCGCAAACTTGCTAAGTTCACAGAGTAGTAACAGAACCCCAGCAAGCTAAACGACTGACTCCAGTCTTACTGCTAGGTCTGGATTGGCAGAGTGTAATACCAAATCCCCAGGCCTATTTGCAGTAAGCAACAAACAAATACAAAGCTACACAGTACTGGCTAACTTTCAGGAACTGACTAACCAACAAAGATTCAGCAGCATCTGCTTAACCTGGAAAAAGGCCTTATAAAGCAGGTGCTGTCCACGCCCCACTCAGACCTCACAGACTGTGAGCACAAAAACCAGCACCGGATCCCCTGCCGTGCACAGAGCCTATAACCACTGCACAGCAAAAGACCCGAACCGGAGTATCAGCTGCGCTCAGGTTACTCCGCTAGTACTTGTCTCCCGGTTGCCATGACGACGTGGCAGCACAGGGCAGGAGACCCTAACAGTACCCCCCCTCTGACGAGGGGTCAAAGAACCCCTACCACCGGGTTTATCGGGGAACTGCGAGAAGAAAGAGCGTATCAGTCTGGGGGCATGAAGATCACAACTGCGCACCCACGATCGCTCCTCCGGGCCATACCCCTTCCAGTGCACCAAAAATGACAGCCGACCCCGAACCACCTTGGAGTCAAGAATCCTTTCAACAACAAACTCCCTCTGGCCACGTATCAGAAGAGGGGAAGGTCTTCCACTGGAAGAAGGATTCCTAATCGCCCGTTTTAAAAGGGAACAATGAAATGTTTTATTGATACCCAAAGAACGGAGCAGATCTAACTGAAATGCCACCGGATTGATAACCCTGGTGATCTTATAAGGGCCGATGAACCGGGGGCCTAACTTATGAGATGGCTGTCTCAACTTCAAATTCTTGGTAGACAACCAGACGAAGTCTCCTAATTTGAAGCTGCAGGGTCTTTTCCGCTTATCAAAAACCCTTTTGGTCACTAATGACACAGACACAAGGGCTTTCTTCACTTTCCGCCAAATACCTCTAAGGACCGAAACCACAGAGGAACCACCAGGCGTGGAGTCCAGGGGGTCAAAAGAATTGGCCTTAGGATGATGCCCATACACACAAAGGAAGGGAGAGATCCCTGTAGCAGAGTGAGCCGCGTTGTTATAGGCAAACTCCGCCATGGACAGATGAGCAACCCAGTCAGTCGGACACTTGGAGACATAACACCTGAGGAACTGCTCCAAGGACTGGTTCACCCTTTCAGTCTGCCCATTAGACTGCGGATGGTAGCCTGACGACAAGCTGACAGAAATCTGGAGATCGGAACAAAATGCCCTCCAGAATTTGGCCACAAACTGGGATCCGCGGTCAGAGACCACATCAAGTGGCAACCCGTGGAGACGCACAACATGCAGCATAAATAATTCAGACAGGCGTCTGGCCGATGGCAGCCCAACCAGTGGAACGAAGTGCGCCATCTTCGAAAACCTGTCAACGACAACCCAGATGGCTGTCATCCCCGAGGATTTGGGCAAGTCCACCACAAAATCCATTGAAATGTGGGTCCATGGCTTAGATGGGATAGAGAGTGGATGTAATGGGCCAACAGGAACCCCTCTAGGAGTCTTATTTCGGGCACAGATGTCACATGCCCGAACCCACTGATCCACATCCTTAGCCACCGAGGGCCACCACACCGCCCTAGATAGCAACTCCCGAGTTCTGGCAATACCCGGGTGACCTGCCGACTTCTTGGCATGGAATTCCAGGAACACTCGCTGTCTTAACCTAGGAGGCACAAACAAAAGACCTACCGGAAGGTCTGGAGGAGCCTGCTCCTGTGCTCTAAGGACTAATGATAAGAGGTCCTGGGTAATGCCCACTTTAATACATGATGGGGAAACAATGGCCAACGGCTCCTCGGTGGTCTCCTGGATTGGAGCAAAACTCCGCGAGAGCGCATCAGCCTTGATGTTTTTTGACCCAGGGCGATATGTTATCAAAAAATTAAAGCGAGCAAAAAACAAAGCCCATCGTGCCTGCCTGGCATTGAGACGCTTCGCTGACTCTAAATATGCCAGATTCTTATGGTCAGTGAGAATTGAGACCACAAACTTAGCCCCCTCAAGCCAGTGTCTCCACTCCTCGAGTGCATCCTTAATAGCCAACAATTCCCGGTTACCCACGTCATAATTCATCTCGGCAGGCGAAAATTTACGGGAAAAGTAAGCACAGGGATGAAGGCGATTATCAGACACTCCCATCTGAGAAAGCACTGCCCCAATACCCATCTCAGAGGCATCCACCTCCACCACAAAAGGACGCTCTGGATCTGGGTGTCGCAGCACCTTGGCCGAAACAAATGCCCTTTTGAGACGGGCAAAAGCCGCTTTAGCCTCACAAGACCAGTGAGCAACATCCGCCCCTTTCTTAGTGAGTGCCACCAAGGGCGCCACTATAGACGAAAATCCAGCGATAAATCGTCTATAAAAATACGCAAAGCCCAGGAAACGCTGAAGCGCCTTCAAACTAGTGGGTTGCACCCAATCCAGGACTGCCTGTACCTTGGAACCCTCCATTTGGAAACCTTCTGGGGAGATAATATATCCTAGAAATGCGATTTGCTGAACTTCAAATTCGCACTTCTCCAGCTTCGCCCCAAGCCGGTGGTCTCTGAGTTTCTGGAGGACTAAGCGTACATGCTTCCGATGTTCCTCCAGGGAATGGGAGAAGATTAGGATGTCATCTAAGTATACAACTAAGAATCTATCCAAATATTCCCTGAGCACATCATTCATGAAATCCTGGAAGACTGCTGGGGCATTACAGAGCCCAAAAGGCATCACCAAATATTCATAATGCCCTGAGTGGGTATTAAAGGCAGTCTTCCATTCATCCCCCTCTCTTATTCGGATTAGATTGTACGCACCGCGTAGGTCAATCTTAGAAAAAATGGTGGCAGTACGAAGCTGGTCAAACAAGACCGAAATGAGAGGCAGTGGGTATGAGTTTTTAATCGTGATACGGTTCAATTCCCTGAAGTCGATGCAGGGTCGCAACGAACCGTCCTTTTTACCCACGAAGAAGAACCCCGACCCAACTGGAGACTGTGAAGGTCTGATAAATCCCTTAGCCAAGTTCTCCTGAATGTACTCTGCCGTAGCCTGAGTCTCAGGACGTGACAGGGAGTACAACCTGCTCTTGGGAAGCTTAGCATTTGGCAACAAATCAATGGCACAGTCATAGGGGCGATGGGGAGGTAGTACCTCTGCAACTTTTTTGGAGAACACGTCCGCAAAATCTGCATAACACCCTGGCAATCCTGGCAAACTTAGCTGCGAGAGCCTGACTGGAAGGCTCAAGCAACTCCTGAAACAATCAGTACCCCAACTAAGAATCTCCCCAGAGACCCAGTCAAATTGAGGATTGTGGGCCCTTAACCAGGGTAACCCCAACACCAATGGGGCAAAAGTACAGACAGTCACATAAAAGGACAATTTTTCAGAGTGTGTGGCTCCAATAAACAAAGAAATCTGGCTAGTGCAAGAGGTAATTTTACCTTGGGATAATGGTTCCCCGTTTAACCCACAAATCTCAATTTCCGATGCCAAGGGTACTAAGGGAACAGAGTGTTTCAGGGCGAATTGGCGGTCCATAAAAACCCCGTCGGCCCCACTGTCCACAAAGGCCTCAGTCTTGACAGTTTGACCGGGGATCTTCAAGGTCACCGGAATGATAAAAGTCTTCTTGGGAAATTCTGACTTCTGGCCTGACAGGATATTTCCCATCACCCTCAGGCCCTGAAGTTTTCCGGCTTTTCTGGGCATGATACTACCACATGACCTTTATTCCCACAGTACAAACACAACCCCTGCTGTCACCTCCGCGTCTTCTCACGCGAGGAGAGGCGGGTAGCCCCAATCTGCATAGGCTCCTCGGAAAATTCCTCAGAGTCTGAGGTTCCCTTGGGAAGGAAGGAAATCTCAGTCTCCCTTTCAAGCCTACGCTCTCTCAGCCATCTATCCACCCGGATGGATAACTGCATGAGCTGATCCAAGCTATCAGGCAAGGGATATTGTACCAGTTGGTCCTTTATCTGGTTAGAAAGACCTCTTCGGTACTGGTGTCTCAGGGCTGGGTCATTCCACTGGGTATCATGGGCCAACCTCCGAAACTCCGTACAGTAAACCTCAACTGGCCTTCGCCCTTGCTTAAGGATCGAAATCTGAGCCTCGGCTGAGGCCGTCTTGTCAGGGTCATCATACAACATGCCCAGTGCCGTAAAAAAAGCATCAACACTTTTAAGCGACGGACAGTCAGGCTGCAACCCATATGCCCAGACCTGTGGGTCTCCTTGTAGCAAGGAAAATAAGATTTTACTTACCGATAAATCTATTTCTCGTAGTCCGTAGTGGATGCTGGGGACTCCGTCAGGACCATGGGGATTAGCGGCTCCGCAGGAGACAGGGCACAAAACTAAAGCTTTAGGATCAGGTGGTGTGTACTGGCTCCTCCCCCTATGACCCTCCTCCAAGCCTCAGTTAGGATACTGTGCCCGGACGAGCGTACACAATAAGGAAGGATATTGAATCCCGGGTAAGACTCATACCAGCCACACCAATCACACCGTATAACTTGTGATCTAAACCCAGTTAACAGTATGACAAACGTAGGAGCCTCTGAACAGACGGCTCACAACAATAACAACCCGATTTTTTTGTAACAATAACTATGTACAAGTATTGCAGACAATCCGCACTTGGGATGGGCGCCCAGCATCCACTACGGACTACGAGAAATAGATTTATCGGTAAGTAAAATCTTATTTTCTCTGACGTCCTAAGTGGATGCTGGGGACTCCGTCAGGACCATGGGGATTATACCAAAGCTCCCAAACGGGCGGGAGAGTGCGGATGACTCTGCAGCACCGAGTGAGAGAACTCCAGGTCCTCCTCAGCCAGGGTGTGCCCCTGACCAAGTAGCAGCTCGGCAAAGTTGTAAAGCCGAGACCCCTCGGGCAGTCGCCCAAGATGAGCCCACCTTCCTTGTGGAATGGGCATTTATATATTTTGGCTGTGGCAGTCCTGCCACAGAATGTGCAAGCTGAATTGTACTACACATTCAACTAGCAATCGTCTGCTTAGAAGCAAGAGCACCCAGTTTTTTGGGTGCATACAGGATAACAGCAAGTCAGTTTTCCTGACTCCAGCCGTCCTGGAATCTATATTTTCAGGGCCCTGACAACATCTAGCAACTTGGAGTCCTCCAAGTCTCTAGTAGCCGCAGGTACCACAATAAGCTGGTTCAGATGAAACGCTGACACCACCTTAGGGAGAAACTGGGGACGAGTCCGCAGCTCTGCCCTGTCCGAATGGACAATCAGATATGGGCTTTTGTGAGACAAAGCCGCCAATTCTGACACTCGCCTGGCCGAGGCCAGGGCCAACATCATGGTCACTTTCCATGTGAGATATTTCAAATCCACAGATTTGAGCGGTTTAAACCAACGTGATTTGAGGAATCCCAGGACTACGTTGAGATCCCACAGTGCCACTGGAGGCACAAAAGGGGGTTGTATATGCAGTACTCCCTTGTCAAATTTCTGGACTTCAGGAACTGAAGCCAATTCTTTCTGGAAGAAAATCGACAGGGCCGAAATTTGAACCTTAATGGACCCCAATTTGAGGCCCATAGACACTCCTGTTTGCAGGAAATGCAGGAATCGACCGAGTTGAAATTTCTTCGTGGGGCCTTCCTGGCCTCACACCACGCAACATATTTTCGCCACATGTGGTGATAATGTTGTGCGGTCACCTCCTTCCTGGCTTTGACCAGGGTAGGAATGACCTCTTCCGGAATGCCTTTTTCCCTTAGGATCCGGCGTTCAACCGCCCTGCCGTCAAACGCAGCCGCGGTAAGTCTTGGAACAGACATGGTACTTGCTGAAGCAAGTCCCTTCTTATCGGCAGAGGCCCTGAGTCCTCTGTGAGCATCTCTTGAAGTTCCGGGTACCAAGTCCTTCTTGGCCCATCCGGAGCCACGAGTATAGTTCTTACTCCTCTACGTCTTATAATTCTCAGTACCTTTGGTATGAGAAGCAGAGGAGGGAACACATACACCGACTGGTACACCCATGGTGTTACCAGAACGTCCACAGCTATTTCCTGAGGGTCTCTTGACCTGGCGCAATACCTGTCCAGTTTTTTGTTCAGGCGGGACGCCATCATGTCCACCTTTGGTCTTTCCCAACGGTGCACAATCATGTGGGAAAAAAAAAACTTCTCGATGAAGTTCCCACTCTCCCGGGTGGAGGTCGTGCTGAGGAAGTCTGCTTCCCAGTTGTCCACTCCCGGAATGAAAAACTGCTGACAGTGCTATCACATGATTTTCCGCCCAGCGAAGAATCCTTGAAGTTTCTGCCATTGTCCTCCTGCTTCTTGTGCCGCCCTGTCTGTTTACGTGGGCGACTGCCGTGATGTTGTCCCACTGGATCAATACCGGCTGACCTTGAAGCAGAGGTCTTGCTAAGCTTAGAGCATTGTAAATTGCTCTTAGCTCCAGTATATTTATGCGGAGAGAAGTCCCCAGACTTGATCACACTCCCTGGAAATTTTTTCCCGTGTGACAGCTCCCCAGCCTTTCAAGCTGGAATCCGTGGTCACCAGGACCCAGTCCTGAATGCATAACTGTGGCCCTTTAGTAGATGAGCACTCTGCAGCCACCACAGAAGAGACACCCTTGTCCTTGGAGACAGGGTTATCCGCTGATGCATCTGAAGATGCGATCCGGACCATTTGTCCAGCAGATCCCACTGAAAAGTTCTTGCGTGAAATCTGCCGAATGGAATCGCTTCGTAAGAAGCCACCATTTTTCCCAGGACCCTTGTGCAATGATGCACTGACACTTTTCCTGGTTTTTTTTTTTTTGGAGGTTCCTGACTAGCTCGGATAACTCCCTGGCTTTCTCCTCTGGGAGAAACACCTTTTTCTGGACTGTGTCCAGAATCATCCCTAGGGACAGCAGACGTGTCGTCGGAGACAGCTGCGATTTTGGAATATTTAGAATCCACCCGTGCTGTCGTAGAACTACTTGAGATAGTGCTACTCAGACCTCCAACTGTTCTCTGGACCTTGCCCTTATCAGGAGATCGTCCAAGTAAGGGATAATTAAGACGCCTTTTCTTTGAAGAAGAATCATCATTTCGGCCATTACCTTGGTAAAGACCCGGGGTGCCGTGGACAATCCAAACGGCAGCGTCTGAAACTGATAGTGACAGTTTTGTACCACGAACCTGAGGTACCCTTTGTGAGAAGGGCAAATTTGGACATGGAGGTAAGCATCCTTGATGTCCAGGGACACCATATAGTCCCCTTCTTCCTGGTTCGCTATCACTGCTCTGAGTGACTCCATTTAGAATAGGTCTCACCTAGCCGTCTGGCTTCAGTACCACAATATAGTGTGGAATAATACCCCTTTACTTGTTGTAGGAGGGGTACTTTATTATCACCTGCTGGGAATACAGCTTGTGAATTGTTTCCAATACTGCCTCCCTGTCGGAGGTAGACGTTGGTAAAGCAAACTTCAGGAACCTGCGAGGGGGAGACGTCTCGAATTTCCAATCTGTACCCCTGGGATACTACTTGTAGGATCCAGGGGTCCACTTGCGAGTGAGCCCACTGCGTGCTGAAACTCTTGAGACGACCCCCCACCGCACCTGTTTGTACGGCCCCAGCGTCATGCTGAGGACTTGGCAGAAGCGGTGGAAGGCTTCTGTTCCTGGGAATGGGCTGCCTGCTGCAGTCTTCTTCCCTTACCTCTATCCCTGGGCAGATATTATGGGGACGAAAGGACTGAGGCTGAAAAGACTATGTCTTTTTCTGCTGAGATGTGACTTGGGGTAAAAAAAAAAAAAAAAAGGTGGATTTTCTAGCTGTTGCCGTGGCCACCAGGTCCGATGGACCGACCCCAAATAACTCTTCCCCTTTATACGGCAATACTTCCATGTGCCGTTTGGAATCTGCATCACCTGACCACTGTCGTGTCCATAAACATCGTCTGGCAGATATGGACATCGCACTTACTCTTGATGCCAGAGTTTCACATATATAGAAATGCATCTTTTAAATGCTCTATAGTCAATAAAATACTGTCCCTGTCAAGGGTATCAATATTTCCAGTCAGGGAATCCGACCAAGCCACCCCAGCGCTGCCCATCCAGGCTGAGGCGATCGCTGGTCGCAGTATAACACCAGTATGTGTGTATATACTTTTTAGGATATTTTCCAACCTCCTATCAGTTGGCTCCTTGAGGGCGTCCGTATCTGGAGACGGTAACGCCACTTGTTTTTATAAGCGTGTGAGCGGCTTATCCACCCTAAGGTGTGTTTCCCAACGCGCCATAACTTCTGGCGGGAAAGGGTATACCGCCAATAATTTTCTATCGGGGGAAACCCACGCATCATCACACACTTCATTTAATTTATCTGATTCAGGAAAAACCACATGTAGTTTTTTCACACTCCACATAATACCCTTTTTTGTGGTACTTGTAGTATCAGAAATATGTAACATCTCCTTCATTGCCCTTAACAAGTAACGTGTGGCCCTAAAGGAAAATACGTTTGTTTCTTCACCGTCGACACTGGAGTCAGTGTCCGTGTCTGTGTCGACCGACTGAGGTAAAAGGACGTTTTAACGCCCTTGACGGTGTTTTAGACACCTGGACAGGTACTAATTGGTTTGCCGGCCGTCTCATGTCGTCAACCGACCTTGCAGCGTGTTGACATTATCACGTAATTCCTTAAATAAGCCATCCATTCCGGTGTCGACTCCCTAGAGAGTGACATCACCATTACCGGCAATTGCTCCGCCTCCTCACCAACATCGTCCTCATACATGTCGACACACAAGTACCGACACACAGCACACACACAGGGAATGCTCTGATAGAGGACAGGACCCCACTAGCCCTTTGGGGAGACAGAGGGAGAGTTTGCCAGCACACACCAAAAACGCTATATTATACAGGGACAACCTTTATATAAGTGTTTTTCCCTTATAGCATTTTAATATATATATACATATCGCCAAATCAGTGCCCCCCCTCTCTGTTTTAACCCTGTTTCTGTAGTGCAGTGCAGGGGAGAGCCTGGGAGCCTTCCCACCAGCATTTCTGTGAGGGAAAATGGCGCTGTGTGCTGAGGAGAATAGGCCCCGCCCCCTTTTCGGCGGGCTTCTTCTCCCGTTTTTCTGAGACCTGGCAGGGGTTAAATACATCCATATAGCCTCCAGGGGCTATATGTGATGTATTTTTAGCCAGAATAAGGTATTATACATTGCTGCCCAGGGCGCCCCCAGCAACGCCCTGCACCCTCCGTGACCGTTGGTGTGAAGTGTGTGACAACAATGGCGCACAGCTGCAGTGCTGTGCGCTACCTTCATGAAGACTGAAAAGCCTTCTGCCGCCGGTTTCTGGACCTTCAATCTTCAGCATCTGCAAGGGGGGTCGGCGGCGCGGCTCCGGGACGAACCCCAGGGTGAGACCTGTGTTCCGACTCCCTCTGGAGCTAATGGTGTCCAGTAGCCTAAGAAGCCAATCCATCCTGCACGCAGGTGAGTTGAACTTCTCTCCCCTAAGTCCCTCGATGCAGTGAGCCTGTTGCCAGCAGGACTCACTGAAAATAAGAAACCTAAAAACTTTTTCTAAGCAGCTCCTTAAGAGAGCCACCTAGATTGCACCCTGCTCGGACGGGCACAAAAACCTAACTGAGGCTTGGAGGAGGGTCATAGGGGGAGGAGCCAGTACACACCACCTGATCCTAAAGCTTTAGTTTTGTGCCCTGTCTCCTGCGGAGCCGCTAATCCCCATGGTCCTGACGGAGTCCCCAGCATCCACTTAGGACGTCAGAGAAATCACTATGCCCACCCGCTGAATCTCCGACCCAGAAGACTGAGGCCTAAGCCGGAAGTATAGCTTGCAGCTCTCCTTGAAACAAAAGAACTGCGAGCGATCTCCAGAAAAACGATCCGGGAGATTTACTTTCGGCTCCTTAACCCCTGCAAGTGCTGCTGCTGCGGGAGCTCCGCCAGCAGCCTGGGAGGTGTGCATTTTAATGGACAGATCATTAAATTGTCGAGTCAGGACCTGCACCTGATCGACCACCTGTTGCAACGTATTTTGAGGGGTATGCTCCATATTCCCACAAAATTTCAACAGGAGTATTAGGCTGCTGAATATGTTATGTACACCAGTGCCTGCAGGAAAGTACTGGTGTCAGAACTGTTATGCACAACAAATGGACTCACAGACAGACTGGGGAATATGACATAACGTACACAGAAGGTAATAGGGTAACAAAATACACACAAAGTGAACAGAGAAGCCCAGAGGCTAAGGAACTGGGTATCTCCCTAGTATTAGAAATGCTCAGATGGGAAAAGCAAGATGTTGTGTTTTAATACATAGAGAACCCGAAATGCTGTTGCTAAGGGCAACAGCAAAACCCTAAAGGGTTACCAACGGGTGTGGCAGTAAACTCCTTGGTCAGAGATGGAATGATAGACACAAGGAGAGTCTCCACAATCCTAATTCTCACTTGCAGTGCACAGGTTCAGTTTACTGCCACTAAACTGACCCCTGACACCTAGCACAGTGAGACAGGATTAGACAGGCAAGTCTTAGAATACAGCCGCAAACTTGCTAAGTTCACAGAGTAGTAACAGAACCCCAGCAAGCTAAACGACTGACTCCAGTCTTACTGCTAGGTCTGGATTGGCAGAGTGTAATACCAAATCCCCAGGCCTATTTGCAGTAAGCAACAAACAAATACAAAGCTACACAGTACTGGCTAACTTTCAGGAACTGACTAACCAACAAAGATTCAGCAGCATCTGCTTAACCTGGAAAGAGGCCTTATAAAGCAGGTGCTGTCCACGCCCCACTCAGACCTCACAGACTGTGAACACAAAAACCAGCACCGGATCCCCTGCCGTGCACAGAGCCTATAACCACTGCACAGCAAAAGACCCGAACCGGAGTATCAGCTGCGCTCAGGTTACTCCGCTAGTACTTGTCTCCCGGTTGCCATGACGACGTGGCAGCACAGGGCAGGAGACCCTAACAAAAGTGCACTGGAGATCCCCAAGAGAACCATCACCATTAAGAGCAAGGGCTTCTATAGGTGCGGCCAGTGTCCAATGTGCCGCAACTGTAAAAGCAATACATCCACCATAACCAGCTATACATCTACCAGCAATCAGAAAAAATACGACATTAAAGAATTTATCACGTGCGATAGCAAAAATGTCGTATACTTAGTACAATGCAAATGCAACAAACAATACGTAGGAAGAACGACCAGAAAATTGAGGGAAAGAATGAGCGAGCACCTCAGGAACATCAAGAAAGGTCTCCCCACCCATGGAATCTCAGCCCATTTCAAAGAGGAACATGACTGTAAACCATCAGAGATAACATTGTTCTGTGGCATTCAGGCAGTGGCAGGAAACTGGAGAAAGGGAAATACTGAAGAAAGACTTGCCCAAACTGAAATGCGGAGCATCTTCAATCTAGGTACCTTGAAACCTAAAGGCCTCAACCTGGAATTTGAAACCAAATGGTTTCTTTAAGTACCCTGGACTATCCCCTAACCATCGAATTTCCCATCTGATCCAATTTTACACCTTCTGCCAGCCATATCATCAGGGAACTCATTTTACCCCACTTTCACTCTCGGACGGAGTTAAGGCGTCATATTTATGATATCACAGCCCTATGGTTATCATCATATTCTTTCATCCGTCCTTACCATCATCCTTTTTTTGGGACTTTACCTATTTATAAATTTTTCAGTTTCATAAATTACACCTTCATTGAAGGAGACACACTTTCAATAGATCATTTTGCATAATAATCTTGTTTCAAACTGTTTTTCATTATTATATTCCACATTTGTATCATTTGATTCTTGTTATTGCCTCTCATATATATCGGCAACCTAATTTATTTGGTTGTGCTCCTCTTCCTAGGAGAACGTTTGTGGCACCTCCCGTCACTTCCGGGTTCGCGTGCGTTCCATTTGTAGCACTTGGAACGCACTTCTCTCTGCACCCCTTCACCGGAAATACACTTTCCTCCCCCAGGTGGAACGCATGACCGCTACTTCCGGTACATGCGTCCCACCGCTTCATTCTACAGCGAATACGCAAACGCGGGCAAACCCTCACCGGAAGTGTACGTCTCCCACTAGGTGGAACGCATGACCGTCACTTCCGGTACATGCGTTCCACCGCCACAATCAGCAGCGCAGTACACCCTGACGCCGGGAACGCTCCCAGCAATACCCAGCGGCCAACTATAAACGCCCCTTCTATACTTTAACTATAATTTATCAACAGTTCCAGGTAACACACCACCATTCAGAACACTTGTAATGACGTCACTTCCGGAACCACATGCGTTCCAAATACCGGAAGTGACGCGACGATGTCTTTTAAACACATTTCTTTCTGTACTAACATCATTTTTACGTTGCTGACAGCAATTTTTACTATTTAAAGTGTTTCTTATCATGTTTCTTAGAATCTATCGTATTTTTATGTATACTATAATGTATTTGGATATTTGGTAACCACACCCCCACCACATGACTTCCTGTTAGGGGGTATAAATAATGATACCTGTGCCCTCATTGACACCTTGAAAAAGACTTCTTCAGTCGAAACGCGTTGGTGTGAGGGCCAGGACCACCAGGGACTGATTTGGGACGGTACTTACTAAGGTGAGAACAATCCGGACATTAACATCTTTTTCACCCGTGTATACCCCCCTCTCTTACCTGGAGTCCATCGGCAGTTTTTAATGTTGTTTTAAAAGTTTTTGTACAATAAATTATCTTACGTGTCACCCCATGACACTATGCCTCGTTTCTCTTCATGTATTATACGAGAGGAACGGACCCTAGAATAAGAAGCATCTAGAACCTGCGGGACCGTCTTAAAGATACCCTTATACACAAGTTCTCCCATTGTGCAGTGTGAGTCGGGTACGCCCATTTTTCCTCTTATCCACCTAACTTGCATGAGTGTGACCGTGTACGACAACATATCAAGCTAAAGATACCTTTATGTGTTTTCCACACCCCTTTATGGATGTGAGTACGGTACGCACTCCCCCATTGTAAATCTTGAATTTAGAGGAGTGAATTGCCTTTAGCATTTACACACTCCACCTTTAAAAAAACTTACTACACTATCAACTGTTCCTTTTCCACTCCCGAGGACAAGAACCATAAGGGATCCTGTCTGGAGAAGGAGGAGAAAACCATAAGAACACTAAAGATACCTTTACGCGAGGGGTACATCACGTCTTTCACGTGAGTACTGGTACGCAATCAGCAGTCACCATCTTGTTAAAGATTTCATTTAAAGACACCTCTACCATTTTAATACGTCTACTACACTATCAGCGGTTTTCTCCCTGTCTCTTTGTCTCCAATTATTGAGGATAAGAACTATCCCGATACCCCGGATGCAAATACAGGAGAAAACCCGGAGAACGACTATTTGGGACACCTCTAAGGAGAAATATACTTCGTAGTGCACGCGACCAAGGACATTGATTTATTCAAATCACAGAAAGAAAGGTTTACATGTTTTAACGACACCACGTGACACAATTATTCAACATACTCTGAAAACTATCTTTTAGATACTGTGTACATTCAACTTCATCTTCATAATTATTGTATTTCTCGACGAGCGCAGACGTGATCTCTCAATTTTTTGTGTGCATTCATGTTTTAGGGAGTTGAGTGACTTCCTGTAGATATCACCACTGTGGCTGTCTGGGGCGCGGCAGTCCTTCAAACAGCCTTTCTAGAATTAGTTATCCACTCATCCAGAAGGACCACTGCTGCCCCATAGTATCACCATGTTCTCCCACAGAAATGTGAGGAAAGATAAATTTGATCACATATTTACCAACAAACATGACTCGGTTGAACTAGCAGATGAAGATTTAGAGAATGTCATGTCCAAATTAGAAAAAGCACTGATCAAAGAGGGAAAGATATGGTGGGAGGTAGTAGCATTAGAGAGATATCTAGCCGAGGAAATTATACCCAGAGGGCTGAGAATAGATAAACTACCCACCTTCACTAACAAATCCCCTGCATTTGAAGAAGAATGGATTCGCATCATTGACTCCTGCTCCATGTCCCTAATGAGACTCATAGTCCGAGAGAGAAGTAAGGACCTGAAAGATCTAGAAACAGAAATCGAGACGCTTAGAGGAACTATAGAACCCATGGCGAATCTATCAGACTTCAAAGAGATGGAACAAGACATCATTGAGAAAATTGCCACCAATGAGAAAGAACTTATGGAAAAGAAAAAGAAGAAATACATCAGGGATATGAACGATTTCAAGGATGGAGTACAACACCAACAAACCAAGAAGGAGAAAAACTTCTTAAAAAATAAGCCAACTCACAATAGAGTCATATTTGAAAGAAATGAAGACTGGAGAACCCCCGAATGGAGACAAAATTGGAAGCAGATTGGACACAGAATCAGCCCACGAAGGAACTCATATAGCCAAACCTGGACACCGAGACAAAGAGCCCGGTCTCCCAACGAACTACGTACCTATTCGAGAAGGAGAAATTCACGGGAAGAATTACACCACCAGGATAGATACAACCCAAGACACTTCCACAATCGAACCATCGAGGATAGGAATCAACGAGAAGGCAGACCTTCGGAATATACCAGAAGACGGGATACCCCCGAAACCAGGAGAAGACCACCCAATAGATCCTACTCTTACAGGAGAAATGAGGACTACGACGAAGTTTTTTTAGAGGCAAGCAGGGGCCGCCAAAACACAAGACGATAACAAGGAGAGGGAGACGAGGAAAGAACTCATCCAAAAAACATCGATCAGCATATCACAAAAAGACAAAGAATATCACTTCAACCAGGACCGATGATCCCATAGAAATCGAGGAGACAAACTCATAAGCCAACTCACAATAGAGTCATATTTGAAAGAAATGAAGACTGGAGAACCCCCGAATGGAGACAAAATTGGAAGCAGATTGGACACAGAATCAGCCCACGAAGGAACTCATATAGCCAAACCTGGACACCGAGACAAAGAGCCCGGTCTCCCAACGAACTACGTACCTATTCGAGAAGGAGAAATTCACGGGAAGAATTACACCACCAGGATAGATACAACCCAAGACACTTCCACAATCGAACCATCGAGGATAGGAATCAACGAGAAGGCAGACCTTCGGAATATACCAGAAGACGGGATACCCCCGAAACCAGGAGAAGACCACCCAATAGATCCTACTCTTACAGGAGAAATGAGGACTACGACGAAGTTTTTTTAGAGGCAAGCAGGGGCCGCCAAAACACAAGACGATAACAAGGAGAGGGAGACGAGGAAAGAACTCATCCAAAAAACACCGATCAGCATATCACAAAAAGACAAAGAATATCACTTCAACCAGGACCGATGATCCCATAGAAATCGAGGAGACAGAGAGCAATAACCATGAGATCGCATTTACCAAGATCTACAATCTTAGCAATCACGTCCTCACTAAAGATGAGGAAAACGTTCTCAAGAAAGGATTGAAGTACGCCCCTTCCAGTAATCTGGACAAGTTTGAGGCCTACATCGACCTACAACGATTCATAAGGAAGCTGACCTTGAAAAAATTCTTTCACGACCAGGATACCCCCACCACCCCTAATGACCTGGGCACAACCATATTTAAACCCAAGTCGACTTTTTTTCCCACCTTCAAGAAGGGGTGTTTCATTGAGAGCTTTGAACGTATTGTTAAAGATGAACTTGAAAACACCACATTCAAAAATACAACTAAACCCAATATGACAAAAAGAGAAAGAGAGGCCTTAAAGAGCCTCCAAGACAACCACACGATTGTCATCAAACCGGCGGATAAAGGGGGTGCAGTGGTCATCCAGAACGTAGAGGAATATAAGAAGGAAATCGAGAGACAACTGAACGATGGTAGAACTTATAAGAAACTCAGAGGAAATCCATCTGAGGCAACGTCAAAAAGAATGACAGACCTACTGACCAAATATGAACGCAAAAAAGTTATCACTGAGAAAGAACGGGACTATATCATCATTCCACACCCGTCTTTACCAGTCATTTACACCCTTCCCAAAATTCATAAAGACAATACACATCCACCGGGTCGACCTATAGTAGCCGGCACAGAATCAATCACCTCGAATTTATCTCAGTACATTGACCATATCTTACAGCCTCTTGCACAAAATACCAGATCCTATCTCAAAGACTCCACAGCAGTCCTGCAGGAATTAAAACTCATTAGTTGGTCACCGGAATTCATCCTTGTCACAGCAGACGTCACCTCTCTTTATACGGCCATTAGTCATCAACACGGTTTGGAAGCGACATCGCATTTTTTAGAAGCAGATTCCATGGATCATGATCGAAAGACCTTTATTTTGGAAAGTATTGAATTTATTCTAACCAATAACTTTTTCTGGTTTGACAACTCATTTTATCTCCAATTACATGGCACAGCCATGGGCACCAAGTTCGCCCCTAGTTATGCCAACCTCTTCATGGCTCATTGGGAAGAAAAATCAGTCTTCAGTGACCATGAATTTGGGGCGAACCTGGTGCTATGGAAACGTTATATAGATGACATCCTCTTCATTTGGAGGGGGGATCCAACTCGGCTGGACGTCTTCTGCGACCTTTTGAATACTAACAACAGAAACATAAAGCTCACATACCAGAAGAGCACTGAATCTGTGAATTTCCTTGACTTATCTATATTTATAGAAGAAGGCGCGATACATACTAAAACATACACTAAACCCACGGATTGTAATTCATTTATTCCGATAACCAGCAATCACCATCCCAATTGGCTATCATCAGTACCTGGAAGCCAGTTTCATAGGATAAAAAAGAACTGCTCTTAACTACAGGATTATCACAATCAAGGCACTTCAATGAAAAACCAATTTCAGAAAAAGGGGTACGGAACCAAACTACTGGATGTGCCATATGAAAAATACCAGCAAGCTGACAGGGAACTGATGATTCAACCAACCACATCTACGGAAGACCGAAGACGGAGAAGTGATGCTAATACTGTTACCTTCATCACTAAATATAGCAGCCAATATAAGGGGCTGGAACATATCATAAGAAAAAACTGGGGACTATTACTCCAGGATCCCATACTCAAACAATACATATCGGATAAACCAAGATTTACATACCGAAAGGCCAACAATTTACGCAAACATCTTGTAAAAAGTGCACTGGAGATCCCCAAGAGAACCATCACCATTAAGAGTAAGGGCTTCTATAGGTGCGGCCAGTGTCCAATGTGCCGCAACTGTAAAAGCAATACATCCACCATAACCAGCTATACATCTACCAGCAATCAGAAAAAATACGACATTAAAGAATTTATCACGTGCGATAGCAAAAATGTCGTATACTTAGTACAATGCAAATGCAACAAACAATACGTAGGAAGAATGACCAGAAAATTGAGGGAAAGAATGAGCGAGCACCTCAGGAACATCAAGAAAGGTCTCCCCACCCATGGAATCTCTGCCCATTTCAAAGAGGAACATGACTGTAAACCATCAGAGATAACATTGTTCTGTGGCATTCAGGCAGTGGCAGGAAACTGGAGAAAGGGAAATACTGAAGAAAGACTTGCCCAAACTGAAATGCGGAGCATCTTCAATCTAGGTACCTTGAAACCTAAAGGCCTCAACCTGGAATTTGAAACCAAATGGTTTCTTTAAGTACCCTGGACTATCCCCTAACCATCGAATTTCCCATCTGATCCAACTTTACACCTTCTGCCAGCCATATCATCAGGGAACTCATTTTACCCCACTTTCACTCTCGGACGGAGTTAAGGCGTCATATTTATGATATCACAGCCCTATGGTTATCATCATATTCTTTCATCCGTCCTTACCATCATCCTTTTTTTGGGACTTTACCTATTTATAAATTTTTCAGTTTCATAAATTACACCTTCATTGAAGGAGACACACTTTCAATAGATCATTTTGCATAATAATCTTGTTTCAAACTGTTTTTCATTATTATATTCCACATTTGTATCATTTGATTCTTGTTATTGCCTCTCATATATATCGGCAACCTAATTTATTTGGTTGTGCTCCTCTTCCTAGGAGAACGTTTGTGGCACCTCCCGTCACTTCCGGGTTCGCGTGCGTTCCATTTGTAGCACTTGGAACGCACTTCTCTCTGCACCCCTTCACCGGAAATACACTTTCCTTCCCCAGGTGGAACGCATGACCGCTACTTCCGGTACATGCGTCCCACCGCTTCATTCTACAGCGAATACGCAAACGCGGGCAAACCCTCACCGGAAGTGTACGTCTCCCCCTAGGTGGAACGCATGACCGTCACTTCCGGTACATGCGTTCCACCGCCACAATCAGCAGCGCAGTACACTCTGACGCCGGGAACGCTCCCAGCAATACCCAGCGGACAACTATAAACGCCCCTTCTATACTTTAACTATAATTTATCAACAGTTCCAGGTAACACACCACCATTCAGAACACTTGTAATGACGTCACTTCCGGAACCACATGCGTTCCAAATACCGGAAGTGACGCGACGATGTCTTTTAAACACATTTCTTTCTGTACTAACATCATTTTTACGTTGCTGACAGCAATTTTTACTATTTAAAGTATTTCTTATCATGTTTCTTAGAATCTATCGTATTTTTATGTATACTATAATGTATTTGGATATTTGGTAACCACACCCCCACCACATGACTTCCTGTTAGGGGGTATAAATAATGATACCTGTGCCCTCATTACACACCTTGAAAAAGACTTCTTCAGTCGAAACGCGTTGGTGTGAGGGCCAGGACCACCAGGGACTGATTTGGGACGGTACTTACTAAGGTGAGAACAATCCGGACATTAACATCTTTTTCACCCGTGTATACCCCCCTCTCTTACCTGGAGTCCATCGGCAGTTTTTAATGTTGTTTTAAAAGTTTTTGTACAATAAATTATCTTACGTGTCACCCCATGACACTATGCCTCGTTTCTCTTCATGTATTATACGCGAGGAACGGACCCTAGAATAAGAAGCATCTAGAACCTGCGGGACCGTCTTAAAGATACCCTTATACACAAGTTCTCCCATTGTGCAGTGTGAGTCGGGTACGCCCATTTTTCCTCTTATCCACCTAACTTGCATGAGTGTGACCGTGTACGACAACATATCAAGCTAAAGATACCTTTATGTGTTTTCCACACCCCTTTATGGATGTGAGTACGGTACGCACTCCCCCATTGTAAATCTTGAATTTAGAGGAGTGAATTGCCTTTAGCATTTACACACTCCACCTTTAAAAAAACTTACTACACTATCAACTGTTCCTTTTCCACTCCCGAGGACAAGAACCATAAGGGATCCTGTCTGGAGAAGGAGGAGAAAACCATAAGAACACTAAAGATACCTTTACGCGAGGGGTACATCACGTCTTTCACCGTGAGTACTGGTACGCAATCAGCAGTCACCATCTTGTTAAAGATTTCATTTAAAGACACCTCTACCATTTTAATACGTCTACTACACTATCAGCGGTTTTCTCCCTGTCTCTTTGTCTCCAATTATTGAGGATAAGAACTATCCCGATACCCCGGACGCAAATACAGGAGAAAACCCGGAGAACGACTATTTGGGACACCTCTAAGGAGAAATATACTCCGTAGTGGACGCGACCAAGGACATTGATTTATTCAAATCACAGAAAGAAAGGTTTACATGTTTTAACGACACCACGTGACACAATTATTCAACATACTCTGAAAACTATCTTTTAGATACTGTGTACATTCAACTTCATCTTCATAATTATTGTATTTCTCGACGAGCGCAGACGTGATCTCTCAATTTTTTGTGTGCATTCATGTTTTAGGGAGTTGAGTGACTCCCTGTAGATATCACCACTGCGGCTCTCTGGGGCGCGGCAGTCCTTCAAACAGCCTTTCTAGGTTCGAAGGAAGGAGTTTGCTGAAGAGGTCAACTGCAAAGTCGTTTAAAGCGCTATTAGCTACAGTTTCCGGAACACCACGTAACTTTAAGTTATTACGTCTCAATCTGTCTTCTAAATCCGAGAGTTTGTCTCTGAGCGCCGTGACCTCATTTTGGAGCAGTTCATGTGAAGAGATCAGGTCATTGTGCGACGACACCACTTCACCCATTTTCATTTCTAGGTGATCGGTGCGGCCTCCGATCTCGTCAATAGATCTCTGGCATTCCTTCATAGTCGCTCTAAATTCTGCCGCGACTTCATCCTTAAATTGTGTTAGGAGTTGCTTCATAGCACCCACCGTGAGCGCTTCGCTGTCTGCAATGGAGCTGGTGCTGGTGTGTGCAGTGGCAGGGACGGGCGTATCTCTAAGTGGTGATGGCACGAGAACAGCAGGTTGAGAGGCGCCACCCCGTGTGTCCTTTGTTTTAGCGGCCTGGGGAGAAGGTTTAAAGAACGCCACCTGGGATACAGTTTTAGCGGCCTTTTATTTCTTGGGAGGCATTACAACGCTGAATGACAAAAGTAGAAGAACTGGAGGCAAGAGGCGTCTGGAGTATTAATCGAGGAAGGATCCACAGAATTGTCGAGCTGTCATATCATGTCATAAGAGCATTCGGGCGTAGGCGGAGCCGTCTCAAAGCGGTCAGAACATAATGTTATTCACCCATGGGGACATCACGGCCGATCGTCTCGGCGGATGCTGGGAAATCTGCGGTCCTATGGAGTCTCAGTTCCAGCTCCACTAGCAGGAATAAAGATGGCCGCCACGTCTCCCTAGCTTTCAGTTCCACCTCTGTCCCCCGCTGCCAGGCGTCTCTCCTATCCGTTGCCTCGCTGCGTCTCCAGCCTAGCCACGTCCCCGGGTACTATATATTTCACTGCCAGGGAGTGGGGCACAGACACCTCTATTCTAACAGTGTAAGAGTCTATGCAGGTATGAGGGACTGATGTATATAGGCCTGCTTCCTGTTACAGTGCATAGATCAGCTGGGTGAAGATGCAGGGAGAGATGCAGCAGGACCTGTCCAGTGTAAGCCACTGCCACTACTACCTCCGGACAGTGGTGTGTTGCAGGTGGAGCTCTGTAGGGTGTGCGGGGAGTGTCAGACGCGCTTCCAACCGCTCATCTATGTTTGCGGCGCCTCACCTCTCCGATCCCCGCCGGGAGTCAATATGGCCGCCATCCATCTCGACACAAGCAGGCTGCAGCCCGAGGGAGCCGCGCCCCGCACTTCTGTGTGCCGAACTGCATCTCCGATCCCGGGGGCAGGGCACAGGTGTGGTCTCTCTCCACGAGTGGCGGCTGTATCCAGCAGGTGAGGGTCCCGTCTTCACCGCGATCCCTCCGGCGGCGCTGGGCAGGGTCTCCTAATCGAGGTCCCGGCTTTGGTGGTCATGCAGGCCACAACCCGCAGGGACCCAGGAAGGTAGTCCCCCGGCTCCGTGGCCCGCAGCACTGTAGGTCAAGGAGGCAAGCTGGGCTGAAGGGGTTAAATAAGGGCCGTTGAGCAGCTTATTAAGCATTTAGAGCTGCTTTTTCCACAGGAGCTTCTCTTGGCACGTCTGCCTGAGCTGCTTGCCAAGCCACGCCCCCTAACAGACGTATTTGACCGATGGTGTAATCATTCGTAATTTTTTTCTTTGACTTCAAAAAAAATACGAATGCCCTCATCACTGCCGAGATTTGTGTTTAGTAAATTCCCGAGATGACACTTTGAAGAAAAAACACCAAATCGGTCAAAATCGGGAGCTTAGTAAATATACCCCCGTGTCTGCTCTGTATTTAATTAATAATTTCATCAAGGTCTTTGAGCAATCATCCAAAGCATTATTCCACTTTTCCATAAACAGTTCATCCTCTTTAAAGGAGGAATTTTTAAAAATTCTCAAACCTCTTGGGATCAAATCTCTATCCAAAATTTTTTGGAGGGTAACCTGATCCCACCAGTGACGGGTTTCTGCAAGACACAATGACTCCATTTTGTTGAATAATTTAAACATATCACTATTATTCTCTAAATCAAGTCTATCTCCATTATCACCAGAATTAACAATATACTTATTTCGTCTCTCTAGACGTTCTGTGATACATTTGAGACCTGACATGCTAACTACTAAGCTGCCCACCAATCAGCAAAAAATGAGACACAACAAATAATTAAAGTAGGCGCTAGTATATTGGCTATGAGACACTAATAATTCCTAAAACACTTATCAATGACTGCAGCTTCACAGATTGAGGTGCTGAACTCAACAAATGTAATACAAAAAAATAAAAACTCTTGTGAGACAAAGCCCCCAGCTCCAACACATGTCTTGCTGAAGCCAAGGCCAACAGTGTGACGGTCTTCCACGTAAGATATTTTACATCCACCTCCTGTAACGGTTCAAACCCGTCTGATTGGAGGAACTGCAGCACCAAATTGAGATCCCAAGGTGCCGTGGGAGGCACAAAGGGAGGTTAGATGTGCAGAACCCCTTTCAAGAACGTCTGGACCTCAGGGAGAGAAGCCAATTGTTTTTGAAAGAAAATGGACAAGGCAGAAATCTGGAATTTTATGGAGCCCAGACGTAGGCCCACATCCACACCTGCCTGCAGAAAAAGCAAGAAACATCCCAGACAAAATTTCACCGCAGAATAATTTCTGCTCTCACACCAAGAGACGTATTTCTTCCAAATATGGTGGTAATGTTTAGACATTACCCGTTCCTGGCTTGGATGATAGTCAGAAAACTTTGTCAGGGATCCCTCTTCTGGCTAGAATCAGCCATTAAACTTCCATGCCGTCAAACGTAGCCGCAGTAAGTCCTGATAGACGAACGGGCCCTGTTGCAGAAGATCCTCGCGAAGAGGTAGAGGCCATGGATCTTCAAGGAGCATCTCCAGAAGGTCCGCGTACCAGGCCCTTCTTGGCCAGTCCAGAGCAATGAGTATTGCTTGAACCCTTTTCCCTTTTTATTCTTTTGAGAATTCTTGGGATCAGAGGAAGTGGAGGAAACATGTACACCATCTAATAGACCCATGGAGTCGTCAGAGCGTCTACTAACACTGTCTGTGGGTCTTTCGACCTGGAACAATACCGCTTGAGCTTCTTGTTGAGACGAGAGGCCATCATGTTGATCAACTGAACACTTCCGGGTGAAGGCCCCACTCCCCCGGATGCAGGTCGTGTCTGCTGAGGAAGTCTGCTTCCCAGTTGTCTACTCCTGGAATGAAGACCGCTGACAACGCCACAGCGTTTTTTTCTGCACAGAGGAGAATTCTTAACACCTCTGACACTGCTGCTCTGCTTTTCGTTCCGCCCTGTCGGTTTATGTACGTCACTGCCGTCACATTGTCTGACTGGACCTGAATGGCCCGATCTTGAAGAAGATGTGAGGCCTGCAGAAGGGCGTTGCATATGGCCCTGAGTTCCAGAATGTTGATTGGAAGGATGACTTCCTGACTTGATCATCTTCCTTGAAACTGCACCCCCTGGGTGACTGCTCTCCAACTTCTGAGGCTTGCGTCCGTGGTTAACAGGATCCAGCCCTGACTTCCGAAATGCCGACCCTTGACGAGTTGAGAAATCTGTAGCCACCACAGAAGGGAGATCCTGGCTTTTGGTGACATACGGATCCTCTGGTGCATGAGAAGATACGATCCGGACCATTTGTCCAACAGATTGAGCTGGAAGGGTCTTGCATGAAACCTTCCGTATTGAAGAGCCTCGTAAGAGGCCACCATTTTCCCCAGAAGGCGAATGCATCGATGCACCGATATCCGGGTTGGCTTCAGGACATACCGAACCATCGACTGGATTACCAATGACTTTTCCAACGGAAGGAACACTTTTTGCGATTCCGTGTCGTGTCCAGTATCATTCCCAGAAATGGGAGCCACCGTGTTGGCTCTAGGTGAGATTTCGGAAGGTTCAGAATCCACCCATGAACCTGGAGAAGTTTGGTTGAGAGACCAATGCTGTCCAGCAACCTCTCCCTGGACGACGCCTTTATCAGAATATCGTCCAGGTATGGAATTATATTCACTCCCTGTTTGCAGAGTAGAAACATCATCTCTGCCATCACTTTGGTGAACACCCTTGGTGCCGTGGAGAGAACAAATGGCAGTGCCTGGAACAGTCTTACAGTGCAAACAGCAGATAAACCTGATGAGGCGGCCAGATCGATATGTGAAGGTATGCATTCTTGATATCCGGAGACACTAGGAATTCCCCTTCCTCCAGACCTGAGATCACCGCTCTCAGAGACTCCATTTTGAACTTGAACACTCTTAAGAACGGGTTCAAGAACTTGAGGTCCAGAATCGGTCGTACCGAACCGTCCGGTTTCGGTACTACAAACAAGTTGGAATAGTACCCCTTGTTGTACAGATGATGTGGAACTGGAACAATGACTTGAGTCTGTCCCAGTTTTGATTGGCATGCTGTAAAGTTATACTTGCCTCTTGTGAAGCTGGTAAGCCTGATTTGAAGAACATGTTAGGTGGGAGCTCTCGGAACTCCAGTCTGTAGCCCTGGGAAATAAGGTCTATGACCCAGGGATCCCGGCACAAACTTGACCAGATGTGACTGAAGAATTTTAGTCGGGCTCCCACCTGACAGTCCTCCAGGCATCGTGGTCCACCATCATGCTGAAGTCTTTGAGGAAGCAGAGTCGGAGCTCTGTTCCTGAGCACCTGCAGTTGCTGGTTTGCATGGTTTACCTCTTGCACCTCTGGAGGCCGTAGAAGCACCACTGGATTTGCCCTTAAACTTGGCCATCTGAAAGGACTGTAAATTTGAAGTTGAATAAGCTTTCCTGGCTGGGGGAGCTGCGGAAGGAAGATACGTAGACTTACCCGCAGTAGCTTTGGAGATCCATTTGTCTAGTTCATCTCCAAACAAGGCCTCTCCTGTGAATGGTAGGCCTTCTACGCCTTTCCTGGAGTCCGCATCAGCAGTCCACTGGTGTAGCCACAAGCCCCTGCATGCTGACACTGCCATAGCGGTGGTGCGTGCATTAAGCAAACCTATCTCTTTCATGGCTTCCACCATAGAGTTAGCAGAGTCCTGTATATGCTGCAGGAGTAAAACAACATCCCTCCTAGACAAGGAATCTAACCCCTCAATTAGGTTACCTGTGTCATGCTCCGGGAGCGGCGGATGCCGCGCTTACCTCTGCAGGTGCGCTGGGTCTCTTGGCAGTCTCCCCCTCCGGTGGGCTCCGGGTCCCGGCGTCCTGTTGGCGCTGCTCCCGGCGGTCTCCTGGTTCGTGGGCACCGCCATTGCACCCGGAGTCCACGTGGGTGCGGTTGGCAGGTGACATCACCAGCTCCCTCCGCCAATCAGTGGATGGCGGGAAGTTCAAAAGCAGACGCCGGGCAGAGCCCCGGCGCCGCCTGAGTATCGTCGCTGCACCGCTACCCCTAGGCTCACGCTGCAGTACAGGAAGGAGTGTTCCCAGCTCTCTGTGTTCCAGTTTCAGCTAACAGACTCCAGTGTTTCCAGCGTTTAGTGTGTCTCTCAGCTCACAGACTCCAGTGCTCCCAGCATTACTCGTGCATCTTTCACTCTGTATTCTTCAGCATCGCTCACAAGTCAACTATCATTCAGTGTTCTTCAGCATCATTCACAAGTCATCTTTCACTTCTTCATTCAGTGATCTTCAGCATTGCCCACAAGTAATCTTTCACTCTGTGTTCTTCAGCATCGCTCACAAGTCATCTATCATTCAGTGTTCTTCAGCATCATTCAAAAGAAATCTTTCACTTCTTCGTTCACTGATCTTCAGCATCACCCACAAGTCATCTTTCACTCTGTGTTCTTCAGAATCACTCACAAGTCATCTTTCACTATGTGTTCTTCAGCATCGCTCACAAGTCATCTTTCATTCTGTGTTCTTCAGCATTGTTCACAAGTCATCACTCACTTCTTCATTCAGAGTTCTTCGGCATCCTTCTCAAATCATCATCTCATTCAGTGCACTCGGCACGAACTTTAGTTATCTATTAATCTTGCATGAGGAAGACCTACATTCGGCCGTCTCTATTTCGACCCAGCTACGGTTCTTCTTCCCAACCATCAGCAGAATCCCTGAGTTTTCAACACTCTCAACCAAGGTCCGTGACAACCTGACCATTTATCAATGGCTTTTGTGATCCATGCACATGCAATAGTGGGTCTCTGGGCCACCCAAGCAGCTGTGTACAATGATTTGAGTATAGTCTCAATTTTACGATCAGCCATGTCTTTTAGGGAGGCTGCACCAGGGACAGGCAATACAATTTTTCATGACAGCCTAGAGACTGATGCGTCCACTATTGGTGGATTTTCCCATTTTTTCCTATCCTCCAGATGAAAAGGAAAAGATAAGAGCAACCTTCTAGGGATCTGAAATTTCTTATCAGGATTAACCCACGGTTCTTCAAACAGGGTATTCAATTCCTTTGACGCAAGAAAAGTGACTGAGTACTTCTTTTTTACATTAAAATAAGATTCCTAACACTCCTCAGACACCTTATCGGAAATTTGCAGAATGTCTCTGATAGCCTCTATAAGAGCCTCTATTCCCTGTGACAGAGTAGTATCTCTCCCCTCCAAATCCACTTCGCCCTCTTCCATGTCTGACCCGTCAGCGTCAGAGTCAGATTGCAGGATACGGGCCAGAGATCGTTTTTTGCGGACAAATGGGAGGGGATTGAGACACTGGTTTGGGGACTGAGTCTCTGTTCATAAACTCATCCACAGTCTGTCTTAAGCATTGAGTCTCTTTCTCATTGCGGGATAATTTTGTAGAAATATTGTAGATAATTTCCTTAATAGAATTAACCCACTCCGGTTCAGCCCCGCTATTCTGGGAAGGTGCACTGCCCTGAGTACCCAGTAGTGAGCCCCCTGGTGAAGAGGAACACTCCGCTGTACAAGAAACACACTCTTTGCCTGACATAATGCAAATCTGACAGCACACACAGGAAAAGGTTAAGCACAATTAACCCACAAATTTATTTGGAGCCAGCCCCCACCGCACCCTCATCAATAATGCCACGTTTAGCTAGGTCGCAGACTAAGTACCCTGATAGGGGACTTAGTACACTAAGAATCGCTCCCCCCCTGCTATGACCCCCTGGTACCGCTGAGGCAATTTGGAGTCTCTCCGGGGGAGAAGCGCGTCCCTGTCAGTCAGCATCTGTATCCACTGCAGAGGGAAAATGGTGCTGGTGAACTGCTGGATCTGCTCATAGTGAAGGCCCCGCCCCTTCAATGGCGTGCGGTCTTCCTGCTTTTTTTATACTGGCTGAGGTAATCTGGTGCTTAAAATGGAAAAAAAAAGTTTTAAGGCTGTTTTAGGCAGTGTGGGTACTGTGTACAGTGTACTGAGACGAAGCTGTATACCATGTCTGGAGATGTATTCTGACGCCAGGTTAGTACTCACCACTCTTCATTCTTCTGGCTCTGTTAGGGGTGGCGGCGTGCTGTGGGAATGTACGCTCGCTGTGGTGGGGCTTGCGAATAGTACCCTCAGGAGCTCAGTGTCCTGTCAGCGGGGAACGGGACCATTAACCCTTCAAGAGGTTGGGGTGTTCCCCCCCTAAGTCCTACGAAGCAGGCAGGATGGTGCCAACCAGCCCTGCCTGAAAATAACAAACATTTCAAATAAATGCAGAAAACTCTTCAGAAGCTTCCATAAACGTGTCCGGCTCCTCCGGGCACATTTTCTAAACTGAGTCTGGTAGGAGGGGCATAGAGGGAGGAGCCAGCTCAGACTATCAAATTCTAAAGTGCCCATGGCTCCTAGTGGACCCGTCTATACCCCATGGTACTAAATGGAACCCCAGTATCCTCTAGGACATAAGAGAAATAAGCGTTACGTATTAAAGGGATATTATGGCAAGCCTACCATTTACTAATATAAAATTAAAAACCTTTTCAATAGTACAAATTCCACAAAGGTCTCATCCAGGAGAAGTCTGTGTGATAAAATGATATGAACCATAAGGTATGAGGCATAAATTAGCAAAAATTAATTCTTACATTTATCTTATGTGAGTGCAGTACACCAATATGGGTGCTTGTAGCTTTGAGTCTCTGCCATTCTTATACTGTGAGTGTTTGCCTTAACACATACCTTAGGTCTGCAAACTCGGTCCTCATTACCCCACACAGTGCACGTTTTGCAGGTAACCCAGCAGGTGCACAGGTGTATTAATTACTCACAGACACATTTTCAAAGATCCGCAGGTGGAGTTAATTATTTCACTTGCGATTCTGTGAGGAAACCTGCAAAACATGCACTGTGTGGGGTAAAGCGGACCGAGTTTGCAGACCTATGCCTTAACACACAGGTTCTCAAACTTGGTCCTCAGGACCCCACACAGTGCATGTTTTGCAGGTCTCCTCACAGAATCACAAGTGAAATAATTAGCTCACCTGTGGACCTTTTAAAATGTGTCAGTGATTAATAAAGACACCTGTGCACCTGCTGGGTTACCTGCAAAACATGCACTGTGTGGGGTCCTGAGGACCGAGTTTGAGAACCTGTGCCTTAACACATCTCTGTGTTCCATGTGAGCGCACACCTGATATAGTCACTAAATCTAATGAATGGAGAACTTTCAGCTGTAGAGGGCAAACGACAATCAGGCAGTAATAAAGCTACCAAAGTGAAGTGTCTAGGTAATGCTGGTGGTCATTGTCATCAAGGTGTATTTTACACCAACTATCTAGCAGGCGCAAGCGCTAAAACTCCTGACAGGCGCATCTTCATCTCTGTCCTGGTGAGACTTTGTTATATTTATGTGAACACTTTCATACTGCACTTGGGGTATTTTTACACGCCCATTTCCTCCCCATGTCTTGCTCTCTAAACATAAGCACAAGGTAGGTCTGACCCTGTACAAGAGAAGCATCTGAAACTCAGCTTTTGTAGGCATGTGCAGTACGAAAGGTGCAATTTTCTCCTAAAATCTACTATGTCTATCCCTAATTCTACAGCAGCCCGCAATTCTCTGTCTCAGAATAGCTGTTTGAGCTATACAAATGTACTTATGCCAGTTCTCAAGGCAAACAAGCCACATTTTAAAAGTAATCCTGCTTTAACTCGGGTGAGTTAGAGGCTGAGTTGCCTCATAATATAGTTTGTAATGTTTGCCTGAGGCCTGCCGTAATGCACTCATTTTTATAATGTTGCAGTTTATTAGCTAGAATAATAACTTGCTTTCTTGCTTTTCTGCAATATAAAATATTATCCATTTTACCTGGGATGCTCATGGATTACATAGGTTCTGTGGCTGATTAAAACCAGCTGAAATGTAGGCTTGAAGTCAGCCAGCCACAGAACCTGTGTAATCCATGAGCGTTCTACTGTAGGTTGGCTGGATGACTTCTAGCCTGCATTAAAACCATGTATAATCAGCCACAGAACCAGTGTAATCATACCTCCCAACATGACCCTCTCCAGGAGGGACAGAATACTCTGCTCTTGGTCTTCCCTCTTCCTGTATGATTGCCATCACCTGTGCTGAAACACCTTTCCTATTAATTAACCTGTTTAAAACAGGTGCTGGCAATCATATAGAGGAAAGTCCAGAAGCAGAGCATTTTGTCTCTCCTGGAGAGGGTCATGTTGGGAAGTATGCAAAAGTATCGAAGCGTACACTTAACAGTTACAAATAGTAGCAATTTACCAAGAAAGTTGCTCAGAATTCTGAGTGGATTGCATTCAATCACTGGTAATATTGTGTGAAACCTATACACCTGGGGAATGTATGGTTAACTGTTAAGTGTGTCCACTTCAATACTTTTGTACTTCAATAGTTTCCACTATGCTTTTTAATGTGTATCATGCCTAACCTGTTCAGTTATTACATTTTTAATTCACTTTCATGTGGCATTATTGGCTTTTATTACTGTTTGTGACACCATAAGCCCATACTTGCCTACCTGAACCTCTCCATGACGGAGAAAATGCTCTGTTCCTGGACTTTCCTGGTAATGTATGATTGCCATCACTGTGGTGAGCTAGTTAATTGATAAGAAAGGTGTTTCACCACAGGTGATGGCAATCATACATTACCAGGAAAGTCCAGGAACAGAGCATTTTCTCCCTCATGGAGAGGGTCAGGTAGGCAAGTATGGTGTAATTCATGTGTGTACTGTTTCAAATAGATAGTATAATAAGACTAGTTGTATACCTCAATTCCAGGCATTTTATAGGGCCTGATGTGTATTATTCAAAGTGCAGTTGTCTGAATTTCAGCAGACAAATGCTTCCTGTAGTATTACCACCTGTTCATTGCTCAGTAAAAACTAGCAACATTTTCTCTGAACAGAACTGCATGCCTTCAATAAGTTATAGGGGCCCATTTTATCATTGTAGATTTGCGACATAATCAGTTTTCGGGGGTTAACTACAAATATTAAGTATCCCTTGACTGTATGACAGGGACTGCAGCAGTTATCTCCGATACCTGCTGCAATCCCTCTTCTCATGCCGACAGCCGCATCCCTCATAGTGTGGGGGATGCGATGCTGAAAGATTTACCAACATCCGGACTGTAAAGCATTACCATACCTCCCAACATGACCCTCTCCAGGAGGGACACAATGCTCTGCTTCTGGACTTTTCTCTTAATGTATGATTGCCGGCACCTGTGTTGAACAGAATAATGGATAAGAAAGGTATTTCACTACAGGTGAGGGCAATCATACAGTAAGAAGGAAGGCCAGGAGCAGAGCATTCTGTCCCTCCTGGAGAGGGTCATGTTGGGAGGTATGCATTACAGAGGTTGGCCCTTGCAGCTACCACCATTTGCAAATGGCGGTAGCCTATGGGTTACAGATTGCGGCTATAGTTCCGGAGGGTTCCCTAGAAATGGCCGCTGCGTATGTGTGGTCAATGGGACTGCGCATGCGCAGTAATCTCAGCAGCCATTACAGCACATCACATTCTGCAATGTGATCTTGGGTGCTAATATTGTGTCCAGATAACATTGCAAATGTGATCTATGATATAACTGGGCCACATAGGCTGAACTGCTACAAACAAGCTGTATGTGCTTTTATATGTAATAAATGCCCTGGGAATCCTCAGGAAAGTAGCGGTCTTGTTTTACTGGTCTGCAAGTAACGCCACCATTCATTTTCAGATCAGCCCTCAAGCCTGGTTCCCTTTTCAGCTCCCACAATGAGGCATGTGCAGACTGCTCCTTGGGCCACAGCAACTGATGGCAGCGAGGTGAAGCAGAAGACTGCAAAGGGAAAGCAGAAGGCTAGGGTTGGTGGAGTGCGCAAACGGCAAATCGCTGAGAGAGAGGTCCCAGCAGCAAGATCAGCTACTGCAAGCACAACTAACCTCCTGCCTCAAGAACGCCTTGCTTTCTACAGACTCCTAGGTAAGAAGCTATTCAGCTTTTGTGAGCAGCATGTCTAATGGGTTGTATTACTTCCCTGCACCTGGGGTGTCTGAGGCATTGAACAGCCTGAGTAGGAATCCTACCTTCTGTTCCATTTTATTTTGGATTTCAAATTCCCCTTTTCCAGTTAAAATCATCAAAGAACATAACCGATCCATAGAGCACAGGGAAGTAATGTTGACTCATCTGTTGGCCATCTCTACCTACCTTCACGTATCCTTTTCCATACTTTTCTAGCGTATAGAAGTCGCTGACCTCAGGGCTGCATTAAGAGTTGCTGGGGTCCCTACCAATCAAAGTATTGAAATGGTACACTAATGGGGTTAATAAAGTATACTGTGCAAATACTCCCATGTGTTGAACACACTGCAGTGCCCCTCAGTTCACATCTTGCCACAGTGCCCACCACGCTGATGATAAAGCTATGCAACCTCCCTAGCTGCCCCTTTTTTTTTTTTTTTTTTTTTTTTTTTTTTATAATACAGCATTGATTGGCCTCTAATATTGCAGTCATTTCACTCATGTTACGTGGAATGATAAAACCAAGAGGTAATGTACTATAGTAGCTGGCAGTTTGGTTTTATTCCCATAATGTCTTGCTCTTGGGTGGTAAATGACCTAAGATAATATCTTGTTACTTTGCAGAAAATGAGCTGATTCAACAGTTCTTGTCTATGGATGCCTGTTTAAGAATTTCAGATAAGGTGGGTATGGATAATGCAATGTTGACAACATACTGCTACATATTCATAGAGCTGCATGTATTGCAGCTTTAATGTTGTTCTGGCTACTGTAGACAGTGGCAAACGCAGGATTTCTAGGGGGGAGGTTTCCAAATGCAGCCTACAATCTACCACTCTGCGCAATATTGGTGCAATTGCAGGAGTATGGGGGAGCGGTAGAATAACGCAGTGACGACCCTGGAATTAACAATGTTCTTTTTTTATAAACTGGAAACTGTATGGAATACAGTGTTAATATTTAACACTAGAGATGGTCTATAGTATAGGCTATATCAAACATAAAATAAATATATATATATATATATATATATATATATATATATATATATATATATATATATTACACACACACACGCGAAGACCCTGTGATTTTCAAACGGATTCAATATGAAAGGCAACGTTTCATTGCCCTTTAATAGTGTGGCATTTTCATTAGGTAATACAAAGATAATCCAAACTTCTTACCTTAAGTAGGAATATATCACCCAGTGTGGCACCAATCCGCAGCGGGACTGCACACCTGGCAGCGGCGCATTCATAATGACTTCATGACTCTGTGTAAGGACACGTCAGCTGTAACGTGTAAAATCCATCACCATGGTAACATCTAAACCTATACAACAATACAAATATAAGCAAGCACAATCATGTTAAAGCAGAATATCAGACACATAGTAACTAATGTCATATACAATAGGTTATTAACTATTAGCAGCTAATAGATTAACACCTGAATGTTCATTTAAACCCTTTGGGGCTAATGTCCCCAAATGGAAAATCCAGCGGGCTTCACATTGTAATAGTTTCAGACCACGATTGCCACCACCATAAAGATGGTGGCACGTAGTCGATCATTCTATATTTAAGGGATGTAAGACTATGAGCAGCCAGCACAAAGTGCCTGGCAACTGGCTGTAAGAGTGAGTAGCAGGCACCTATTGTCATAATTTGAGCCACTTGCCAAGCAGAGGTGGGTTTCTGGGCAACTGGAATACCCTCCTCCCCCCTGTATTTTCCTGTGGATGGTCCAGAATAAACATACAGTAGCTGTTGTATTTGTAATACTGAACTGGCATAGTAGAAGTTGAAGGTTGAACATTGCCAAAATCCACCACTGACATACACTGACACTATATATAATATATTTAGCTTTTTGTGTTGGGCCCAATTTAAAAAAAAAAAAATGTAATAGTCTGAATATTCAATGTGCTCCCAAAATAATAAACTTTAGTTCCTGAGCAACCCCTTTACACAGACTATATGTAAATGGTGTCTTTTATACCAATGTTATAATTCTGCTATATAACAAAATATTGAAACTAAATATTTGTGTCTTCTACAGTATCTTATTGCTATGGTGCTAGTATATTTTAAGCGTGCTGGTCTGCACACCAGTGACTATACATCCATGAACTTCTTTGTTGCCCTGTAAGTATGTTTTGGGGTTTCTTTCTTCTTTCTATGCACTGTGACAAAATAATCAGCCTGTTCATTTTAAATTTGATAATGGTACTGTTGGTGTGTATTAGTCCTATTTGCCCTCTACTCCCTAAAGTAGCGATAATCTCACTGAGGCCACTGGCAGAAGAATGAGGATGTGTGCCACAAGAAAATGGCAGTGCTCTGTTACAGGATTATGGGGGCTATTCTTTGAAGCAGTGAAAAGGGTGGAGAAGTAAGCCAGTGGAGAAGTTGACTATAGCAACCAATCAGCATTGAAGTAACATTTATAATTTGCATACTATACAATTGTATGGAGCGGCTGATTGGTTGCTATGGGCAACTTCTCCACACTGGTGGATACAGCAGGGGGGGCGATTGTAGCGATCGCCCCCCTAGCATGTAATCACAGCAGTAGGTCTGTCCTCCTGTTATGCACAGCAGTGTCTTCCAGGTACTGGCTGTCACAAAGCACAGGAGGGTCTCCAACCCTTTCACTGACTAATGGGAAGGGGAGCATTGCGGGCTGGTGGAAATACTATGCTAGTAGCGGTAATGCTGTGCAGGGGGGTTTCGTGGTCCTGGGGGGCAGTGCTAGTTGCTATCAGTGCTGGGACGCCATAGCCCTTTACGATGTCCCGTCCCCCCCACTTCCAATCGCGCAATCTCCTCCTTGGAGCTGCTGACAGAGCTGGACACACTGGAACTCCAGAAACCAGAGCAGCAGTACAGTCAGCAGGCGGCCACCTGTTTAATCAGCCAGCGGCAGGTATACATCATGGTGGTGACACTGGGGTGGCTGCTGCTGCTCTGAGCTTCTACCCCTCAGCCAGCGTCAAATGTGTACATTGGTGGGTACATAGATACGCACAGACTGGTACAGACCTGTATGATAGTTATTGTTGGCAAACTGATGGACAGTCTGTAAAATGCTTTCTCACGCTACACTGGGCCTCTGAAGAAACTATTTTGGGCAAAATTACCTATACTCTGCAAAAAAAATTCCCTCTCAGGTTCAGTCACTTGCCTCACACACTCAGAGGTGTAGCGAGGGTGGCTCCGGTGGAGCGCGAGCTCTGGGTGCCAAAAAAGTTAGAGGGAGCGGGGCGCGTCACCACCTTCCCTGCTCACGCTGCACTGTGTACTGCTGTGCAGAGAGGGCGCAGAGAGGTCGCAGAAAATACAGTAGATAGGGAACAGGGCAAGCCAGAGGCAATACAGCAGAAGGCACGGACAGGCGGCATATGACGGAGCTTTGCCCATCCTGTTTATATGTCTCACGGTCTGCTTGTAGCTGTGCAGCAGGGCTACTTCTGTACCGCAGCACCTGGAGTTCCTTTTTTGCCCAGCTGATACAGCACCTCTCTCTCTGTCCCAGCTTCTGCATCTTTTTTAATTTATTTATTTTATTTTTTCTGGAAGCTGCAGCACATGTCTATTTCAGATGCTGCAGCACCTCTTTCTGCCCAGGCTTCTGCAGCACCACTCTCTGTCCCACGTATAAGCAGATGTACTGTGTTATATGTATAAGGGGCTCTACTGTGGCTACATCTCTGACCTTATCTCCCTTTACACTCCCACCCGTCCTCTTCGCTCTGCTAATGCATGCCGACTCTCCTGCCTACGGATTACTTCCTCCCACTCCTACCTCCAAGATTTTTCACGTGCTACACCACTTCTTTGGAATTCCCTACCTCTCCCCCTTAGACTCTCCACCTCTCTACAAAACTTCAAACGGGCTCTCAAGACCCACTTCTTCACCAAACCCAGCAAACTCATGCTAACCCTCTGTTCTACGCTCTCTATGTACCCCAACTGTGTCACCCCTGCTTGTCTACCCCTCCCCTTTAGAATGTAAGCTCTCACGAGCAGGGCCCTCTTCCCTCATGTGCTTATCCTTTCTTACTTTAATAATCTTCAGCTGCACCAAATCCATCAGTCTTCTGCCACCTGATGCTTATTCCAGTGTCATCTGCTAATATAACTATGTTTATTTACCCTGTACTTGTCCTATACTGTCATCAACTGTAAGTTGCTGTTTTCCTGTTTGATTATTTATGTACTCTGTAATTGGGTGCTGCGGAACCCTTGTGGTGCCATATAAATAAAGGATAATAATAATAATTGTGAACTATGTAGCCTAATAAATATATATATATATATATATAACTACTGTATGATGTAAGGTGAATGTGCTGTTTTATGTGTATTGGTACTATTCTGTGGCTATCCCGTCACCATGTAGCCACACTCCTATATTTTTGATGCACCCTGAGTTCCACAAGGTCTAGAACTGGCCCTATCACCAATTTAGGATTTTAAAATGTTTTCTTTTCAAATGTGACATGCCACCACATGTTGGCTAGGCTCTTAATTCAGTACAGTGAAGGGGGGTGCTAAAATATACCTTTGCTTCGGGCACCATGGCACCTAGCTACACCTCTGCACACACTCTGGAACCACCCTCCCCATCTTCCCTGATCTCACACATCAGTTGATCACTTATCACACAGGATCTGCATCTGGCTACTGCTGCACATTGGCAGAGACCAGGTAACCAGCCTCCTCTACACTCCTGCACTGCTGGATGTTGGTCCTTGCAGTTCCACAGCAGGAGGCAGCCAGGATGGCAAACTTGCAGCTGACTTCTGCTACCATGTACCTGAGCCTGCAGAACCCAGGTAACTTTGCCTACTGTACTGGTTGGTACCTGTTGCTCAAAATTTTTATGCAATATATTATACTTGGGGAAAATCAGTTGCTCCACCAATCATACTGTTATCGCACGGGTGCAAGGGGAGGAGTTGGGACTGGAAGGGGCAGGAGTCATGACTAATTGCTAAACTGCCCCCCCTAAAACAAAAGTCTAGACCCGCCCCTGCTTCTCCGCAGGCTCACCTCTGCACTGCTTCATGAATAGACTCCTAACTGTTGTATTACAGCGCATGTGTGCTTACATAAAATCCATACCTGCCTATTCTCCTGGAATGTCCGGGGGGGCTCCCAAATCTCTGGAGGCTGCGCTGGACACCCAGGAAAGTGAGCAAGTCTTACTAAGTGAAGGGGGCAGCCAGGGCAGCTTGATGATGTGATTCACCCCGAATTGTGATGAAGCCTGCACATCTCCACAATACCAGTGACTGAGCTGAGTGTAGCATCACATCTCACATAATGCCCACGTCACTGCGCTACCCCCCCCCCACCCCCACCCCCACCCCTCCCTACAGTATGACATCTGTGCACAAGGACGTGTTCTATAATAAAGGGCATGTGAGAGAAACTGCATGAACCTGGTGGATGGGAGAAACTTTGAGGCTGTCAATTAAGATGCTAGAAAATAGAACTGTGCAGCATTACGTTATTACATCATCATACCTGTGCTAAAACCTCTTGTATTAGTATGTTCATGGGATACAGAGTAGACTTACTGACCCTTCTGTACAGGCTCTTCCTGTGACCATTGCATTTTTTGTTTTGGTTTGGTTGTTTGTTTGTTTTTTTGGGGGGGGGGTTTCTTCTGTGGCCAATGGATGACGTGCAAACAGGCAACTGTGTGGTTTGCAGAGAACCAGAGTCAAATCTGATGAGCACTGATGGGCACAATCCACCAAGGTGGACTTTTATCATTGAACGCATATTGAATGCAATCTGGGCAGGATCTTGCCACCCAGGATTGCATTGCAATATGCCATCCTATCGGCTAGATGAATCATCCAGCACCCGCAGGGACAAGGGCTATGTAAGGAGCCAGTCCCTGCTGTGTGCTGGGAGGGCTTCTGGGGACGCTGCGCATGCACAGTCTGCTCAGACCATGCTGCACAGCGGTCACTTCTGGGGAGGGTTATAGAAGAACCCTCTGCCCAGCTACAAATGTGATGCGTAGCCTATATGCTACAATGGGCTACCACTACCTTCAGATAGTGGTAGCTGCAGGGACCAATATTGGATAAAGGGCACAGAAAAAAAGAGAAGTCTGTAAGTGGTGCACTAAAGAAAGGTATTAATAAAATATACATTTTTATTGTGTAATAAATTGAGGTTCTGTGAATTGTAGAACAGCACAATAGAAGTTAAAATATTAACAAAATGAGAGAAAAGGAAAATAAGGCGATCATTCAGCTGTGTCCATTTATTGTCTACTTTATTTGTAGTACAGTTGTTACAATGTCAATTATGCATTAGTGTGCACTGTTGTAATCCAATATTCTATAATTCAAAGTAGCTGTGGGAAGCAACGTTACAGTGCATCATTGCTGGTAAGTATTATACATCATATTATATTGGAGCAGATGCTAGATGCATCATTGCTTAGAGAGTGATAAACTACCAGCCAACCAGCTCCTAACTGTCATTTTTCAACCCGGGCCTGTGACATGCCAGTTAGGAGCTGATTGGTTGGTGCCAGTGGCGTAACTACCATAGGTGCAGGGGATGCGGTTGCTATGGGGCCGAGGCTATCACCGGGGCCCACTGCTCCCTCTGCACCAAGTAATTCACGCTGCAGCACTTCATTCTCCTCTCCAGTGGCTCTGCCTGTGTATATTTGTAGCAGATGCAGAGCACAGTGAGGAGGAGTCGTGTCTGGGAGGGATCGTGGTGACACCAGAGCCAGAAAAGATGGAGCAATGGGCGAGGGAGGGGGGGCATGCACCTATTCCCCTGGAACTGGCCACAGTAGCCTAGGGCCAGGGCATGACCTTGCAGGTGGATGTACCTTCCTGAGCTCCCAGCATGGCTCCCCGTATTAGGCAGAAGAGGTCTACAGAGTCAGGAGACATAGCCTGCACCCCTGCAGTTTGCGGCTTTTACGTACCGGAGGGGGGGGACCTACTCAGGCGCGGTGCCTCCCATTTGCCCTTATCAGTGCCCAAAGACCGGACCCTTTAACAGCAGGTGAGCTCTCCTGATCCTCTACACCAGTTTTCTGATGCAGAAGTGGCGATGTCCCCATCTGCGAGCAGGAGCCTGCAGGTAGCTCTTCTATTAGCCCAGTCACTCAGGCAGGTCCTGGCTGTGGTTAGTGCATTCCTCTCACAATGTCCTGGCAGAGCCTCCTCTTTGCCAATATTTTACCTGCTGGTTGTCACACGCCAGAGGCGGCATTCGCCGCGCTTACCCCTGCTGGTCTGTGTTGCGGCCTCCGCCTTCGGTGGGCCACGGGCTCCGGCGTCTGGCTGGCGCGGTTCTCCAGGGCAAGGGCGCCGCCATGACACCCGGCATCAGGTGGGCGGGGGGCAGGTGACGTCATCAGACTGTTCTGCCAATCCAGCGGTGGCGGGAGATTCAAAGTCAGACGCCGGACAGAGCCTCGGCGCCTGAGTATCGTCTTTCCCCTGAAGTGGATGCCAGCGCTCTTGTTCCTGGCAAGAATCTCTGAAGCTGTACTCCAGTGTCTCTGGCATTTCCAGGTGCCAGTTCGCTGCACAGGTTCCAGCGTTCCCAGCGGCTGGTGTGTCTCTCTGCTGTCCAGTCACCAGTGCTCCTAGGAATCAGCGTGGGCTGCGGGCCCTAATCACTGTTCTCAAGTTCTGCAAATCATCAGCAACTTAAACCTCTGCACTCAAGTTCTTCAAATCATCAGCGTCTCAGTCACCGTTCTCAAGTTCTACAAATCATCAGCGTCTTAAACCACTGCACCTAAGCTCTACAAATCATCAGCGTCTCAGTCACCGTTCTCAAGTTCTACAAATCATCAGCGTCTTAAACCACTGCACTTAAGTTCTTCAAATCACCAGCGTCTTAATCTCCGTTCTCAAGTTCTTTAAGTCATCTGTGTCTTTAACCACCGTTTACAAGTTCTTCAAATCATCAGTGTCTTTTAAACATCGCTCACAATTTCTTCAGTCACCACTTTCTTTAACATTGCTCACAAACCCTTCAATGGGCCTGGACATTCCCTCATAAGTTCCCTTTATGCTATATGACTTTGAGTTGTTCTTTTCCTGCAATAAAGCTCTTCAATATTTCACCAAACCTTACTGTCAGAGTCCTGTATGAGGAAATCCTATATCGGGTCACCCCTGTTCCGGCCCAGTTGTGGTTCCTCTTCCCAACCATCGGAAGAATCCCCGAGTTCACAACACCCTCAATCTAGGTCAGTGACACTGGTCCCCATACACTTACTGCTCACCTGCCTGCTGTCACCTGGGTTGGGATCGCAGCCCCTGTATTCTGCTGTAGTGGGCCACAGAGTGAGGGTTTTTTGGCAGGCCCCTGTTCCATTCTGTTTTTGTGAGGACTCCCCAGTTATATTTTACTTGTGGCCCCAGACTCTGCCTGCCCCTGGGCCTTGCCAACTCTATACCCACAGTTCCAGTGCTTCATGTTAGGCTTTGTGTCTCTGCTGAGAGGTATTACTGTAACTGATGCAGCCTGGTGCCTGTAGCCGGCAGTATCACCTCCGTACTTTGGTGTACAGTATGACTGTGTTCCCCCTCCTTGCACAGCCCCTTTTAATATGTGACACTGGGCCTAATTCAATCAGTATCAGCAGTGGTTTCTACCTTTTGTGAAGGCGGAGGGCTGCTGCTGGCGATGCTGCCTGGTCTCCCACCCCCCTCCTCCTTCCCACCACCGCCTGGGTCCCGGCACCTGTACTATGTACAGTTAAGACACTGGGACCTGGCGCATGCACAGTAGCAGCGATGGTACTACACATGCGCAGAACCACAGCTTCTATGGACTGCATCGGCTGCAGCCCATAGAAGCCGGCTAGGGTTGATAAGGCAGGGAGCTGGCTGAGGAGAGATGCTTTCAACATTTTGTTATGGGGCCCACAAAGATCTAGTTAGGCCCCTGTCTGGCGTCCTTCTCCTCTTCTTCTTTTTTTTTTTTTTTTTTTTTTTGCTCCATTTTATTACTCTCCAAGCGATGATGCATCTAGGCCAAGCTCTTAACGAATTGAAACCGCTTTATACACTTCTATATCAAGTGAAATAAAAGGTCTACTTCGAATTAAAGGTTCAAACAATATTGGAAAAATCCTCACTGTAATGTGTCAGAGCAGATATAACGCTCATTAGATTAAATCAGTGGAATGGATATTGGGGGTCATTCAGTTGCTCGCTTGCAAGTTTTTGCAGCACTGCGATCAGGTTAAATCTCTGCAAAACTGAGCATGCACCGCAATGCGCAGGCGCGTCGTACGGGTACAAAGAGGATTGGTGCTGGGCGATTTAACAAAGAATCCATTCGCACAGCCGATCGCAAGGTGATTGACAGAGGGCGTTTGTGGGTGTCAACTGATTGTTTTCTTGGAGTGTTTGGAAAACCACTGGTGTGTCCAACAAGCGTTTGCAGGGCGGGTGTCTGACATCCATTCCGGGACCAAAAAGGCTGAAGTGATAGCAGCGTTTGAGTAAGTCCAGAGCTACTCTGAAACTGCAAAAAACTTTTTTTTTTTTTTTTTTTTTTTACAGTCTGCTGCAAAAGAATTTACACACTTGCAAAGCGAAAATACACACCCCCACAGGCGGCGACTATCTGATCGCAGCGCTGCAAAAAGTTGCTAGCGAGCGATCAACTCTGAATGACCCCCCCCCCCCCTTGTGTATACTTATTTATGGTACATCGCATTATGGATATCTGTAAATCGGGCAGCATCACATCACCCATAGAAATCTATGGGCTATGCGGCTGCGAGTGGCATCCAGGAGATACCTAATATTTGCTTGTAACCCCTGAAAATGGGTGTTTTTGGGGATATAACCACAAATATATAGCTGTTTTGTTTTTTTTCAAGGAAAATATAAAGGGGCTCATTTATCAATGAGTGATAAAACGTGTTGTGAATGGTTTAACTCATGCGTATGGTAAATGATCGGTTGGGAGCTGATTGGCTGGAGCACCACGTATTGTATGCATGAGTTTTAGCACTCATTGATAAATGAGCCCCAACGTTTGCTTTTGTAAAATAACCTTTCCCTACAAAGTGGTTCTCCAAATACCTGGATACTGGCTCTAGTCATGAAGAGCTTAAAGCTCAGGACATACATTGGTTAAAGAATTTTTGAACTTCCATCTTTATTTAGGGGCCAGAGTAAAATTTGGCAAAAAGTGCGTGTACTGATCCTGCATTGTGTTTTCCCCATAGGTACTTGGCTAATGACATGGAAGAGGATGAGGAAAATTATAAGTATGAGATCTTCCCATGGGCACTAGGAGACTCCTGGCGAGAGCTCTTCCCTCAGTTCCTGCAGTTACGGGACCGTTTTTGGGCTAAGATGAACTATCGAGCAGCTGTGAGCCGGAGATGCTGTGATGAGGCAAGTTCCTCTAATGAAGGAACATAATAAACCTGTGCACTTCTAATACCACTTTTCCACCAAAACCCCAGGCATGACCCAGGTTTCAGGACACTGTTCCAACTTGGGTCAGACCCTGTTTACACTGCACCTTGGATCTGGGTTATTCCCAGGTCAGCCTCGTGAACCCAGGTCTGCCCTGCATGTCACTCAGACCCTCCCTTGAGGTGGACCTGTGCATACACAGCCAGTCAGAAGCTTATAAGCATAACCTGGGTTGAGCTGTTTACACTGTACCATTACCAGAGTCCAACCGTAGTAGCTACCAGGGTCAGATTCCCAGGTCACTCAACCTGGGTTATTTTTCAAGGTCCCTTTTACTCCAAGCTGTGACCTGGGCAGACCCGGCAATAACCCAAGCTATTGCTGCAGTGTAAAAGATATGAGAATGTGATTGTGATCTGTTTATTATAGATTATGTCTAAAGACCCTTTACATTGGCTCTGGCTCAGAGATCGTCCCATTCACCATAGTTGGGCAGTCAGGAGTTACCTTCAAGATGAGGATCTCTTTCCACGAGGGCCGGGCTCCACCCAATACAGTTGCACTCTGTGTCGGAGGTCCAGCACCAGTAACATTGAAGGAGCAACCTGCAGCGACTCCCCAACAGAGAATGAGTTGTTCAGTTTCACTAATGGACAGTTATCCCAGGAACTCATCCTGCCCTCAGATCTGCTTCTAGATCCTATGGCCACTTATGACAACCAAAGTGAGTTTTAGGTGTATCGCTTGTGCTTGTTTTCATTATATTGCTTTTGTGCTTGTCTTGTATTTCGGTATTACTTGGGGCTAGGGTATGGCTCAAAATGAAGGTTTCTCAAATATGAAAGTGTTTTACGGTCTTATTTCTGGAAATTACATGTGAAAATACTGCTGCAACCTGATATTTGCAATACCCTTCATGTGAGGTTAACATCAGTAATAGAAATTGCTTTTTGCTGCAAGATTGTTTGCACTTGGTAAATCCTTAGTTGGGGCTGTGTTGCTGTCTGAAGTTCTGGTCCATGGTTGGAGTTTGTGGTGCATCTATCTAGGGGCTGAGGAGTGATATGTGCAGTATATCTACCTTACTTTGGATGTTTTTCTTAAATTGTGAAATGACTGTGGGTGGGATTTACCATTGTCAAAATGCTGCCAAAACTCTGAAAACTGCCATTTTCTGAGGTATGACGGCATTCTCAATGTACAATGCTCCAGAAAGCAAAACTTTCTGGAGCTTGTACCTAGCAGGGCAATGCCTCCTATTATGTTGCCTAAATAGAAGCTTATGGGCTTTTGTTATCGGAGGTGGATACAATAGGATCCCTCCCAGTGTCCCCAGAGCTTGCACGTCTATTTGCCTTTCTAATCTCATTTGTACATGCATAACTGTGTTGTGTTTATCCTTGTAAGGAATAGCATGGCCATCTTCTAATGAGTCTTTGGTTTCAGTGGAGGAAAAATATGGCTTCACAGGGAATAGGTGGGGAGAGCTGGGTATATACGTAAGTGATAACTGCAAAGATTTATTAACCCTGGTGTGCTGTTTAATGGAAACAAAAGGTTAATATAGGCAAAAGGTAACATTAGGTAATTCTAGGAGTAAAAAAATGGGGGGAAAAATACTAGGGTTACTTTCTACAGCAGTAAGTAGTTGATGCCGTCATATATGTAGTTGTGGGAGGCAAACATTTACTTGGGAGTAAGTCTGTATCTTACCTGCCTATATTTGACAACCCCCCCCCCCCCCCCCCCAATCCCTTCCCTCCTGGAGAGAAGCATCTGATTGCTGATGGGGGCAGGGTTGGGTCTAGTCTTGATGCCCCCTCATGTCTCTTATACCTCCTTCTGGATTCTATGGCTGTCGTGGAACGCACAGTGTTTCCTTGCATTTCACTGCGGACACCACCACCAGATTTGTCAGTACAGTGGTCAGCTAAGCAAGGGTATGTTGGGGGACATAGATTGCAGGTGGTTGAAGTAGGCTTGTGTACGTCAAGGGTGCATTTGCGAATGATTAAGGGGACATGACTATCTAGTGGTATTGCTGGCTTACATGGTGGGAAGGATTTATGTTGGACTGATTTGAAGTGGCTTGGTTATGAATAACGGACTAGTATTCATGAGAATGGGGCATGAAGTAGTGTAGTAGTGCCATATTGGGAAGACAGTCTGTTGCATGAGAGATTGTATGCTAGCACCCAAACAAACTAAGATCAGGCATGTCCAAACTGCGGCCCTCCAGCTGTTGAGAAACTACACATCCCAGCATGCCCTGACACAGCTTTAGCATTCACTGACCGCAAAACTGTGTCAGGGCACGCTGGGATATGTAGTTTCACAACAGCTGGAGGGCCGCAGTTTGGACATGCCTGAACTAAGATAAAACTGACTGAACATGTCTATAAGCGAGTTGGATCTCCATACTAATTCTTGGTGAGGGATAAAGTGCCAGCCAAATGGCTCCTATCATGTCACAGACTGTGGCTGGTACTTTATCTCTCTCCAAGGCTTAGTACATAGACACCTCAGTTTGTTTGGGTGCCAGCATACCGGTACAAATCAGGGGGCACGGTCACAAGTAGCTTAATCCTCGACAAAGGTGCAGAAGGTAGCACTAAACAGCCGTCATTTGCCAGGATGAGATGCCTTACATATCTGTTTGATATGAAGTCCAGGGATGAGGAGAATAGATTTCCCATCCTGGTATAAACTCTGGGATCACCTGATTTGAGAGAGTAGGACTTCCTCAAATTAGGGTGCCCCCAAGTGGTTTTGTGTTAAGACAATATCAAATGCACTACAGATATAGAGTACAGTAGAAACAGTGGATGTGAGAGGGTAGTCAACAGGCATGCTCTCCCATTCTGGCACCTATGTAATTGTGGGTGCTCAAGTTTGAAAGTGCAACCCCAAACAATGTGCCACCTTCATAGCTGTCTGGTTATCCTCAAATAACACCCTAAACTACATAAAGCATTAAGTCCAGGAATATGGTGTTTCAAATGCCTGGATGTGTACCATTCCTGGCATCTTTATGTGGTAGGCTGTCTATTTTTCAAAATGGTAGGCTTTGATTGGCTACCATATTACATTCACATTTTATGGGTGAAATTCAATTGTTTGAAAAGTCGGTTGGTTGTCTATTTTTTCCTGTCTATTAGATAGGAGAAAACAGACACCCAACTGACTTTTCAAACAATTGAATACCACCCTATATGATGTTCAAATGGGGGAGCTGTATCAAACCTTGGATAGAGATAAAGGGCCTAATTGAGAGCTGTATGGAAACTCAATGGTTTATATTCATCTCCGATGGTTATCGATCTGCACAGGCTCTGTACTGCAAATGTTCAGATCTATGTCTTAAGCCACAGTATGATTGACATGCTGCACCCTTTTTTGGAGTCTGAAGGGACGGGGACAGCCAGCATTACAGAAACTGAGGCATGTTGGCCTCGTTTACAGGGTGTGCTGAAGTCAGTGGCTGCGTCCTTATGTAGTTCCAGCAGTGGGTGTCATTCTACAGATGATACCTCCTGAAGCTTCCACCTATATTGGAACAGCTGCTGTGTACGTATCTGAATCCACCCCTAAATGGATTAACATTTCTTTTTCATCCACTAGGGGTCACTGGAGTACTCTTGGGATATGGACTGTTCCACAGGAACTAGGCACTGAATAGTTAAACTTTGACTATACCTCCCCTCCATATCCCAGAGTACCTCAGTGTTTTTTCGGTGCTCACCGAGACTAGGCTTGTGGAAGTTGATCCACAATTACTGAATTTTTTGATAATTTTTTTTGGGAATCCCTTTCCCCCTTCCAAGAAGGCGAGGGTCTGGGATAGGAAAGCTGCTGAAGCAGCTGTGGGTGTCGGACCTCTCTAGAAGAGCTCCCTCACTACCACGTGCAGGTCACCTGCAGTAAAAGGCTGACAGTGCTTACAGAGAAGCCCCGTCATTGCCCTCACCACAGGGTCCAGGTATGTGTTCGGGGCGGTCAGCTCATGCTGCCGCCCCGCTGTGTGGATTACTGTGTGTGTATGTGCTGCCCGCAGCCGCCGCTTCCAGCGCCGCTGTGTATGTGCCTCTCCCGCTGCTCGGAGCCACACCGGCCGCTCCACGGCTCTATGCGGCATGTTCACCTGCTCCGATGCGCTTCCGGAAGGCGCAGTGTCATAGCCCGGTCTCCGTGTACAGAGAGCGGTACACGGAGCACGGGGGAGAGGGGGAGACGCACTTAAATAAATAGTGTGTATGAAGCCTAGCACAAGGCCAGCAGCGCTGCATAGAGGATTAAGCCTTTGTAAACAGGATATATGTGTTTTAATGCATATAAAACATAGTTGCCGACTTCTGGGCTGCTCTCTCCGGGAGAGAGCAGCCAGTCGGCTCAGCAGGGGAGGGCGGGCAATAAGGTGACGTGTCAGGGGGGCGGGCCAGAGGTGGAACGGGGCGTGGCTTCCGGCAGCGTGACTTAAGCCACGCCCCCCGCTGTGTAATGCCGCGATTACCGGCATTATACAGCAGGGGGCGTGGTTACGATGACGCGATTCAACAAGAATCGCGTCATCACCTGCCCGGACTGCCCACTTTACTCGTTAAGTGGGCGGCGGGCAGGGGGTGACCCCCGTAAATTGGGAGACTTGCCTGCTCTTCCGGGGGGCCGGGAGGGTCACCCGTTTTTCGGGAGCCTCCTGGCCATTCCGGGAGGGTAGGCAAGTATGATATAAAAGGAATATAAATCTGCAACATAGTTATAAGTTTGCACTTTTGTGATATTCTGTGAGCATGGGGACATATTAAACCATGCTTCCTGTTTTTCCTGTTTTCTTTTCCAGAATTCCTGATTACATCTCTCCACCATTGAAGGCGCTGGGGTGTTAGGGGGATTTTGGGATCAGGCATATTACTGGCACACTTGGCCAGAGATATAGAGACACCTTAGTGCTATTTACTGAGTCGCGCAGGTTGTTTGTCTTTGTATTTTGTTTTGTCTGTTTGCATAATGAGTAAAACACCAACAAAGTCCAAAAAGCAGTTTTTCTGCCATGTCTGTAAGGGTGTATTACCTGATGGATTTTTCACATGTAAAGTATGTTTTGTAAATTCAGAAACAAATACAATTTCGGCTCCAGTTTCAAATTTAATTTCAACCCCGGACCCACCATGGGCTATATTAGCAGATGTCTTAGCTGGATTGCAATCAGTTGGCCGCCTCTCGGCAGGAGCGAGAGGCGGCAAGATCTGAATCTAGGGTGAGACCGCTAGAACTACCAGAGGGGTCTCGCCCTTACCAAAGGTCCAGATCCTCTTTGACTAAGGGGGATAAGTTTCATTTTTCTTATAAACTACCGGTTTCTGCTATGTTACTGTCTGATGATTCTTCGCCAGACCTCATTGTACAAGTTGTGGGTGAGGAGGGCGAAGTAGACCAGCAGTCAGAGGATGACAATTCTGACAGCCTGGGCATTGATCTCATCAGAGCGGTGCGTCAGTCTCTGAATTTTACAGAAACTGAGGAGCCTCTGACAAATGATGAGGTCGTTTTTACTAAACGACAGAGAACTCCAATATGTTTCCCTGTTTCAGAATCGTTTAATAAAATGTTACTAGAAACAAGGAAGAATCCGGATAAACGGTTTTCTGTACCTCACAGATTTAGGTCTAGTTATCAGTTTCCAGAGTCTGTGACAGCTACATGGGAGAATCTGCCGTTGGTGGATTCATCTGTGTCGAAACTTACAAAGAAATTAACCATACCAGTACCAGCTGCAACTACACGCAAGGACCCTTCGGATCGTAAGATAGAGGTTATGCTGAAGTCCATGTATACAGCAGCAGGAGTGCTGCTAAGACCTGGGTTGAGTGGCATCTGGGTAACTAAGGCTCTAATGGTATGGATAACAGAGCTCAGATCTGCCTTAACTGATGATCATCTTATACTTCTCGCTGATCAAATCTGGGAAGCGGCTGACTATTTATGTACAGCTTCTACTGACGTCTGTCAGCTTACTTCTCGCCTTTCATAGTCGCTAGTCGCAACTCAGCGGGCGCTCTGGCTATGTTCTTGGCGAGCGGAGACAGAGGTCAAAAAAGGAATAGAAGCGTTACCTTTCGAGGGTGAGAAGTTATTCGGTCCTGAATTGGACAAATGGATTTCTGAGGCCACGGGAGGAAAGTCGTTTTTCTTACCATTTCCTCCAACAGTACCTAGAAAAAGGTATTCTGGACCGGCGTTCAAATCCTTTACACCTCAGTCCTTTCGCGGGCGTGGCAGGGGAACCGCCACACCAGGTAGACTAGGTCGGGGACGTGGTTTCCAACGAACCAATACCACTCGTCAGGATACTAAAGTCACCGGTAAGCCAGTGGCATGACGGGCTCCCAGCCCATCTCGGATCTCCTATTGTGGGAGCATGTCTTCAGTCATTCCAGTTGGCGTGGCTTCAGACGTCCACAGATGGGTGGATCCGCAATTTAGTTTTAACAGGTTACAAAATAGAGTTCGACTGTCTCCCGCCAATGCGGTTTTTCAGGACAGGACTGCCTCTGTCGGACGGCAAGAGCAGACTGCCATTCAGTCTCTGCTGGACGCAGCAGTTTTGGTTCCGGTCCCTGTGCACCAACAGGGTCAGGGTTATTACTCCAGTCTGTTTATGGTGCCGAAGCCGGATGGCTCGGTCAGGCCAATATTGAACTTAAAGGGCCTCAATCAGTACGTCACTTACTACAGATTCAAGATGGAATCCCTGCGGTCAGTAATTGCAGGTCTAGAGCCACAGGAATTTGATTGCGCTGGATCTCAAGGATGCGTATTTACACATTCCGATTTGGCATCCTCATCAAAGGTTTTTGCGGTTTGCAATACGACAGAACCATTACCAGTTTCAGACTCTACTGTTTGGCCTCTCGTCAGCGCCTCTGGTAATTACCAAGGTGATGTCTGTGATGATAGCTCATCTCAGATCCCTAGGAGTGATAATAGTTCCGTACTTGGACGACTTACTCATCAAAGCTCTGTCTCAACAAATCCTCCTTCAACAGGCATTGCTGACATACAATGTACTGGTTCACCACTGTTGGATTGTCAACTTCAAGAAATCGCATCTAGTTCCGTCTCAACGACTTCAATTCCTAGGTATGGTTATCGATACGGTAGATCAAAGAATTTACCTACCCGAACAGAAAGTACAGGTCATTCGTCATCTGGTACAATTAGTGCTCAAGCCACGCACGGTATCGGTTCATTTTGTGCATTCGCCTTTTAGGCACAATGGTGGCGGCTTTCGAATCACTTCAGTTCGGAAGACTTCACTCACGTCCTTTTCAACTGAATGTGCATGCACAGTGGTCGGGCTCGCATTTACAGATTCACCACAGGGTAAGGTTGTCTCCAAGGACCAGAGTGTCTCTACTCTGGTGGCTCAAAGTACAGAATCTAACCGCAGGGAAAAGGTTCGGCGCCTGGAATTGGATAATTCTCACGGCAGACGCAAGTCTCAGAGGTTGGGGAGCTGTAGTTCAAAATTTTCAGCTCCAGGGCCTCTGGGCAGATCACGAAAGATTGCTGTCTATAAATGTCCTGGAACTCCGGGCAATTTACAATGCATTGCGACAAGCAGTGCACATGTTGCAGGCTCAGGCTGTTCAGGTGCAGTCAGACAATGCGACGGCGGTCGCATACATCAACAAACAAGGCGGAACGAGAAGCCGCATGGAAATGCGGGAAGTAGCTCGAATCCTCAATTGGGCCGAATATCACCAAGTGATATTGTCGGCAGTGTTCATTCCGGGAGTGGACAACTGGGAGGCGGATTATCTCAGTCGTCGGGATTTTCATCCAGGAGAATGGGCATTAAATCCAGAAGTGTTTCACATGCTGGTCCAGAGGTGGGGTTGCCCGCAGGTGGATCTGATGGCATCTCGCCACAATCATCAAACGCCCCAGTATGTGTCCAGAACGAGAGATCCAGAGGCAGTGGCGTTGGATGCTCTCACAGTCAGGTGGCCATACAGTCTAGTGTATCTGTTTCCGCTACTCCCTCTATTGCTAAAACGGATAAAGAGAGTCCGTCAGTCATACTAGTGGCGCCTCATTGGCCATGGAGAGCTTGGTTCTCGGATCTTCGCGGATTACTCGCAGACTATCCTTGGCCGCTCCCACTACGTCCGGACCTGTTACAACAGGGTCCGTTCCTTTACCCCGATTTAGCGCGGCTGCGTTTGACGGGGTGGCTGAGACTGCCCTCTTAAGGAAAGAGGGCATTCCAGAATCAGTCATTCCAACCATGTTACGAGCTAGGAAGCCGGTTACGGCAGCTCATTATTACAGAATTTGGCGTGCCTATATAGGTTGGTGTGAAGCTCGGAAGGTACCGACATCTTCTTTCAAGTTATCCCGTCTTTTTTGTTATTTCTACAGATGGGGTTAGATGGAGGTCTACGTTTATCTACACTAATGGTGCAGATATCTGCTTTGTCAATTTACTTTCAAAGAAGATTGGCTCTATTACCGTCGGTACACACCTTTATGCAGGGTGTCCTCAGAGTACAGCCTCCATTCACTCCACCTACTGCGCCATGGGACTTGAATCTGGTGTTAGATTTTTTTTTTACAGTCTTCATATTTTGAACCCTTACAAGAAGTGGATATTAAGTTTCTCACTTGGAAAACGATTTTTCTCCTAGCCTTGGCTTCGGCAAGGCGGGTTTCAGATTTGGGTGCCTTGTCATGCAAGCCACCGTTTTTGGTGTTTCATGATGACAGAGCGGAACTTCGGACGAATCCCGCTTTCTTACCAAAAGTAGTGTCATCTTTTCACATCAACCAACCAATAGTAGTTCCTGTGTTGACAGGACATTCTGAAACTCTGGCTGTGGTACGCGCTTTACGCGTTTATGTATCCCGAACGTCTACAGTTCGTAAGACGGATACGTTGTTTGTTCTCTATGATGCTGCCAAGAGAGGTTGGCCAGCCTCTAAGCAGATATTATCCAGATGGATAAAACTGACCATACGTCAGGCTTATCTTCAGGCTAGGTTACAGCCGCCTACATCGGTAACAGCTCATTCTGTTCTGTGGGAACTTCATGGTCAGCTGGTCGTGGAGCTTCTACGACACAGCTTTGCCGTGCGGCTACATGGTCGTCAGTGCACACGTTTGTGCGCTTTTATAAGTTTGATACTTTTGCGGCATCGGCATCTAGCTTTGGCCGTTTAGTGTTACAGGTGCCAAATAGCTCTCCCGCCCACGGGGGAAACTTTGGTACGTCCCAAGAGTACTCCAGTGACCCCTAGTGGATGAAAAAGAAAATAGGATTTTGGTACTTACCAGGTAAATCCTTTTCTTTGAATCCATAGGGGGCACTGGATGCCCACCCAGAGCAGTTGTTACCTGGTTGTGGTAAATGCAGGGAATATTATGGTAACACACTCTTACCGACTGTTTCAAATTAGAAATTTATCGGGTTGGTGTCAACTGTTAGTTGTCAGGTTTGTTTTGTGTCAACTTTATTGTTGTCCGTTTTTTGGTTATATGTATTTCTCCATTGTCGACCTCTATAGCTCCAGTTCGGCTCGGTAAAAAAACACTGAGGTACTCTGGGATATGGAGGGGAGGTATAGTCAAAGTTTAACTATTCAGTGCCTAGTTCCTGTGGAACCGTCCATATCCCAAGAGTACTCCAGTGCCCCCTATGGATTCAAAGAAAAGGATTTACCTGGTAAGTACCAAAATCCTATTTTTACTGGCTGTTAGAAAGTACCAACCAGCTTCTGTCATTATTTCAATCTCCAAGATTTGATATATCTTTCACCACCCCAAAGACTTAAGAAGGTGAAGAAGAAAATTTTGTTTAAGCATAGATTTTTATGAAAACCTAGGTGTAGAATCTGCCTTCTTGCTGTTTTGGAAAGGCGGTTTAATACCAAAGCAAGCATAAAGTAGTTCATAGTGGTGGTTTGGAGTAGCCACATTTTTGTCTTGCCATTTCAATTGTTTGGGCAATGTAGGTAAATTGTTTTAGCTCTCTGAGGAAGTCTTAAAAATAAAGGGGGGGGGGAACCCTGTAATTTGTGGGTTCTAGATCGGTTACTGATGTTGGAATGTGACAAGCCCAAAATAAGCTCGGCAGCAAACATTTAAGTAAAACCAGTTGCAATCACGTGCTTATGAAATGGGTGTTATACATTTGGGGGATAGTTCTGTGGTGTTTAGTCAATTAGTTGGAAAGTCCTGCACTAGAAACACCACCTTGGATTTGGGCACAAGTGTACCGTTTTAGGTGATGGCTACCTCAAGTTTAATAAAGGGGGGGGGGGGGGGAATTCTAACAAACTGAAATGAGGATGCTGCTGCTTTTCATTCTGAAATAGAATTGATTTCACAATTACACTTTTATATATTTCAACAACTTTTTTTTTTTTTTTTTCCATACTTTTAGTACCTCCTGTGACGCAACTGGGATTCGAGCCTGGTGGGATGGCCTTGGGTTGGTGCCTCTAGCTCAAGATAAATGTCTGCACTACTCTTCTTCCAAGTACAGAATGCAGGAGACCTCAGCACTTATCACACGGTGATTCATCAGTCTACACAGTCAGAGAAAAGACCAATATTATTGTTGGGAGGCTTAAAAGTGAGAGATGTCTCAATAATGTAACTTGTATCTCTAACTTGCATCTGGTGTCATTTCCATTCTGTATGTAAATGTATTGGCTGGTCACTATTAAATATCACCAGGTGTACACCTTTTGTATATTGAGTTCCTACACACTTTAAACTTTATTTGTGAAACTTGTGATTTTGGTGTATTGTTTGAAATGTGAATATATTTTAAGTAATGAAACTACTTTTCACTTTAAGTGTAAGTCTCAGATGAGAATCTGTTAAGTATTCTGTGATCCTGTACAAGGGAGAAGAGCACTAGTGACTTGGGGAGTGCTAGGGGGAGAAAAGCGCTGCACAGAAGGACATGACTACCAAGGCGGAGGAGGTGAAAATATGAAGTTATGAACCACGGGTGTTTTAAGAGAGATGATGGCCTGTGTGCAGACTGTCTGGGACCTCTCCTCCCTCTTGCCAGAAGCTACTATTAGACTCTAGTGCTGTGCTAGAGTGTACTATTCATGCACAGGACTCCAGGAAGATGGCATAGCACCCATTTTCCCGGAGACTGTTCATGCGCAAAATGCCAGGAAAATGACCACCATGCACTTTTTTTTTTTTTTACACCAGTGCTCTTACAGGGCTGCTGCAGTGGATGCTGGACATCGGATAGGTGAGAACTGAAGAAATGCGCACAGTAACCATTATAGATACGCCATTGGGGTGAACTAGTAAGGATACATGGTTGAGCAGTTATGAGGAGGTGTGGACACTAATAAAAGTACAATTTAAGAGCATGTTTGAAGCTGGGGAGGTGAGTAGAGTGCATTACTTGGTGATAGAGTTCCAGAGGGTTGGTGTGCATCAAGCCAAATGTTGTAGGTTAATTTGAGAGAAAGTGACGAGTGTGGAGTAGAGCCATTGGTCATAGGAATAGCAGAGAGGGCACCAGTGTCGAGGATGATAATAGAGATGAAGGAAGGGAAGGAGTAATGGTGAAGAGTTGAACTGGATTCTGGGTGTGAAAGGGAGCCAGTGAAGCCTGTTGCAGAAGGAGAACAGAGCCTGTATCACAGTAAAGGAAAATATGCCGAGCACCAGCATTAACAGTGGATTGAAGTGGGAAGAGGTGAAACTGGGAGGATAGAGATGAGGATATAGTTGTTTAAGTGGGAAATAATGACTGCATTAATGAGTGTATTGGTTGAATAATGAAGGGCTGGATTCTGATAATGTTAGAGGACTTGACAAGATTACGGAATGGTTTATATGTGGTGTGTGAGTGGATGACTATGGCAGTGCACTTGAGGGCAAGCAGAGGGGATGATATCAACAAGTAGAAATGGAGGAACATGAGAGCAGATGTAAAGGGAGATCAGGAGAGGATAATTAGATTTGGGCATCCTGACTTACAGATGGTATTGAAGTCTAAAGTAGTTGAGGAGGTGTATAGGGAGAGGACACTTGAGGGACAATGCCTACAGGTAGAAGTGTGTGTGTGTGTGTGTGTGTGTGGGGGTGGGGGTGGGGGTGGGTGAGGTAGAGATAGAAAAGGAGTGATTGAGTTAGGCGTTGCATCATTACATGAGTCATGGAGGCTAATGAATTAGAGACGTAGAGGTTGGTTGACCAAGTTGAAGGCAGCAGGCAGATCGAGGAGGTTGTGGAGAGAAAAGTGACCCTCTGATTTGGCCATGTGAATGTCACTAAGTGCAGTATCTGTGGAAGGTAGAGGACAGAAGACATAACAGAGTAAAGAAATAAGCAGGTAGAAAAGCATGAGGTGGAGCTGGATAATCCTCTCTAAAAGCTTGGAAGTATGGGGGACAAAGTTTTATATCACTTTTCCACCTAAGTACTGGGTCTGACCCAAGATTTGGAGCATTGTTAAAAACCATATTAGATCAAGCAGTGACCACTTTCCACTGCAGCTCTGACCTGATTTATTCCCGGGTCAGGGCAATTTGTAGTGCCAAAAGTCTCTAAAGCAGTACTAGACGCAGTAGAGATTACAGCTTTGCCTCCTGATGTTATTGGCCCCACCCCAAGTTCAGTGACAGCCAGAGGTGTAGCTAGGTGCCATGGTATCAGGAGTAAGGGTATGTTTCGACGCCCCCTCCCCTGTACTGAATTGGGGACATGTTACATTTGACAAAAAAAAAAAAAATCCTAAACCTTGTGGATCTCAGGGAGAAATGTTTCCTTTGGGCGTCCCCATGTTTAAAATAGTGGCAGTGCGCACCGAAAGCATGCTACAAAAAATATAGGGGTGTGGCTTCATGGGGATGAGACATGGCCACAAAAAAGTATCAATTAAGATTACATCGCACAGTATTGTAATATTCAGATTACACCACACGGTATTGCCCATTATTTACATTACACCACAGTGGTGTCCGTTATTCACATTACACCACACAGTAGAGCTCCTTATACACTTTATACCACACAGTAGAGCCCCTGGTACACGTTACATAACACAGTACAGTCGCTTATACACATTACACCATAGTAGAGCCATGTATACGTGTTACTCTGCAGCTTCTAATGCAGAGAGAGGTGCTGCAGCAGGTGCAGAGAGATGTGCTGCATCATCAATGTAGAGGGGGTGCTGCAACAGCTGGATCAGAGAGAGGTGCTGCAGTAGCTGAGGCAGTAAGATGTGCTGCTGCAGCAGCCAGGGCAGAGGTGTTTGGGCAGAAAGAGGTACTGCAGCAGCTGGGGCAGACGGTGGTGTAACAGGACAGAAGTAATTCTGCTGCACAGATACAAGTAGACAGTGAGATATATAAAGATGGCGGCAAAGCTACAGCATGTGCTGGCTGTCAGTGTCTCCTGCTGTCGCCTCTGGCCTGCCCTGTTCCCTACCTGCTGTAGTCTGAGTTCGAGTCAGTGTATGCCCCTCTGCTTTGTGAATGCTGATTTGCATACAGGACAAAAAGCTATACCTTTTACACTGAAATTCGAGCAGCTGTGGCAATGCTGATTTACTTACAGGATTAAAAGCAATACTTAAAACCACACTTAATACACTTTAAAATCAAGCTGCTGCGGCCACTGTATGCAATCCTTAACCAACGTACTTATTACTCAGTTTGCGTATAAAGTCCCGTACTGTGTACGCACTTTGCATACTAACGCCGTGACGGACGTACAAAGTACACGTGGTCCTCAGTCATCAAAGTAGATGACCTTCAGAGATTGAGTGATGTGGCCTGCAGCTGGCTTTTTATACATTTGTCCAAAGCCTAACACAATGGAAACTGTAATCTTTGTCCATTGGACACTGGGATGGTCGTTTATAGTACAGGAGTGGTCATAGGTCAGTTTGAATAGGTGGGCGATGTCTGGTCCAGGTGCACTTGCAGATGTTCTCCTCTGGTTTCCAGCCGCATATCAAGAGCACAGTAAATACAGTTAATATTTATATAATGCTCCTGCGCATAACTATTCGCAGGAGCGTGCGATCTTCTGCAAACCAACACCGGAATATTGCACTTAAAATACCCTACAGCTGGATACCAAACACCACCTTATAACTTAGTTCTGTCCCCTCCTATTCTGTAAAGGTGAATCCCTTTGTTGCTGTACCATTTTAAACAAGTGTAAAATGCTGGTGCGGTACATGTGTATATTGTGCAATGGAAAAAGTACAACCTCACTTTCTGCGCTCCAAATGTCCCCTTGATTGAATGGTTTTTCACCAGAATAATGGCATCACATGAAAAAGAAAATAAAACACAACATAGACTATATTACACTATGTGAAAGTTTTTTCAATTCTTCTCATGTACCTTGTGAGTGATATTCATCCTTTCTAAATTGGTTGAAGAAAAACAAGACAGTACTCACAATAAAGAAACCTTTATGTGCTTTCTACCTCGCTTATACAAGTAAGCATACATGTACGAATTCCTTGTTCCGTTGGCATGACATCACTTGTGGTGATCCCATAAGAAGGTGGACGTCTGAATCCTTTCGGGAAAATTCTACATCACCTATTCTGCCCCCTACACAGTGGAAAGAACTATTTCACATAGACTATATTACACTGTTGTGTTTTATTTTATTTTTCATGTGATACCATTATTCTGGTGAGAAACCATTCAATCAAGGGGACATTTGGAGCGCAGAAAGAGAGGTTGTACTTTTTCCATTGCATATTGTTGTATAGGTTTGGTGACCTATTTTTGTACTACCCATTGCTGCTCCAATTTGCAGCGCCCCAAGAAGAATTGCTTTTCTATTTTCTATGTGTACATTGTGCACTATTTGGATTAAATATGTAATGTGTTTTTATGGCTTTTCCATGCGATCACAAACACTACCGTAATTACTCATACCACGCTCTAATACGCAGGACCACGGGAGCGATCATACGCAAATTGCGAATATGTGCACACACGGCAGAACAAGTACGCGCACGGAGGCCATCTGTGTGTAGTTTGTACGTGATGTGTGTACTGAAATATTTTTGACTTCGACAGCTTGCCCTCCTCCTGCTCTGCGGCTGCCTGTACAGCGGGCTGTGGTAGTGGGTGGAGGAAGGGGACAGGTGGTGGCGCGCCCACTAACTTTTCTGGCGCCTGGAGCTTGCGCTCCACCAGAGCCACCCTCGCTACACACCTGGTGACAGCGCTGCAGAAAACAGCGGCCCCATGGATCTCCCTATGCTGTAAACAGGAGCTGGGCCAGATGACCCTGCTAATCTGTTGACAGTACCCCTTAAGCTGTGTCCTTCCTGGGACCATCATTGCAAGATACCTGGGTTGGATCCCTGGGTCACTGGACCCAGATTAATCCTTTTCCACTGAGCCATGACCTGGGTTACCCTGGCAACGAGTTGGGATCAATGGAGACTAGGGCATGTTTGAAGGAAGAAGTAGGAACAGAGTCAGATGAAAAGAGAGAAGCACGCATCAGGAGAGCAAGAGTGGAGGAGTATGTATGGGGTAAATGGATGCAGGAAAGGATGCAGCAGACTTCATAAGTGATGGTGGGGAGAAGGTAGAAAGGGTGGTAGGGTAGGTGAGGGAATGTAGCAGATGAGGGAGGAGGCTGCATAGAGGAGAATGCATTATGGCTGGTTTCCAGTTTCCTTGAGAAGAGGGTAATGGGGGAGTGGGTAGGCAGAGAAGTTTGTTTTTCTAGAATTGGGAGGAGACAAGAAATTTTAAAATAAGTTTATTTAGCATGACAGTTTTAGGAAGCAAGTATGAAACTTAAATGTCGGTAATCTGTTTTGAATGCATGATTTTGGTTTAGCTATATGGCAGCATTTCTGAAGGTAGTGGGTACGAGTGTGTTGGGTTTGCTCAATAATCTGGAAAAACTAAAGTGACTGGGGCAACAAGGTCAAGCAGATGAGGATATGGTTGAAAAGTGATCCAGCTTGGTCAGTGAGCCGCAACAGTGGAGAGCATGAGATAAGTGACTGGAGAGCGTCTGGTCACAGGGGCCATGGAGGTTGGATATGGGCATGCAACTAGGCCAAAGTGAAGCCACGGACTAAATTAACAACAAACTATGATCTTAGGAGGCTGTCAGGGCTTGAAGCAGAGGCCACTGCTGGCTACAGGGGAGCAGGGGTGTGAGACTAGTATTGGCAGTGGATGTAGAGATCATGAAGTGTTAATAGGAGGTGTTGGAAGAAGTAGATCTGCAGTTTAGAGGGTTAGTGGGCAGAAAGTATGAGGTTGCATTGAAGGAAGAGTGGTCAGAATGAGGGCTGCAGGGCAGATCTGTGGTTTACTGATGGTAGAAGCAGGAACAGAGCAGGGCTCTATAATGCTGGTCTCCATTGCAATGCCAGGCTAGCATTCTAATCAGACTTCTGGCATAACCAGGACAACAATGGCTTAGTGCGCTGTACTAAATAGTGCTCTTAACAAAATGTATATCAGCAGCCACCAAAAAGGAAAGTAAATAACCGTGGTAGCGCTTAATGATACATGAATAAGACCATTTATAGAACAAGTGATATTTATTTTAAACAAAGTAGTAATATACAGTGCATCTGGAAAGTATTCACAGCGCTTCACTTTTTCCACATTTTGTTATGTAACAGCCTTATTCCAAAATGGAGTACATTTTTCCCTCAAAATTCTACACACAGTAACCCATAATGACCATGTGAAAGTTTTTTTTTTTAGATTTTTGCTAATTTATTACAAATAAAAACCTAAGAAATCACATGTGCATGAGTATTCACAGCCTTTGCTCAATACTTTGATGCACCTTTGGCAGCAATTACAGCATCAAGTCTTTTTGAGTATGATGCCACAAGCTTGGCACACCTATCTTTGGCCAGTTTCACCCATTCCTCTTTGCAGCACCTCTCAAGCTCCATCAGGTTCGATGGGAAGCGTCGGTGCACAGCCATTTTTAAATCTCTCCAAAGATGTTCAATCTGATTAAAGTCAGGGCTCTGGCGGGGCCACGCAAGGACATTCACAGAGTTGTCCTGAAGCCACTCCTTTGATATCTTGGCTGTGTGCTTAGGGTCATTGTCCTGCTGAAAGATGAACCGTCGCCCCAGTCTGATGTCAATGATAGGAACTTCACTGGGGTGTAACAAAAATCATAGGTGACAGAAGTTTGAAGTAAATCCAAAAAATGCTTTATTGAAAAATATGGGTGGCAGGGTGTTGAAGACAACTTGGGTGCAGAATAACACTTAACAAGGCAAAGGTTCAGGAGACTTTATAGGCAGATAAATTATTGTGTAGGTATTTGACCGTACAGAACGCAAAGTAGAAATGCAAGAGAGTCCAATGCTTTAAATGAATGTAGACAAAAAGAATATCCGGAATAATAAGCTGAGCAAATAGAAAAAAATTCTTACGGTTTGCAGGCTGGGCTGTGGAACAACATGAACCAGGGAACACTGAACACAAACTGGAAACAGGAGAACAAGATACAGGAATCCTAGTGACTGGCAAGAAACATTAATGATCCAGCAAAGCATGCTGGATCTTGACAGGTTAAATAGGGCTGGATGCAGGAGTAATCCATGCTAGAATTAGAAACCATTAACAGACACCTGAACCACAAGACAGAACACAATACAATGTCTGGTGACCCCTAGTGTAGTGGTAGGGAAACGTATAGCAAGGAAACGCAAACAGTTAATACTGGCGTAACAGTCGAGCGGTCTGGAGCAGGTTTTCATCCAGGATGTTTCTGTACATTGCTGCATTCATCTTTCCCTCTATCCTGACTAGTCTCCCAGTTCCTACTGCTGAAAAACATCCCCACACCATGATGCTGCCACCACCATGCTTCACTGTAGGGATGGTATTGGCCTGGTGATGAGTGGTGCCTGGTTTGCTCTAAACATGACACCTGGCATTCACGCCAAAGAGTTCAATCTTTGTCTCATCAGACCAGAGAATTTTGTTTCTCATGGTCTGAGAGTCCTTCAGGTGCATTTTGGTAAACTCCAGGCAGGCTGACAAGTGCTTTTTACCAAGGCATGGCTTCCATCTGGCCACTCTACCATACAGGCCTGATTGGTGGATTGCTGCGGAGATAGTTGTCCTTCTTGAAGGTTCTCCTCTCTCCACAGAGGAATGCTGTAGCTCTGACAAGGTGACTATTGGGTTCTTGGTCACCTCCCTGACAAGAGCCCTTCTCCCCCGATCGCTCAGTTTATACGGCCGGCCAGCTCTAGGAAGAGTCCTGGTGGTTCCGAACTTTTTTTATTTACAGATGATGGAGGCTACTGTGCTCATTGGGACCATCAAAGCAGCAGGTATTTTTTCTGTACCCTTCCCCAGATTTGTGCCTCAAGACAATCCTGTCTCGGAGGTCTACGGACAATTCCTTTGACTTCATGCTTTGTTTGTGCTCAGACATGCACTGTCAAGTGTGGGACCTTATGTAGTCAGGTGTGTGCCTTTCCAAATCATGTCCAATCAACTGCATTAACCACAGGTGGACTCCAATTAAGCTGTAGGAACATCTCAAGGATGATCAGTGGAAACAGGATGCACCTGAGCTCAATTTTGAGCTTCATGGCAAAGGCTGTGAATACTTATGTACATGCCATTTCATAGTTTTTTATTTTTAATAAATTTGCAAAAATCTCAACTTTTTTTCACATTTTCATTATGGGGTATTGTGTGTAGAATTTTGAGGGAATTTTTTTTATTTTTTCCATTTTGGAACAAGGCTGTAACATAACAAAATGTGGAAAAAGTGAAGCGCTGTGAACACTTTCTGGATGCACTGTGTTTACCTTTCTTTGCTGCACTTTGACATTGAGTACAGCTGCTAAGTCTACTATCAATGAACACCCCCAAATGTTTTTCTAATACCATTTCTCCTACATTTACCACTTTAATTTGTAGGTTGCATGTTTATTCTTAAACCCAAAGTGGATAACTTTAAATTTTTCCACATTAAACCTCATACTCCATTTTGTTGCCCAAACTGCCAGTTTAAATAAATTGCTCTGAAGAGACTCCACATTTGAATTGATTAATCTCCATATTTTATTATCCTCTGCAAAAATTGGCATTGTGCTTCCCAGTCTTTCTCCTAGATCATTTATAAATATGTTGAACAATATTGGCCCCAGCACGGAACCCTGCGGTATTCCACTGATTACTTTAGCCAGGTGGAAAACATCCCATTAACCACCACTCAGTGTTCCCTGTTATCCAGCCATTTACTTACACAAGTGCAAATAGTGTTTCCAAGACCAAGCTCCCTTAATTGGAAAATCAGCCTCCTGTGAGGCACTGTCAAAAGCTTTTGCATAATCTAGTTCAACCACATCTACCGGTCAAGATTGTCACTTACTTTCTCATAGAAGATAATCAAATTTGTTTGACATGACCAATTTCTAACAAAACCATGCTGGTTCTTATTAATAGCTTGGGAGGTCTCCAAGTACTCCTGTATACTGTCCCTTAGTATACTTTCCAAAAGTTTCCCCACTATAGATGTCAAACTTTCTGGTCTATAGTTACCAGGATGATGTTTATTACTCTTATTTACATATTGGGACTACCTTTGCTAATACGCCAGTCCTTTGGTACCATGCCTGATGTAATTGAATTGGTGAAAATCAAATACAGTGGCCTTGCTATTTCAGCGTTTAGCTCCCTAAGAAACCTAGGATGAAGTCTGGACCAGGAGATTTATTAGTCTTTAATTATTTTTTTTTAGTCACTCATGGAATACTTCCTCAGATTGACAAATTTTAAGCAATGGGCATTTATCATTACTATTATTATTGTTACTCACTAATCCCACCATCTGGTCCTCTCTAGTAAACACTGATGAAAAAAATGTGTTCCGTATTTCAGCTTTTTCTTAGACATTATTTATCAGATGTAAAGGATTACCAGGTTAGCGCTCAATGCCAATGATGTACACAAAAATTAATAAAACAGTTTATTAAACAAACTAAAAACATATAACAATTAAAATAAATAAGACCACAGAATAATAGTCGTACAAAGCTGAGGTTTCAAAAGCTCTATAATATGTATTAAAATGCACTAATTGCAAGCACTTGGAAGGCAGTTGCAAAACCTTAAATAAGAGATAATTCTCTGTTTGATTTTATCTTTGTTTGAATACTCGCCCACAATAGAAGCACAAAGATTCTAACACAGCCGTGCATGTGAGTGTCCTCAATTACTAGAAGTTCAATTCCAGCTGGAAAAAGTTCATCAACTTTAAAGTCCACTGAATATGTGAGTGGTGCGGGAATATGGAGTTGTATGGTAACTATTACTCACAGTCTATGTGGACTTATCCTCGCTGCACCGCAGGTATTTGTGTCGAGCCGCTTTATATCACCCTGTGCACGGGTGAGACATCCGTCCGCGGCAGGATTCGTTAATGGCACAGTCCGTCTGCGGCGCAAGCAGGGAGCCGCTCTCCACTCTCCGGCACAGTGTGGATGCACCAATACGCCGTTCTATACCCTCAGCACAACCGGAATAGTGCTCAGCAGGACAGGGTATAAGGCGTTCCCAGTGTGGTAAAGGAAAGTTAGTGGTGCAATCTCGTTGAAAATATGCAGTTGCCGGCAAATGCTGTAATCAGCTGCTATGAGGACACGATGTGATTCTTGTGGGCAATAAAGGTATTGGAACACTCTGCCTCTTGAAGAAGCCGCCTGGGGTGCGGAGAAACGCGTTGAGGGTACAGAGAGAAGGGGTCGCCAATACCTTTATTGCCCACAAGAATCACATTGTGTCCTCATAGCAGCTGATTACAGCATTTGCCGGCAACTGCATATTTTCAACGAGATTGCACCACTAACTTTCCTTTACCACACTGGGAACGCCTTATACCCTGTCCTGCTGAGCACTATTCCGGCTGTGCTGAGGGTATAGAACGGCGTATTGGTGCATCCACACTGTGCCGGAGAGTGGAGAGCGGCTCCCTGCTTGCGCCGCAGACGGACTGTGCCATTAACGAATCCTGCCACGGACGGATGTCTCACCCATGCACAGGGTGATATAAAGCGGCTCGACACAAATACCTGCGGTGCAGCGAGGATAAGTCCACATAGACCAGGCATTCCCAACCACGGTCCTCGAGGCACACCAACAGTGCAGGTTTTAGTGATATCCAGGCTGCAGCACAGGTGATTTAATTAGCACCTCAGTTATTTTGATTTAACCATCTGTGCTGCAGCCTGGATATAACTAAAACCTGCACTGTTAGTGTGCCTTGAGGACCGTGGTTGGGAATGCCTGACATAGACTGTAAGTAATAGTTACCATACAACTCCATATTCCTGCACCACTCACATATTCAGTGGACTTTAAAGTGATTAACTTTTTCCAGCTGGAATTGAACTTCTAGTAATTGAGGACACTCACATGCACGGCCGTGTTAGAATATTTGTGCTTCTATTGTGGGCGAGTATTCAAACAAAGATAAAATCAAACAGAGAATTATCTCTTATTTAAGGTTTTGCGACTGCCTTCCAAGTGCTTGCAATTAGTGCATTTTAATACATATTATAGAGGTTTTGAAACCTCAGCTTTGTACGACTATTATTCTGTGGTCTTATTTATTTTAATTGTTATATGTTTTTAGTTTGTTTAATAAACTGTTTTATTAATTTTTGTGTACATCATTGGCATTGAGCGCTAACCTGGTAATCCTTTACATTTGCTTTGTTGTTTGAGGAGGCTGGCTACCCCCTCACCAGAGGGCAGCTAATCCCAGGGTGTACACACACACACACACACACACACAGTTCTGCCCAGCGCCATCAAAACCTTCTTTTTTCCTTTGTTTGGACATTATTTATCAGGACTCCCAGTTCGCTTTTTAATGGTCCTATATTCTCTTTTTTTAGCCTCTCACCATTTATATACTTAAGGAACTTTTTAGGGTAAGTTTTACTATCCTTAGCGATTTTCTTTTCGGATTCTATTTTAGCTGTTCTGATTTCCTTTTTGCATCTTTTGTTACATTCCTTGTAGTACTGGACTGATTCTGCCTTCCTTTGAATGCTCGCCTCTTTTTATCCATTTCTTCCTTAACCTTTTTGTTTAGCCACATTGGTTTGAATTAAATATTCTTATGTTTACTGTCCATGGGAATGAACTTATGAGTGTATTTGTCTAGCAACATTTTAAAAACATCCCACATTTCAGCAGTGGATTTAACTATGCACTTCTTTTGAATGCAAATTATCTCTGATTCATATGGGCGCTTACATTAATAAAATGTGTGTATAAAATACAAGAGGGTAATGTACTCCCCTGGTTTAAGTGCAGTTCTTTCAATGTTCCACTTGTCTAACTTAAACGGTATATATCATTAAAAAAAAAAACAAGAAAAAAACACAGAGATCCTCGTGTAATACTGTATGGATATATTGCACGTAATAATACACTTGCACCACTCCACTGATAGTGATTGACTATATATTGGGGTTAAACTCCTACATCAAACCACTCACAAAAGTGGATGAATAATCATCTCATATCAAGAAATGGTCCCTTCACCATATATGTTCTCAGGGGATGCCTCCTTCGACAAAGAACTCACCCGTTAATATTTGCATGCAGACCAAAGAACCAAAAAATGACTGTTTTGCGCTAAAATAATAAATGGTGCATAAATGAATGAAAACTCCTGTATAATATATAACCATCTGATTTATTTATTCAATAAAAAAAATATATATAAAAAGATTGGGTAACGTTCTGCTTTTACTATATAGAATTCACGTGTCATCAAATACTTTTCCTAATTGCTATAACAATGGAAAACACCTGATATATATTACCACGTGTAGTATGAATACTTATGCACACTCTAGATAGTATCCAATCTTAAGTATACATCATTCATAAAAAAGTGCGATTTAACTTTAAAATGTTATCTATATAGATATTGTAGAAACAACTGTGTTTAAAGATGCTGTCCCAAATTGTGGTTACCACTCATATATGCTGTATGCACACAGCTTATTGTTCCATGATATATATGTTTCTTAAAATGGAATGAAAACTTTTGCACACTCGTATGTTTTTCAGTTTTAAAGTGCAGTCTCATGGCACTAAGTATGGTGTCCCACGTTATGTGCAAATGATCCTGAGAGCACTTGTCCCATAATGTGATTGCTGCTTATGTGCCGTGTATGGCAGCTTACCACTGCTGCCCAACTGGCTGTTTTGCAGATCTTGCGCTGCACTCAGCGGTGTGTGGTGCTGTCTCTCACCCATCTACGTCCGCTCAACAGAGCACGGGAAGCTGGAGCCGCTTGTATACGGACGGCTATGCAGATCTGACTCTCCCCGTCAGCTGGTTGGCCGCGTCCTCATTGCAGAAGAACCAGCCGGCGGTTTCTGATCTAAGGAGTCACGTTTGGCCGTCCTTGGTTCCCAGCTTATGGACCAGATCACCATCAGTTGTAGGAATTTGTAGAATGATCAGCAAATTCTCCCTCTAACTAGTTTCGCACCTGGGTGTTTCCTCAAATCAGATGGTTATATATTATACAGGAGTTTTCATTCATATATGCACCATTTATTATTTTAGCGCAAAACAGTCATTTTTTGGTTCTTTGGTTTGCTTTAATTTCTGAGCTGGAGATCTGTGGCTCTTCATAATCACTAATTAAAAAAGCTGTGTGCACACAGACACAGCTGGACTGTTTTTTTGCAGCTCATAGTATAAAAACTAATTGAATTTATACATTTTTAAAAACATACAGCGCCTGAATTGTGATTTTTGGAGTTCAATATTTGCATGCAGACCTGTAGGTAAACTTAAACTTGTATTCCCACCACAGATATACAGGTCAGGGGATGCCCCCATAAGTGAGACGCTCACAAACTGAACCTTGTATATTATGCAGGGTAGGTAGGTCTTTAGTCTTCCTTATTGTGTTTCCACATACACCTCTTAGGTATGAATCCTCCAAATAAAGTGACATGCTGGAAACAGGTTTTTATAGCAATAAAAAACTTTTTATTTAACACAACTCTTTAAAAAACTTCAAGGAGCGTACCCGGGTTGGAGATCGCACAGGGATTAGCTGGTGAAGAAAACGGAGCCTCGTTTAATAAGTCCCAAAGTCCTCTCCTTGCCAGATAGCGTCCTTTTTGTGGCACAGACTCCCCCACCTACGCGTTTCAATCCTCCTGGGATCTTTGTCAAGGTGTTCAGTGACCATTGGTTAATGTTAGAGAAAACAACTGATTGTGTTAAGAGTGAGCCCAACTATTATCAGCATGCCGATAATCTTTTACCTGTAAAATATTTTGGGGAAAGTACACTGCCAATTGTTTGTGGAGAACGGCTTTGTGGTGAAAATTGTATTTAATGTGAGAATGTGCACGGCACTAGTTTAATATTGAACCTCCGCCTGTCACCTCCCTGCTGTCACCTACTATTCAACAGGCAGAAATTGTACCTAATTTCGGTTAACACTCATCCCTGGATTGCGGTGCAGTGTCCTGCAATGTCCTAGGATATCAGGACATTCCATCCGCTCTAACAGGGAAAGCAGTACGGCCATTTATCTTCCTTCTGGTCAGAAATTTCCAGGTCGCTGCCCTCTCATCCATCGGCCGCTGAGTTAACAAAAATGTTTTTGAGCTCATGACGGTGAGACAGCAAAAGCAGTGTACTATGGCATACTGATCCATTTTTTTCACTCTCTCCATTTTTTTCACTCTCTCCTTTTTCTCTTCATATACCAACTGTCTATGTCGGGCTAATAATGAGCACAAAAGATACCATGTAAATGTGATGGGCATTCTGCATTTTTCAACACTGTATATCTATCATTTGGGCAATTGTTGAACCTATATAATAATACATGTGTTTAGGAATATAGTAGCAGACGTTTGGTAAAAATATTACCTATTTATGTTATGGTTGTTCAAACAGTGAGATACCATATTTGGTTTTATGAAAAAGTTTAAAAATAAAAATAAGCTCTTTAGTGAGCAATCAGTGTTCTCTGAACACCTTGTGATAAACAATTGATCCCAAGGTGTATGTGAATAAATATGTATGTATTTTCTTCTTTTCATTTTTTTCCTATTTTTAAGGAACAATTAAAGGTTACATTTTAATGATACTTGAGGGTACATCTGGCCTTGTCTATATTTCGAAGAGTGCCCCCAAAATAGAGTCTTCTTTTCTCCTTCTAGAATCTTTGTCAAGGTGTATGGGGTGGTCTTGATCAGTCCTAATCCGCTTTGGGCAGTATCCGTATCAATGCATCTAGACTCCGTTGGATTGCAGAATGTCAGCGAAGTTCCTATACCAGACCTGACAGTGTCCAGGGAGGGGGGAGCGGATATATCTATGCCACCACTTTGTCGGAATGGTCTCACCAATTGTACGTACTTGTATGCGCGTTCCACCAGATCTGAGCATTCAGGACCACCCGAAGCGGCGCCTGGAAAGAGGTGGATTGGGAGTCCAGCTGTGAAGGAAGCGGAGCCTGGTAAATCTATAGAGATGTAATTTGAGATGTCTTAATACAAGTAAATATTAATCCATGGTTCTGGGCGTTACCCGAGGGGCACCCGTAGCAGATACGGTAAAAAGTTACAGGAGCATTTGTGTGGTTTATTAAATTGTACATGCTGGAGGTGCAATCCAAACTTTGGTCCGATTGTCCGTTTGGGCATTACCGTTCACACAACGCAAGCCATGCATCGGTAATGACGTCATTATGTCAACCCCCATTTCATCTCCTTAGGGGAGGTTTATTAAAATTCTGATTATGTAGTTTTCCTATTTCCCACCTGAAGAATACCTACAGTATGTTACATTTCCTAACATATCAGGAAGTAAGAGAATGAGTGTGATTCTTTGTAAATATAGACATATTCCTATATTGTTGGGTTTGCATGACTGGCTTGCGGGATCCAGAATGCTGGCAGGGGGGCAAGCATAACGAAGACCTTTGCGGGCTTGCTGCGCTAATCACACTGTGGGCTTGGAGGCTCGCTGCACTTGCCACAGGTTCTATTCCCACTCTATAGGTGTCGTGGACACCCACAAGTGGGATAAATCCTGGGCCTGCTGCCGGCATTCTGGTGGCCGGGATCCCGGCATCGGTATGCTGACCGCCGGGATCCCAACCGCCGGAATGGTGACTACATCCCTTCCTGACAGGCTACAGATTAATTGTTTAGGCATTTATTTATTTATTTTTAATTTATTTACTTTCTTTCTTATTTTATAGAGATTTCAAGGAAAGAGATAAACTTAATTTTATGTAACGATACAGTAATAATCAATGCCCCAAGAGGGGGTAAAATTTTTCTTAGTTAAATATTACAATTTGCATTTGCAGATTTGAAACTATAAAATGATTTAATTAGGAAGGTATTTGATTTGGTAAAAAAATCTCTATTGTTAAACTGTAATAGCAAAGGATTTAAAGCCTGTTACACGCTGGGAATTATACAATAAAAATAAAAATTTTTGAAGGATATTAGGGTGAAAAGTACTGTGAAGCTAAAAGGTTGTGCTTAGTTCTGTGCTAACCTAGATATGAAAGTGTTTGGCACCCTCTGGTGGTAATGAGAAGGAAAGTCATGCCTAGCCTTGAGAGTGTAATACAAAGGACCTCAAGCAGTTGGATTTAGAATATTAGCGGCTACTAATAGAGTAGATAAAATCTCTCGGCAGCGATCACAGTCTGAAGCCCTACACGGAGTGTGCACGCGCACCCCGGGAGCCCAGTGAGATTCTAAAAGCATCCCAGGGCTGCGATCGCCTCTGCCTGATTGACAGGCAGAGGTGGTCGTGGGGCATGGCAACAGCATTAGTACGCCGTTGGCGGGGCAAGGTCCAGACAACGCAGGCGTGTCCGGACCGTTGCGACCTGGGATGCGGCGGGTAGTCCCCTGCAAGCGTGCAGGAGCTGTGCAGGCAGGGAGCTACTCAGCGGGTGCAAAAGCTGGGGGGGTAGGGTCAGACATGCGGGGCGGACTAGCCCTGTGCTGGACGTCCCCCCGCATGTCTGAGAAACTGAGTGTAGATGTGATCTGAATTACCCCCAATGTCACTAAGAACTATCTTCAATGTAAAAAAGAACAAGGAGTCCTGGAAGTGATGATATGGCCCCCACAGAGCCCTGATCTCAACATCATTGAGTCTGTCTGGAATTACATGAAGATATGGAATGATTTGAGCAAGCCTACATCCACAGAAGATCTGCAGTTTGTTCTCCAAGATGTTCCTTCAAAAATTGTGTGCAAGTGTACCTAGAAGAATTGATGCTGTTTTGAAGGCAAAAGATCATCACACCAAATATTGATTTGATTGAGAATTCTCTTCATTCTTTCACTTTACATTTTGTTTATTGATAAATAAACTATTTACACTTCTATTTTTTATAGCATTCTCACTATGCAGAATTTTTTCCACACCTGCCTAATACTTTTGCACAGTACTTTATATAGATTTTTGGTTATAACCTAAGATGTTGCTGCACAACTTTTAGAGGCAGTCACTGCAATCAAGTGACTTCTGTACCTGGTTAAACGACTCTTCCTGACCATACTGCTTTGGGTTATGGTCGTTAGGTCGACACAACTTAGGTCGACCACTGAAGGTCGACAATGCCATTAGGTTGACATGCATTAGGTCGACATGGATGTTATGTCGACATGTACTAGGTTGACAGGTCAAAAGGTCGACGTGAGTTTTTCACCTTTTTTTTCTTCATTTTTTGGATTTTTTCATATTTAATGATCCACGTGGACTACGATTGGAACGGTAACCTGTGCCGAGCACAGCGGTAGCGGAGCGAGGCACCTTGCCCAAAGCATGGCGAGCGGAGCGAGCCATGCGACGGGACACGGTGCATTAATTTGGGCTCCCCGTCACTTTACGAAGAAAACAACACCAAAAAGTAAAAAACCTCATGTCGACCTTTTGACCTGTCGACCTAGTACATGTCGACCGAATGACCATGTTGACCTATTGTCCCTGTCGACCTTCCATGGTCGACCCAATGTCTGTCGACCTAAGTTGTGTCTATCCAACGACCCATACCCACTGCTCCAGCTGTCTCAGGTTTTGATAGCATGCTTCAGCTCTTTACATAGATATTTGATAGGATTCAGATAATTGTTCTTAGAAGACCACTTCAGAACAGTCTAATGTTCTGTTCTTGTACCTTTGTGGGTGCTTCAGCTGTGTGTTTTGAGCCATTAACCTGTTGGAGGAGGGGAGCCATGACCGGTCACTGAGACGGAGCTTTCTGCACTGGGTAATATGTTTAACTTCAAAATGCCTCAATAGCATGGCCGGACTGGCCATTTGGCACTTCTGGCACATGCCAGAAGGGCCGATGGGTAGGAGGGCCGACTCGGTCACTCAGAGAGCCGGGAAGGCCGAACACAGAGCAGCCTCCGGATCTCTGGTTCCATCGTCTCCGAGTCCACGCCCCCAGCAACCGTCGCCATGGTAATGGGGGCGTGCCACAAGTCCACGCCCCCATTTGTCACGTGAGACGCCCCCTGTGACGCGCACGCGCCCTCACAATTGCCAGGGCCGAATTAAGGCCCCAGTCCGTCCCTGCTCAATAGTGTTAAGATTTCTTTTGTACTGATTAGAAGACTGAAGATATGTGTGATATGTTAATTTAAGAAAGCAACTAGTTTGACATTTTACTATAATCCAATTGTTTATTATCCTTTCTAATGCATACCTCCCAACATGACCCTCTCCAGGAGGGACAAAATGCTCTACTCCTGGATTTTCTCTTAATTCATGATTGCCGGCACCTGTGTTGAACAGGCTAATGGATAAGAAAGGTGTTTCAGCACAGGTGAGGACAATTATAACTTAAGAAGGAAGTCCAGAAGCAGAGCATTGTGTCCCTCCTGGAGAGGGTCATGTTGGGAGGTATGCTAATGGGGCCCACACACGGTGCTATTTGTGCTAGGTGAGATTTGAGCCTATACAATCTGTGCTATGCGATTTGGACTAAGTGGGGTATGCTATTTGAACTACATGCTATTTGTACTACATCTGATTTTGAATACACTACAACATAGGTTCTCAAACTCAGTCCTCAGGACCCCACACAGTGCATGTTTTGCAGGTAACCCAACAGGTGTATTAATTACTCACTGACACATTTTAAAAGGTCCACATGTGGAGCTAATTATTTAACTTGTGATTCTGCGAGGAGACCTGCAAAACATGCACTGTGTGGGGTCCTGAGGACCGAGTTTGAGAACCTGTGCACTACAATGTACTAGGGCCCTCATTCCGTTTTGATCGCAGCGGCTCATCGCATCGCAAGGCGCGGAATTTAGCTAAATGCGCACGCACAACAGCTACAATGCGCACGTGCAAAGGCAATCGCGCGATGGGTGTGCAGAAATGCAAACGCTTTTTGTGTTCGTAGAAGTCCAACGACAAAGAGGCGTGTTGAAGGCGGTGCGGGGGAATGGCTTTGCTAGCTAGCGAAAAGGGGCGTGAAGGTGGGCGTCTAGTGTGGGAGTGTGCAAAGGGTAGTTTCGCACCACTGCGTAGCTGTTGTTAGCAGATACACAACAAGCGCTCGCAAGACGAACGCAGCACAGGAGTATGTCCTCAGCTATGTAGAGCACGCGAACTCTTGCAACAAGTGGCTGGCAGGGCGTAGCTAGTTGATAATTGGCAATAAAATGCACCAGGTGAGCAGCTAATTGCTCAACGCTGCAATTGCAACTGACACTCTGATAGACAGTAAGTGCTTTTAAAGTCCTAACAAATGACCATTTACTATACCATTTACAAATCGGACACACTGAAAAGTATCACACATGTGTTTTTACAAAATGCATGTGTTTTTGGTATGATCCATATGTCTGCTTTGTGTACAACATATTGCCATTGGCTAAGTGTTTCTAAGCCAATTTTCATAGTAAAAGTGCTTCCCACAAACATGCCATGTTTTCCACATTCCATCCTTCCTTTGGACAATCATACCAACATGACCCACATAATGCAGGCTACTCTCTAATGTTTTTTCTTACTGATGTGCCTAACACATTGTTAAGTGTGATTTTGTTAACTTGTCCGTTTCTACAACTATGGCATGTTGCCCCTAGTAACCCAATTGCTTTGTGGCAATATATTGTGTTTGTAGGCACATTAAACTGTTGTGAATGCAAACCAATTTTAATTTAGAGATATGCAATGTTTGTGCCCTTTGTCCCCAAACATAATTTTTTTGCAACATTTTAGTAACTGTACATTTAAAACTAATGCAGAAACTAATAGAAACACACAATATACACACAAAGACTATTTAAATACAATAATTTTACTTTTGTCTTGATAAGAAATGAAAACACTACAATCAGCAAACATGCCATAGCAACAAACATATGAATAAGTAGGATTTTAATACCTACCGGTAAATCCTTTTCTCTTAGTCCGTAGTGGATGCTGGGGTCACTTCAAGAACCATGGGGTATAGACGGGATCCGCAGGAGACATGGGCACTTTAAGACTTTCAAATGGTGTGACCTGGCTCCTCCCTCTATGCCCCTCCTCCAGACTCCAGTTTAAGGAAGATGGACATTTCGAGGAAAGGATTTATAGTTAAACCACGGTGAGCATCTTACCAGCTCACACCTCAAGCATGCCGCAGAACGTGGCATTCAACAGAACACAAGCCAATGGCATGAAGAATTTTGCAGCAATGTGCTGACAAAAAACGTAACACAACCTGTGCGTAACCACAACCAATAACTGCAGATACAGTACGCAGTGGGACAGGCACCCAACATCCTCTACGGACTAAGAGAAAAGGATTTACCAGTAGGTATTAAAATCCTATTTTCTCATACGTCCTAGAGGATGCTGGGGTCACTTCAAGAACCATGGGGTTATACCAAAGCTCTAGAATGGGCGGGAGAGTGCGGACGACTCTGCAGTACCGAATGACCAAACGTGAGGGCAACCTCGGCCAAGGCATTAAAAGTGTAAAACTTAGCCCAATTATTTGCTAAATAGCTGCTCGGCAAAGTTGCAATGTCGAGACTTCCCGGTCAACCGCCCCGGACGAGCCCACCTTTCTAGTAGAATGGGCCTTCACCTATTTCGGTAATGGCAATCCTGCCGTGAGATGAACATGCTGAATAGTACTACAGATCCAGCGCGCAGCGGTCTGCTTGAAAGCAGGACACCCAATCTTGCTGGGATCAAACAGAACAAACAGAGCCTGTGTTCCTAAACGAAGCCGTCCTGGCGACATAAATTTTCAAAACTCTGACCACATGCAGAGACTTCGAGTCAGCAAAGGCGTCCGTAGCCACAGGCACCACAATAGGTTGGTACAAGTGGAAAGAAGAAACCACCTTTGGTAGAAAATGTTGATGAGTCTCCAACTCTGCTCTATCTTCATGGAAGATCAAATAAGGTCTCTTGTGAGACCAGACCGCCAACTCAGACACTTGCCTTGCGTATGCCAAGGCCAACCTGACGACGACTTTACAAGTGAGGAATTTCACTCCGCCTTATGTAAAGGTTCAAACCAATGTGATTGAAGGAACTGCAACACCCCATTAAGATCCCCTGGTGCCACAGTGGACACAAAAGGAGGTTGGATGTGCAACACTCCCTTCACGACAGTCCGAACTTCTGAAAGGGAGTCCAATTGATTCTGAAAGAAAACCGATAAGGAATCTTCTTGGATTCACTCCAAGAAACTTATTTACTCCAAAAACGGTAGTAATGTTTAGACGTTACCTCTGTTCTAATCCGAATAAGTGTGGGAACTACTTCCGTGGGAACACCCTTACGGACTAGGATCTGACGTTCAACCGCCATATCGTCAAACATAGCCGCTGTAAGTCCTAATACAAGCAAGGCCCCTGCCGGAACAGGTCCTCACGCAAAGGAAAAGGCCAGGGATCTCCTATGAGTAATTCCTGAGATCTGGATACCAAGCTCTCCTTGACCAGTCCGGGACCATGAGGCTCGTCCGAATTTCCTTTTTATGAACCCAGAACTTGTGGAACGAGAGAAAAACGTAGGGAATACATACATCGACTGAAAACACCCACGGTGTCACCAGTGCCTTCACTGTCCCTGTTTGAGGGTCCCTTGACCTGGAACTCTGAAGCTTCTTGTTGAGACGAGATGCCATTATTCCTACTTGAGGAAATCCCAACGATATGTCACCCCTTTGAAGACTACTTGGAGGAGGTCTCCCCTCTCCTGGATGGAGATCATCTGCTGAGGAAGTCTGCTTCCCAGACGTCCACTCCTGGAATGAACATTGCTGACAAAGCGCTTGTATGTTTTTCCGCCCAGCGGAAAATCCTTGTGGCTTCTGCCATTGCTGTTCTGCTTTTCGTTGTATAAAATTGTTGTAAATGGCCCTTAACTCTAAACCGTTTATGTGGTGACAAGTTTCTTAACTTGACCATCTTCCTTGGAAGTTTTCCCCCCCTGAGTGACTGCCCCCCCCCCCCCCCCCCCGCCTCGGAGGCTTGCATCCGTGGTCACTAGGATCCAGTCCTGTATTCCGAACCTGCGCCCCTCTAGGAGGTGAGAACTGCGCAGCCACCACAGGAGTGAGATTCTGGTCTTGGAAGACAGGATTATCCTCCAGTGTATGTGTAGGTGGGAACCGGACCACTTGTCCAACGGGTCCCTCTGGAACACTCTGGCATGGAACCTGCCCAATTGAGTGGCCTCGTAGGCCGCAACCATCTTTTCCAGCAACCGAATGTATTGATGAATTGACACTCTCGCTGGTCTCGGAATTTGATTGACCAGACTCTGGATCTCCAGAACCTTTTCCACTGGAAGAAAAAAAACACTTTGTAGTTCCGTGTCTAGTATTATTCCCAAAACAGACAACCGCGTCGATGGGACCAACAGTGATTCTGACAAGTTCAGGAGCTAACCCTGTTGTTGAAGAACTGTCAGGGAGAGTGCAATGCTTTGCACCAACTGGTTCCTTGAACTCGCCGTTATCAGGGGACCGTCCCAGTACGGGATAACTGTGACTCCTTACTAACGACGGAGAACTCTCATTACCACCATCACCCTGGTGAAAATCCTTGGAGCCGTGGACAGACCAACGGCAACATCTGAAATTGGTAATGACACCCCTGAATTGCAAACCTCAGGCAAGCCTAATGCGGAGGTTCTTTATATCTACAGAGACCATGGAAAAAACTCCTTTTTCCAGATTGGAGATCACTGTCCTGAGAGATTCCATCTTGGATTTGAATTTCTTTAGTAGAAAATGAGGGACTTCAGATTTAGGATTGGTCTGACCGAGCTGTCTGGTTTCGGGACCACGAAGAGGCTTGAATAAAAACCTTCTCCGTGTTGTGACAGGGAAAAAACAGGTCAATGACCTGATCCTGATACAACCTTTGTCTTGTGTCGCATACTACCTCCCCGCCCGGAGGAGAATCGGTAATTTGAAAAATTGGTGAGGGAAAACGTCTGGAAACTCCAGTATGTACCCTTGGGACACTATTCATAAACCACGGGTCCAGGTCCATTCCAGGACTGACTGAAGAGTTTTTAGACGTGGCCCCACCGGTGTGGACTCCCGCAAGTGAGTCCCAGTGACATGCGGAAGATGTGGCAGAACAGAGGATGATGTCTGCTCCTGTGATCATGAAGAGGTTGCGGACCTCTTCCTTTTTTTCCTTCCTCTACCTGCAAAGAAAGGATAAGCCGTATCTATTGGGCCGAAATTACTGCATCCGACCATGATGCGTCATCCTCCGCTGTGAGGGAACATAGGGCAAGAAGGTAGACTTACCAGCGGCAGCTGTCGAGATCAAATTAACTAGGCTGTCACCAAACCAGGCTTCACCTTCACAGGGCAGAGACTCAATTTCTTCCCGGGGTCAGCATCCGCATTGCATTGGTGAATCCACAACGTCCTCCTAACTGAGACCGCCCTGGAATTGGCCTGAGAACCAAATAGTCCTATATACCTTGCAGTTGCACGAAAGAATGCTGCAGTATCCTTGATATGACCCGACGTAAAGAGTATCCCATCTCTCCCCAGGGTATCTATATCGGATGACAAGGCACCCGACCATTTTTGAATACCCCCCTGCGCATACAATGGCAAGTCTATCCAACGTACGCGTGGACACATAACGTATTTTCCTGCATACGATCCATTGGATTTGTGACAGGGCCCCGTGCAGAACAGGGGGTGACTCCCACTTTATTCTGTCCACGGCGGGAAAAGAATAAACAATCGGAAACCACTTAAGGATTTGAAACCATCATGTCAGGGCTGACTCACACAGAGCGCTCAGCACATGAGAAGGAGGAATGTTACCTCAGCATTCATTATAAATGTATATATATATACCTATATTCATACCCATATATAGTAGAGATGAGCGGATTCGGTTTTACTCGGTTTTACTCGGTTCTCAAAACGGCATCTTATTGGCTCACGGATGTCACGTGTTTTGGATAGCCAATAAGATGCCGTTTTGAGAACCGAGTAAAACCGAATCCGCTCATCTCTAATATATAGACCCTTTTGTCAGGAACAGCAGGGTCCTCAGTGACGTAATACGTCCTTAATGTGCACTACTCATGTATTAAATGCTCCTTTTTTTTTTATGGATCTAAACAGGAATCACTATGGTCGACATAGGAACCCGTATCCGTGTCGATATCAGGGAGTAATAAATGGGCAAAATAACCTTTTTTGCGACCCCCAGGGGTCTGAGGGGTGCCGACAGGGTCACTCCCACAGCCGTATGTGGGAAGAGCACTCAGCCTCAGACATGCCGACACACGTGTACCAAACACCCACCGACACACCGGGCATATAGGGGACAGACCCACAGTAAAGTCTGTCAGGATGACACAGATGGAGTTTGCCAGCTCACAACCCAGCGCTCAATCCCGGTACTGAAACTAGATATGTGCACCGGACATTTTTCGGGTTTTGTGTTTTGGTTTTGGATTCGGTTCCGCAGCCGTGTTTTGGATTCGGACGCGTTTCGGCAAAACCTCCCTGAAATTTTTTTGTCAGATTCAGGTGTGTTTTGGATTTGGGTGTTTTTTTTTTCAAAAACCCCTCAAAAACAGCTTAAATCATAGAATTTGGGGGTCATTTTGATCCCATAGTATTATTAACCTCAATAACCATAATTTCCACTCATTTCCAGTCTATTCTGAACACCTCACAATATTATTTTTAGTCCTAAAATTTGCACCGAGGTCGCTGGATGACTAAGGCACAAACACCTGGCCCATCTAGGAGTGGCACTGCAGTGTCAGACAGGATGGCACTTAAAAAAATTGGCCCCAAACATCACATGATGCAAAGATAAATTAAAGAAAAAAGAGGTGCAAGATGTAAATGTCCTTGGGACCTCCCACCCACCCTTATGTTGTTTAAACAGGACATGCACACTTTAACAAACCTATCATTTCAGCGACAGGGTCTGCCACACGACTGTGACTGAAATGACTGGTTGGTTTGGGCCACCACCAAAAAAGAAGCAATCAATCTCTCCTTGCACAAACTGGCTCTACAGAGGCAAGATGTCCACCTCCTCCTCATCGTCCAATTCCTCACCCCTTTCACTGTGTACATCCCCCTCCTCACAGATTATTAATTCATCCCCACTGGAATCCAGGTCCCTGTGTACTTTCTGGAGGCAATTGCTGGTGAATTTCTCCACGGAGGAAATGATTATAATTCATTTTGATGAACATCATCTTCTCCACATTTTCTGGAAGTAACCTCGTACGCTGTGACCGGCTGCACTTAACACTCTTTCGGAGTACACACTGGAGGGGGGCAACTTAGGTAAAATAAAGCCAGTTTGTGCAAGGGCCTCCAAATTGCCTCTTTTTCCTGCCAGTATACGTACGGACTGTCTGACGTGCCTACTTGGATGCGGTCACTCATATAATCCTCCACCATTCTTTCAATGGTGACAGAATCATATGCAGTGACAGTAGACGACATGTCAGTAATCGTTGGCAGGTCCTTCAGTCCAGACCAGATGTCAGCACTCGCTCCAGACTTCCCTGCATCTCCGCCAGCGGGTAGGCTCGGAATTCTTAGCCTTTTCCTCGCAGCCCCAGTTGCGGGATAATGTGAAGGAGGAGCTGTTGACGGGTCACGTTCCGTTTGACTTGACAAGTGTCTCACCAGCAGGTCTTTGCACCTCTGAAGACTTGTGTCTGCCGGAAAGAGAGATACAACGTAGGTTTTAAATCTAGGATCGAGCACGGTGGCCAAAATGTAGTGCTCTGATTTCAACAGATTGACCACCCGTGAATCCTGGTTAAGCGAATTAAGGGCGCCATCCACAAGTCCCACATGTCTAGCGGAATCGCTCCGTTTTAGCTCCACCTTCAATCTCTCCAGCTTCTTCTGCAAAAGCCTGATAAGGGGAATGACCTGACTCAGGCTGGCAGTGTCTGAACTGACTTCACATGTGGCAAGTTCAAAGGGCTGCAGAACCTTGCACAACGTTGAAATCATTCTCCACTGCGCTTGAGTCAGGTGCATTCCCCCTCCTTTGCTTATATCGTAGGTAGCTGTATAGGCTTGAATGGCCTTTTGCTGCTCCTCCATCCTCTGAAGCATATAGAGGGTTGAATTCCACCTCGTTACCACCTCTTGCTTCAGATGATGGCGGGCAGGTTCAGGAGTGTTTGCTGGTGCTCCAGTCTTCGGCACGCTGTGGCTGAATGCCGAAAGTGGCCCGCAATTCTTCGGGCCACCGACAGCATCTCTTTTTTTTGACAGCCCCTGTCATTTTTTTTAAAATTCTGCACCACCAAATTCAATGTATGTGCAAAACATGGGATGTGCTGGAATTTGCCCACATGTAATGCACGCACAATATTGGTGGCATTGTCCGATGTCACAAATCCCCAGGAGAGTCCGATTGGGGTAAGCCATTCTGCGATGATGTTCCTCAGTTTCCGTAAGAGGTTGTCAGCTGTGTGCCTCTTATGAAAAGCGGTGATACAAAGCGTAGCCTGCCTAGGAACGAGTTGGCGTTTGCGAGATGCTGCTACTGGTGCCGCCGCTGCTGTTCTTGCTGCGGGAGGCAATACATCTACCCAGTGGGCTGTCACAGTCATATAGTCCTGAGTCTGCCCTGCTCCACTTGTCCACATGTCCGTGGTTAAGTGGATATTGGATACAACTGCATTTTTTAGGACACTGGTGAGTCTTTTTATGACGTCTGTGTACATTCTCGGTATCGCCTGCCTAGAGAAATGGAACCTAGATGGTATTTGGTACCTGGGACACAGTACCTCAAACAATTCTCTAATTCCCTGTGAATTAACGGTGGATACCGGACACACGTTTAACACCACTGCAGCTGCCAAGTCCCGAGTTATCCGCTTTGTAGCAGGATGACTGCTGTGATATTTCATCTTCCTCGCAAAGGACTGTTGGACAGTCAATTGCTTACTGGAAGTAGTACAAGTGGTCTTCCGACTTCCCCCCTGGAATGACGATCGACTCCCAGCAGCAACAACAGCAGCGCCAGCAGCAGTAGGCATTACACTCAAGGATGCATCGGAGGAATCCCAGTCAGGAGAGGACTCGTCAGACTTGCCAGTGACATGGCCTGCAGGACTATTGTTTTTCATGTCTAATGAGGAAATTGACACCGAGGGAGTTGGTGGTGTGGTTTGCAGGAGCTTGGTTACAAGAGGAAGGGATTTAGTTGTCAGTGGACTGCTTCCGCTGTCACCCAAAGTTTTTGAACTTGTCAATGACTTCTGATGAATGCGCTCCAGGTGACGTATAAGGGAGGATGTTCCTAGGTGGTTAACGTCCTTAACCCTACTTATTACAGCTTGACAAAGGCAACACACGGCTTGACACCTGTTGTCCGCATTTCTGTTAAAATAATTCCACACCGAAGAGGTGATTTTTTTTGTAAATTGACCAGTCATGTCAATGGCCATATTCGTCCCACGGACAACAGGTGTCTCCCTGGGTGCCTGACTTAAACAAACCACCTCACCATCAGAATCCTCCTTGTCAATTTCCTCCTCAGCGCCAGCAACACCCATATCCTCATCCTGGTGTACTTCAACAGTGACATCTTCAATTTGACTATCAGGAACTGGACTGCGGGTGCTCCTTCCAGCACTTGCAGGGGGCGTGCAAATGGTAGAAGGCGCCACCTCTTCCCGTCCAGTGTTGGGAAGGTCAGGCATCGCAACCGACACAATTGGATTCTCCTTGGGGATTTGTGATTTAGAAGAACGTACAGTGCTTTGCTGTGCTTTTGCCAGCTTAACTCTTTTCATTTTTCTAGCGGGAGGATGAGTGCTTCCATCCTCATGTGAAGCTGAACCACTAGCCATGAACATAGGTCAGGGCCTCAGCCGTTCCTTGCCACTCCGTGTCGTAAATGGCATATTGGCAAGTTTACGCTTCTTATCAGACGCTTTTAATTTTGATTTTTGGGTCATTTTACTGAACTTTTGTTTTTTGGATTTTACATGCTCTCTACTATGACATTCGGCATCGGCCTTGGCAGACGACGTTGATGGCATTTTATCATCTCGGCCATGACTAGTGGCAGCAGCTTCAGCACGAGGTGGAAGTGGATCTTGATATTTCCCTATTTTACCCTCCACATTTTTGTTCTCCATATTTTAATGTGTGGAATTATATGCCAGTAATATATCAATAGCAATGGCCTACTGTACCGTACTGCTATATATATATATATATATATACTGGTGGTCAGCAAAATTCTGCACTGTCGTCCTACTATATACTGCGCACAACTACAATGCAGCACAGATATGGATAGTATACTTGACGACACAGAGGTAGAGCAATGGCCTACTGCACCATACTGCTATATATATACTGGTTGTCAGCAAAATTCTGCACTGTCCTCCTACTATATACTGCGCACAACTACAATGCAGCACTGATATGGATAGTATACATGACGACACAGAGGTAGAGCAATGGCCTACTGTACCATACTGCTATATATATACTGGTTGTCAGCAAAATTCTGCACTGTCCTCCTACTATATACTGCGCACAACTACAATGCAGCACAGATATGGATAGTATACTTGACGACACAGAGGTAGAGCAATGGACTACTGTACCGTACTGCTATATATATATATATATATATATATATACTGGTGGTCAGCAAAATTCTGCACTGTCCTCCTACTATATACTGCGCACAACTACAATGCAGCACAGATATGGATAGTATACTTGACGACACAGAGGTAGAGCAATGGACTACTGTACCGTACTGCTATATATATACTGGTGGTCAGCAAAATTCTGCCCTGTCCTCCTACTATATACTGCGCACAACTACAATGCAGCACAGATATGGATAGTATACTTGATGACACAGAGGTAGAGCAATGGACTACTGTACCGTACTGCTATATATATATATACTGGTGGTCAGCAAAATTCTGCACTGTCCTCCTACTTTATACTGCGCACAACTACAATGCAGCACAGATATGGATAGTATACTTGATGACACAGAGGTAGAGCAATGGACTACTGTACCGTACTGCTATATATATACTGGTGGTCAGCAAAATTCTGCACTGTCCTCCTACTATATACTGCGCACAACTACAATGCAGCACAGATATGGATAGTATACTTGACGACACAGAGGTAGAGCAATGGCCTACTGTACCATACTGCTATATATATACTGGTTGTCAGCAAAATTCTGCACTGTCCTCCTACTATATACTGCGCACAACTACAATGCAGCACAGATATGGATAGTATAAATGACGACACAGAGGTAGAGCAATGGCCTACTGTACCATACTGCTATATATATACTGGTTGTCAGCAAAATTCTGCACTGTCCTCCTACTATATACTGCGCACAACTACAATGCAGCACAGATATGGATAGTATACTTGACGACACAGAGGTAGAGCAATGGACTACTGTACCGTACTGCTATATATATATATATATATATATACTGGTGGTCAGCAAAATTCTGCACTGTCCTCCTACTATATACTGCGCACAACTACAATGCAGCACAGAAATGGATAGTATACTTGACGACACAGAGGTAGAGCAATGGACTACTGTACCGTACTGCTATATATATATATATATATATATACTGGTGGTCAGCAAAATTCTGCACTGTCCTCCTACTATATACTGCGCACAACTACAATGCAGCACAGATATGGATAGTATACTTGACGACACAGAGGTAGAGCAATGGACTACTGTACCGTACTGCTATATATATACTGGTGGTCAGCAAAATTCTGCCCTGTCCTCCTACTATATACTGCGCACAACTACAATGCAGCACAGATATGGATAGTATACTTGATGACACAGAGGTAGAGCAATGGACTACTGTACCGTACTGCTATATATATATACTGGTGGTCAGCAAAATTCTGCACTGTCCTCCTACTTTATACTGCGCACAACTACAATGCAGCACAGATATGGATAGTATACTTGAAGACACAGAGGTAGAGCAATGGACTACTGTACCGTACTGCTATATATATATACTGGTGGTCAGCAAAATTCTGCACTGTCCTCCTACTATATACTGCGCACAACTACAATGCAGCGCAGATATGGAGCGTTTTCAGGCAGAGAACGTAGATATTTGCAGCACACTGAGCACAGATATTTATAGCACACTGAGCACAGATATTTGCAGCACACTGAGCACAGAAACTGAGAGAACGCAGCCATGTCCTCTCGCTATCATCTCCAATGCACGAGTGAAAATGGCGGCGACGTGCGGCTTTTTATATGCAATACGAATCTCGCGAGAATACGACAGCGGGATGATGACGTTCGGGCGCGTTCGTGTTAACCGAGCAAGGCGGGAAGATCCGATGCTGCCTCGGAACCGTGTAAAATAGGTGAAGTTCGGGGGGGGTTCGGATCTCGAGGAACCGAACCCGCTCATCTCTAACTGAAACCCTTATATCGCCTCAGACCTTATAACTAACTTATATTGCATCAACTGTGCCCCCCCACCCCCCCGTTTTTCACTCTGTTATGTGTACAGTAGTGTGGGGAAGGACCAGCGTCTCTACAGCCCTGTGGAGAGAAAATGGCGCTGATGAGAGCTGTGAGGGCTAAGCCCCGCCCCCGTAATGGCGCGCTTCAGCCCCGCTATTTTTTATTATATGTATACTGGCGGGGGTCAGGATTTAGTGCCTAGGCACTCATACCACTGTTTTCCAGTCACATATGAGGATTTATATGCTGCCCAGGGCGCCCCCCCCTCCCGCACCCTGCACCCTACAGTGCCGCTGTGTATGGGAGCATGGTGCGCAGCGCGATCGCTGTGCGGTACCTCAGAAGCCGTCACTGAAGTCTTCTTTTCTTCTTCTACTCACCTGTCTTCTGACTTCTGGCTCTGCAAGGGGGGTGACGGCGGGCTCTGGGAATGAACCCCTAGGCGTACTTAGTGTTCCAAACCCTCAGGAGCTAATGGTGTCCTGTAGCCAAAGAAGCAGAGCCTTTAAACTCACTAGAAGTAGGTCTGACTTCTCTCACCTAAGTCCCACGAAGCAGGGAGACTGTTGCCAGCAGTCCTCCCTGAAAATATAAAACCTAACATAAAGTCTTTTCCGAGAAACTCAGTAGAGCTCCTCAGTGTGCATCCAGTCTGCCTGGGCACATATTCTAAACTGGAGTCTGGAGGAGGGGCATAGAGGGAGGAGCCAGATCACACCATTTGAAAGTCTTAAAGTGCCCATGTCTCCTGCGGATCCCGTCTATACCCCATGGTTCTTGAAGTGAACCCAGCATCCTCTAGGACGTATGAGAAAAGTTATTTGACATTTCTCTGGAATAAAATAATAAAAAAAAATAAACAGCAAACATGCCATAGCAACAAACACCTGCCAATGCATAAATTAGGAACACAGAAGCCAGTACTCAGGGACCCCCATCTACTGGGCAGCAAACACTATAAGAGACTGGTGTAAATACCCAGCCAGAGGATCATGTTGGTCAAACTGAGGAAGATTCTGGGCATAATACCAAAACCCAATTAGCCACAGCACGCTAGGAAGAGGAAGGTGGATCAAGTTTACAGGAAAAATCATCACAGGCTACTAACAAAAAGAGAAGTCACCAAACCCCTTTCAGCATGAGGGAGTTGCCCATTCTGGTCCCACAAGCCATACAAAATACATTCTGGAAACATTGTAAACATGGTTGTTGGTAAATGTGGCTGCATCTGGAGAGACTTAATTTTTTCTTCTTTCGCCCGGCCTGACGTGGTTGGTCACTGGTAGGTCTGCGAAGTGACCTTTGAGGGCCCTGCCCAGTGGGATCTTCTTCCTGGGCAGGGGTAGGGGAGGGAGCAGGTGTTGGTGGCTCCCTGCCACTGTGGGAAAGAAGGGCAGCGATGTCCTGTAGACCTTGTCCAACTGATCTAGCTAATTGTTTGACAGAGGAGGTGAGCTCGGATAGGCCTTGCCTGAGTTCAGCCACACCTTGCCCAACACAGGTGGTCTGCTCAGTGAGCCGAAGAGATATCTGGCATACCTCCCGGGTCATCACGTCCTGGAATTGGCTGAGCCTATCTCCATGACTTGCAATCTCAGTCAGAATCGCCGGGAGAGAGGGTTGGGTGGGGGGGGGGGCCAATGTATGGCTGTCCTGGTGGAATAGCCGGCCCCACACTTGAGGGCTCACTACATCTCCCCACCTCAGCCTCCGCCAGATGCCCCTCCTGTGACTCACCAAGCTCACCCTCCTGTGCTGTGTTATGTAAAATTAGGATTTTAATAACCTACCGGTAAATCCTTTTCTCGTAGTTCGTAGAGTATGCTGGGGTCCATTTTAGTACCTTGGGGTATAGACGGTTCCACAGGAGCCTTCGGCACTTTAAGACTTTTTAACAGTGTGAACTGGATCCTCCCTCTAGGCCCCTCCTCCAGACCTCAGTATAGGAACTGTGCCCGAGGAGACGTACATATTCGAGAGAGGAATTACTAATAAACTTGTGGCGAGATTCACACCAGCTCACAACATACATAAGAAACATGTCGGCTAACATGGCCTTTAAAATAAAACATGCCAACCAGCATGTATAACGCGACAGCAACAGCTGTTAACATCTGAACACATGTGCAGAAAGATAAACGTAATTAGCAGGAAAAAATTAGCACTGGGCGGGCGCCCAGCATCCTCTACAGACTACGAGAAAAGGATTTACCGGTAGGATATTAAAATCCTATTTTCTCTTAAATCCTAGAGGATGCTGGGGTCCATTTTAGTACCATGGGAATGTACCAAAGCTCCCAGTACGGGCGGGAAAGTGCTAATGTTCCTGCAGAACTGACTGACCAAATTTTAGGTCGTCAGCAGCCAAGGTGTCAAACTTATAAAATTTAGCAAACATGTTTGCACCTGACCAAGTAGCAGCTCAGCAGATTTGCAACGCCGAGACACCCCGGGTAGCCACCCAGGACGAACCCACTTTCCTTGTAGAGTGGGCTTTTACCAAAGTCGGTAACGGCAATCCTGCCGTGGAATGAGCGTGCTGATTCAGCGCGCAATAGTCTGCTTAGAAGCAGGACCTCCAATCTTGTTGGGGTCATAGAGGACAAACAAAGATCCTGTTTTCCTTATCCTAGCCATTCTTGCAACATGAGTCCTCAACGCTCTGACGACATCTAAGGACTTTGAGACGGCTGAGGTGTCAGAAGCCACTGGCACCACCACTGGTTTGTTGATATGAAAAGAAGACACAACCTTCGGAAGATAGTGCTGACGTGTTCTCAGTTCAGCCCTATCCTCATGAAATATTAAATAAGGACTCTTGTGTGACAAAGCTCCTAACTCAGACACTCGTCTGCCTGAGGCCAAGGCCAACAGCATGACCACTTTCCAAGTGAGAAACTTTAACTCCACCTCTTGTAGAGGCTCAAACCAGTCCGATTTAAGGAACTGCAACACCACAGTAAGATCCCAAAGTGCCGCAGGAGGCACAAAGGGAGGTTGGATGCGCTGAACCCCCTTCATGAACGTCTGGACCTCAGGAAGAGAAGCCAATTGTTTCTGAAAGAAAACTGACAAGGCCGAAATCTGAACCTTGATAGATCCTAATCTTAATCCAGCATCCACACCCGCCTGTAGAAATAGGAGAAGTCATCCTAATTGAAACTCCACCGCAGGATACTTCTTGGATTCACATCAAGATATATATTTTCTCCAAATACGATGGTAAATACGATGGTAATGTTTGGATGTTACCCCTTTCCTGGCCAGAATAAGTGTGGGAATGACTTCATTGGGAATACCCTTACGGGCTAGGATCTGGTGCTTAACAGCCATGCCGTCAAACGCAGCCTCAGTAAGTCCTGATAAACTAACGGCCCCTGCTGAAGCAAGTCCTCGCGAAGAGGAAGAGGCCGAGGATCTTCCAGTAATAACTCTTGAAGATCTGGATACCAAGCCCTCCTTGGCCAGTTTCGAGCAATGAGTATTGCTCAAACTCTTGTTCTTATGATGATCTTGACAACTTTTGGAATAAGTGGAAGTGGAGGGAACAGATACACTGAAACACCCACTGGGTCACCAGTGCATCTATCGCTATTGCTTGTGGGTCTCTCGACCTGGAACAATATTTCTGAAGCTTTTTGTTGAGGCGTGATGCCATCATATCCACTTGAGGAATGCCCCAACGACTTGTCACCTCCGCAAAGACTTCTGGGTGGAGGTCCCACTCTCCTGGATGGAGATCATGTCTGCTGAGAAAGTCAGCTTCCCAGTTGTCCACTCCCGGAATGAAAATTGCCGACAGAGCTTTTGCATGTCTTTCTGCCCAGAGGAGTATCTTTGTCACCTCTGCTATTGCCGCTCTGCTTTTTGTTCTGCCTTGACGGTTTATGTAAGCTACTGTCGTTACATTGTCTGACTGGATCTGTATGGGACGACCTTGAAGAAGGTGTGCCGCATGATGAAGACTGTTGTACACAGCTCTCAACTCCAGAATGTTTATGTGCAGGTGAGTTTCTTGACTTGACCATCTTCCTTGGAAGCTTTCGCCCATCCTCGGAGACTTGCATCCGTGGTCACCAGGAGCCATGCCTGAATCCCGAACCTGCATCCCTCCAGGAGGTGAGACATTTGTAGCCACCACAGAAGCGAAATTCTGGCTTTTGCTGACAAGATTATCTTTTCTTTTTTTTTTTATCATATAAGTTTTATTTTATGAGAGAAACATATAATTCAACTGCAAATATATAAACAGTAAACAGGAGGCTGTATGGCCAGTATGATTACAGATACAGAAAATTTCTCTAAGAGAGCGGTGAAAGAGTATGGTGTGATGGATAGGAAAGGTATATGGGAGGTGAAGAACTGGGAAACAAAGGATCCAGTGCTATAGAGGAAGGAGGAAAATAAAGGAATAGAACGGTTTCTCCAAAGGGTCGGGGGTCTGGGGAAAAAAAAAAAAGAGGGGGGATATAGGGGGAGGGGCAGTGGCTGTGGAGCGGAGTCCATAATTAATTTAGTCCTGGGAGGGGGTGGTCATGGTATCTGTACCAGGGGAGCCAGGTGGAGTGGAACTTTTTTACTGTGTTTTGGCGAAGACTGGTGATGTATTCCATGTTTGCGACAAACCAGATTCTATTTGTAAGTGAAACAGAGAAAACAGATAAACTACCCACTAGAAATACCACAGCAGCTGGGAGGGGTTTGTCAGACCCCACAATAAGATAAACAATATACAATAGGATACCAGCGCTAGGAGTTGTATCACCAATTATTCAATAAATCAAATAAGAATGGATCAGTTATAATATTTAATAATAAACATGATTATCACATATATTAAAAACGTAAGGTTAAAAAGTGTTAAGAAATATTGACCATACAGATAAAAATAAAAATAAAAAATAAAAATTGGCTCTGAGGTGGTATTGATTCAAATTGCTGATAAGGACCCAACAATTATTTTAGTAACATAGTAACATAGTAACATAGTATCTGAGGTTGAAAAAAGACAATTGTTCATCGATTTCAGCCTATTTGTGGTCTCCTATGCATGATGATTTGACTAAAATTTCTGACTGATGCTGCTGTCGGCCGTTGCATTTTATCCCTATTTATAGTAACTATAATGCATGACTATGCACCATACCCCTGGATATCCTTATCCATTAGGAATTTATCTAACCCATTCTTAAAGGTGCTGACAGATTCCGCCATTACAACTCCCTCGGGCAGGGAATTCCAAACACGTATTGTCCTTACCGTGAAAAAGCCTTTACGCCGTATTGTGCGGAATCTCCTCTCCTCTAACCTGAGCGAGTGTCCACGAGTCCTCTGTGTTGATCTAACCAAAAACAGGTCCCGCGCAAGCTCTGTGTATTGTCCCCTTATATATTTGTAGATGTTGATCATATCCTCTAGTGATCCCGGACTTATTAAAGTGCAGATTTCCTCCTCCTTATAATTATTTTTGCAGTCAGCTGGTAATACCCTTAATAGTACCTCTCACACAGTTCCATGTAAAGATGGTAATGATTGCTCGTCTGTGTAGATATTCAAGGGGTTTTCATATTCTTGCTGGTTATGCTGAAAAGGAGTGGTTTGAAAGTCTGGTCCTTGGAAATCCAAGTAGACAAAGAAGTCCTTATCTGGATCAAGCTGGACAAAGGTTGGGATTCCACAGCAGTGCCTTATATTGTAAGTGCCTGGCGATTGGGGGCTTCGGGATTCTTCCAGTTACTCGATGTTTGATATTTGGCTGCACAAGATACAAAGAGGATCAAGTTTTTCGAGTCTTTAGAGATGTGGGCGGGCGGAGAGCAAAGGAGGAGGTTCGCGGGTGATAGAGGCGCTGGTAGGTCAATTAAGCGTGAGAGAAGCTTACGGACCTTCGCCCAGTATTGAACAATCACCGGGCAGGTACACCAAACATGATAGAACATGTCTACTTGACCGCAGTACCTCCAGCAAAGGTTGGAGGTGTCGGGGTAAATCCTATGCAACCGGTCCGGTACTAAGTACCATCTTGTGTATATTTTGTATGAGTTTTCACGGATGGCCACGCTGATGGAGCATTGTGAGATCGCGGTGCGGATTGTGTCCCAACCCTCCTCCCCTAAGTGACACCCCATGTCAGCCTCCCATGCCAGCTCGTGCGGTTCGAGAGGTGGGGGTGTAGGGTTGAGGGTGGTTTTGTAAAGGAGAGAGATGGTGCCCCTACCAGTAGGGTTGTAAATACAGAGTCTCTCGAGAGGTGTGGGGGCCGATAGAGGAAACGTTAAATGTAGGGAGGAAAGGAAGTGGCGAATCTGTAGATATTGATAAAACAGAGAGTTGGGTAGATTGTGTGTAGTTTGTAAGTCAGAGAATAATTTAATGGAATGCGTCCCTGTGAAGTGGTGGATTCTGGTATCCCCTGCCGAGATCCAGGGGCAGGCCATTTCCCGAGCGAGTCCGGGGGGAAATGCTGGGTTGCTCCGGATGGGAGTCAGAGGGGAGGGGTGGGTTGATAATTAAAAAAATTTGTTCAGATTCCGCCAATGTGTAATTGTCAATTCTATTGCGGGTGAGGTGCGGTGGGGTGGGGAGCGTTGCTTAGTAGAGAGCCAAGGCAGGTGTGTGATAGATGGGACTCCCGACAAATCGCTCTCCAAATCAACCCATCTTTTGGTGTGCTTTGGGGCATGCCAGGCAACCATTTGGCTTAAGGAGAGGGCTTCGGATTTTGTCTAGTTAATTTTATATCCCGAGAGGTTGCCATATATGGATAGTTCTCGGAAGAGGTTCGGGAGGGAAATAGTCGGGTTCGTCAGAGTCAAGAGAATATCATTGGCGAAGAGGGAGATGGTGCATTGAGTGTAGTTAATATGGACTCCCGAGATGTCAGGATTGGTCCGGATGCGGTTTGCGAGGGGTTCAATGACGAGTGCGAAAATGAGGGGAAATAGTGGGCATCCCTGTCGTGTTCCATTTAAAATTTTGAGGGGGTCCGATAGTAGGCCGTTGGAGATAACCGATGCCGAAGGGTTCTGGTATAAGGCCTGTATGTCTTGAAGAAATTTACCCTGAAGGCCAAAACGTTGTAAAGACTGTCGCATGAAAGGCCATGAAACCCTGTCAAAGGCCTTCTCTGCGTCCAGGGCAAGAGTCAAGGACGGGATCTTATGAAGATTAATGTGGTGAATAATATCCACGACACGCCTAGTATTGTCGAGTGCCTGTCTGGATGGGACGAAGCCCACCTGGTCAGGATGTATGAGCGAGGGGAGAATAGGATTAAGTCTATTAGCCAGTACTTTGGCGAAGATTTTCAAATCCGAATTCAGAAGTGACATGGGCCGGTAGTTAGAGATAAGCTGGGGGTCTTTATTGGGTTTTGGGATCACGGTAATGACGGCCTTGGTAGTGTTGGGGTGGAAGGGAGACCCATCTAGAATAAGGTTAAATACTGTCGTGAGGTGAGGAAGTAGTGCGGGTTGAAAAGTTTATAATATGACAATGGGTAGCCATCCGGACCTGGGGCCTTAGATGGTTTCTGACTACTGATGGCAAGGGTTATTTCCTCAAGGGTAATGGGTCTGTCAAGGTCTGTAGAGGTGTTGGAGTCGATACGAGGCAGGTCTGAGGAAGTTAAGTAGTCTGAAATCGTGGGGTGGGTCGGGTCCAATGAAGAGGAAGTGTCTTGCAAATTGTAGAGTTGCTCGTAATAAGTCCAAAAAAGAGAGTTAATAGTCTTTGGATTGTATTGAAGGGAGTTATACTCGTCTTTAATAGCCGGGATAGCAGTGTGCGCCTTCCGAGCCCTCAATCTGCCGGCCAATAGCGAATCGGCCTTATTACTTTTTTCGTAGAATTTTTGTTTCAGCCAGGAGTGAGTGCTCGTTTTTTTTCGGCTAGCAAAGCGTTCAAAGTTGCCCTGGTAGATGTGAGTTGTGAATAAAGAGATCGTGAGGGTCGTTGTTTATGTAGGGTTTCTAAGTTGTGGACCTCAACTGTGAGGGATGATATATTTTGTTTACGATCCCTGTTCCTATGTGACGCATAGCTAATGATGTGTCCTCTAATTACGGCTTTGTGGGCTTCCCAGATTAATGGAGTGCAAGTAGAATCAGTCATGTTTAAGGAGAAGTAGTCAGCTATAGCTAGATTGATTTTTTCCTGGAATTGAGGCATTTTCAAGAGCATCTCGTTTAATCTCCAATTGGGGCGAGTTGTCGGGGTGTCGAGGAAGTCAAAAGTGGCAGTGATAATGGAGTGGTCCGACCAAGGGTTAGTGAGAATATACGAGTCCAGTACGTGCTTAGAGACCAATGTGCCGCAGTAAAAAAGATCGATTTGAGAGTATGATTGGTGCGGGGTCGAGAAGAAGGTATAGTCTCTGGCTGTTGGGTTGAGAGCTCGCCAGACGTCGAAGAGGCCAGATTCGCAGATATGTTTATTTAAGGAGTCGTGTTGGGGGCGAGTCTGACCAGAATATTTATCTAGGTCGATATCTGGAACAGTATTGAAGTCCCCCCCCCCTAGTATTAAATAACCTTTTCTGACTTTGGTTAGATCTGAGAAAAAAGAATTAAAAAAAGAGGGTTACCCAGAATTAGGGGCGTAGACGGTGGCAATCGTGCATTCTAAGTGTCCGAGCGTGCCGTCAGAATGATATATCGGCCATCAGAGCCGGTGTCGGTCGATTGTAGTGTGAACGAGATTTTGGAGTGGATCAGGACGGCCACTCCATTGTGTTTCAATAGGCTTGGGGAATAAAAAAACGTTGGGTAGCGTTTAGTGGCTAGGGATGGATGCAATCGGTATTTAAAATGAGTTTCTTGGATGAACACTATTCCCGCTTTCAGAGTTTGAAGAGAGCGGAACAGGGATGAGCGCTTCTGGGGGGTATTGAGACCCTTGGCATTCAGGGGCGCCAGGACCAGGGGCATCTTTTAAGGTGTTAGAAAGGGGCACAAAGGAAAAAGGAAGGAAGGAAGGAGAGAGAGGCGAAGAAAGAGAGAAGAGAGGGGGAAAAAAAGGGGGGGGAAGGGGAGAGAGTCGGTGTAGGAGTTCCTTACGACCAGCGATAAGGAACGGGCACAGAAAGTAGGCTCAAGGGATCCAAAGTGGAGGAGCGTCGGGGAACGATCGTACTCCCTCCACGGAGGGGGAGAGGTGGGGAAGCGGGTCTAGATGCTAGAAATCAATAGTGTGGGCTTGTATGGTAAGTACAGGAATTGGGGGAACACGTCCCTCCAGTGGTGGTCTGTGTGAAAGTAACAGTAATGGCTGAGAGGCATTTAAATCATTGTGTGAATGGCATGTAACAGAAAGATGGCATGCAGGGCCAAACAGCGAGTTCAATAATAGCAATACTACATTAATACAAACAAAGTAACTAGAATTTCAAACTAAACATCCTGGTTTCTATATACGAGTATAAAGTTTGTGTTAGTGGTCGATATGCTGCGGAAAGCACATATGTGGGCTGGCCTAAGAGAACAGATATAGCCGTGGGACTTCGAGTAGCGGGGCTAGCAAGGTGGGCTGGGGAAAAGTAAGGGCAGACAATATACAATAGGTATATGGAACAACCAGGATGATAAACTAAAACAGGTAAAATAGTCAACAGGAGTACCATAGCAATATAATGAGTAGAGTGTCCATATAACCGCAGGTGCAGAAGTGATCAGGGCGGGTGAGGGTTAGAATTTTGCCCGATGAGTGGGTCTGGGTCCTCCAGGTGTGACAGGAAGTCACCCCCTTCTTTCGGGTCTTTAATGACGACTGTTTTTCCATTATAGTCGACCAGAAGTTTAAAGGGGAATCCCCAGCGGTAGCGGATATCTCGTGTGCGGAAGGCGGAAGTTAAGTCTCTGAGTTCTCTCCTTTTAAGTATGGTGGAGGGGGCCAAGTCTTGAAAGAACTGTAACTTAGAGTCCTCGAACAGTATGTGTGGCTTGCCCCGGGTCGGGAGGAGGACCATCTCTTTATCTTTGAAGCTGAGAAAGCGCATGATAACGTCCCTCGGGGGTTCGCCATCGCGAGGTCTAGGGCGGAGGGCCCTGTGAGCCCTTTCCAGAGGCAGTTCCCGAGAATCCGTACTTGGCACAAGGGTGGAGAACAGCCGTTGGAGGTATGTTTCGAGGGCCGCCGGGAGGATGGACTCTGGGATGTTGCGGATTCTGAGATTGTTTCTTCTTTCGCGATTTTCCAAGTCCTCGTTTTTGGCCCGGAGCTCTCGATATATCTTGGATGAGGTGATCTATATCTCTGACAGTTTCTATGTGATCCTTCTGTAGAACGTCCTGTCTGGCTTCCAGTTTGGAGGTTCTGGAGGACAGGGATGAGATATCCGACCTAATAGAGGTAACTGCTCTGTCGAGTTTGGATTCCAATGATTCTTTAAAGTCCATTACGAGCGACTTCAAAGCCATAATATCTTCTTTGGTCGATGGAACGGGTGAGGATGATGGGTCATCACCACCCGAAGAAGATAGGCTGGGAGAGGGAGGGCCTGAAGGTAGGGAGGGCTTGTCGCTCCTGTCAGTTTTGGTGAAATGTTGGGAGATATCTGTACCCGCACGTTTTCTTGTATTCGGGTTGGATTTAGACATGTTAGCACCTCTGCAGGCGGGTTTGGAGAAGAAGGGGCTAAACAAGGCACTGAGGTAGGTGAGTAGAGTGAGACTATCAAGCAGCCAGAGAGGGAACCACTGGAGAACTGAGTTATGGTGCAATCAGTGGAACATGAGGACTAGTGGACGTCTTAGAGAGTTGTGGGATGCCCAGTCGTTGCCGTATGTGGGAGTGCTTGTCGCCACGCAGCTGGAGTGGAGCCGTAGAGTTCACGCGGCTCTGTCGGCGTCGAAGGTCTGGGTGTACGTAAGGTGGGGTCCAAGGGTCGTGGGCTGTTCGTCACAATCACAGCGGTGGGTATCCGTGGGTAAATCAGAGATAGTGCTCCGCTGTCGTATTGAGCAGTCGCGGATCATAGATAAGTAGGTGCGACAATGAGGAAGGCGGGTACGGTGCTGGAGAGTGTAGCGTTACCGGCCGTGTGGGATGGCCCGGGTCGAGGGGGGAGAACGCTGCTATCTAGGAGTCACCGCGAGGGGGACCGGGTGTGGGGGTACAGCAGCAGCAGCAGAGCTTCGGTGCCGTGTGCTTGAGCCAGGGAGCCCCTGTCTACCGAGCTAGGAGCCTCCGGGTAGCTGGAGGGGAAGTAACGGTGTCCAGGGGTTGGGTATGTTGCTATCTGTAGGGACTCCCCAGTAATCCCTGAATCCACAGCCAACACCTGGAAACAGCTGCGGGAGTTAGAGAGACCGGAGCACACAGGAAAGACAGGGATTGGAATCAAGGATGGGGGGAAGAGATGCAGAGCTGTAGGCAGGGGAGGATGGGCCACTTGCTCTGAATCTATGAATGGCCCAGGCAGGGGGATCCTGATAGCCCTGATCTTATGCAGCACCTCTCAGTGATGCCCACTTGCTAGGGTATGCAAGGCAGAGTGGGGACAGTGACTGGGGAGCGCTGGCAGCTTGTCAGCGAGGGTCTTACCTCCCTCTGCCGTCACCCCCAGTCTAGGCCGCGGGCTCTGGCGGGTCCCGATGCAGGTCGCTGTGGGCTTGTGTCGGGCGCACTCCTCCGGCCCCCCCAGAGACGGAGCCTTATCTTCGGCGGCACCACCCGAGGTGCGGCGCCGGGAAGCGATGCCGCGGAGGAGGCTTCCTGGTAAGATGGCGGGCGCCCGTCCGGGGAACGGGGAGAGCCGCGGCAGCTGCGGAGGGCCCAGATGGGAGAAAGTGAGCGGCTCCACAGGTGGTGAGTGCGGTGGGGGACCAGTCCGGGGGTTGCTGGGCCACAGACAGACTCAGGAGGGCCAACGGGCTCCGACAGCACTTCCGATGGGCAGCACTGAAAATTTAGTCCCCGGGCTGTGTGGGGGAAGCAGGCCGCAACCCGCAGAGAGGCCTAGTGTCTCTTCCGGCTCCGCAGTCTCTGCACTCCAGGGAGAGCAGGGTGAAGGTGGGGATCAAATGCGGGAGATTAGAGCGTGGTTGGGGGGTATAAATATGATTTATGATGTCGACAAGATTATCTTTTGATGCATGTAGAGATGCGACCCAGACCACTTGTCCAGTAGGTCCCACTGGAATGGAAGACCCTGGCATGGAATCGGCCATATTGTAGCGCTTCGTAAGCCGCTACCATTTTCCCCAACAGGCGAATGCACTGATGAATTGATACTGTTCTTGGTCTCAAAAGTTGCTTGACCATGCTCTGGCTCTCCTGAGCCTTTTCCACCGGTAGAAATACTCTCTGTACCTCAGTGTCCAGTATCATTCCCAAAAATGATGACCTCATCGTCGGTTCCAACTGAGATTTTGGAAAGTTGATGATCCAACCGTGCTGTTGAAGAACCGTCAGGGATAACGCTATGTTTTGGATTAGCTTGTCCCTTGATCTCGCTTTTATGGGGAGATCGTCCAAGTATGAATTATGTTGAACCCTCGTTTGCGAAGGAGAACCATCATCTCCGCCATCACCTTGGTGAATATTCTCGGAGCCGTGGAGAGCCCAAACGGTAATGTCTGGAATTGGTAGTGGCAATCCTGAACTGCAAACCTCAGGTATGCTTGATGTGGCGGGTAAATGGGGACATGCAAGTAAGCATCCTTGATGTCCACTGACACCAGAAATTCCTTTTCTTCCAAGCTGGAAATCACCGCTCTCAAGGATTCCATCTTGAATTTGAACCTTTTCAAATAAAGATTCAGAGATTTTAGGTTTAAAATCGGTCTGACTTCTGACATCTGGCTTCGGTACCACAAACAGGCTTGAATAAAAACCTTGGTTCCTTTGTTTGGCAGGAACCAAGGCAATTACTTTGTCTTTACATAAGCTGTGTATTGCGGACATTTGTGCTGTCTTGAGCAGAAACAGGCAAGGCTGATTTGAAAAATCGGCATGGGAGAAGGTCTTGAAATTCCAACATGTAACCTTGGGATATTATCTGTAAAATCCAAGGATCCAGATCTGAGCGAAGCCAGACCTGGCTGAAAAATAGTAGACGTGCCCCCACCCGATCGCACTCCCGTAGAGGAGCCCCAGCGTCATGCTGTGGCTTTTGCAGAAGTAGTTGCTGACTTCTGCTCCAGGGAGCCTGACGGTGTTGTAGGTTTTCTACCTTTTCCTCTCCCTTTCCCTGTGAAAAAAGGGGTACTCTTAGCCTTTTTGTACTTGTTGGGCCGAAAGGACTGCATAGTATGAGAATGATATACTTTTTTTAGCCAGTGCAGATGCTGACGGCAGAAATGCTGACTTGCCAGATGAAGTAGTTGATATCATGGCATCTAGTTTCTCTCCAAAGAGGGCCTCACCATTGTAGGGGAGCGCCTCAATATTTCTCTTGGATTCTGCGTCAGCATTCCATTGGCGGATCCAGAGCGCCCTGCGGGCTGAAATCGCCATAGCAGAGGCCCGTGAGCCCAGTAAGCCTACGTTCTTCATAGCCTCAACCAAGTAACCTGCAGAATCTTTGATATGACCTAGAATTTGCAGCATGTCTTTATCGACCGTGTCAATATTAACAATCAAGTTATCTGCCCACTTTTCAACTGCGTTACCTACCCACGCAGAAGCAATTGTGGGCCTGAGTAACGTACCCGTAGCAACATAGGGGGTCATTCCGAGTTGTTCGCTCGTTGCCGATTTTCGCAACGGAGCGATTAAGGCAAAAATGTGCATGTGCATGGTTTGCAGTGCGCATGCGGTTAGTATTTTAACACAAAACTTAGTAGATTTACTCACGCCCGAACGAAGATTTTTCATCGTTGAAGTGATCGGAGTGTGATTGACAGGAAGTGGGTGTTTCTGGGCGGAAACTGGCCGTTTTCTGGGAGTGTGCGGAAAAACGCAGGCGTGCCAGGGAAAAAACGCGGGAGTGTCTAGAGAAACGGGGGAGTGGCTGGCCGGACGCTGGGCGTGTGTGTGACGTCAAACCAGGAACGAAACGGCCTGAGCTGATCGCTATTTGTGAGTAGGTCTGGAGCTACTCAGAAACTGCTAAGAAATTTCTTTTCGCTATTCTGCGAATCTTTTGTTCGCAATTCTGCTAAGGGGCAGCGGCTTAGCGTGTGCAATGCTGCTAAAATCTGCTAGCGAGCGAACAACTCGGAATCACCCACATAGATGGACTTTAAAGTCGTCTCTAATTTGCGGTCAGCAGGTTCTTTTAATGAAGCTGACCCTGGGGCAGGTAAAATTATTTTCTTTGACAACCTAGAGACTGAGGTGTCTATCATTGGTGGCAGGGGCGTCGGAATGGGGGGGGCAAGGGGGCAGCTCGCCCCCCGCAAAAATGAGAGAGGCGCCTATCAACACTGAGGTAGAGGAGTGGAAATACCGCTGCTGCACTTTACAGCTGACGTGCGTGCAGCAGCAGTACCTCCTGATTCCTCATCGCACCGCCTGTGTGTGGTCCCGGACTCCTCAATGGCACCACCTCCTCCCCCGTAATGGCTCCGCCCCCTCCCGCAGTGGCTCCACTTCCTCCTCCCAGCATGAAAAAGACCCTGCAGAAACGGAGGATGTAGCGGAGGGGGAGATATACCAAGCCTGTCCCAGCCTGCTCTGCCCCTACACTGCTTGCCCTGGGCAGCACCTGGTGGAAGTGCCGCTATTTTCAGGTATTTAGGGGGTGGGGCCTAATGCCGTGAAGGGCCCGCCCCCATAAAATACCTGCTGCAGAGAGGAAGAGTATCTCGGGCTGGCTTCATCTCTCCCTCTCCCCCCTCTCTTCACCTCTCTCTCCCCTCTGTTTTTACAGTCTACCTCCAGGCCCGGTGAGAGGGAGGGGGACAACTATACCAGGCCCCACAGTTCAGAGGGGCCCTGAGGAATAGGGGTACAAAAAACGGGGGCTTGAGTGCTTAGTACTACTTTTTTACGTAAGCAAATTAAGTTTTAAAAAAAACAAAAACAAAAACATTGTTGTGCCTCACCGTCCACTTCTTCCCCCCCTGTTACACGGTCACCTGGTCTGCTTCGGCCCTTCCATGCTGTTTCCACGCCGCGCAGCAGATCATCCCTGAGCCCAGCAGGAAAATCGCCTCCTGACATGACAGCAATGTGTGTTGATGCTACCTCAGTGCCGAGGCCGGACAGTTTAAATCCAGCGCACAAGAGCGATCTGCCTGCTTTTCCGCCACCCTCCCGCCACAATTACAGAGATGAGGAGAAGAACAACAGGAGGAATCCATCCTCCTGCACTAAGGTACAGCCTCAAAGTCACACTGCCCTGAGATATGACTGACAGCATCCAGCCCACACGCAGCAAGCTGACAGCAGTGACATTCCCTTACCACTACCATTTCACTAAACGACTTGTCCATGGCCCTCATTCCGAGTTGTTCGCTCGCTAGCTACTTTTAGCAGAAATACAAACACAAAGCCGCCGCCCTCTGGGAGTGTATTTTAGCATAGCAGAATTGCTAACGAAAGATTAGCAATTGCTAACGAAAGAATATTAGCAGAATTGCTAACGAAAGCAATTTCCTTGCAGTTTCTGAGTAGCTCCAGACCTACTCCTAGATTGTGACACCTCAGTCCGTTTAGCTCCTGGTTTGACGTCACAAACACGCCCAGCGTCCGAACAGCCACTCCTCCATTTCTCCAGCCACTCCTGCGTTTTTACCTGGCACGCCTGCGTTTTTTAGCACACTCCCTGAAAACGGCCAGTTTCCGCCCAGAAACTCCCACTTTCTGTCAATCAGCAGAGCGATTGAAAAGCTTCGTTCGCCTGTGAGTAAAATAGCATAGTTTTGTGTAAATTTGCTTAGCGCGTGCGCCCTGAGATGCATACGCATGCGCAGAACTGCCGGATTTTAGCCTATTAGCAATTCTGCTAAAATTAGCAGCAAGCGAACAACTCGGAATGAGGGCCAATGTCTGCTCAACCTGCCATACCCCCACCCTTTTTGCTCTATGTGTGGTCTCATGCTGATTGTTACACAGAATGTCATACAGTGCTCGAAGTGGGCCGATATACACCGGTATGGCATACCGCCACTTCGACCACTGACTGAGACCCCCGCCACCACAGTATTTCAAATTCAGCGCTATTAAATCTGCCACGACCGGCAGCCAATCAGGCGCAGGCGCGCCTGACTGGCTGCCGGTTTGATATAGCCCGCTGTCTCTTTCGCACCCATGCCCAGAGCCTCCTGCTCGTCACCGCCGACTCCCACAGCACAGCCTCCTCCCCACCGCCGACCACGGCCTCCGCAATGTCGCCCACAGCCTCCGCACCGCTGACCACAGCCTCCTCATCCGCCGCCGACCACAGCCAGCTCTGCACTGCTGCTGACCACAACCTCCTCATCCTCCACGCCGCAAATCACAGCCTCTTCCACACCGACGCTGCTGATTAGGTAATTTTACACTGCTGCCTTTCTCTCTCCCTTCTGTTTGTCATTGCAGTTCCTCTCTCTGTCACCCTCCCTGTCCCTACTGTCACTCTCCCTATCCCTATGTCCCTGCTCTCAATCTCCCTGTCCCTATGTCCATGCTATCACTCTCCCTGTCCCTATTTTCATGCTGTCACTCTCCCTGTCCCTATGTTCCTGCTTTCACTCTCCCTGTCCCTATGTTCCTGCTTTCACTCTCCCTGTCCCTATGTTCCTGCTGTCAATCTCCCTGTCCCTATGTCCCTACTATCACTCTCCCTGTCCCTATGTCCCGCAGTTACTCTCCCTGTCCCTGAATTGCGGCTCATACTGTGTGGTATAATGTGCATTTTGTCTCATTTTGTGTGAATTTTGGTTCATACTGTGTGGAAAAATTTTAATTTTGGCTCATTCTGTGTGAATTTTGTCTCATTCCGTGTGGCATAATGTGAATTTTGGCTCATTCTGTGTGAATTTTGGCTCATTCCATGTGGCATAATGTGAATTTTGGCTCATTCTGTGTGAATGTTGGTTCATTCCATGTGGCATAATGTGAATTTTTGGCTCATTCCATGTGGCATAATGTGAATTTTGGCTAATTCCATGTGGCATAATGTGAATTTTGGCTCATTCCATATGGCATAATGTGAATTTTGGCTCATTCCATGTGGCATAATGTGAATTTTGGCTCATCACGTGTGAATTTTGGCTCTTTCTATGTGGCATAATGTGTAAGGAGCACCAGTACTAGATAGTATAAGGGGTCCTACTATTGTGGTGAATAATGTGTATAAGGGGTATGTGGTATGGTACACTACACTTAAGGGCATGCCCCCTTTTCAGGAGTGCGTGCGCTTAATAACAGCCTTCACTTTTCCATACCCACACTTCAAAATTTCCACTTCGACCACTGGTGTCATATAGATTTAGTGCAGCTGCAGTTCTATCTTGCCCTGTTGGAAAATGTAGTGCACATAATTCTATCAGCGGAGACCAACTCTTAGGGGCCCATTTATCATGTATCGCATGTTGAATGCGACCTGGGAGGGATCTTACCTCCCTGAATGTATAATGCAGCATAGGCAGGGAGAGGGGCTCCGAAAGGAGCCCATCCCTGGGATGTGCTGTGGTGTCTGCCGGGACATCTGCGCATGCACGGTCAGCTTAGACCACACACGCACAGAGGTTACTTCGGGGGAGGGTTCCAGAGCCAGCAATACGATGTGTAGCCCATAGGCTACAATTGGCTAAATTGCAGTAGCTGCGGGGAATAATATCGGGAATGCTTTGCATTCCGGATATTGGTAAACCAGGCAGCATCGCATCCCCAAAGAAACCTGTGAGGGATGCTGGTGCGGGCGACAATGGAGGGATCGCAGCAGGTACCTGCTGTGATCCCTCCTTCATACATTCAGTAGATCCCTAATAATTGCGGGTAACAGGTTTATATTTATTAAGTAAACTAGCCCCTCTCCCCTAACCCTCCCTTCCCGCAGCCTAACCCTAACCTCCCCCTTAGTGCCTAACCCTTACCTCCCCCCGGTATTACCTAATCCTAACCCCCTGTCCCCACAGCCTAACCCTTCACCCTTAGTGCCTAAACTTAAACGCCCCCCACTGGTGGTGCCTGACCCTTACCTCCCCTCCCCGCAGCCTAACTCTAACCTCCCCTCCCACAGCCTAACCACAACCCCCCGGCTGGCTCTTACACCTAACCCACCCACTATACTTGCGTTCGGGATATCGGTGTCAGTATCCCATATACTGTGTGTGTGTGTGTGTGTGTGTGTGTGTGTGTGTATATATATATATATATATATATACACACACGCACCCAGTATATATATTTGCGCAAGTGTATTGAAAGGGGTTGATGGGGGCCCCAGAGATATCCATTTACTGGGCCCCCAAATTTCTGCTGCGAGCCCTGCTCCTTCTCTCTCTGTCTCTCTCTCTCTCTTATGCTGTGTATATCTCTTTTCCTGGCACTGTCTCTCCCTCTCTCTCTCCCCCTAACAGTCTCTCTCCGAGTCTCTCTCCCTGACACCATCTCTCTCTCCCCCTGACATAGTCTCTGTCTTTCTCTCTCTGACACTGTCTCTCCCTCTCCCCCTGACACTCACTCATTCTCTCTCCCTGAATCTCTCTCTTTCCCTGACACTCTCCCTCTCACCTTTCTCTCTCTCCCTGACCTCCCTCTCTTTCTTGCTTCTCTCTCTCCCCCTGATACCCGCTTTGTCTCTCTCTCTCTCTCTCTCTCTCTCTCCTGCACCCCTAAGGGGTATTGTAGTGACAACAGTGGGGGTATGGGGGCCCTTTCATTTTTTCTACCACACAGTTCTACTTACGCCCCTGTTTCACACCGTACTACATCAGCCACCTTGTCATCTCCTATCCTCCCCTCCATCCCCCCCAACCTCCCCTAAGCATCCCAATGGCCACCACATTTTTTCCGGACCACTGGCCATGGCCTGGGAGCCCACCAGAGCCCCTGCAGAACCGCTGCCTAGCCGGAGAGACAATACAGCCTCCTCCTGGAGACCTCCATGTAACTGCTCTCCCGGGCACCTCACATTCTGCTGCTGATGATATACCCCCATCTCTCTCTCTGTCTCCATGTCGCTCTACATGTATCTCTCTCTCTCTCTCTCTCTCTCTATCTCTCTCTCTTCTTGTTTCTCTCCATGGGGTAAATTTACTAAGATGGGAGTTCTATATAAGATGGGATGTTGCCCATAGCAACCAATCAGCTTCAACTTCTCATTTATCTAGCACCTTTTAGAAGATAATACCTGGAATCTGATTGGTTGCTATGGGCAACATCCCATCTTAAACAGAACTCCCATCTTAGTAAATTTACCCTCATGTGTCTCTCTCTCTCTCTCTCCATCTCTCTTCTTGTCTCTCTCCATGTGTCTCTCTCTCTCCATCTCTCTCTCCATTTTTGTTATGAGGTATAACACAGAGGGGGCGACATTTAGAGATTTAGGGGCGCCAAACTGAAATTATATCTTGCCCCCCCCCCCCACCTAAAAATGTTCTGACACCCCTGATTGGGGGTGACTCCCACTTACACCTATCCTCCTCAGGGAAAGGGTACGCTACCCGCAACCTTTTAGGGATTGCAAATTTATTTTCCGGGTTAGCCCAGGATTCCACAAAAAATGTATTTAAGTCCTTAGTCGGAGGAAATGTCACCACCTGTTTTTTATTTAATTTAAAATAATCATTTTCCTCAGGTGGAGGTGTTGTGTCAAGAAATTCCAACACCTCTTTTATAGCGACTATCATACATTGAATGCTCTTAGCCAGTTTGGGGTCTATCCTCCTCAAATCCCCAGTGTAGACGTCAGTGTCGGAATCTGTGTCAGTGTCCCTTAGCATAATTTGTGCCAAGGACCTTTTCTGGGAACTGGAGGGTCCCGAGTGGATGATGTGGAAGAATCAGCAAATAGAGCATCTTCCACAGACTGTCTCCAATGCTTTGTCTGTTCTTCAGACTCAGAGAATTTCCTTGCTAATTTAGACATATTACTCTGCAGCTTTCTCACTCACACAGGCTCAGAACACTCTTGTGCCTCCAAAATGGGTTCCTCTGGGGAAGTGCTTACTCTAGACATGGTACACACGTGTACAGTCACACCACTCACACACAGGGGAGCTAATGGGGACAGACTTACACTAATGTCTGTAAGAGGGACCCAGAGGGAATTGCCAGTCCACACCACGCGCCCTATATGTATTGCATGCAATGATATATATATATACAAACACAGCGCTTTTTATCTAATATGAAGCCCGCAGACTTCAATAAAATATGTGCTCCCCTCCCCTCTATTGCTACTAGCAGTTCTGAGGAGAAGCCCCGCCCCCTGTAATGGGGCGGTTCAGCCACAGTAATATAATATTTATACTGGCAGGGGTATGTACACCAGTGGCTCCCTTGTGTGTACTTTAATGCCAGTGAGAGTAAGGATTTTATCATGTCCCTCAGAGCGCGCCCCTCCCTCCAGCACGCTCTGCACCCAGTGCTGAGAGACATGTTTTTGCGCAGCGTCCCGCGCTGTGCTGGTACCTTTATGCCGCCATGATGACCGGAGGGCCCCTCTCTGCAGGTCTCCGGTAAATACTCACCAGCCTTCTGGCTCTGTTAGGGGGTGGCGGCAGTGCTGTGGGAGTGAGCAGCAGCCAGGCAAGGGCTGTGTTCAGTACCCTTCAGGAGCTAATGGTGTCCTGTCAGCGGAAGCAGAGCCATTAAACTAACTGAGAAGTTGGTTCCTACTTCCCCCCCTAAGTCCCACGAAGCAGGGAAGCTGTTGACAGCAGCTTCCCTGTAAAATAAAAAACCTAACAAAGTCTTTTCCAGCAGAACTCTGTAGAGCTCCACTGGTGTGCATCCAGTCTCCCGGGCACATTTTCTAAACTGATGTCTGGAGAAGGGGCATTGAGGGAGGATCCAGTTCACACTGTTAAAACTCCACAGTGGCAGCGGGTGGGCCTTCCTTTATTGCACTCGAGGCATTCCACTCCGCAGACCTTTTTGCCTTCAGGCGGGACTTGAAGTCGGTCCAACTACATATGTGGTTTGGTTTTGGGGAAAGGAAGAAAAAAAACAACAATAAATGTCTCGCTAATTGTTGTACACATGTCATGATTTTGGTTGCTATAGGCAACATCACATTTTTTTTCAAGCATGGTTATCAAATACGGTCTGCAATTGTGTGTCAATATGTACTTACCATATTCGTACTTCCTGTGGGGTACGGACAATTGGGCCAACTTCATTGATGCGGTCAGTAATGTCTCGCCACATGCAGTCTTTTGCCGCAGCACCCATGTTTTTACTTCCATAATGAATTTTTTCCATGGCTTGTGGTACCAAAATTCGCAACTCTCTATTCATAAATGGGGGCTGGAGCCTTCTCTTTTTGCTTGTTGCCTGTGATCCCTCTTCCTGTAAATGTTCCCCATCTTCCTCTTCACTTTGTGGCTGGCTTGGTTGGGTTTGAATCTGTACACCCGAATCTCCCTCAGATTGACTTTCATCTGCCTCTGGCAGGGGACTCACAGCAGCCTCCTCTGTGTGTGTGGTTCAGTAGATGGGGGTGGTGGAGTACTGGGTCCTGCTCCTTCATCTTCTGCAATGGCAGGTGTTTGCTGCTGGCATTGCTGATGCAGTCTCCTTCTCCTCTCCACCATGGCCCTCATCTGCTGCTGCAGCTCTGCAATCTTCCCATCGAGCTCGCTGATAGTCGCCATATTGGCGACGGCATGTGCGTTGGCATGTGTCGGGTTTTTATACGTGCATATGTATGTTTGTGTGGAAAATAGCACAGGTGCTGCATACACTAATTTTTCCAGTACTTGGATTACTGGCTATTTAAACGGCCTGTGTTTGTGGGTGTATGCTGGAGTGAAGATTTGCAGAGGTGGAGTGGAGTGGATGTTAGTGGAGAGAAGAGACGCGTTTTACTGTTGTCTTTCTGTGATAGGTAAGTTTTTATTAGAGATGAGCGGGTTCGGTTCTCCGAGAACCGAACCCCCTCGAACTCCACGTGGTTTACACGGGTCCAAGGCAGCCTCGGTTCTTCCCTCCTGACTCGGAAAACCCGAACGAGGCAAAATGCCATCATCCCGCTGTCGGATTCTCGCGAGATTCGGATTCCATATAAAGAGCCGCTCGTCGCCGCCATTTTCACTCGTGCATTGTAGATTGAGCAGAGAGAACGTGGCTACGTTCTCTGAGTGGAAAGCTCAATATCAGCTCAATCTTGCTGCTCCGTGTCAGTTCTCGTATCCTCATCAGTGCTCAATATCTGTGCTCAGTATCAGTGCTGCATCTTGCTGCTCCGTGTTAGTTCTAGTATCCTCATCAGTGCTCAATATCTGTGCTCAGTATCAGTGCTGCATTGTGGTGACCAGTATATAATACTACAGTACAATAGTCCAGTGCTGCATCTTGCTGCTCCGTGTCAGTTCTAGTATCCTCATCAGTGCTCAATATCTGTGCTCAGTATCAGTGCTGCATTGTGGTGACCAGTATATAATACTAGTACAATAGTCCATTGCTGCATCTTGCTGCTCAGTGTCAGTTCTAGTATCCTCATCAGTGCTCAATATCTGTGCTCAGTATCAGTGCTGCATTGTGGTGACCAGTATACAATACTAGTACAAAAGTCCTTTGCTGCATCTTGCTGCTCCGTGTCAGTTCTAGTATCCTCATCAATGCTCAATATCTGTGCTCAGTATCAGTGCTGCATTGTGGTGACCAGTATATAATACTAGTACAATAGTCCATTACTGCATCTTGCTGCTCCGTGTCAGTTCTAGTATACTCATCAGTGCTCAATATCTGTGCTCAGTATCAGTGCTGCATTGTGGTGACCAGTATATACTACAGTACAATAGTCCAGTGCTGCATCTTGCTGCTCCGTGTCAGTTCTAGTATCCTCATCAGTGCTCAATATCTGTGCTCAGTATCAGTGCTGCATTGTGGTGACCAGTATATAATACTACAGTACAATAGTCCATTTCTGCATCTTGCTGCTCCGTGTCAGTTCTAGTATCCTGATCAGTGCTCAATATCTGTGCTCAGTATCAGTGCTGCATTGTGGTGACCAGTATATAATACTACTACTACAGTACAATAGTCCATTGCTGCATCTTGCTGCTCCGTGTCAGTTCTAGTATCCTCATCAGTGCTCAATATCTGTGCTCAGTATCAGTGCTGCATTGTGGTGACCAGTATATAAAACTACTACAGTACAATAGTCCATTGCTGCATCTTGCTGCTCCGTGTCAGTTCTAGTATCCTCATCAATGCTCAATATCTGTGCTCAGTATCAGTGCTGCATTGTGGTGACCAGTATATAATACTACAGTACAATAGTCCATTGTTGCATCTTGCTGCTCAGTGTCAGTTCTAGTATCCTCATCAGTGCTCAATATCTGTGCTCAGTATCAGTGCTGCATTGTGGTAACCAGTATATAATACTACAGTACAATAGTCCATTGCTGCATCTTGCTGCTCAGTGTCAGTTCTAATATCATCAGTGCTCAATATCTGTGCTGCATTGTGGTGACAAGTATATAATACTAGTACAATAGTCCATTGCTGCATCTTGCTGCTCAGTGTCAGTTCTAGTATCCTCATCAGTGTTCAATATCTGTGCTCAGTATCAGTGCTGCATTGTGGTGACTATAAGTCCAGTGTCTTGTGCTGCATCTTGCTGCTGTAGGGTACTGTGGTAGTGTCCTGCCACTGTGCATAGGTCATCATCATTCCTGACACAGTGGTATCTGGTATCTATCTAGTGGTATCTAATTCCAGACATTACTGCCGTCTAATTCCAGATATATTACTGGCATATAATTCCACACATTAAAAAATGGAGAACAAAAATTTGGAGGGTAAATTAGGGAAAGATCAAGAACCACTTCCACCTAGTGCTGAAGCTGCTGCCACTAGTCACGGCAGAGAAGATGAAATGCCATCAACGTCGTCTGCCAAGGCCGATGCCCAATGTCATAGTAGACAGCATGTAAAATCCAAAAAACAAAAAATCAGGAAAATGACCCAAAAATCTAAATTAAAATCGTCTGAGGAGAAGCGTAAACTTGCCAATATGCCATTTACGACACGGAGTGGCAAGGAACGGCTGAGGCCCTGGCCTATGTTCATGGCTAGTGGTTCAGCTTCACATGAGGATGGAAGCACTCATCCTCCCGCTAGCAAAATGAAAAGAGTTAAGCTGGCAAAAGCACAGCAAAGAACTGTGCATTCTTCTAAATCACAAATCCCCAAGGAGAGTCCAATTGTGTCGGTTGCGATGCCTGACCTTCCCAACACTGGACGGGAAGAGGTGGCTCCTTCCACCATTTGCACGCCCCCTGCAAGTGCTGGAAGGAGCACCCACAGTCCAGTTCCTGATATTGAAATTGAAGATGTCACTGTTGAAGTACACCAGGATGAGGATATGGGTGTTGCTGGCGCTGAGGAGGAAATTGACAAGGAGAATTCTGATGGTGAGGTGGTTTGTTTAAGTCAGGCACCTGGGGAGACACCTGTTGTCCGTGGGATGAATAAGGCCATTGATATGCCTGGTCAAAATACAAAAAAAATCACCTCTTCGGTGTGGAATTATTTTAACAGAAATGCGGACAACAGGTGTCAAGCAGTGTGTTGCCTTTATCAAGCTGTAATAAGTAGGGGTAAGGACGTTAACCACCTAGGAACATCCTCCCTTATACGTCACCAGAGCGCATTCATCAGAAGTCATTGACAAGTTCAAAAACTTTGGGTGACAGCGGAAGCAGTCTACTGACAACTAAATCCCTTCTTCCTCTTGTACCCAAGCTCCTGCAAACCACACCACCAACTCCCTTAATGTCAATTTCCTCCTTAGACAGGAACGCCAATAATCCTGCAGGCCATGTCACTGGCAAGTCTGACGAGTCCTCTCCTAACTGGGATTCCTCAGATGGATCCTTGAGTGGAACGCCTACTGCTGCTGTTGTTACTGCTGGCGCTGCCGTTGCTGCTGCTGGGAGTCGATCGTCATCCCAGAGGGGAAGTCGGAAGACCAGTTGTACTACTTCCAGTAAGGAATTGACTGTCCAACAGTCCTTTGCGAGGAAGATGAAATATCGCAGCAGTCATCCTGTTGCAAAGCAGTTAACTCAGGCCTTGACAACTATGTTGGTGTTAGACGTGCATCCGGTATCCGCCGTTAGTTCACAGGGACTTAGAGAATTGCTTGAGGTAGTGTGTCCCGGTACCAAATACCATCTAGGTTCCACTTCTCTAGGCAGGCGATACCGAGAATGTACACAGACGTCAGAAAAAGAGTCACCAGTGTCCTAAAAAAATGCAGTTGTACCCAGTGTCCACTTAACCACGGACATGTGGACAAGTGGAGCAGAGCAGACTAAGGACTATATGACTGTGACAGCCCACTGGGTAGATGTATTTCAGCAACAACAGCAGCAGCGGCAACAGTAGCAGCATCTCGCAAACGCCAACTCGTTCCTAGGCAGGCTACGCTTTGTATCACCGCTTTCCATAAGAGGCTCACAGCTGACAACCTCTTACGGAAACTGAGGAACATCATCGCAGATTGGCTTACCCCAATTACACTCTCCTGGGGATTTGTGACATCGGACAATGCCACCAATATTGTGCATGCATTACATGTGGGCAAATTCCAGCACGTCCCATGTTTTGCACATAGAATGAATTTGGTGGTGCAGAATTTTTGAAAAAAGGGCATAATGGAGATGCTGTCGGTGGCACGAAGAATTGCGGGCCACTTTCGGCATTCAGCCACCGCGTGCTGAAGACTGGAGCACCAGCAAACACTCCTGAACATGCCCTGCCATCAGCTGAAGCAAGAGGTGGTAACGAGGGGTAATTCAACCCTCTATATGCTTCAGAGGATGGAGGAGCAACAAAAGGCCATTCAAGCTTATACATCTGCCTACGATATAGGCAAAGGAGGGGGAATGCACCTGACTCAAGCGCAGTGGAGAATGATTTCAATGTTGTGCAAGGTTCTCCAACCCTTTGAACTTGCCACACGTGAAGTCAGTTCAGACACTGACAGCCTAAGTCAGGTCATTCCCCTCATCAGGCTTTTGCAGAAGCAGCTGGAGAGATTGAAGGAGGAGCTAAAACGGAGCGATTATGCTAGGCATGTGGGACTTGTGGATGGAGCCCTTCATTCGCTTAACCAGGATTCTCGAGTGGTCAATCTGTTGAAATCAGAGCACTATATTTTGGCCACCGTGCTCGATCCTAGGTTTAAAGCCTACTGCAGATGTTCAAAGACCTGCTGGTGAGACAACTGACAAGTCAAGCGGATGCGACACGGCTCCCATTCACAGCATAGGGAGAGGCAGCGCAGGAGATGAGCTTATCTCCCAGCGCCGCCTCCACCCCCGCCCCTGCTGCTGCTGCGCCCCCCGCTGCTATGGCAACCGACCCGGTATATTGAGAAGAGCAAATGCCGGATCCCACCAAGTAAGGACACGTTTCTCTTACCGGGTGGGATCCGGCATTTGCGATCTGAAAGCGGCATTAAAGTGTGCATGTCCTGTTTATACAACATAAGGGTGGGTGGGAGGGTGGGAGGGCCCAAGGACAATTCCATCTTGCACCTCTTTTTTTTATTTATCTTTGCATTATGTGCTGTTTGGGGACTATTTTTTTAAGTGCCATCCTGTCTGACACTGCAGTGCCACTCCTAGATGGGCCAGGTGTTTGTGCCACCCACTTGGGTCGCTTAGCTTAGTCATCCAGTGACTTTGGTGCAAATTTTAGGACTAAAAATAATATTGTGAGGTGTGAGGTGTTCAGAATAGACTGGAAATGAGTGGAAATTATGGTTATTGAGGTTAATAATACTATAGGATCAAAATTACCCCCAAATTCTATGATTTAAGCTGTTTTTGAAAAAAAAACACCCGAATCCAAAACGCACCCGTATCTGACAAAAATTCGAAAGGGAGGTTTTGCCAAAACGCTTCCGAATCCAAAACACGACCATTGAACCAAATCCTAAACCAAAACATAAAACCCGAAAAATGCCCGCTGCACATCTCTAGTTTTTATTATGTATTTGGCTAATGGTTATGCGCTTTGGATGCCGTGAATGTTTCTAGTGCGTTCGGCGTGCGTTTTTTAAGGATATTACTAAATAGTTTTGGTTTTATGGATAATATAGTGTTTCTTTAGTATATTAATTTTTAGGAAATTAATGCTCCAAAAATCTATTGTGCTGGGTTTGTCCTTCATTATATTTGTGTTTTTGTGTTTCTATTATAATGTGCTCCACAGTATATATATGTGTATATATATATAACGAGAAAATAATGGCGGCACTCTGGAGACTCTTTCAAGGAAGTGAAAAAATCAGTGCTATTTAATCAACGTTTTGGGGGTACTAGCCCCCGTCTTCAGGATACACTCACAAGTGACAAAGTGCTAAAACAAACTTTAAATAACTTACCCAGCGCGCGTCCAGCCGCCCGCTCCACGCCGCTGCCCGGCTTCCGGACTCAGCGCTTCCTGTCTCAGGACCCGGTCACATGACCCGACGCGAGCTCCCAGAGCTGTCATGCAGGGGCGGGGGGATGCGTTGCTATGGTGAGTGCTGTCTACAAAACAGACAGTACATAATAAAAAACGTGCACATAAGACAAATAACCTGTACATTATTTGATACAGTAAAAGAACATGAAGTGCTAAGCTGGTGTTAAATTATCTGAGCTGAATCAAAACATTACCAAATCGAGTGAAATAAACAAGATGTTTACAGTGTGTAAATAAAATGCTACATTAAAAAATACTGCATTAAAAAATAGCTAATTGATAGAACATGGAGCCAATTTAATTAACATATACAGAATCTATTGCTTCTTAGCCTATCTTATAAAGTGACTAGTATCAATAATGGCATAACATCGAGGTTTGGATTCCCGTTCACTGGGAAACATATACCACAGTCAGGTCCTATCACATGTAACTCATATCATCCATAATATATTATCACAAGTATACTATGCTTTGCAGTTGGGCTCCGAGAAGCATGATATGATGGACTTATATGGAAATAACCCCTTATAGAAAATTACCCATGCCAAGGGACTCATTGAGCCCTCTTGGACTCAGGGTATCCAGTGTTAGAATCCATCTTGTTTCTAATTGTAAGAGGCGTCTAGCTCTGTCCCCCCCTCTGATGGAAAATGGCACCTGGTCAATAATACGGTATCTTAACGATGCTAAGGGATGTTTGGCTAGAGCAAAGTGCCTCGCTACTGGTTGTTCACTTGTACCTGCCTGTATGGCTGCCCTAATGGAAGATTTATGTTGGGTCATCCTAACCTTAAATGTGCATTCCGTCTTACCAACATAGTGTTATGAGCCACGGCTGTGGCTCATTCCTGTTTTGCATTTTGGTTATGTATTTTATATTTTTAGTTCTCTTGCAGGCCAGGATTTCCCTTTGCTCTGGTTTAGAAGGTTATTGTTTTCTGTCAGTGGTGAGTCTGTGTAATTGCAGCCTGTTTCCATGTGGTTGGCCTCACCTGTCTGCTAATTGCATCTTGTCAGTTTGGAGTCATGAAACAGGGCAGCTGCACGACATAATTAATTAGGCCTCTCTGTTATATGCTGGCTCAGTGCAATTCACAGACGCTGGTGATATTTCCTGGGTTCCAGAGTTCTTGAGTTCTGAGCTAGTCCCTGCCAGTGCCTGAGCTCCTGTCTAGCAGTGTCTGTCTAGCTGCTTCCGGTGTCGGTTCCTGTGTCGATTCCTGTGTCAGTTCCTGTGTCTGATTCCGTGTCCTGCCGTGAAGCATTCCTGTCCAGAAGTCCTGTGGCTTTGCCTGTGCCTGGTCGAGTTTCTGGCTTCTTGGTGTCCACCGGTCTGTCGTTTGGGATTCTGCCTGTCCTCCAGTTCTGAGAGTCTGTGTCGGCAGCATTGGGGGTTCCTGTCCGTTTGCCAGTATTTGTACCGGTTCTGTGAGTAGCGGCTTTGCCGCGTCTGTCGGCCTAGGCCGCTGTATTCCTTTGTTATATTTAGTTACTGGTGTTTTGCAGAGGGTTCTGCTTATGCTGTCACCGCCGGTACACAAAAGTATTGTGTCAGCGTGTGGACAGCATTTCCTTTGGTTGTTCTTTTCCTTTGGCGGCAAGCCGCACATACATTTAGTTTTAGGCTAGTCAGTAGCCCCTGGCTTTGGTTGTTTCAGTTAGAGGTCCCCTTGTTATTACCCTGTCTCAGTTCACGCTTTGTCTCCCTTTAAGACCTGCGGGGGCATCGGAGTTGGGCAGGCCTAATCCGCCCTTCAAACGCGGCTGCCATGGGCCCAAGAAACCATAGTCATGCAGGCGTGAACTGACCACACGGGTAAAACAATGGAGGTAGGGTGCTAGGGGCTATTTCCACACCACACCTTGTTTCAGCGTCACGTTCTGGTGCTCAGGACTCACTACGCAACATCTCCCTTGTTCTGAGCACCAGGAACCTAACATTATCACCAGCCATACAACAAAAAAGAAATGAAAGCTTTTTCTTTTTTGGCCCAGTCCAGTGTCTTGTTTAGAATCCAGTCCTGTCTAGAGTTCAGTGTGCAGAATCCAGTCCGGTGTTTAGAATCCAGTCCTGTCTAGAATCCAGTCCGGTGTTTAAAAATCCAGTCCGGTGTTTAAAAATCCAGTTCGGTGTTTAAAAGTCCAGTCCTGTCTTGTCTAGTCTAGTTTAGTCTTGTCTTGTCTAGTTTAAAATCCTCCTATGCCAACTATGCAAGCCCTGCAGGCATCTCTTTCAGCCCTGAACTCTGCTTTCAGTGCTTTGAGACCTGAGCGACTGGAAGTTTTGCAACAATCCTTAAAGCAACTGCAAAACCTTCTGACTAAAATTTTGCTTATCTTGCCAGAAGTTATGGAGAGTTCATCTACCTCTAAAGAGACTCTTGCTCACAATATGGTGACAAGAGAATCCTCTGGTTCAATTAGAGAGAAAAAGTTTGAAAGTTTTCTGCGGGCCAGGCTCTCAGAAGAGGAGCGTCTGCGTCGCAGAAACTTAAACTTATGCCTATATTGTGGGGGTTTAGGCCACTATCTGCAGACATGTGAGTTGCGCAAGCCAAAGTGTGGTGACAAGTCCTGCCCTCTGGCCAAGTTTGGTCAGGATACAAGACCTACTCCTGTCTCTACTGTGGCAGAGGTACTTGTCACACAACCCACACTAAAAAGCACTCTGTCCTATAATTGGGGTCCTTGGGCTAGGGAGCCCCATTATAGATTCAGGAACCAAAGGAGAATGTTTCTCTCCTCTCTTGATTTTCCTGTTGAAGCAGAGTTGCAAGCCCCTGGAGTGGTGCCCGATGCCCAGGGTCCTGGAGTGGTGCCCGATGACCAGGGTCCTGGAGCAGTGCCCGATGCCCAGGGTCCTGGAGTGGTGCCCGATGCCCAGGGTCCTGGAGTGGTGCCCGATGCCCAGGGTCCTGGAGTGGTGCCTGGTGCCCAGGGTCCTGGAGCGGTGCCCGATGCCCAGAGTCCTGGAGCGGTGCCCGATGCCCAGAGTCCTGGAGCGGTGCCCGATGCCCAGAGTCCTGGAGCGGTGCCCGATGCCCAGAGTCCTGGAGCGGTGCCCGATGCCCAGAGTCCTGGAGCGGTGCCCGATGCCCAGAGTCCTGGAGCGCTGCCCGATGCCCAGAGTCCTGGAGCGGTACCCGATGCCCAGAGTCCTGGAGCGGTACCCGATGCTCTAGGTTATAGAGGGACATTGAATATTATAGCTCAGGTGTCAATACCAGAAGGGGTCTCAGAAGCTGTTACCCCAGGTAGAGAGACAAAGCCCCAAAGAAGGGTCTAGAAGTCGCTTCCCCAGGAAAGGACTCAAGAGGCATAGCGTTAGTGGAGGTACTGAAGGTTATAGCTTCAGCAAAAGTCCCGGAAGTCATAGTCCCGGGAGAGGTTTCGATAATTATCGACTCAGAGAGGGAGGCCGACGGCTCGGTCCCAGTGAGGGAGGCCGACGGCTCGGTCCCAGTAAAAGAATCCGAGGTTCTGGCCCCAGCGGGGTTCCCGGAGGCCTCTGCCCCAGCGGGGTTCCCGGAGGCCACTGCCCCAGCGGGGTTCCCGGAGGCCACTGCCCCAGCGGGGTTCCCGGAGGCCACTGCCCCAGCGGGGTTCCCGGAGGCCACTGCCCCGGGTGGGGTTCAGAAAGTCACTGCCCCGGGTGGGGTTCAGAAAGTCACTGCCCCGGGTGGGGTTCAGAAAGTCACTGCCCCGGGTGGGGTTCAGAAAGTCTCAGCCTCGAGTAAGGTCAATAGTGACAGGGTCCTAGCAAAGCACTCTAGTCAGTCAGATGGGAAGGAAGCAGATCCTGACTCTGTTGATTGTTGATATCGCAACATCTATAATCTTTGATGGGGACTTAGTCCAGTTTCTGGCGCTTAACAAACACTATTACACCATTTTGTTGTCTAGACCATTTCTGGGCATCACTTCAGAGAACCTTGTGCTCTATCTGATATATTCTTTTAGAGGAGAGCCTTTTGAATGGGCGACCAGCCTAATGAAAGCTGAAGATCCCATTCTTCAGGATCCCCCAGCATTCAGTGATGCAGTTATTAAAAGATATGGTTCCAAAGAAATTGGTTCAGGTTCCTCTAAGTCACCCGTCTTGTCTGCTGAGAGTCCACCAAATACTGTAAACTCGGCACAAGAGTCTCAGCCCGTTGTTTTGACTGCAGGATGTGCTTTTCTGTCTTCTTCTTATAGTAGTACTTTGCCTGAAAGTTTAGCTCCCAAGGTTAAGAAACCAATCTCTGATTTGAACCCAGCCTTGCTGGGAGGTACCATCAGTTCAGACAATGTTTGGGGAATTACCTTGGTCAGACCTCAAGAGCTTTGTAAAAAGAAGAAGAAGAAAAATAAATAATTATTGACTCTTGCCTTGATATTAAAAAAAAAAAAAAAAGATTTTTTTTTCCCTTGTCTTGTGTCCAGTGGCCACCGTCAAGGGGGGGGGGGGGGGGGGCACCGTTACAAGCTGTTTCCACAGCTTGTTTCTGTTAGACCAGTGTGTCAAGGTTTTTTTTGTATCCTTTGTTTTGGAAAGTCTGAATTTTGGGGTCCTGTGACCCCTCCTCAAGGGGGGGGGGGGTAATGTTATGAGCCACGGCTGTGGCTCATTCCTGTTTTGCATTTTGGTTATGTATTTTATGTTTTTAGTTCTCTTGCACGCCAGGATTTCCCTTTGCTCTGGTTTAGAAGATTATTGTTTTCTGTCAGTGGTGAGTCTGTGTAATTGCAGCCTGTTTCCATGTGGTTGGCCTCACCTGTCTGCTAATTGCATCTTGTCAGTTTGGAGTCATGCAACAGGGCAGCTGCACGACATAATTAATTAGGCCTCTCTGTTATATGCTGGCTCAGTGCAATTCACAGACGCTGGTGATATTTCCTGGGTTCCAGAGTTCTTGAGTTCTGAGCTAGTCCCTGCCAGTGCCAGAGCTCCTGTCTAGCAGTGTCTGTCTAGCTGCTTCCGGTGTCGGTTCCTGTGTCGGTTCCTGTGTCGATTCCTGTGTCAGTTTCTGTGTCTGATTCCGTGTCCTGCCGTGAAGCATTCCTGTCCAGAAGTCCTGTGGCTTTGCCTGTGCCTGGTCGAGTTTCTGGCTTCTTGGTGTCCACCGGTCTGTCGTTTGGGATTCTGCCTGTCCTCCAGTTCTGAGAGTCTGTGTCGGCAGCATTGGGGCTTCCTGTCCGTTTGCCAGTATTTGTACCGGTTCTGTGAGTAGCGGCTTTGCCGCATCCGTCGGCCTAGGCCACTGTATTCCTTTGTTATATTTAGTTACTGGTGTTTTGCAGAGGGTTCTGCTTATGCTGTCACCGCCGGTACACAAAAGTATTGTGTCGGCGTGTGGACAGCATTTCCTTTGGTTGTTCTTTTCCTTTGGCGGCAAGCCGCACATACATTTAGTTTTAGGCTAGTCAGTAGCCCCTGGCTTTGGTTGTTTCAGTTACAGGTCCCCTTGTTATTACCCTGTCTCAGTTCACGCTTTGTCTCCCTTTAAGACCTGCGGGGGCATCGGAGTTGGGCAGACCTAATCCGCCCTTCAAACGCGGCTGCCATGGGCCCAAGAAACCATAGTCATGCAGGCGTGAACTGACCACACGGGTAAAACAACGGAGGTAGGGTGCTAGGGGCTATTTCCACACCACACCTTGTTTCAGCGTCACGTTCTGGTGCTCAGGACTCACTACGCAACATCTCCCTTGTTCTGAGCACCAGGAACCTAACACATAGTGTTGGCCACATGGACATGATAGTAAGTACACAACAAACTTGGAGTTGCACGTATAAGCAGCTTTAAGATTAAATGTTTTGCCTGTGTACGGATGCTTAAAAGAATCCCCTGGGACTAGAAAGTTGCACGTGGTGCATCCGCACCTATAGCAACCCTTCCTCGACCCCAAGAAAAAAAATTTCAGCTGCTTTTTTGTCGTCGAGACATCAGTCTTAACTACCATACTTCTGATGTTTCTGCTACGAGTGTAGCTGGGCATAAATTTTGTGTCCTTGAACATCCATAACTCAGGATCCGTTTTAATGATGGGCCATAACTCTTTGGCTTTTTTGCCCGTGTATCTACTCGAGGTGTTGTACTGATTTACCCAGGGAAACCTCTTCCCTTTTTCTTTACTATCCTGCATCTTCAGGAGTTCACGTCTAGGCATCCTTGTGGCCTTGTCACGAGCCTGTTGTAACAGGCCATTAGGATAGCCTCGGTCTTTGAATTTAAGGATCATTTCATCTAATTGCTGATCCCGGACATTTATGTCACTATTAACTCTACAGACCCTGAGCATTTGTGAATATGGTAGCCCATTGATCGTAGCTCTGGGATAAAAACTGTCAAATCTTAGCACAGTATTTCGATCCGTATTCTTGGTATATAGGGATGTAGTAATCTTATTATCAACTAAAGATATGTGCACATCTAGAAAATTAACTTGCTGCTCATCTATTGTCATAGTGAGCTTCACTGGACTGGATGAATCATTATGTATACTGATAATTTCTTCAAGATGTGATTGCGAACCTGACCAGGAGACCAACAGGTCATCTATATAACGTGTATACAGGACCAAATACTGCGTAATGGATGGATGACTCAAAAAAAGGTCCTTATCTACACCCCACATGAATAAATTAGCGAATGATGGGGCCACACAGGACCCCATCGCACACCCTGTAAGTTGGATATGGAAATGATTATCATGGATGAAATAATTGTGTGTCAAAGTAAACCGTAACAACTTTAGAAAAAAATCTATGTTTGGCCCTTTATACAGCACATTATTAGTTATAAGCATCTTCACCGCTTGTATTCCCATGTCATAGGGAATACACGTATAAAGACTGGACACATCGATGGTGGCTAGTAAAGTCCCCTCAGGTACTGTCTTCAAACCCTCAAATAACCTTAAGAGGGCCGAAGTGTCCTTGAGGTGCGTCTGGGTCTTCTGGATACAGGGCTGTAAAAAATAATCTAAATAAATGGATATGGATTCACATAACGTCCCCCTGGCCGAAATGATCGGTCTGCCTGGGGGGTTATGTTCATCCATATGTATCTTTGGGATGACGTAGAATAATGGTACAACAGGATGGGGCTTGGATAAAGCTCGATATTCAGCCATAGAAATTATGCCCTCTCGGGCCGCCTCCGTCAGTATATTATCAAGTTCCTTCTGGAACTGACGTGTCGGGTCCCTAGATAAACTGGCATAAGTCAAAGTGTCACTCAACAGTCTTGTGCATTCATCCAAGTATTTGTCTTTGTCCATCACCACGATGGCCCCTCCTTTGTTTGCTCCACGAATCACCACATCATCTCTGGCCTGTAAGTCCCTTAACGCCTGATGCTCACCTTTTGATAGATTGGGGTAGGTCTTGCCCTGACATTCTGAAAGGGGACCCCTCAACCATCCTGTGAAAAGTCTTAATAGAAGGATTGAGAGAAATAGGATCAAAACTTGGTTTGATTCTTTTCAATATGTTAGGTGTAGCCTTGTCACCCATGGTCTCTGCTGTTCTTGGATTCTTTCCATAATATTCCTTGAGTTTCAGGTTGCGCAATAACCGATGATTGTCTATTTTCCACTGTATCTCATCAGGGGTATGGGTGGGTACATACGAAAGACCCTTACTCAATACCCCTATGGTGTCCAGAGAAAGTGGACTTGATGATAAGTTAAAGATTAGCTGTGCATTCCTTTTGGAGGTTTCTTGTCTGGTCTCGCTCCTCTCCCTCCGCCTCGTCGGCCCGCCCATCCTCGTGGGCTTGCTTTTCTGCCGCTCACCACTGCCCTGGTGCGTACGCCTAAAGGGCCCCTCTGTTGTACATCTCCTCCGGCGCAGGCTTGTGGTTCATCAGTATCACTAACAGACGTGCTCGAGAAGCGTACAGTATGCCTCCTCCTGAAGGACCCTCTTGGTCCTTGCTGTTGTTTCTGTGAATTAGCTCCCAGCCAGGCATACACCTTATGTTGAGAGTAATCTTGCTGGACCCGTGCCAATTTGCCCTTTTTATATTTGATCAATTCTCTTTGATACTGCTCCAGCTGTTGCTTTAATTTCTCCATCCATTTAGTGGTGGTGTCAGCCTCCAACGTGGATAAGTGTTCAGATACAAATTTGGTGATGTTCTCCTTAGTGTTACTTAACTCTTTCTTGGATTCCTCTATAACCAGGAGTATTAAATCCATAGAACACTTGTTTAAAACTGATATCCAGCGTTTACAGAATGAGATGCTGTAACGGCCTATGGTAGGCATGTTATGAATGCGGAAACCGCGAGGAATTTGCTTCGCTCTGTAGTAATCTGATAAAGTCTTTCCATGAAATAAGAAATCAATTTCTCTTTTTTTCAGCTTATATAAATCCCTGTAGAGCTCATCATCAGTGGTAGTATCCTCAACTGAGAACGCTGATTCCGCATACAAGATGGTTTCAGCTTCTGCTTCTGAATAACTTAGTGTCTCAAAGTTCTCACTTTGCCAAAAGTGTGTGGCTAGATCTTCAGTCTCCTCGCCTCCTTGTGCCATATTAAATTAAAAGTCAATCTTATGGCTCCGTTCTACCAGGGCTATTTGTGACTTTTGCCCCTAGTGCAAACAAAAAACTGTGCAACACTTATTGCTTAAAGTGACAGTGCTGTGCTCAACTGTGCAGCAATGTTGCATAAAGTGACAGTGCAATCATAAAACTTGAAAAGGCTGGAAGCGTCCTGAAAACTTGATGAAAGATTGCCTTGGGGTGCCTCGACTCCCGGGGCCTGTGATGCACTCACATCGTCAGCGGGTATACATGAAAACGAACAAATCTGGCACTCACCTCCAGTCAGGCTGAGCAAAGCTCCTGCTCCAGTGCCCTCCTTGCAGACACAGCAGTCAGCATATGTATAACGAGAAAATAATGGCGGCACTCTGGAGACTCTTTCAAGGAAGTGAAAAAAATCAGTGCTATTTAATCAACGTTTCGGGGGTACTAGCCCCCGTCTTCAGGATACACTCACAAGTGACAAAGTGCTAAAACAAACTTTAAATAACTTACCCAGCGCGCCTCCAGCCGCCCGCTCCACGCCGCTGCCCGGCTTCCGGACTCAGCGCTTCCTGTCTCAGGACCCGGTCACATGACCCGACGCGAGCTCCCAGAGCCGTCATGCAGGGGCGGGGGGATGCGCTGCTATGGTGAGCGCTGTCTACAAAACAGACAGTGCATAATTAAATACGTGCACATAAGACAAATAACCTGTACATTATTTGATACAGTAAAAGAACATGAAGTGCTAAGCTGGTGTTAAATTATCTGTGCTGAATCAAAACATTACCAAATCGAGTGAAATAAACAAGATGTTTACAGTGTGTAAATAAAATGCTACATTAAAAAATACTGCATTAAAAAATAGCTAATTGATAGAACATGGAGCCAATTTAATTAACATATACAGAATCTATATCTTCTTAGCCTATCTTATAAAGTGACTAGTATCAATAATGGCATAACATCGAGGTTTGGATTCCCGTTCACTGGGAAACATATACCACAGTCAGGTCCTATCACATGTAACTCATATCATCCATAATATATTATCACAAGTATACTATGCTTTGCAGTTGGGCTCCGAGAAGCATGATATGATGGACTTATATGGAAATAACCCCTTATAGGAAATTACCCATGGCAAGGGACTCATTGAGCCCTCTTGGACTCAGGGTATCCAGTGTTAGAATCCATCTTGTTTCTAATTGTATATGGCACAAGGAGGCGAGGAGACTGAAGATCTAGCCACACACTTTTGGCAAAGTGAGAACCTTGAGACACTAAGTTTTTCAGAAGCAGAAGCTGAAACCATCTTGTATGCGGAATCAGCGTTCTCAGTTGAGGATACTACCACTAATGATGAGCTCTACAGGGATTTATATAAGCTGAAAAAAAGAGAAATTGATTTCTTATTTCATGGAAAGACTTTATCAGATTACTACAGAGCGAAGCAAATTCCTCGCGGTTTCCGCATTCATAACATGCCTACCATAGGCCGTTACAGCATCTCATTCTGTAAACGCTGGATATCAGTTTTAAACAAGTGTTCTATGGATTTAATACTCCTGGTTATAGAGGAATCCAAGAAAGAGTTAAGTAACACTAAGGAGAACATCACCAAATTTGTATCTGAACACTTATCCACGTTGGAGGCTGACACCACCACTAAATGGATGGAGAAATTAAAGCAACAGCTGGAGCAGTATCAAAGAGAATTGATCAAATATAAAAAGGACAAATTGGCACGGGTCCAGCAAGATTACTCTCAACATAAGGTGTATGCCTGGCTGGGAGCTAATTCACAGAAACAACAGCAAGGACCAAGAGGGTCCTTCAGGAGGAGGCATACTGTACGCTTCTCGAGCACGTCTGTTAGTGATACTGATGAACCACAAGCCTGCGCCGGAGGAGATGTACAACAGAGGGGCCCTTTAGGCGTACGCACCAGGGCAGTGGTGAGCGGCAGAAAAGCAAGCCCACGAGGATGGGCGGGAAGACGAGGCGGAGGGAGAGGAGCGAGACCAGACAAGAAACCTCCAAAAGGAATGCACAGCTAATCTTTAACTTATCATCAAGTCCACTTTCTCCGGACACCATAGGGGTATTGAGTAAGGGTCTTTCGTATGTACCCACCCATACCCCTGATGAGATACAGTGGAAAATAGACAATCACCGGTTATTGCGCAACCTGAAACTCAAGGAATATTATGGAAAGAATCCAAGAACAGCAGAGACCATGGGTGACAAGGCTACACCTAACATATTGAAAAGAATCAAACCTAAGTCAAGTTTTGATCCTATTTCTCTCAATCCTTCTATTAAGACTTTTCACAGGATGGTTGAGGGGTCTCTTTCCGAATGTCAGGGCAAGACCTACCCCAATCTATCAAAAGGTGAGCATCAGGCGTTAAGGGACTTACAGGCCAGAGATGATGTGGTGATTCGTGGAGCAGACAAAGGAGGGGCCATCGTGGTGATGGACAAAGACAAATACTTGGATGAATGCACAAGACTGTTGAGTGACACTTTGACTTATGACAGGTTATCTAGGGACCCGACACGTCAGTTCCAGAAGGAACTTGATAATATACTGACGGAGGCGGCCCGAGAGGGCATAATTTCTATGGCTGAATATCGAGCTTTATCCAAGCCTCATCCTGTTGTACCATTATTCTACGTCATCCCAAAGATACATATGGATGAACATAACCCCCCAGGCAGACCGATCATTTCGGCCAGGGGGTCGTTATGTGAATCCATATCCATTTATTTAGATTCTAGATTAGAACTGACAGGGTGTGCGATGGGGTCCTGTGTGGCCCCATCGTTCGCAAATTCATTCATGTGGGGTGTAGATAAGGGCCTTTTTTTTTAGTCATCCGTCCATTACGCAGTATTTGGTCCTGTATACATGTTATATAGATGACCTGTTGGTCTTCTGGTCAGGTTCACAATCAAATCTTGAAGAAATTATCAGTATACATAATGATTCATCCAGTCCAGTGAAGCTCACTATGACAATAGATGAGCAGCAAGTTAATTTTCTATATGTGCACATATCTTTAGTTGATAATAAGATCACTACATCCCTATATACCAAGAATACGGATCAAAATACTTTGCTAAGATTTGACAGTTTTCATCCCAGAGCTACGATCAATGGGCTACCATATTCACAAATGCTCAGGGTCTGTATAGTTAATAGTGACATAAATGTCCGGGATCAGCAATTAGATGAAATGATCCTTAAATTCAAAGACCGAGGCTATCCTAATGGCCTGTTACAACAGGCTCGTGACAAGGCCACAAGGATGCCTAGAGGTGAACTCCTGAAGATGTAGGATATTAAAGAAAAAGGGAAGAGATTTCCCTGGGTAAATCAGTACAACACCTCGAGTAGATACACGGGCAAAAAAGCCAAAGAGTTATGGCCCATCATTAAAACGGATCCTGAGTTATGGATGTTCAAGGACACAAAATTTATGCCCAGCTACACTCGTAGCAGAAACATCAGAAGTATGGTAGTTAAGACTGATGTCTTGACGACAAAAAAGGCAGCTGAAAAAAAATTCTTGGGGTCGAGGAAGGGTTGCTATAGGTGCGGATGCACCACGTGCAACTTTCTAGTCCCAGGGGATTCTTTTAAGCATCCGTACACAGGCAAAACATTTAATCTTAAAGCTGCTTATACGTGCAACTCCAAGTTTGTTGATAAAGTCACGTGATCGTGACGAAACGCGTCAGGACCCCGCCTTCCATACACCTGGTCCAGGTGAATTTATCCTGTGCAATCCACACAGCTTCTCTTCCATCCAGCTGACCGGCTGACCGCGGCAAGAAACCGCCTTTGACTTTCCGACAGCAGCTTGCTATCACCGCCGGCCAGTGATCACGAGAACAGGAGACGACCGCACATTTCCTCCTGGCGGCAGGTACTCAGCATTGGGTTACCCACCTTTCCGCTCCGCTGTGCAATCACATTGTGCATTTCAGCAGCTTGCTTCATCGCCGGCTGGCGATCAGGAATACAGGAGACGATCATACATCTCTTTCTATTGGGAGGTGCTCGGCACTGGGCACGCAATACTCCTCTCCTCTGTGCAGAACATCGGGCAACGCAGGACTCACTAGCCGGGGACGCCCGGCCAAGTTTATATCAGCCCTTGCCGGAGAGGTAGTATATGTTTACATTTATCTGGAACTACATCTACAAATTCTCCTGTTCCCTCCCTATTGCACAATTAGGATTTAATATATTGGATAGCCATTTTTTTCATACGGCTGAACCTTTATATCACCTGAGACAGATATAGGTGTATTATTAACCTACATGTTTTATAACTATATTGATTAAGATAATAAATTCTTTACATTTTATACGTTGTGCTCTCTATTTTATATAGCTGCTGACACACAGCGCAGCCACTTTTCTGGCCCCAAGTTTGTTGTGTACTTACTATCATGTCCATGTGGCCAACACTATGTTGGTAAGACGGAATGCACATTTAAGGTTAGGATGACCCAACATAGATCTTCCATTAGGGCAGCCATACAGGCAGGTACAAGTGAACAACCAGTAGCGAGGCACTTTGCTCTAGCCAAACATCCCCTAGCATCGTTAAGATACCGTATTATTGACCAGGTGCCATTTTCCATCAGAGGGGGGGACAGAGCTAGACGCCTCTTACAATTAGAAACAAGATGGATTCTAACACTGGATACCCTGAGTCCAAGAGGGCTCAATGAGTCCCTTGGCATGGGTAATTTTCTATAAGGGGTTATTTCCATATAAGTCCATCATATCATGCTTCTCGGAGCCCAACTGCAAAGCATAGTATACTTGTGATAATATATTATGGATGATATGAGTTACATGTGATAGGACCTGACTGTGGTATATGTTTCCCAGTGAACGGGAATCCAAACCTTGATGTTATGCCATTATTGATACTAGTCACTTTATAAGATAGGCTAAGAAGCTATAGATTCTGTATATGTTAATTAAATTGGCTCCATGTTCTATCAATTAGCTATTTTTTAATGCAGTATTTTTTAATGTAGCATTTTATTTACACACTGTAAACATCTTGTTTATTTCACTCGATTTGGTAATGTTTTGATTCAGCACAGATAATTTAACACCAGCTTAGCACTTCATGTTCTTTTACTGTATCAAATAATGTACAGGTTATTTGTCTTATGTGCACGTATTTAATTATGCACTGTCTGTTTTGTAGACAGCGCTCACCATAGCAACGCATCCCCCCGCCCCTGCATGACGGCTCTGGGAGCTCGCGTCGGGTCATGTGACCAGGTCCTGAGACAAGAAGCGCTGAGTCCGGAAGCCGGGCAGCGGCGTGGAGCGGGTGGCTGGACGCGCGCTGGGTAAGTTATTTAAAGTTTGTTTTAGCACTTTGTCACTTGTGAGTGTATCCTGAAGACGGGGGCTAGAACCCCCGAAACGTTGATTAAATAGCACTGATTTTTTCACTTCCTTGAAAGAGTCTCCAGAGTGCCGCCATTATTTTCTCGTTATACATATGCTGACTGCTGTGTCTGCAAGGAGGGCACTGGAGCAGGAGCTTTGCTCAGCCTGACTGGAGGTGAGTGCCAGATTTGTTCGTTTTTATGTGTATATATATGTATATTTTAAAGATGCAAATTTTTTGCATGTAGCTTGCTGTGCTTGGGGTGGAGGTGTGTAGTTGGGACATTGTTTTTGTAAATGTAATAATTTTATTGCTTTGTTTTTGGTTTACATTTAGCCAAGTGAGGCCTATTACTTTCAAACTCCTTTTTTTCCCTCTAATAGCTGCTAAGTAGCATGTAGTTTGCTTTGCTTGGGGTGGAGGTGTGTAGTTGGGACAGTGTGTTTGTACATTTTCTATATATTATTTATTGTCTTTTGTAAGGTGCTTCCTTTAATTCTTGATTTTTTGCCAAGTGAGGCCTTTTACTTTCAAACTCCTTTTTTTCCTCTAATAGCTGGTAAGTAGCATGTAGTTTGCTGTGCTTGTGGTGGAGGAGTTATTTGCATTTTGATTAGTCTGTCCTATTGAGCTTATCCATTTAAGTATATCTGTGAGTAACTTGATAGATTTCAGTTATTTTTATGTGTCAAGTGTGTAATTTGTGTGTTTTTTTTAATATACTTTGTGAAATTAATTTTCTCACTAATTACAATTATCTTTGGCTCCTGGTTTCCCACATGTAGATATGGAATACGTTCCTGAAGTAAGTTTTAGTACTGCCATAACCAGAGATTTCAATGTAGCAATGTGTGTTAAAAACAACATATGTTAATGATACGTTTCCCTTAATTTAAAGATGCATGTAGCCAGATATCTTGCCACCGAAGCCGTCCAACCCCAACCTGCCCCTCATCCTCCATGGCAACAGAGGCGTGCAAGGCCTTCTAATTTCCGTTCCCGTGTCACCCTTTTTGGGATGCCAGATGATGAGGTTGTGCGGCGCTACAGGCTGCCCCCTCATATCATCCTAGAAACTCTCTCCATAATAGAGAGTGAAGTAGATCAATCAATTAGGTATCCTACATCAATACCAGCATTGACACAATTTCTTGCTGTGTTACATTTCTGTGCCACTGGTTCCTACCAGCACGTAGTGGGCGTGCTGGTAGGAACATCGCAGGGCCAATTCTCAAAGGTCCTGCGACGCGTACTACATGCTTTTAGCAAGTGAGTAAAGCAGTTCATATCAATGCCATTGGATGCTCGGGCCCTGGCTGTGGTGAAGGGGCAATTCCAGGAAGGGGGTAGTCGCTTCCCATACGTTATTGGGGTAGTGGATGGGACACATGTTCCAATTGTGGCACCAAAACATAATGAGGAAATTTATAGGAACAGGAAACTGTTCCACTCTCTGAATTGTTTGTGGCCCATCCCTCCAGATCCTGTCCCTGAATGCTAAGTACCCCAGGAGTGCGCATGATGCCCATGTCATTCGGCAATCAGGGATCTGGCAAAGTTTAAGAATGATGGAAGGCCCAAGACATGTGGCTATTGGGTGAGTTTTTCGATTTCTTCAGAACTGTTTTTGTTTTGTTTGTAATTTTGTTAAAACATGACACATGATTGTATTGTGTTCTTACAGGAGATCATGGATATCCTTGCACCCCCTGGCCAGGGCCGGATTAACAATGGGGCGGATGGAGCTGCAGCTCCAGGCCCACTCTCCAAATTAGGCCCACTGCCTCCACCCATAGATGTCCATGCTGCAGTAGACAGGAAAAACAAATTTCCTTCTACTGCAGCCTACAGCGCCATATCCGTCCCCTCCAGCATCACACCCTTCTTGCGCAGATTCGGTGGGGGGGGGGGGGGGGCACCAAGGCACGTATATTGATTGCACTATTGTAAATTCCGAGATGTAGCCTCGCCCCCTGTACTCAAGCCACGCCCCTCAGTGATGAGCGTTTAAGCTCCGCCTCCCGGTGATGTCATCTGTCAGTCACCGGGAGGGCAAGGGGAAGCGGACCATGACAAGGGGGCGTGGCCTAGCGGCACATGATATCCGCAGCGGCAGCCCATGATGAACCCACGTACTCAGGTACCCGGCGTCCAAGGATGAAGAGGTGGCAATTTTTTGTAGCTGGGACCGCGGGACAGGAGGTACTAGGTACCCTGGATCTGGAAGAGTGTGTGTGTGTTTAAAGGGGAAAAGTCCTTTATGTCCAGGGCTCACCTACAAATAGCCCCTATGTACAGTACATACAAGAAGGTGCCCCCACCCCCCCACCGCATCACACTTCAAAGAAGCCCCTGTTTATATACAAGAGGGGGAGTTGTTGCTCCCTCTCACAGCAAAAAGTCCCTGCTGTCAACCCATGGGTAGTGTTTGCAAAGAGAGGGTGCAGGGTTAGGGGTAGTATGTGCAGGGAGCGGGTGCAGGGTTAGGGGTAGTATGTGCAGGGAGCGGGTGCAGGGTTAGGGGTAGTATGTGCAGGGTAATGGGTAGTATGTGCAGGGAGCGGGTTCAGGGTTAGGGGTAGTATGTGCAGGGTAATGGGTAGTATGTGCAGGGAGCGGGTGTAGGGTTAGGGGTAGTGTGTGCAGGGAGCGGGTGCAGGGTTAGGGGTAGTATGTGCAGGGAGCGGGTGCAGGGTTAGGGGTAGTATGTGCAGGGAGCGGGTGCAGGGTTAGGGGTAGTATGTGCAGGGAGCGGGTGCAGGGTTAGGGGTAGTATGTGCAGGGAGCGGGTGCAGAGTAATGGGTAGTATGTGCAGGGAGCGGGTGCAGGGTTAGGGGTAGTATGTGCAGGGAGCGGGTGCAGGGTTAGGGGTAGTATGTGCAGGGAGCGGGTGCAGGGTTAGGGGTAGTATGTGCAGGAAGCGGGTGCAGGGTTAGGGGTAGTATGCGCAGGGAGCGGGTGCAGGGTAATGGGTAGTATGTGCGGGGAGCGGCTGCAGGGTAATGGGTAGTATGTGCGGGGAGCGGGTTCAGGGTTAGCGGTAGTATAGTGTGCGGGGAGCGGGTACAGGGTTAGGGGTAGTATGTGCGGGGAGCGGCTGCAGGGTAATGGCTAGTATGTGCGGGGAGCGGGTGCAGGGTTAGCGGTAGTATAGTGTGTGCGGTGAGCAGGTGCCGGGTTGGCGGTAGTATAGTGTGCGGGGAGCGGGTGCAGTGTTAGCAGTAGTATAGTGTGCGGAGAGTAGGTGCAGGGTTAGTAGTGTAGTATAGTGTGTGTAGGGAGAGAGTGTAGGGTTAGCAGTAATATAGTGTGTGTGGGGAGCGGGTGCAAGGGAAGTGTAGTGTGTGTGGGGAGCGGGTGCAGGGTTAGGGGTAGTATGTGCAGGGTTAGGGGTAGTATGTGCAGGGAGCGGGTGTAGGGTTAGGGGTAGTGTGTGCAGGGAGCGGGTGCAGGGTTAGGGGTAGTATGTGCAGGGAGCGGGTGCAGGGTTAGGGGTAGTATGTGCAGGGAGCGGGTGCAGGGTTAGGGGTAGTATGTGCAGGGAGCGGGCGCAGGGTAATGGGTAGTATGTGCAGGGAGCGGGTGCAGGGTTAGGGGTAGTATGTGCAGGGAGCGGGTGCAGGGTTAGGGGTAGTATGTGCAGGGAGCGGGTGCAGGGTTAGGGGTAGTATGTGCAGGAAGTGGGTGCAGGGTTAGGGGTAGTATGCGCAGGGAGCGGGTGCAGGGTAAAGGGTAGTATGTACGGGGAGCGGCTGCAGGGTAATGGCTAGTATGTGCGGGGAGCGGGTGCAGGGTTAGCGGTAGTATAGTGTGCGGGGAGCGGGTGCAGGGTTAGCGGTAGTATAGTGTGTGCGGGGAGCAGGTGCCGGGTTGGCGGTAGTATAGTGTGCGGGGAGCGGGTGCAGTGTTAGCAGTAGTATAGTGTGCGGAGAGTAGGTGCAGGGTTAGTAGTGTAGTATAGTGTGTGTAGGGAGAGAGTGTAGGGTTAGCAGTAATATAGTGTGTGCGGGGAGCGGGTGCAAGGGAAGTGTAGTGTGTGTGGGGAGCGGGTGCAGGGTTAGAGGTAGTATAGTGTGTGGGGAGCGGGTGCAGGGTTAGTAGTGTAGTATAGTGTGTGCCGGGAGTGGGTGCAGGGTTGGTGGTAGTATATAGTGTGTGTGGGGAGCGGGTGCAGGGTTAGTAGTGTAATATAGTGTGTGCGGGGAGCGGGTGCAGGGTTAGCGGTAGTATAGTGTGTGCGGGGAGCGGGTGCAGGGTTAGTAGTGTAGTATAGTGTGTGGGGAGCGGGTGCATGGTTAGTAGTGTAGTATAGTGTGTGGGGAGCGGGTGCAGGGTTAGTAGTGTAGTATAGTGTGTGTAGGGAGAGAGTGTAGGGTTAGCAGTAATATAGTGTGTGCGGGGAGTGGGTGCAAGGGAAGTGTAGTGTGTGCAGGGAGTAGAGATGAGCGGGTTCGGTTCCTCGGAATCCGAACCCGCCCGAACTTCAGCTTTTTTTACACGGATCCGAGCGACTCGGATCTTCCTGCCTTGCTCGGTTAACCCGAGCGCGCCCGAACGTCATCATGACGCTGTCGGATTCTCGCGAGGCTCGGATTCTATCGCGAGACTCGGATTCTATATAAGGAGCCGCGCGTCGCCGCCATTTTCACACGTGCATTGAGATTGATAGGGAGAGGACGTGGCTGGCGTCCTCTCCATTTAGATTAGAAGAGAGAGAGTGAGATTGAGACAGAGACACTTGATTTACTGGAGCTTAGGAGTACTAGAGAGTGCAGAGTTTACTAGTGACTGACCACTGACCAGTGACCACCAGTGCAGTTTTATTTAATATAATCCGTTCTCTGCCTGAAAAAAACGATACACAGTGACTCAGTCACATACCATATCTGTGCTCAGCCCAGTGTGCTGCATCATCTATGTATAATATCTGACTGTGCTCACACAGCTTAATTGTGGGGGAGACTGGGGAGCAGTTATAGGTTATAGCAGGAGCCAGGAGTACATATTATTAAAATTAAACAGTGCACACTTTTGCTGCAGGAGTGCCACTGCCAGTGTGACTGACCAGTGACCTGACCACACTGACCACCAGTATAGTATACTATATTGTGATTGCCTGAAAAAGTTAAACACTCGTCGTGTGACTTGTGTGGTGTTTTTTTATTCTATAAAAAACTCATTCTGCTGACAGACAGTGTCGAGCAGGTCCGTCATTATATAATATATACCTGTCCAGCTGCAGTAGTGATATATATATATTTTTTATATCATTATTTATCATCCAGTCGCAGCAGACACAGTACGGTAGTTCACGGCTGTAGCTACCTCTGTGTCGGCACTCGGCAGTCCATCCATAATTGTATACCACCTACCCGTGGGTTTTTTTTTCTTTCTTCTTTATACATACTACATCTCATTATCATCCAGTCTATATTAGCAGCAGACACAGTACAGTACGGTAGTCCACGGCTGTAGCTACCTCTGTGTCGGCACTCGGCAGTCCATCCATAATTGTATACCACCTACCCGTGGTTTTTTTTTTCTTCTTTATACATACTACATCTCATTATCATCCAGTCTATATTAGCAGCAGACACAGTACAGTACGGTAGTCCACGGCTGTAGCTACCTCTGTGTCGGCACTCGGCAGTCCATCCATAATTGTATACCACCTACCCGTGGTTTTTTTTTCTTTCTTCTTTATACATACTACATCTCATTATCAACCAGTCTATATTAGCAGCAGACACAGTACAGTACGGTAGTCCACGGCTGTAGCTACCTCTGTGTCGGCACTCGGCAGTCCGTCCATAATTGTATACCACCTACCCGTGGTTTTTTTTTCTTTCTTCTTTATACATACTACATCTCATTATCATCCAGTCTATATTAGCAGCAGACACAGTACAGTACGGTAGTCCACGGCTGTAGCTACCTCTGTGTCGGCACTCGGCAGTCCATCCATAATTGTATACCACCTACCCGTGGTTTTTTTCTTCTTCTTTATACATACTACATCTCATTATCATCCAGTCTATATTAGCAGCAGACACAGTACAGTACGGTAGTCCACGGCTGTAGCTACCTCTGTGTCGGCACTCGGCAGTCCATCCATAATTGTATACCACCTACCCGTGGTTTTTTTTTTCTTTCTTCTTTATACATACTACATCTCATTATCATCCAGTCTATATTAGCAGCAGACACAGTACAGTACGGTAGTCCACGGCTGTAGCTACCTCTGTGTCGGCACTCGGCAGTCCGTCCATAATTGTATACCACCTACCCGTGTTTTTTTTTTCTTTCTTCTTTATACACACTACATCTCATTATCATCCAGTCTATATTAGCAGCAGACACAGTACAGTACGGTAGTCCACGGCTGTAGCTACCTCTGTGTCGGCACTCGGCAGTCCGTCCATAATTGTATACCACCTACCCGTGGTTTTTTTTTCTTTCTTCTTTATACATACATACTACATCTCTTTATCAACCAGTCTATATTAGCAGCAGACACAGTACGGTAGTCCACGGCTGTAGCTACCTCTGTGTCGGCACTCGGCAGTCCGTCCATAATTGTATACCACCTACCCGTGGTTTTTTTTTCTTTCTTCTTTATACATACTACATCTCATTATCATCCAGTCTATATTAGCAGCAGACACAGTACAGTACGGTAGTCCACGGCTGTAGCTACCTCTGTGTCGGCACTCGGCAGTCCGTCCATAATTGTATACCACCTACCCGTGGTTTTTTTTTCTTTCTTCTTTATACATACATACTACATCTCATTATCAACCAGTCTATATTAGCAGCAGACACAGTACAGTACGGTAGTCCACGGCTGTAGCTACCTCTGTGTCGGCACTCGGCAGTCCATCCATAATTGTATACCACCTACCCATGGTTTTTTTTTTCTTCTTTATACATACTACATCTCATTATCATCCAGTCTATATTAGCAGCAGACACAGTACAGTACGGTAGTCCACGGCTGTAGCTACCTCTGTGTCGGCACTCGGCAGTCCATCCATAATTGTATACCACCTACCCGTGGTTTTTTTTTCTTTCTTCTTTATACATACTACATCTCATTATCATCCAGTCTATATTAGCAGCAGACACAGTACAGTACGGTAGTCCACGGCTGTAGCTACCTCTGTGTCGGCACTCGGCAGTCCGTCCATAATTGTATACCACCTACCCGTGGTTTTTTTTTCTTTCTTCTTTATACATACATACTACATCTCTTTATCAACCAGTCTATATTAGCAGCAGACACAGTACGGTAGTCCACGGCTGTAGCTACCTCTGTGTCGGCACTCGGCAGTCCGTCCATAATTGTATACCACCTACCCGTGGTTTTTTTTTCTTTCTTCTTTATACATACATACTACATCTCTTTATCAACCAGTCTATATTAGCAGCAGACACAGTACAGTACGGTAGTCCACGGCTGTAGCTACCTCTGTGTCGGCACTCGGCAGTCCATCCATAATTGTATACTAGTATCCATCTCCATTGTTTACCTGAGGTGCCTTTTAGTTGTGCCTATTAAAATATGGAGAACAAAAATGTTGAGGTTCCAAAATTAGGGAAAGATCAAGATCCACTTCCACCTCGTGCTGAAGCTGCTGCCACTAGTCATGGCCGAGACGATGAAATGCCAGCAACGTCGTCTGCCAAGGCCGATGCCCAATGTCATAGTACAGAGCATGTCAAATCCAAAACACCAAATATCAGTAAAAAAAGGACTCCAAAACCTAAAATAAAATTGTCGGAGGAGAAGCGTAAACTTGCCAATATGCCATTTACCACACGGAGTGGCAAGGAACGGCTGAGGCCCTGGCCTATGTTCATGGCTAGTGGTTCAGCTTCACATGAGGATGGAAGCACTCAGCCTCTCGCTAGAAAAATGAAAAGACTCAAGCTGGAAAAAGCACAGCAAAGAACTGTGCGTTCTTCGAAATCCCAAATCCACAAGGAGAGTCCAATTGTGTCGGTTGCGATGCCTGACCTTCCCAACACTGGACGTGAAGAGCATGCGCCTTCCACCATTTGCACGCCCCCTGCAAGTGCTGGAAGGAGCACCCGCAGTCCAGTTCCTGATAGTCAGATTGAAGATGTCAGTGTTGAAGTACACCAGGATGAGGAGGATATGGGTGTTGCTGGCGCTGGGGAGGAAATTGACCAGGAGGATTCTGATGGTGAGGTGGTTTGTTTAAGTCAGGCACCCGGGGAGACACCTGTTGTCCGTGGGAGGAATATGGCCGTTGACATGCCTGGTGAAAATACCAAAAAAATCAGCTCTTCGGTGTGGAAGTATTTCACCAGAAATGCGGACAACATTTGTCAAGCCGTGTGTTCCCTTTGTCAAGCTGTAATAAGTAGGGGTAAGGACGTTAACCACCTCGGAACATCCTCCCTTATACGTCACCTGCAGCGCATTCATAATAAGTCAGTGACAAGTTCAAAAACTTTGGGTGACAGCGGAAGCAGTCCACTGACCAGTAAATCCCTTCCTCTTGTAACCAAGCTCACGCAAACCACCCCACCAACTCCCTCAGTGTCAATTTCCTCCTTCCCCAGGAATGCCAATAGTCCTGCAGGCCATGTCACTGGCAATTCTGATGATTCCTCTCCTGCCTGGGATTCCTCCGATGCATCCTTGCGTGTAACGCCTACTGCTGCTGGCGCTGCTGTTGTTGCTGCTGGGAGTCGATGGTCATCCCAGAGGGGAAGTCGTAAGACCACTTTTACTACTTCCACCAAGCAATTGACTGTCCAACAGTCCTTTGCGAGGAAGATGAAATATCACAGCAGTCATCCTACTGCAAAGCGGATAACTGAGGCCTTGGCATCCTGGGTGGTGAGAAACGTGGTTCCGGTATCCATCATTACTGCAGAGCCAACTAGAGACTTGTTGGAGGTACTGTGTCCCCGGTACCAAATACCATCTAGGTTCCATTTCTCTAGGCAGGCGATACCGAAAATGTACACAGACCTCAGAAAAAGAGTCACCAGTGTCCTAAAAAATGCAGCTGTACCCAATGTCCACTTAACCACGGACATGTGGACAAGTGGAGCAGGGCAGGGTCAGGACTATATGACTGTGACAGCCCACTGGGTAGATGTATGGACTCCCTCCGCAAGAACAGCAGCGGCGGCACCAGTAGCAGCATCTCGCAAACGCCAACTCTTTCCTAGGCAGGCTACGCTTTGTATCACCGGTTTCCAGAATACGCACACAGCTGAAAACCTCTTACGGCAACTGAGGAAGATCATCGCGGAATGGCTTACCCCAATTGGACTCTCCTGTGGATTTGTGGCATCGGACAACGCCAGCAATATTGTGTGTGCATTAAATATGGGCAAATTCCAGCACGTCCCATGTTTTGCACATACCTTGAATTTGGTGGTGCAGAATTTTTTAAAAAACGACAGGGGCGTGCAAGAGATGCTGTCGGTGGCCAGAAGAATTGCGGGACACTTTCGGCGTACAGGCACCACGTACAGAAGACTGGAGCACCACCAAAAACTACTGAACCTGCCCTGCCATCATCTGAAGCAAGAAGTGGTAACGAGGTGGAATTCAACCCTCTATATGCTTCAGAGGTTGGAGGAGCAGCAAAAGGCCATTCAAGCCTATACAATTGAGCACGATATAGGAGGTGGAATGCACCTGTCTCAAGCGCAGTGGAGAATGATTTCAACGTTGTGCAAGGTTCTGATGCCCTTTGAACTTGCCACACGTGAAGTCAGTTCAGACACTGCCAGCCTGAGTCAGGTCATTCCCCTCATCAGGCTTTTGCAGAAGAAGCTGGAGACATTGAAGGAGGAGCTAACACGGAGCGATTCCGCTAGGCATGTGGGACTTGTGGATGGAGCCCTTAATTCGCTTAACAAGGATTCACGGGTGGTCAATCTGTTGAAATCAGAGCACTACATTTTGGCCACCATGCTCGATCCTAGATTTAAAGCCTACCTTGGATCTCTCTTTCCGGCAGACACAAGTCTGCTGGGGTTGAAAGAACTGCTGGTGAGAAAATTGTCAAGTCAAGCGGAACGCGACCTGTCAACATCTCCTCCTTCACATTCTCCCGCAACTGGGGGTGCGAGGAAAAGGCTCAGAATTCCGAGCCCACCCGCTGGCGGTGATGCAGGGCAGTCTGGAGCGACTGCTGATTCTGACATCTGGTCCGGACTGAAGGACCTGACAACGATTACGGACATGTCGTCTACTGTCACTGCATATGATTCTCTCAACATTGAAAGAATGGTGGAGGATTATATGAGTGACCGCATCCAAGTAGGCACGTCACACAGTCCGTACTTATACTGGCAGGAAAAAGAGGCAATTTGGAGGCCCTTGCACAAACTGGCTTTATTCTACCTAAGTTGCCCTCCCACAAGTGTGTACTCCGAAAGAGTGTTTAGTGCCGCCGCTCACCTTGTCAGCAATCGGCGTACGAGGTTACATCCAGAAAATGTGGAGAAGATGATGTTCATTAAAATGAATTATAATCAATTCCTCCGCGGAGACATTGACCAGCAGCAATTGCCTCCACAAAGTACACAGGGAGCTGAGATGGTGGATTCCAGTGGGGACGAATTGATAATCTGTGAGGAGGGGGATGTACACGGTGATATATCGGAGGATGATGATGAGGTGGACATCTTGCCTCTGTAGAGCCAGTTTGTGCAAGGAGAGATTAATTGCTTCTTTTTTGGGGGGGGTCCAAACCAACCCATCATATCAGTCACAGTCGTGTGGCAGACCCTGTCACTGAAATGATGGGTTGGTTAAAGTGTGCATGTCCTGTTTTGTTTATACAACATAAGGGTGGGTGGGAGGGCCCAAGGACAATTCCATCTTGCACCTCTTTTTTCTTTTATTTTTCTTTGCGTCATGTGCTGTTTGGGGAGGGTTTTTTGGAAGGGCCATCCTGCGTGACACTGCAGTGCCACTCCTAGATGGGCCCGGTGTTTGTGTCGGCCACTAGGGTCGCTTATCTTACTCACACAGTCAGCTACCTCATTGCGCCTCTTTTTTTTCTTTGCGTCATGTGCTGTTTGGGGAGGGTTTTTTGGAAGGGACATCCTGCGTGACACTGCAGTGCCACTCCTAGATGGGCCCGGTGTTTGTGTCGGCCACTAGGGTCGCTTATCTTACTCACACAGTCAGCTACCTCATTGCGCCTCTTTTTTTCTTTGCGTCATGTGCTGTTTGGGGAGGGTTTTTTGGAAGGGACATCCTGCGTGACACTGCAGTGCCACTCCTAGATGGGCCCGGTGTTTGTGTCGGCCACTAGGGTCGCTTATCTTACTCACACAGCTACCTCATTGCGCCTCTTTTTTTCTTTGCGTCATGTGCTGTTTGGGGAGGGTTTTTTGGAAGGGACATCCTGCGTGACACTGCAGTGCCACTCCTAGATGGGCCCGGTGTTTGTGTCGGCCACTAGGGTCGCTTATCTTACTCACACAGCGACCTCGGTGCAAATTTTAGGACTAAAAATAATATTGTGAGGTGTGAGGTATTCAGAATAGACTGAAAATGAGTGGAAATTATGGTTTTTGAGGTTAATAATACTTTGGGATCAAAATGACCCCCAAATTCTATGATTTAAGCTGTTTTTTAGGGTTTTTTGAAAAAAACACCCGAATCCAAAACACACCCGAATCCGACAAAAAAAATTCGGTGAGGTTTTGCCAAAACGCGGTCGAACCCAAAACACGGCCGCGGAACCGAACCCAAAACCAAAACACAAAACCCGAAAAATTTCCGGCGCTCATCTCTAGCAGGGAGCGGGTGCAGGGGAAGTGTAGTGTGTGCGGGGAGTGGGTGCAGGGGAAGTGTAGTGTGTGCGGGGAGCGGGTGCAGAGTTAGCGATAGTGTAGTGTGTGTGAGGAATGGGTGCAAGGGAAGTGTAGTGTGTGCAGGGAGCGGGTGCAGGGGAAGTGTAGTGTGTGCGGGGAGTGGGTGCAGGGGAAGTGTAGTGTGTGCGGGGAGCGGGTGCAGAGTTAGCGATAGTGTAGTGTGTGTGAGGAGTGGGTGCAGGGGTAGTGTAGTGTGTGCGGGTGTAGGGCTAGTGGTAGTATATTTTTTACATGGTCGTGGCATGTTAAAAACACCTGAAAATGCATATTAAAAAAATTATAGCAGTAGATGCTCATTGATGAGTTTAGTCATAGGATAGCATTATATAAATGTATATTTTAAATGTTCTGGGAATTTTTTTTCCATGTGGCTTGGACTGCCACTACTAACAGGTCTACAGATGGTACAATGGTTAGCTTTACTGCCTTACAGCACTTAGGTCATGGGTTTGATTCCCACCACGGCCTTAACTGTGTGGAGTTTATATATTCTCCCCATACTTGCATGGGTTTCCTACTGCCACAATCCAAATATATACTGGTAGGTTAATTGGTTCGTAACACAAAAATAAACCATAGTTTGGTAGGTGAATAGCTATGCCCTCCATGGTGCTAGCTAGACCACACTGCACAGACTACACCCCCATATCAGTAGTCACACCCCCACCAAGCTGGTCCCACCCCCTTTAGCGGCGCCCAGTAGGCCCTTCATAAATTACAGCTCCAGGCCCATGAGGACCTTAATCTGGCACTGCCCCTGGCTCATGACTCCTTACAGCACACCCAGGCCAGGGCCACAGCCCGAGTTTAATTCCACACTTACTGCCACTAGACAGCTGGTGGAGCGCACTATTGGGGTCCTGAAGGGATGATTCCGTGTGCTCCACTGCACTGGTGGCGACCTCATGTATTCGCCGGAAATGGTAAGTAAAATTGTGGTCCTGTGTGCCATCCTGCACAATATTGCTGTGAGGAGTCGCCTGGAGCTACCTCGATCCGAGGAATTGGCCAGCGAGGATGAGGAGCCAGGGGTTGGGCGGACATTCCGTGGCGGCACGGAGGCCCAGCGTGGGCATGCTGTAAGGGCAAGAATCGTGCAGCAGTATTTCAGGTATGCTTATGCTATACTACCAGTATAGATAACATTCTGGGAATATTGTGTAAAATGTGGTTACGTGTAGCTTAGAGGTGAGACAATTCCTGATTAAATATGTCAATCATTTGAGTAAGGACAGTGAGACCATTAAAAACAAGGATATATGAGCATTTGAGGAACATAAAAAGAAGATTCGACAATCATAGCATATTGAAACACTACAAAGATAGACACAACTCAGATCCCACAGGTCTATACTTTATAAAAACCCATCAGAAACTGGAGAGGCGGTGACCACAGCATTACACTGGACAAACAAGAGATGAAATGGGTATTCATATTAAAAACAATGACACCCAGGGGGTCTCAACATAGATTTCAACAACATTTTGATAAAATAACACAGTTGACAAACCTGTAAGATCCATACACAAAAGTTTTCCCCATCATGTACTATACTCAGCAATATTAGATCTCAACCCAGTGAGAATCCAGTCATTTTAATGTATGTATATGCATAATTTTGTACAGGTTATGATGTGCACCATACCATATCAAGTAAAATGTTCAGCACACAAATCACCTTACTATGAAATCAGAGGGGGGAAAAAACAAAAAACAAACACCCAACAATAATTTAACCCTGTCAATCACCAATAAAGCCACACCCAATGACATCTCGTTGTTCAACAGGACTGATATAAGCAGCCTAATTGAAGCCACAATCATCCTCGAAAAAGGCCACCGGGCTGAAACGCGTTGGAGGAAGCACACACTTGGCACAAGCACGTTTACCAGTACCCACCACCTGTGGAAGATCTACAGCTTTACCCCCATCAACAAGTCTCCTCGCCAGCTGGTGAGTTTGAGCGGTCGGGCAGCACTGCAGAAGCCAACGGGAACCCGTAATTCTCGCGAGACTTGAGAACCCGGAAGTCACGGCAGCACCCATCGGTCCCACAGGTCCCCACGAGGGACAGACTGTACATAGGCGCAGCAAGAAAACGGATAACACCATTGGCAGGGACCTCAGAGTTAGACGCCAGTGCCGGGTGCGGCACCATCGTATAACGGAGGGTTGAGTACTGTACCTGGAGGGTCGGGACGCCGGCTCTCTAAAACAGAGACCCTTACATCTACTGTATCACAGCACCATTGTGCAACAAAGGAACGCACCACTTTTACTGGAACCAGCATTTGGGACCTATTTGATCGTGACAATTACGTACTAACTTTCAACTACAAATTCCTACTATATTTCACAGTCTGTGTCATCAGCACCAGGAGTTTGATCCTAATTGTGATCCAACACCTGTGTACTAACAATCGCTGTTATTTTATCATTTGCTATTTGAATGCATTATACTCTTTATGCCTGAGCATTGTGTTTCAATAAAAGGCATAGATATACACAACGCTTATCTGTCACATATTTCCTTACTAACACTAGGAGGTGAGCACAGGTACCACTTCCCCAGTAATCACCACTTACCAGATGAGTTTGGACAACTCCTTGGTACCAGCTGCCCCGAAACAGGAGACAGGACACGTTGTTGCACTGATCATCCCACTTTCCAACATTAAGCACAGGTTCAAGTTGAACTCCCATGGACTACTTTTGCACAGACATTATCCAGTATAGCTGAGCGGATAACGCCAGCTCCTATGCCAGGAGTAGGTTACCCTTTTAACCCTTACATGCAACATTCCTCCTGGGGTTTATCACATCCAGTACAGAAATTGGCAGCCTCTCAGAAAAGGCCGGTTGTAAGTAAATCACATTGACATGATACAACATCTTCACAGTCTACACATGTTTCAGATAAGGACTCGTCGGAGTATGAGGACTCATCACACTTCGGGTCTGCATACAGAGATGAGGAGGAAGGCCTCAGCTCAGTGGACATACCTGAGCTAATTAGTGCTATGAAAGCCATTCTAGCCTTAAAAGAGGCAGCAGAGCCTTTGTTGAAAACTAAGGCACCTGTGTTTAAACATCCCAAAACAGTTATGACTGAGTTTCCTGGGTCAGATCAGCTGACGGAAATTATGCAAGAGGCTTGGGTTACGCCCAGTAAGAAGTTAGAATTCCAAGGAAATGGAGTTCCAATTATCCTCTTCCGGCTGGGGACTGTTTAGAAAGGGATGCTATACACAGTTCGGATCTGTTCATCTCCCAAATCCTCAAAAAAAGAACATAACAACAATAACATCCATTAACGAACAGAAGCAGACTCTAAGAAAGTGAAGTTTTCTTCCACATAAAAAGGGTAATGGCAAACCGTTCCAATCCAACAAGTCTGGTAAGACTAAAAAGCATTGGACTACCGGAGGACCGTCTCCAAATCAGAAGATAAGCCATCATCCTGATGGTGCTGGCCTCCATCTGGGGAACCCCCGGGTGGGAGGCCGACTTCTTCAGTTTGTACAGATTTGGTAGCAGTCTACCACAGATGCCTGGGTGCGAGAAGTGGTATTTCACGGTTATGCATTTGCTTTCAAGAAACACCCTCCTCAAAGGTTTTTTATACCAGCCCATCTTCAGTGGAAATGAAGGCCAGGGCTTTGCAGGAGGCAGTTCAGCAGTTGCTTCAGTCAGGAGTGATAATTCCAGTTCTTCCTGCACAACGAGGACAGGGTTTATTACAACCTGGTTCTAGTCCAGAAGTCAAATGGGTCATTCCGGCTCATACTCAATCTTAAAGTGCTGAACTAATACAGTTGGGTGCCTCAGGTTCATATGGAGATTTTATGTTCATTATTTTTGCCATGGAGCTGGAGGTTTTTATGGTATTCCTGGAAATCCAGGAGGCTTACCTACATGTGTTTATAGCACTGTCCTATCAGCGCTATCTTAAGTTGCTATCCTCCAGCAGAATTTTTCAGTTCAGGTTCTTACATTTGAACTGCCCAGGCTCCCAGAGTATTTACCAAAAATATGGTGGTAATGGCATCCATCTCCGTCAGCAGGGGATAAGGAATTCTATACTGCCACGACTTATTAATCCTGGTACAATCTCAGGAATGGCTTCAGTGTCGTCTGCAACAGACAATAGCTTGTTTGCAGTGACACGATTGGCTCATAAATTGGGCGAAGTCGTCTCTGGTTCCGTCACAACGGATGACTCACTTGGGGGTTGTGTTGGAATTGGGTATTCAGAGAGTAATTTTACCTCTGAACAAAGTATCCAAAATTCATTTTAGGATTCAGGAGTTGCTACACAGTCAAACGGTACCATTTACGCAGTAATGCGTGTGATGGGATTGATGGTGCAGACATTCGACATGATGGAATATACTCCGATCCACTCGATACATCTGCAACGTCTGATCTTTTCCAAGTGGAATGGTTTTCATCAGACAATAAAAGCGCAGATTATGGTCTTTCCTCTGGAAGTAAGGTGGTCAATAGCCTGGTGGCTACAGACATACTATTTGGACAATGGGAGACTCTTTTGGATGTCAGATTGGGAAACTCTGACAATGGATGCCAGCCTTCAGGGCTGGGGAGCAGTGTCAGGAAGGAGTTGTTTCCAGGGGCAGTGGACCAAGGAAGAAAGTTGCCTGTGATGGTGTGGGAGCTTCCTTTCTGAATGGCAAATATATATTGATTCAAGCTTTTTCACATTAACTAAGATATTTACTGCTCCTCACTTCTTTAGGTTCGTGTTTCCTTAGAAGCTTCACAGATATGTTATAAGCAACATTGTATTTCAAAGCATGAATTACTCATTGTTATAACGCCAGATGTGTACCAAGGCCAGTCAAGCATATCGCCAAAAGTTCGGAACATTGGGGAGGATTTTGACCTGTCCTGACCTCCAGAAAGGATGTTCCGGGAAAGCTGATAATCGCAAAGCAACAAATATATTTTAATTGCAATTTATAATATATTTTGACAAATGACGTGTTTCAATTTTCAAGACATACATGGTGTATTTTGATTGGCTAAATGTATTGGCACACATGAATCCTTTGTTCTTTTGCTATAAAATAAACCTTATATGGCCCCTAAGACAGATCAACTATGAACTGCTTAGGTTACACAATGATCCTGTGTCATCTATTCATTCACTGATCTCCAACCGGTTGCTAAGGGGAACAGCATTCTGACTGATGACTGAAGAGAGTTCATAATCAGACCTGAATAGGTTAACATTACCCTATCATTTGGGAGCATCGTCCGGGGTATTCCAGCATCTCCTCCACTGGCAATAAATCCTCTGATCTTTCAGGAACCGCTGATAACAAAAAAAAACGGTAAGTGAGATTTATTGTGTAGATTTCTACCTGCTCACTTGAACTCAGCGCTTCCTGTGTAAATCAAGGGGAGAGTCCAGTCGGAAAGGTCAGAGGATATCTTAAAGAGCCCAGCGTCAGTCAGAAGAAATTTTTTTTTAAGGTACCATACATGTATGTTATATTGTTGAATTGTGTTATATTGTTGAATTATGTTATATTGTTGAATTGTGGGTAAATAATTTCAGATAATTTGTCACAAGTGCACAGGGGGAATTAATCAAGTATGCAGAAAACTTTTAAATTGTGCAAGTACTAATGCATGTTTATTAAGAAAATAGAGCCGTTTTATAAAGGTGGCGCATGGCCAAGATATGTTCTAATGCTGATAACCAGTTTGAATTGATAAATAACCAAAGAGGTATATGCAAATCTTGTACCTGTGTTGTTGTGTTAAGAAAATACAAAGGGTCTGTAGCACCAAGATTGCTGGCAATTACAAGCACTGCAGTCTCATTTGGTTATGTGGAAAATGATGATGAATTTTATTGTACAAAAGGGTGTCATTTTAAAAAGAGAATTGTTGGAACATTACATTAAGAATGATTGATTTAACATCATAACCTATTGGCCTAGGAACCACATAATTCCAGGTCTAAGACCCATGTGCCGTGCAGTCTCAAACAGCTGCCGTGCACGCAGATAACAGATATAGGATTTACTGTCATCTTTGTTTTTGTATCCTTGCACTGTTATATGTACTCTGTCAATATGCTTTTGAAAAGGTGGGGGGGAGTCGGGTTGTCTGCTGAATAATGAAACTAGATTCTCCTACACACACTGATAGGTATTTCTCACATCCAAGCATTCCCGGTGTTAGCTGTTACTTTCTGAAGAGAAACAAGCATTAAACTACAACAGGGATACTGATACAAGCAGGAGTCCATATAGGCAGGGGGATAGACCCTTGGAGTAACTTAACAATAATATTAGGGACGCATCTCAGTGATCCAGAAGAAATAATCTATTATGCAGGTCTCACTTGGGGAGCAGTACTAACAAATTCTCCACCAACACAGGGAGGAAGGGGCAACACTACAACCCCAGTCATTTGTCCACAGACGGATTGAAGAAGCTCTTTTAGAGATTCTTTAACAGGAGATTTTAATTCCCTCATAAGGAGTTATTAAAATACCACATCAGGATGGGTTCAAACCCGTGGATATTGTTAATAACAGGGAGGGTAATGAATCTCTGAAAGGAATTTCAAAAGAGCAGGCTTCCCGTCAGAGGGGACACTTGACCTAGATAGAGATTCTTTAAAAGGAGATTTTAAGTCCCTCAAAAGGAGTTATTAAAATACCACATCAGGATGGGTTCAAACCCGTGGATATTGTTAATAACAAGGAGGGAAGAAAAAGCTTTAAAAGGAGATTTTAATTCTCTCATAAGGAGTTACTAAAATACCACATCAGGATGGGTTCAAACCCGTGGATATTGTTAATAACAAGGAGGGAAGAAAAAGCTTTAAAAGGAGATTTTAAGTCCCTCAAAAGGAGTTACTAAAATACCACATCAGGAGGGGTTCCGCGCACGTTCACCCAGGCATGGGAGCGCGGTCTGTAAAGATGTCAGGGCCCGACAAACCCGTGGATATTGTTAGTGACAAGGAGGGCAGAAAATCTCTGAAAGGAATTTCAAAAGAGCAGGCTTCCCGTCAGAAGGGACACTTGACCTAGAGAAATGGGAAAAATTTGCCTCCTGTAACAAAAGTTGGATAATTAAGCATAATAGTAGAGATCAAGCATCCATCTGGATCACTGTAGCAAAAGAATTAGGAGCAGAGAATAGAAGAAGAGATGAGGAAAATGATTTCCCCATTGTACCAGAGTACTCAATAGCACCACAACCAGCGTTAAACTCACTGCCTGTAATTGCAGCAACAGCACCTGCACACTATACCCCACCCCTATACCCAGACATGCACGCACACCAAGGTACCCCTAGTATGAACAGAATGCAATTACCTACAAGCTCACTAACAGTGAAATTAAAAAGATACGAGCAAGGAAAAGAGTGACGAATAATCAGCCCTATCTTAGAAGGATCTGTGGTTGAAAATCCGAATGATTTACCTGAGCTATGTGTACAGAGTATGCCCCAGTGTCCTGATACTTTATCACAAGAAACCCCAACAAGACCAACCAAAGAAACTAGCCACCTAATGCTTCCCTCATGTTTAAACGAGTGGTAGACACCTGCAATCAAGCTGAGTCCAGTAAACAATTGTCCACAATCAGGAACTATAGGCGAAAGGGTGCAAATCAGGTGAAGAGGAGAAGCAAGGGGTCAAGACACAGCCTCTACAGCTTTTCATGCCCAGGTGCATAATGTACAAAATAAACTGACATATTTTCCAGAAAGATTGTGTCCGGTATGTCAGTTTTGCGTTCCAGAAGGATATGAACATTGCCCAAATTGTGGAAACTGGATTTCACACCATGAACCACCATGCCAAGATATCTATGCGACTAGAAATACTGAAAGACGGTCATCATTGCCTGTTTCTCTGTATCCAGCACAAGTACAGGGAATACGCAACCCAGATAATGCAGCCAGGACGAACGAACCATACATCGTACAGAGCCAACACCACAAACCATGGTATGGCAATGACCTCGCAAATATAGTTGCAGAGTCCCCAGATCCTAGAAAAGAAAAAAAAAAAACCCAACAGCAGTTTATGCCTATATGGAAAGAATTCAAACCATATGGACACCGGCATGGGTCGACTACCACCAGTTGTGTGAGGCTATACTAAGACCAGCAACTGCCCAAACAGTAAGCACCATGTTAAAAGCAGATGCAGTAGATGATTGCCCAGCCACAACGGACGTTCCGACAGAGAAAAATAGAACAACGTTTGAAAGTGGAAAGATGTACATGACAAGACTTAAGAGATGGTGTCATGCACAGACACTCAGGGCACCAGCAGCCCCAGACTTGAAACAGGAAAAGACTGAGTCCATCAGAACTTACTATGATAAAGTCACTATACGACACACAAGATGATAGAATATGAAGGTGTGCAACTCCTGTGTCGGCAACAGTGTACTCAGTCACCACTGGCAGTTCGATAAAAGTGACTTTACCCACAGGAGACCCAAGGGTTTCAAGAGCTGTTTTTATGCACAACCAGATTCCTCTACGTTTACTTACAGATCAAGCCATTGCAACGACTGGATTGAGAGGTTAAGCCCTACCCTTGCAAGAAAGCAAAGATGTAACCTGAAATACAAGCTGCTATACAAGACTATCTCTCACAGGAAAAGTAAGACAAAGAGGAACAACAACTCCCAGCATAAATATCATTATGTTAAACACCAGCCTGGGTGGACTTGGACTAAGAAAATTACATGCCAGCAGCAGTGAGAAAGAATATGCAAGTAAAGAAAGGACAAAGTATGAAGAATAATGAATGAATCATAAAGAGAGGTGATTGGAAAAAAGAAAAGTTGAGAAACAATATGAAGGTTGCATGAAAGTTTGGAGACTAAAGGAAGTCTGCTTTAAGAAGGACAAAGAAAGACATCTGACAAGTGGTCAGTACTACCTGGCAAGATTACAGAGATAATGCCATGATTTAAAGCAACAGAAGCTCCGGGGTTTAAAGCAAATAATAAGGAACAAGACAGAAAAAGTTCCAGAAAACAAATGAATGATGCTTCTTCTGCCAATATGAAGTACAAGCTTCTTCAGGTACTCCCCAGTGAACATAATGTCTCCAGAAGAAACAGCAGAAGGTATGATTACAGTCACCTTGCCCACTGGAGAAATACGTCTGTGCCTAATGAATACCGGAGCCAGCACACGCAGAAGACAGCAGAGGGAGATACCACAAGAACTGATGATATCAGAAATTCTTAAAGGGACAGGAGATGAGAGAAATGCAGTCACCAATACCAGCCCAATTCTTGACCTTGGAGTACATGTCCAGTGACTTTGCTGAAGCACAATGTACTAAAGCTTATCCAAGGAGAATACAGTACACATCAGCAGAAGTTTAACTTTCCAGCAACTTATCAAAGGAAAGAACAAAAAGCCATTTAGAAGCAAGTTAAAACAGAAGTTCAGTATTGACTCATTCCAGCAGTACCAGTTGTAGAAGAAAGGAAGCAATACTACTGGACCGGAATAGCCCTGTGGAGGGGCTATATCACCAAGTGATATATCCACAAAACACACAGCTAAATACAGGATGTGAATGAACTGCTGATTGCCACCACTACTAAAAGAAGCACCAAGAAGGGGCAGTGTCCTTAGTGAAGTTTCTGAAAGACCAAGACTGCAGAGCCTCAGAAGGAGAAATTGCAGCTAGTCAAGCAAGAGTTAATCTTCCTAGGACACTCAAGGTACCAGACATCTAACAAAAGTGAAAAGGAAAAGATTCAGACTGCAAGCTAAGATGCCAACTAGTGTCAAGCAAGTCAGATGATCATTCCTGGGCCTAGTAGGACACTACAGAACACGGATACCTCTAGCACCAGTCTACATGCAAGCATTGTATGACAACACTGAAAGGGAGGAGGGTCCGCATCCTACATACAGCAACAGATGAATTAGGCTATTGAACAGTTGGAAACAGCAGTTGCCTCATCTCAAGCCCTAGAACTACCTGACTATTAAAGAAGGAGGCCATACATAGAAGTCCTTATGCAAAATAATGGACTGAGGTGAAGACCAGTGGCCTACAACTTAAGCAAGCTTGACAGCGGTAATCAAAGAGCACCTACCGGCATCAGAGCAGTGATAGCAGCAACAGCCCTAGAAGAGTATAAGAGCACAGACACAGTGATGAATCAGAAGTCCTAGAAGAGGACAAGAGCACAGGCATAGTGCTGAATCATGAACTTATCATCCAGGGTCCACATGCAGGTACAGAGAAGCTTCAACAAGCAAGAACCAAACACCTGTCAGTGGCAAGGCTGACCATGTATGAAGTAGCACTGCCAAAATGTGACAAGTAACCATCAGAAGATGTATTACCCTCAACGCAGCAACCCTTTTCCAACATTAATCAATAAAGGTGTTGAATCTCAAGATTCAAAAGGAGGGAAAATCAGATTATCTACTGATGAATGGGAAAGCCAGAAGTTTCTAATATTCACTCACGAAGGTAAACAATATGGTGGGACACAATTACCCCAAGGGGGAGCCACTAGTCCATCAGATTTCTCAGAGGCAATGGCATTAATCCTGCAGAAATGGAGACCACACTTTACAGACACCCAGTTAGTTCAATATGTCGATGATCTGCTTATTGCTGCACAGACAGAAGAGAAGTGCAAAAAGGAAACAGTATCACTACTCATCTTTTTGGCAGAAGAAGATTGCAGAGTGTCAAAAGACAAGCTTCAGCTAGTACAGAAAAAAGTTGTCTTCTTAGGACACTGCATATCTCAAGGAACAAGGCATCTTACTGATAAAAGAACAAAGGCAATAACTCAAGCAAAAACCCCAAGAACATTAAAAAGGAGGCGTCAGCAGAAAACAGGGACACCATTGAAGAAGCAGTAAGACAACTAAAGCAAACCATAATAACAGCCCCAGCATTGGGATTGCCTGATTACACTGTGTATACAAGTACCTCACGCTGTAACAGAAATATTAAGTCAAGAAAATAGCAAGCATCTTTCTGCAGCCAGACTTACCACATATGAAGTGATTGCCTAGCCTCATGGAATTAGAGACTTTACCTCTCCCTAATGTCCAAGATACACCATTGGACAATCCAGACATGAACCTGTTCGTCGATGGATCAAGATATTATGATAATGGATCCCCAAAGACAGGATATGCAGTAACAACTGAAACTGAAGTCATAGACTCTGGAGCATTGCTACCAAGTATGTCAGCACAAGAAGCAGAACTCATAGCAATGACCAAAGCCTGCATACATGCTGAAAACATGACAGCTAACATCTAGTCCCAAGATTACGCTGTTATATGGAAAAGTAGGGACTTCAAAAGTGCAAACGGAAAACCCATCAAACATGCCAGTTTGATTATGGAACTCTTCAGAGCATTGGAACTACCTAAAAGAATTGGAATAATCAAGGTACAAGCACATACTAAGAGCCAAACCATGGAAGCTAAAGGAAATGCATTTGCAGATGCAGAAGCCAAGAGAATTGCCTTACAATCAAAAGAACTTGAGCAAGTCTTAGTAGCTCAAGACGTGAAGCAAATGCCTAGTGAACAGGAGCTGATCAAAATTCAACAACAAGCATCACAAGGAGAAAAGGAGAAATGGAGACGATTGGGGGCAGAAGAAGATGAACATGGACTTTGGAAGTCAAGAGAATTGAAGTACTGTCTACCAGCAGCTCTATTTCCACCTATGTTACAAGTAGCTCATGGACAAGTGCACCATTCAAAGGAAGCCATGGTGAATAGAGTACAAGAGCATTGGATAGCTCCAGGCTTCAATAAAGCTGCAACAAACTTTGTAGCAGGATGCTGGATCTGTGGAATCAGCAATCCAGGACAACGAACCAAGACACCTCTAGGAACTATACCCAAAGCCTCTTACCCATTTGAAAGACTACAAATTGACTATATACAGTGGCGACGAAGCAGTCCATATGAATATGTACTAGTAGCAACGGACATGTTTAGTCACTGGGCCGAAGCCTGGCCAGTAAGCAAAGCCACAGCAAAAACCACTGCAAAGAAACTGATAGCAGAAGTAGTATGTAGATTTGGGATACCTGAGGTTATAGAATCAGATAGAGGTACACATTTCACGGGAGAGGTCATGCAGCATATAATGAAAGATTTGGGGGTACAGCAGGCCTTCCATGTGCCTTACCAGCCCCAGGCGAGTGGGAGGGGGGACATCTGAACTTTGACCTTAAGCTAAAACTACAGAAAATGACAGAAACCAAAAGAACTTGTCCAGAATGCCTACCTATAGTCTTGTTTAATATTAGGACCACACCCATGAAACCTAGTAAACTGACTCCATATGAAATATTGTTTGGGTCAGCTCTAAGAACAGGTTGTTATTATCCACAACAATTACAACATAATCATGATGATTTTTACAGGTTATGTACAGGAGGTCTGTAAAACATTGACTAACCTCCATTGCCGAGTGTTTTCTTCCATTCCAGACCCAAAAGGATCAGCTACGCATAAGCTAAATCCAGGAGATTGGGTCTATTTAAAGAGACATGTGAGAAAGACCTTTGAACCAAGATATGATGGTCCATATCAAGTGCTGCTAACCATGTCTACCTTAGATTAAGGTGAAAGGTCGTGATACTTGATTACATGCATCCCACTTGAAGAAGTTGACAGTGACTCTCCAGCCAGAAGAATGAAGTTGCTTATCCTTTGATTGTTGTTAGGGGTAATCCCCAAGGTTTGGACTATAAGTCCAGGGGACTGGTTTACTGAAAGAGAATAGTTCAGGCCTAGATAGTGTAGGTAGATATTAGGGAGAAAAAGTGGAATCAAAAAGAGGGGAAATGATGGTGTGGGAGCTTCCTTTCTGAATGGCAAATATATATTGATTCAAGCTTTTTCACATTAACTAAGATATTTACTGCTCCTCACTTCTTTAGGTTCGTGTTTCCTTAGAAGCTTCACAGATATGTTATAAGCAACATTGTATTTCAAAGCATGAATTACTCATTGTTATAACGCCAGATGTGTACCAAGGCCAGTCAAGCATATCGCCAAAAGTTCGGAACATTGGGGAGGATTTTGACCTGTCCTGACCTCCAGAAAGGATGTTCCGGGAAAGCTGATAATCGCAAAGTAACAAATATATTTTAATTGCAATTTATAATATATTTTGACAAATGACGTGTTTCAATTTTCAAGACATACATGGTGTATTTTGATTAGCTAAATGTATTGGCACACATGAATCCTTTGTTCTTTTGCTATAAAATAAACCTTATATGGCCCCTAAGACAGATCAACTATGAACTGCTTAGGTTACACAATGATCCTGTGTCATCTATTCATTCACTGATCTCCAACCGGTTGCTAAGGGGAACAGCATTCTGACTGATGACTGAAGAGAGTTCATAATCAGACCTGAATAGGTTAACATTACCCTATCACCTGCCAATAAATATATTGGAACTTTGGGCCACATATATGGCATTTATTCAGGCAAAGAACATCCTTCAGGGGAAACCAGTTCAAATCCGCTCGGACATTGCAATGGCAGTAGCGTACCTCCAACCATCAGGGAGGAACTCGCAGCCAAAACGCAATGAAGAAGGTAAGTCACACATCAAAGTGGGCAGAACTTCATTATCTAGACTTGTCCGCAGTATTCATTCTGGGAGTCCTAAACTGGGAAGCGGATTTTCTCAGTAGACACGCCACTCACGCACGAATGGGCTTTACACGCCAAGGTCTTTCAAACTCTGGTAGACAATGGGGGTTACCGGTGATAGATCTCATGGAGTCCTGTCAGAACAACAAAGTTTCTGCATGCGTGTCAAGAACAAAGGATCCCAGAGTGACCGTTTTTGATGACCTGTCAGTGAGATGGGACTTTCGTCTGGCTTAGGTGTTTCCACCAATCGCTCTGTGACCCAGGGGGATGCAAAAGGTAAGACAAGGTAAGGGTGCCATGATAGTAATAGCTCCAGCTTGATCCAGAAGGCAGTGTTACACAGATCTGCAGAGGATGTCGATGGATGCTCCATTCCTACTCCCTCAACATCCAGATCTACTGGCTCGGGGTCCTTGCTATTAAAAGCACTTGGATCAACTGTCTTTGACGGAGCGGCTATTGAGACTTCCATCCTGAAAACAAGAGGATCTCACTACAGACAATTAAAAAAAATGCTCAGATTAAGGAAACCTTCCTTAACTCGCATTATTACCGAATATGGCAAGCCTATATTCAATGGTGCAGTCAGTAGCGGCTCTTGCCACGGGCAAGCAGGACTTTTGCCCGGGGTGCCGCTGTCCCAGGGGCACTGCCGCCGCGGCAAGAGCCGCTACTAACTAGGATGGCGGCGGCGGGTTTGAAAAGGTCCTCTCCGCGAAGGGAATTTAGACGCGCAGTGAGGTAGCGTCTAGTTTCCATTCGCAGAGAGGACCTTTCTGTGCAGCGCTATGGGAGAGACGTCATGACGTCTCTCCCATAGATCAGAGGAGCGGCGCCGGCGGCGGAGACAGTGCCGTGGTCGGGAACAGGAACGGGGCTGGTAAGTATTTTTTATACAACTAATGAGGGCACAGCTGCAGGGGGCACAACTAATGGGGGCACAGCTGCAGGTGCACAGCTGCAGGGGGCACAACTAATGGGGGCACAGCTGCAGGGGCACAACTATTGGGGCCACAACTAATGGGGGCACAGCTGCAGGGGGCAGACTACGGGGGGCACAACTACTGGGGGCACAGCTGCAGGGGGCACACTAAGGGGGGCACAACTACTGGGGCCACAACTAATGGGGGCACAGCTGCAGGGGGCACAACTACTGGGGCCACAACTAATGGGGGCATAGCTGCAGGGGGCACACCTATTGGAGCCACAACTTATGGGGGCACAGCTGCAGGGGGCACAGCTGCAGTGGGCACACTAAGGCGGGGCACAGCAGCTACTGGGGGCACAACAGCTACTGGGGGCACAGCTGCAGGGGGCACAACAGCTGCAGGGGGCACAACACAGCGACTATGGGCACAGCTCTACAGGGGGCAAAACTACAGGGAGCAAAACTGACCACGCCCCTTTCCTATGAAGCCACGCCCCAATTTTTGCGCGCACAAACCCTATTTTGCCGTCTCGGGGGGGGGGGGGGGGGGCTCGCTGCCGTTTTTCGCAGCGCAGCGATCAGGTGGAAAAATGGCAACTCTGCGCATGCGCTACGTACTTTCACACAAAACTTTGTCGTTTTACACAAGCTTGAGCGACGCTTTTCAGTCGCTCGAGTGTTCGTTGTTTGACAGGAAGTGGGTGTTTCTGGGCGGCAACTCAGCGTTTTCAGGGAGTGTGCTAAAAAACGCAGGCGTGCCTGGCAAAAATGCAGGAGTGGCTGGCCAAACGCAGGGCGTGTTTATGACGTCAAACTAGGAACTAAACAGACTGCAGTCATCGCAAGCTAGGAGTAAGTCTTGAGCCACTCTGAAACTGCATGACATTTTTTAGTTGCAGAACTGCTAAGCTTTCGATCGCACTTCTGCTAAGCTAAGATACACTCCCTGAGGGCGGCGGCCTAGCGTTTGCATTGCCGCTAAAAGCAGCTAGCGAGCTATCAACTCGAAAAGAGGGCCATAGTGATAGCAAAACGTGTGATACACAAGAATGGAATCCACACAGCTACAGGGACACTCAGTCACAGGTACAATGCAGGAATTATTACATATAAACAATAAAACTGCACTGGACTAGTAAATTACATATAGATATGTATGTACACACAATGCACAGTAAACACTGGATGTATATATCACAGAATACTTGTACTAAATATTCAGATAGCAGTAAACTTGTTCTTAACTAACACTGTCTAAAATTACATGTAGAATACTTAAGTGTCTGTAAATGCACAGCGCTGATGATACAGTCGGATTTACAGAGGAGACAGAGCCCTGCAGTCCCGAAGATCAGCCCAGCTATGTAATGGCGCCAAAATCTGTCAGGGAGAGAGAACTGCAGCTCCAGGACAGGAACACCAGCAGTAGATGGCGCCCGGAGCTGGGGGAGGGGTTACAGGTCAGCGCCTTATCCCCTCTGCTGGACTTCACCATCGGGTACTGTGGAGCCTATTATAAATGGATTTTAGTAAATCCGACCTGTGCTTCTTGCCCTGGTGGACATAGTGGGGTCCCTGTGTGACACAGTGTCCACGCCCGTGGCGCGGTCCGTATCCTGGGGCCGCGACCGGATCACGATTTACCAGCGGGTCCCACCTGGGGGACCCTCTTACCTACTCCTTTTAGTGCAGCCACGCGATCCTAGAGAGCAGCAGCGGTGGTGTGCCTGAAAACTGGTGCGTCTCCGCTGCAAGTACCCGGGAACCCGGCTGCGGGAGTATGCAGCGCCGCTGAGGGAGGTGACGGAGCCGCAGCACAGCATGTCAAAAAGACATAGAAAGTGCTGCGGCTCTTTTCAGGGCTGCCTAGCAGAGCCCCACCTGTTAGTGACCTGCACTGCAGGCACCAACTTACAAACTGAGCTCCAGTGCCTGGATGCGGGGCTATAGAGGAGGCGGTGCAGTGCATCCTGGGAACAGTCAAAGCTTTAGCCTGTTGGTGCCTCGGATCAAGATCCAACTCTACACCCCCAATGTTATTCCCTGTGGAATACCAGTGTACCCCGCTGCAGAAAACTACTGTTGGTGGTCCATCTGATTCAGCACCCCAAATGAGCCAGGGCTAATCCTTATGCAGGACCTTGCACTTACTGTGAAGTGCCCACATGGTACAACTAAAGGAAGTTGTGGTCTAGCAGGTGGCGGATGTTCAGACACAAAAATTAACAGAGATCGGGCAGGTGGGGAGCAAGCTGGACAAGTATAGGTAGATGTTCAGAGATGAAACTGGGTCAGGTGATAGATGCTCAGAGATGAAAACGGTCTGAAACTGAGGATGGTGAAGAACAAGCAGGCTGAGAAACTAGACAAATATCTATTTCTCACAAAATGCACTTCTTGCTCAGTCACAGAAAGGAGAATATACTGTATACTAAAGTGAACTAGAATTACATAAAAAAGGTCACATGCACTGACATAATGGGGGACAATCCGAGTTTATCGCACATAGCAACTTTTAGCTGCTCGTGCGATCAACTAGACGCCGCCTATGGGGGAGTGTATTTTAGCATAGCAGGGCTGCGATCGCTTGTGCAGCCTTGCTATGCTAAAAAAGTTTTGTGTATAACAAGACTAGTCCTGCAGTTACTTAGGTCCCGGAATTGACGTCAGACATCCGCCCTCCAAACGCCTGGACATGCCTGTGTTCGGATCTCCACGCCTGGAAAACGGTGAGTTGACGTCCCGGAACACCCTCCTCCTGTCAATCTTCTTGCGGTCGCCGCTGCGACTGGTTTCTTCATATGCGGCGTTGCTGCCCAGCGACGCCCACCGCTGGGCAACGACACGCCTGCAAAATGTGCCCGTCGTGCATGCACAATTTCCGACCGGTTCGCACCGCTGCGATGAACCGCAGCATGGGAATGAGCCCCAAAATCTCCAGCTAAGTCCATATAAATGTTACATAGAGCAGCAAATTCCATTGTGCTTTACAATTGGAAACTGCGATAAAATACAACAAAACAGTTGGAAACAACAGTGATAAAATAAAACTGGGTAATAACAGACAGTCATAGAGGTAGGTAGGCCCTGCTCGCAAGCTTACAATCTATAGGGAAATAGGTACACAAGGATAGGTGTTATTTATTGCATAATGATCAAGCCAGATGGGCTGTATGATATGGTCACCCAGCAATGTTGGCCTGTATTCAGGAGGATGTGTAAGTGAAGAAAGAGAAAATATGTGATGGTATGTATGGGCTGTAAAGTGTGTATGTAATTATATAGGAAAGTTCATGTAGGTTATATGGTTATTTATTAACCGTTATATATAGCACAGAAAATTCCATTTCGTTTTACATTTGGAAGCAACAGTGATAGAACAACACTGGGTAATAACGGGGGAAGCATTTTCAATACTGCCAGTCGGGAACCCTGACGTCACAATGCTGATGTCGGAATCCCGACTAGCAGTGAAATACCGCTGCGGGAATCCTGGCGCAATACGCTTTTCTCAATCTATGGGCGTCCACGACACCCATAGGGGGAGAATATAACCTGTGGCGAGCTCAGCAAGCCACCATGTCCGCAGCATGGCAAGCGCAGTGAGCCGGCAAGGGGCTTGCTATTGCTCGCCACGCTTCCGGCACACCGGTGGCTGGGATCCTGCTGTCGGCATTTCATACCAATCCCAATAACGGACAGTCATAGAGGTAGGAAGGCCCTGCTCGCAAGCTTACGAGAAATATACTGTCCTGCACAGAAAAGGAATCTGGTAACCCAGATGGGGCAATAGCAGCCCATATGTAACAACACTAAGGGCTAGATTTATCAAGGCTAGGAGAGAGATAAAGTAGAGATAAACGGCCAACAAGTCAGCTCCTGTCATTTTTCAAAAGCAGCCTATAACATGGCAGCTAAAAAGCTAATTGATGGGCACTTTATTTTTCTCCAAGCTTTGATTAATCTGCCCCTAAACAACTAATTGTCTAATATTGTTATTATGATACAGGATTTACAAAGTTAACTTTTGCAGGTAATGGACGTAACTTATTAGTGTGCCTAGGTAATATGCCCAGTGTATACTGAAGTGCATGCCTACATTACTCACCCGTGCGTTGTCTCTGCAAGCTAGAATTGTGCTTAGATTTGTGTGGAGATGAAATCATCTGTAGTGGTCCAATGAGCAAGAGTGTTAAGATCACCTAATAGTCCAATCTCCTAATACACTCCTGTCTATTTTCTATCAAATTGTTCCTTTACCGCAGAGATTTTTAATTAGAGATGAGTGGGTCCGGTTCACGGAGATCCAGACCATTCTCGAACATTGTGATCCAGACCATGATCCGAGTCCGGTTCGGGTTTTCCCGTCTGACTCCAAATCCAAAATGTGGCAAAACGTCATCCTCCCTCTGTCGGATTCTCACGGGTTTTGGATTCTATAAAGGTCCCTGGTGATCATTTTCATTCCGACTGTGGAGCTTGTATGTGTCCATTCATTGCCGTGTTCATCCAGGGGTGGGGCTGCTGTGTATGACAACTTAGGGGATGCTGTGTATGACAAGGGGTGCTCTGTGACAATGGGCTGCTGTGTCCTCCAAGGGTGCTCCATTCATCTAGGGGTGCTCTGCCCATCCATCCAGGGTGTCTGCCCCAGTGTTACAAAAATTGAAAATAATATTAATATAAAATATATATATATACTGTATTTTGTGTTGTACCCCAGTATAATGTACATCCAGGGGCTGCTGCGCCCAGTGACAAGAGGTGCTCTGTCCATCTAGGGGTGCTCTGTCTGTCCATCCAGTGTTAAAAAAACGAGATTTATGGTAAGAACTTACCGTTGTTAAATCTCTTTCTGCGAGGTACACTGGGCTCCACAAGGAATAACATCGGGGTGTAGAGTAGGATCTTGATCCGAGGCACCAACAGGCTCAAAGCTTTGACTGTTCCCAAGATGCACAGCGCCGCCTCCTCTATAACCCTGCCTCCGTGCACAGAGCTCAGTTTCGTTAACCAGCCCAATGCAGTAGCAGGTACCACAGAAGACAATCGCTCGTAGCCAATTACATCACACACTCACCACAGGAGAGGGTGTCAGCGGCTATGCCACACCAACCCAAAGAAGCTAAGTGTGTCAGGGTGGGTGCCTTGTGGAGCCCAGTGTACCTCGCAGAAAGAGATTTAACAATGGTAAGTTCTTACCATAAATCTCGTTTTCTGCTGCAGGGTACACTGGGCTCCACAAGGAATAACATCGGGGATTTCCTAAAGCAGTTCCTTATGGGAGGGGACGCACTGTAGCGGGCACAAGAACCGGCGTCCAAAGGAAGCATCCTGGGAGGCGGAAGTATCAAAGGCATAGTACCTTATAAACGTGTTCCCTGAGGACCATGTAGCCGCCTTGCACAATTGTTCAAGGGTCGCACCACGGTGGGCCGCCCAAGAAGGTCCAACCAACCGAGCAGAATGGGCTTTGATGGTAGCAGGAGCTGGACGACCAGCCTGTACATAAGCATGTGCAATCACCATTCTAATCCATCTGGCCAGAGTCTGCTTAGAAGCAGGCCAGCCATGTTTGTGAAAACCAAACAGTACAAACAGAGAATCAGATTTCCTATGGAGGAAGTTCTCTTCACATAGATACTGAGAGCCCGTACCACATCCAAAGACCGCTCGTGGAAGACAACTCAGGAGAATTAAAGGCCGGAACCACAATCTCCTGGTTAAGGTGGAAGGAAGATACCACCTTGGGTAAATAACCTGGTCACGTTCTAAGAACCACCCAGTCACGATGAAAAATCAAATGGGGAGATTTACAGGATAAGGCACCCAAGTCCGATACCCTTCTAGCTGAAGCAATAGCCAGCAAAAATAGCACCTTAAGGGAAAGCCACTTAAGGTCAGCAGAGGCCTCCAGCACCACCAACAGATCCCAAGGGGCCACATGAGGTACATAAGGAGGCTGAATCCGCAACACACCCTGAGTGAATGTACGTACATCAGGTAGGGCAGCAATCTTTCTCTGAAACCAAACCGACAAGGCAGAAATGTGAACCTTGAGGGAGGCCAGATGAAGGCCTAAGTCCAGGCCCTGTTGTAGGAAGGCCAACAGTTTGGCCGTGTTGAACTTGAAAACGTCATGATTGTGAGACGCACACCAAGTAAAGTAAGCATTCCAGACCCTATGGTAAATCCGAGTAGAAGCCGGCTTTACGGGCCTTCAACATACTTGTTAGGGTCTCCTGCCCTGTGCTGCCACATCGTCATGGCAACCGGGAGACAAGTGCTAGCGGAGTAACCTGAGCGCAGCTGATACTCCGGTTCGGGTCTTTTGCTGTGCAGTGGTTACAGGCTCTGTGCACGGCAGGGGATCCGGTGCTGGTTTTTGTGCTCACAGTCTGTGAGGTCTGAGTGGGGCGTGGACAGCACCTGCTATATAAGGCCTCTTCTCAGGTTAAGCAGATGCTGCTGAATCTTTGTTGGTTAGTTAGTTCCTGAAAGTTAGCCAGTACTGTGTAGCTTTGTATTTGTTGTTGCTTACTGCATATAGGCCTTGGGATTTGGTACTACACTCTGCCAATCCAGACCTAGCAGTAAGACTGGAGTCAGTCGTTTAACTTGCTGGGGTTCTTTTGCTACTCTGTGAACTTAGCAAGTTTGCGGCTGTATTCTCAGACTTGCCTGCCTAAATCCTGTCTCACTGTGCAAGGTGTTCAGGTGTCAGTTTAGTGGCAGTAAGCTGAACCTGTGCACTGCAAGTGAGGATTAGGATTGTGGAGACTCTCCTTGTGTCTATCATTCCATCTCTGACCAAGGAGTTTACTGCCACACCCGTTGGTAACCCTTTAGGGTTTTGCTGTTGCCCTTAGCAACAGCATTTCGGGTTCTCTACGTATTAAAACACAACATCTTGCTTTTTCCATCTGAGCATTCTTAATACTAGGGAGACACCCAGTTTCTTAGCCTCTGGGCTTCTCTGTTCACTTTGTGTTTATTTTGTTACCCTATCACCTTCTGTGTACGTAATGTCATATTCCCCAGTCTGTCTGTGAGTTCATTTGTTTTGCATCCCTATCTGTTCAGACACCAGTACATTCCTGCAGGCACTGGTGTGCATAACAGTTCAGACACCAGTACATTCCTGCAGGCACTGGTGTGCATAACAGTTCAGACACCAGTACATTCCTGCAGGCACTGGTGTGCATAACATATTCAGCAGCCTAATACTCCTGTTGAAATTTTGTGGGAATATGGAGCATACCCCTCAAAATACGTTGCAACAGGTGGTCGATCAGGTGCAGGTTCTGACTCGACAATTTAATGATTTGTCCATTAAAATACACACCTCCCAGGCCGCTGGCGGAGCTCCCGCAGCAGCAGCATCTTCAGGGGTTAAGGAGCCGAAAGTAAATCTCCCGGATCGTTTTTCTGGAGATCGCTCGCAGTTCTTTTGTTTCAAGGAGAGCTGCAAGCTATACTTCCGGCTTAGGCCTCAGTCTTCTGGGTCGGAGATTCAGCGGGTGGGCATAGTGATTTCCTTGCTACAAGGAGACCCACAGGTCTGGGCATATGGGTTGCAGCCTGACTGTCCGTCGCTTAAAAGTGTTGATGCTTTTTTTACGGCACTGGGCATGTTGTATCATGATGACCCTGACAAGACGGCCTCAGCCGAGGCTCAGATTTCGATCCTTAAGCAAGGGCGAAGGCCAGTTGAGGTTTACTGTACGGAGTTTCGGAGGTTGGCCCATGATACCCAGTGGAATGACCCAGCCCTGAGACACCATTACCGAGGAGGTCTTTCTAACCAGATAAAAGACCAACTGGTACAATATCCCTTGCCTGATAGCTTGGATCAGCTCATGCAGTTATCCATCCGGGTGGATAGACGGCTGAGAGAGCGTAGGCTTGAAAGGGAGACCGAGGTTTCCTTCTTTCCCAAGGGAACCTCAGACTCTGAGGAATTTTCCGAGGAGCCTATGCAGATTGGGGCTACCCGCCTCTCCTCGCGTGAGAAGACGCGGAGGAGACAGCAGGGGTTGTGTTTGTACTGTGGGAATAAAGGTCATGTGGTAGTATCATGCCCAGAAAAGCCGGAAAACTTCAGGGCCTGAGGGTGATGGGAAATATCCTGTCAGGCCAGAAGTCAGAATTTCCCAAAAAGACTTTTATCATTCCGGTGACCTTGAAGATCCTCGGTCAAACTGTCAAGACTGAGGCCTTTGTGGACAGTGGGGCCGACGGGGTTTTTATGGACCGCCAATTCGCCCTGAAACACTCTGTTCCCTTAGTACCCTTGGCATCGGAAATTGAGATTTGTGGGTTAAACGGGGAACCATTATCCCAAGGTAAAATTACCTCTTGCACTAGCCAGATTTCTTTGTTTATTGGAGCCACACACTCTGAAAAATTGTCCTTTTATGTGACTGTCTGTACTTTTGCCCCATTGGTGTTGGGGTTACCCTGGTTAAGGGCCCACAATCCTCAATTTGACTGGGTCTCTGGGGAGATTCTTAGTTGGGGTACTGATTGTTTCAGGAGGTGCTTGAGCCTTCCAGTCAGGCTCTCGCAGCTAAGTTTGCCAGGATTGCCAGGGTGTTATGCAGATTTTGCGGACGTGTTCTCCAAAAAAGTTGCAGAGGTACTACCTCCCCATCGCCCCTATGACTGTGCCATTGATTTGTTGCCAAATGCTAAGCTTCCCAAGAGCAGGTTGTACTCCCTGTCACGTCCTGAGACTCAGGCTATGGCAGAGTACATTCAGGAGAACTTGGCTAAGGGATTTATCAGACCTTCACAGTCTCCAGTTGGGTCGGGGTTCTTCTTCGTGGGTAAAAAGGACGGTTCATTGCGACCCTGCATCGACTTCAGGGAATTGAACCGTATCACGATTAAAAACTCATACCCACTGCCTCTCATTTCGGTCTTGTTTGACCAGCTTCGTACTGCCACCATTTTTTCTAAGATTGACCTACGCGGGGCGTACAATCTTATCCGAATAAGAGAGGGGGATGAATGGAATACTGCCTTTAATACCCACTCAGGGCATTATGAATATTTGGTGATGCCTTTTGGGCTCTGTAATGCCCCGGCAGTCTTCCAGGATTTCATGAACAATGTACTCAGGGAATATTTGGATAGATTCTTAGTTGTATACTTAGATGACATCCTAATCTTCTCCCATTCCCTGGAGGAACATCGGAAGCATGTACGCTTAGTCCTCCAGAAACTCAGAGACCACCGGCTTGGGGCGAAGCTGGAGAAGTGCGAATTTGAAGTTCAGCAAATCGCATTTCTAGGATATATTATCTCCCCAGAAGGTTTCCAAATGGAGGGTTCCAAGGTACAGGCAGTCCTGGATTGGGTGCAGCCCACTAGTTTGAAGGCGCTTCAGCGTTTCCTGGGCTTTGCGAATTTTTATTGACGATTTATCGCTGGATTTTCGTCTATAGTGGCGCCCTTGGTGGCACTCACTAAGAAAGGGGCGGATGTTGCTCACTGGTCTTGTGAGGCTAAAGCGGCTTTTGCCCGTCTCAAAAGGGCATTTGTATCGGCCAAGGTGCTGCGACACCCAGATCCAGAGCGTCCTTTTGTGGTGGAGGTAGATGCCTCTGAGATGGGTATTGGGGCAGTGCTCTCTCAGATGGGAGTGTCTGATAATCGCCTTCATCCCTGTGCTTACTTTTCCCGTAAATTTTCGCCTGCCGAGATGAATTATGACGTGGGTAACCGGGAATTGTTGGCTATTAAGGATGCACTCGAGGAGTGGAGACACTGGCTTGAGGGGGCTAAGTTTGTGGTCTCAATTCTCACCGACCATAAGAATCTGGCATATTTAGAGTCAGCGGAGCGTCTCAATGCCAGGCAGGCACGATGGGCTTTGTTTTTTGCTCGCTTTAATTTTTTGATAACATATCGCCCTGGGTCAAAAAACATCAAGGCTGATGCGCTCTCGCGGAGTTTTGCTCCAATCCAGGAGACCACCGAGGAGCCGTTGCCCATTGTGTCCCCATCATGTATTAAAGTGGGCATTACCCAGGACCTCTTATCATTAGTCCTTAGAGCACAGGAGCAGGCTCCTCCAGACCTTCCGGAAGGTCTTTTGTTTGTGCCTCCTAGGTTAAGACAGCGAGTGTTCCTGGAAGTCCATGCCAAGAAGTCGGCAGGTCACCCGGGTATTGCCAGAACTCGGGAGTTGCTATCTAGGGCGGTGTGGTGGCCCTCGGTGGCTAAGGATGTGGATCAGTGGGTTCGGGCATGTGACATCTGTGCCCGAAATAAGACTCCTAGAGGGGTTCCTATTGGACCATTACATCCACTCTCTATCCCATCTAAGCCATGGACCCACATTTCAATGGATTTTGTGGTGGACTTGCCCAAATCCTCGGGGATGACAGCCATCTGGGTTGTCGTTGACAGGTTTTCGAAGATGGCGCACTTCGTTCCACTGGTTGGGCTGCCATCGGCCAGACGCCTGTCTGAATTATTTATGCTGCATGTTGTGCGTCTCCACGGGTTGCCACTTGATGTGGTCTCTGACCGCAGATCCCAGTTTGTGGCCAAATTCTGGAGGGCATTTTGTTCCGATCTCCAGATTTCTGTCAGCTTGTCGTCAGGCTACCATCCGCAGTCTAATGGGCAGACTGAAAGGGTGAACCAGTCCTTGGAGCAGTTCCTCAGGTGTTATGTCTCCAAGTGTCAGACTGACTGGGTTGCTCATCTGTCCATGGCGGAGTTTGCCTATAACAACGCGGCTCACTCTGCTACAGGGATCTCTCCCTTCCTTTGTGTGTATGGGCATCATCCTAAGGCCAATTCTTTTGACCCCCTGGACTCCACGCCTGGTGGTTCCTCTGTGGTTTCGGTCCTTAGAGGTATTTGGAGGAAAGTGAAGAAAGCCCTTGTGTCTGTGTCATTAGTGACCAAAAGGGTTTTTGATAAGCGGAAAAGACCCTGCAGCTTCAAATTAGGAGACTTCGTCTGGTTGTCTACCAAGAATTTGAAGTTGAGACAGCCATCTCATAAGTTAGGCCCCCGGTTCATCGGCCCTTATAAGATCACCAGGGTTATCAATCCGGTGGCATTTCAGTTAGATCTGCCCCGTTCTTTGGGTATCAATAAAACATTTCATTGTTCCCTTTTAAAACGGGCGATTAGTAATCCTTCTTCCAGTGGAAGACCTTCCCCTCTTCTGATACGTGGCCAGAGGGAGTTTGTTGTTGAAAGGATTCTTGACTCCAAGATGGTTCGGGGTCGGCTATCATTTTTGGTGCACTGGAAGGGGTATGGCCCGGAGGAGCGGTCGTGGGTGCGCAGTTGTGATCTTCATGCCCCCAGACTGATACGCTCTTTCTTCTCGCAGTTCCCCGATAAACCCGGTGGTAGGGGTTCTTTGACCCCTCGTCAGAGGGGGGGTACTGTTGGGGTCTCCTGCCCTGTGCTGCCACGTCGTCATGGCAACCGGGAGGCAAGTGCTAGCGGAGTAACCTGAGCGCAGCTGATACTCCGGTTCGGGTCTTTTGCTGTGCAGTGGTTACAGGCTCTGTGCACGGCAGGGGATCCGGTGCTGGTTTTTGTGCTCACAGTCTGTGAGGTCTGAGTGGGGCGTGAACAGCACCTGCTATATAAGGCCTCTTCTCAGGTTAAGCAGATGCTGCTGAATCTTTGTTGGTTAGTTAGTTCCTGAAAGTTAGCCAGTACTGTGTAGCTTTGTATTTGTTGTTGCTTACTGCATATAGGCCTTGGGATTTGGTACTACACTCTGCCAATCCAGACCTAGCAGTAAGACTGGAGTCAGTCGTTTAACTTGCTGGGGTTCTTTTGCTACTCTGTGAACTTAGCAAGTTTGCGGCTGTATTCTCAGACTTGCCTGCCTAAATCCTGTCTCACTGTGCAAGGTGTTCAGGTGTCAGTTTAGTGGCAGTAAGCTGAACCTGTGCACTGCAAGTGAGGATTAGGATTGTGGAGACTCTCCTTGTGTCTATCATTCCATCTCTGACCAAGGAGTTTACTGCCACACCCGTTGGTAACCCTTTAGGGTTTTGCTGTTGCCCTTAGCAACAGCATTTCGGGTTCTCTACGTATTAAAACACAACATCTTGCTTTTTCCATCTGAGCATTCTTAATACTAGGGAGACACCCAGTTTCTTAGCCTCTGGGCTTCTCTGTTCACTTTGTGTTTATTTTGTTACCCTATCACCTTCTGTGTACGTAATGTCATATTCCCCAGTCTGTCTGTGAGTTCATTTGTTTTGCATCCCTATCTGTTCAGACACCAGTACATTCCTGCAGGCACTGGTGTGCATAACAGTTCAGACACCAGTACATTCCTGCAGGCACTGGTGTGCATAACAATACTGTAGTTTGAACGACCACCTCAGAAAAACCCTTGGCCCTCAGGATGGAAGCTTCAAGAGCCATGCCGTCAAAGCCAGATAAGCCAGGTCCTGGTAAACACAATGGCACTGAACGAGGAGGTCTGGTCGTTGTGGAAGTAGAAGGGGATGATCTAGTGAGAGGCCCTGTAGATCGGAGAACCAGTGTCATCTGGGCCATGCTGGTGCGATCAGAAGTAGGTTTCCTCCTTCTTGCTTGAACTTCTGTATTACTCTGGGCAGGAGTGACACCGGAGGGAACACATACGGCAGCCGAAAGTTCCATGGGATTGACAGAGCATCCACGAACGCTGCCTGAGGATCCCTTGTTCTTGCTCCGAAGACTGGAACCTTGTGATTGTGTCGAGACGCCATCAGGTCAACATCTGGAAGGCCCCACTTGTCCACGAGAAGTTGAAACACCTCTGGATGGAGGCTCCATCCTCCGGTGTGTACGTCCTGATGACTGAGAAAGTCCGCTTCCCAGTTTAGGACCCCCGGAATGAACACTGCGGGTATGGCCGGCAGATGGCGTTCTGCCCACTGAAGAATCCTTGATACTTCCCTCATTGCCATGCGGCTTCGAGTGTCGTCTTGATGATTTATGTATGCCACCGTGGTGGTGTTGTCCGATTGTACTTGCACAGGTCTGTTCTGTACTAGATGATGGGCCATTGTCAATGCATTGAACACTGCCCACAGTTCCAGAATATTTATCGGGAGTAGAGATTCCTCCTTGGTCCACCGACCCTGAAGAGAGATTTGTTCCAACACCGCGCCCCAACACCGCGCCCCAACCTCTCAGACTGGCATCCGTCGTCAGCAGGACCCAGTTGGATATCCAGAAGGAACAGCCCCTGCTCAATCGTTGGTCCTGAAGCCACCAGCTCAGTGACAGGCGGACCTCCGGAGACAAGGAGATCATGTGAGATCTGATTCGGTGAGGCAGGTCATGCCACTTGGTCAGAATTAACTTCTGCAGAGGGCGAGAATGGAATTGAGCATACTCCACCATGTCGAAAGCCGACACCATGAGACCTAGCACTTGCATTGCCGAATGTATCAACACTTGCGGATGAGATAGGAAGCATCAAATCCTGTCCTGAAGCTTCAGGACTTTCTCCTGAGACAAGAACAACCGTTGGTTGTGAGTATCCAATAACGCTCCCAGGTGTACCATGGTCCGAGCAGGAACCAGGGATGATTTCTTCCAGTTGATCAGCCACCTGTGGGCTGTCATGAACTGGACCGTCAGATGTAGATGACACAGGAGAAGTTCTGGGGAATTTGCCAGTATCAACAGATCATCCAAGTACGGCAGGATCCTGACCCCTTGACGGCGGAGTGTAGCCGTCATGACCGCCATTACATTGGTGAAAACTCGTGGAGCCGTCGTCAAACCAAAGGGTAACGCCCGAAATTGGTAATGAAGATTGCCCACCGCAAACCTGTGGTACTGCTGATGAGACACTGCAATAGGAATATGCAGGTAGGAACGAATAGGTGCAGTATCAGGTGTGCGCAGTAAAATCAAAGCAAGCTGCCCAGACACCCTGTTCAATGAGGGGAAGAAAACATCAATTCCCAATGATACAAGAGGGTAAAACAAGGCGAGCTGGGTGTCACTGGCGCTTGATCGATAGGATGTGAATACTGTTTCCAACAACCAATTGTCACCACAAAACCCCTTAGATTGTGTTTTATCACTGAATGGCGGGTGTTACCATGTGGTGGAAAGGTATATAAAAAATGGCAATTATATGACAATGTAAACCCAAAGGATTACAAATTTATTCACAAACATAAATAGATAAAAATGGATAAAAATACATGACTGGTAAAAGTGCAACTGAATACTTCCATAAAGTGGCTGGTGCTTAGTATTAACAGGAAAGAAGCTCTCACCCTCTCCCTGTATTGCGGTGGGCTAGCTTAAGAAATAAGCTGGTGTGGTCCTAGGCTGAAATAGCCAAGCACCACCGCAAACAGTTTTTCAGCATCAGATCCCCTTCAGTCCACATGTATCAGTCCTCAGTCCAAGACAACGCGTTTCGGTTCCCAAGAACCTTTCTCAAGAATTGGATGAGGATAACTGTCCTGTGCCTTCTTTTATACCTGGTAAAATTATCAAATCAATTGAATAATTGATCATGACGTCACTTCCGGTTCCCGTCCACGGAAGTGACTTCGATGCGTTCCAAACTCTCTGGTCCTCTGTTCCCTATGTCTTTTCCCTAAAGATCACACATTCCCTTATTCAAATCGCTAGCTCAATTCCTTCTTCTTGTTTTACAGTGTTAATCGTATATATCTCCGTCGGGCTCCGTGATTTCCGCTATTTTTGGACAAAAACCATGAATCATAAAACAATTTTTCCATAATTTCATAAAAATCCATTAAAAAATATATAATATAATATATTGTAAAAATTTCCATGGATATGTGAAATTTCAATCTAAAAACCATTTTAACTCGAAATCAACATTATGCCCCTTTGGTTTGAGAGTGTCCAAATTAAAAATCCACTTCATTTCACATTGTGCGAGTCTTTTCTCCAAATTTTTGTTTTTCCAGTTAGGTTTGACTTGCTGTAGTCCCAGAAATCTTTTTATGTGTCCCTCACATTTATTGTGTTTACTTCTGAAGTGATCTGACAAGGGATGACTCTCTAATCCCTTTCTGATATTATATATATGCTCAGCAGCCCTTGTTTTTAAAGGGCGCGATGTCTTCCCTATATATAGCAGTCCACATTGGCATTCTAACAGATACACAATGTTCCGGGAGTGACAGGTGATAAAGTCGTTAATTTTGTATTTAGAGCCATTCACTTCGAATTCGGTGATTTTGCGTGGTATATCCTTTTTACTTGTGGTGCGACACATGAGGCAAGCCCCGCACCGATGGAATCCCTTATTACAGCTTCTCACTCCCATATTTTCTGTTAGGCTGCTCTGTACCAGTTGGTCCTTGAGTGATTTGGCTTTCTTGTAGATGAATACCGGTTTCTTCGGCAGGTGTTCACCCAGCACCGGGTCATCTTTTAATATACGCCAATTCTCTCTGAAGATATGTTCAATTTTCTTGTGGTACCCACCATATCGGGTAATGAAGGCCCATTGATATGGATTATCCCTCTGTTTCACTTTTTCTTTTTCCACTAGAAGATCTTTTCTGTCAATTTTCTTGACCTTCTCTCTGGCTTTTTCCAGGACTGTTTCCTCATATCCCTTCTCACGGAACCTGCTGGTCATTTCGTTCATCTGTTGTTCTAAGATGTCACTATTCGTGCAGTTTCTTTTTAGTCTTTTGTATTGCCCGACGGGAATGTTCTCTAGCCATCTGAAATGATGTTCACTATTTATATTCAAATAAGCATTTGAATCCGTCGGTTTACGATGGGTTTTGGTACAAATCTGGTTGTTCTCTATGTATATACTGAGATCCAGGAAGGATAGTTCCTCTTTACTCTGAGTATATGTGAGAACAATGTTGAACTGATTCTGATTGAGCATGGTATGAAATTCTTGGAGGGATCCTTCACTTCCCTTCCAGATCGTAAAAATATCATCAATGAACCGCCACCAGCAAACCAGGCCCGCCCCTAGTTCTCTCAGAGGGTCCACTGTGGAGGCTTCCCAGTAGGCCATGTAGAGGTTGGCATAACTAGGGGCGAACCTGGTGCCCATGGCGGTTCCCCTGATCTGTAAATAGTAGGTCCCCTGGAAGTAGAAATAATTATTTCGTAAGATCAGGTCGATCGAGTCCAAAATGAATTCCTTAGTGTTATTCTTGTACGAACTCTTATTAAGGAAAAATTCCACTGCTCGTTTTCCTTTGTCCCAATCGATGATCGTATACAATGAGCTGACGTCTGCACTCATTAGAGTGCAGTCAGAGCCCCAATGGACCTGGTCCAGTTTTCTGAGGACATCTCCTGTGTCTTTGAGAAAAGCCAGAGTATTGGCGACTAGTGGTTGTAGGAAGGAATCCACCACCGCGGACAAATTAGATGTAACACTATTGGTGCCCGTGATAATTGGGCGCCCTGGGGGGTTGGAAGAGTCCTTATGAACTTTAGGCAACACAAAAATGGTTGGCGTGGATGGTTCATCTATGTTAATGAAATTTTTTTCCTCCTCAGTAAGGACTCCATGAACCACGCCTTTTTGTGTTAGATCCTCTACTTTCTTGATGATATTCTGGAGAGGATCGGATTTAAGTTTTTTATATGTGTCTTTATCTCCCAATTGTCTCTCTATCTCTTTAATATAGTTTTCTATGCTCATGATCACTACTCCCCCCCCCCCCTTGTCCGCTGGTTTTACTACAATATCTTTATTTTTTTGTAGATTCTGTACCGCTTGGAATTCTTTTCTGGAAAGATTTTTCAGCTTGGTCCGAGGAATTTTCCTTAGTTCTTTAGAGACTATAGAGTTGAAGCAGTCAATACTGCCTCCCTTAACATGTTTGGGGTAAAAATGTGACTTCTTCCTAAATTTTGATTGTTCAACGGGATTTTCATCTTGAATAGTTTCTTTTCCCATAAAGAATTTTTTTAGGGAAATTTTGCGGATATATTTCTGAAGATCCACAAATAATTCAAACGGGTTCGGATCACTAGACGGTGCAAACTTCAACCCCTTTAAGAGTACACTCTGTTCCTCAGAAGTTAAAACATGAGTGCTTAGGTTGAAGATTTTACTTTGCACATTATCACATCTAGCACTACCATTAACGGCCATATCGTTTAAATGTGGCCCTTCCTTGGAGGTTATGATGGACTTAGGTCTGGGTTTTTTCTTCCACCTCTCTTTCCTCTTTTTGTGCGTGTGTTTTTAGATGTATTTATTCCCTCCTTGGGATCCAGTGTCCTCTCTCTAAAAAAGAACGACTCGATTGTGGGGTGGATACATAACCAGATCTCACATTTCCCACATTTCTATCCCTTTGTGCATATTCCAGATCACTACGTGAACCATCCCATCTCCTTGGATTGGTCCCGAACCTCCTTGTATCAATTCGTTCATTATCTATGAACGAAGATGAGGAGGTCTCTCCATATCTACTCCTTGGGGTCTTCATATATTCTTCTTCCCTGTTTCTGAACGGTCTCTTCATATGATCTCTATTCTGAGATCTAGGTATATTTTTCTGCCCCTTCGGTGGGTTTAGGTTTTCCTCCTGACTGAATCTATCCTTCCCTGTTGGTCCTGTCTGAGATTTCATGAGCTTTTTGCGCCACATAGGAGTGAACATTCCTCCTACCCCCTTCTGGTATCCCCTAGTTTTTCGTATTTTTTGTGTTTTTTGTACTGGGGATTGTGGTGAAGATACTTCTTGAGATTCTTCCGAATCTCGAAGAAGTTTCCTTCTCTTTCTTATCTTTAATTCCCTAGTTTCTTTTTCTAATTTCTCTACAATGGCCTTTTCTTTCTCCTTTACCTCTTTAGTGGCCAAAAATGGATCTACCAGGATCTTTAGAGATTCAATGTCTTTATTCACCTCTATAATGTTATTACTCCTCTCTTTTATAATTAGTTCCATCAAGGAAAAACTACACTGGTTGAGGATTTTTTCCCATTCTATGACAAACCCCTCACTGTCATTAGTGAAAGAGGATTTTTTAATGATTTTTAAACCTTTTGGGATTAGGTGGTGCGCTAGATAATATTCTAGCGTGGTCACTTCCCACCAAATCCTGTTCTCCTTAACCATTAGTTTCTCCAATTTATTCAAAATGGTGGTGATGTCTTCATCCTCCACATTAGAATCCACAATAGGTTCCTCAAAGAATCCTTTGGATAGATTCTTCCTTGTTTCTCTGAAATTAAACATCCCTGCTGCAGACTGATACGTGCAGATGTTTTCAAGAAATTGATACAAACTGGAACGAATAGGTGCAGTATCAGGTGTGCGCAGTAAAATCAAAGCAAGCTGCCCAGACACCCTGTTCAATGAGGGGAAGAAAACATCAATTCCCAATGATACAAGAGGGTAAAACAAGGCGAGCTGGGTGTCACTGGCGCTTGATCGATAGGATGTGAATACTGTTTCCAACAACAAATGTCACCACAAAACCCCTTAGATTGTGTTTTATCACTGAATGGCGGGTGTTACCATGTGGTGGAAAGGTATATAAAAAATGGCAATTATATGACAATGTAAACCCAAAGGATTACAAATTTATTCACAAACATAAATAGATAAAAATGGATAAAAATACATGACTGGTAAAAGTGCAACTGAATACTTCCATAAAGTGGCTGGTGCTTAGTATTAACAGGAAAGAAGCTCTCACCCTCTCCCTGTATTGCGGTGGGCTAGCTTAAGAAATAAGCTGGTGTGGTCCTAGGCTGAAATAGCCAAGCACCACCGCAAACAGTTTTTCAGCATCAGATCCCCTTCAGTCCACATGTATCAGTCCTCAGTCCAAGACAACGCGTTTCGGTTCCCAAGAACCTTTCTCAAGAATTGGATGAGGATAACTGTCCTGTGCCTTCTTTTATACCTGGTAAAATTATCAAATCAATTGAATAATTGATCATGACGTCACTTCCGGTTCCCGTCCACGGAAGTGACTTCGATGCGTTCCAAACTCTCTGGTCCTCTGTTCCCTATGTCTTTTCCCTAAAGATCACACATTCCCTTATTCAAATCGCTAGCTCAATTCCTTCTTCTTGTTTTACAGTGTTAATCGTATATATCTCCGTCGGGCTCCGTGATTTCCGCTATTTCCAGCCGGAAGTCACGTGTGCTGTTACCCCTGACTTCTGGTGATGTGCGTTCCAAAGATCAACCGGAAGTGGCCGGCTTGCGGTGCATACGCTCTGAACGTTCTCACGAGATCTCATATGTTCATTACAGAGCGCTGCTTCTTCTTACGCCATTTTACTCAAGGGATCCAATACTCTCATACATATGGAGCCGCCGGGAACACCCACTCCCCACCTCTCTTCGTGGTACTTCGTATTCCCAGCTAGTCCATCCCTATTACCAGGGTGGGGTCCCTTATTTGCTCCATGTTTAAACATATGCAGAGTTGGTGACATAAAAAAGATGAGATAAAAGAGAGAATAATTAGTAAAGTTAATATAAGGATGTAAAAACCTGATAGTACCCATCCAAAAACCATACACAATATGAGAAAAATTAACATTTACATATTGGAGGCAATATGAAACAAAGAAAGAGCAGACCTCTTTCATTATGGACAAAAACCATGAATCATAAAACAATTTTTCCATAATTTCATAAAAATCCATTAAAAAATATATAATATAATATATTGTAAAAATTTCCATGGATATGTGAAATTTCAATCTAAAAACCATTTTAACTCGAAATCAACATTATGCCTCTTTGGTTTGAGAGTGTCCAAATTAAAAATCCACTTCATTTCACATTGTGCGAGTCTTTTCTCCAAATTTTTGTTTTTCCAGTTAGGTTTGACTTGCTGTAGTCCCAGAAATCTTTTTATGTGTCCCTCACATTTATTGTGTTCACTTCTGAAGTGATCTGACAAGGGATGACTCTCTAATCCCTTTCTGATATTATATATATGCTCAGCAGCCCTTGTTTTTAAAGGGCGCGATGTCTTCCCTATATATAGCAGTCCACATTGGCATTCTAACAGATACACAATGTTCCGGGAGTGACAGGTGATAAAGTCGTTAATTTTGTATTTAGAGCCATTCACTTCGAATTCGGTGATTTTGCGTGGTATATCCTTTTTACTTGTGGTGCGACACATGAGGCAAGCCCCGCACCGATGGAATCCCTTATTACAGCTTCTCACTCCCATATTTTCTGTTTGGCTGCTCTGTACCAGTTGGTCCTTGAGTGATTTGGCTTTCTTGTAGATGAATACCGGTTTCTTCGGCAGGTGTTCACCCAGCACTGGGTCATCTTTTAATATACGCCAATTCTCTCTGAAGATATGTTCAATTTTCTTGCGGTACCCACCATATCGGGTAATGAAGGCCCATTGATATGGATTATCCCTCTGTTTCACTTTTTCTTTTTCCACTAGAAGATCTTTTCTGTCAATTTTCTTGACCTTCTCTCTGGCTTTTTCCAGGACTGTTTCCTCATATCCCTTCTCACGGAACCTGCTGGTCATTTCGTTCATCTGTTGTTCTAAGATGTCACTATTCGTGCAGTTTCTTTTTAGTCTTTTGTATTGCCCGACGGGAATGTTCTCTAGCCATCTGAAATGATGTTCACTATTTATATTCAAATAAGCATTTGAATCCGTCGGTTTACGATGGGTTTTGGTACAAATCTGGTTGTTCTCTATGTATATACTGAGATCCAGGAAGGATAGTTCCTCTTTACTCTGAGTATATGTGAGAACAATGTTGAACTGATTCTGATTGAGCATGGTATGAAATTCTTGGAGGGATCCTTCACTTCCCTTCCAGATCGTAAAAATATCATCAATGAACCGCCACCAGCAAACCAGGCCCGCCCCTAGTTCTCTCAGAGGGTCCACTGTGGAGGCTTCCCAGTAGGCCATGTAGAGGTTGGCATAACTAGGGGCGAACCTGGTGCCCATGGCGGTTCCCCTGATCTGTAAATAGTAGGTCCCCTGGAAGTAGAAATAATTATTTCGTAAGATCAGGTCGATCGAGTCCAAAATGAATTCCTTAGTGTTATTCTTGTACGAACTCTTATTAAGGAAAAATTCCACTGCTCGTTTTCCTTTGTCCCAATCGATGATCGTATACAATGAGCTGACGTCTGCACTCATTAGAGTGCAGTCGGAGCTCCAATGGACCTGGTCCAGTTTTCTGAGGACATCTCCTGTGTCTTTGAGAAAAGCCAGAGTATTGGCGACTAGTGGTTGTAGGAAGGAATCCACCACCGCGGACAAATTAGATGTAACACTATTGGTGCCCGTGATAATTGGGCGCCCTGGGGGGTTGGAAGAGTCCTTATGAACTTTAGGCAACACATAAATGGTTGGCGTGGATGGTTCATCTATGTTAATTAAATTTTTTTCCTCCTCAGTAAGGACTCCATGAACCACGCCTTTTTGTGTTAGATCCTCTACTTTCTTGATGATATTCTGGAGAGGATCGGATTTAAGTTTTTTATATGTGTCTTTATCTCCCAATTGTCTCTCTATCTCTTTAATATAGTTTTCTATGCTCATGATCACTACTCCCCCCCCCCCCCCCTTGTCCGCTGGTTTTACTACAATATCTTTATTTTTTTGTAGATTCTGTACCGCTTGGAATTCTTTTCTGGAAAGATTTTTCTGCTTGGTCCGAGGAATTTTCCTTAGTTCTTTAGAGACTATAGAGTTGAAGCAGTCAATACTGCCTCCCTTAATATGTTTGGGGTAAAAATGTGACTTCTTCCTAAATTTTGATTGTTCAACGGGATTTTCATCTTGAATAGTTTCTTTTCCCATAAAGAATTTTTTTAGGGAAATTTTGCGGATATATTTCTGAAGATCCACAAATAATTCAAACGGGTTCGGATCACTAGACGGTGCAAACTTCAACCCCTTTAAGAGTACACTCTGTTCCTCAGAAGTTAAAACATGAGTGCTTAGGTTGAAGATTTTACTTTGCACATTATCACATCTAGCACTACCATTAACGGCCATATCGTTTAAATGTGGCCCTTCCTTGGAGGTTATGATGGACTTAGGTCTGGGTTTTTTTCTTCCACCTCTCTTTCCTCTTTTTGTGCGTGTGTTTTTAGATGTATTTATTCCCTCCTTGGGATCCAGTGTCCTCTCTCTAAAAAAGAACGACTCGATTGTGGGGTGGATACATAACCAGATCTCACATTTCCCACATTTCTATGCCTTTGTGCATATTCCAGATCACTACGTGAACCATCCCATCTCCTTGGATTGGTCCCGAACCTCCTTGTATCAATTCGTTCATTATCTATGAACGAAGATGAGGAGGTCTCTCCATATCTACTCCTTGGGGTCTTCATATATTCTTCTTCCCTGTTTCTGAACGGTCTCTTCATATGATCTCTATTCTGAGATCTAGGTATATTTTTCTGCCCCCTCGGTGGGTTTAGGTTTTCCTCCTGACTGAATCTATCCTTCCCTGTTGGTCCTGTCTGAGATTTCATGAGCTTTTTGCGCCACATAGGAGTGAACTTTCCTCCTACCCCCTTCTGGTATCCCCTAGTTTTTTGTATTTTTTGTGTTTTTTGTACTGGGGATTGTGGTGAAGATACTTCTTGAGATTCTTCCGAATCTCGAAGAAGTTTCCTTCTCTTTCTTATCTTTAATTCCCTAGTTTCTTTTTCTAATTTCTCTACAATGGCCTTTTCTTTCTCCTTTACCTCTTTAGTGGCCAAAAATGGATCTACCAGGATCTTTAGAGATTCAATGTCTTTATTCACCTCTATAATGTTATTACTCCTCTCTTTTATAATTAGTTCCATCAAGGAAAAACTACACTGGTTGAGGATTTTTTCCCATTCTATGACAAACCCCTCACTGTCATTAGTGAAAGAGGATTTTTTAATGATTTTTAAACCTTTTGGGATTAGGTGGTGCGCTAGATAATATTCTAGCGTGGTCACTTCCCACCAAATCCTGTTCTCCTTAACCATTAGTTTCTCCAATTTATTCAAAATGGTGGTGATGTCTTCATCCTCCACATTAGAATCCACAATAGGTTCCTCAAAGAATCCTTTGGATAGATTCTTCCTTGTTTCTCTGAAATTAAACATCCCTGCTGCAGACTGATACGTGCAGATGTTTTCAAGAAATTGATACAAACTGGAACGAATAGGTGCAGTATCAGGTGTGCGCAGTAAAATCAAAGCAAGCTGCCCAGACACCCTGTTCAATGAGGGGAAGAAAACATCAATTCCCAATGATACAAGAGGGTAAAACAAGGCGAGCTGGGTGTCACTGGCGCTTGATCGATAGGATGTGAATACTGTTTCCAACAACAATTGTCACCACAAAACCCCTTAGATTGTGTTTTATCACTGAATGGCGGGTGTTACCATGTGGTGGAAAGGTATATAAAAAATGGCAATTATATGACAATGTAAACCCAAAGGATTACAAATTTATTCACAAACATAAATAGATAAAAATGGATAAAAATACATGACTGGTAAAAGTGCAACTGAATACTTCCATAAAGTGGCTGGTGCTTAGTATTAACAGGAAAGAAGCTCTCACCCTCTCCCTGTATTGTGGTGGGCTAGCTTAAGAAATAAGCTGGTGTGGTCCTAGGCTGAAATAGCCAAGCACCACCGCAAACAGTTTTTCAGCATCAGATCCCCTTCAGTCCACATGTATCAGTCCTCAGTCCAAGACAACGCGTTTCGGTTCCCAAGAACCTTTCTCAAGAATTGGATGAGGATAATTGTCCTGTGCCTTCTTTTATACCTGGTAAAATGATCAAATCAATTGAATAATTGATCATGACGTCACTTCCGGTTCCCGTCCACGGAAGTGACTTCGATGCGTTCCAAACTCTCTGGTCCTCTGTTCCCTATGTCTTTTCCCTAAAGATCACACATTCCCTTATTCAAATCGCTAGCTCAATTCCTTCTTCTTGTTTTACAGTGTTAATCGTATATATCTCCGTCGGGCTCCGTGATTTCCGCTATTTCCAGCCGGAAGTCACGTGTGCTGTTACCCCTGACTTCCGGTGATGTGCGTTCCAAAGATCAACCGGAAGTGGCCGGCGTGCGGTGCATACGCTCTGAACGTTCTCACGAGATCTCATATGTTCATTACAGAGCGCTGCTTCTTCTTACGCCATTTTACTCAAGGGATCCAATACTCTCATACATATGGAGCCGCCGGGAACACCCACTCCCCACCTCTCTTCGTGGTACTTCGTATTCCCAGCTAGTCCATCCCTATTACCAGGGTGGGGTCCCTTATTTGCTCCATGTTTAAACATATGCAGAGTCGGTGACATAAAAAAGATGAGATAAAAGAGAGAATAATAAGTTGGAAACAGTATTCACATCCTATCGATCAAGCGCCAGTGACACCCAGCTCGCCTTGTTTTACCCTCTTGTAGGAATATGCAGGTAGGCACCCTGTATGTCCAGGGAGACCATATAGTCCCCAGGCTCCAAGGCCAGAACAAAAGACCACAGAGTTTCTATACGAAACTTGGAGACCTGCACATACTTGTTCAAGGACTTCAGATTGAGAATGGGCCTCGAGGACCCGTTCGTTTTCGGGACTAGAAACAGTGGTGAATAGTACCCCTTGCCTCTCTGAGCCAGAGGCACTTGTACTACCACTCCTGTGGTCAGCAGGGAATGTACCACCGAATGCAGAGTGCGTGCCTTTGTCGGGTTCAGAGGAACATCTGTCAGGCAAAATCGATGAGGGGGACGTTTCTTGAAGGGTACGGCGTAACCTCGAGTGACGACTTCCCTTACCCAGGCATCGGAAGTGGTCTTCAACCATTCCTGGGCAAAACTTAGAAGTCAGCCCCCCACCCCGGGATCCCCCAGGCTTGTCAGTTTTGGAAGCAGGCTGACGGGCAGCCCAGGCTCGCTTCGGTCTGGGCTTGGCAGGTCTGGAAGCATGAGCTTGCTTTGGGTACACCTGACCTTTTGCTTTACCTGGAGGACGAAAGGGCCGAGGGAAAGTACTTTTATCCTTTTGCATGGAAGGAGCCGTACTAGGTAGGCAAGCTGTTTTAGCAGTAGCCAGATCAGCCACAATCTTATTGAGGTCTTCTCCAAAGAGAATGTCTCCTTTGAAAGGAAGCACCTCCAGGGTTTTCTTGGAATCCATATCCACCGACCACAATTTCAACCAAAGGATACGTCTGGCCAAGACGGATGTAGTAGCAGCCTTGGCCGCCAGCACCCATGCATTGGAGGCCGCCTCCTTAAGGTATAGAGAAGCCGTGGTAATATATGAGACACATTGTCAAGCATGCTCAGAAGCATTAGAAGGCAGCTCCGCCTCTAGCTCCTGAGCCCACGCCTCAACAGCTTCAGCTGCAATGGTTGGCCTATGCACAGCCCCCGTTAGGGTGTAAATCGCTTTCAAACAACTCTGCACACGTCTATCCGTCTGTTCCTTCAGAGAGGTGACGGTAGTTACTGGCAGAGCAGAGGAAACTACCATGCACACCACATGAGAATCTACAGGCGGAAGAGTTTCCCAATTTTTACATAGCTTGCAGAGAGAGGATAGCGAGCCAACAGCCACTTATTTGGTGTGAATTTTGTCCCCGGATTTTCCCAGGATTCCTGACGTATGTCAGCCAGGTGTTGAGAATGAAGTAAAACTTGTTTAACCACCTTCTTACGTTTCAATCTGTCCGGCTTTTTAGAGACAGCCTCAGGCTCAGGATCATCAGAAACCTGAAGAATGAGCCTAATTGCCTCAATCAAATCAGGGACATCCACCAATGACTTCCCTTCCCCATCAGAAGCATCTGAGTCAGTGTCTGTGGGATCAGTATATGCACCGTCCTCCTCAGAGGACGTGTCTGGGATAGCAGTGGATTGTAAGGAGGTAATGGCCCGTTTAGAAGACGTCTTAGTCTCAGGCGGGCAAGAGTGACACTTAGATTTAGTCAGTGACCGGTCCAATTGCTGTAACTGAGTGGAGATTTGATCTGCCCATGGCGGATTAATAGCAGGGACCATAAACTGCTGCATTGGCACAGGTGGTCCCACAGGAGGTGCCAATTTAGTTACAAGCGTGTTTAACAGCATGGAAAAGGTAGCCCAAGGTGGGTCATTTGTTGCCCCCGGTGCTACAGACCCACTGGGGGGGTAAGGAACCCCCTGAACCTGAACTCTCTGCTGCCAAATTTTCCACCAAAATGTCTGTGGCATCACCACCACGTAATGTGGGAGAAGCCCCAGCTCCATTGCCACGTGTAGCTGACATAACAGTAAGCACAATATTGGGCAACCTGGTACAATTCGTAGCAGCGATATACCTAGCAAGAACTCCCAGTGAAGTGTGACTTCCTGTCAGCACAAACCAGGAATCCAAGAGGTATATGGTGACTATACATCACAAAGAAAAATACACAGCAAGTATATCTTGTGAAAAACGCCTACAGTTGTGCTCATAAGTTTACATACCCTAGCAGAATTTGTGATTTTCTGGCCATTTGTCAGAGAATATGAATGATAACTCACAAACTTTTCTTTCACTCATGGTTAGTGGTTGGGTGAAGCCATTTATTGTCAAACAACTGTGTTTACTCTTTTTAAATCATAATGACAACAGAAACTACCCAAATGACCCTGATCAAAAGTTTACATACCCTGGAGATTTTGGCCTGATAACATGCACATAAGTTGACACAAATGGGTTTGAATGGCTACTAAAGGTAACCATCCTCACCTGTGATCTGTTTGCTTGTAATCAGTGTGTGTGTATAAAAGGTCAGTGAGTTTCTGGACTCCTGAAAGACCCTTGCATCTTTCATCCAGTGCTGCACTGACGTGTCTGGAGTCACGGGGAAAGCAAAAGAATTGTCAAAGGATCTGCGGGAAAAGGTAATTGAACTATATAAAACAGGAAAGGGATATAAAAATATATGCATGCAATTGAGAATGCCAATCAGCAGTGTTCAAACTCTAATTAATAAGTGGGGACTTCCGGTTCCGGCGTTGCATGGAGTGACATGCGGCTCGTGTAGCTCCGGTGCCTGCCGCCACTAACAGCCCCATATCGCCCGTTCTGGGCGTCCACTGAGCAGCCTGCCATACTCGCTCTGCCCCTGCAGCTCCGGCCACCCTGTATGGACCGTTTCCTGGCCCCTGCGATGCAGGGAAAGAACTCCCGCGCCAGGTCCGTGGCCCGCGGCTCAGCTTCTAAAATGGCCGCCGCAGCCTCCCTAGTCGCCGGAGCTCACCCGGCAGCTGCACCCGCTGCTCCTAGGGCCCTTGTCCCCTCCAGCTCTCCTGCCCTGGTGGGCTCCACGGCTGCTGGGACCCCATCGCCCTCAGATACCTGGGCATCCATTATCTTATGCTGACATTGTCAGGGCAGTAAAAGAAACTGTTCAGCCTTTATTCCAGGAACAAGCACAGTTGCATGCTGCTGCACTACAGCAGGCTGCCTTGGATATCAAAAGTCAGTACAAACAGCTGTCTAAACGTGTTTTACAAGTGGGAGGGGAAAATTAGCTAAGCGCTCAGTGAGTGGTGGTGTATAGATGATTATCAGCAGCAGCTTGGGAAGGGAATGCCAATCCCCAAAAGCACACTTAGATAGAAAAAATTACCAAGTTGCGCTAGACAATCAAATAAAAAAGCATTTATTTTAATGCATAAAATGTATTATGATAACAACAATTCTCCCGGGAGTACAATACACACTTTAGAATGACATCTCTATAACTGTAGACCTACTGCTAATTTTATAACAGAAGTACAAATTAGTACTATTCCAGAGCTTATGACCCCAGGGATATCACTTTAAATAGAATATTACCAACAGAAATGAATATTATCTGTTAAAAGAAAAAAGAAAAAGTCTGTGTTGACATACATAAACTCACTTGGTTCACATGAATACCGAACAGTCCTGATCATAGATATAATTGGTAAACCACTGGCCGCTGTGACAAGGGGGAGAGCCCGGAGCAATGTTGCTGCGGTCAGCCGCTGGCTCCTGCACGGGGAGTGGAAAGCCGTACCTGAAGTGACCGCCGGACTGGATGAAATGCGGCTGTGTATAGCTGACACGCGGCTGCAGTATCCGGACGGTTGGCTGTTACCTTGCGTGGTACAATGTATGGGCTCTCAACAGCAGGCGGCTGACCTGTGCTCCCACGGGCAGCTCCGATTGAGCCTCCCTGCAATTGCCAGTGTGTATAGAAGATGGATGAACACTCAGGCGGCGGCTGGTCCACTGATTACGGTCCATCCTTCAGGTACGGATTTCCACTCCCCGTGCAGGAGCCAGCGGCTGACCGCAGCAACATTGCTCCGGGCTCTCCCCCTTGTCACAGCGGCCAGTGGTTTACCAATTATGCATTTGCTCACAGCATCAACTACATAAGTTTCTATTTTATGTTATAAAAGTCCGGTCTACTACAGGATCATTGGATTAAGCTCACAGTTATCTATGATCAGGACTGTTCGGTATTCATGTGGACCAAGTGAGTTTATGTATGTCAACACAGACTTTTTATTTTTTATTTTAACAGATAATATTCATTTCTGTTGATAATATTCTATTTAAAGTGATATCCCTGGGGTCATAAGCTCTGGAATAGTACTAATTTGTACTTCTGTTATAAAATTAGCAGTAGGTCTACAGTTATAGAGATGTCATTCTAAAGTGTGTATTGTACTCCCGGGAGAATTGTTGTTATCATAATACATTTTATGCATTAAAATAAATGCTTTTTTATTTGATTGTCTAGCGCAACTTGGTAATTTTTTCTATCTAAGTGTTTTACAAGTGGAACATACTGCTGGTGAGAATTTACAACAAATTGCCGAACTTTCTGACATCTCTGCTAAACTGCAAATCTGAAAACCTGGTATGGTCAAAGATTGACGACCTGGAAAATAGGTCGCACCCCAATAACCTTCGGCTTATTGGGCTTCCGGAGACGGTTAAGGGACAGGCTCTTTATCATTTCCTCCGACATACTCTTCCTGATCTTCTAGGAATACAAGATGTCTGCTCGGACCTAGTGGTGGAACGTGCACATAGGACGGGCCCCACCCGCCCCTCCTCCACTTCATCACGACCGCGTGCTGTGCTGTTTCGGTGTCTCAACTTTCTCCATAAATAAGCTCTCTGGTCGGCTTCCCGTCGTGTACGGGATCTTTTTTGGGAAGATGCCAAATTGTTACTCTTTCAGGATTTTTCTCCGGAGCTCACCAGACTTCGTAAGGCATTCTCACCTATCTGCTCTAAATTGGTCCAGGAGGGCCGAAAATTTGCACTACTCTACCCTGCGCGCTTGAAGATCTTTGACGGCACTTCCTTTAAAGATTTTCATACCCCGGAGGATGCTGCTGCTTATCTGTCGGAGGCCGCTAACATCTGATCCGTCGCTGAAATAGCCGTGCTCTCCTGAATCTGATCTGGGACTCTCCTCATCCCTTGTTGCTCTGTTGCTGTTTTATATATTACATATTTCTCTCTCCCTAACCTTGTGGACTATGTGATCCTCTGTCGGTCTATTTGGACTTTGTCAGGAATCGGCGGTCAGCTGCGTCTCACCTACCAGCGCGCTGGTGTGCGGGCCTCCGGAGGTCATGGCCCCAGTCGCAGCTGTATGGATGCGCTGACCGCGAGCGTCATCTCCCGTGTCGCTAAGTGCCCCTGAGTCTGGTCCTGCGTTTGTGTTCCGCTGTGTGCCGGCATCCGGTCCGTGTGGATGCTGCTATGATTCCTGCTTCTAATCCAGCCCTGAGTTTCCAGCCAGAACACTGCGACCAATCACTGCAGAGCAAGGGGTATAAGTTCCTGTCCGGGGCTCACTCTCATCGCCTCGGACAATGAGTCACATACCCTGTGTCTAGTTCTCCCAGTTTCTGCATTCCTGTTTCCAGCGATCCCCTGTGGATACCTCATTTGTTCCAGCTTCCATTTCTACAGTTCTCCTGTTACTCCGGACTTCAGCTACATCCAGCTTCAAACCCATCAGCAGTAAGAGACTCTCCTCAGGTGTTCTTTCTCATTACTTACCTGTGCACTAATTGTCAGCATACCATCTGTGCAACTCAGCCGCATAACATCTACTGGCTTAGAGACTGTCTCCTGCTTTAGCCTTAGTGTGGCTATATGGACTTGTGTTTTACAGAGACTGTGACTTATTCATATATTCCGGAGTTCTGCTTTCCTAATCATTATCAGTTTACCCTGTGTTACTCAGAGACTGTGTATTTCCAAATACTACTGGAGTTCTGTTATTTCACCTGCATTCATTATCAAGTTATTTACGTTCTACTGCAAGAGACTTTTATGTTATTTGGATTCAGTTACCTGTCATAGTTTTCTACATTACCGGTTTCCATTGTATTCAGTATTATACCATCTGCTTTGCATTAATAAATATCAGCGCTTATGCGCAGGACTTTTATATTGCCTCCCCGCTTTATACATCGCACCAACACTGACCCACTAGCGCCCCTGCCGGGGACAGATAAAACCAGAGACCTGACAGTTTGTCCGAGGCCCATGGACCCGGACGGTGGTCAGAGTGTGGGGTCAGGGACACTCCAAGGCTTAGTGTCATGACTAGATGGTCAAGAGGCTGCGCAACAGCAGATTATACAATACCTGCAGGAAATGTCTTCTCGTTTAGATACTCTGCAACAGTCATTACCAACTTCAGCTCCTCCAGTGTCCTCATCAGTTTCTGCTCCTGTTCCTAGTTCCATAGTTTCTAGCTCTCCAGTTGCTTCTATTCCAATGTCTCGCATCCATCTTCCTACACCAAGTAAATTTGATGGTAATCCTAAAATGTGTCATGGATTTTGGAATCAATGCGAAGTCCACTTTGAATTGCAACCACAGAACTTTCCAACACCTAGAGCAAAGGTTGCATATATTGTCTCTCTGTTAGCTGGTTCTGCTCTGAATTGGGTCTCTCCGCTGTGGGAGCAACAGGGCCGGCCATAGGCATAGGCAAACTAGGCAATTGCCTAGGGCATTTGATATGCCTAGTGGCATCAGCAGCTTCTGCTGATTAAAATGATATGCAGCATGCCTATATTGTGTAGCATTTCATATGCCGATACAGCCACAGTCTCACACAGTGTATAGGCATGCTGAATATCATTTTAATCGGTAGAAGCGACTTGTAAATTCTAGCCACATAGCAATGCAAATAAGATGCATTTTCATTAAAAAAAAAGGTGCCCGATGTTAGCATTGAGGCAAGATTTATGATGACACATCTGTATCCAAGCAGAGGCAGAGGTCACAGTGTTAGTGGCAGTGTAAGAAGCATTATGTGTGTCATGTAAAAATGCATTAATAATGTGCAACATATGTGTAAGGGGCACTGTGTGTGTCATTATGTGTATAAGGGCATTAGTAATGTGCGGCATATAAGTAACAGGGTACTACTGTATGTCTGTCATTATGTGTATAGGGGCACTAATAACGTGCAGCAAATGTGTAGGGGGCACTATGTATGTCATTATGTGTATAAGGGCATTAATAATTTGCAGCATATGTGTAAGGGACATTATGTGTAAAAGGGCATTAATAAAGGTTGTCATAATGTGTAAGGCGCATTATATTTATAAGGACATTAATGTGTCTCATATGTGTAAGGGGCATTACTGTGTGGAATTGTGTATAAATGCATTACTAATGTGTGGCATTATGTGTATAAGGTACTCTACTATGTGGCATTGCATATAGAAAGGGCACTACTGTGTCGTCTAATGTGAATAAAGAGCAATAGGGTGTGGTGTAATGTGAATACGGAGCAATTCAGTGTGATGTAATGTGAATAAGGGGATCTATGGTGAGGAGTAACGTTTATAAGGTGAAGTGATACTACTGTGGGATGTAATATGAATTATGGACACTATCGCATGATCAAATGTGAATAAAGTTGCAGTATTGTGTGGCGTAATTGGAATTGGGGTTACTATTGTGTGGCCATGCCCCTTGCCAGCACAAACACATCCCTTTTTGGGCTGTGCGCCAAATGTGCGAACTGTTCCTTTTTAAAATATAGGAGGTAGGAACACCAAAGTGAGGGCTTCTATGGGTGAGGGGTGATGGTGCTGGGAAAGAGGTGCAAGGTCAGAGGCGGAACTAGCTGTGGTGCTAGGGGGCACCAGCCAAAATCTTGCCAAGGTCATCATATTGGTTAGGGCCGGCTCTGTGGGAGCGAGCAGATGCACTACTGAATAATTATACAGAGTTTGTTGCCGCATTCCGACGCATCTTTGACGAGCCTGGGCGTACGACTTCTGCTTCCTCAGACCTCCTTCAGATCCGCCAGGGAACACGTACTGTGGGTCAGTACGTCATTCAGTTCCAGACATTGGCATCAGAGGTGAAGTGGAACAACCAGGCATTGGTTGCCGCCTTCTGGCATGGTCTGTCTGACCGCATAAAGGATGAATTGACTACCCGAGATCTACCAGAGCAACTGGAGGCCCTAATCTCTATATGTGTCAAGTTGGATCTACGTTTACGCGAGCGAGCCTGAGAACGCTCTCGAGGTGATCTTCGCAAGCACCGAGTTATGCCTCCTGTACAGTCTCCACCTATTACTGCTGACGAACCTATGCAGGTAAACAAATTTCGTTTAACACCTGAGGAGCGGTCCAGAAGATTAAAGGGAAGACTGTGTCTCTATTGTGCTGCTGATGGTCATTTGATTGGTTCCTGCCCTGCTCGGTCGGGAAACGCCAGGTCCTAACTTGCAAAGGAGGAGTCAAGTTAGAGGCCTTGAATAAAGCTCCTTCATCTCAAGACTTATTATTGCCTGTCACTTTGGAAATGCCAGATGGACTCCAGTCTCTGTCCGCTTTAGTGGATTGTAGTGCTGCTGGGAATTTTATCACACAAGCTGCAGTGGATAGACTTTCTCTCCCAGTGTCAAAGCTGTCTCATCCGGTTTATCTTACTGCCGTAGACGGAAGCCGTATTGCTGAAGGATCAATCACTCAGCAGACCAAGTCGGTAGTTCTGGGAGTGGGCTTCCTGCATTCTGAGCTCATCAAATTCCTGGTCATACCAAAAGCTACCTATGAGATTGTACTGGGTATGCCTTGGCTTCAATTGCACAATCCACAATTTGACTGGTCTACCTTACAGTTGACAGCGTGGAGTCCCTCCTGTCTCCATTCATGCTTAGCTCAAGTGTGTCCAATAAAATCCACAAGTGTAAAACCTCAGTCTGGTCTTCCAGAGACCTATCAGGAATTCACTGACGTCTTCAGTGAGAAAGCTGCTGATGTCTTACCGCCTCATCGAGAATGGGACTGTCCCATTGATTTGGTCCCAGGGAGCAAGCCACCTAGAGGGCGAACATACCCTCTTTCAGTTCCAGAGACTCAAGCAATGAGCGAATATATAAAGGAGGATTTACAAAAAAGGGTTTATCCGTCCATCTTCTTCCCCGGTCGGTGCGGGATTCTTCTTTGTTAAGAAGAAGGATGGAGGTCTACGCCCCTGTATTGATTATCGGGGTTTAAATGACATCACGATTAAAAACAGCTACCCGTTACCTCTCATCACAGAGCTGTTTGACAGAGTCAGAGGTGCTTCCATCTTTACGAAACTGGATCTTCGTGGGGCTTACAATTTAATCAGGATTCGAAGTGGTGATAAGTGGAAAACCGCCTTCAATACTCGTGATGGCCACTACGAATATCTAGTGATGCCCTTCGGCTTGAGTAATGCCCCGGCTGTGTTTCAAAACTTTGTCAACTAAGTATTTAGAGATCTCCTGTATAAGTGTGTGGTAGTTTACCTCGATGACATCCTAATATTTTCCCGTGTTCTAGCTACTCATCGCCAACAGGTAAAAGAGGTTCTTCGACGTCTTTGACAGAATCATCTGTATGGCAAACTATCTAAATGCACGTTTGAAGCTTCTTCAATATCTTTCCTGGGATACATTATTTCCGGAACAGACCTCCAAATGGACCCAGCTAAACTAGAAGCCATAGAGAACTGGTCTCTTCCAACAACACTCAAGTCAGTTCAACGTTTTATTGGCTTCGCTAACTACTGCAGGAAGTTTATTAAGGGCTTTTCCACATTAATGGCCCCTATTACCTGCCTAACCCGAAAAGGGGGAGATCCTTCTCAATGGTCTAATGAAGCGCTGTCTGCTTTTCATAAAATAAAACAAGCTTTTATTTCAGCTCCCGTGTTACAACAGCCAGATGTCAACAAGGCCTTCATCTTGGAAGTAGACGCTTCAACGGTTGGCGTGGGCGCAGTCCTGTCCCAGGTGGGCATTGATGGTAAGACTCACCCTTGCGGGTTTTTCTCTCATAGATTCTTGCCCTCAGAAATTAACTATACCATCGGTGACCAGGAGCTGTTGGCAATCAAATTGGCCCTTGAAGAATGGAGATATCTGCTGGAGGGTGCGAGTTTCCCTATTGCCATCTATACGGATCACAAGAACCTTCTTTATTTGAAGGCAGCGCAGTGTCTAAATCCCCGACAAGCAAGGTGGGCCCTATTCTTTTCTCGTTTTGATTTTAAGTTGATGTTTAGACCTGGCTCACAAAATGTTAAGGCAGATGCATTATCTCGCTCTATGAGATCAACTGAGGAATCATCAGAACAGGCTGCTCAACCCATATTTAATCCTGTGGTGTTCGCAGCTACAGGGGTATCCCAAGTTCCACCTCCAGGCAAGATGTTTGTCTCTCCTGAGCTTCGTCCAAATCTCCTGTCCTGGGCTCATACGTCTAAATTTACTGGTCACCCTGGAGTCCTAAAAACTTTCAAGTTCCTGTCCCAAACATATTGGTGGCCTCATATGAAAGTAGATGTTCAAGAATTCATAGCTTCATGTCCCAAATGTGCTCAGCACAAAGTTCCTCGTCAGGCTCCTGCAGGCCAATTGTTACCAAATTCCATTCCCAAGCGCCCCTGGTCTCATTTATCAATGGACTTTATTTCAGATCTTCCTCCCTCTAATGGATATGATACCATCTGGGTAGTGGTTGATAGGTTTTCAAAAATGGCACATTTCATCCCACTCATGGGATTACCATCTGCTCCAAAGCTGGCACAGTTATTTCTTCATGAAATCTTTAGGTTACATGGACTTCCAACAGAAATAATATCCGACCGTGGTGTACAGTTTGTGGCAAAGTTTTGGAGGGTTCTGTGTTCTGCGCTACAGGTCAAACTTAAGTTCTATACGGCCTATCACCCTCAAACAAATGGGCAGACGGAGAGGGTAAATCAAGAGCTTGAGACCTATCTAAGACTGTATATTTCCTCTTCACAGGATAACTGGGTAGATTTATTGCCTTGGGCGGAATTTGCTCATAATTTCCGTTATCATACTTCTACAGATACAACTCCTTGTTTCGCAGTTTATGGTCAACATCCTAGAGTACCGGATTTCCAAGATTTACCCGTCATAGACGTGCCTGCAGCTGCTTCTGCTCTTCAGCGGTTCTCTCAAATTTGGAAGAAGATTCATCTATCTCTTAAAAAGGTTTCTCAGCGGTATAAAATGTTTGCTGATCGAAAGAGACGAGCAGTTCCAAGTCTAAAGCCAGGCGACAAAGTCTGGTTATCTACTCGGAATCTCCGTCTCAGAGTTCCTTCGATTAAATTTGACCCACGGTTTATTGGACCATTTTCAGTAGAAAGTGTTATTAATCCGGTGGCTTATAAATTAAAACTGCCTTCCTATTTGAAAATTCCCAACTCATTCCATATTTCTCTCCTCAGACCACTAATTCTCAATCGTTTCCAGAGAGCGCTTCCAGTAGGCCCAAAGGTACAAACTCATCGGGGCGTGGAATACGAGGTGGAAAAGATCTTGGACTCTCGTCATCACTACGGTCATTTGCAATACCTAATTGACTGGTCTGGATATGGTCCTGAAGAGGAGTTGGGTCAACGCTACGGATGTGCACGCTCCACGGTTGGTACAAGCCTTCCACAGACTCTTCCCTGCCAAGCCTCGTGGGTGTTCGGAGTCCACCCATAAAGGAGGGGGTACTGTCAGGAATCGGCGGTCAGCTGCGTCTCACCTACCAGCGCGCTGGTGTGCGGGCCTCCGGAGGTCATGGCCCCAGTCGCGGCTGTATGGATGCGCTGACCGCGAGCGTCATCTCCCGTGTCGCTAAGTGCCCCTGAGTCTGGTCCTGCGTTTGTGTTCCGCTGTGTGCCGGCATCCGGTCCGTGTGGATGCTGCTATGATTCCTGCTTCTAATCCAGCCCTGAGTTTCCAGCCAGAACACTGCGACCAATCACTGCAGAGCAAGGGGTATAAGTTCCTGTCCGGGGCTCACTCTCATCGCCTCGGACAACGAGTCACATACCCTGTGTCTAGTTCTCCCAGTTCCTGCATTCCTGTTTCCAGCGATCCCCTGTGGATACCTCATTTGTTCCAGCTTCCATTTCTACAGTTCTCCTGTTACTCCGGACTTCAGCTACATCCAGCTTCAAACCCATCAGCAGTAAGAGACTCTCCTCAGGTGTTCTTTCTCATTACTTACCTGTGCACTAATTGTCAGCATACCATCTGTGCAACTCAGCCACATAACATCTACTGGCTTAGAGACTGTCTCCTGCTTTAGCCTTAGTGTGGCTATATGGACTTGTGTTTTACAGAGACTGTGACTTATTCATATATTCCGGAGTTCTGCTTTCCTAATCATTATCAGTTTACCCTGTGTTACTCAGAGACTGTGTATTTCCAAATACTACTGGAGTTCTGTTATTTCACCTGCATTCATTATCAAGTTATTTACGTTCTGCTGCAAGAGACTTTTATGTTATTTGGATTCAGTTACCTGTCATAGCTTTCTACATTACCGGTTTCCATTGTATTCAGTATTATACCATCTGCTTTGCATTAATAAATATCAGCGCTTATGCGCAGGACTTTTATATTGCCTCCCCGCTTTATACATCGCACCAACACTGACCCACTAGCGCCCCCGCCGGGGACAGACAAAACCAGAGACCTTTGTAATATGATTTGTCAGTTCCGCACTAGCAGTGCACTATAAAGTCGCACTTAAATATAAACAAGTATGAAAATAACCAATATAAATAGTGCTAATAGCCAAATCTTTGAATAGCACTCTACTTATTGGCGGTGCTCCCAAAATACTTTTGTAGATTAACTACACATATAGAGAAAGAAAGGAAAGACAAAAGAAATCCTTTTTGGGAGCACTCTTATTTGTAATTAATAATGATCAATCAGAACAGTATAATATGAGATGATGTGATAATGAATAATCTAAAACTTAACATTTATTCTGTTCCCTTAAAATATCGACCAGTACGGTCCAATGTAATTAGAATCTCTATCTTAATTTCTAAGATAGAGTGTGGATATCACTAAGATGATCACCTATATTTCCATCTGAATAACACTGGTGGAGCAGTTTCATGCTGCTCACTCTCACAATTTTCATACTTCACCCTTCTATTTCTTATTTAGAAATTAAGAAAGAGATTCTAATTACATTGGACCCAGCGCACCCGGAGCGGTAAGCGCGGCAGCCGCAGCGCCGCGAGTGTGACAGCCATACTTTTCACAAAAACCACCGTTTTTACAGATTTGGCAATAAAACAGGCCATCTCCTTTCTAATCTTCTGCGGGGTTCTGTGCCTTCCTCGGTGATCCAGTCGCTTAAACGCGGTGATGGCTCGTTGGCTACTAAGTCTGTAGACATGGCGCAGCTCCTCTCAGAATTTTACACGGATATTTATGCCCATTCCCCTGTTGATGTGCCCACTAAAACTTCTTTCTGGAATTCTGTTTCCCTACCTCAAATCCCGCCTTCGGTTGCAGAGGGCTTCTGCTCCCCGATTACGGCTCGGGAGGTGGAGGCTGCTATCAAACATTTAAAACCCTTAAAAGCCCCTGGACCTGATGGGTTCTCTGGAGAATTCTATAAAATGCTCCAGCCTAAACTGCTGGATATTTTGGTTCTGATGTTCAATGCAATTCTAACCTCTCACTCCCTCCCTTTATACTTTAATGATGCTCTGGTCCGTCTTCTTCCCAAACCCGGGAGGGATCCCCATCTCCCCGGCTCCTACCGCCCCATTTCTCTCCTTAATGTTGACTATAAACTTTTTACAAAAATTATTGCTGACAGATTAAAGGGAGTGCTTCCCTCAATTATTCACCCGGATCAAACCGGTTTCATCTCGGGCAGGCATTCCACTAATAATATCCGTAAAGTTCTTGCAGCGGCTAGCTGGTTGCACTCCAGCGGAGACCCGGACCCCAATACGTCCTTTCATTGGATGCGGAAAAGGCATTTGACCTTGTTACTTGGGACCACCTGCATACTACGCTGGAGAGGTTTGGGTTTCCACTGGACTTGATCAACATGCTCCGAAATTTATATTCCCCCTCCTCTTCCCATATTATGTGCAATGGCTACTTATCTACACCCATTCCCCTTCACAGGAGCACCAGACAGGGCTGCCCCCTCTCCCCACTCTTATTTGCCATCGCCATAGAGCCCTTGGCTATTAAGTTGCGTCACCTTCCCGGATACTCTGGCGTTCTGGTCCGTAACCATGAGCTTCGTGTGAGTTTGTTCGCGGATGATATGCTCCTTTTCATTTCAAATCCTGAGACCTCTATCCCGCCAATTATGCAAGTCATTTCTGAGTTTGGTACCTTTGCCGGGTACCGTGTTAATGCTTCCAAGTCTGAACTCTTCCCACTCACTCCGACTGCTTGTACGTGCACCTCTTCACCTGTCCTTACTCAATTCCAGATGAATACTACGAAACTTAAATATTTGGGTATATATTTTCCAGTGAATATCTCAGATTTATATTCGGCCAACTATACAGCAGTTTTTAATATGGTATCACAGTTGCTGTCCACCTGGTCCTCTCTTCCTGTCTCTCTGTTGAGGAGAGTGGACATCCTGAAGAGTATTGTGTTCCCTAAGATCTCTTATCTCCTCCAGATGGTCCCTATCCAGCCCCCTGGCAAAGATTTATTGTTATATGATAAACTGTTTTCTAAGTTCCTTTGAAACCATAGGAGATCTTGGGTCTCCCTTCCCAAGCTTAAGCTTCCTCGTGTGGGCTGGCTGTCCCTGACCTCTTGGCATTCTTCCGGGCTGTGAATTTTAGGTATATCTCAGATTGGCTATTAGGCACCTCCTCATATGTTAACTATGATGTAGAGCAAGATCTTGTGTATCCCTATGACCTCAGAGCGCTGCTACAGACCCCAAAAACCCTCCTCCCATCTCTGGCGCGTTCTAATATACTTTTTTGGGATGCTTACCGCTCCTGGGGAGCCATAAACAAAGCCCTGCACCGAAACCCAGTATATTCCCCTTTTATTCCTTTTTGCGGGAACCCCTGTTTTACTCCACCTTTTGACAATACCAAATTTCTTGCGTGGAAGTCTAGGGGCATCACCCTTATTCCAGTGACGTGCGGTGAGGTCACTGGTTGGGGAGGCACTGACAGCTAACAAGCCCCCCCCCCAAAAAAAAAAAAAAGTGTGGTCCCCCAACACATCAGGAAAACCAGCACTAGGCAGAACCAGCCAGGGGGAGTAATGCCATAGCAGGGGAGACACTCAGTATGGGGTCCCCCTGCCATAACATTAATCTCCCCCCCTGCCAGTCAGCCCAGGGTTGGAATTCCTCGGAAAGTGGGAACCCCAAAAAATAAAAATGGGGTCCCCCTCCCGAGCAATAACCACCCCTGGTGGCGGTGGGTGCGGGGTTCATTGTGTGTTAATATTGTTCTTTACAGGTGGCCTACAGGTCCCAGCAAGCCTGCCCCAGCATGCTGGCACTTGGAGAACCACAAGTGCCAGCATGCCCGGACATAAAGGGCCTGCTGGCACCTGTAGTCCACCTGCAAAGAATAGTAATATTGTTCTTTACAGGTAGCCTACAGGTCCCAGCAAGCCTGCCCCAGCATGCTGGCACTTGGAGAACCACAAGTGCCAGCATGCCCGGACATAAAGGGCCCGCTGGCACCTGTAGTCCACCTGTAAAGAAAATATTAAAATAAAACTCCACAGTCTTGAAAAGAAGCTTTATTAATCTGGGTCTTCACCTGGGGGCGGCGGCCTTTAAGCTCTTTTGCGTGGCCGCCGCCTTCCCAGGGCTTCCGGCGTCTTCACCTGGGGGGCGCCACCTCCCCAGGGCTTCCAGCGTCTTCACCTGGTGGGCGGCGGCTGCTAAGCTCTTTTGCATAGCCGCCGCCCAGCCAGGACTTCCGGCCGTCTTCTTTCTTCAGGAGCTCTTCACTGCTCCTCCTCCGCCGTCGGACTGACTCTCCTCCGCCTCGCGCTGACTTATATAAGTCAGCCGGGGGGCGGGGCGATGACGCGGCGAGCCGTGATTGGCTCGCGGCGGCCATCTTGAATTTAAAAAATGACGCTGAGGCGACATTTTTGAAACTGGAACCGCTCCGCTGCCAAACTCTGCAGGATCAAGGTAATTTTCCGCCGCCGCAACCCGCCGCCTGCTCCACCGCCGCCCGAACCACCGCCGCATCCCGCCGCCCGCACCATCGCCGCATCCAGCAGCCCGCACCTCCTCCGCCAGCGTCGCCCACACAGTGATTGACAGCGGATCCAGTGACGGATCCACTGGCCAATCACTGTGGCCTCACTGACAGGGACGTGCTTTCATAGGTTGAAAGCACGTCCCTGTATGAAAGCGGCACCACTAATGGTGCCGCTTTCCCATATATTTTCAATGGGCTTTTACAGCCCATGGCTAGTCCCCGCCCGTGCCCGCCCCCCGCTCCCCATACTTTCCCCAGTGACAACGGGAGGCACCATGATCGGTGCCTCCCAAACACATAAAGAGAGGAGCAATGTAAAGAATAATATTAAGAAGATACATATGACACAGAATATGTGTCATATGCATCTTCTTTGTATTATCTTAATCATTAATGACAGGGGAGGCACTGCCTCCCCTGCCTCCCCTGACTGCACGTCCCTGCCTTATTCGTGACGTATTTGACCCGGGTGGACTTGTACTGTCATTTGCGGATTTAGCCGAGAGACATGGCGTGCCCTCATCTGATTTCTTTATGTTTCTCCAAGTTCGTCATTTTGTACAATCTCTCCCCATCCCTCCTATGCACGAGCGGAGGATGGACCATCTGTCCCCCTTATTGGTCACATGACCGACTCTTTCATACAAAGTCAGCTGGTTGTACCAGGATTTGTTACCTAGCAAGCCTGATGTTCTCTGGCCCCCTATGTTATCTAAATGGTCAAGTGAGTGGCCCTGGGATCCGGAGGTGAACAGCTTCCTTTACCCACTCCCCCCTATCCTGAAAGCCCTGCATTCTGCTCAGCTTCAGGAAATCCACTTTAAATTTTTACATCGGGCTTATATTGCCCTGGGACAGCATAAATATACGGTCTCTACAGACTCTGGACACTGTCTTAAGTGTAAAGCACCGAATGCCCTTTTTATGCACAATTTCTGGCACTGTCCAAAGATTAAAAGGTTCTGGAATAAGGTATTGTGGTATGTAAGATCTACTTTACAGATCACGCTCCCTCTGGACCCAGCAGCGCTCCTTGGCCTTAACACTACAGCCTGGTGCTTACCCCACTCTTAAACTCATTATGTTCCGTTTCTGTATGTATTGTTGACTTTGGGAAAGAAATTAATTTTAAATCATTGGATATATCGAACTTCTCCCTCTCTTGCTAACCTCAAGTCCCTCCTTACTACTACGTCATATTCTGAGCGTCAATCTACTCTCCCAGACCTTGACCGTAATTCTCTGCGTTTCTACAAGAAGTGGGGACTGTATATTGACTCTCTGCCATCTCCCCAACAACTCCATATACTGAAAATATTTGACTCCCTTAGTTGGGATTCATATCGCAAACTATGTATTTCTATTGGTGATGATCCCCTTCTGGCCCCTAGGTGACGCTCATTCCCTTCCCATTGGCACGGAACGGGTTGGTCCCTTCGCTATTTATACGTGTGTCGTGTTTCACAGGTTTTGGCATCTGCAACCCCCCCCCTCCTCCCTATTAATTCATATCCATGTCTCTGTTGTTCTGCTCTTTTTCTTTCCCTGTTGCTGTATTATTAATCTCGTTTGTATGTATTAGTGTGCAGATTTTACATTGTATATTGCACTTTGGGTCTGGATTTTTAACAATATGTACTACTGTTGTTGTGAAGCTGCATTGACATGGTTTCCTACGCTGCTTAAATTTACCCACGGCGCCAGTGGTGGTTTTCGATGCTTAGTCTTACCCTCTGTTGCCTACCTGTACCAAGCATATATTTCATCTGCACTTTGTATTGTACTGTATTGTTTTTTCTATGTCTTTTGTGGAAAAAAACCCAATAAATATATTTAAAAAAAAAAAAAAAAAAAGAAGTGGAAAATGAGGGATTCTGTGGAAACCAAATCACGATCAGGTAGACCAACAAAAATTTCAGCCACAACTGCCAGGAAAATTGTTCGGGATGCAAAGAAAAATCCACAAATAACTTCAGCTGAAATACAGGACTCTCTGAAAAAAAGTGGTGTGGTTGTTTCAAGATGCACAATAAGGAGGCATTTGAAGAAAAATGGGCTGCATGATTGAGTCGCCAGAAGAAAGCCATTACTACGCAAATGCCACAAAGCAGCCCACTTACAATACTCCAAACAGCACAGAGACAAGCCTCAAAACTTCTGGAACAAAGTCATTTGGAGTGATGAGGCCAAAATTGAACTTTTTGGCCACAAACATAAACGTTACATTTGAAGAGGAGTCAACAAGGCCTATGATGAAAGGTACACCATTCCTACTGTGAAACATGGAGGTGGATCACTGATGTTTTGGGGATGTGTGAGCTACAAAGGCACTGGAAACTTGGTCAAAATTAATGGCAAGATGAATGCAGCATGTTATCAGAAAATACTGGAGGAAAATTTGCACTCATCAGCCCGGAAGCTGCGCATGGGACGTACTTGGACGTTTCAACATGACAATGATCCAAAACACAAGGCCAAGTCGACCTGTCATTGGTTACAGCAGAATAAAGTGAAGGTTCTGGAGTGGCCATCTCAATCTCCTGACCTCAATATCATTGAGCCACTCTGGGGAGATCTCAAACGTGTAGTTCATGCAAGACAGCCCAAGAATTTACAAGAACTGGAGGCTTGTTGACAAGAAGAATGGGCAGCTTTACCATCTGAGAAAATAAAGAGCCTCATCCACAACTACCATAAAAGACTTCAAGCTGTCATTGATGTTAAAGGGGGCAATACACGGTATTAAGAACTGGGGTATGTAAACTTTTGATCAGGGTCATTTGGGTAGTTTCTGTTGTCATTATGATTTAAAAAGAGTAAACACAGTTGTTTGACAATAAATGGCTTCACCCAACCACTAACCATGAGTGAAAGAAAAGTTTGTGAGTTATCATTCATATTCTCTGACAAATGGCCAGAAAATCACAAATTCTGCTAGGGTATGTAAACTTATGAGCACAACTGTCTATTATACAGAAAACCTGATACACTTAGCCCCCTCAGGTTATGGAATATAGGACTAGTACGCTGAGTGAAATATCCGATATGGCAGCCACGCAGCAGCTACATACTGTATATATATATATATATATATATATATAGTCACAAGCGTACAATGCAGAAATTATGCACCATAAAACTGCACTGGACTAGCAATACAAAGTAATACTCCGTATAGCTATATGTGTTGACAATAGATATAACAAAGCACAGTAGATACTGGATGTATATCACGGGGTGTTTGTACCCACACAGCCCTGAATGTATGCACTCTTTCTTAACAAATACTGTCCCAGTGACAGAATACTTAAGTGGCCTGTAAAATGCACATCGCTGACGATCAGGCGGCTTTACAGAGGAGGATTTGCCCCAGCAGTCCCAGGAACAGCTCAGCTCCGTTGTGATGGCTGTTGACAGGGAGTGAGAGAGAGATATGCAGCTCCAGGGCGGGAACATTCACTGAAATGGTGCCCTGGGGCTGGGGGAGGGGCTACAGGTTATGCCTTCTACCCCTGCTGGCATCCCCACCGGGCGCTGTGAGCTACTAAAAACTGGTTTTTAATAGAGGGGAAAAAAACACCTGTGCCCAGTGTCCTGGCGGCTAGTGGCCTCCCACGGCCGCACCGGATCGCGGTAAACAGCGGCCAAAGAGAACCCTTACCCCCCCCCCCCCCCCATGTACCTGCGGCCACGCGATCCCGGAGGGCAGCGGCGGGTGTGTGTGACTAACCAGAAGAACACCGCTGCAGTTACCCGGCAACCAGGGCGCGGGAGTATACAGCGTGGCTAGGGGTGATGGAGCTGCAGCAAAGTATGTCTAATGACATTAAAAGCTCCAGCCCTTGAAGTCTTTGAAAGTTTTCTTTTCTTCTTTTCTTCAATTTAAGCTAAATATGGGCTGCAAAGGCAGCACCCCTGTTGATTGCCTGCTTACTGCAAGGCACCAACTTACAAACTGAGCTCCTGTGCACAGAGGTGGGGTTATAGAGGAGACAGCGCTGTGCATCTTGGGAATAGTCAAAGCTTTGAGCCTGTTGGTGCCTCGGATCAAGATTCTACTCTACACCCCGATGTTATTCCTTGTGGAGCCCAGTGTACGCTGCAGCAGAAATTTAAATTATTAAAACAAAACACTGTAGTGAAAGTGAACCGCAGTGAATTGTTCATACATGTACTGTGTGACACTGTAGGTGATACATTTTATGTACAAATTGGGGTGTGTGTTGTACTCCACTTCGTGTTTGTTGATAGATATGGAGGACAAACATTTGAGAGGAGAGCAGGACCTCCTATGCCGATCGCTGACAAGGTTCCCAACTGCGCTAAAACTCTTTCTGAGTATACACTTGAGGGTGGGCAAAGCCCATTTGTGCAAGGGCCTCCAAAAAATTTTTTTTTTCCTGTCAGTATTGGAACACACTGTATGACATGCCTATTTGGATGTTATCACTAAAATAATCATCAACCATTTTTTTGAATGGTGACCCTATCATATGCAGTCACAGTAGACATGTCAAAAATTGTAGGTAGTTCCTCCAGACCGGACCAGATTTAAACAGTTTTTGCTGACTGGGTCTCTTAAGAAACTTTAGTTTTTTCCTTGCAGCCGCTGTTACCGGAGAAATTGAAGGCGGAGATGTTGCTGTGTCACGTTCCGCTTGAGCTGACAATTTTCTCACCAACAGCTCTTTTCATCTATGCAAGTTTGTTTTTGTTGGCAAGAGAGACACAATATACAGTATGACTTAAACCTACAATCTGGTATTGGCCACAAAATATAGTGATCTGTTTTCAGGAGATTGAAGACCCTTGGATCCTGGTTAAGCAAATGAAGGGCTTAATCAACCAGTCCACACATACTCAGCGGAATCGCTTTGTTTCAACTACTCCTTCAATTTCTCCAGCTAACTGTTTTTCCAAGAGTCTATTCAGGGGAATTACCTGACTAAAGCTGGCAGTGTCTGACTCTGAACTAACTTTACATGTGGCAACTTCAAAAGTTTTAAGAACCTTGCACAACACGGAAAGTATTCTTAATTAATGAAAACATTCTTGGTTACTTTATGATGTCATACAGATTATTAAACTGCCATCCTGTCTGCCACTGCAGTGTCATTTTATTTCCTAGATGTGCCATGTTTGAAGTTGAACTGCCACATTTGTGCCATCGACTGCTGTCGCTTAGCTTAGTCAGCCAGCTGTAGTAGCTTGGTGCAACCTTTATGCCTAAAGCGGATGAAAACAATATTGTGATGTGTTCAAAATTGACTGGAAATGAGTGAACATTAATGTGATTGAGGTTAATAATACTGTAGGAACAAAAACAGGCCAAAATTCAGTGATTTTAGCTCTTTTTGTGATAAAAACAAACAAACCCAGATCCAAAACCAAAACACGCAAGGGTGGTTTTGGCAACACCAAATACGGATCCAAAACTAGTAATGAGCAGGTTCGGTTTCTCGGAAACCAAACCCCCCCGAACTTCACCCATTTTACACGGGTCCGAGGCAGGTTCGAACCTTCCCGCCTTGCTCGGCTAACCCGAGCGCGCCCGAACGTCATCATCCCGCTGTCGGATTCTCGCGAGATTCGGATTCTATATAAGCAGCCGCGCGTCGCCGCCATTTTCACTCGTGCATTGGAGATGATAGCGAGAGGACGTGGCTGGCGTCCTCTCCATTTATTGTTGAACTTGATTGCTTTATTGCTTAATTGTGGTGAGGACTGGGGAGCAGCTGTTAGGAGGAGTACAGTGCAGAGTTTTGCTGATCAGTGACCACCAGTTTTATCCGTTCTCTGCCTGAAAAATACGCTCCATATCTGTGCTCAGTGTGCTGCATAATATATTTGTGCTCACACTGCTTAATTGTGGGGACTGGGGAGCAGCTGTATTATATAGCAGGAGTACAGTGCAGAGTTTTGCTGACAGTGACCACCAGTATACGCTGTCTGCCTGAAAAACACTCCATATCTGTGCTCAGTGTGCTGCTTTATTGTGGGGACTGGGGACCACCAGTATAATTAATATTATATAGGAGGAGTACAGTGCAGAGTTTTGCTGACACAGTGACCACCAGTATACTATATATAGCAGTACGATACGGAAGGCCACTGCTGTGCCTACCTCTGTGTTGTCATTAAGTATACTATCCATCTACATTCTATACCTGTGGTGCATTTTAGTTTTGCAGTTTGCTGACACAGTGACCACCAGTATACTATATATAGCAGTACGATACGGAAGGCCACTGCTGTGCCTACCTCTGTGTCGTCATTAAGTATACTATCCATCTACATTCTATAACTGTGGTGCATTTTAGTTGTGCGCAGTATATAAAGTAGTAGGCCATTGCTATTGATACTGGCATATAATTCCACACATTAAAAAATGGAGAACAAAAATGTGGAGGGTAAAATAGGGAAAGATCAAGATCCAATTCCACCTCGTGCTGAAGCTGCTGCCACTAGTCATGGCCGAGACGATGAAATGCCATTAACGCCGTCTGCCAAGGCCGATGCCCAATGTCATAGTAGAGAGCATGTAAAATCCAAAAAACAAAAGTTTAGTAAAATGACCCAAAAATCTAAATTGAAAGCGTCTGAGGAGAAGCGTAAACTTGCCAATATGCCATTTACGATACAGAGTGGCAAGGAACGGCTGAGGCCCTGGCCTATGTTCATGGCTAGTGGTTCAGCTTCACATGAGGATGGAAGCACTCATCCTCTCGTTAGAAAAATAAAAAAAACTTAAGCTGGCAAAAGCACAGCAAAGAACTGTGCGTTCTTCTAAATCACAAATCCCCAAGGAGCGTCCAATTGTGTCGGTTGCGATGCCTGACCTTCCCAACACTGGACGGGAAGAGCTTGCGCCTTCCACCATTTGCACGCCCCCTGCAAGTGCTGGAAGGAGCACCCGCAGTCCAGTTCCTGATAGTCAAATTGAAGATGTCAGTGTTGAAGTACACCAGGATGAGGATATGGGTGTTGCTGGCGCTGGGGAGGAAATTGACAAGGAGGATTCTGATGGTGAGGTGGTTTGTTTAAGTCAGGCACCCGGGGAGACACCTGTTGTCCGTGGGACGAATATGGCCATTGACATGCCTGGTCAAAATACAAAAAAAATCACCTCTTCGGTGTGGAATTATTTCAACACAAATGCGGACAACAGGTGTCAAGCCGTGTGTTGCCTTTGTCAAGCTGTAATAAGTAGGGGTAAGGACGTTAACCACCTCGGAACATCCTCTCTTATACGTCACCTGCAGCGCATTCATCATAAGTCAGTGACAAGTTCAAAAACTTTGGATGACAGCGGAAGCAGTCCACTGACCACTAAATCCCTTCCTCTTGTAACCAAGCTACTGCAAACCACACCACCAACTCCCTCAGTGTCAATTTCCTCCTTACCCAGGAAAGCCAATAGTCCTGCAGGCCATGTCACTGTCAAGTCTGACGAGTCCTCTCCTGCCTGAGATTCCTCCGATGCATCCTTGAGTGTAACGCCTACTGCTGCTGGCGCTGCTGTTGTTGCTGCTGGGAGTCGATCGTCATCCCAGAGGGGAAGTCGGAAGACCACTTGTACTACTTCCAGTAAGCAATTGACTGTCCAACAGTCCTTTGCGAGGAAGATGAAATATCACAGCAGTCATCCTGCTGCAAAGCAGATAACTCAGGCCTTGGCAGCCTGGGCGGTGAGAAACGTGGTTCCGGTATCCATCGTTAATTCAGAGGCAACTATAGACTTGATTGAGGTACTGTGTCCCCGGTACCAAATACCATCTAGGTTCCATTTCTCTAGGCAGGCGATACCGAAAATGTACACAGACCTCAGAAAAAGAGTCACCACTGTCCTAAAAAATGCAGTTGTACCCAATGTCCACTTAACCACGGACATGTGGACAAGTGGAGCAGGGCAGACTCAGGACTATATGACTGTGACAGCCCACTGGTTAGATGTATTGCCTCCCGCAGCAAGAACAGCAGCGGCGGCACCAGTAGCAGCATCTCGCAAACGCCAACTCGTTCCTAGGCAGGCTACGCTTTGTATCACCGCTTTCCATAAGAGGCACACAGCTGACAACCTCTTACGGCAACTGAGGAAGATCATCGCAGAATGGCTTACCCCAATTGGACTCTCCTGGGGATTTGTGACATCGGACAACGCCAGCAATATTGTGAGTGCATTACATCTGGGCAAATTCCAGCACGTCCCATGTTTTGCACATACATTGAATTTGGTGGTGCAGAATTATTTAAAAAACGACAGGGGCGTGCAAGAGATGCTGTCGGTGGCCCGAAGAATTGCGGGCCACTTTCGGCATTCAGGCACCGCGTACAGAAGACTGGAGCACCACCAAACATTCCTGAACCTGCCCTGCCATCATCTGAAGCGAGGTGGTAACGAGGTGGAATTCAACCCTCTATATGCTTCAGAGGATGGAGGAGCAGCAAAAGGCCATTCAAGCCTATACATCTGCCCACGATATAGGCAAAGGAGGGGGAATGCACCTGACTCAAGCGCAGTGGAGAATGATTTCAACGTTGTGCAAGGTTCTGCAACCCTTTGAACTTGCCACACGTGAAGTCAGTTCAGACACTGCCAGCCTGTGTCAGGTCATTCCCCTCATCAGGCTTTTGCAGAAGAAGCTGGAGACATTGAAGGAGGAGCTAAAACAGAGCGATTCCGCTAGGCATGTGGGACTTGTGGATGGAGCCCTTAATTCGCTTAACCAGGATTCACGGGTGGTCAATCTGTTGAAATCAGAGCACTACATTTTGGCCACCGTGCTCGATCCTAGATTTAAAACCTACGTTGTATCTCTCTTTCCGGCAGACACAAGTCTGCAGAGGTTCAAAGACCTGCTGGTGAGAAAATTGTCAAGTCAAGCGGAACGTGACCCGTCAACATCTCCTCCTTCACATTCTCCCGCAACTGGGGGTGTGAGGAAAAGGCTCAGAATTCCGAGCCCACCCGCTGGCGGTGATGCAGGGCAGTCTGGAGCGAGTGCTGACATCTGGTCCGGACTGAAGGACCTGCCAACGATTACTGACATGTCGTCTACTGTCACTGCATATGATTCTGTCACCATTGAAAGAATGGTGGAGGATTATATGAGTGACAGCATCCAAGTAGGCACGTCAGACAGTCCGTACGTATACTGGCAGGAAAAAGAGGCGATTTGGAGGCCCTTGCACAAACTGGCTTTATTCTACCTAAGTTGCCCTCCCTCCAGTGTGTACTCCGAAAGAGTGTTTAGTGCAGCCGCTCACCTTGTCAGCAATCGGCGTACGAGGTTACTTCCAGAAAATGTGGAGAAGATGATGTTCATCAAAATGAATTATAATCAATTCCTCCGTAGAGACATTCACCAGCAGCAATTGCCTCCAGAAAGTACACGGGGACCTGAGATGGTGGATTCCAGTGGGGACGAATTAATAATCTGTGAGGAGGGGGATGTACACAGTGAAAGGGGTGAGGAATCGGAGGATGATGATGAGGTGGACATCTTGCCTCTGTAGAGCCAGTTTGTGCAAGGAGAGATTGATTGCTTCTTTTTTGGTGGGGGCCCAAACCAACCAGTCATTTCAGTCACAGTAGTGTGGCAGACCCTGTCACTGAAATGATGGGTTCGTTAAAGTGTGCATGTCCTGTTTATACAACATAAGGGTGGGTGGGAGGGCCCAAGGACAATTCCATCTTGCACCTCTTTTTTCTTTCATTTTTCTTTGCATCATGTGCTGTTTGGGGACAATTTTTTTGAAGTGCCATCCTGCCTGACACTGCAGTGCCACTCCTAGATGGGCCAGGTGTTTGTGTCGGCCACTTGTGTCGCTTAGCTTAGTCACACAGCGACCTTGGTGCGCCTCTTTTTTTCTTTGCATCATGTGCTGTTTGGGGACAATTTTTTTGAAGTGCCATCCTGCCTGACACTGCAGTGCCACTCCTAGATGGGCCAGGTGTTTGTGTCGGCCACTTGTGTCGCTTAGCTTAGTCACACAGCGACCTTGGTGCGCCTCTTTTTTTCTTTGCATCATGTGCTGTTTGGGGACAATTTTTTTGAAGTGCCATCCTGCCTGACACTGCAGTGCCACTCCTAGATGGGCCAGGTGTTTGTGTCGGCCACTTGTGTCGCTTAGCTTAGTCACACAGCGACCTTGGTGCGCCTCTTTTTTTCTTTGCATCATGTGCTGTTTGGGGACAATTTTTTTGAAGTGCCATCCTGCCTGACACTGCAGTGCCACTCCTAGATGGGCCAGGTGTTTGTGTCGGCCACTTGTGTCGCTTAGCTTAGTCACACAGCGACCTTGGTGCGCCTCTTTTTTTCTTTGCATCATGTGCTGTTTGGGGACAATTTTTTTGAAGTGCCATCCTGCCTGACACTGCAGTGCCACTCCTAGATGGGCCAGGTGTTTGTGTCGGCCACTTGTGTCGCTTAGCTTAGCCATCCAGCGACCTCGGTGCAAATTGTAGGGCTAAAAATAATATTGTGAGGTGTTCAGAATAGACTGGAAATGAGTGGAAATTATGGTAATTGAGGTTAATAATACTATGGGATCAAAATGACCCCCAAATTCTATGATTTAAGCTGTTTTTTAGGGTTTTTTGAAAAAAACACCCGAATCCAAAACACACCCGAATCCGCCAAAAAAATTTCGGTGAGGTTTTGCCAAAACGCGTCCGAATCCAAAACACGGCCGCGGAACCGAATCCAAAACCAAAACACAAAACCCGAAAAATGTCCGGTGCACATCACTATCCAAAACCCGAGAAAAGGGCCAACACACATCCCTATTTTTAATTGATAGATAGACCTGATTTATTCTAACACAGTGTCCTTTTACATTACATATGGGCACAAGGAGACAGTGGGACTGTTTAAATGACATGTAATGCTTTCCAGTGTTTCAAGTTGTTGGGGTTTTTTTTGCCATGGATTTAAATATCCTCTGCTCTGCTGAAGTGCAAATGGATTGTACAAAATGAACCCCATTAAGGGGGTCATTCCGAGTTGATCACACGCTGCAACTTTTTGCAGCCCGTGCGTTCAGATAGATGCCGCCTATGGGGGAGGGGTTTTTTTTGCATAGCAAGGGTGCGATTGCTTGTGCAGCTGAGACATGCAAAAACATTTTGTGCAGTTTCTGAGTAGCTTCTGACTTACCCACTGTGATCACTTCAGCCTGTCAGGTCCCGGAACTGACGTCAGACACCCGCCCTGCAAATGCCTCAACACGCCTGCGTTCACCTCACCACCCCCCGAAAACGGTCAGCTGACACCCAGATCCTCCTGTCAATCTTCTAGCGTTCGCCGCTGCGAACACTTCTGTCGTTGCTCTGGTCGCTGCCTGGCGACGGCCGGCAACGACACGCATGCACATTGGGGCCCTCGCGCAGCCGCTGTTCAGACCCGTTCGCACGGCTGCAAAAAAAGCAGCGTGCGAACGGGTCGGAATAACCCCCTAAATGAGTCCCAATCTTTGCTAATTTAACAGCTTCTGCTGCACATTCACTGTTCAATCAGCCGGTATTCAGCCAATAATTGAACAGTGTATTGCCGTGACCGAAACATGATAAAATCACCAAGCATGTCCAATATATCATTAGTTGGCTGTATCTGGCAGTGTATGCGCCTACATTTCGGGAAACGTTTCACCCAACGGGGATGATATCTCGCCAAGTATACTGTAGCCATGATACTTGAGGTGTGCAATAAATTACCGGATGTGCAGTGCTATCTGTTTGTAAATTGTAATCTCCGACTAACGTTTTTGTGAAATGTCAAAGCACAGAACCGTATATACGAGAGCAGCACTACACACTGAAGAAGTCAGCATGTTCACTTCCTTCACAAACTAGTTATAGAGCTCAACAGAGGCCGCTGGAGAGCCATGACCTTCTATGACTACACAAGTGGTCTGCGACAGCAGGATAGTTTTGACCTATTGGGAGGAATCACCGCCCTGAACGACTGTGTTTGAGGGGATTGTAGAATTTTGGCGCAGGTTGCGGTCCCTGGAAGATGAGAAGCGATGCTGATGACCTGGGTCCGCCATCACCTAGGACGACATTGCTGCCATGTGGGCCATAATTGAGGTGGACGACAGGGAGATCATGGCTGTGACGACATGTGATGACACAGCTGGCGCGTCGTGTCGCTCAGTGGTAAAAGACACGTGGTTACTTTCCTAGCCCTGGTCCTACACATGGACTTCACCAATTGCCAATATGTTATTAGTTATATGTTAGGCAATACTGTATTGTATTGTGTGGTTATTATATTGTACAGTTATATTTTATCTGTTATATTTGGTATATGTAGTTTATTTGGTTATTATATATTCAATGGAATTGTTAACTGAATAAGTCTAGGCCAGAGTGTTAGTAACATAGTTAAATCAGTTCATTGTAATGTAAGTCCCCTAGCTGTACACTCAGATGTGATTAGGATGAGTAGGTTATGTAGTAAACAGGTTCTGTATGGAGATGCAGGTAATCTGCTCCTGTGCACTCCATTGTGTACAAGAGTCCTGACTGACCAGCTTGTGTGATGAATAGACAGGGGAGGGATAACAAGAGGAGTGAGCTCTGCTGGGGGAGAGAGATCTGAGACAGAGAGAGAGAGAGGCAGGAGACTGACTAAGAAGTAATGTTCTGTCAGGAGCTCCAGGAGGGAATTGTCGTGTAGAATTGGATCACAGAAGTGTGCTGAACTGTGTTATAACCTATTCTGTTAATAAACCACTGTTGGTTTTTCATCTACCACCGTGACTGAGTGATTTTGAACCCAATATCCTCACATTTGGTGGCAGCAGTGGGATCACTCAAGACACCAGCAGAAAGGTATAAACCACAGCAGGCAATGGATTCCGCCCCGCTATGCTACCGTTACAGCAAGAAGGATCAACTACAGGACCTCTGTCGAGCAAGACGGATTGAGTTTAATACAGTGGATACCAAGGAATCCCTAATTGGGAAACTGGCTCAATGGGACGTTGAGCACCCTTGTGATAAGGAGGAAGAGGAGGATATGGTCGAGGCCTCAGCGGAGGAGACCAGTAATGGAACCAGGGCAGTGGAGCTTGTGGTTGGAAGTTTGTCAGCATATCGGCAGGCTGAGAAGCCGGATCTTTTATTTATAGTTTCCAAAATGCAGTACATTTGGGAGTACTGGAATGAAGCTCAGTGGGAAATCAGCAGGTGGAGAGTATCCAGCATACAGGACAAGTTGTGTCATCTGGGGAATGCGTTCATGCACTGCAGAAGTGAAGCAGCCACATGGAATCTGCTGGGGGAGCCAGAGTTTGAGGAATTCAGGGAGGAAGTGATCGCCACAGTGGCCCAAATGACACAAAGTATACAATATACAGAGACGGAAGAGCAAGTGCAGAGTAAATTGCCTTCCCGGACAGAGCCAGAAGAAGTGGCATTGGATCGGGGGGCCCTGGATACCCCAGCATGGCGAGGCCAGTGTTACAGGGTGGATGTGGAAAGGCACCACCTGCAACAGCTTCTCCCATACCCAAGGGAAGAAGTTGCCCAGTGGTCTATACGGAAGGAAGCACACGAAGTGAAGACAGCAGTGAGCACAATCCAGGCACCCCAGGAGGAACTGCACTACAACTTCCCTTTTGCTGAGATGGAGGATGAGGACTTGGTGAGAGAGTGTCAAGAACTGTCTGCCCAGTATGTTACACTGGAAAAGGATGACCTTGACCAGGTGGATGCAAGGAAGCGCTGTCTGCAACCCGTTCTCTTCTCCCTGGGGGAATGTCACAGTGAAACACTCAGTGACCGGCCTGAGCTGTGTTACAACTGGCCATTTGCAGGCTTGGAGGATATAGAAACCATCCCAGAGTGCCAGCGAGACATTGAGGAAGAAGTTGCCACTATCACCCGACCACCACTTCAGCAACAGAGCCTCCAAGGGAATCCTTCAGGTGAGCACCAACCAGTCCTGACTATTGAGCCATTTACAGTGTTGTGTTTGGGGGAGGCTACTGAAAATGAGAAGGGAGTGGGGTCTGTCATCCAAACACCCCAGGAGAAGATGCACTATGCCTTCCCATTGGCAGAGGTGGAAGAGGAGATCTCTGCGAGGGCAGCAGTAGGTGGTAATGTCCCAACTATAAGCATGGCTAGTGCAGACAGTGTCTCACTTCAGGCTGATCAGCATATTCGGCTGAGGGAGGCCTATTGTGAAGCTATGTTCATGGCTGCCCCAGTTATTTTATCAGAAAAGGATGTTCAGGAAGGGCCCAGTGTATCTCCAGCAATTGTATCTCTCCCAGAAGATTCTGGAGGTCTGTTCTCATTCAGTGAACTTGATGGTAAGGAGCTGCAGTCTGAATGCCAGAATCTTCCCTGTGACTCAGAGAAAATCCAGGGATCAGACCTGGTGAAAATAGCATCAGCTCAGGAACTGGAAGGGAACATGTTGCTCTACTCTAGGGCACCTGAATGTGTTTTGGACTGGCATTGTGTGCAAGGTGAAATGACTGACTCTAACCAGGACAATGGTGGTCAGCCAGTACATGTAGCAGTGAATGGAGAAGGTAATGCCACTGTCCCGGTGAACCTACATCCATGTTCCAGTACAACGATGGTTGAGTTGGTGGATACACACAAGGAAGCTGAGCAGATTGTACTCCAGGCCAAAGCATACAAGACTCAGAGTAGGATCCCACAAGTTACCCAGCTAGCCAGGCTGGAGGAAGCATTTACCCAGGATAGCACAGAAGAAACTTCTGGCATGAAGGAATCCCCATTGTGCCCTGACAATTACCATACCCGTGGTTCATGTTTGGGGGAGGGAAGCCACTGTCCTGATGCACCAGAGGTGATGGAAGTGGGGTTCCCAGGGAATACATGGTTGGGGAGGGAGAGTGAGGGCCCCAGAGATCAGATTTTGTTTATGGAGGAAAATTGTGACTATCTGAAATGTGAGGTTACCCAGTTGGGTGTAGGGGAATTATTAAGTCCCCAGGTGCAGTTATTGGACTTACTGAATTATACTGTTGCACATGCTGTTACCCCAATCCAGCGGCTGTCTACAAAGGGGACTTTGATTAATGTATTTGGATGGGACACCGGGGGGAAATACAAGAACTATGGACTGCTGATCACGTTTCCACCGGACCCTGGTAAGACTGTATTGATTTATGTACTGTGGGCCACGCACCCACCAGACCGGGGAAAGAAATTCCCACACAAGCCTCATGACAATTACCACAGACTTTGGACATGGGACGCTGGTGGGCTCCGTACAAACTGTAAAATGCTATTCACAAAACCACCAGACCCACAAGAGACTCATCATTGTTATGATGGGGCACAGACTGTCTGATATAGAAGAGCATCACTGCGCTCAGCAAGCTTAAGCTACTTAGGACACAGGGCGAGAAAGTAGGGGAAGGTAATGTGACGACATGTGATGACACAGCTGGCGCGTCGTGTCGCTCAGTGGTAAAAGACACGTGGTTACTTTCCTAGCCCTGGTCCTACACATGGACTTCACCAATTGCCAATATGTTATTAGTTATATGTTAGGCAATATTGTATTGTATTGTGTGGTTATTATATTGTACAGTTATATTTTATCTGTTATATTTGGTATATGTAGTTTATTTGGTTATTATATATTCAATGGAATTGTTAACTGAATAAGTCTAGGCCAGAGTGTTAGTAACATAGTTAAATCAGTTCATTGTAATGTAAGTCCCCTAGCTGTACACTCAGATGTGATTAGGATGAGTAGGTTATGTAGTAAACAGGTTCTGTATGGAGATGCAGGTAATCTGCTCCTGTGCACTCCATTGTGTACAAGAGTCCAGACACCTCGTCTCCACTCCTGACTGACCAGCTTGTGTGATGAATAGACAGGGGAGGGATAACAAGAGGAGTGAGCTCTGCTGGGGGAGAGAGATCTGAGACAGAGAGAGAGAGAGGCAGGAGACTGACTAAGAAGTAATGTTCTGTCAGGAGCTCCAGGAGGGAATTGTCGTGTAGAATTGGATCACAGAAGTGTGCTGAACTGTGTTATAACCTATTCTGTTAATAAACCACTGTTGGTTTTTCATCTACCACCGTGACTGAGTGATTTTGAACCCAATATCCTCACAATGGCCTAGTTAGAGAAGGAGATAGGCATCTCATTGGGATCCATCCACTTGATAATCAAAGAAAAGCTTGGCTTGAGCAAGGTTTCGGCACGCTGGGTGCCCCATCAGCTGATTCAAGAATAGAAGGATGCTCAAAGTATTTGGTAGCGCAACATACTGGCCAGGTTTTGATGGCAGTCACTCAAACCCTGTCTGGGAGATCACATCAATTGCCGATGAATCCAGTTTTAACCTTAAGACCAAACAACAGTTTGCCTAGTGGATCCCAGTTGGAGGTGCACCACCACAGAAGTTCCTACGTGAGCACAGCATAGCCAAGTAGATGGTGGCTATTTTTGCGGCCAAGTGTAGCTACTCCACCACTCCCACCATCACTAGGAACTGGTATGCCAACCAATGCCTGCTGCAAGTGCTGGAAGCCATTTCCAGGCGCCATCCAATAATTCACACTCATGGGGGTAAATTTACTAAGATGGGAGTTCTATTTAAGTTGGGATGTTGCCCATAGCAACCAATCAGATTCCAGGTATCATCTTCTAGAAGGTGCTAGATAAATGAGAAGTAGAACCTGATTGGTTGCTATGGGTAACATCCCATCTTAAATAGAACTCCCATCTTAGTAAATTTACCCCATGGTGCCCTTCTCCAACACGACAATCACCTGCCCACAAGTCCAGGAACGTGGTGGATTTTATGGCCCATGAACACATCCAGGAGCTTGGTCATCCGCTGTACTGTCCAGACATGGCCCCCTGCGACTTCTTTGTGTTCCTGCAAATCAAGCACAAGATGTGTGTGTGTGATCCGTTTTAAGTCACTGGAAGCTACAGGAGAGCTTCACCCAGCATGCAGAAATCATGCGTGCTTCGGACAGGTCCAGCTGCTTCACCAAGTTGTTTGAGCGCATCCAACTTTGCATAGACACATTTGAAAAAATGTAATGTTACTTTATTTGTAAATATACTTTTTGTGCATCTGGAAACTTATTGCACACCCCATGTATCTAATAGTTTCAGCATGCCACATAAAATGTCTGTTGGTCTGACAGTTTACATAAAATGTCTGTTGGTCTGACAGTTTATCTCACAGTGGGGCCCATTTATCAATAATCACATTTGCAGTGTGATGAAGGGGCGATATTACAGCACACAATTACATTGCCGTAAGCGATTATACTGGCTGAATGTATTTTTGTTCACACGCAGGGACAGGAGCTCCGAAAGGAGTCTGTTCCTGTTATGGATTATATCCCAAGGAGTGTGAGTAGCCTTTTTTTTTAGAACCTACGTGGATTTTGCTTTTTATGTTTTAAAGTTTTTTTATTTTTGTGGAATAATTTTTATTGGACTCTTTTTCCATTTGTGCTTTTGTACTTTTTGTATACTCCGGTGTGAAGCTCTATGTAGTTCAATAAACCTATGTTTTTATGGAAAAACCGTGATTTGGATTGGAAGTGCCTGATATACCGCATAAAGATACCTTGATAGGAACGGCGCCTCATTTGCATGTGTGAGTCCTGGTACGCAATATATGAAGATTGTTGCACATTATAAAGAAACCGTGATGTGTTTGACACTTGTGGTGTTGCTGTGAGTGTTGGGGTACGCCACTCCATCTGTTTTTCCACTTAACATTTCTTTATTAAGGATCCAATTTATAAGGTCAATACATATCACTCTAACAGCTTAATTAAAATAGTTGTTTTAAAAGTTCCTGCATCATTGAATACATTCTACACATTGGCCTGTCCTTTTTGTTTCTCCTTGTATACATTACATCGAAGATATATGGGATTCTCTTGAGAAAGAAATATTGGTCGAGGAAATCGATTAAAGATACCTTGATAGGAATTTTTCCACATCGTTAAGAGTGAGTTAGGGTACGCTGTGTATGAGAAATCACACACTCTAAAGAAACCTTGATGTACTTCATATCTTCTTGTCTCCTGTGAGTTTCGGGGTACGCACTGTATCAGACGAATCACTCTATATCTATCCCCACTGCGCACTTCAAGGGTGTATGGATACGGCAGTTCACTGCACATAGATACCTTGATATATATATATATATATATCCACCCTTTATTAAATGAGTGGGGTACGCTGGATCTAGACCCTTGCTTTCCCTTTTCTTCAGAGACTTTTTACAGTTTATTATTGTGAATTACTACACATTGGTTGTTGTTTTTTTTTTTTTTATGTTTCATATTTGGAATACTCAAACTGGATATTACCTATTTGGAGGATCCAGCCAGAGACATCTGATCCTGCACATTGAACCAGGAACGTATCCCCCTTTTTTATTTTCCTCTTTTTGCGCTGTATGTACTAGGAAGGTTTACACCTGTTGTATTCGATTATAGTCTTTAAATGTGGTGACATTTATTTTTAAACCTTCAAGTACTCTAGCTGCATTGCGCCATTTGATACACTTTCCTACTTTTCTTTACCATACATTGTTCCTGTGATGTGTTAGGAGTGAAGAGACTGCATCAGCAGTCTCTACACTCCTCCCCATTCCTCGGATTTCTATGCATGCGCACGCATGTGTGACGTCTGTTGCTCGGGAAAGGGTTTCAGAGGAACATTCTCTCGGTAAATGTTGCAAAGTGTAGCCCATAGGCTACAGCAGCACAACACCATTCTCAGATGGCAAATCTGACGGCAACCTAGAGAGGCTGCGACTGCTGTCAGAAATGGAGTGACTGCAGAAGATATTGGCGATACCTGTCGCGGTCCCTCCATAATACATTTGGGTGATACTTAATGTTTGATTCTGTAGATCAAGTATTGCTTATTAATTTTGAAGGGGCAGCAGAACACTTGCTTTATAATAATTACTGTTTGGCTCAGTGGCGGAACTAGCGAGCGGTGGGCCCAGGTGCGGCAAAATGCTTTGGGCCCTTCCCCCCAAGTCCACCCCGTCACCCCTGGAGAGGATCTGGTGAGGGGGACCTGCTCAGGGCCAGAGAAATGGATACCTAGCAACAGTGCCGTAACTAGACATTTTAGCACTGTGTGCAAGAAACGGCATCGGTGCCCCACCCCTGCATGCAAAACAGGGGCAGTGCGCGCAGTAGGTGCGCGCAAAAATACATAGTGGCGTGGCTTCGTGGGGAAGGGGTGTAGCCACAAAATAATACCAATTCATAAAACGGTGCACAGTAGTCTCCATTATTCAAATTACGCCGCACAGTAGCACCACTACACCAGGTAGAGACCCTTTTACACCTTATGGTGGACAGATTCCTCTTTTTACACATTACGGCAGACAGCGTCCACTTTTTACACATTACGGCAGACAGCGTCCCCCTTTTTACACATAACGGCAGACAGCGTGCCCTTTTTACACATAACGGCAGACAGCGTCCCCTTTTTACACAGAACGGCAGACAGCATGCCCTTGTTACACATAGCGGCAGACTGCGTCCCCTTTTTACACATTACGGCAGTCAGATTCCCCCTTTTTACACATTGCAGAAGGCAGATTCCCCCTTTTTACACATTGCGGCAGGCAGATTCCCCCTTTTTACACATTGCGGCAGACAGTCCCCCTTTTTGCACAGAAAGAAAGAAAGAAAGAAAGAAAGAAAGAAAGAAAAAAAGAAAGAAAGAAAGATACTTAACCTCTCCGCTGGCTCAGGCTCCTCGGTGCAGCTTCTGGCAGATCACGATCCCCGGGCAGGAGAGAAGGAGGAGGAGGGAGGAGAGAGCCGCAGCAGCGCTGTGTTATTGGTGGAGGCGCTGCTGCTGCTGTCCCTCTGCTTCACTATAGGCTGTTCTCGGAAGACAGCCTATAGTGAAGCAGAGGGACAGCAGCAGCAGCGCCACAACCAGTAGCAAAGCGCTGCTGCGGCTCCCTCCTCCACCTTCTCCCCCGTACCGCTGCGCTCCTCTCCTCTCTGTCCAGGTGGCTGTGTGCTGCGGGCAGCGGTTGCCCGCAGCACACAGTGGCATGTAATGAGTCAGTTTGACTCATTACATGCTTTGGGCCCCTGGACAGTGGCGGGCCCCAGTGCAATGCACTGGTTGCACTGGCGGTAGTTCCGCCTCTGGTTTGGCTCTGTTAATATTCTGGTGTAGGCGGTGTTGGACACTGGACCAACTAGTTTAGAACAAATGTATTTACAGTGGCTGACTAGGCTTAGCTAGTATGAATGACAGAGACAATGCAGGTTCACATAAAGTATAGTACTTTGCTGTATATGTACACAGGTCAGCACCTCTCCTATGTGGCTGCCGTGTATACAGGTCAGCTCCCCTCATATGTTGGTGCTGTGTACACAGGTCAGCTCCTCTCATATGTGGGTGCCATGTACACAGGTCAACTCCTCTCATATGTGTGTGCCATGTATATGTGGGTGCTGTGTAAACAGGTCGGCTCCCCTCATATGTGTGTGCCATGTACACAGGTTAGCTTCCTCATGTGTGGGTGCCGTGAATACAGGTCAGCTCCTCTTATATGTGTGTGCCGTGTACACAGGTCAGCTCCCTTTATATGTGTGTGCCGTGTACACAGGTCAGCTCCCTTTATATGTGTGTGCCATGTATAATTGGGTTCTGTGTACACAGGTCAGCTTCCCTCATATTTAGGTGCCATGTACACAGGTCAGCTCCCCTCATATGTATGTGCCGTGTACACAGGTCAACTTCCCTTATATATGTCTGCCGTGTATATGTGGGTGCCGTGTACACAGGTCAGTCAGGTCCCCTCATATGTGGGTGCTGTGTATACAGCACAGCTCCCTCATATGTGTATGCCGTGTACACAGGTCAGCTTCCCTCATATGTGTGTGCCGTGTATATGTAGGTTGTGTACACAGGTTAGCTCCCCTCATATGTGGGTGTCATGTACACAGGTCAGCTCCCCTCATATGTATGTGCCGTGTACACAGGTCAGCTTCCCTTGTATGTGTACAGAGAAATAAATAAAAGAGTGCACTATCAAAGGCAGCCTGTATTGGGAAGGTCAATTCCCTGGGTAATTAAAAAAATAGAAAAAGATGTGTATACTGGCGCCGGCTGTAAGTCAAATAATGATGGACATGATACAAATAAGAATAGGTAAAATATGACCACTAATTTATTAAACAATCTTAACAGAAGTAAATTATTAAAATATTATAGCAATTGCTAGGAGTAGTAAAATAAAAGATTGAGATTATAAGGTACCACTGGTTATGTCCTTTAGGTGTAATGTCCCAAATTTCTGACTAGGACTCTATTCCACTTAAGCTCACAAGTTCAGTTGATGACATGTATTGTTACCAGACTTGCTTCCGGAAGAAGAACCCCCTAGGAATCTCATACATGAAGATCCAAATTGGCAAACAGGGATGTATCCGGGTCTGTAAGTGACTTGTGCTGGGATTTTATCCGGTGGATGCAAAAGAGTCCATAGCGTCAGAGTTGTTGTTGGAGAAACACCTTGTGGTCCCTAAAGAGATAGCTCAACGCGTTTCGCTGGTCTTGTAACTGCCAGCTTCCCTGTTTGCCAATTTGGATCTTCATGTATGAGATTCCTAGGGGGTTCTTCTTCCGGAAGCAAGTCTGGTAACAATACATGTCATCAATTGAACTTGTGAGCTTAAGTGGAATAGAGTCCTAGTCAGAAATTTGGGACATTACACCTAAAGGACATAACCAGTGGTACCTTATAATCTCAATCTTTTATTTTACTACTCCTAGCAACTGCTATAATATTTTAATAATTTACATCTGTTAAGATTGTTTAATAAATTAGTGGTCATATTTTACCTATTCTTATTTGTATCATGTCCATCATTATTTGACTTACAGCCGGCGCCAGTATACACATCTTTTTCCCTTGTATGTGTGTGCCATTTACACAGAGAAGAAAAGACGTATAGTCTAAAGGGCTATGCACAGGCTCTATCAGTATTATTAAAAAAAAATTATATTTTAATAAGAACCAGCCTTAGAAACACAATTGAATAAGCAGAATACCCTAAACTGGATTAGATCAGGCTGGAGGTGCACCAGTAAGCATAATACAATATCTAGAAAAAGGGGAAAGAGGAGAGTGACCATAAGGCGGTAGTCCTCCAAAGAAGGCTTACTTTGCGGAGCACTCTTTTTTGTCATTAACACAGGTCAGCTTCCTTTATATGTGTGTGCCGTCTATATGTGGGTGCTGCGTACACGGGTCAATCAGCTCCCCTCATATGTGGGTGCCATGTACAGAGGTCAACTCTGCCTCCCTCATATGTCTGGGCAGTGTATACAGTGTGTCACGATCCGGGTATCTGGACGCCATTTCTTACCTATCAGATGCCTCCTAAGGCTGGCTCAGCGCTCCAGGACCGGATCCCATCTGTTATCCTGATGTGCACATTCCCGCATCCTCTCCTGTCTCTCTGGACGCAGTCACAGTAACGCCTTATACATCTGGCATGGCGTCTCCCGCGGCCTCCGCCGCCGTCCCTGAGCTTCTGCATTCAGAGTGGCGATTACGTCAGCCGCGGCCTCCGCTGTGTCCGCGTGGTCGGATGTGCATCTGTCAGCCTGGCGTCTCCTGTCTCCGGTGGCCGGCGCCGCCATTACTGTTTTCCAGACCACATGGATTACAATCCAAACTTCCCTCCAAGTGTCTGCATGGGCGCAGCTATCTTGGATTCTGTCAGCTGATCATTCCTACCAATCCGTTGTCAGTATTATTAATTTGCATAATTGCCTAGCCAATGCCTTCCTTGCTGCAGGTATAAATAGGTTGTGCCTGAGCAAGGAAGGCGTCAGTGCTTTGGTTGTCAAACCTAGTTCCAGTTTGTCTCTCTTCTGTTAATGTCTTCCAGGTTCCAGCTCCTGTCTCCAGACTTCTGCTATAGAGACCCGCACCAGCATTCCATCTGCGGTGTAGCCTGACTCTCCGATCCATTCTGGACTCACCTGTTTCCAGCTACAACATCACCTGCTTCCAGCTTAGCTTCCAGCAGTGTACAGCTTCTCTTAAAGGGCCGGTGTCCTTTCTGCAGTTTACCATTCTCCACCGGTATTATTATTTCTCCGCTCTCAAATTCTACATTTCATCTACATTGCATCGCTCTCAAGCTTTATTTATTATTTAACTGGTTCCAGCCAGTATCCACTCCGTGCCAACACCTGTCTGGTTCTAACCAGTACCCACAGCAGCATTTTATCTACAGCAGTCCAGCTTTCCCTGGAACACCAGCTGGTACGACCCTGGGCTTTCCTCATTGCTACAGTTGAGCCTATCCACCCTTTATTAAATGAGTGGGGTACGCTGGATCTAGACCCTTGCTTTCCCTTTTCTTCAGAGACTTTTTACAGTTTATTATTGTGAATTACTACACATTGGTTGTTGTTTTTTTTTTTTTTATGTTTCATATTTGGAATACTCAAACTGGATATTACCTATTTGGAGGATCCAGCCAGAGACATCTGATCCTGCACATTGAACCAGGAACGTATCCCCCTTTTTTATTTTCCTCTTTTTGCGCTGTATGTACTAGGAAGGTTTACACCTGTTGTATTCGATTATAGTCTTTAAATGTGGTGACATTTATTTTTAAACCTTCAAGTACTCTAGCTGCATTGCGCCATTTGATACACTTTCCTACTTTTCTTTACCATACATTGTTCCTGTGATGTGTTAGGAGTGAAGAGACTGCATCAGCAGTCTCTACACTCCTCCCCATTCCTCGGATTTCTATGCATGCGCACGCATGTGTGACGTCTGTTGCTCGGGAAAGGGTTTCAGAGGAACATTCTCTCGGTAAATGTTGCAAAGTGTAGCCCATAGGCTACAGCAGCACAACACCATTCTCAGATGGCAAATCTGACGGCAACCTAGAGAGGCTGCGACTGCTGTCAGAAATGGAGTGACTGCAGAAGATATTGGCGATACCTGTCGCGGTCCCTCCATAATACATTTGGGTGATACTTAATGTTTGATTCTGTAGATCAAGTATTGCTTATTAATTTTGAAGGGGCAGCAGAACACTTGCTTTATAATAATTACTGTTTGGCTCAGTGGCGGAACTAGCGAGCGGTGGGCCCAGGTGCGGCAAAATGCTTTGGGCCCTTCCCCCCAAGTCCACCCCGTCACCCCTGGAGAGGATCTGGTGAGGGGGACCTGCTCAGGGCCAGAGAAATGGATACCTAGCAACAGTGCCGTAACTAGACATTTTAGCACTGTGTGCAAGAAACGGCATCGGTGCCCCACCCCTGCATGCAAAACAGGGGCAGTGCGCGCAGTAGGTGCGCGCAAAAATACATAGTGGCGTGGCTTCGTGGGGAAGGGGTGTAGCCACAAAATAATACCAATTCATAAAACGGTGCACAGTAGTCTCCATTATTCAAATTACGCCGCACAGTAGCACCACTACACCAGGTAGAGACCCTTTTACACCTTATGGTGGACAGATTCCTCTTTTTACACATTACGGCAGACAGCGTCCACTTTTTACACATTACGGCAGACAGCGTCCCCCTTTTTACACATAACGGCAGACAGCGTGCCCTTTTTACACATAACGGCAGACAGCGTCCCCTTTTTACACAGAACGGCAGACAGCATGCCCTTGTTACACATAGCGGCAGACTGCGTCCCCTTTTTACACATTACGGCAGTCAGATTCCCCCTTTTTACACATTGCAGAAGGCAGATTCCCCCTTTTTACACATTGCGGCAGGCAGATTCCCCCTTTTTACACATTGCGGCAGACAGTCCCCCTTTTTGCACAGAAAGAAAGAAAGAAAGAAAGAAAGAAAGAAAGAAAGAAAGAAAGAAAAAAAGAAAGAAAGAAAGATACTTAACCTCTCCGCTGGCTCAGGCTCCTCGGTGCAGCTTCTGGCAGATCACGATCCCCGGGCAGGAGAGAAGGAGGAGGAGGGAGGTGGAGGAGAGAGCCGCAGCAGCGCTGTGTTATTGGTGGAGGCGCTGCTGCTGCTGTCCCTCTGCTTCACTATAGGCTGTTCTCGGAAGACAGCCTATAGTGAAGCAGAGGGACAGCAGCAGCAGCGCCACAACCAGTAGCAAAGCGCTGCTGCGGCTCCCTCCTCCACCTTCTCCCCCGTACCGCTGCGCTCCTCTCCTCTCTGTCCAGGTGGCTGTGTGCTGCGGGCAGCGGTTGCCCGCAGCACACAGTGGCATGTAATGAGTCAGTTTGACTCATTACATGCTTTGGGCCCCTGGACAGTGGCGGGCCCCAGTGCAATGCACTGGTTGCACTGGCGGTAGTTCCGCCTCTGGTTTGGCTCTGTTAATATTCTGGTGTAGGCGGTGTTGGACACTGGACCAACTAGTTTAGAACAAATGTATTTACAGTGGCTGACTAGGCTTAGCTAGTATGAATGACAGAGACAATGCAGGTTCACATAAAGTATAGTACTTTGCTGTATATGTACACAGGTCAGCACCTCTCCTATGTGGCTGCCGTGTATACAGGTCAGCTCCCCTCATATGTTGGTGCTGTGTACACAGGTCAGCTCCTCTCATATGTGGGTGCCATGTACACAGGTCAACTCCTCTCATATGTGTGTGCCATGTATATGTGGGTGCTGTGTAAACAGGTCGGCTCCCCTCATATGTGTGTGCCATGTACACAGGTTAGCTTCCTCATGTGTGGGTGCCGTGAATACAGGTCAGCTCCTCTTATATGTGTGTGCCGTGTACACAGGTCAGCTCCCTTTATATGTGTGTGCCGTGTACACAGGTCAGCTCCCTTTATATGTGTGTGCCATGTATAATTGGGTTCTGTGTACACAGGTCAGCTTCCCTCATATTTAGGTGCCATGTACACAGGTCAGCTCCCCTCATATGTATGTGCCGTGTACACAGGTCAACTTCCCTTATATATGTCTGCCGTGTATATGTGGGTGCCGTGTACACAGGTCAGTCAGGTCCCCTCATATGTGGGTGCTGTGTATACAGCACAGCTCCCTCATATGTGTATGCCGTGTACACAGGTCAGCTTCCCTCATATGTGTGTGCCGTGTATATGTAGGTTGTGTACACAGGTTAGCTCCCCTCATATGTGGGTGTCATGTACACAGGTCAGCTCCCCTCATATGTATGTGCCGTGTACACAGGTCAGCTTCCCTTGTATGTGTACAGAGAAATAAATAAAAGAGTGCACTATCAAAGGCAGCCTGTATTGGGAAGGTCAATTCCCTGGGTAATTAAAAAAATAGAAAAAGATGTGTATACTGGCGCCGGCTGTAAGTCAAATAATGATGGACATGATACAAATAAGAATAGGTAAAATATGACCACTAATTTATTAAACAATCTTAACAGAAGTAAATTATTAAAATATTATAGCAATTGCTAGGAGTAGTAAAATAAAAGATTGAGATTATAAGGTACCACTGGTTATGTCCTTTAGGTGTAATGTCCCAAATTTCTGACTAGGACTCTATTCCACTTAAGCTCACAAGTTCAGTTGATGACATGTATTGTTACCAGACTTGCTTCCGGAAGAAGAACCCCCTAGGAATCTCATACATGAAGATCCAAATTGGCAAACAGGGATGTATCCGGGTCTGTAAGTGACTTGTGCTGGGATTTTATCCGGTGGATGCAAAAGAGTCCATAGCGTCAGAGTTGTTGTTGGAGAAACACCTTGTGGTCCCTAAAGAGATAGCTCAACGCGTTTCGCTGGTCTTGTAACTGCCAGCTTCCCTGTTTGCCAATTTGGATCTTCATGTATGAGATTCCTAGGGGGTTCTTCTTCCGGAAGCAAGTCTGGTAACAATACATGTCATCAATTGAACTTATGAGCTTAAGTGGAATAGAGTCCTAGTCAGAAATTTGGGACATTACACCTAAAGGACATAACCAGTGGTACCTTATAATCTCAATCTTTTATTTTACTACTCCTAGCAACTGCTATAATATTTTAATAATTTACATCTGTTAAGATTGTTTAATAAATTAGTGGTCATATTTTACCTATTCTTATTTGTATCATGTCCATCATTATTTGACTTACAGCCGGCGCCAGTATACACATCTTTTTCCCTTGTATGTGTGTGCCATTTACACAGAGAAAAAAAGACGTATAGTCTAAAGGGCTATGCACAGGCTCTATCAGTATTATTAAAAAAAAATTATATTTTAATAAGAACCAGCCTTAGAAACACAATTGAATAAGCGGAATACCCTAAACTGGATTAGATCAGGCTGGAGGTGCACCAGTAAGCATAATACAATATCTAGAAAAAGGGGAAAGAGGAGAGTGACCATAAGGCGGTAGTCCTCCAAAGAAGGCTTACTTTGCGGAGCACTCTTTTTTGTCATTAACACAGGTCAGCTTCCTTTATATGTGTGTGCCGTCTATATGTGGGTGCTGCGTACACGGGTCAATCAGCTCCCCTCATATGTGGGTGCCATGTACAGAGGTCAACTCTGCCTCCCTCATATGTCTGGGCAGTGTATACAGTGTGTCACGATCCGGGTATCTGGACGCCATTTCTTACCTATCAGATGCCTCCTAAGGCTGGCTCAGCGCTCCAGGACCGGATCCCATCTGTTATCCTGATGTGCACATTCCCGCATCCTCTCCTGTCTCTCTGGACGCAGTCACAGTAACGCCTTATACATCTGGCATGGCGTCTCCCGCGGCCTCCGCCGCCGTCCCTGAGCTTCTGCATTCAGAGTGGCGATTACGTCAGCCGCGGCCTCCGCTGTGTCCGCGTGGTCGGATGTGCATCTGTCAGCCTGGCGTCTCCTGTCTCCGGTGGCCGGCGCCGCCATTACTGTTTTCCAGACCACATGGATTACAATCCAAACTTCCCTCCAAGTGTCTGCATGGGCGCAGCTATCTTGGATTCTGTCAGCTGATCATTCCTACCAATCCGTTGTCAGTATTATTAATTTGCATAATTGCCTAGCCAATGCCTTCCTTGCTGCAGGTATAAATAGGTTGTGCCTGAGCAAGGAAGGCGTCAGTGCTTTGGTTGTCAAACCTAGTTCCAGTTTGTCTCTCTTCTGTGAATGTCTTCCAGGTTCCAGCTCCTGTCTCCAGACTTCTGCTATAGAGACCCGCACCAGCATTCCATCTGCGGTGTAGCCTGACTCTCCGATCCATTCTGGACTCACCTGTTTCCAGCTACAACATCACCTGCTTCCAGCTTAGCTTCCAGCAGTGTACAGCTTCTCTTAAAGGGCCGGTGTCCTTTCTGCAGTTTACCACTCTCCACCGGTATTATTATTTCTCCGCTCTCAAATTCTACATTTCATCTACATTGCATCGCTCTCAAGCTTTATTTATTATTTAACTGGTTCCAGCCAGTATCCACTCCGTGCCAACACAGCAGCATTTTATCTACAGCAGTCCAGCTTTCCCTGGAACACCAGCTGGTACGACCCTGGGCTTTCCTCATTGCTACAGTTGAGCCTGGTAAGGACTTTCCAACTTGCAGATAATAAGAACTGTCTCATACCACCAGAGCTCTGTGGCCCCTGCCACCCTGTAGTACCCAGGAACTGTATTATTATTTCTCTGCTGATTTTTATGTTACTTTTTACTGCTACTGTGATGCATGGAGTTTGTCATAAATAAATATCATTGACTTTTACTCAAGTTGTCGTGGTCACGCCTTCGGGCGGTTTCTCTTCATGTTACTTACATGTCCAGGGGTCTGATACAACCTCCCAGGTTCCGGTACATCTCAGCCCCTACAACTGAGGCTGCCTTCCGTCAGCTCAGGCCCTCAGTTGTGACAGTAAGCACTGACCAAATGAATCCAGCCGGAAACCAGGATCAAGCGGCCAGGCCGATGCAAGAACTGGCAGCCCGACTTGAACATCAGGAGGCTGCACAGGGCCACATCATCCGCTGTCTCCAGGATCTCTCTACTCGGCTGGATGGGATTCAGACAACTCTCCGTGGATCAGGCGCATCTGGGGCGTCAACCACAGTGACTCCAACTATAACCCCACCCACCTTACCCGTTTCTGCTCCACGTCTTCATCTTCCAACGCCAGCAAAATTTGACGGATCTCCAAGATTCTGCAGGGGATTTCTCAACCAGTGTGAGATTCAGTTTGAGCTACAACCTGGCAATTTTCCCAGTGACCGTACAAAAATTGCCTACATCATCTCACTTCTCAGTGGCTCAGCCCTTGACTGGGCATCACCGTTATGGGAGAGGTCCGACACCCTGCTATCTTCTTACACTGCATTCGTGTCAACATTCAGGCGCATCTTCGACGAGCCAGGCCGGGTAACTTCAGCTTCGTCTGAGATTCTCCGTTTACGCCAGGGATCACATACTGTAGGACAATATCTTATACAGTTCCAGATCCTGGCATCTGAACTGGCATGGAACGACGAGGCCCTGTATGCTGCATTCTGGCATGGTTTATCCGAGCGTATTAAAGATGAGTTAGCTACCAGAGACTTACCCTCCAAGTTAGATGAGCTAATCTCACTTTGTACAAAAGTTGACTTACGTTTCAGAGAGAGAGCAACTGAGCGTGGAAGATCATCTGCTCCAAAATCTTCTGCTCCTCCTCCTCGCCAACTGTCACCAACTAAAGATGAACCCATGCAAATTGGCCGTTCCCGTTTAACTCCTGCTGAGCGCCAAAGACGTCTCTCCGAGTCTCTCTGTCTTTATTGTGCAGCTCCGTCTCACACCATTAATGCCTGTCCCAAACGTCCGGGACTCCAAGTCCTAGCTCGTCAAGGAGAGGGCCGGCTAGGAGTAATGATCTCCTCTCCATCTCCTCAAGATTGTAATCTCCCAGTCTCGCTTCAAGTTGCTCAACGTTATCAGAACGTCATTGCCCTCCTGGATTCCGGAGCAGCTGGGAACTTTATTACCGAAGCCTATGTTAAACGGTGGTCCCTACCCACCGAGAGACTTCCTTCCTCCTTTTCCTTAACTGCCGTGGATGGCAGTAAAATTTTTGATACAGTTATTGCTCTAAGGACTCTACCAGTTCGTCTGAGAGTGGGAGTTCTTCATTCCGAACTTATTTCACTTTTAGTGATTCCAAGAGCCACACATCCTGTGGTCCTGGGCCTTCCATGGCTCCGTCTTCACAATCCTACAATTGATTGGACGACTACGCAAATCCTGGCATGGGGTCCCTCCTGTGCTGAGACATGTTTGTTTAAAGTGTTGCCTGTCTGTTCTTCCTCCCCCAGGTCGTCTGATGTTCCACCTCCTCCATATCAAGATTTCACGGATGTGTTCAGTAAAGCTTCTGCTGATATCCTTCCTCCTCATAGAGAATGGGACTGCCCGATTGATCTCGTTCCAGGGAAGGTTCCACCTCGAGGCCGAACTTATCCGTTGTCTCTGCCCGAGACGCATTCTATGGAGGAATACATTAAAGAGAACCTAGCAAAGGGGTTCATTCGACCTTCTTCTTCTCCAGCCGGCGCAGGCTTCTTTTTTGTAAAAAAGAAAGATGGTGGTCTGCGGCCGTGCATCGACTACAGAGGTTTGAACGACATTACCATTAAGAACCGCTATCCTTTACCCCCGATTACTGAGCTCTTTGACAGAGTTAGCGGAGCTACCATCTTTACAAAGCTGGACTTGAGAGGTGCATACAATCTCATCCGGATCCGTGAGGGTGACGAGAGGAAGACCGCATTTAACACCCGTGACGGACATTATGAGTACCTCGTCATGCCCTTTGGATTGAGCAATGCTCCAGCTGTCTTCCAGCATTTCGTCAATGAGATCTTCAGAGACATTCTATACCGTCATGTCGTGGTCTATCTAGACGATATCCTCATTTTTGCCAACAATTTAGAGGAACATCGTTTTTGGGTAAAGGAGGTTCTGTCCCGTCTCCATGTCAATCATCTCTATTGCAAATTAGAGAAATGCGTCTTTGAAGTCAAGTCCATTCCGTTTCTAGGGTACATTGTGTCCGGTTCCGGACTAGAGATGGATCCTGAGAAACTACAAGCAATCCAGAATTGGCCGGTACCCTTAACCCTCAAAGGGGTCCAGAGGTTCTTAGGGTTCGCCAATTATTACCGAAAGTTTATACGAGACTTTTCCACCATTGTGGCGCCTATTACTGCTTTCACCAAGAAGGGTGCTAACCCGTCCAAGTGGTCTGAAGAAGCCATGCAAGCTTTTCATCTTTTAAAACAGAGGTTCATCTCTGCACCTGTCCTGAAACAGCCTGACATCGACTCTCCTTTCATCCTAGAGGTGGATGCCTCCTCCGTTGGAGTAGGAGCGGTGTTATCTCAGAGGGCTAAAGATGGCCATTTACATCCTTGCAGTTTCTTCTCACGGAAGTTCTCCCCAGCGGAGCGCAACTATGCCATTGGCGACCAGGAGTTGCTAGCCATCAAGCTCGCTCTAGAGGAGTGGAGATATCTGTTGGAGGGAGCTTCTCATTCAATCACCATCCTTACAGACCACAAGAACCTTCTATATCTGAAAGGCGCACAATGTCTCAACCCTCGTCAGGCCAGATGGGCACTTTTCTTTTCCAGGTTCGACTTTAAACTCCAGTTCTGTCCGGGCTCTCAGAATCGCAAGGCCGATGCCCTTTCCCGCTCATGGGAGCAAGAAAATGAGTCAGAGTCTTCAGACAAGCATCCTATTATAAATCCGTTGGCATTCTCCACGGTAGGGATGGACTCTACGCCCCCATCAGGGAAAAGTTTTGTGAAGCCGACACTAAGGAAGAAGCTCATGCATTGGGCCCATGCTTCCCGCTTTGCCGGACATACAGGTATCCAAAAAACCCTGGAGTTTATCTCTAGGTCTTATTGGTGGCCAACTCTGAAAAAGGACGTTTTGGAGTTTATTGCATCTTGCCCAAAGTGTGCTCAACATAAAGTATCCCGCCAGTCGCCTGCGGGGCAACTGGTTCCACTATCTGTTCCCCGTCGACCATGGACCCATTTGTCGATGGATTTTATTACAGATTTGCCCATGTGCAACAAGTTTAATACCATCTGGGTGGTAGTTGACCGGTTCACCAAGATGGCACACTTCATTCCTCTCACCGGTCTTCCGTCAGCTTCCAAGTTGGCTCAAGTATTCATACAAGAGATCTTTCGACTCCACGGTCTTCCAGAAGAAATTATCTCAGATCGAGGAGTTCAATTCACAGCCAAATTCTGGCGAAGTTTATGTCAAGCCCTCCAAGTCAAGCTAAAGTTTTCCACGGCTTACCATCCTCAGACCAATGGTCAAACTGAGAGGGTGAATCAGGACTTGGAGTCCTTCCTCCGCATCTATGTGTCCTCCTCTCAAGATGACTGGGTTCAATTACTTCCCTGGGCCGAGTTCTGTCATAACAACCAGTATCATTCTTCATCTTCTTCAACACCATTCTTCACCAACTTTGGATTCCACCCTAAAGTCCCTGAGTTCCAACCGCTTCCAGCAACTTCTGTTCCCGCAGTGGATATCACCTTGCATCAGTTTGCCAATATCTGGAAGAGCGTACGATCAGCTCTGCTCAAGGCATCGTTCAGGTACAAGAAGTTTGCGGATAAGAAGCGTCGAGCAGTTCCTGCTCTCAAGGTGGGTGATCGGGTATGGTTATCCACGAAGAATTTGAGGTTAAGAGTTCCCAGTATGAAGTTTGCACCTCGCTACATCGGTCCTTTTAAAATTGATCAAGTCATCAATCCTGTTGCTTACAGACTCCAGTTGCCTCCCTTCTTAAAGATACCCAGGACATTCCATGTTTCCCTGTTGAAACCGCTAATCTTGAATCGGTTTCATTCCTCACTTCCTCCAACTCCGAAAGTCCAAACTCAACGAGGCGTTGAGTATGAAGTAGCCAAGATCCTGGACTCACGTCACCGTTACGGTCAACTTCAGTATCTTATTGACTGGAAGGGTTATGGCCCTGAGGAACGTTCATGGACCAATGCTTCTGATGTCCATGCTCCTGCCTTGGTCCGGAGATTCCATTCCAAGTTTCCTCAAAAGCCAAAGAAGTGTCCTGGGGCCACTCCTAAAGGGGGGGGGGGGTGCTGTCACGATCCGGGTATCTGGACGCCATTTCTTACCTATCAGATGCCTCCTAAGGCTGGCTCAGCGCTCCAGGACCGGATCCCATCTGTTATCCTGATGTGCACATTCCCGCATCCTCTCCTGTCTCTCTGGACGCAGTCACAGTAACGCCTTATACATCTGGCATGGCGTCTCCCGCGGCCTCCGCCGCCGTCCCTGAGCTTCTGCATTCAGAGTGGCGATTACGTCAGCCGCGGCCTCCGCTGTGTCCGCGTGGTCGGATGTGCATCTGTCAGCCTGGCGTCTCCTGTCTCCGGTGGCCGGCGCCGCCATTACTGTTTTCCAGACCACATGGATTACAATCCAAACTTCCCTCCAAGTGTCTGCATGGGCGCAGCTATCTTGGATTCTGTCAGCTGATCATTCCTACCAATCCGTTGTCAGTATTATTAATTTGCATAATTGCCTAGCCAATGCCTTCCTTGCTGCAGGTATAAATAGGTTGTGCCTGAGCAAGGAAGGCGTCAGTGCTTTGGTTGTCAAACCTAGTTCCAGTTTGTCTCTCTTCTGTGAATGTCTTCCAGGTTCCAGCTCCTGTCTCCAGACTTCTGCTATAGAGACCCGCACCAGCATTCCATCTGCGGTGTAGCCTGACTCTCCGATCCATTCTGGACTCACCTGTTTCCAGCTACAACATCACCTGCTTCCAGCTTAGCTTCCAGCAGTGTACAGCTTCTCTTAAAGGGCCGGTGTCCTTTCTGCAGTTTACCACTCTCCACCGGTATTATTATTTCTCCGCTCTCAAATTCTACATTTCATCTACATTGCATCGCTCTCAAGCTTTATTTATTATTTAACTGGTTCCAGCCAGTATCCACTCCGTGCCAACACCTGTCTGGTTCTAACCAGTACCCACAGCAGCATTTTATCTACAGCAGTCCAGCTTTCCCTGGAACACCAGCTGGTACGACCCTGGGCTTTCCTCATTGCTACAGTTGAGCCTGGTAAGGACTTGCCAACTTGCAGATAATAAGAACTGTCTCATACCACCAGAGCTCTGTGGCCCCTGCCACCCTGTAGTACCCAGGAACTGTATTATTATTTCTCTGCTGATTTTTATGTTACTTTTTACTGCTACTGTGATGCATGGAGTTTGTCATAAATAAATATCATTGACTTTTACTCAAGTTGTCGTGGTCACGCCTTCGGGCGGTTTCTCTTCTTGTTACTTACATGTCCAGGGGTCTGATACAACCTCCCAGGTTCCGGTACATCTCAGCCCCTACAACTGAGGCTGCCTTCCGTCAGCTCAGGCCCTCAGTTGTGACACAGTGGTGGCCAAAATTGCGGACACTTTTTGAAATGTGAATGTTTTTCAACTTCGAATGCTTATAAAAACTGTTACACTTCATGCAGTGCAATGATTCATATATCAAGTGAAAGGAATGTTAATACTGAATTCAACACAATAAACAGAGGTCAAATATTTGCATTACAAGGGAAGTTATGCAGTGAAAACAACACCTAAGAGCCCTACACACTGCTATATACCAGTGAAAGATATGAACGATCTAGTTCATTAATGAACGAGATAACGTTCATATCTTTCAGTGTGTAGGCACTAGCGATGAACGATGCACAGCCCCGCACTCGTTCATCGCTGGTGGTGGCTCGTTTAAACATGCAGGCCAATATGGACAATATCATCCATATTCGCATGCATTGCTATGGAGCCGGGTGGCGGGGGAGTGAAGAAACTTCACTCCCCCGTCACCTCCCCCCCACCGCCAGGTCGCCCGTCTGCCGTATTGGCCCTTTAGGGTGAAAATCCCTGTTTACTTATGATGTCACTGTCCTAGCAGTATTTCGTTTGGTATCCTTTATTTTTTAAGACAGCAGCACAGCGACGTGGCATTGAGCCAACTAATGTTTGGAGCTCTTCCTTCTTTATTATGTGGTGCCATGAGACAATCATAGCCTCAATTAATTCTCTTTTATTGGATGGACGCCTCAGATGTACCAGTTTTTTAAACTGAACCACAAATGTTCTATGGGGTTCAGGTCTGGGCTGTTTCCTGGCCATCCCAGCACCTGTATGTCATTCTCCATGAACCACTGTTTGCATATCCGTGCAGTGTGGCAGGGAGTTGAATCCTGCTGGAAAGAAATGGGGCATTATCTGGAAAATGATCCCTGATAGAAGGTAGAAGTTTTCGTTGTAGGATGGTGTCAATGTACTTTCTGCTGTTCAGTGTGTAATCTATGACATGAAGGCAGCTGGGTGGTCTTCTGTATGCCGGCGGTCGGGCTCCCGGCGCTCAGTATACCGGCGCCGGGAGCCCGACAGCCGGCATACCGACACTTATTTTCCCTCGTGGGGGTCCACGACCCCCATAGAGGGAGAATAAAATAGTGTGGCGCGCGTAGCGCGCCACCGTGCCCGTAGCGTGGCGAGCGCAGCGAGCCCGCAAGGGGCTCATTTGCGCTCGCCACGTTGTCGGTAAGCCGGCGGTCGGGCTCCCGGCGCCGGGATGCTGGTCGCCGGGAGCCCGACCGCCGGCCAGCCGTAGTGAACCCAAGGCAGCCTACAGCATCTGCTGTCTTACATGCCCAGATCATAACACTTGTAGGATTCTTTGTTGTCACGTGAATGCAATCTGGATGTACCTCTCCCCCGATGCGACGTCTCACATATTTTCTCCCATCACTACCAAAATCGATGTCTTAGTTTCGTCACTCCATATCACTTGTTTCCACTGACCTTCTGTCCATGCACTGTGTTATTTTGCCCACTGTATTCGTTTCTGCCGCTGCTTTTTATTCAGGAATGGCTTTTCTCTGGGAATCCTACCTTTTAGGCCAACCTCCGTTAGTCATCTCCGTACCGTTCTTGCACTGACAAAAACACCAGTTGCACTCAGTTCACTGCTAATAGCCGCAAATGACATCCATCTGTCCCTGACGCAAATTTGTTTTATTCTCCTATCATCAACAGCTGTTGTGCACTTTTTTCGGCCTTTTTCTTCTTTGTTTTGTATAGATTGTGTTTCCTGATAGTGTTAACAAAACTTTTGTTCTCCTGATGTTGTCACATTCCCACCAACTTCTCTCGCAATTGCTGCATATGAAAGACCATTTTCTCTTCCTGGGTGACCAGTCACCACTTTGCCTGGACGACATTGCTGTATTTATTTTTTACACCGTCAATAGCACTAAACAATACACACAAACACCCAACCGTAATTGCGCTACAGTAACTAACTTTATTCTGAAAAATGAAACCGCCAAACTGACCTTTCCCACCTTTGAACATAACCTTGCACCTGCTCATAAACGACAGCTGATTGGTCTTAAGAATGACGATTCCGATCGGCTGGTAGTAGTTGTTACTACAATCCGCTTCTTGAATCTCACGCATCTGTGCTTCTTTGTCTGACTGTTTATTGTGTTCAATTCAGCATGAAATTTCCTTTCATTTGATATGAAGTGAAACAGTTTTTATAAGCATTCAAAGTTGAAAAACATTAAAATTTCATAAAGTGACCGCAATTTTGGCCACTGCTGTATGTGGGCGCCATGTACACAGGAGGTCAGCTCCCCTCATATGGGTGTGTGGCAGTGACCACATCAGTTGTCCTGTATGGTGAGTCCTCATATTACCTTGCCTGCCAGTGACAGCTGCAGTCAGATGCCTCCCAGGCCCGGATTATTTGGGCAGAGTCTTCGCAGGGCAGGGCGTCACACTGCAGATAGCTCCTACACACCGGGAGCAGATACAAGGATAGGACGCAAAGCGAATAGAGACAGCAGGATTACTGCGAGGTAAGTAGAGCCATGGACAGACAGAAATGTGCGGCATAACTGCAGATAATGGGAATTACTAGTGAGGGGGAACCGGGGAGAAGTTCTGCGGTGACAGAAAAGCACTACATACAGTATACTGCGCCTTCTGCAGAGCACACGGCACAGATAGGAGCTGGGCGGAGGATGAGAACAGATAGAGATAACATAAAGACTGACGACTGACAGCTAGGGGGTGTCTGGACAGACAGTTGCTGGGGAGAGCCGGAGATTGGGAGTGTCTGCTAGAGAGACAGCCCAGGCAGGGAGTGTCTGCGGGACGTCCAGGGCAGGGAGGAGACTGCACGCTGCTGCAGAGAGAGAGCAACAGCCCAAAAACAATTGCCAGGAAGGGTGAGACTGCAAACGCTGCTGCTGCACCCGGAGACCCTCACCCGCCGCCGCTGCCAGGCTCCTCTGCTGCACAGGTGGGTATCAGACCGGGCAGTCTCCCTGCCAGTCCTGGGCGGCCCCTCCCTCCTTTGTCATATACTGTATTTGGAGATGGTCAGGGTCCTGTGAAAGGATAGGATGGGGGCGAGGTATAGGGTGACACGGCGCCCTGGCTGGCACCAGGTATTGTTATTAGTACACTGGCTGGTGCTGGTAGGATTGGGCTACGGCTACAATGTCTCCGAGGCACAAAACAGCTTTTTGGCTGCCTCTCCGTGTTGGCTCACCTCCAACATACTCTGTAAATGACATTTTTTGAAACCAGAAACATATGTATGACTAGAAATGGCAATACGCGTGTATTATAACTTTATAAGCATGTAAACAAGGCCTCTTACTTTATTGGTCTATGTAGTGATGATAATAATAATAATAATAATACAATATATTGCTTTAATACTGTTTGATCCCAGTTGCAAAGCGCTGCTTCTACAGAAATAATTGTACATTAGGCAATTTTCTGTAGTGATGTAAATTGAGTCCTTCACAAGAAGGCAAAATTAGTTACACTAAAGTTTTTATCAATACAAGTGATATTATTTGCTTTGCTTGATGTATTTTGATACTATTCTAAAATTTCCTATTGTTGCATTTACTAATAAAATGTTGCCAGCTAGTGGAGAGAACCCCGCACACAGGTGATACTGTCTGGCGAAGCGCCATTCCTGTATGCATCTGCACATTCGTAGATCACACATGCACAATCATGCAGCCCAGGTTTGGGCTACCAGTCCTCTTTCAGAGAGAAAAAAGTTAAATAAATTTACTTTAGCAGGAAAAATGCTTCATATAAATACTAAAGGTTTTTTATTCTACTTTAGAAGATCCTGTGATGGCATAAGTAATAGGAGGACAGCAATGGTACTTATACCACCAGTGTCCTTATTAAATATGAGAAAAGGTGAAGGCTATCACTAGTAATACCCGGTGATTGTTATCGCCAGTAGGTGTGCATTAAGGTCCGTACACATTAGACGATGTCGCTCTGTGAGCGACATCGTCTAATGTTTCCCCTCCCGAGCCGGCCGGTCGGCGGCCGACTGTACACACAGAGCGATATGACCGCTCATATCGCTCAGGGACGTCACGTCTCCACCAGCCCTGCATGCAGGTCGTGGACTACAGTCCATATCCTGCATGCATGCACTGGCGACAGCAACGATCGTTGCCGACCCGCGGGGCCGCGCATCGGTCGTCGCTGGCGGCATGCACACTTGCCGATAAAATGAGTGACATCGCTCAGGAAGGGGGAAAATGAACGACGTCGCTCATTTTATCGGCAAGTGTGTATGGGCCTTTAGTTAATAGGGAGATACTCTATCTCTGTTAAAAATGAGTTTTCTCCCTATAATAAATAGGCCTGCAATGCATAAAATAAACAAATTCCATTAGATAATGTGGCTGTCAATCCTCTAATGACAGGAAGACATTTTTTTATTAGAAAACTATGTCATCCCACTGGCAACCAGAATAGATGGAGACAGAACAGCAATTTTCTTTGTTGCCATCACCTCACTTTTAACTTGTAAACCTACATTTTTGCTTTAAACCCTTAGCTGGTTATTCTGATCGTCTGTAAATCTTTTACCTAATAATGTGTTGGAAATAAATATTGGTTATTAGTAGGTTTTTATGAAATCAGAAATAATAAAAACAAACAGCAGTTGATGTGTAAAGCTGCATGCATAAAGTTGTAATCTCATAATATCAGGGTAAACCAGACTAACCCACAGTGCCTGAGTACAGTTATTAAAGCTACAAATGCAGCCCATGAGCACAAGGAGTTGATTGTGTTCTTTCTATGGCTGGAATCATGCAAAATAAATGAATCATGTTTGTCGTAGTGCCCAATAAGTGTGGAAGTTATGGATATGCGCCTGTTTAGAGATGGACACAGTGTCACTGTAGCTGCAGTTGAAACCCAAGTGCCCGATGGCGTTTGCAATTGCTTACGGCATCGCTACAACTTGAGAAGAGGTTTGCAATGCAGTTTCCGACTCAGGCCCGTAGTAACACCCCCTTAGGGTGAGCAGTTTCAGAATGGGAGCAAATCCTGGTATCACAATAATGTTCCCACTGCCTCCTGATCAGTCACTTTTTCCCTAATCAGTAATGATGCTGTAGTGTTACTTTCGTAGGGAACACAGCAGGGCCTGATTAAGGGTTCCAGACGCCCTAGGGTAATACAGAAGTGGCAATCCCCCCCCCCCCCACCGAATTTTTTTTGCTTATATGCAGCTAAAAATCTGTAAATATGTGTCAAAAATTACCAAAGATTTAGTTATTGTTTGCTGATACAATACTGGATTTTTTTTTTAATACTATAGAAATATAGACTAATGACATAATACAAAATGTAACATTAAATTTAGTCGTCAAACTCGCCGGCCCCTGGAGCTCCTCTTCTTTGTTCAGTATCTTCTTCAGGTCTTCACAGCAGGCAGCCGGCAGCATAAGCGATGCTGTTAGCTGTAGGTGCAATCTGTGTGCTTAGCCTGATCTCGAGAGATGTGGTAAACTCCTGAGACCAAGCTGAGAGTAAGTACCGCACTAGGGCAGCTAAACAGCATCGGATTTGCTGTTAGTTGCCTGCATATCTTAGCCTGGGTGTTAGTGACAGATGGGACCCGTTAAAACCAGGGGAAGCCCAGATGACCGCTTAGGGCAGATGAGCGCCGCTGGCAGAAATGAGCTGCACCGGCGCCGCTTAGAGGTAAAAAAAGAAAAAAACCTAATTAATCTATTGTGCCGGCGCTGCGCCCCACCCTCCCCAGGACCCAGCGCTACAGGCTGCAGCCTCATTAGCCTATTGGTTGATCAGGCCCTGGAACACGGTCTGTCCATCTTGCTGTGGCGTATTCCATGTAATGTAAATGTTGTATTTTACATGAACCATTGAAAGCGCACGGTAAGGCGTTATGTTTATGGACTCCTGATTACGGCATTCTTTCATCATATGTTTTTGATCCATTCTGTCAATGTCATTTTGTACACCCTTTCATGTTCGTGCTTTCCAGGCGCCACATGCTTAATGAAATAAACACAAACTAACCTAGAAAGTGCAGTAATACACGTTTTTATAAGACGGACCAGAAAAAAACAAAATAAATTGGTGTGTGGGGAAGTATCAAAGATGAATGCATTTAAAATTCAAATGTAAAATTTGATGACTCATGTTTTCCAGAAGTAAACTCAGATCTGTTGGGGAGCCAAGATGAGTGAGGAAGTGATTGTTCCAGTGTACGCTACAGGGATCTCTGCCCAGCTGCAGAAGCAACGAGACCAGGAGCTGGGTATAGGAAAACATGAAAACGCTGTGAAGTTCTTGGGGCAAGATTACGATCGGATTCTGCAGGACTGTTTGCAGAGTAGGACTCTCTTCAAGGATGACACCTTTCCTCCCTCTCCTTACTCATTGGGTTTTAAGGAGCTTGGTCCAAACTCATCTAAGACCTACGGAGTTAAATGGGTCCGACCTTCGGTAAGAGACACTGTACTGTATATTAATGTCACATGGTCACCTATGGGCCTATTTTGCTCACATAGGGTGCAATTTATAAATGTATTAAAGAGCTTTAGATTAGCAGAAGAAATAAGTAATTTCACTGCTGTTTCACAGTACACAGATTTGTAAGTGCAGGCCCCATAGGTAATCATGAAGTCTGGCACTTCTGTAATTTGAAAAAGAAACAAGGGTTTTGCATTGCAACACTACTGTTGAAAACATTGCGCTATCTGTTGATGTTATGTGTACTCACCAATCTTTTTGGAAAGAAGCCGGGAAGAGAATGAACTCTTCCAGATTTCTTCCACAATCCATGAGGTGGGTTGCAGTGTGATATCACGACTGCACAGTAATATTAATGAAGTCTTTCAGAAATGCGAAAGACATCAGTTGTTCATTGTTAAAGAGCTCAGTGGGACCAACGGGTGGTATTCAGTATGCCGACTGTCGGGATCCCGGCGCACAGTATACCGGCGCCGGAATCCCGACAGCCGGCATACCGACACTTTTTCTCCCTCGTGGGGGTCCACGACCCCCCTGGAGGGAGAATAAAATAGCGTAGCGCGGTGAGCCCGCAAGGGGCTCATTTGCGCTCGCCACGCTGTCGGTATGCCGGCGGTCGGGCTCCCGGCGCCGGTATGCTGGTCGCCAGGAGCCCGGCCGCCGGCATACCATACTACACCCGGGACCAACTGTTAGCGCTTGGTCTGTCCCAGCATTATAAAATGGATAACAAGCAGCAAAATTTATATTAAACATATTTAACATTTCTTTATATAGACCTCTCAGTGGACGATTTAATTCCAGGCAATGCACCACCATCTGGCTGCTGATTCATTTGAATTACGGTAGTAAATATTCACTGATTTTCCTGGGCACCTTTGTACAATGCATCAGAAAAGATGCAAAGGCGAGTGTTCTAGTAGTGCCCTCTGTGACTGTTGCAGAGGCACCACTAAGCCATTGCTGTATTTGTATAGAGAGCACTTTGCGTGTATTAAAAGTGTTATGCATATAATTGTATAATGTGACACCAAAAATGCAGGTCAAGTTTGAAATGCAATGTAAAAATGACAAAGGACAACATAGAACATACAAGCAACATGCAATAAGTAAAGGTACATATAGCTCTTTTTTGAAAATGTGCATTGGGAACTAAGCAGTAATACTGATGGAAAACAGAAAGCAAAGGTCTTACTCTAGGCTATCCCCAGTTTCTCCCGTGTCACTAGTTTTCAATGCTCAGTTGCCTATTGTTCTCCATAGGATGCACTGCTTGCGGGCAAGTGCCATTGGGTTTTCGGAGATCACTTACCTTGAGTGGATAAAGAGGCTGTGATGTGCCATTGATGTGGTAGACTCGGCCACCTTTTATTCGCCGTAAAGGCTTCATGCTTTAGTTTGGAACACGGTGTTAGTAGACACCCATAGGGGTGCATCATCTGTATTCAGTAGGTACGGAGGCTGTGCTTTACAAAGTTACATACAACGTGCTTCGTCCTTTTGATCTTTGTCAGGGGATTGAATAAGCCCTCTTGGGGCAAATCGGTTCCGAGCTGTGCATATACCTCAGAATTATGGTAGCCCAATAGCTCAGATTTGTATGCCTCTGTGGGGTGTGAGAAAAATCTTGTTGACAGTCTTGAGTTTCCAACATTCTGACTGTTTTGCCATCAACTCGCGGCCATTGCTTAGAATTGATTTGACCCATTAGATTGAAATATAAATTAAGAGTAAACAAATAATATATGAAAGATGGTGTTTTATACAGTGATGGAAGATGTAGAATGGATTATTTGTCCATTCCTTCGCATTACACAGAACTGTGGGCCTGATTCAGAGTTGTACGGAAACACAACAGTTTATGTACAACTCCAGTAGTGGGAGAACTGTGCATGCGCATGACCCATTCTGCGGGGAGGGGGTGGTGCCGGGCAGCATTACTGAAAGGGCAGAGGCCAGGGTCTCCTTTTTCTGGCGCAGATTTACTGGCCTCTGCTACAGATCTGAGATGGCCACCTGAGGGTTACGCAGATGGGCGATGCTTTCGAAGATGATCCAATGCTGGGTCTTCTGATGCAGCAGCGGATCACACAAGTACTCAGGACGCCTCCATTTACACAAGTCGCCTCCTGCCGCGCATATATATACATACACACACAAGCTGCGTCCAAATGAGTACACTGTGTCCATCTCTGAATCAGGGTCTATGTGTCTGTGAACAGGTAGCAGGAAATCATGCCAAATCTAAACATATTAAATATGTAAAAAACCCTTACCTTTTACTGTAGACTTGGGCAGGGTTCCTGCTTTCCCAGCAGCTGCCTAAACTAGCTCCTAGTCACTGTTGATTACATAACCCCTATCAATGCAAGAAGAGCTTGAGATTTTATATACTGACTACAAAAGTTTCTTTTTGCAGAGTGACATGAAGTGAAGAGTGATATAAAGAGTCACACCCATTGTACTGAGCAGTATAGAGAGACTGCTCCCTCTGCAGAGACTAGGGGGGGTACACAAGTAGTGATGTGTGCATAAATTCTAAGCAGTCTGACTAGATTGCTTATAAATGAAGCACACATCGCTCTGTGTGTATGCCCCATAGCGACAGCCACGCATCGCTATCGCTGACTCTAGATTGTGCCTACATGCAGGCCAATCTAGTTAGATCGCTCACGTCACCACTGGGTGAAGTGAGCGCCCCCCCTTTGCTCAGCACACATCATGTTGTGTGCTGAGCGGGGGAGAGAGATGTGTGCTGAGTTTTCTGTATATAGTGACACGTTAAGAGATGCATGGGAGCTTTGCAGAAAATGTGACTATCAGTCATGTTACACATCAGTTATTGCACAAAAATCTCTTCAAAAGTCTATATGATAGTAACTATACGTATAAATATAGTAGCACATAGTGTGACCCTATCGCTTCAGCAGTGTAAAGATTGGGACTAGACGCTGACCCTACAACAATCTCTCTTTGCTAAATGTGGAGTTGGGCAGGAAGCTATCCCCCTTACAATCATATTTTATTAATTCTCCAGGTTATCCTAATAGAGACTCGCTTACTGTAGCTATTACCTATTTTTTTTTTTCTACTGAGTCATGACACAGACCTGAAAAGACCTGAACCACCAGATTTTATCCTGAGGCCGCCAAAGTGACACGAAGACATCTGCAGCAGTTACCACTAAATGTTTGACAGTAATACAGTAAGCTGGGTGGTGTTTCCAAGCAAGACAGGGCAGGTAGCAGGAGAAAAACAGGATAAGTGACATTCTGCTAGGTAACCCTCCTGCCCCTTGTCTTTACACTTAGAAAAACAAGGCTGGCTGTGTTGCTTCGTCCATTGGCTACACAAGTGATGTGATCAGGCGATAACAGGGCTGCACCAGTCTATAGCAGGCGAGATATAATTGTAGATATGCAGAATTATCTATAGGCGTGGCAGTGAAAATGTGGTTGTTACTGGGCCTGAAGGCTCTGAGCTGTGCAACACTGTTAAATCATCCAGCATAATATTAGTTTGTACTAGTATCATTGCCTTGTGTTACTGCAGAATGCAGCTGTCTGCAGATATATCCTGTAAATGTGTTTGATCATAATTTAACTTTAACTATAGAGCAGACAAAATAAGTTGATTAGAGGGGAATCTGAGCCAGAGCATTTTTAGTAACTTCTTTCCAGTGTTTCTTCGGCATAGGTGATTCCCCGGGCAAGGCAGCCGGGAGAACTTTGGTTATGAACATCTCGGCATGTTATTACCAGAGAGTAGTTGATTGGGTTCTTTCATTCTCTGACAATCATTTGTCAGAAGGGTGGTTATGTCCCACTGGGTCTTGACTATTATTAGTATTATTATTACATTTTATTTATAGGGCGCCACAAGTGTTTCGCAGCGCCGTACAAAGGACAGTACAGGGAGACAAAACTTAGCATAACAGTAACTAAATAACAAAAATGGAGTGCAGGTAACAAAGAGCAACACAATTCTCAAAACATAATACAGCTTAGATGTAAGTAGCGAAGGAGTAATCATTGTACTACTTGGGGCTGGCGGCCATAGATAGAGATGAGCCTTTACCAGCAGGAGAAAAAGCAGGTAAAGATGGTCGCTGAGTGAAATGTGTCAAGAAGAGGGCTAAGACAAGAGGAAAGAGGGCCCTGCTCTGAAGAGCTAACAATCTAGTGGGGAGGGGCAACAGACAGATGACATGAGGTGCAAGCAAGCAGGTAGAAGCCTGATGGTGGTATGCGAGCAAAGCAGAGATGTCCAAGACATGGGGCAGGGGGATGGAGGAGCAGCCTAAGGACTAGGTTATGCATTGGAGGGGTACGCTTTGATAAATAGGTGGGTTTTCAATGCCCGTTTGAAGCTTTGCAAGGTCGGGGAGAGTCTAATGGAGCGGGGGAGCGCATTCCACTGAATGGGTGCAGCACGGGCAAAATCCTGAACTCGTGCATGGGAAGCAGTGACCAAGGCAGAGGAGAGGCGACGGTCATCAGCCGACCGTAGTGGGCGGGAGGGAGTATGAAGGGAGAGGAGGTTGGAGATGTAGGGAGCAGTGGAATTAGAGATGGCTTTGTATGTGAGGGTGAGGAGTTTGAAGAGGATTCTGTAGGGGAATGGGAACCAGTGTAGATTTTGTTGAAGGGGAGTGGCAGAAGTGGAGCGGCGGGAGAGGAAGATGAGCCTAGTTGCAGAGTTGAGGACAGATTGGAGGGGAGCGATGTGGGAGCAAGTGAGGCCAGTGAGGAGCACATTGCAGTAGTCGAGTCGTGAGATGACCAGTGAGTGGATGATAAGTTTAGTTGCACTCTGGGAGAGAAATGGCCTGATGCGAGCAATGTTGCGTAGCTGGAACCGACAAGATTGCGCCAGAGCTTGGATGTAGGGTGCAAAGGAGAGGGAGGAGTCAAGAGTGACGCCCAGGCAGCGGAGTTGGGGAATGGGGGAGATGATAGTGTTGTCAACAGTGATAGAGATATTTGTAGGGGGTGTTGCTCTGGCTGGGGGAAAGATAATAAATTCAGTTTTATCCATGTTGAGCTTCAGAGAGCGCTCAGACATCCAGGAGGAGATGGCAAAGAGGCAGCTGGAGACCTGAGAGAGGACAGAGGGGGACAGATCAGGAGAGGAGAGGTAGAGTTGTGTGTCATCAGCATAGAGGTGGTATTGAAGGCCAAAGGAGTTAATGAGCGCACCCAGGGAAGAGGTGTAGAGGGAGAACAGAAGGGGGCCTAGGACAGAACCCTGAGGGACACCAACAGGAAGGATGGAAGGGTGTGAGATGGTTCCGGAGGCAGACACAGAGAAGGAGCGGTTAGTGAGGTATGAGGTAAACCAGTCAAGGAAGGTGCTAGAGAGGCCAACATTTTGGAGTGTGCGGAGGAGGAGAGGGTGATCCACGGTGTCAAAGGCAGCAGAGAGGTCCAGAAGGATGAGCAAAGAGAAGTGGCCCTTGGATTTGGCCGAAAGCAGGTCACTGGTGACTTTCACCAGGGCAGTCTCGGTGGAGTGGAGTGGGCGAAAGCCAGATTGTAGTGGATCAAGGATGGAGTGGTCAGAGAGGTAGCTTGTGAGACGGCTGTAGACCAGTCATTCAAGTAGTGTGGAGATTGCACTAGTTGGGGGTAGATGACGATAGGAACACAAGTTATATTCTGCTTGGGGTTTAAAATATCCTATTGGCAGAATCTATATATATATATATATATATATATATATATATATATATAATCGTATGTGGGCGGCACCCGGTAAGAAACACTCTCATAAGCGCAGGTAGATATTCAACGTTTCAAAGCTTTTAATACCGCTTCTTCGTCAGGATACAAACTTAGAAATACACAACATACCTTATAAAGACCATCTCACACCCCACATGTGTCAGCCGCGGCGCGCGTCCCCAGCATGAAGACGCCCACTGATGACGCCATCACACGGCGGCCGGCGCCATGGCTACAAGAAAAAATAAACAAAGTGCTGCCGCTGTCAAACCCGGAGTGAACAGGCATAAACAACCATATACTGTACTATCACAGCTGTATAAAAGATAATGCATAAGCACAAACCATTAGCAAACAAAATACCAATGTTATTCAGTCGTTTGCATATGCCACAATGCACAATCGTCATGGCAACCGCAGCAACTGAAAGTATGAAAAAACACAAATGGAATACATAGAATATCCAGTGCTTAAATACAAAGATCATTCAATAGGCCAATTGCACCCAATCACTTAGATCTTTAAACAGATATAGTAACAACATATGGAGCCGACAGATCAACCACCACTAAACGGAAATGGCAATATCATAGGAAACAGTGTAACCCTAAAGTTTCATTAAGGCCCTTTGGAGCCATAGTACCTAATCGGTGTATCAAACTGGTTTCACAACGCAGTAATTTAAGGCCTCTGTTGCCACCCCGCAGACACAGAGGTATATGATCTATTATAATATATCGTAAACAAGCTATACTGTGTCCAGCTTGGGCAAAATGTCTGGCTACAGGTTGCTCACTGTGACCTGATGTAATAGCAGCTTTTATAGAAGATCTGTGTGTAGCTATCCTCTCACGAAGTGTGCGTTCGGTCTTGCCGACATAACACAGCCCACATGGGCAAGTAATCAGATATACAATATATCTTGTGGTGCAAGTAACCCTATGTCGAATATAATATTTCTTCCCATTATGCGGATGACAAAAATGGGAGCTAACTGTTAAAGCCCTACATGTTGTACAATTTAGGCAACGATAACATCCTGCTTTACGTCCAAGGAAAGCTGTCTGCTCACTCTGGGTATGTTGTATTTGGGTAATATCAGTCTTCATAACCCAGTCTTTAATATTCCTCCCCCGTGTGTAGCATGGCATGATTGACGTATTGGTCAAACCAAGATTAGAGTCAGTGGTCTCGACAGGCCACCATTTTTTAGCCACTTTCCGTATCCCATCACTGGCAACATTATAATGGTTAACCCATGGCATCCGTGCAGTATGATCATTATTGACCTTCTTAGACAATAACTGGCTTCTAGGTTGATTGAGGGCCTTTGTCTTAGGGTTACTTGCACCACAAGATATATTGTATATCTGATTACTTGCCCATGTGGGCTGTGTTATGTCGGCAAGACCGAACGCACACTTCGTAAGAGGATAGCTACACACAGATCTTCTATAAAAGCTGCTATTACATCAGGTCACAGTGAGCAACCTGTAGCCAGACATTTTGCCCAAGCTGGACACAGTATAGCTTGTTTACTATATATTATAATAGATCATATACCTCTGTGTCTGCGGGGTGGCAACAGGGGCCTTAAATTACTGCGTTGTGAAACCAGTTGGATACACCGATTAGGTATTATGGCTCCAAAGGGCCTTAATGAAACTTTAGGGTTACACTGTTTCCTATGATATTGCCATTTCCGTTTAGTGGTGGTTGATCTGTCGGCTCCATATGTTGTTACTATATCTGTTTAAAGATCTAAGTGATTGGGTGCAATTGGCCTATTGAATGATCTTTGTATTTAAGCACTGGATATTCTATGTATTCCATTTGTGTTTTTTCATACTTTCAGTTGCTGCGGTTGCCATGACGATTGTGCATTGTGGCATATGCAAACGACTGAATAACATTGGTGTTTTGTTTGCTAATGGTTTGTGCTTATGCATTATCTTTTATACAGCTGTGATAGTACAGTATATGGTTGTTTATGCCTGTTCACTCCGGGTTTGACAGCGGCAGCACTTTGTTTGTTTTTTCTTGTAGCCATGGCGCCGGCCGCCGTGTGATGGCGTCATCAGTGGGTGTCTTCATGCTGGGGACGCGCGCCGCGGCTGACACGCGTGGGGGGTGAGATGGTCTTTATAAGGTACGTTGTGTATTTCTATGTTTGTATCCTGATGAAGAAGCGGTATTAAAAGCTTCGAAACGTTGAAAATCTACCTGCGCTTATGAGAGTGTTTCTTACCGGGTGCCACCCACATACGAGTTATGTGCTTTGGATCCCCGCAGTGGTCTCCTAGGGATTGGCACCGGGACGGGTATTTTAGCAACAGGAGTGCTGCTTCAATTGCACAGTATATGTATGTATGTGTGTATGTATGTATGTATATATATATATATATATATATATATATATATATATATATATATATATATAATATACACTGCTCAAAAAAATAAAGGGAACACTAAAATAACACATCCTAGATATGAATGAATTAAATATTCTTATTAAATACTTTGTTCTTTACATATTTGAATGTGCTGACAACAAAATCACACAAAAATTATCAATGGAAATAAAATGTATTAACCCATGGAGGTCTGGATTTGGAGTCATACTCAAAATTAAAGTGGAAAAACACACTACAGGCTGATCCAACTTTGATGTAATGTCCTTAAAACAAGTTAAAATGAGGCTCAGTAGTGTGTGTGTGGCTTCCACGTGCCTGTATGACCTCCCTACAACGCCTGGGCATGCTCCTAATGAGGTGGCGGATGTTCTCCCAAGGTATCTCCTCCCAGACCTGGACTAAAGCATCCTCCAACTCCTGGACAGTCTGTGGTGCAACGTGGCGTTGGTGGATGGAGCAAGACATGATGTCCCAGATATGCTCAATTGGATTCAGGTCTAGGAAATGGGCGGGCCAGTACATTGCATCAATGCCTTCGTCATGCAGGAACTGCTGACACACTCCAGCCACATGAGGTCTAGCATTGTCTTGCATTAGGAGGAACCCAGGGCCAACCGCACCAGCATATGGTCTCACAAGGGGTCTGAGGATCTCATCTCGGTACCTAATGGCAGTCAGGCTACCTCTGGCGAGCACATGGAGGGCTGTGCGGCCCCCAAAGAAATGCCACCCTACACCATTACTGACCCACTGCCAAACCGGTCATGCTGGAGGATGTTGCAGGCAGCAGAACGTTCTCCTTGGCATCTCCAGACTGTCACGTCTGTCACATGTGCTCAGTGAGAACCTGCTTTCATCTGTGAAGAGCACAGGGTGCCAGTGGCGAATTTGCCAATCTTGGTGTTCTCTGGCAAATGCCAAACATCCTGCACGGTGTTGGGCTGTAAGCACAACCCCCACCTGTGGACGTCAGGCCCTCATACTACCCTCATGGAGTCTGTTTCTGATTATTTGAGTAGACACATGCACATTTGTGGCTTGCTGGAGGTCATTTTGTAGGGCTCTGGGAGCGCTCCTCCTGTTCCTCCTTGCACAAAGGTGGAGGTAGCGGTCCTGCTGCTGGGTTGTTGCCCTCCTACGGCCTCCTCCACATCTCCTGATGTACTGGCCTGTCTCCTGGTAGCGCCTCCATGCTCTGGACACTACGCTGACAGACACAGCAAACCTTCTTGTCACAGCTTGCATTGATGTGCCATCCTGGATGAGCTGCACTACCTGAGCCACTTGTGTGGGTTGTAGACTCCGTCTCATGCTACCACTAGAGTGAAAGTACCGCCATCTTTCAAAAGTGACCAAAACATCACCCAGAAAGCATAAGAGCTGAGAAGTGGTCTGTGGTCACCACCTGCAGAACAACTCCTTTATTGGGGGTGTCTTGCTAATTGCCTATAATTTCCACCTGTTGTCTATTCCATTTGCACAACAGCATGTGAAATTGATTGTCAATCAGTGTTGCTTCCTAAGTGGACAGTTTGATTTCACAGAAGTGTGATTGACTTGGAGTTACATTGTGTTGTTTAAGTGTTCCCTTTATTTGTTTGAGCAGTGTGTATGTGTATATATATATATATATATATATATATATATATATATATATATATATATATATGCAAATGATTAACATATAAAGTAACTTTAGTAATTATAAAATTTCTACATACATGTAGGTTTAGAAAGGCACACTTAGCCGGCTATTCGATGACAGTCACTTAGGTACAGCGTTGCACAATAGTGATGTCTTCAAACGGAGCTCACCGCCAACTCGGATACTCAGCAGTTGACGTCCAGCCGTCTACGTCAGTAAGCCACTCCCAACATGTTTCGTCATTAAAGGACTTCGTCAGGAGGTGTCCTTTAGTGACTGCTATAGAAAAAGTAAAGTTACTTTATATGTTATTCATGAGTGTGCTCTCCTCATTTGCAACTTTTTAGAATCTCTGATCTCCTGACTGGAGTGGATGAGCTTGCACTACATGTCGAAATATAATATCTGGAACTTTTTGGCGTATGCACGGACTTAATTTGCACATCCCATATATCCTGTAAGACAGGTCATGGGTGTTCAACCTGCGACCCTCCAGCTGCTGTGGAACTACACATCCCAGCATACCATGCCTCAGTTTTGCTAAGGCGTGCTGAAACTGAGGAAGGACATGCTGGGATGTGTAGTTCCACAGTAGCTGGAGGGCCACAGGTTGAAGACCCATGCAAGAGGAAACTTGAGAAATAAGATGTAATGGCTGCTGTACTTGTTGACTTTCAGTTTGAAGTAATTTACATGTATTCCCTTTGCAGTGATAAAATCACAGACATGCATGTTACCTCTGTTTCTGTGTGTTAAAGCAATTACTGGATTAAAGGCCTCTAGGGCTTAGAGCTGCAAATTATGATGGGCCTATTATGACTGCTGGGCCAGTTTGCATTAAAGCCATTGCTAGATTATAGGTCTTCCAGGGCCTGGGGAAACTAGGTTATCGCATCAGTTCTCTTGAATGAAGCCCTGCACAATTAAAGTAATACTGGATAATTAGAAATTGTAGTATGGTGAAATTTAAATAAAATACATTTCAATTTAAGTTTACGTTCTTTTCGTTGTCTTTCGTAGAACTTCATGTTTAGATATAATTTATCTCTGTTATTTCAGCTCATAGTTAGGATCTGCTTTTCTCTGTATTCTATGACCATGTTCATGGAGCAAGTGTAGTAGGGTGGATTTGTGCCACCGCTGCGCAGTGCCACGATTTGGGTCATCCCATACCTGAGGGGGTGCTATGATGATTCTTTATGCAGTCAACAAGCCCCCACCCACTGCACCGAGGGATATGCCAGGATCCAGGTGGAAGGGCTACGCTACTGGGAATCTGAAACTAATACCCCTTTTTCTTACGTCCTAGAGGATGCTGGGGTCCACATTAGTACCATGGGGTATAGACGGGTCCACCAGGAGCAATTGACACTTTAAGAGTTTGAGAGTGTGGGCTGGCTCCTCACTTTATGCCCCTCCTACCAGACTCGGTTTAGAAAATGTATCCGGAGGAGCCGGTCACAGCTAGGGGAGTTCTCCTGAGTTTTCCTAGATAAGTTATTTTTTAGAGTTTATTATTTTACAGGGAGACTGCTGGCAACAGGCTCCCTGCAGTGTGGGACTGAGGGGGGGAGCAGTGTCCGCCCTGCGGGGTCTGAGCCACTGTCTCCGCTGACTGGACACTGAGCTCCAGAGGGGTCTGATCGTTCTCCGCCACAGGGGACCGCTCGCCCCTACAGCATGCCGCCACCCCCTTGCGGAGCTGAAGAATCGGTGGCGAGTGAGACACCAAATATCCCCCCCCCCCCCAGCAAGCGGGGGATCGGTGTGAAGATGGCGGCACAGGGTAGGAGCACAGTATTAACAGCACTCCGGGGATGACTCCGCGGTATATGGTGCGGCGCTTTGAGCCAGCGCAGACACCCTACTGGTCCAGAAGCATGTCGGGGTCCCCGGATCTCAGCCAGCACTAATTCCTCAGGCCAGTATAATCCATGAAGAGCGGGAAAACAGCACCATTAATGGGGCGGAGCTCCTCTTCAGAGCGGACCCAGCAGCGTTTCAGCGCCATTTTCCTGCCTGCACAGCGCTGTGACGGAGAAACAGGTCCCTCCACAGCAACTCCAGCTATCTGTAAACGGTACCAGGGGGTTGTAGAAGGGGGATGAGGCTGTAATATGACTGTGTGTCCTATTAAGGTGCACAGTCATCGCTGACAAGGTGTCTCCCTTTGGTAAAAGTGCTGTGTGTGGGTTGGCTCCAATCTCTGTGTCTCTCTTGCCATTCTTGGGGGGGAAACTCTGTCTGCCCCCACGTGTGTGTGTGTGTGTGTGTGTGTGTGTGTGTGGAGTGTTTGGTGGTCTCCTTTAGCTATGTCCAGGGACACTGTGTCATATGCTGCAGAGGATTTGTCCTCCCAGGATGATCCATGTAATCAGGATAGCACTGGTTTAGCACAGATACCAGCAAGGGAGCCTGAGTGGTTTTCCTCTATCAAATCTTGGATTTCTCAGATTTCTGACAGGGTTGCAAGTAATGAATCTGCAACCCAGGTATTACAGAGCTCTATGGCAGTATGGCCGGTTTCTGGTACCTCAGGACGCTTCACTATATACCCCCATAAGTGTGCACTTGTGCATGTCACACAAGACGACACGGATACCGACTCTGACACCACAGACGGTGATGGAGATGTGTTGCAGGGGTCCGCATCTCTTGCAAAGGGGGTGCAATTGTTGATAGAGGCTATCAGGGATGTGTTGAATGGTAATGATACCACACCTGAGCAGGTTGAGGAGGCCTTTTTCACTGAAAATAAAAAAGCCTCGCTAACCTTCCCTGCGTCAAAGGAATTGAATGCTATATTTGAGAAAGCATGGGAAAACCCTGAGAAAAAATCCCAGGTCCCTAAAAGGTTCCAGGTGGCGTTTCCTTTCCCTGAGGAGGATAGGAAAAAATGGGAAAACCCGCTGATTGTTGACACATCTGTGTCCAGACTCTCAAAGAGGGTGGTTTTGCCTGTTCCAGGATCTACCGCCTTAAAGGAGCCGGCTGATAGAAAAATTTATAACACACTTAAATCAATGTACACTGCTTCAGTGGCCATATTACGTCCCACTATTGCTAGTGCATGGATTGCAAAGGCTATAGTAAAGTGGTCGGCTACCTTACTTGAGGATTTGGATGCGATGGATAGAGATGATGTTGCATTATATTTACGCAACATACATGATTCAGCAGGTTTTATGCTAGAATCCATGAAAGACCTGGGTTCCATGGCTGCGGGAATCTCTTCCATGTCTGTTTCAGCTCGTCGGGGACTGTGGCTGCGCCAGTGGTCAGCCGACGTGGAATGCAGAAAGAGTGTGGAGTCCCCACCCTATACAGATCAGGCTCTCTTTGGGGAAGCTCTAGACACGTGGATATCCACTGCTACAGCGGGTAAGTCTCTGTTTCTTCCCTCAGCAGCACCTGCTCCGAAGAAGTTCTTCTCTTCATCTGCAACGCAGTCCTTTCGGCCTAACAAGCCTAGAAAGGCCAGACCGTCCAATACCTTTTTTAGGGGAGGTCGCATTAAGCCCAAGAAACCTGCTGCTGCAGGTTCCCAAGACCAAAAGCCTGCTTCAGGTACGCCAAAGTCCTCCGCATGACGGTGGACCGCGCGGCCTGGAGGTGGAGCCTGTCGGAGCGAGACTCAGACACTTCAGTCACGTCTGGGTATTGCCTGGCCTGGATCCCTGGGTGACAGATATTGTGTTCCAGGGATACAGGCTGGAATGTAAAAATCTCCCTCCTCACCGATTTTTCAAATCAGGCTTGCCAGTTCTACTGGCAGACAGAACTGTACTACAGGAAGCTGTCCGGAAGTTGGTGGAGGCACAGGTCATTGTACCAGTTTCTCCTCATTTACAAACCACAGGTTACTATTCGAACCTTTTCGTAGTATCGAAACCGAATGGTTCGGTCAGGCCCATTCTGAACCCCTTTCTAAAGGAGTTCAAGTTCAAGATGGAGTAGCTCAGGGCGGTGATATCAGGTCTGGAAGAGGGGGGAATTCCTGGTATCCCTGGATATCAAGGATGCGTACCTCCACATTCCGATATGGCTCCTGCATCAGGCTTATCGCCGTTTCGCATTGCTGGACTGTCATTTCCAGTTCCAGGCCCTGCCATTCGGCCTCTCCACAGCACTGAGGGTGTTTACCAAGGTAATGGCAGAAATGATGGTTCTCCTACGCAAACAAGGGGTGAACATCATTCCATATCTGGACGATCTGCTGATAAAGGCATCATCCAAGGAGAAGCTGCTGCAGTGCATTGTTCTCACGACACACCTCCTCAAGAGTCATGGTTGGATTCTGAACCTTCCAAAGTCACATTTGGAACCAACCCAGAGGTTGTCATTTCTGGGAATGATCCTGGACACAGAAGTGTAGAAGGTGTTTCTTCCGCAGGAAAAGGCGCTGGTGATACAAACTATGGTTCGGGATGCCCTGAAGCCAGCCCGGGTGTCGGTTCATCAATACATTCGCCTGTTGGAAAAGATGGTGGCCTCTTACGAGGCTCTCCAGTACGGGAGGTTCCACGCTCGGACCTTCCAACTGGCTCTCCCGGACAAGAGGTCGGGATCTCATCTCCACATGCACCAGAGAATTTGTCTGTCGCCGAGGGCCAGGATTTCGCTAGTCTGGTGGTTGCAATTACCTCACCTTCTTGAGGGCCGCAGGTTCGGGATTCAGGAATGGGTCCTTCTAACCACGGATGCGAGCCTTCGGGACTGGGGAGCAGTCACTCAAGGAGTAACCTGCCAAGGACGGTGGTCAAGCCTGGAATCCGGCCTGCCCATCAACATCCTGGAACTAAGAGCCGTCTACAACTGTCTTCTTCAGGTGGCCCCTCTTCTAAGAAATCGGGCCATTCAAGTGCAGTCGGACAACATAACGACAGTGGTTTGAATAAACCGACAAGGCGGAACGAAGAGCAGAGTGGCAATGTCAGAGGTGACAAGAATTCTCCTCTGGACAGAAAAACACGCGTTGGCGCTGTCAGCCATCTTCATTCCGGGAGTAGACAACTGGGAGGCAGACTTCCTCAGCAGACACGATCTCCACCCAGGGGAGTGGGGTCTCCATCTGGAGGTGTTCAAGGAAATAACAGACCTTTGGGGATTACCCCAAAATAGACATGATGGCCTCTCATCTCAACAAGAAGCTTTGGCATTATTGTTCTAGGTCGAGGGACCCACAGGCAGTGGCAGTGGACGCCCTGGTGTCTCCATGGGTGTTCCAGTCGGTGTACGTGTTACCACCACTCCCACTCATCCCAAGAATCCTAAAGCTCATAAGGAGAACAAGGGTTCAAGCGATCCTCATTGCCCCAGATTGGCCAAGAAGGGCTTGGTACGTGGACCTTCTGAATCTACTGCGAGAAGAACCGAGGCCTCTTCTTCTTCGGGAGGACCTGCTGCAGCAGGGGCCGTTCGCCTATCAAGACTTACCGCGGCTACGTTTGACAGCATGGAAGTTGAGCGCCTGATACTTGCTCGGAAGGGCATTCCGAAGAAGGTCATTCCTACCCTCATCCAGGCTAGGAAAAGGGTAACGTCTAAACATTACCATCGTATTTGGAAGAAATATGTCTCTTGGTGTGAATCCAAGAAGTTTCCTACGGTGGAGTTTCAACTCTGACGTTTTCTCCTTTTCCTGCAAGCAGGTGTGGATATGGGCCTGAGATTAGGATCTGTGAAGGTCCATTTTTCGGCCCTATCCGTTTTCTTTCAGAAACAATTGGCTGCCCTCCCTGAGGTTCAGACCTTTTTGAAAGGAGTTCTGCACATCCAACCTCCCTTTGTACCGCCTACGGCACCTTGGGACCTTAACGTGGTGCTGCAATTCCTCCAGTCGGATTGGTTTGAGCCTCTACAGGATGTTGAGGTCAAATTTCTTACATGGAAGGCGGTCAGGTTGTTGGCCTTAGCTTCTGCTAGACGCGTATCCGAATTGGGGGCTTTATCCTGTAAAAGCCCTTACTTGATCTTCCACAAAGATAGAGCTGAGCTCCTTACACGTCAGCAGTTTCTTCCGAAGGTTGTGTCGGCATTTCATATCAACCAACCTATTGTGGTGCCAGTGGCTACTGACTCCTCAATCACATCAAAGGCCTTGGATGTTGTAAGGGCTCTGAAGATATATGTGAAGAGATCTTCTCGTCACAGAAAGTCGGACTCTCTGTTTGTCCTATATGATCCCAAGAAAATTGGGTGTCCTGCTTCTAAGCAGACTATTTGTCGCTGGATTTGGTTCACAATCCAGCACGCTTATTCTACGGCAGGGCTGCTGTGTCCAAAATCTGTTAAGGCCCACTCTACTTGTAAGGTGGGGTCTTCCTGGGCGGCTGCCTGGGGTGTCTCGGCAGTGCAACTTTGCGGAGCTGCAACTTGGTCTGGGTCTAACACGTTTGCAAAGTTTTACAAGTTCGATAATTTGGCCTCTGATGATCTGAAGTTCAGTCAATCAGTTATGCAGGATCCTCCGTGCTCTCCCTCCCGTACTGGGAGCTTTGGTACATCCCCATGGTACTAATGTGGACCCCAGCATCCTCTAGGACGTAAGAAAAAATAGGATTTTGGTTACCTACCAGTAAATCCTTTTCTCGTAGTCCGTAGAGGATGCTGGGCGCCCGCCCAGCGCTTCGTTTTCCAGCAAATGTTATTTGATTCCGTACAACTTCGTTTTAGTTGAGTACTGCATTGTTACTTGGTAAGTAATGTTTCAGCGGTTGCTGAATGTTCAAGCTAGTTGTCTTGACGTGCCTTGTATGTGTGAGCTGGTGTAAATCTCGCCACTATCTGTGTATAATCCTTCTTCTCTCGAAGATGTCCGTCTCCTCTGGCACAGTTTCCAGACTGAGTCTGGTAGGAGGGGCATAGAGGGAGGAGCCAGACCACACTCTCAAACTCTTAAAGTGCCAATGGCTCCTGGTGGACCCGTCTATACCCCATGGTACTAATGTGGACCCCAGCATCCTCTACGGACTACGAGAAAAGGATTTACCGGTAGGTAACCAAAATCCTATTTTTTATAACGCACAAATAACCCTCTATATTGCCGTGTCAACCGGGGAGGATGGTACGACGTGAAAGGGCCAGGTTAAAATATCCCGGGATGAGCAATCCGGCCTTTCAACACAGTGAAAAAGCAGGGTTTTTTACATGGGTTATTACTGTATCAAGTGCAGTGTGAACAGGTTACCCGGGTCATTGCGATCCAGGACCCATTCATACTATGGAGGAGACTGCGTGGAGATGATCTCCTCTCCAAGCGCCGTCTCCTCACCCATCCCCGATGTAGTCAGCTCTACCCCCGATGGCAACGTAACCTGGCATATTGCCGGGTCAGGCTGCCAATCTGAAAGAGGTCTAATGGCGGGTCGCACCCAGGAAAGACCCGTGTACAATTCCCAGATGCAACCCATCATAGCAATATGAAAGGGGTTTTTAATTGTAGGCAAATATAGCGATACAATAATTGTTCCAATTTTCCAATAATTGAGTGTTTGACCACTTTTTTTTTTATAGTGTGTATGAACCGGAATAATCTTGCATACAAACACATAACCTTGATGGGATGTGTTCCACATACCGGCTTTCGGGATGCTGGCAGTCGGAATTCCGACGCAGGGAGGGGGGGAGATGTCTGGGGGGGGGAATTAGGTTTAGGCACTATACGGGGAGGCTAGGGTTAGGCTGTGCGGTGGGGGGTATGCACTATAAAGGGAGGCTTAGGCACTAACTGGGTACAGAAGGGTTAGGCTGTGGGGGAAGGGTTAGGCTTAGACATGAAGAGGGGGGGGGTGTTAGGGTTAGGCTGCACGTATGGAGGGTTAGGGGGAGAAGGTTATAATACTTACCTAGCAGGTGTCGGGATTCTGCACATTGGGATACTGCTGTCGGTCTTCTGACCACCAGCATCCCAAGCACCGGCATTCCATACCCAACCCCCCTCAATAATCAAATCAGTCTACAAAGACAGAAAATTTTGGCCTCAATCTCCTAATATTGTGCATTCTTGGTAATGTAATCTAACCATATATCCCAATTTTTTTCTGTGGCTACACCACCCTGCTTGTAGGCGGACATATGCAAAATCTTTTTCTATTGATATTTATCTTGTTACCCTCTTTACCCAGCCATTTTTTTCTTTTGTTTCCTACTCCCCTTTTTGCTTTCCTGTTATTGTTGTCTATGAAAAATCGTAATAAAAATGAATGCCATTAAAAAAGAAAACATCTAGTAGTGTTTAGCTCAGATATTGGTTCCTTTGAGTTCCTGAAAAAATTGCCCCGATTGTTGGGATGACCAAAAAAATCGGACAGTGTGTACCTAGCTTTAGCTACGACTCAATTGTAACTTTTTGTGAGACTTATTATCGCTACACGCTTGCAGTAATTGGGCCAATTAGCCAATTACTGCACCGTGTGTACAAACCCAACAGATTGGCTCTCATCATCCGTGGCAAATTTCCCATTAGGCACGTGCCTAAGGGCGGCACTTAGATGCTTGTGTTGGTACATGCAGCCTGAAACGTACCGGTAACTGCAAAATATATCCGCTGTACTGTACCATATACCATCTTGATTGGAATGTAAATGTGTAGGACATGCACACACTGCCTCTGTAAGCTGTGATACGTAGTAAATATGAATATATACAGCAATTAAAAATTAATGTCATTGTGGCTCTTTTATTATTCTATTAAATTGGCTATCGTCAAGTGAGAGCTTTTAACCAATCAATGAAATTATAAAATTGGGCAAGGGGGGTGAGGTGTTACTATGCCTGGGCCGCCTTCACCCCTAAATCCGCTCCTGCCCATCATCAGTAGTGCCACACAACACTTGGTCCTAGTGGGCCGTTACTGTGCAGCAGATGCAGTGTGTACAGAGAGAAACATCAGATAAACTGTGTAAAAACATCACCTCAATTAGGTTTAGGGACATTTTTCATTACTATAGGACGAGTAAGTGTAGTATGTAGTATTGCATGGTCTGGGAATCGTTTCAGCTGTCGGGGGAAAAATATGGCTCATAGTCATACCTCATATCATTCAGGTGTGCTGTGCTCCTAGATTTACTCTGCATGGTAATGAGAGGAACTACAGAAACAAAATCTAATTTTCATGCTGTAAATGGTCTTGATATCGGGATGTAGTCACGTTGCCAGCGGTCCGGACACCGACGCCGGAATCCCGACCACTAGAAATGCCGACAGCAGGAATGCCAAATTACAGGGGCTATTCCCACTCGTGGGTGTCCACAACACCCTTAGAGTGGGAATAGAACCTGTAGCAAGTGCAGCGAGCCACCGAGCCCGCAGCATGGTGAGCGCAGCGAGCCCACAAGGGGCTTTGTTTCGATCGCCATCGCCCCCGCCAGCATTCTGTTGGCCGGGGTCCCGACGTCAGTATACCATACTCAACCCTTCATATCCATATTGCAAACATCTCTGCTCCATATTGAAGTGATACATAGAAGTGATACAAACATGTAATACAGGTTGAGTATCCCTTATCCAAAATGCTTGGGACCAGAGGTATTTTGGATATGGGATTTTTCTGTATTTTGGAATAATTGCATACCATAATGAGATATCATGGTGATGGGACCTAAATCTAAGCACAGAATGCATTTATGTCACATATACACCTTATACACACAGCCTGAGGGTAATTTTAGCCAATATTTTTTATAACTTTGTGCATTAAACAAAGTGTGTCTACATTCACACAATTCATTTATGTTTCTTATACACCTTATACACACAGCCTGAAGGTCATTTAATACAATATTTTTAATAACTTGGTGTATTAAACAAAGTTTGTGTACATTGAGCAATCAGAAAATAAAGGCTTCACTATCTCACTCTCACACAAAAAAGTCCGTATTTCGGAATATTCCGTATTTCGGATATTTGGATATTGGATACTCAACCTGTAATTACATATTAGTATTTTTCTCCCAGCAAGGTAGTAACATAGAAGCTAATTGTCACAGACTTTGTAGTATTTCTCATACCTACTGTTACATAATTAATTAATGGTAAGCATATTATAATTGCCTGCAATAAATCAAGGCGCGTCTGTGGTGCTACCATGCTGATGTTCTTGCTTTTGCAAAATTTGATGCACATGTTTTAATGCCTGGAATTACTAATATAGCAATTTAAAAAAAAAATACAAAATTCTAATCCACAATATAGTTGATAAATCACATTTAAACATTGCAATATATATATATAAATAGGATAGTGTCATTTAGAGCTGCATACAACTGTGTGGTACAAAGCTATTGCAGCAAATTGTTATTGTATATCAGAATAAAACTGCACTCTGCATTTGTACATCAGGCCTAGGAATGCGTCAGGCCTATGCTTATACACCATCTAAAATGTAGTACTACATCCATATACTCACATGCTGTGGGCTGCCCAGCATGTGTTGCACCACCCCAGCATGCTTTCGCAATTTAATTGCAAGCACCTCGAATAGAGGTTGACCACTGCCTGTGCAGCCTGGCTGCGTAGGCAGGGGCACCATCGCCATGTTTCCATACGCAGGAAACGCAGGCTACGTCATAGGCCGGCCCTGAAAACAGTCATAACCCGCCTGCGTTTCCCAATCTACCTTGCCCGCCCCCAACACCACGCCGCTGCCCCTGGATGCCCATCGCTTGTCAATCACCTCCCATGGTGAAGGGTCGCGCACGCGCACTATGGCTGCTGCACGTTCGCAGGACCTACGGATGCGGCCGATGCATGCAAATAAGCAGCTGCGTCCAACTCTGAATAAGGCCCTATATTAATATTGTGTTTGAATAGCATAATGGGAATTTCACATTTATTAATAACTCGGGAATATTAATAATATGGGAGGCTCAAGGTCGCGCTGCACAACCTTCAGAATGACATGAGCTGTTAGCCTGAACCGCATTCACCTCTCTGTAGGACATCCCAAAGAGACCTCATTGTGGCCAGTATGAGCTCCCTGAGCCTGGAACGTCGCTGCTGTTTGTTCTCTTGGTCCAATACAATTGTGTCACATTACTATATGACACACAGGGGTTAATGTAGAGTTGGAAGTAAATTGAGGATCCATTACTCAACCAAAATATAGCCCATACACTGCAACGGGCTAACGCCATCTTCAGATACCATTAGCAGCTGGGACTAAATTCCAGAAAGCTATCTGAGGTGGAAGAACTGCAGCACATATGCAGATATCGTTCCTTACTGGTACATACTTAAGATCCCCTGTACAAGGCTGTTTTCAGAGAATATCCCACAAATACTATTTGATAAATATGCAAGAAACGCCAGCTGTTTGCACTACCAAGTGCCTGTTATACCCAAACTAATGTGTTCAGATGAACATTTGTACGAGTGTTGGGTTTCTGGTATGGCATGATTCCCTGTAAGTTGCCTCCAGCACTGTGAAGTACTATGACTTTGGGCTAGGAAACAGTTTATTTTCATGCTAAACTGTGTCAGAAGTTGTGCGTGAGAACAACCCTGAGAGAACACGTCTTCTGTTGCAGTTAATAGTTATATATCATGAATGGTTAAAGCTGTTTTATTGCCTGAAGAAATGCAAGTATAGAGCCTGTTTGTTTTACCTCTAAAACAGTGTTTTAAAATGGTTTGTTTTATTTTTGTTTTGTTATTTGGTTTAAGTAGATTAGTGTATGTATTTCTGCTAGTTAAAAGACAAACTTGTGTAAGTAAGCCATAGGAGCAGCCCATGCACTGGCCTATCTAGTGGCACAAGGTGAGTATTGTGCATACAGATCTGTGAGCACTTTGTCAATGTATAACCAGATCACATTTTACCCTGTTGGTGCGTTTATTATTATCATTTATTTATTTGTTTAGTGAACGGGACCCGCTTGGCCGGGAGGGGGGTTTTGTGTGCACACGGATCCTGTTCTGCGGGATCCCGCAGAACAGGATCCGGCCAGTGACACGCGGGATTTCAATAGAACACAGTGTGGCACAGCCATTGAAATGTAAGTGTTCACCTTGAAATCCCGTCCTGCCATCCGGCTCAACCGCAACATGCTGCGGTTGGATCCGGCGGCGGCGGGACTGCTGCTTCTGTATGGGCGCCTGCAGTCTCCTTCTGGCCAAGCGGGTCCCGCTTGGCAGCTATGTGTGGCCCTACCCTAACAAAGTAAGAGAAAACAGCGACTTACAGTACAAGACAATATAGGACATGTACATGGTATATAAACATTGATGCATTAGGGGACCTGGACATTGAAATGATCATCAGGTTAGCAGAATCAGAGGGTTAGGTGCTGTTGCAGGGGGTATGGAGTAGAAATATGTAAGAGGGGAAAGCACATGAGGGGAGAGGGCCCTGTTGACTAAGGATCATTACTGGCCAGGCAGTAGTGCTCGCCATACAGTATATATGCCACTTTATAAACATACTGATGATTTATGTGCTGATTATCAATATGTTTTACTCTTTAATGGTGGAGAATATCCTAGAATAAAAAAGTATCAGGATACAATATTATATTGTCACTGATAAAGTAATATTCTACTGTATTTATGGAATCCACATATTTATCATATTCTAATTATGTCTTCCTCATTTTCTCTTTCTCTCCCTCTTTTTTTTGTCTTTACAGCAAATTGTCTCCAATCCCCAATTTATTGTAGATGGCGCCACAAGAACCGACATTTGCCAAGGGGCTCTGGGTAAGTGGGGAAATAATCACAAGTTTGGTTTTGCATGTGGAAAATGACTTAGGTGTTTGTGTGTAATAGGAAAGCATTAATGCACCTTCTGCTGTGTAATATAACATGGTTATAAATGACCTTGGAGTTGTGTGACAATCATATTTCTCATGATATAACATCCATATAGTTGAATATTCTGAAGTGCGTTATTAATTAAATACATTTTGACCTAAAAAAGTAATATTTCAATTGCCACAGTGTTAAATTATATTTTGATATAATTAGTTTTATGTTTCATTTTGTATTGTTGTTTTGAATGAGAAAAATATAAGCTGATGATCTGTCACACAGTGTGTGATAGGTTCTTCTTCCTGTGATAGGCTATTGATTGGGGGAAGGATTATGCATGACAAGTGCAGCGGTTGTGTTTTGTTTATGTGTACACTGTAATTTCTGGGACTCGTACCCCTTTTACACTGCCGCAATATTCCGGGTTGACCCGGGTCACAGCTAAGTGGAAATCGGTCCTCGAAAGTTAACCAGAATCCAACCCAGGAAGGTCCTGGGTGACGGGTTAGTGTAAACTCACAAGCCTATGGAAAGTCGGATCACTGGCATTTGTAGATGATGTCATCTCCAAGCGCCAACAGAGGTGTTTCAAGCTGCTGTGACACTGCTTGAAACCCGTGTTCAGTGACTCAGACTGGACCCTTTTTTTTCTGTATACCAAGACCCGAGAAACGTAGCCTTGCATGCGCTAGCCTGTTACCTTCAGTGTAGCAGCCCTGTTGGATAAGGATTTTGCAATCCCTCTCCATGAATGGGAGGAGATTCCAATGTCTATCTCTTTATTTTCGGAATGGGCATGTGTAGCTGGGCAGCCGCATCTGGCCCAATGGGTCGGCCAGCTCCGAAATCTGTAAGTAACAGTGATCACGTATGCGATTACTTAATTTCTTACTGATAGCTGGAACGGGTTGTTATCAGAGTCTGTGTCCAGGTGACTGAGATTTCTTTTAAATAACCCTTGCCAATACATATTAACTTGTAATGTCCGCAAATATAAATATAGATTTACATCTAACATACAACATTTTTATAGTGCAGGTGTTGGTGATCAGTATTGAAAAAAGGGACAGTTGTAAAGACAACGCTGAAAGCCTGGGATAGTCCCTGGAAATTATATGGGCAATTTTCTACAATGCTTATGTTTGGGTTTATATAATAAGGCAAATGGAAACAAAGTGCCAGTAAAAACCACTACCAACATTGAGACATGCAGAATCATTACAAATAAGTACCACCCGTATTCTGCTCAATACTCGCCCCATACATCCAGATCATCCCCACTTTTGAGTGAAACTCTGCCCATTTACACATACACTCCATCCCACTTGAGGTCCGCGGCTCAGGATGGTTCTGACAAATTCTGGACAGTTGGGAGGAATGTTTGAGTACATTGGGTCTATTTCAGATGTGGACAGAGTAGCTATCGCTCTGTGGGCCGGATTCATACCTGATCGCTGCTGTGTGTTTTCACACAGCGGGCGATCAGGTACTAACTGCGTATGCACTGCAATGCGCACGCACGCCGGTCAACAACAAAGGACATAGTCAGCGTCAGGATGGTGCGAAAAATCCAATCGCACGGGCGTTCGCAAGGTGATTGACAGGAAGAGGCCACTTGTGTGTGTGGTAACTAACCATTTACTGGGAGTGTCCGAAAAACACAGGCATACCCAATCATTTTCAGGGAGGGTGTCTGACGTCCGCTCCGGCCCCGATCAGCCTGATGTGATTGCAGTGTAGGAGGAAGTCCTGGGCTGCGCAGAGACTGCACACAGTGGTTTTTTGCAACTCGGTGTACACATGGGATCACACACTTGCACGGCGAATTTACACTCCCCCTGGGGGCAGCGACTATCTGAACGCAGGACAGCATAATTAGCAGCCCAGCGATCAGGTCTGAATCACCCCCTATATGTTAAAGCAGTAGGAGGCATCTATTACAAGTAGATGCCTCCTGCTGCAGTAGGGATCCGTGTTATTGGATCATTGACTCACCATCGGGCAGCTTGCAGTACCCATGGGAAAAAAACACCCGGCATAGAGGCCAGGAAATCTCCGTCCAACCACGGAGATCCTGGCCTCTTCACTCCCACTAAACGGCGGCGACACGCCGCCATTTTCACAAACAGAGGCTGTCGCTGCTACCTCCCAACACTCAAAATGGCATCAGACTGTCAATCACGAACAGTCTAATGCCGGTGTTTCCTACATCGCAGGACCTGTTTGCGCACCCATGCAGAATGGGTCCTGTACATGCACAAAGTACTGAACATCGGTACTTTGTGCATCAGGAAGCAGATTCAACGGTATGTTAATAACTGCTATTGATTATATATGACAGCAGCAAACAGTGGGGCGACGGGCATAAGTTCATCCTAGTCGCCAGGAGGTAAGTTTGAGTCTTGCCCCCCATACCCTCCCTCAAAAAAAAAAATTGGGGTGAAAAATAATGTGTGTGTGTGTGTGTGTGTGTGTGTGTGTGTGTGTGTGTGTGTGTGTGTGTGTGTGTGTGTGTGTGTGTGTGTGTGATGCTTGTCTGTGTGGTCATTCTCTGAAGAATTCATAGAGTGCCGCTCCTTCCAGAGATGTATCTATTTGAATGAAAGGTCAACGTTGATGGCACCCAGTGAGCTGTTTGCACTTTTGATGAGGAGTGCCGAGTCTCTACTATTGTTTATTTTATATATATATATATATATATATATATATATATATATATATATACACACGACGAAAGTTATAAAAACTGAAACGTTAACTACGGATAAGAGCTTTGTCTCTTCCTTTTTCATTTGCTGTATAAGTCCCGTTTGAGTGCCGCCATGGTATATTTGGATTTTTTATATATATATATATATATATATATATATATATATATATATATATATATATATATATATATATATATATATATACATACAGTGAATTGGCAGGGCTCCAGCTACACTGTGTGGCAACGGCCGATGGGTCACAGTCAGACTCTCTGCAGCATACAGAATCAGCGTTCAATGGCAGGACTCCTCTCACTGTCCAGCAGCAGCGGCGGGGGTACCTTCGCTTGCTGCAGTGCAGGCTGAGCATTACCTGTTGGAAGCCGTACTATCCCCTATTGCAGGTGATAACAGGGCTCCTGGGACAGCCAATTCATTCAGCAGCAGCGGGTGTGCCACAGAGCTCTGTTGGAAGAGCAGCGGTCACACTTGGATCCTGCTATGGACCACCTGCAGGTGCCCCTTTAGGGTAGATGTCTCCATTGCCTCGGGGAGTGCTTTATCTCTTTGCAAGGTTTGATATATCTCCCTGCTTTGTCTGAGTACGAGCATAATTGGTTCCTGGGAACAACTGAGGCAACACTGCACTGTCTGCGCTGCTTCATCTGCAGTTAGTGGGAGCATGCAGCAGAGTAGTGCAGTGGCTGTATTCATTGTGACTGGGGAAAAGGCGATGCAGCTATATCCCCCCTAGGTAGTGGCAGTGTGTGTGGAGGAGACATTAGTCCCGCAGCTGAACAAGGCAAGTGACGTGTTATGTAATCAGTAGCAGAACAAGAATGATGATGTTCTGAGCTCAAAGGGAGATTAACCTGTCTCCATCCAGAATTTGAGAGAGAGAGAAAGAAACTTGATGAGTTTCCCATTTCCTAGATACAGGGAAGATGTATGAAACCTTCTAATGAGGACAAGTGGGGAATTTGTCCTTTGCAAATAATTAGCTTTTAGCTATCTTTTATTTAGTACGTTCTATAACAGGTGTTAAGCAACCCCTTGCAACGCAGCTTCTGTAGAACTACATATCCTAGCAAGCCCTGCCATAGTTTTTCTATTAGGGTATGCTAAGTCTGTGGCGGGGCATGCTGGTATGTGTATTTCTACAGCAGCCGTGGGTGCCCCAGGTTGCCTACCCCATGTTCTATAAAACTATAGCTAGAAGCTGATTTTGGCAACATTTTCACCTCTCCCCTTTAGTAGGATTGATTCATCTCCCCTGTGAGACAAGTTGAAGTTCAAGGCAGAGCATGCATTGGAGAGCGCAGGTGAAGATCGTGTTATCTAGGATATGGCGGCACCTCTGTTTATCTACTTCAGCAGACAGGTGGGGACTACAGCCGGGTGGCTGACTTACAGTAAGCGCAATAACTGGAAGGACACCCTGCAATAACACACCAATGCAAATAAGGGTTACACAGTGATTGGTAAGAAGTACTCGCGGACTCTTTCCATAGGAAGGCTGTCTTGTTACAGGAATATACGCTGTGTAAGTAAAATGTTCTCACATTAAGGAAGCATCAGGTGTATACTACAAAATGTGCCTATGTCTCGGTAGTATCGGTCGCTGTCAGTGTTACAAATACCAGTTTGGGGTACCTCTCACTAATCTATTGTATTGTAGCTATTGTTTGGGCAATAGAGCACAGGGGGCGTTCCAGGGTGTGATGTGTGTGGGTGTTATAGGATGGCAATGCAATGTGTAGTTTTATTTTGGGTGTGTGACACAGGGATTCCCTCAGGCGTCACTCCCTCCTGTCTTGCATTTCTCTTCTCTGAGTCACTGCTCTTTAGCTAAGGCGTGTCTGTGTTCCTGTGTGAGAGTAGTGCTCCCATTATGCAGCATGTTGTGTTACACTTCATTATCTCATGGTACAGAAACATTTATAGCACTGTAATGTACTTCACTCTCTCTGACCTTCGTGCTCTGTATTCTATATAATTTACATCTTCTAATTTACATGTGGGTGTTAGATCATAAATACAAGAGCTGTTTCTAGAGAATGGCTATATAGTTTGTCTTACAGTTGTGCCACTTTTTGCCCTTTGTTTAAACCCCTATTCTTCCTATTTTCACATGTTCCTCATTACTGGATACAATTTTTTTTTATTTTATCTGATTTGAACCCTATCTCTGTTACTACATTTAGAGGGACATTTACTAAGCAGTGATAAGAGCGGAGAAGTGAGCTAGTGGAGAAATTGCCTATGGCAACCAATCAGCAGTGAAGTAACCTCTATAATTTGCATACTATAAAAGTATACAGAGCTGCTGATTGGTTGCCAGGGGCAACTTCTCCACTGGCTCACTTCTCTGCTCTTATCACTGCTTAGTAAATGTTCCCCTTTGTCTACAATTACACTTGTGTTGCACCTTTTTCTCTTCTTACCAAACCTTCTTCTCTGGATCCTCATGAAATTATTTCTTAGTAGGAGATCCAGTTTGTTAAGGCGGTCAATAATGTCTGCAAATATGTGCATGTGATAAAAACTTGCCACTCATGTCCAGGCAAGTTGGTAAATCCAATTGATTAATGACCTCTTACTGAATGCACAACAGGCCCCAATATACTACAACCGCTTGGTTATTTGAGAAAGACTAACCCCTTATTAAAGAAGTAATCACCTTGTTTTATTAATTTTTCCTTTTGAAATTAGGGAAGTCAGGAGAGAGCAGTGAAGTCCCAGATCTCGCTACTGTCTTTTATGAAGTGGACAGATCCTTGATGATGTGTTTCACTGGCTATAAAACACTAATCTTTTACTGAGCCCTGTCCATTCCACCGGAGGGATGTATTGGAGTCCGCGATTGCCGGAGGTGTGTTATGCCGGCTGAACTTGGGCATTTTTTTAAAGGGGCAAACATTTACAAGGCAAAACCATGCCTTGTAAGTGATTGCCCCTTTGAAAAAACAGGTCGTCCATCATCCCGCACCTCTGGCGAGGTCGGACTTTATTACATCCCGCCGCACATATCTGGCATATAGATATTGATAAATTCCACCGTTTTTTATATCTAGAAATTAGGAAGAATGGATAGATTTGCCTCTTATAAACCTATAATTCCAGAATATCTGCAGTATTTCAGCAAAATTCATTCCTATGTTTTCTTAAGGTGGGTACACACTAATAGATATATCTGCAGATCAATTGATCTGCAGATATATCTATGGACGGATCGAGCAGTGTGTTCAGCATACACACTGCCCGATCCGTCGGGGACTGACGTCATGAACTGGGCGGGAGTGTCAATCACCGCCGGCTGCCGCAGTATGTGTACGGGCGGTCGGCCGACCGCCCCGTACACACACAGCGATGTGCCAATATATCGGAAGATATATTGGCCGTCGGCTGTGCTGCTGGGCCGACGCGATACGTCTGTGAACGACGGAGTTCACAGACGTATTGGCCGTACACACTGGCCGACGGTCCCGCGATATATCGGCCGTTCAGGAGAACGGCCGATATATCGACCAGTGTGTACGGGCCTTGAGAGCTCCAGCCAATCAGCTCCTAACGGTTATGTGTTTGAAAAATGACAGTTATGAGCTGATTGGCAGGAGTCCAATTTATCATTCATGGCAAGCAATAAGAATATCACTAACTGTTAAATCTGCCCCTTCCTCATATTTACTGAAGTGTGGGTTTTTAGAATTGGAGATGTTTCCAATAGCAACCAATTAGATTCTAGCTATTTTCTAGAAGATGTAAGATAAATGTTACGTAGAATCTGATTGGTTGCTGTGGGCAACATCTCCACTTCTGAAAACCAGCACTTTAGTAAATATACCCCATTGTGTTATATGTAATAGGATGCAATTTTCATGAAAAGGCGTACTTTCTGCGATAAGTGCTGAGATCACGCCGGGTCACTGGAATGGCACCCTGTTACATATAGCCCTTTGCCTTATGTAGGGTCTATGTAATGGATCTATTTAAAGTACACAAGCTGAAAAGCAATTCCTATTTTGTTTGTACTTATCACAATGCAGCTATGTAGCAATGATTTCCACATTTCTCTGGTTTTCAGTGTCTGACCCCTACATTTCGTAATAGCTCAACCTTACATTCTTATTAGCTTCTTATTTTCTTCAACACAGATCTTATGTTCTCCAATAAAACATTGATGTTCAGTATTATCACATCCTTACTGCTCTGTATCCTATAGAGTCACTCCACTATTGCAGACAAAGGGGTCTATTTACAAAGCCTTGGATTGAGATAAAGTACCAGCCAATCGGCTCCTATCTGTCATTTTTCAAACTCAGCCTGTGGCATGGCAGTTAGGAGCTGATTGGCTGGTGCCAGGCTGGTGACAGGTGCGTACAAAGGGTACCCCAGTACCGGACCCCAAGGCTTTGAGGGGCCCCAAGTTGTGGAGGGCACCAGCAGCAGGAAAATGCTTTTTATTCTGCACACTTGTATTTATTTTATGTAGGATGGCGCCGCGCCGGCCCCATATAGAATAGTCCAGCGGCGTAATGTAATCCCCGGCTTCCAGCAGCCCCACTCTGAGCCTCTGACCTCAACGTCACATGCAGTATGACGTCCGGCGCGTCGCTACATGCCGCCGACATGCCCTTCCCTGGCTACTGCCGCAGTGCTGTGGCGGCTTCCGTCCTTTGAGGAACACAGGCTCTCAGGCGGCAACAGTTGAAACGAAAGAGAGCAACCTGACAGACTGCTGGGGGGGGGGGGGGGGGGGGGGGTGAGCACAAGACAACCAGGATTGATTCGGTGGTGACTCTGGTGAGTCAGAGTCCTTTGGCAGGGCAGTGCCATGTTTTTTTTTTTGTTTTGTTTTTTTATTACACTTGTCTGATTAACCGGTCATTAATATTAATCATCTTGCACTGAATGCTACACCATTTCTGTAAAAAACACTGGGGTGAGAAATAGGGATCATATTTAACAATTGCTGGCTGGATCAAGCTTTCAGGTCATAAGGGGGCGCAGAGATATCAGTGTACAGGGCTCCAGCGACTTTATCTCCATCCAAGGCTTAGTAAATAGACCCATTAGTAGAATGTACAGTTGTGTTGTGTACTTGTGGGCTACCAGCCATATTCTCTCATGTCTTCTCTCTGTCTGTGATTACTGCAATTTACACTGTCTGCGCATTCTTCCTCTTCCTCTTCCTCTTTGGTTTAAATCACATTCACTGCACATTGGGGCTGATTATGAGTCACATGCTGCTACGACTGCTTTAGCTCCTTTTCCCGTATTGGAGTCTGTGACTATATGCTGTTGCTAGTAAAAGTACAATTGTGCGTCAGAATGTGTACGCAGCCACTTCAGCGACACGTCTGCAGCACTTCCATAAGACGAAACATCTCTGTGCGTCTGAATTGTCACATTCCTGTCACCACCCAGAAATGCACAGTACATGTTCAATGCACTTCTAAAAATGCTTCTATGACTGTAAGAGCACAATTGGGACTCATAGACACATGCACAGTAAAGAAAATCGCTTAACAGTGTCCAACATAGCGCGCAACTCACAATCACTTCCACCTTGTCTCTCTCGTTAGACTCAATTTTGAGATTTGAAAGTGTCATTTTCACAATTTTCTCATCCTGGTCAGGTGACTGTTGGCTCCTCGCTGCCATTGCTTCTCTCACGCTAAACGACACTATTCTCCATCGTGTGGTTCCCCATGGCCAGAGCTTCCAGGAGAATTATGCAGGAGTCTTCCATTTCCAGGTAACATGTATTATTACTTCCAGGATTAGGGGTAGATGTATGAAGCAGTGATAAGACTGGAAAAGTGTACCATGGAAACCAATCAGCTGCTACGTTTATTTTTTATAGAATGCACTTAATCAATGTTACTTCAAAGCTGATTGGTTGCCATGGCACACTTTTCCACTCTTATCACTGCTTCATACATCTACACCTAGGGGCACGCACCTGTTCCTGTCATTCACCCAGTAATGGGAATACAGACACTCGCCATATGTTTGAGCCCAGAGTTTTAGAATGTTGTGCAGTATCGCTTAACATAACAGTAAATGTAATATAAAAATAGAATCTTGTTACATAACAGTTCCCTATACACTGATAGAACTTAAGATGTGTTGTATTGTTAACAACTAACAATGGTCAGCCTTGTTTATAATCAGCCATGACGGGACTGGTACGTTTAGGGCATGAAGGCTGAGGTACGTAGATAAAATACTTCTCCCATGACCACATTAATATTGTAAATATCCTACAGCTTTATCATGCTCCTCCCTCCTTAGCAATCATGTGGTCCTGCGTGATTCTGTCTTTGTCAGGGTTATATTTGCTAACCGACATGGGCTGGGTGCGAATATTACTAACTAGCCATCAATATACATCTATCACTTGGTTTCCAACTGAGGTGTTGATGTGTCAAGCAATGAAAACATGTTGAAGTGGACCAGTGGAGAAGTTTCCCATACCAACCAATCTGCTTTGAAGTAGCAATTATCATGTCTATTCTAAAAAAAAAGGTTGAAGATGGTTGCCGTGGGCATCTTTTCCACCAAACCACTTCTCCACTATCTTCACGGCTTCATATATCACCCCTATATCTCCTATTGGGACAGCACAGTGGTTCAGTGGTTAGCTTTAAGCTAAGGTCTTGGTTTGTACATATGTTCTTCCCATGTTTCCGTATTTACCCACGGTACTTCCCCACAAAGTCCAAAACATAGTAGATTAATTTATAGTGAATATTGCGCTCACTTCAGGGCTAAGGGGGTGGATGGTGCTTCTATATCTGGAAGTTGGAACCTAAATTTGTCTTTTTAGGTAGACACAATGCTCCGATTACAGTATGATAAAAAGGTGTAGAATAACTGCCTTGGTACATGTAAGTCCACGGTGTGTCAACTTGTGTCTGTCTAATAGGCAGCTAAGGGCAATGTTCTTATTGATGCCTGTGGAGCGGTATAGAGTGACCACAGAGTGGGGGTCTAGATGACAAGGGTAGGTGTCCTGAGAGGATGGTGTCCGCACTGCCTACTTAACTGTTCCAGTGTCCTGTTAGCTGATGTAAAGTCTTGTCCACTATCCTGTGGATTCTTACTATGTCGGGACACACCGTGGACTTACAGGTACCCAGGCAGTTATTCTACACTTTTTATTTTTTATTTTGGCATATTGTAATCTGAGCATTATGTCTACTTCAATAAAGGCAAATTTAGGTTTACAATTTGTGAGGAGTTTAATTGATAGAACCTATTTTCACTCACAACCTCAACATACACAGGAACAAATGCCCTGTGCTGCACTGTATCACCCCCATTTATTCATACTAATAGGTTAATTGGCTTTTGTAAAAAATGTGTTGTGTGTATATATGTATATGTACCCAAAATAGCTGCCTCACCTTTTACAATAATTCAAAGTGCTTTGAGTCATATTAGGAAAAATGTGTTACAGAAATACACTCACTACTGTTATTATCACAGTTAACTGGTTTGAATAAAGTGGCTGGAAATGTATTTTGTAATATCTTGGGTTATTGGATTTGGAGGATATATGGTGGTAACCTAAACTAAGACACAGTTGTAATACAGAAAGGGAGCATGTGGAAGAAATACGTGTACCGCATGCACCCGTCTGACCAGTGGTGACACAACTGAGTGCATAGATGAATCAGGTTTCTGACAATGACTGGGATTTGCTAGTCTTTCAGCGCAAAAGGGTGAATTAACCTCACTTTGGGGTAGATGTACTAAGCAGTGAAAACAGTGGAGAAGTGAGCCAGTGGAGAAGTTGCCCATGGCAACCAATCAGAATTGACGTAACATTTAGAATTTGCATACTGGGCAATTCCATTTGTGACAGACACGACAAATGATTCACTGCAAGAATAATGATGATTATTTTTTTCATTAATAAATATCATAAGTTCTGCAAACTATGCTAGTTATAAACTATAATCATTCAGTTAACTGTTAAAGTAACAGGGAAGTTTAATTCTGTAATTATCAGAATTATACAGGTACAAATATTATGTGACAGACACGGCACTGAACGGGAGCACAAATTCAGGATGATTATTACTTCCTTCCAAATATTCCAAAATATGAAACCTACAGTTCCATGACTTAACACTGAGAATGATAGAGTTGTTGGCTTGGTTGGGTAAAGAAGATAAGAAATTTCAAGTATTTGTAAATATTTTATTAAACATCATTCCTGTGAACAACACGACATAGGAATTGTGACAGACACGACATGTTCCAAAATACTTGCAAAAACCATTTAAATCTGTCAAACTACATCATTATCAAAGCTAACATCTTGAAAATATACAAAAATATATATATTACCAGCATCTATAAGACTTATTATTAGTTATCTCCAAAATTATGTTTATATAAGGACAATTACATACCTGTAAACAGTTGTCAAATAAGGCACACAGTCACCACAGCTTTCCACAGACTGCCATCTTGAATAAACAATGCTGCTAACTTATGATTTATGAAAAACAGGTGTTTATCATCTTTGGTTTTACAAAATATTAACTTCAGAGAATAGAAATTTTCACTACAAGATTAATTGTGGCCACGTTCAGGAAAAGATGTTCTGGTTGACATAATCATGGAATTACCCTACTATAAAACTATACAGAGCAGCTGATTGGTTGCCATGGGCAACTGCTCCACATGCTCACTTCTCCACTTTTATTACTGCTTAGTACATACCCCTTTACCGGGATCTGCAACGCTCATCTTATATACTCAACCATAGTACAGCACATTTACTGCAATTACACATAGTGTATGTATGTATGTATGTATGTGTATATGTATGTATGCAGTAGCCAGTAGTTTTTGATGTTCAAGATAGTTAAAGTCAAATAAATATGAAAAGTGATTTTATTTATCTTATTACTGAGAGAGCTCTTCATTGATCTGCTTAATATATATTTGAACTCTTTCTCTAAAGTCTGTTTTTTGAAGAACAAAAGGGATTGTACTTTCCTCACCTAGTTTTTGTTGTGCACATTTTAAACTAACCCTAAAATAAACATTTTATGTGCAGAATAATCACCACTAATAGTTTTAGTTTAATCATACTCTTACATACCCACCAGGTTTTAGTTTTTTTTAATCAAATGCCACCCCTGCCCATCAGCTATGCCATCACTTGCACTTCTGGCCACAAGCTTTTCCATGACATTCCCCCCTGCCCGCCAGCTTTTCTCTAGTGTGCCCCACATTACCCATTCTCCTTACATTATGCCGGTGCTTTCAGACACACAGGAACACTTTCCCTAAATCATGTGAGACTGGGAATCGGGGTCAGAGGATTGTGTGTTGGGCTACTAAAATCAGAGGTCGGCACACTCTTCTATGACACCTGCCTTGTTTCACCCCTTGCCTGGCAGGATCTGGCTCCAAGGCCTGCTGGAGTGTCCCTTAGGACTTTATCAAATCAACCAGTGAAAATATCCCATATTGCTTGGGTATTTACTATTCTTAACTATTAAAACTAATGAAATAGTTGTGCTTTGACTGTTAAATTACATTTAAAAAAAAGATAAAGGGGGAAAAAAATCCTCTCACCGATCTCCCCAAAAGTGCAAGGTCATCATCTTTATGCTAAATATATTTACCATCATAATCAGTAGGCCATTATTGTGTATAAACAGCTGATTCATCATATTATATAAAGAATGACCGTCTTCACCTGCGGAAATCTTTGTGTTTACAGCTTTGGCAGTATGGCGAGTGGGTAGATGTCGTTGTGGATGACTTGCTCCCAGTTAAAGATGGGAAACTTGTTTTTGTGCACTCAGCTGCAGGGAATGAATTCTGGAGTGCGCTGCTGGAAAAGGCCTATGCTAAGTATGAGCCCTGCTAATCCAATATACAAACAAATACCCTTATTAATTCTAGATTCCTCCCTGTGCAAACACCTACCAACATGGCCCATCCTCTGTGAAACTTCTGTAATATCATGAAATCCATATCTGTCGTCACATTGAACTTTACTGAGCCAACTTTTCTTGTCTATGTGCAATCTCTGCAGAGCTAATGGGAGTTATGAGGCTCTGTCTGGAGGAAGTACCTCAGAAGGTTTTGAAGACTTTACAGGAGGCGTTACGGAGTGGTACGAGCTGAAGAAACCTCCTGCAGACCTTTATACCATAATTTTAAAGGCTTTGGAGAGGGGTTCCCTTATGGGTTGCTCTATTGATGTGAGTGAGTCCTTGGGATCATCTGTATTCTGTGGCCAGCAAATAATCTCTCCTCTTACTCTTTTCTCTCATTTACATTTTCTATGGAAGTTTTCCGCTGCTCCATTTCTGCTGTCTCTTTGATTTTCTATAGCATGTATGTTATCTGAACAGTGAATAACTGGTGTTATGTCCCAACTCCAGTTACCCAGGCCCTCTAATAGTGCATGTATTCCACATATTCTAGTTGGTGCACAGGTGTATTTATTACTGACCGACACATTTGAAAAGATCCACAGGTGGGGTTGGGATCCCGGTGGCCGGGATCCCAGCCGGCAGCATACCGATGACTGGATCCCGGGCATCAGAATGCCGGTGGGGGAGTGGAACGAAGCCCCTTGTGGTCTCGCTGCGCTCCCCACAGGTTCTATTCCCACTCTATGGGTGTCGTGGACACCCACGAGTGGAAATAGTCCCAGTAAGTCGGCATGCCAACTGTCGGCGTTTCTAGCGGTCAGGATTCCAGCATCAGTATTCTGACCGCCGGGATCCCGACTGCTGGTAACGTGATTACATCCCCACAGGCGGTGCTAATTACTTCACTTGTGGTATTTAGGAGATCTGTAAAACATGCATTGTTACAGGTCCCTGGGGAATGGAGTTGCGAAACTATGATCTTTTCCATATGTGAGCACTGGATGCAACACCCAAAGTACTTGTATGTCTGAGCCCTATGATGGTTCTGTTTGGTTACATATGGTCACCACTAATCACAGCTCAGATAGATAATGCTGAAGTAATTTGCTAAACTATATCCCTGTGTTAATTAAGTTATGATGATTATGATATCACACATACCTACTCTCCTGCAAGTTGCAGGAGACTCCCGAGTTTTTTGGTAGCCCCCTGAACCCCTCTAAAGAGTGGCCGCATCAGCCGCATCCTATCCGCTTCCTAGTGCGGACGGCAAGATGAGGAGATTATGCATGTAATTGATGCGCTGTATGGTGAGGTCAGGACTAAATGACGTGATTTTATGTCATTTAGCTCAGCCCTCTACCCGTAGTCCTGTGAATTGCCTTATTTTAGGGGCAGGGCCTAGTAACAGCCCGGTCCCTCCCCCAAAGTGCAAGCACTGTCTCCTACCTGGGCTTCTCCTGGAAAGGAGACTTCACAAATAGGCAAGTATGATCTATTATTGTGATCTATCTTCCCACTTTCCTGTCAATTGTTCAATTTGTTTTCCTTTATGTAGAAAATAATTTCACTTTAACGCTTGTCTATAGTCCCTGTTTTAAATATCAATGACTAATTCTATATGGGACTGATTATCCTGGATAGCAAACAGCCCTAGCTGTTAGCATGTTTCTCTTTTCTAATCTCCACCATTATAGTTCTTCTTTACCTTACTGTTCATTACCTGTTCTTTCTATGTCTTGTTTTGTTTATAATTCTTTGCCTATGTGTGTTCATTTCATGCTCATTTACTTATCTTGTTCCTCATTTTTTCTTCTTTATTTTAGATCACTAGTGCAACTGACATGGAAGCTGTAACGTTCAAGAAACTGGTCAAAGGCCATGCTTATTCCGTAACTGGCGCCAAAGAGGTAACAATGGAGCTAGTGTGGAGAATAAATATATTTGTGAAAAGTTTGGTAGTATGTTGTAATTTTCATTTATTCCACTTAAAAATTGCATTTAGAGACATCTAGAAAGGGCGCCTATCCTTTAGCGAGGCCGGCTTGCCGCCTATCCTTTAGCGAGGCCGGCTTGCCGCCTATCCTTTAGCGAGGCTGGCTTTCCGCCTGTCACCTGGCGAGGCTGGCTTGCTGCCTGTCCCCTGGCGAGGCCGGCTGGCCGCCTGTCCCCTGGCGAGGCCGGCTGGCCGCCTGTCCCCTGGCGAGGCCGGCTGGCCACCTGTCCCCTGGCGAGGCCGGCTTGCCACCACCTTCCTCCTAGAGATATCTACTTTTCTTCTCAATTCTTTTTGCTTATAGACAGGCTGCCTAATTTAATGATTAGGATGAGACCTGATTTATGGCACTGAATTGGTTACAGGCAAATTAAACTATTTCACAGTGAGAAGACCATGTGAAACCCATACCCCCAACCATGTAGTAAGGAAAACCTTTCTTAATATTCTTTGACCAACCGTTTTTGCCCCCTATCCCCTGGCGAGGCCGGCTTGCCCCCTATCCCCTGGCGAGGCCGGCTTGCCCCCTATCCCCTGACGAGGCCGGCTTGCCCCCAATACCGTAATAACAAGGCCGGCTTGCCACCTATCCCTTAACTAGGCCAGCTTGTCACCACCTTCCTCCTAGAGGTGTCAGCTTTCCTTCTTGGTTGTTTTTGCATGTAGTCAGACTGTCTAATTTAATGATTAGGAAGAGACCTGATTTATGGAACTGAATAGTTTACAAGCAAATTTAACTATTTTACGGAGAGAAGACCATGTGAAACTCATACACCCAACCATTTTGTAGGGAATTCCTTTCTAAATATTCTTTGTCCAACCCTGTTTTCTTTCTTACACTGCAAAACTAATTCTTGTTTTTGTATGGTACAAAAGTTTGCACACTGTATTTCCATTACAACTTGTTTATAGTCTTGTGTTATACTGTAGGTCAACTACAGAGGTCAGAGCACAAAACTAATTAGAATGAGGAACCCTTGGGGCGAGGTAGAATGGACTGGTGCCTGGAGTGATAAGTAAGATGCATCACAAATATATCATGCATTTTATATATAGATACTGACTTTTTCACAGGCTATGGGGGTAATTCAGATCTGATCACAGAAGCAAATTTGTTAGCTAATGGGCAAAACAATGTGCAGTGCAAGGGGGGCAGATGTAACATTTGCAGAGAGAGTTAGGGTGTGTACACACGGTGAGATATTTTCTTTCGATTTTGACTATATAGTCAAAATCGCAAGAAAAGTTAGTGCAGATCGCAAGGTGAAAGTCACCTTGCGATCCCGATTCAATCCCGATGCGCGGGCCCGCCAGGTCGGCATCGCAAGAAAAGATAGACTCTGCAGGCAAGTCAATCCTTGCTAGATCGGTGTACTATCTAGTTCATCTCACATGTCAATGACTTTTACATAAGCCAAAATCTCATATAAGCCAAAATCGTAAGCACACATAGTCCATATCTCAAGAAAAGTTAGTCAAAATCGGTGGTGCTGGGCTCCGGGGAGTTCAAGGGAAATCGCAAGTGAAAATCGGGCATAGCAAGGATCTCACCGTGTGTACACACCCTTAGATTTGGTTGGATTATATTTGTTTCTGTGCAGGGTAAACACTTGCTGCTTTATTTATACACTGCAATTTAAATTTCAGTTTGAACAGACCCCACCCAAATCTAACTCTCAATGCACATGTTATATCTGCCCCCCCTGCAGTGCACATGGTTTTGCCCCTTAGCGAACAAATTTGCTGCTGCGATCATATCTGAAGTAGGCCCTATAACCAAATGGCCTATTCTAAACGCAGTCACATCTCTTTCTAGTTCAAATGAGTGGAATTCTGTGGATCCATCAGAGAGAGATCTGAGACTTAAAATGGAGGATGGTGAATTTTGGTGAGTTAAAAATAGACCAAAGTAATATTGATTCACAATTTATTTATTATTATTTATGAAGTTTTTTTATACAGCAAGCAAATTCCGTTGCACTTTACAAAATGAAACAACAGTAATAAAACAAAACTGGGTAATAACAGTCATAGAGGTTGAATGACCCTGCTCGCATGCTTACAAGCTATAGGCATTGATACACAAGGGTAGGTGTTAGTCATTGCATAATGGTCCACCAGATTGCAGAGGTTCTTGGTGGGCTGTATGATATGGTAACACAGCAGTGTTGGCCTTGGATCAGTAGGATGGGAAATTAAGAAGGCGAAAACATGTGTGTATATGTTTGGACTGTACAATGGGGATGCAGTTGGATAGGAAAGTTTATAAAGTTTATGTGGGTAGTTCCGTAATTTGATAAGCTTGACCGAAGAGGTGAGTTTTCAGATAACGCTTGAAGGTTTAGAAACTAGAGCAGAGTCTTTTGTGCATGAGAGAGCATTCCACAGAGTGGGTGCAGCAGAAGAAAGTCCTGCAATCGTGCTTGGGAATGAGTAATAAGTGTGGATGAAAGACGTAGATCTTGTGAAGAACGAAAAGGTTTGGTTGGGAGATATTTTAAGTGAAGAGATGTACGTTGATGTAGTTTGGTTAATGACTTTGTGTGAGTAAAAGTATTTTATATTGAATACGGTAGAATACAGGTAACCAGTGGAGAGACTGACAAGAGTAGATCCATAGACGATGAAGGTCTTGCGAGGAAGACTGGCCTCGCAGCTGATTTTAGAATGGATTGTAGTGGTGAGTCTCTTTTTGGTAAAACCAGTAAGAAGGCTATTGAAATAATCAGTGCAGGAGATAATGAGAACATGGATTACAGTTTTTGCAGTGTCTTGTGTAAGGTATGGTCATATTTTGGTTATGATTGGTTTGTAACATGATTTTGAGAGAGATGAATGTAGGGAACAAAGGACAGTTCAGAGTCAAGGATGATACCTAGGCAGCGAGTTTGTAGGGTAGGATTGGTTGTCAAGTTCTCAACAGTGATAGAGATATCCGGTTGGTAACTACTATTGGTCGGTGGAAATATAATTATTTCTGTTTTGTAAATATTAAGTTTGAGGAGGGAAGATGACATCCAAGATGAAATGGCAGACAGGCATTAAGTGACTCGGACCAATACAGATGGTGACAAATGTAGGGATGATAGATAGATAGATAAGATAGATAGATAGATAGATAAGATAGATTTGAGTATCATCTGCGTACAGATGATACTGTAATCCGAAAAAGCTGATTCGTTTAAAAAAAAAAAAAGTGGTATAGATTGAGAAAAACTGATAGAGGTAGCGAAGAGGAGGTGGATTCAGAGAAGCGGACACTGAAAGAGTAATTAGATAGGTATGATGAGAACCAAGAAAGGGCTATGTCGTGAAGATTTGGGGATTGTAGTGTTTGTATGAGAAGATTGGTTAACAGTGTCAAAAGCAGCAGGGAGATTAGAAGTAATGGCCCTAAAGGTGTGTACACACGGTGAGATTTTTTCTTCCGATTCTGACTATATAGTCAAAATCGGAAGAAAAGTTAGTGCAGATCGCAAGGTGACAGTCACCTTGCGATCCCGATTCGATGCCGATGCGCGGTCCTGCGCGGTCGGCATCGAAAGAAAAAATAGATTGTGCAGGCAAGTCAATTTTGGCTATCTCTATAGAAGAGATAGCCAAAATCGCACATAGCAAGTATCGCAAGCACACTTATTATGTGCTTGCGATACTGGCTAAGTGCCGACCCGGCCCCTGTCGCATAGTGAGAATCGGGCATAACCCGAATCTCACCGTGTGTACACACTTTTAGACTTAGCAATAACCAGATCATTCACTACTTTAGTCAGTGCCATATCTGCGGAGCGTTGGGAACGAAAGCCTGACTGAGGTGGGTCCCATATAAGTTGTGGATCCATTAAGTGTATGAGGTAAGTTTAGGCAAGTCTCTCAAGTAGCTTGGAGGGGCATGGGAGCTGAGAGATGGGACTGTAGTTTGAGAGAGTTAGGGTCAGAATTAATTTTTTTCAGAATGAGAGTAATCACTGCATGCTTGAACAGTGAAGGAAAGATACCAGTATAGTGAGTGATTACAGATTTTAGTTAAGTTTGGGATGAGCACAGGAGACAGAGCTTTGCTTATTTGTGAGGGTATAGGATCAAGAGGAGAGGTAGTGGAGTAGGAGGATGAGAAGAGCGTTGATACTTCATCTTCAGTTGTGAAAGCAAAGGAAGAGAAAGTGCCAGAGGGTTCTGGTAGGGAACTGAGCAGGCCACTGGCTAAGGAATAGCATACCATTTTATTTCGGATCTTATCAGTCTTGTCCTTGATGTACAATCCTAGAGTATCTCGTTAAATGGTATTATTTCTCCTAGAAACGGTGCAAACTTTTTAGCAGTATCAATTTTGAATGAATACCATTCATTATTTCTACTGCAAATAATAGAGGTGGTTGGTTGGGACCAAGTAGATAAAAAGCAAAACTAGAACTGGTGTAACACTAGGATTTATAAACAGACAGCACAAATAAGCAAAGCGGCTCTCATGGAGTGGCTGGGAGACTCCTAGAATTCTGTGTGTTCGTCCAGACATCTGAGAGAGTATGCAGTTCTCCAGGATGGTGGGAGAAGTGGATGAGGCTCCATTCATTATGCTGCATCGTGCATTAGTAAGCAGGGCATGGTGCATAGATGGGATGTAGTTATGTGACCAGCGATCAGGAGAATTCGCATTACCTCCCCCTACATCCAGCCCCCTTACTATCCCGGCAGTCGGCATGCTGACCAACAGGGGCTATTCCCCCTCAGTGTCCCCGACACCCATAGAGTGGGAATAGAACCAATCGGTCGCCACCGAGCTTGCAAGGGGCTTGTGATGCTCGCCCCCCCCACCGGCATTCCGCTGCCTCCTGACCGCCCACGCAATACACACCCATATAGATGGCTGGGTGGGCTGTAATTGTGATTCCTAAACCAACTCACCTGGACAATGTAGACCTATTTCCTGCATAGCTTGGAGAGGAGGTCTACATAGAGGAAATATCTAAACACATATTTTGCTGTTTGAAGCTTTCACTTACCTGGTTCGACGGTGACTGTCCCCTGCTGACTTCCTCTGTTTTCCACTTGTCCAACACTAAATTCTGTGCCAGCACCATCCTCCTGTCATTACAGGGATGTCCCACTTCTCTCTCTCTCTGAATTTCTAGTGGTCATGTAACCACTGATGTCACCGGAGTGGGCAGTGGCGGACCTACATTTGTGGGGCCCTGAAGCTTAAACTGTTATGCGGGCCCCTTCACAACCAGCAAGAATAGGGCAACATACAACAAGGTGCATAGGGCCTTGCTGCCCTTGCAAGGACAGCACACACCGCTCAGCGCCAGCACAATAACCTTATTATGACGGATCTTTGTTCCAGGCTCCTTCTCACCTCTCATTACTCGCTGGCTTCTTCCTAGATGGGCCCTCTCAGGATCCTCCATTCCCGAGAATGATACAAAGTTCTGCAGGCTGTCAGGAATTGTAGTTTAAAATGGGTACAACTTTCACATTATTTACAGAGAGCAAACTACAGAGCTAGACTACAACTCCCAGCAGCTCCTGCGGTACTAAGCGATGCTCATGCAAGCTGTAATATCAGCTATGCTGTACTAGAAGCCTGGTTGTTATGGTGTTAATGGCGATAAGCTATAACTATATAGTACATAAAAACAAGAGGTGAAAATCTGATTTTTGGTGTTAAAATGCTCAAGCATGACAAGAGTCATGAGTGACGATTCTATCACTAAAATAACCTTATTTTAATAATAGACACTTAAAATCTCCATCGATTTTTGTTGAAAAATTCACTCATTAAAAAAAAGCTTCTTCAGGGGCCCTGAAGCTTAATCTTCATTAGTTCCCCAGTAATTCCCCCTTCTGGGTGAGAGATGCAAGCAGTTTAAACTAGTTAAAGCACCAATCTGGCTGCTACAAGCTTCCTGAATATTAAGCTTCATACACCTAGGGCCGGCTATATTATGCAGTGGCGGAACTACCAGTGGTGCAGCTGGTTCGATGCACAGGGGTCCCTGGTGTCCTAAGGGGCCTGTGGCTGCGATCCATTTCTTGTTCCTCCCAGGAGTGACTACCAACCACCAATTCCTTAGCCAAGCTGCACAGGCATTACTGTATGCTGCAGCCCTGTCCCTCTATCCCCCCTCATTGCTGCAATATTCAGCTTCAGCCACCGCAGCGAGTGCTCTGCAGCTGCATTACATTGCTCCTCCGGACACCGGATTGGGGGGCAGCTCTACAACTAGGTGGGGATTCCCACTGCTTGCTGCTGTCATCGGTGCTGAGGAAGAAACTGCTTCCACTCCAGCTAAGTGCCAGTGCAGGGTGTGGATGTAACCAGGGTGAAGTGCGGTTCTGCGGGGAACTGTTACAAGTGTGCTGGAAAAGTGTGAAGTAGGACTTCAGAGCGCTTTCATGCCACAGGTGGGGGGAGGGGGGTGGGTTGTTTGTGAGCTTCCACTACCTTTCTTTGCCATCCAGTGCTTCTCTTTGTCACCCAATGTCTCCCACTGTTACCCTCTGACCACCCCTGCCTCCCTCTGGCTCCCTGCAATCCCCTGCCGCTTGCTGTCACAAACTGACACCCCCAGACTCCCTGTCATCCACTACTTCCTGCTGTCGCCCTCTACCTCTCCCTGTTACCCACTGCCTTTCCTTGTTACCTTGTCACCCACTGCCTCTATCTATCACCCACTGCTTCTGCCTGACATCTACTCCCTCTCCCAGTCACCCACTGCCTTTCCCTGTGGTGCGGAGGAGAGGGGATCAAGGCATATTTTTGCACCTGGGCCCAGCACTCGCAAGTACCTGCCCTGGTGTTATGCATCACATATTGCACGAGATACATACCGCCACTTATCGCTTAAGTTCTACTTTCAGTAGCTTGATACATATGGGGAATGTGGCAAACCTCCAAGTTTAGTACATCCCGCTCCTAGTCTCTAGCGTTCTTGACATATATTATTGCTCTCTGTATGACCTGACTTGCACATAACACTTTGTTCTCAACCCCTGGCTTAGTACTGTGCTACACATTTTTTACACCCATCTTATGACCTGATCAGACCATTCTACTTTCCTGGCCCTTTTTTGTCTTTGGTGTTACCACTCCATTACGAGACCTGGCTTCCTGACTAATCATTACATCTATCATGCTAGAAATCAGCACAGAAGAGCCACGACATGTGTGCTAAGTGCAGCAAAACCCAAACTGCCTTGTGGGGTTCCCTGGTGAACACAACAAATACGTTGTGTGCTCCTGTTGTTGGTAGTGCCAGTCCACATTTCTGACCAAGAATCGTGACACATGCATCCAGTTTTGACTTGCATGTATTCATAAGCTATCTTTTAGGATGTGTGTCTTTGCGGGATGCGTTCCGGATGCCGGTGGTCATGTGACCGTTACCGCAATCCCTTCATAACTCAGGAGATCGGCCCTGGAACACTAACAGCTGACAATCCGAAAGTAACTATTGGGGATCACTTTAGAGTTATGGCCCGGGGTGGAGGGGTTAGGCCCTAGGGGGGGTTAGGGATAGGCACTTGGGGGGGGGGGGTTAGCCCTAGCCATCACCCATCGAACGTTAGCCCTAACCACCATTCCTCGGGGGTTAGCCCTAGCCACCACCTTCGGGAGTTTAGGGTTAGGGTAGGGGATGGGGGAGGGTAAAAATACTTACCCCCTCAAATGTCGGGATCTTCACTGTCGTGATGCTGCTGTCTGTCATGTGACTGCCAGCATCCCGACCACTAGGATGCCATACTGTGCCCGTCTATGCATGTCCCTATTTCCTGGCGTAATGTTCTTTTATCTTATCGTTGATAATCATGGAAAACATCTTTGCAAAAGTCATCAAGTTGCAGTTAAAGTTGTAGTTAGCTTAAGGTGCAAATAATACTCTTGTGATGGAATAATAGTCACAGATTCATTTTTGAATTACACAGTGTCACATTTTTACTCCGAACATAGCTATTTTGTATGTTACACCCACCTTTCTGATGCTTAATACATAAGGTGTTGCGCAATAATAGTAAACCAGAGCTCAGCAGTGCGTCATGAAAATGGTCACAGTTGACAGAGTATAGTAAGGAATGTGATATATGGCAGCTCCAACTCACAACAGAGATTGTGCTTTATCACTGACTCGTAGGCGCAGGATTTGTGTGGCTATGTATACTAACACACTAGCCACTTGCTCCACCTTTTGTAAAGCTTATTTGTGTTCTTTACCTTGTACAAAGACAGATGGACTGAATGTCTTGTAAACCATTGCGGAGCACTCGTCAAGCATGAAATGAACCACACTGATAAACATTGTAGACAAACTAGTTTGGACTAGAAAATGAGCTGAAAAAATCCACATTACACGCAGCTTCTAGCTATAACCAATGCTCACATTCTTTGTGCTGTCATATAAGGAGGAGGCTGTCACTAGGCTTATATGAAACCATATGATGACATCCTCAACTCACATTTTGGCAAATAAAGTATATTGAATGCAGTATAAAAAATGGGTGTGGTACATTTTGTCGACATTTATCATGCTGACATGGTCATAATGTTGAAATGCAGCATGTCATCATTGACCACATCTGATGAAATGTCAGTATGAGTAGAACGTCGATAAAACGTCACTGGTGGTGATGAGAACTTCTGGAGGTGAGTATCGCTAACCCCTGACCCTCCCTCTAGTGCCTAATACTGAGTGCACACCAGACAGATGTCAGTGGACCCACCATCGCATGGATCAAGTGTCCGATTCAGGTAAGTATACACACTTAACGATCAGCCTCTTGATGTGTCTGTCCTCTCATTTGAATTTGCCCACCCATCTGTGACATCGGCCCCCCGCAGCAAGTGAACTGGCGGACAGCCCGTACACACAGCCAGATGCGCCAATATATCTTTAGATCGGTTATGCTGTACAGCCAATGCCAGGGTCAGATACAGAAGAAAATGACAGAGGGGAGAGGGGGGGGGGGGGGGACTCATCATAGGTGAAAGTGGGAGCTTAGTGTTGGTAGGTTTATTAGCTAAATCACATGAGTTATACAGTCAGTCATTTAAATAAAGTGGAGCACATTTAAAAAGCAGTGTACATCTCACAGCACTCCACCCCTCTTCAATGCCCCCCCCCCCAACCCTTTCATTGTCTGCAGTACAGCACTCTCACCCCCCCACCTTTAATGTCCACAGCACAGCACACACCCCTTTAATGTTCACAGCACAGTCTGAGCCATCTTTAATGTTCACAGCACTTCTCCTTTCAGCCCCTTCATTGTCCACAGCACCTGCAGTCTATTGTCCACAGTAAAGCACGCTCCCTACCCAGTCCATTCAATGTCCACAGCACTCCCCCCACAGTCCCCCCCCCCGCTCCTTCACCATTCGCAGCACAGCACTCCCCCTAAGCCCCTTCATATGCACAGTACTCTGCCTCTTCAATGTCTACAGTACAGCACACCCCAGCCCCTTTAATGTTCACAGCAGAGCACTCCCCAGCCCCTTCCACATCCACAGCACCTCCCCCCCCCCCCCCCACCTCCCACAGCACAGCATTCTGCTTTTTCAATGTCCACAGCACAGCACTCTGCCTATTCAATGACCACAGCACTCTCTTCAGTGTCCACCACAGCACAGCACACCCCCCGCCCCCCCAGTCTCTTCACCGCCCACAACACCCAAGCGAACGTCTGCCTGTAGAGCCGAGGCGGGTCCTAGTGCCCGCCATCCCTTTCAAACTTGACAGTGGAGTATGTCGTCCCTTGATTCCTGGGCTTATTTTCCAATTCCTGAGACTTTGCACTGGAAAAAGCGTGATATACAGTGCAGTACTCCCCTGCTGGAGTTGTAAGACTTGTATGTACACTTGTCCTGTGTTATATACCTGGTTGTAATTTCCTCCCTGATGGGACTGATGCAGTGTAAAGCTATCTTTTTGTTTTCTGGGGGGGTTCTATTTCAACTTATTTTTGTATTTCTTTCTTTTAGGATGTCTTTCCAAGATTTCCTTCGGGAATACACACGCCTCGAGATTTGTAATCTTACCCCTGATTCCCTGAAAGCCCGCAGATATCGCAAGTGGAGCACAACTCTTTACAATGGGACTTGGAGGAAGGGGAGCACGGCCGGTGGTTGCAGAAACTATCCTGGTAAGTACTTATTCTACAATGAAATGATGTTACAATTGCTAATTTTTTATCTTAAAGTATTCTTATACTATACAAAAAAACAAAGAAGGATGTAACTTGCGCCTATGGAGCCGCTTTGTACTAAAACTCTCGGATACACCACATCCAATTTTACATTCACAACTACAAATTCTGAGTAGTCCACAAGCGCTACCAAAAAAAGACTGCGCACAATACAAACAATTTTTTTATATATATGAGAATCTTTTTGAGACTCAGAGTCCTCAAGGTGTTCATTTAACACCTTGAGGACTCTGAGTCTCAAAAAGATTCTCATATATATAAAAAAATTGTTTGTATTGTGCTCAGTCTTTTTTTGGTAGCGCTTGTGGACTACTCAGAATTTGTAGTTGTGAATATTCTTATACTATGTTTACACAGTGAACACATGTCCTGTTAGGGACACACAGATACACTTAGGGGTATATGCAATTGCCGGCGAATCGCAGCAATTTTTCGCCCGTTTTTTAATTTGAGACAATTCGACCGTCGAATTCCGGCAAGTGGGTGCCGAAATTCAACATATTCAATAAAAAACGGATTCGACAGTCCCGCTGTCGAAAAACGGCCGATTTGACGGATTTTGATCCGATTTTTAAAAAACGTGAAAAAACTGTAAAAAACCCGAAAAAAAATTGCGTGGGGTCCCCCCTCCAAAGCATAACCAGCCTCGGGCTCTTCGAGCCGGTCCTGGTTCTAAAAATCCGGGGAAAAAACTGACAGGGGATCCCCCGTATTTTTAAAACCAGCACCGGGCTCTGCGCCTGGTGCTGGTGCAAAAAATACGGGGGACAAAAAGAGTAGGGGTCCCCCGTATTTTTTACACCAGCATCGGGCTCCACTAGCTGGACAGATAATGCCACAGCCGGGGGTCACTTTTATACTGCGGCCGTGGCATTAAATATCCAACTAGTCACCCCTGGCCGGGGTACCCTGGGGGAGTGGGGACCCCTTCAATCACGGGGTCCCCCCCCCCAGCCACCCAAGGGCCAGGGGTGAAGCCCGAGGCTGTCCCCCCCCATCCAAGGGCTGCGGATGGGGGGCTGATAGCCTTGAGAAAATTGAAAGAATATTGTTTTTTCCAGTAGTACTACAAATCCCAGCAAGCCTCCCCCGCAAGCTGGTACTTGGAGAACCACAAGTACCAGCATGCGGGAGAAAAACGGGCCCGCTGGTACCTGTAGTTCTACTGGGGAAAAAATACCCAAATAAAAACAGGAGACACACACCGTGAAAGTGAAACTTTATTTCACACCTGCCGACACACACATACTTACCTATGTTGACCCGCCGACTGCCACGCCCCCCTCGTCACTGAAGAATCCGTGGGTACCTGTGAATAAAATTATACTCACCTGATCCAGTGTCCAGATTATAATCCACGTACTTGGCAAAAAAAAAAACGAACACCCGGACTGAAGGGGGCCCATGTTTACACATGGGACCCCTTTCCTCGAATACAGAGACCCCCCCATGACTCCTGTCACAGAAAGGTCCCTTCAGCCAATCAGGAAGCGCCACTTCGTGGCACTCACCTGATTGGCTCTGTGCGTGAGGTAACCCCACCGCTGACCGCAAAGTTCCCACCATTGAAACTAATGGAGGGAGCTGTGCGATGCGCTGTCTGAGCTCAGACGCGCATACAGCCAATCAGGAGAGTGCCACGAAGTGGCGCTTCCTGATTGGCTGAAGAGACCTTTCTGTGACAGGAGTCACGGGGGGGCCTCTGTATTCGGGGAAAGGGGTCCCATGTGTAAACATGGGACCCCTTTCAGTCCGCCTGGTCCGGGTGTCCGTTTTTTGTGTGTGCCAAGTACGTGGATTATAATCTGGACACTGGATCAGGTGAGTATAATTTTATTCACAGGTACACGTGGATTCTACTTGGACAAGTGGACAGAGGTCGGCGTGTGAACATAGGTAAGTATGTGTGTGTGTCGACATGTGTGAAATAAAGTTTTACTCTCACGGTGTGCGTGTCCTGTTTTTATTTGGGTATTTTTTTTCCAGTAGAACTACAGGTACCAGCGGGCCCGTTTTTCTCCCGCATGCTGGTACTTGTGGTTCTCCAAGTACCAGCTTGCGGGGGAGGCTTGCTGGGACTTGTAGTACTACTGGAAAAAACAATATTCTTTCAATTTTCTCAAGGCTATCAGCCCCCCATCCGCAGCCCTTGGATGGGAGGGACAGCCTCGGGCTTCACCCCTGGCCCTTGGGTGGCTGGGGGGGGGACCCCTTGATTGAAGGGGTCCCCACTCCCCCAGGGTACCCCGGCCAGGGGTGACTAGTTGGATATTTAATGCCACGGCCGCAGGGCGCTGTATAAAAGTGACCCCCGGCTGTGGCATTATCTGTCCAGCTAGTGGAGCCCGATGCTGGTGTAAAAAATACGGGGGACCCCCTACGCTTTTTGTCCCCCGTATTTTTTGCACCAGGCGCAGAGCCCGGTGCTGGTTTTAAAAATACGGGGGATCCCCTGTCAGTTTTTCCCCCGGATTTTTAGAACCAGGACCGGCTCGAAGAGCCCGAGGCTGGTTATGCTTAGGAGGGGGGACCCCACGCAATTTTTTTTTTCTGATTTTTACCATTCCATTTAAAAAAAAATAAAAAAATTATATTTAAAAAAATATATAAATAATACTTGTGCCTCCAAAATAGACAAACCAAGTACCTAATCCCTTCTAATATAAATAGATATGCTATTACCAATAAAAAAAACACCCAAAAAAACATGTTTTTACATTTTTTTATTAGATTCCGCCACCAAAGTGTGGCGGATTGAAAATTACGAATTTACTGTCTAAAAGCACTGTTGTCGAATTTCCAAACTTCAATTGAATATACTTTTGTCGAATTGCTGCATTTGTACCATTGCAGAAATGTCGAATTTGACAAATGTCGAATTTCAAAAAGTCGAATTTGGAAAGTCCGTTTTTTTGACGGAAAGTACAGAATTTTTTTTTTTGGGCGAAAATGTCCCGTTTGTCGACATTTTCGGGAATTCGACCGCAATTGCATATATCCCTTAATATTTACAAAAGAAGAAAAAGGGTTAAGTTATAATAGAAGACATAAATTTTTTTACTTCCCTCTTTGTGGTGAGCTTGTAAAGTGGCTATGGCAGAGGTTCTCAAACGTGGCCCTCAAGGCACACCAGCAGTCCAGCTTTTAAGTTTATCCATGCTGGCCACAGGTGACTTAATTGGCACCTCAGTCAGTTTGATTTAACCATCTGTTCTGTGGCATGGATATGCCTAAAACCTGAACTGTTGGGGTGCCTTGAGGGCCGCGTTTCAGAACCTCTGGGTTATGGAACCTTTTTTATCCATGTTTTATGTGTGCTTTGCAATATCTGCAGTAGTGTTTGTCCAGTGTCCTACTCTTGCTTGGAAGCCATGGAACCAAGTTCACCTCCTTTGGAAAATTCCCCTAGATGGCTGTTGGAGCTTAAATGAGGATCTGATGTTTTCAGCACCATCATAAAGTTGATTTGCATAAATAATGATTTTTAACAAGTGGCATGTCAGTTATTAGTTTTACCAATACCCGAGGAATATTTTCTTTTCTGGTATTTTTTTTATTAATAACAAGTACAGTAGGCAGGGCCGGTGCTAGGGTGTTCGGCACCCCCCTGCAAACTATAAATTTGCTCCCCTCCTATATTTTACAAAGGGACAGCATGCGGCAAAAAGGGATCTGGTTTCACAAGGAAGGGGCATGGCCACACAATGGTACCCCCATTTCAAATTACTCCACATCTTATTCACATTACCCTGCGCATAGTAGTGCTGTTTATACACATAATGTCCCCAGCAGTGGCGCCGGTTATACACATAATACCCTCTGTAGTAGCGCTGCTTATACACCTAATAGCCCCTGTGATAGCACCGGTTACATATAATGCCCCAGTGGTCGAAGTGGAAATTTTGAAGTGGGAGTATGGTAAAGTGAAGGTTGCAATTCTGCACGCTCCGGAAAAGGGGGCGGGACCACTCAAAATTCACATTATAGCACACGGAATGAGCCGAAATTCACATTATAGCACACAGAATAAGGCAAAATTCACATTATCGCACACAGTATAGCATTATAGCACAGGATGGTAGCAGTGGTGCGGAGTAGGGGGGCAGTATGGGAGCAGTGGTGCAGAGCAGGGGGGGCAGTATGGGAGCAGTGGTGCAGAGCAGGGGGGGGCAGTATGGGAGCAGTGGTGCAGAGCAGTGGGGGCAGTATGGGAGCAGTGGTGCGAAGCAGGGTGGGCAGTATGGGAGCAGTGGTGCGAAGCGGGGGGGGGGGCAGTATGGCAACAGTGGTGTGGAGCAGGGAGGGCAGTATGGGAGCAGTGGTGTGGAGTAGGGGGGGCAGTATGGGAAGCAGGGGGGGCAGTATGGGAACAGTGGCGCGGAGCAGGGGGGGGGCAGTATGGAAGCAGTGGCGCGAAGCAGGGGGGCCGTATGGGAGCAGTGGTGCGAAGCAGGGGGGCCGTATGGGAGCAGTGGTGCGGAGCAGGGGGGCAGTATGGGAGCAGTGGTGTGGAGCAGGGGGGCAGTATGGAAGCAGGGGGGGCAGTATGGGGGGGGTCAGTATGTGAGCAGTGGTGTGAAGCAAGGGGTCAGTATGGAAGTAGTGGTGCGGAGCAGGAGGAGCAGTATGGGAGTAGTGGTGCGGAGCAGGGGGGGCAGTATGGGAGCAGTGGTGCGGAGCAGGGGGTCAGTATGGGAGCAGTGGTGTGGAACAGGGGGAGGCAGGATGGGAGAGTGGTGCTGAGCAGAGGGGGCAGTATGGGAGCAGTGGTGCGGAGCAGGGGGGGGCAGTATAGGAGCAGTGGTGTGAAGCAGGGGGGGCAGTATGGGAGCAGTATGGGAGCAGTGCTGCGGAGCAGGGGGGGCAGTATGGGAGCAGTGGTGCGGAGCAGGGGGGGGCAGTATGGGAGCAGTGGTGCAAAGCAGGGAGTGCAGTATGGGAGCAGTGGTGCGGAGCAGGGGGGGCAGTATAGGAGCAGTGGTGCGGAGCAGGGGAGGCAGTATGGGAGCAGTGGTGCGGAGCAGGGGGGTCAGTATGGGAGCAGTAGTGCGGAGCAGGGGGGGCAGTATTGGAGCAGGGGGGGCAGTATGGCAGCAGTGGTGCGGAGCAGGGGGGGCAGTTTGGCAGCAGTGGTGCGGAGCAGGGGGGGCAGTATGGCATTAGTGGTGCGGAGCAGGGGGGGGCAGTATGGTAGTGAAAGGTGCTCGCTAACTTAAACAAGAATGTCACCTGCTCTCCGTAGATCCTGGGTCCTGGCCGCCGTCGTTCCCTCCGTGGACATTGCTCCCCATAGCTCCCATCCACCGTCGTGGACGGTGGCAGCAGCCTCACAACGGAGCCACTGCACCATGTCCCGCTCCTTCGTCTCCTCACTGCACGGCACATGAACAAGACCTGACCGGGCGCTTTGAGGGGGGGACACATTATCGGCAGCAGGGGGTTCACATTAATCTGCGTCAAGCATGCGAGTGGGAGGTGCGCAAGCCTATGGTCTGCACTGCATACTGCTCTTGGTAAAAAAAAAAAAAACTTCCGGGTCAGTGGCGAAGTGCCGGTATACCATACCGTTGCATACCGGCTTATTTCCACCACTGTAATGCCCTCAGAAGTGCCATGTATACAAATTATGCCCCCCGCCCACACACACCGACACATAGACACGTACACACACACACACACACACACACACACACACACACACACACACTTTCCCTCCACATACCATCTCGCTGGCAGCAGTTTCTGTCCTCCTGAGGCTCTGCAGCCTGGTCCTGTGTAACTCCACCCCTTGGCGCCGTGTAGCCCCCCCTTCTTTTCGGCCAGGATACGGAGGACACTGCAGGGGGGTAGGGGGAGGCTTCAAGCTGCCGTCGCCGCTGCCTGTCAAACGGTGTGACAGGCACAGCAGCCGGCAGCAGCAGGGGGCCCAGACGCAGCACAGGGATGCAGAGCAGGGAGAGTGCCTCTCCCAGCCTGGCTCCAACCTGCACTGCATCCCTTTGCTGAGCGGGTAGCACCTGGCCTGACTGGCTCATTATAATGATTAAAAAAATAAAATGCACACATATACATACACACATTTTATATATCTCTCACCAGTATGGCATGCATAGAAAATACATTTTGGGAAAGAAATGTATTTGTCATATAAGCAGATAACTTAACTGTACTTTCTAACACTGTTTGCTGTGCACAGCCACATTCTGGATAAACCCGCAGTTCAAAATTAAGTTGGAAGACGAAGATGAGGATGACGACTATGGCTCAGAGAAGGGCTGCACCTTTCTCCTTGCACTAATGCAGAAAAACCGTCGAAAAGAGAGACGATTTGGGAAGGACATGGAAACCATTGGCTTTGCCGTGTATGAGGTACACTATAGACTCAGCAGTTAGTAGGACTGTAAATGGGATGCAGTGATGGCTAGTTTTAGATAATTGCTATGTTTAACTAATTTAACTAATAGATTAGGAGAATCAATGCTCCTCTGTTGTAAGGAATAGAGATCCTGCCATATTAATGATGCCCAAATAGCCGTGGGACTTATATATGTAGAGGAGGGGCATGATATGCAGGACTAATCAGAAGCTGCAGTCTCCATGATATTACAGAAATGACAGGCCCTTATTAAACCTCCATCTTCTGCAGTGTTACAATCCCAGTCTTTGAATGGGGGCTGTAAGGAGAACCACAGAACACCAAAAAATTTTAATTTCTCTTTCATCCACTAGGGGACACTGGAGTCCTATACAGTAGGGGTGTGAAGCTTGCAACCGGAGGTGTGGCACAATCTAAAATTAGCATTGTGTGCACAGCCGGCTCCTCCCCCTTCACATCCCTCCTCCCTCAGTTTGGAAAATTGTGCCAGGAGGAAGAAGCACAAGATGGGAGCTCCTGCTCCATGAAGACAATTTACTTATTTTATTTATTTCTAATTTTAATTTTTATTGTTTTATACTGGCCCAATCCCTCCTAACTAAAAGGAGGGTGCAGGCTTTTTCCTAAGGAAAGCTGCCCAATCCCACCTAAATAGAAGGAGGGTGCAGGCTTGAGCACAGGAAAAAAGACGTTGCCCAATCCCACCTAAATGGAAGGAGGGTGCAGGCTTAACAAAACGAATAAAGGACTCCGTCCACCTAGTAAAAGGAGGACAAGTGTCTGCAGTGTGGAGAGACAAGGATCCCAGCTAAAGGGATCTAGATCTCTCAACGGGAGGAGGACTCAGAGGTGTCGTGAGTACTGGTAGTAACAGAAGCCCCAGTTTCTTAACCCCACACCACGCTGCTGCCATCTGACTATTTATTACAACAATAGCAGCGTGGCGTCCCCCGCTCTCCCTCCCTCCCTCCACAGCTTTATCCAGTACCTCCAGCCAGCTCTCCCTGCATCCCCTCTTCAGTGAGCGCTGCGTAATTTTTATTTTTTTTACACACTGATCTCCCCTGTTAACAGCGGTGGGGAGATCAGTGTAGCCGCAGCAGGGGTAGCAGAAATTAGCGGACGTAAGAACGAGGCACATGGTATCATCCCCCTCCCGCCGCCTCACGGAGACAGTGTCAGTCTTCCAGCCTCCCGGCCAGCTGCAGCCGTCCCTTCCCGCTTCTAAGCTGCACACGCGGCAAGGTAACTCCGCGGTGCAGCATGTGGAGGAGATCGGGAGAGACTGTGTTGTGTGAGCGGCGGGGTGGAGGGTGACTCATGCAGCAGAGGCGTCTCGCTATGGGACGCGCTGTGAGGACGGCAAAGCCAACTAGCGCTGAGACATTCGGGGCTACGGGGGCCACAGGGTACCTTTTGTAAATGTAATTGAGGTGTCACAAAATGTTCAAATGCGGCCATTTTTCGGGACTAAGAGGCGCCAAACGTCACTGTTAGCAAGAACACGCCCCTCTTCGTGGGGACATGAGGTCTGGCCAGTCAGAATAGGGGGTGGGGTCTTATATTAAAATATGAGTGCTCCCTCTATTTATGAGAAATCTGGCCTGGTAAAAATACAGAGAATTTGGCTCCCTCTTCTGGTGAATAGTGGTCACTGCTGCAAAGGATCCTCCTGTATATATTAATCATAGATCTTTATGCTTTATATTTTCAAGGACTTCTATTTAAAAGATCCCGTGAAAATAAAGGGATGCAACTGAACATCAACCCCGCTCATGAAAGCTGATTCACAGTTGGAGGTGCAAGGGTTGTAAGACGGCTGTTATATGGAAGATAATATTAATAATTTAATTCTGAAGACACAGCCGGCCAGGTAAAGGCTATTGTTTGAATCATCCCTACGGTCTTTCTCTACCTAATTAAAAGGGTGAAAGTACCGCTGAATATTCTATATGTGTGTGTCTGCTGTTTCAGTCAAAAGCACCAGCCAAGCACGCTAAACCAGATTGCGGTTGCAGAAAGCATGAAGGAAGGGAACATGCTCAACTTTGCAAATAGAATAAAACTAAGATTGGTGGAGGAATTTCTCATCAGGTTAACGCCACCCACACATACAGAAACGAATGTGCGCAAGGCAGTTAAGAGACCTCTTCCTATTATACCGGAAGGAGGAAGAGGGTATTCTCATTGATACAGAGGAAGGTGAGTTCATTGAATCTAACCTAAGCGCCGATTTTCCAGAAAAGGACACGGCAATCTCAGGTCTTGAGTCTTTATTTGAAGCGGTAATGGAAGAAAAATTCGAATTGTTCGAATCCCAAAAGCCGCGTTCAGTAGTGTTTGCCATTCCTAAATCCCTCCAATCTCAAATGGAAGAGGCTTGGGAATCCCCTGACAAACATTTTCAATTTCTGGAAAGAAAAAAAAAAAAAAAGGGGTCTCAAGTAACTTATCCCCTGCCTATGGGTATAATGGTTAAGTGGGAGAACCCACCAGTAGTGGATGCTTCCCTAGGAAGGTTGTCGGAAGAAGACAATCTTACCAATACTTAATGTGACGATTTTGCAAGGCAAAGTTTTGGTAGCAGCAGGTGCAACACAGAAACCTGCGATCATCTGAACTTGGGTCTACAGGGCCATGGGAGCATGGTCTGGACGTATTGTACAGGCTATTTAGGAAAAATAGCTTAGGAAAGATTACCCAACGGGCGGAACACAGTCATGAATCTGTTTCATGCTTGTGTCAAGCCTCAAAGGATATTAGAAGGATAGCATCGCGCATCTCCGCATCGGCCATATCGGTTAGACGGATTTTATGGCTCAGAGAATGGCAGGGAGACTGACACCATGAAGGCGGTAGAATACACCCCCTTTGGGGGTGAAATGCCTTTCGGTCTACAGTTGGACAAGTGGATTTTGCAGGCTACTGCAGGGAAATCCACCTTTATGCCTACACCTTATACAGGAACCAAGGTTCGGAGAGGTTATTTGGGACCAGTTTTTCATTTCATTCATTTAGATCACAGTCCTTTTTGAGCCCGGGGAAGAGGTTTCGGTACACAAGTACGTGGGGGCAGAGGAGAGGCCGCTCACAGGCAGCAACCAGAAAGCAGGATAAACCTGCTGACAAAACCGTGGCATGACAGCCTAACAGCTCACCTGGGGTCCCTGTTGGTGGGCTCACGTCTGGAAGGTTTTCGGGACATCTGGGCCACAACCTCACCAGACCTTTACATAAACAACATAATCTCCCAACAAACTGGATTTTTGCAAAGACCTCACAGTCAGTTTGTTTACAACGGGATTGCCCCACTGCCCTCAGAAAGCATACAGGATGCATGTCTGCATATCCAAATAGTAGGGTTCGCACTGGTGATGGATCGCTGCCAATTCTGGGCCAATTCTGGGCCTTGCCATTAGGTCTTTCATCACAAATTTTTACGAAGCCCATGGCAATCATGGTTGCAGGATTGAGTTTGTTGAGTGTCACGATTGTACCGTCTCTAGACGATCTCCGGATCAAGGCATGGGAACAGTTGATCAAGGATGTTCAGACATCTCATCTATTTCTCATACAACATGGGTGGATTGTAAATTTCCAGAAACCCATCCTCATGCCAACTCAACAGACTCAATTCCTCAGTCTCCTCTTGAACACTGTACACTTGGGAGTGTTCCTACCAGAGTGCAAGGTCCCGGTCCTGCAGAGCTTAGTGGCTCAGGAACTGCGGACACACACACGGTTTCGCTACACCTCTGTATGCATCTTCTCGGAACAATGGTGGCATCGTTCGAGGCTCTCCAATACAGCAGACTTCATTTTCAACAATTCCAGATAAACGCATTGCTTAGGGAGCAAGTTCGCGCTGGGTTCTATATCGAAGAATCCGGTTTCCACCGCGCATACGAACCTCCTTAATTTGGTGGTTGTTACATAGGAATCTCGCAGCTGGCAAGAGTTTCGGCATTTGGGATTCGAGGATCCTGACAACAGACGACAGTTTCAGAAGTTTGGGTGTCGTCTTAGAGGAACATCATTTTCAGGGCAGATGGACGTTACTGGAGAGCAGCCTACCCATGTACATTCTCGAACTTAGAGCGGTGTACTTAGCCGAAGACCTAGTCATGGGTCAACACGTCAGGATACGGTCGGACAATGGCATGACGACGGCTTGCTTAAACCGTCAAGGAGGAACAATGAGCAGGAAGGCGCCAAGGGCTGACACAAGGTTCTTGTTGTTGGCAGAAAGGTGACGCATCATCCTCTTGGCAGTGTTCATTCCAGGTGATGAATACTGGGAAAGCAGATTCTCTCATGTCGCCAGGACATACATCCGGGAGAGTGGTGCCTACACGTATGTTCGACATTGTGGTATGAAGATGGGGTCTACGTCAAGTGGACCTAATGACGTCTTGACAAAACCATCAGCTACCCAGATATGTGTCCAGGACAAGGGATCCAGCAGCAGACGGAGTGGACGCATTAACGTGTCCTTGGTGTTGCAGGAGGGTTTACATTTTTCCTCCTTTCCCACTCATACCCAGGTTTCCGAAAGGGTTGAAAAGAGAACGAATGTGGGCGATCCTGATCGCACCAGACTGGTCCCGCAGTTGTACTCAGAACTGCAAGGATTACTGGGGGAAGATCCTTGGCGGTGGCCTCGGAGGGAGGACCTGTTATGTCAGGGACCGTTTCAACACCCAGTCCTGCACAGGTCGAGTTTAACGACGTGGCTCTTGAAACCCGGATCTTAAGAGACAGAGAGATACCAAGAACGGCCATTTCTACGATGTTTATAGCTAGGTAGCTGGTCACAATCATGTACTACTACATAGATTGGAAGAGATATATGGCTTGGTGTCAAGTACGTGGGTGGAATTCGACGAGCTTCCACTTATCCAGACTTCTATTTTCCTTCAGGCCGGTCTAGAGGTAGAACTGATACTGGGCGTTCTGAAGGTTCAACTTTCAGCTCTCTCCATCCTATTTCTACGGCGGTTGGCATCCTTGCCAGAGGTCAAACCTTTTTACTGGGGGTTCTGAGCATACGTTCCCCTTTTCGTCCTCCCACTGAGCCGTGGGACTTCATTTTGGAGTTGGAGTTTCGGAGAACTCCAACTTTTGAGCCGTTTGCAAAAAAGACCTGAAATATCTCTCTTGGGAGATCACATTATTGCTTGCCTTGGTTTCGGCCAGGCGGGTTTATGAGTTGGGAGCCTTATAGGGTAGACGGCCCTTTTTCATCTTTCATGCGGATAGGACGGAATTCCGTACAGGAACAGATTTCCTTCCTAAGTTTGTTTCGGAGGTTCACGTAAACCAGCCATGCATGGTCCCGTCTTCCTAGGGTCTTGCAGATGGGTCTTGCAGATGGGGACGTGTCTTTGCATGTTGTCCGCGTTTTTAGTGGTATACGTGTAGGTTACATCGACTTTTCCGAAGGTCGGACCATTTGTTTTGTTTTTAGATGGGCCACGGAAGTTTTGGCCTGCACCTATGCAGTCTTTGTCTAGACGGATTTGACTTGCCATTCGGCAAGCTTATATTTCCTGTAACACAGTTTTCGGTTCAGGCGGGTGCTCTTACCACCCGATCAGTGGGGGCCTCATGGGCGGATGCCAGAGGTGCTTCCACTATTCAACTTTGCAGAGTGGCAACGTGGTCTTTAGCCCACACGTTCACAAATTATTACAGGTTTGATAACTTTGCGTCCGGAGAAGTTCGTACGTTTAGTTTTGCAGGCCACCGACAGCACTCCCTCCCTTGGGGATAACTTTGGGACGTCCCCTACTGTATAGGACTCCAGTGTCCCCTAGTGGATGAAAGAGAAAAGAGGATTTTGGTACTTACCGATAAATCCATTTCTCTGAATCCTCTAGGGGACACTGGACGCCCGCCTCGGTGCTGTCAGCCTGCTGTGTTCGAAGTTCTTGTTTAAACAGTTCGTACAAACAGCGTTCGTTTTTCGGTTAACCGTTTCTTGGATACTGTTTGACATGTTGTACGGTTCGGTTCCTCGCCAGGTGCTATAGAATCATGTCCTATTCTCTCAGTCAAATTTTCCAAACTGAGGGAGGAGGGATGTGAAGGGGGAGGAGCCGGCTGTGCACACAATGCTAATTTTAGATTGTGCCACACCTCCGGTTGCAAGCTTCACACCCCTACTGTATAGGACTCCAGTGTCCCCTAGAGGATTCAGAGAAATGGATTTATCGGTAAGTACCAAAATCCTCTTAAATGGAACCCATGCGATCGCATGTGCAGGAGAGCTGCACAAACAGAAGTTTGTGCAGTCTCTGCACAGACCAGGACTCACTTTTCCAGTGCGATGATCGGGGCTGGAGCTGACGTCAAAAACCCTCCCTTCAAACGCCTGGCCCCTCCTGCGTTTCCTTGGACTCTCTTTAAAAACGGTCAGTTGCCGCCCACAAGCGGCCTCTTCCTGTCAATCGCCTTGTGATCGCTTTTCTCGCACCATCCCGTCGCTGCGGACCGACACGCATGCGCAATTCAGACCTGATCGCAGGCTGAACAAAAACGCAGCCTAGTGATCAGGTCTGAATTAGGCCCTATGGCCCTAATTCAGACCTGATCGTAGCAGCAATTTTGTTAGCAGATGGGCAAAACTGCAGGGGAGGCAGATATAACATTTGCAGAGAGAGAGTTTGATTTGGGTGGGTTATTTTGTTTCTGTGCAGGGTAAATACTGGCTGCTTTATTTTTACACTGCAATTTAGATTTCAGTTTGAACAGACCACACCCAAATCTGACTCTCTCTACACATGTTACATCTGCCCACCCCTGCACTGCACATGGTTTTGCCCAACTGCTAACAAATTTGCTGCTACGATCTGGTCTGAATTACCCCCTATATACGGTAGAATATGGAATAAAGCTATTATTTCTAGGCTTGCAGAGGGGACACACGTCGTACTATTAAGGTTCATACAGGGGATACAATAATAGGTTCTTGCAAAAAAAAAAAAAAGTCCACCCCCACTTAATACACCATTTAGCTCCTTTATGCCTGTTTTGTAGTTAGGACAATAAGTTTAGTCTGTTGTCTGTTACTGATTTGTATATCTGTGCTCTATTACTGATTTGTATATCTGTGCCTTGTGTTTCTGCAGGTCCCCAGGGAGGTACGTACACTGCGTATATATATCTCTCAGACTGAAGACCATTTGTGTGTTAGCTCACAGCTCAGATGCTAATATTCCACATAAGTAATGTGTTTTCTTATGGTAAACGTCTCTCACACTTCTTCCTTTTTATGCGTGTATGGAAGTGTTGCTATCTCCTGAATCAATAATATGTTTTAAAACACATGATTGTCTCAAAACAACTGTTTTAATTCCTGACATTTTCAGTTTGTCTCCTGTCACTTATTTGCTACCGGCCTCAAACACAGAAAGTTGGGGAAAGAATGCAAATGTAATTTCAAATTGTGTTTTTTGATTTATCAAACAAACAAATCCTTATTCTCTAAGATGGTTTTTGGCTTTTAACATAATAGAAATCCAGAAAGTTCTGCCCAGCACGGAAATGTGAAGATGAAGATTTTCTCCGTTCAGGAGATAGTTCTATAAAGTACTGTAATCCAGGATGGTGTAGGAACCAGTATAACCACTAAAAAAACCAGTAATAAGGATACATTGCCCTTTCAGTCATTGGGGCAGATGTCTTAAGCCTGGAGAAGGGATAAAGAAGGGATAAAGCAGTGATAAGTGGCAGGTGATAACGCGCCAGCCAGTGCGTTATCACCTTGCACTTATCACTTCTTTATCCCTTCTCCAGATTAATACATCTGCCCCATTGTTTATAATACCCCTTTTCCACTAGCTTTTTTAAACACGGGCGCGCATTTACTCATGTTTTTCCCTAGTGGAAACGGGTCCCCCGGCAAATTCCCGGATCAAGTGATCCGGGAATCCTACCCGGGTAGCTAGCCGGGTTGAACACGTGTTCAACCCGGCTAGCTGTCTAGTGTGAACGGGAGCCGTGTCGAGGCGACACGGCTCCCGTTCACAGTGCATAGGGAAGGCGGCGCTGGGAGATCATGTGATCTCCCAGCGCCACCCCTGCCGCGTCACTAGCGCGTCACCAACCCGGCAATTGCCGGGTTGGTGAGCGCTGTCTGCAGGGGGCTGTAGCACGGGTCGCAGCCGTGTCAGGCGACATGGCTGCGACCCGTGCTACACTAGTGGAAAAGGGGTATAAATGAGCATGGAAGCACTGTGATCCATGTAGAAAGATGATGGTTTTATTTTCAGTAGGAAGGTAGAATATTTCCAAGATAAGACTGCAAATATTGTAGATGCTCCGATGTCTACAGGTAAGAAATTAGTCAGGCTGCAGTGTTCCCTGTTGCACGTTTCACAGGGGTTTATTGTCTCCTTCATCAGATACAGGAGCTAGAAGTGTATTGTGGAGCAGGAAAATGATTTCTAGGTCCCTAAATTACAGGACTGTGCAGTAACACAGCATCAATACAAGCTGTGTTACACATGAGATGTTAACTATTATGAACAGGTTAATTAACACAAGGGGAAAATTCCTGCACTAAATATATTAGCGGTATTCCTCTTTCATCTGACTCCGTACAGTATATTCCCCTGACATAACAGTGTTAAACACTAGTGGGGGGCTCCTCAGATTACATACTCACTTGTAACTAGAGCTGTACATGTAGATAGATAATGAGATTAACAGGGGTATCTTGGATAGAACCATAACTAACCAGATCAAGGGGTCTATTTACTAAAGCTGGGCATACACTATACAATTATCTTGCAGATAATCTGTGGTTGGAATGAAAACCTGGTAATGGAGGAGAGCAACTGACAATCGATCGTTTGCTCCTAAACACTGGAAAATGGACAAAACCTGTCTGTAATTTAACCAGTTTGTATAAACAACAGGTTTTGTCCATTTTCTAGTGTTTGGGAGCAGATGATCGATTGTCAGTTGCTCTCATCCATTACCAGGTTTTCATTCCAACCGCAGATTATCTGCCAGATAGTGTATGCTCATTTTACGCCTTGGAGAGATAAATGAACAGCCAATTAGCTCCTAACTGTCATTTTTTCAAACACAACCTATAACAAAGCAGTTAAGAACTGATTGGCTGGTACTTTAGCTCTTTTCAAGGCTTAGTAAATAGACCTCCTAAGGAACCAAAGCCCCGTACACACGATCTAGCGATCTAGCACAGACCGCTCAGCACACATCTCTCCCTCCGCTCAGCACTCAGCGCGATGTGTGCTGAGCGAGGGGGGCCACTAATTTTACCCAGCAGTGAAATGAGTGATCTCCCTAGATTTGGCATGCATGCATGCCAAATCTAGAGCCAGCTATAGCAACGCGTGGGACCACACATCGCTGTCGCCTGCACCCTACACACGGAGAGATCTGTGCTTAATTTGTATGCAATCTAGTCAGATTGCTTAGAATTTAAGCACGGATCTCTCCGTGTGTACCCCCCTTAAGGAATAGGGAAGTTAGCATATAAATGGAAATCTCTTTTATTACACATAAGTGTTACAATGTATTTTGCATGAATCGGACAGGGCCAGTGTGTCTGTCTCTCTTGTTAATTATGTTACCTAAAATATTTCTTTGCATACAGTATTTTCTAATTCCCATTTATAGTTTAATAGCCTTGATTAAGGTATCTTTATCCTGTTTAATATATTTCTCTATTTTATAATTGTTTTTTTTTTTTATAGTAACATATTATTTTCCGTTCACTAGTTTTTGGGTCAATCAGCTGTGCACCTTAAGCGAGACTTCTTCCTATCAAACTCCTCACGTGCGCGTTCCGAGCAGTTCATTAACCTGCGAGAAGTCAGCACCCGACACAAGCTTCCCCCTGGGGAATATATAGTGGTACCGTCCACTTATGAACCCAATGTGGAAGGAGATTTTGTCCTGAGAGTCTTCTCAGAAAATCGTCACGGAACTGTGTAAGTGTCAGTAAGAAAAAGGAGTCTTTCATAGAATAGAAGTGAAAAATCACAAAATACAGGGGGCTAAAAAAAGGCTGAAGAGTGGAGTTGATTACAAGATCATTCTAATTAATTCTGTAGGTTTCAATATATTTTATATTTGCCATATTTTTGTTATCTATTGTGGAAAGATACTCAAGAAATTGGGCGTTCTGTGAATGTATAAATATAGTTGATATACCCTTAACAGTCTATAAGACATATTATTCCATGCAATAAACAAGTGTCACTGTTGCATGGCACGCTGCCCTCTACAAACATGGTGTCATTGGGCGAAACACACTTTGGAGCAATCTGGTTATTTGGAGATGGGGTTAATGGCTAAAATAACCCTTGAATTTTTGCACTTATTTTAACATTAGTTTGCACCTAATTGTATAAGTATGTTATTGTCTAATATGGTTTATTTTTGTTATTATTGTTATTATAGTATCATGTCTTACTGCAGTTCTCTGAATCTATAGGGAACACTGAGAAACTACAAGAGACTGATATAATTCAGGGCTATGTGCCACTGAACATCACCATGATCTTTGGCTGCGCACATATAGAGCCATATATACGGTACCCCAATATCAGTTGTTTTCCTACTAACCTCTGGGATACAAGGAAAAACTAGCGATGTTGCTGGCTGTGTTTAGCCATTACGTATTTAGTTATATAGCCCCTTAAGTGCACTAATAGTAGCAGGAACAGAGATTGTATTACACCTTCTGGGGGAAATTTTTAAATCCTGCGACTTGCAGGCATCGGCGAGATCCCGGCAATTCTGCCAAATGCTTTTAAGTGGCAATTATTTAAAAGGGCAAAACCAGGTTTGCTCTTTAAAACATCGGGCAGACTCGGCAGGATCTCGCCTGATGCCTACAAGTTGCAGGCTATTACATTGCCCTTTCTGTGTCTTTTCCTAAAAATGAATGTAACACTATATATTCACACATTTCTTCTTTTACTTCATTTTAGGGAAATGGATGATCCAATAACTGCCAATCTGCCCACTGAGGTGAGTTCCCAATGCCAGCTCATCATACTTCCCATTATCTGAAAATAAAAAAATAAAACTAAACAAAGCCCACCTATGGCTGCCTAACCACACACTACCATCTGTTCGGTCATCTACACCCTCATTTACCAAAGCTGTGCCCCACCCTGATATCCTACACTCTTTCTGGGGCCTGAAGAATTGAGTCTACCTCCCAGGAACATGACTGTAGTGAGGTCTGGCCCAGTGTTTGACCCATGTATGTACCTATGGCAGTGGTTCCCAAACATTTTGAATAACATCACCCAAGAGTATCAGAATTTTGTTCACGGTACGTCTAGGCCAAAAGTTTGTTATGGAGAAATTCAGAGAAAAATATTAAATAAGCTGTGCTTTATATGCAATCCATAGACACAGGATTCACTTCTGTTTGTCCACATATTTTATGATTTGAAGCCACTACTGGTTTTGCCTATTACATTGACCATAAATAATTTGAATTGGTCCTGGACCACCATCCTAGGTCACCCCTGCAGGTGCCTGACACCCATTTTGGGAACCCCTGACAGATGGCTATTAATACTAATAGTTAATTGAGAAATGAAACATTTTGATGGGATGTTTTATGCATAATTAAGGGAAAATCTACATCTCAGGACGCAGTGCAAGCTGCCATATTAGGCAAAGAGGTGTTTAATATCACATAAAATGACTTGTCCAAAAAAATGTTGGTATTTAATTTTAAAGAGACCCTGGGGTATATTTACTAAGATTTGTGTTTCTGCCGAATTGGTGGGAGCTTGAACTCGAATTTTATCATTCGTATTTTTCTGAAACTTTTTAAAATCAGTTTCGGGAATTTACTAAGCTGCCGAGTTTTGCTTTTTCATATTTTCCGATGTCGATGTTATTCGTATTGTCGGGCAGTGTTTTACGGGAGTGATGAGTAAAACACTGCCGGACATAACACAATGGAGCCCGGCCGGATCAGTGAGATCTGTGCAGGGCTTCATTTTGTACACTATTAAAATAGTTAAAAGTGTTAAAAAAAAAATTACGTGGGGTCCCCCCTCCTAAGCATAACCAGTATTGCGCTCTTTGAGCCGGCCCTGGTTGTTTAAATACCGGGGGGAAATTGACTGGGGTCCCCCGTATTCAGACAACCAGCACCGGGCTCTTGGGCCAGCCCTGGTTCCTAAAATATGGGGGACAAAAGACGTAGGGGTCCCCTGTATTTTTAAAACCAGCACCGGGGTCCACTAGCCGAGAAGATAATGTCACAGCCGGGGGACACTTTTATACTGGTTCCTGCGGCCCTGGCATTACCCCTCCAACTAGTCATCCCTGGCCGGGTTACCCTGGAGGAGTGGGGACCCCTTAAATCAATGCTGGTTATGCTTAGGAGGGGGGGGGGCCCCACACAATTTTTTTTTATTTTATTTTTTAACTATTTCAGACCCCTTTCCACAGATAAGCATGCACGGATCTCACTGATCTGTTCATGACTATCTGAACACGCCAGCAAATAGGAGGTCTATTTGAAAGCTCCTTTGTTTACGAATTCTATGCTTTCCTGGCAGTGTTTGGCTATTGGGGGGGTCATTCTGACCCGATCGCACGCTGCAGTTTATCGCAGCGGCGCGATCAGGTCAGAACTGCGCTACGATCGCCTCTGCCTTATCGACGGCAGAGGCGTTTGATGGGCGGGGGGGCGGAACGGCAGCGTTTGGCCGCCGTTTCGTGGGCGAGGTCCGGCTAAGGCAGGTGTGGCCGGACCGCGCGGGGGGCGGGCCGCATCGGCTGCGTGACGTCACACGCAGACGCTAAAGCTGTGCTGGCTGGGAGCGGCACTGATATGCGGGGCGGGATAGCCCTCTGCTGGGCGTCCCCCCGCATGTCTATGGACATGATCGTAGCCCTGCAAAATTTTGCAGGGCTACAATCAACTCGGAATGCCCCCATTGTCGGCAGTGATTGAGAATACGAATTGTTAGTAAATTACCGAGTTGTATCAAATAACAGCCGTGTTTGACCGATGGTCTATTCACTCGTATTTGTGAACTCTGCCGGGAAAAACAATACGAATAGCCCCAACACTGCAGAGATTTGTGTTTAGTAAATTCCCGTGATCACACTTAGAAGAAAAATACAAACTCTAATTAAATCGGGACCTTAGTAAATATACCCCCCTGTGTATGGGCTCCAATACAGCAAAGCAGCTACCGTGCTATGTAGCCTTGATAACTGAAAGACAGAATTTATGTTAAGTATACAATGCATTTTACAAACACACTATGGGTTCTTTCTAAAGCCCCCCACAAACCTGAAAGACATTGGATCGATGCGCCCAATATCAATATATCGGATTGATATATCGTTAGTGAAAGTGCAAATCATTTGCACTTCACTAACAATGAAGATCTAATGCGCGGTCCCGCAGGTCGTATGCTGGATCATCGTGACCTTACGTGCTGCACATCAGATCAAGCGATCTTGGTAGCGGTGATTCACAGGTCGTACAATAGATCATTAGGTACTTTCCCTGACCTAATGATCTTTCGTACTCTTGGAGCTGCCTGGGAGCTGTCGGAAAGAGTTGTGGGGGTAATCGTAAGGACGCTGGTCGTCCTAATGTATGGCCACATTAAGAGCTCCAAGAGGACAGTTCTTCCTGAAACTGATATTTAAACATATGAATAGCAGAGGGCAAACTTTTCTATACCGTGGATACATGAGACTGATTTTGAAGTGCACAGAAATGATCATCCATGGGGGCAGATGTATTAAGCCTGGAGACAGCATAAGGAAGTGATAAACCAGTGATAAGTACAAGGTGATAAATGCACCAGCCAGTCAACTCCTAACTGTCAATTTGCATATTGGAGCTGATTGGCTGGTGCGTTTATTACCTTGCACTTTTCACTGGTTTATCACTTCCTTATGCCTTCTCCAGGTTAATACATCTGCCCCATGGTTCCTTAACAGATACATCTATTTATTTCTTTTAAAGTGATAGAAGTGGTTAAACACAATGACTTAGCACTAGTTATATGTTCATTGATAAATGTATGGTTTATTAGTTACCAACTGCATTGACTGTACCTGATTGATTAAATATGAAAATGATCTAATTGCGCTCAAAGTCCCTGTTTGCACTGAGCACCATTCATGAGGTTATTAGTGGGGTGGAGCCAGGCTGGCTTCACATTCTCCCATCTCTAAGTACCACTGGTTCTGGGGTGAGCAAAATGACATATTTAGGATATGAAGATAACATTTTTGAGTTGCCTACTGGGCACAGCATACTCAGCATCATACAATCTCACATACATGTATTTTCAGAGAAGGTTATCTTCTCCATGTGCTTGGCCTGATCTCCCTATGAGCTCCACTCAAAGTAGGACAATATCATCTTTTCCCAATATCTAGGGGTTAATGACATTGCAGCATATAGCAAGTAAGGGAGTTGTGCTGTTGCTAGAGTAGCTGATACTGTGCTGTGTATACAATTAATTAGTAACACTTTGCTCGGATTGCCTATATGAATAATGTAGAAGGTAAGCAGTATCTAAACTGTTGTTTGGTGGCCCGAGCAGAGCGCCTTTGGTGGCACCATCAGTACTGTATACCAGTGGCGTGCGGTGAGGTCAGTGGCTGGTGAGGCACTACAGCCATAATGTCCGCCGAATCCTGCCGATGACCCCTACTGCCGCCGAGCCAATGCCCGCTACTGCCTCTGAGCCGATTCCCGCTGCAACCGCAAATGGCTTACTATCTCGCCGATCATCAACTGACCCAGCTTCGGGAGAGGCGAGGAGCTACCGAAAGGGTCCCACACTTGAGGCGCCGGCAAAGACTGCCCTAGCCAATTTGATGCCCTAGGCAAGATTCTGTCTGGTGCCCCCCGCCCCCCCCCCCCCCCCCTCCTCCCAAGGGAGATAGTGGACGACTGGGAGAGGGACCAGGACAGATGGGGCATGAGAGAGGAGTGACAGGAACACAACAGAGGTGACAGGGCAAGGTCAGAGAGGATAGGGACAGGGCAGAGAGGTGATAGAGACAGAGGGACAGGGATATGACAGTGGGGACTGGGACGATACAGTGAGGACAGTACAGAGGTGATTGGACTGAGGGAACAGGACAGGGGTAGGGCAGAGGTCATAGGGACAGGAGAGCGGGGTGACAGGGACAGGACAGAGGGGACAGGACCACGGCAGAGGTGACAGGGCAGGAAAGAGGTGGCATGGACTGGACAGTGATGGCAGAACAAAAGGCAAGGCAGGACAGAGGTGACATGGACAGGGCTAGAACACAGGTGTCAGCACCAGGACAGATGGGGCAGGGACAGGACAGAACAGAAATGACAGGAGAGAGAAGTGACAGGGCAAGGTCAGAGTGGATAGGGACAGGACATAGGGGACAGTAGAGAGGAGTGATAGCGCTGGCCTATTCCCGATGCTCTCCCCCCTCAGGTTACATCTCACCTGGACACGGGGGTGATCTGGACACTGGCTGGATGCTGCTGCAGGCAGTTCCAACTCGGCAGCCTGTGGTCGGGATGGTCTCAGCAGGCAGCTCCGGGATGGCAGGAGGAGGGGGCGGTAGCGAGCAAAGCTGCGGCTAGGGCCGGTGGTCAGGGAGCCCACAACACTACAGTGGTTGACGGCAGGTACCTTCCAGCGGCGGCTACCCGCGGCACACACAATCCGCTCCCTCTCTGGCGCTACAGCAGGCGGCTCTGCTCAGATATGCAAGAGCAGAGCCGCCAGCAGCGCTGAACGTCGGGTGCCCCACAGAGCAGTAGTGGTTGCTGAGCCAGCACCTAGCTGAAGCTAGGGCCGGCTCTGGGCGCCGGTTCTTCTAGCTGCAGATCACGGTACTCAGTGGCGGAAGGGAGAGCTCTGAGTCCCTTCCTTGTCCCACTGTGTGATTGGACCAGCGGATCCAGCACTGGATCCGCTGTCCAATCACATGTGCCTCGCTGGCAGGGGCGTGCTTTCCCTGTCAGCGAGGCACTTGTAGAATGGGCTTTTACAGCCCAGTGTTTGGCCCCGCCCCCCGCTCTGTCCCCGTTCCCACTACCAGCGGGAGGCACTAGTTATCAGTGCCTCCTAAACTAGTTTAATAACCTAAAATGAATAGACTATATAAAGAAGATACATATGACACTGAATATGTGTCATATGTATCTTTTTGTATTATTTTAATCATTGATGACAGGGGAGGCACTGCCTCCCCTGCCTCCCCTGACTGCACGTCCCTGCTGTATACATGGCAGTTGTGTCAGATACACAGAGACGCTCTGGTGTGATACAATCTCGCACTGCTCCCTGTGGTTTGTTTGGTGTTTTGTTTTTGTTTCAGTTAAATGGAAACACACTGTACACTCCCTTTCCTTTATGTGTTTACTAGTGCTTGGAGCTCACGCTAGGTTCCTCCAATGTGTTTACCAACAGTAATATTTCACCCTTTAGGGCAGATGAGTATGGCAGTCCTTTTAGGATGTAGAAACAAATGTGGCCTGGTTAAGGCTGAGTTTATTTTCAGTGGAAAGCAAAATCATGTTTGCATGTGATTGTTACTCCACATACAGAGAGTATCAAGGCATAAGAGTTCTGTGATTTAATATGTGACTATGTACATGTATAGCAGTTTGCATTTTCTATATATGTATATTTTTCTGTGTTTACAGGAAACATTGTCTGAAGGACAAATTGATGAAGCATTTAAGACCCTTTTCAGGCAGCTTGCTGGAGCGGTATGATGATGATAATGAATATGTAACATTTATTGTATGAAGTATATATGTGGACATTGGGGGGAATTCAGTTGCTGTCGAAGGGTTCGAATTGCTGTTGCCACAGCGTTTAAACGCCAGCAACGGCATCCCGTCTCACACCCTTTGCCCACCCCGGCTGATTACCCAATTCACACAATACCCTATAGGGTAGCGAACCCTTTGTGTGAGATCCCACTGCCTTAAAGTGCAGCAGGTGCTTCGCAGATTCAGCCGGGCGAAGGATTGAATTCCTCCAACTGTCTTTTCTGTATCATCACGGAAATGTACACTTATGTCTGATTAAGTAACTAACGTTTATGTGTAAGAAGGTGCTACTGATGTATCTCTCTTTTACGCAGGATATGGAAGTTAGTGTGCAGGAGCTACAGACCATATTAAACAAAATTATATCAAAACGTAAGTATGTATGTGTGTAATAGATTACATGTTGGCCGATTAAAACCATTATATGTCCTGGGCAGTGATTAAACCATGGCACATTTTTTTTTTTTTATTATTTCTGTTTTTAAAGTATTACTTGACCTCACTGAAAGTCCCTAACAGAACACCAAATATAATCTCTCCAAGGTCTGTGGAATATACAGCAAGCTTCACTCCAAACTTACTTATTTTGTCCTGCACATTTTCCCCCTTACAGCCATGGACCAATGGCAGGCTTCCGTCTGTAACACCAATATTCTAGTTTTATTTACCAGGTTAAATGATGTAGTCCTATCCTATAAATAGGAATGGAATGATTTTTAAAATTAAGATGGTCACATGTATACCCAGATGGGGCTTGCCATCAGTGGGGTAAATTTACTAAGATTCGTGTTTTCCCGTTTGAGGTCAAAGTTCAATCACGAATGACATCAAAAGTGTAAATATGCAACTTTTTGAATTGATTACGACTAATTTACTAAGCTGCCGTATTCTGCATTTTCGGGTTTTCCGATGTCGATGTCATTCGTTTTTTTTGGCAGTGTTTTACGTGAGTGACTTGTAAAACACTGCCGACTTTAATACAATGAATCTCGGCCGGATCTGAGAGATCCATGCTGGGCTTCATTGTGCACTTTGTTAAAAAATAAAAATAAAGTTTAAATGTAAAAAAAAAATTGCGTGGGGTCCCCCCTCCTAAGGCAAACCAGCCTCGGGCTCTTTGAGCCGATCCTGGTTGCAGAAATATGGGGAAAAAATGGACAGGGGTTCCCCCATATTTAAGCAACCAGCATCGGGCTCTGCGCCTGGTCCTGGTTCCAAAAATACGGGGGACAAAAAGAGTAGGGGTCCCCCGTATTTTTTAAACCAGCACCGGGCTCCACTAGCTGGACAGATAATGCCACAGCCGGGGGTCACTTTTATACAGTGCCTTGCGGCCGTGGCATCAAATATCCAACTAGTCACCCCTGGCCGGGGTACCCTGGGGGAGTGGGGACCCCTTCAATCAAGGGGTCCCCCCCAGCCACACAAGGGCCAGGGGTGAAGCCCGAGGCTGTCCCCCCCATCCAATGGGCTGCGGATGGGGGGCTGATAGCCTTTGTGATAAGTGTTTGATATTGTTTTTAGTAGCAGTACTACAAGGCCCAGCAAGCCTCCCCCGCAAGCTGGTACTTGGAGAACCACAAGTACCAGCATGCGGCGGAAAAATGGGCCCGCTGGTACCTGTAGTACTACTACTAAAAAAATACCCCAATAAAGACATTACACACACACACCTTGAAAGTATAACTTTAATACATCCATCCACACCTCCATATACACATACTTACCTTATGTTCCCACGCAGGTCGGTCCTCTTCTCCAGTAGAATCCATGGTGTACCTGTAGAAAAAATTATACTCACATAATCCATGGTTGAAGGCTCCTCGGTAAATCCTTTTGTAATCCACGTACTTGAAAAAATAAAAAAACGGATACCCGACCACGAACTGAAAGGGGACCCATGTTTTCACATGGGCCCCCTTTTCCCGAATGCCAGAAACCCACTCTGACTGATGTCTAAGTGGGTTTCTTCAGCCAATCAGGGAGCGCCATGTTGTGGCACCCTCCTGATCGGCTGTGTGCTCCTGTACTGTATGACAGGCGGCACACGGCAGTGTTACAATGTAGCGCCTATGCGGTCCATTGTAACCAATGGTGGGAACTTTCAGGTCAGCGGTGAGGTCACTTTCGGTCAACCGAAATGATGAGTCTTTTTCAAGGCACCTTGAAAAAGACTCATCAGTCGAAACGCGTTGGAGCATGTGAGGATTTGAGGTACCACTCCAATCATCTCTATCAGCAGGAATACGGTGAGACACCCCGGGTTAACATCATTTTTTTCTCACCATTTGACTTTGCTGAAAAAACATCGATGAGATTGTCTGTTGTGGTATACCATCCAGAATTTGTTTTTATCGATCCATGTTGATCTTTTACAATAAATGTATATGAAACCTCATACATCCCTTCGTTTCTGTGCTTTATACCGAGCCTGAATACGAAATAAAGGGGGTGAATGAGGACGACCATCCAGCCTGCTGGGATAAAGATACCTTTATATGAAAGTACGGCGCCTTCTGAAGTAAGCTTGGATGTGAGCATCCTTTCAGAAGTATCTGCATGTGAATGTTTGGAGCACAACCACCCTTAGCACTAAGAATATCCCTAAGTGGCTATAAAGATACCTTTATAGGCCTGTTCCGTATGTATGAAAGTAAGCACACATGTGAGGGGCCACGTTTATCTTGAAGCACCAGGGTGAACCCTTACGGATATCTTCACACTTTCCCGCCACATCATAGTCCAGAGAGTCCGGGGAGAAGTCACCTTCATTTTAAGACCATCTGCATTGGGAGAAATTCCCTTCTGAACCTTTGCATACCATTTGTGTTTTCTCCACATGTAACATCGATTGAGGGAAAAGAACTTTTCGCACGAAGGACTGTTTCTAGGAACAGCTAAGGACTCTCTTACCCTAAACATTGGACATTGACTCCGCTACGCAACACCCCCGCCATCCACATTTTGCGCCCACAACAGGTCCTATCCCATTTCCTCTTGTGTATTACACCATGGATTCTACTGGAGAAGAGGACCGACCTGCGTGGGAACATAAGGTAAGTATGTGTATATGGAGGTGTGGATGGATGTATTAAAGTTATACTTTCAAGGTGTGTGTGTAATGTCTTTATTGGGGTATTTTTTTAGTAGTAGTACTACAGGTACCAGCGGGCCCATTTTTCCGCCGCATGCTGGTACTTGTGGTTCTCCAAGTACCAGCTTGCGGGGGAGGCTTGCTGGGCCTTGTAGTACTGCTACTAAAAACAATATCAAACACTTATCACAAAGGCTATCAGCCCCCCATCCGCAGCCCATTGGATGGGGGGGACAGCCTCGGGCTTCACCCCTGGCCCTTGGGTGGCTGGGGGGGGGGACCACTTGATTGAAGGGGTCCCCACTCCCCCAGGGTACCCCGGCCAGGGGTGACTAGTTGGATATTTGATGCCACGGCCGCAAGGCACTGTATAAAAGTGACCCCCGGCTGTGGCATTATCTGTCCAGCTAGTGGAGCCCGGTGCTGGTTTCAAAAATACGGGGGACCCCTACTCTTTTTGTCCCCCGTATTTTTGGAACCAGGACCAGGCGCAGAGCCCGATGCTGGTTGCTTAAATATGGGGGAACCCCTGTCCATTTTTTCCCCATATTTCTGCAACCAGGATCGGCTCAAAGAGCCCGAGGCTGGTTTGCCTTAGGAGGGGGGACCCCACGCAATTTTTTTTCTGAAAATTTATAACATTTCCCCCCCCCTTCCCACTGAAAAACATGCACGGATCTCATGGATCCGTGCATGCCTATACAAACACGGGATAAAAAAGCAGGTCTGTTTTTTTTTAGCACTTTTTCACGATTTGTATTTTATCACGGCAGTGTTTGGCTATTGTCGGCAGTGTTTGTGTTTTGCACTTTTTAGTAAATTCCCGATTTCTAGCAAATTGCAGGCGTATTTGACCGATAGTGTATTGATTCGTGATTTTTTCCTAGGACTTCCAAAATATTACGAATGCCCTCATCACTGCCGTGATTTTTGCTTAGTAAATTACCGAGATGACACTTTGATGAAAAAACGGCATCTCGGTCAAAATCGGGACCTTAGTAAATATACCCCATTATGTCCATAGAAATAAATGTATGGCCATTTTCCTGCTATATTAGTGCTCAAAAAATTAATAAAAAAGCTTCCATTTCCCATAGAGATATTAATGAACAAACTCCGGACTTGATTAAGATTTGTTCAGGTCCCCCAGCCTAAACATGTTTAACAGAGTAATTAGTTATAATAATTAAAAATCCGTCCCTGAGCATATGGACGAAAGGCTAAGAAACAAACCATAGAAGGTATCATACAAGGTTTCCTATGTGTTTCTTACCTTTACTTTTTTATGATATGCTACCCTAATACAGTGCACAAACTACATTGTATATTAAGGGGGTCATTTAGGATCCGTTATAAAAGATCTACATTTGCATACAAGTAAATAAGCATGAGCACGCTTGCATGTACACATACATATTGTGAGTTACTAACAACATTAAATCTAGTGTACGAGTAAATGCATCTGTCCAACAGTGTGTGGCAATAACACTTATTTAACCGTATTTCAAATCTACATGTAACCTAAATTAAGCAACATCAGAAAGAGGCCTACACGTCCTCACTGTACTCCACATGCATGTCCAATTGCCCAAGGTATCTCTCTAACCTTTCAACGCTTCCCATTAAAAATAGCAGAACAAGTTGTTGGCATTCACAGTGCGTTTCATTTTATGTGGTCCTGAGAGATGGACCTGCATGCAGCACATAGTTACATACCACAAGGTCACTTCTTAAATACACAGTGTGAATGGATGGCTCTGCATTGCCTGCTGGTGGCCATACTTGGTATTACAGGTTATTTCTCGTTTTATATTTTTGTTTCAATATTTCTTCGCTCGATGGCATTCTGTGTACCTGAACCTCCTACCCAAAACCACTACACTCTTCTGCATTCTAAAATGTTGTCTGTGTTACCACTGGGTAGTTGGTAGACCCAAGATTTCTATTCTTCATTGTTACCAGAATGTTAGAATACATCTGGTTTCTAGAACTGTAGAGAATACATTGTTATTATCTCACTGAAATTATAACTAAGCAAGGAACAAGCCCATTACAAAAAGTTCCTTAAACTAGTTTACAGCCAATAAAAATGAAGCTTCCGTCAGACCCAAAGTATATTCAGTAACACCTCTCACTACATGGCCACCTGGCTGACCTGAGTGTAGGTAGCTGCATCATGTCCTGTTGTGGACACTTTTAGTCTCACAAGGGGATTAACCTTAAATACAGACAGTGTATATATTCACCTAGATACATTATTACAGTCACCAGTTGGCATAATTACATAGACAAGAGAAGGGGAGAGGGCCCTGCTCACACAAGCTTACAATCCATAGGGAACATGGGTGGATAAGTGTTGGAGAAGAGGGCAGAGGCTGGAGAGTTAAGGGGGGTACTCACGGAGCGATCGTTGCTTAAAATCTAAGCAATCTGACTAGATTGCTTAGATTTTAAGCACGATTGCTCCGTGTGTAGCCCCCTCAGCGATAGCGATGCGCAGCCCCGCGCATCGCTATCGCTGCTGCTAGATTGGCCTGCATGCAGGCCAATCTAGCGGGTCGCTCACTTCACCCGCTGGGTGAAGTGAGCGGCCCCCCCGTCTCCCCCCGCACGCTCAGCACAGATCGCGCTGTGCTGAGCGCCGGGAGAGATGTGTGCTGAGCGGTTCGCTCAGCACACATCTCTCTGACATCGGCTGGTGAGTACTGGCCTTTAGGAGCAGGTGTGGTCAGTGTTAATGCATGTTGGGAGGCTGTATGAAAGTGTAATGGAGAGGGGGAGGGTATTCCAGAGGTTAGCAGCGCCCTGGAGATATCCTGAATGTGAGAGTGGGAAGTGGTGATCAACAAGAGGCGGTGAGGCTGCAATCATTGGCAGAGCCATCAGAGTTACGGATGTTACTAAATGATATCATCTGATGTTTTGGGTTTAGTGTTTCCTGTCATGTACTAGTTCTTTTTACTATTGTTCTTGTTTCAATGCAGATAAAGACCTTCGCACTAAAGGGTTTAGTTTGGAGTCCTGTCGCAGCATGGTGAACCTCATGGATGTATCCTTTGTTGTACAGCAGTTATTATAGGAAATGTCCATTGCTTGCTAGTACCATTAAACATTTTACTCATCCGTCATTTTGGAACCAAACCCCTTGTCCTTCCTGCTCAAAGTAATACTTGGTAACTAGCGCTCCTTACATTTCAAAAATTTGTTTTCATTTAATGCATAAATAGCAGCAATACCTCTCAGGGGATCCGGACTGAAAGTCGACAGTAACTAGGTCGACAATGCCTAGGTCGACCACTATTGGTCGACAGTGACTAGGTCGACAGGGTGTCTAGGACGACAGGGTCTTTAGGTCGACATGTTCTAGGTCAAAAGGTCGACGTGAGTTTTTCACAATTTTCTCTAACGTCCTAGTGGATGCTGGGGACTCCGTAAGGACCATGGAGAATAGACGGGCTCCGCAGGAGACTGGGCACTCTTAAAGAAAGATTAGGTACTATATCTGGTGTGCACTGGCTCCTCCCTCTATGCCCCTCCTCCAGACCTCAGTTAGAATCTGTGCCCGGCCAGAGCTGGATGCACCCTAGGGGCTCTCCTGAGCCTGCTAGAAAAAGAAAGAATTTGTTAGGTTTTTTATTTTCAGTGAGCTTCTGCTGGCAACAGACTCACTGCTACGAGGGACTGAGGGGAGAGAAGCAAACCTACCTGCTTGCGCTTCTTAGGCTACTGGACACCATTAGCTCCAGAGGGATCGAACACAGGCAGAGGTCCTCGATCGTCCGTTCCCGGAGCCGCGCCGCCGTCCCCCTCGCAGAGCCAGAAGCACTGAAGTCCGGAGAAGACCGAGGGTTATATAGCGCTGTGGTGTGTGCTGGCATATTCCTTCTCTGCCTCCCCAAAAGCCTTGGTGGGGTCCTGTCCTCAGTCAGAGCATTCCCAGTGTGTGTGCGGTGTGTCGGTACGCCAGTGTCGACATGTTTGATGAGGAAGAGTATGTGGAGGCGGAGCAGGTGAATATGAATGTGGTGTCGACGCCGTCGGCCCCGACACCGGATTGGATGGATATGTGGAAGAGGTTAAATGATTTACAAAAAAGAATGGACAAAGCTGAAGCCGTGGGACAGTCAGGGTCTAACCCAGTGCCTGATCCCATAGTACAGAGGCCGTCAGGGTCTCATAAGCGTCCACTATCCCAGTTAGTCGACACAGATGTCGACACGGAGTCTGACTCCAGTGTCGATGACATGATGATGAGGCTAAATTGCAGCCTAAGATGACTAAAGCCATCCGATACATGATTATAGCAATGAAAGATGTATTGCACATTGCTGAGGAAATTCCTGTCCCTGACAAGAGGATTCATATGTTTGGGGAGAAAAAACAAGATGTGACTTTCCCCCCTTCACATGAATTAAATTAATTATGTGAAAAAGCCTGGGAATCCCCTGAAAGGAAGGTAATAATTCCCAAAAGATTACTTATGGTGTATCCTTTCCCGCCAACGGACAGGTTACGCTGGGAATCCTCCCCTAGGGTAGACAAAGCGTTGACACGCTTATCTAAGAAGGTGGCCCTGCCGTCCCAGGATACGGCCGCCCTGAAGGATTCTGCAGATAGAAAGCAGGAAGCTATCCTGAAGTCTGTGTATACACATTCTGGTACTCTCCTGAGGCCTGCCATTGCTTCGGCATGGATGTGCAGCGCAGTAGCAGCATGGACAGATACTCTGTCGGAGGAGTTAGATACCCTGGACAGGGATTCTATCTTGCTGACCCTGGGACATATCAAGGACGCTGTCCTATATATGCGGGATGCCCAGAGGGACATTTGTTCACTGAGTTCTAGGGTAAGCGCAATGTCCATTTCTGCCAGAAGGGTGTTATAGACTCGGCAGTGGACAGGGGATGCTGATTCTAAAAGGCATATGGAGGTTTTACCATATAAGGGTGAGGAATTGTTTGGGGACGGTCTCTCGGACCTGGTTTCCACAGCTACAGATGGGAAGTCAAAATTCTTGCCTTACGTTTCCTCACAACCTAAGAAAACACCGTATTATCAAATACAGTCCTTTCATCCCCAAAAGAGCAAAAAGGCCAGAGGGGCATCTTTCCTTGCCAGAGGTAGGGGGAGAGGGAAAAAGCTGCAGCATATACAGCCAGTTCCCAGGAGCAAAAGTCCTCCCAGGCCTCCTCTAAATCTACCGCATGACGCTGGGGCTCCACAGGCGGAGCTAGGAGCGGTGGGGGCGCCTCTCAAGAATTTCAGCCACCAGTGGGTATGTTCACGGGTGGATCCTTGGGCGATACAAATTGTGTCTCAGGGATACAAGCTGGAATTCGAAGAGACGCCTCCTCAACGTTTTCTGAAATCTGCCTTGCCGGCTTCCCCCATGGAGAGGGAAGTAGTACTGGCGGCAATTCACAAACTATATCTCCAGCAGGTGGTGGTAAAGGTTCCCCTACTTCAGCAGGTAAGGGGTTATTATTCCACTATGTTTGTGGTACCGAAACCGGACGGTTCGGTCAGGCCCATTTTGAATTTAAAGTCCCTGAACATTTACATAAAAAAATTCAAGTTCAAAATGGAATCGCTCAGAGCGGTCATCGCAAGCCTGGAAGAGGGGGATTTCATGGTGTCGCTGGACATCAAGGATGCTTACTTGCATGTCCCCATTTATCCTACTCATCAGGAGTACCTCAGGTTTGTGGTACAGGACTGTCATTACCAATTCCAGACGTTGCCGTTTGGCCTGTCCACGGCACCGAGAATATTTACCAAGGTGATGGTGGAGATGATGGTACTCCTTCGGAAGCAAGGAGTTACAGTTATCCCATACTTGGACGATCTCCTCATAAAGGCGAGGTCCAGGGAACAATTGATGATCAACGTAGCACACTCTCAGGAGGTGTTGCGACAGCACGGCTGGATCCTGAATATTTCAAAGTCGCAGCTGATTACGACGACACGTCTGCCCTTCCTGGGCATGATTCTGGACACAGACCAGAAGAAGGTTTTTCTCCCGGAGGAGAAGGCTCAGGAGCTCGTGACTCTGGTCAGAGGCCTCCTGAAACCGAAACAGGTATCGGTGCATCACTGCACGCGAGTCCTGGGAAAGATGGTGGCATCATACGAGGCCATTCCCTTCGGCAGGTTCCATGCGAGGATCTTTCAGTGGGATCTGCTGGACAAGTGGTCCGGATCGCATCTTCAGATGCATCGGCTGATCACCCTGTCCCCCAGGGCCAGGGTGTCTCTTCTGTGGTGCCTGCAGAGTGCTCATCTACTCGAGGGTCGCAGATTCGGCATACAGGACTGGGTCCTGGTGACCACGGATGCAAGCCTCCGAGGGTGGGGGGCAGTCACTCAGGGAAGAAACTTCCAAGGACTGTGGTCAAGTCAGGAGACTTGTCTGCACATCAATATCCTGGAACTAAGGGCAATATACAACGCCCTGAGTCAAGCGGAGCCTCTGCTCTGAAACCAACCAGTGCTGATCCAGTCAGACAACATCACTGCGGTCGCCCATGTAAACCGCCAGGGCGGCACAAGAAGCAGGGTGGCAATGGCGGAAGCCACCAGGATCCTTCGTTGGGCGGAGAATCACGTATAAGCACTGTCAGCAGTGTTCATTCCGGGAGTGGACAACTGGGAAGCAAACTTCCTCAGCAGACACGATCTACACCCGGGAGAGTGGGGACTTCATCAAGAAGTTTTCTCGCAGATTGTAAATCGATGGGAACTGCCACAGGTGGACATGTTGGCGTCCCGCCTCAACAAAAAGCTAAAAAGATATTGCGCCAGGTCAAGGGACCCTCAGGCAATAGCTGTGGACGCACTAGTGACACCGTGGGTGTTCCAGTCGGTATATGTGTTTCCTCCTCTTCCTCTCATACCCAAGGTACTGAGAATAGTAAGAAAAAGAGGAGTGAGAACTATACTCATCGTTCTGGATTGGCCAAGAAGGACTTGGTACCCAGAACTACAAGAGATGATCACAGAGGACCCATGGCCTCTGCCTCTCAGACAGGACCTGTTGCAACAGGGGCCCTGTCTGTTCCAAGACTTACCGCGGCTGCGTTTGACGGCATGGCAGTTGAACGCCGAATCCTAGCAGAAAAGGGCATTCCGGAGGAAGTTATTCCTACGCTAATAAAGGCTAGGAAGGACGTGACAGCAAAGCATTATCACCGGATATGGCGAAAATATGTTGCTTGGTGTGAGGCCAGGAAGGCCCCTACAGAGGAATTCCAGCTTGGGCGATTCCTACACTTCCTGCAATCAGGTGTGACTATGGGCCTAAAATTAGGGTCCATAAAGGTCCAGATTTCGGCCCTATCCATTTTCTTTCAAAAGGAACTGGCTTCACTGCCTGAGGTTCAGACATTTGTTAAAGGAGTGCTGCATATTTAGCCTCCTTTTGTGCCACCAGTGGCACCTTGGGATCTTAACGTGGTTTTAGATTTCCTGAAATCCCACTGGTTTGAGCCACTTAAGACAGTGGAGCTCAAGTATCTCACTTGGAAAGTGGTTATGTTGTTGGCCTTGGCTTTCGGCTAGGCGTGTGTCAGAATTGGCGGCTTTATCATGTAAAAGCCCCTATCTGATTTTCCATGTAGACAGGGCAGAATTGCGGACCCGTCTGCAATTTCTGCCAAAGGTGGTGTCGTCTTTTCATCCGAACCAACCTATTGTGGTGCCTGCGGCTACTCGTGACTTGGAGGACTCCAAGTTGCTGGACGTAGTCCGGGCTTTGAAGATTTATGTTTCTAGAACGTCTGGAGTCAGAAAGACTGACTCGCTGTTTATACTGTGTGCACCCAACAAGCTGGGTGCACCTGCTTCAAAGCAAACTATTGCTCGCTGGATCTGTAACACGATTCAGCAGGCTCATTCTGCGGCAGGATTGCCGCATCCAAGATCAGTAAAAGCCCATTCCACAAGGAAGGTGGGTTCTTCTTGGGCGGCTGCCCGAGGGGTCTCGGCATTACAACTTTGCCGAGCAGCTACTTGGTCGGGTTCAAACACCTTTGCTAAGTTCTATAAGTTTGATACCCTGGCTAAGGAGGACCTTGAGTTTGCTCATTCGGTGCTGCAGAATCATCCGCACTCTCCCGCCCGTTTGGGAGCTTTGGTATAATCCCCATGGTCCTTACGGAGTCCCCAGCATCCACTAGGACGTTAGAGAAAATAACAATTTACTCACCGGTAATTCTATTTCTCGTAGTCCGTAGTGGATGCTGGGCGCCGTCCCAAGTGCGGACTTTCTGTAATACGTGTATATAGTTATTGCGTAATAAAGGGTTTTTTGGTTATGAGCCACCCGTTGAGTGAGGCTCGGTTTATGTTCATAATGTTAACTGGGTAAGTTTATCACAAGTTGTACGGTGTGATTGGTGTGACTGGTATGAGTCTTACCCTGGGTTCCAAATCCTTTCCTTGTAATGTCAGCTCGTCCGGGCACAGTTTCCTTAACTGAGGTCTGGAGGAGGGGCATAGAGGGAGGAGCCAGTGCACACCAGATATAGTACCTAATCTTTCTTTAAGAGTGCCCAGTCTCCTGCGGAGCCCGTCTATTCCCCATGGTCCTTACGGAGTCCCCAGCATCCACTACGGACTACGAGAAATAGAATTACCGGTGAGTAAATTCTTATTTTTTTCTTTTTTTTAACCTTTTCATACTTAACGATCCACGTGGACTACGATTGGAACGGTAATCTGTGCCGAGCGAAGCGAAGGCACCATGCTCGAAGCATGGCGAGCGAACGCGGTGCAGTAATTGGGGTTCCCGGTCACTCTACGAACAAAACGACACCAAAATAACATTAAAAACTCATGTCGACCTTTTGACCTGTCGACCTAGAACATGTCGACCTAAAGACCCTGTCGCCCTAGACACCCGGTCGACCTAGTTACTGTCGACCAATAGTGGTCGACCTAGACATTGTCGACCTAGTTACTGTCGACTTTCAATACCACACCCACCTCTCAGATGTTGTTATAGTGAATTAGCCTTTCCATTACTGCAGTGTATTTTGGCGAGCATACAAATCCCCAAAACTCATATATTTAAATATAAATGACCTTTAATGGTCTGCAAACGATTTCATACTAACAAAAGCGTAGCATACAGTCAGGTCTCTCTCAGGTTTGGATAAGCCTACAGTATTCCCTGGCCCTTCTCATTAGCTCCCCTCCAAGCTGCTTGCATGCAGGCTCTTCCACATCCCCTCACTGAGCCGTCTTCTAATACCTGGCTCTCGCTCTTCTCAGTCCTCCTGCCAGATATACAGTGGTCTCACTGGACTGTATCATGTGCTGCAGGTGGGTGAGGCAACTGTGTGCTTCATTGCTGTGGTATTTACGGGAGTGGGAAGCTGTTTTGGGGCAGCCTAGCTCAGAAACCCTAGCCAAGGATATATAAAAATAAAGCTCAATACAAATGCTTGGTGATGATTATCGTAGTAAAGAGACAGGGGCATGTATCAGGAGGGGACAAAGGGAATAAATAATGGTTCAGGATACAAACATAGGTAAAATGTATTATATCTCTCCTGGTAAGAATTGGGCAGTCTAGTAATATATAATAGAGAACAATGCTTCCAAACAGTCGATGTCTTTTCCTAGGTACTCTCCGTAGTTGTTCTGTGTAATGATGGTCCTTTGCTGGTAATTCCGATAGTCTTGCTGAATGTCAGCTCATCTGCAAGTCTCTGTACCTGCAGGCACAGTCTGGTGACATGCAGGGGTGGAGCAGGTGCTCTGGTCACCATCAACTGGTAATGTCAGATTTACTTTGGGGGCAGGGGCGACATTGCACAATAATGCTGCGCCCCCTAATGTCACCTCTACTCCCCCTCCTCCCCCTCCTCCCCTCTACTCCTCCTAGAGCAGGGAGGTGCGGTGTGGTAAATAGCTCAGGAGGCACTGGCTAGTACCAGAGACAGATTTACACACAATATATGAGCCCTGCATGTGGGCATTATACACAGGTGCAGCAGTATACACTGCTGGAGATTTGGAGAGTTTTGATCAGAGATGTGTGGAAAAGTGCCTCCCCTGCCATAGACTGCCTCATCTGGCATAGACCATTTACTCCAGAGTTTTGAATATAAAAATGATTAGAATAATACAAATAAGATATTTATAATATATTCTTTGCATTTTTCATATACTTTGTATAGTCAAAACTCTGATTTTTACGTTCGTATGACAGGAAAGTCTCTGCCTCACCTCACCGCACATCAGTGTTCTAGAGTGCACTGCTCTCTTCCTGCGTTTCCTTGGCACCTCTGCAGCTGCTTCTCCCCCTGCTATCATACACTTACTGATCATAGGAGGCTGGCTGCTTCTAACATTGGTAAGTTCATTAACCATTATTTTTTTATGATTTTTATTATTTTTGGGGTTAGTAGTATTAGTAGAAATTTTTAGCACCATCTATGTTTTTCTATATTCAAGGAATGCATGTTTTTCATATTGCTGCAGGAGGAGGATTCCTGGCTTTTTATATCATTACTCAGGCACCCCCTACTCCTCCCTCATTTGTATATGTCTCTATGACCCCCGCCAACTCTTTTTTCCCTTTTTTCTCTTTGTGTGTGTTCAGTCTTTTATCTCTCTATGGGCGATATTCAATTGTTTTGCACCCTCGATCTCCCGTCTAAAGTGACGGGAGATTGCGGGGTGCAATTCAGTTGTTGTTTTTCTGCACTGATCGCGTCCATAATGGTCATATTTAGCTGCTCTACGCAGCTAAACCCGACCTTTATGGACTCGATCAGCGCGTAAAAATAGGATTTCTCTGGCTAGGTCCACAGGATTATCCACAGTATAACATTGGGATATTGTCGAGCGACAGCGAAAATGGCACCAACACGGTCACAAGCTTTCTGGCCTCCCAGGATGCATTGGGGCCTCCACTATATAGTCCCGCCCACTGACTCAGTCAGATCAGTTTTTTGCTTGGTGCGGCAGGAAGCCGCATGGTCACAGGGCTGCTGTGAAAGCAGCCTTAAGTTTTCATTACTTTATTTTTATAGACTTACTATAATGTTTTTGAGAGCGACTTCTCTTAACAGCGTCTTAAACGCATATTAGACAGTCGCTCCAACAACTCCCCACGGGTCGCAACAACGCTTACCTTCGGGTATCAGTGCTGTCTCGACGGGCGTCTGTGTCGGATGTTCTAGCAGGTCCAGCAGACGTAACCAGGCTGTGGCCGGAACATGGGGAGACGGTGAGTCTATGGACTTCCTCTTACTAGAGGGGTCAGGACACAGCTACACTGATTTGGGGGAGACTACAGTGTGTTGATGCGCCGAACATCCCGGTGTGACAGCGCTACGCTCTGGGGATCATAGGCGCCAGGACTAGGTGAGGCCGCGATCCTGGGAGTTTAAGTCAACAGGGGGTTTCAGACGCTCTCCTGGCCGTCCCTCCTCCGAGTTCATGGCCAGTTCCCGCGTGTCTCTCGTTTCATGAACTGAATGACCTCACTTCCGGCTCAGACGCTACCACGAGGGTACTCGGTCGCAGCTTAGACGCTGCGGTTGTGTGCGCTGGATATAAACCCACCCAGACCGAGTCGCAGGCCTTTAGCGCCTGCATACACGTGGAGTCGCTCAGCGTCCGTGTCCGTTGGTGAGCGTCCGTGTCCGTTATCAGTTACCAAGAGCGGCAGTGTACACCAGTAGCGTCTGAATCCACTCAGCGTCTTACGAGCGTATTTGCTTGGATATGGAATTGTGCTGAGTCTCCCTGTATCCCGCTCTCTGGAGGCAGGGTATACAGTACTAAAAATTCCTTCTACTTCTTAGTATGCATTGTTAATTTTTAGTACCTATTGCATATGAGACCTGTATATTACTGTGTTTTCTGCATGTTATGTTGAAATTAGAACCAGTTAAAACAGAAGTACAATTTTCCTACTTATGTACAAGTTATTATGGAGGTTGTATTCTCATATGACAATGTCTAATGCTTTAACATGTGACTGACTGCTAGTATGTGTGCTGACTTTTCTGTGTAATGTCAGTCCTGTTCTGACCCTCAAATCAGGTGCACTGTGGTCAGATTGATCTCACCTCTATATACTGACATATAGGGTGTTTTTCAGTCACAAAGTGTGTAGTCGGTAACAGGTTAAGACCATGTCTATGAGCGGCAAAAGTGATGAGGAGAATTTACCAAGCACTCCTATAACCCTAACATGCTTATCTTGTAAGATTCCTAAGAGATGGGATTCTTATTATCCATTTCCTGCTGTGGATTGTTCGAAGAGAGAAGTTCCTCCAAAAGTAGATGCACATGTTCTGCGACTCGTGCATAAATCTGGATTTTTTGTTAAACCGAGCGCTTGTGTGTATTGCTAACTGGTGTTGTGTGAAGAAAACTTAAATAATGTAATAAGGAAAAATAATGTAAAAATAAAATAAAAATAAAAATTAAAAATAAAAATAAAAAATAAAAATAAAATTAAAAATTAAAACGAGGGAGGGGGAGGGAGGAGGGGTAAAGTGCAATGTTTACAGCTCCTTTCAGAGTGATTGGTTGGGAGCTTGGAGACACTTATCAAAGGGCAAAGTCTTTTAGGGTGTAACTGTCCCTGACTTACCCTAATAGTGCATGTGAGCGTTGCTGGAGGTTCCTGTATGAAGTGGCAGAGATCAGGTTGGTGGGCGGGCTGGCCTCACTCCTGGTGAGAAACCACCCGATTATGTACTTTTTCAGGATCGCAGGATGGTTACTGGAACAGGTGTCTGCCGGCAGACATGTCAGATAGCTCCGCAATCTACTAGTTTCGCCTGACACCGCAGGCTTCCTCAGGATGCATCCTGAGGAAGCCTGCGGTGTCAGGCGAAACTAGTAGATTGCGGAGCTATCTGACATGTCTGCCGGCAGACACCTGTTCCAGTAACCATCCTGCGATCCTGAAAAAGTACATAATCGGGTGGTTTCTCACCAGGAGTGAGGCCAGCCCGCCCACCAACCTGATCTCTGCCACTTCATACAGGAACCTCCAGCAACGCTCACATGCACTATTAGGGTAAGTCAGGGACAGTTACACCCTAAAAGACTTTGCCCTTTGATAAGTGTCTCCAAGCTCCCAACCAATCACTCTGAAAGGAGCTGTAAACATTGCACTTTACCCCTCCTCCCTCCCCCTCCCTCGTTTTAATTTTTAATTTTATTTTATTTTTATTTTTTATTTTTATTTTTATTTTATTTTTACATTATTTTTCCTTATTACATTATTTAAGTTTTCTTCACACAACACCAGTTAGCAATACACACAAGCGCTCGGTTTAACCAAAAATCCAGAAAGCACCAACAAACAACCTGAGCAGCACTTTCATTCACAGCGCAGCAAACTATACCAAGTTTTATTCGTGCATAAATCTGCTTTACCACTGTCATCTACCTCATTGAATGATGTCACAGACAGAAGGGTAGAGAGCCTATTGAAAAATATTTTTTCTCTTGTAGGAGCAGTGGTAAGACCTGCTATGGCTTCGGCCTGGGTAGCAAAGGCAATGGGCGAATGGATAGAGGAACTAGAGAATGACATCCCCTCTCCTACTAGGGAGCAAGAGGATCGTCTTTGCCGTTTAAGACAATCTGCCCAGTATTTAGAAGAAGCAGCAATTGATGTAGGCACTGTTGCTTCTAAAGCTTCAGCCTTGACAGTAGTCGCTCGCAGAGCAGTTTGGCTACGGACCTGGAAGGCGGATGCGGAGTCCAAGAAAGAATTGGAAGCATTGCCTTTCGTGGGTAATATATTATTTGGAAAACCTTTATTGGATATCCTAGAATCAGAGGCTGAATCGAAAAAGGTCAGATTTCCGGCTACCTATAACCCTAAGTCCAAGGGTTTAAAATTTCGCTCATTTCGCTGGCAAAGCAAAGCTAAAGCTAAAGAGGAGCCTAAACAACCCCAGTTTAAATCCAGGGGTAGGAAGCAGTGGGCTAGCAAAAAGCCAGCTTCCAAACCTGAACAGAAACCCTCAGCCTGAAGAGACGGGCCTCCGCCTCGAGGATTCCAGGGTTGGGGGCCGACTCCTGCAATTTGCACACATATGGCAACAGTCAACAGCAGATGCCTGGGTGCAGAAGATAGTATCTCAGGGGTATGGGTTCCCATTCAGGAGGCAGCCTCCTCAAAGATTTTTATGCACCAGCCCGTCTCGTATAGAGTCGAAGGCCAATGCCCTGCAAGAAGCAGTCCAAAAATTACTGCAGTCAGGTGTGATTGTCCCAGTACCTCCATCACAAAAGGGACAGGGGTATTACTCCAATCTATTTCTAATCCAGAAACCAAATGGGTCATATCGACCAATTCTAAATCTGAAGATGTTGAACAACTATATATGGATCTCGAAGTTCCACATGGAGACGTTACGCTCCATAATGTTGGCTATGGAACCGGGAGACTATATGGTATCTCTGGATGTACGGGATGCTTGCCTACATGTGCCTATAGCACTATCACATCAGTGTTACCTCAGGTTTGACATCCTCAAGGAACACTTCCAGTTCCAAGCTCTGCCCTTCGGGCTAGCTACAGCACCCAGGGTGTTTACCAAGATCATGGTGGTTATGGCAGCTTGTCTGCGCAAACAAGGGATAAGGATATTCCCATACCTAGACGACCTATTAATCTTAGCACAGTCGCAAGATTTACTGTTGAGCCATCTCCAACAGACGATAGTTTGTTTACAGAGACACGGGTGGCTCATAAATTGGGAGAAGTCGTCCCTTAATCCGTCACAGCGGATGGTTCATTTGGGAGCCATATTGGATTCAGACCTACAGAGAGTTCTCTTACCAGAGAAAAAAATAGTCAAGGTGCAGGTCATGGCTCAGGAAGCGTTGCAAGCCCAGACAATGTCAGTCCATGCAGCAATGCGACTGTTAGGTCTGATGGTATCAACCTTCGACATGGTGGAATATGCGCAATTCCACTCCAGACCGTTGCAGCATCTCATTTTGACCAAATGGAACGGAAATCATCAAACGATAAAGAAGCAGATGATAAAGATTCCAGTAAATGTAAAAAGGTCTCTAGCATGGTGGCTACAGACAGACCATTTAAACAAGGGGAGACCCTTTTGGATAAAAGAGTGGCAAGTCCTGACAACAGATGCCAGCCTGCAAGGCTGGGGGGCGGTACTCGGAAGCCTATGGTTCCAGGGAAAATGGACCACAAGGGAAAGTCGCCTGCTGATAAATCTGTTAGAAATAAGAGCCATTTACTTGGCTCTGGTTCAGGCAAAGGACAATCTACAAGGAAGACCAGTCCAGATCCGCTCAGACAATGCGACGGCAGTAGCATACCTCAATCATCAAGGAGGAACTCACAGCAAGAGTCTGATGGAGGAAGTAACCCCCATTCTAAAATGGGCAGAACTCCATCTCCCGGCATTGTCAGCAGTATTTGTCCCGGGTGTACTAAATTGGGAAGCGGATTTTCTCAGTCGGCACACCATTCAGGAAACCGAATGAGCACTACACCCAGAAGTGTTTCAGACACTGGTGAACAGATGGGGTCTACCGGAGATAGACCTTATGGCGTCTCGTCTAAACAACAAAGTTCCGAGGTACGAATCAAGATCAAGGGACCCAGGAGCGGCCCAGGTAGACGCACTGTCAGTAGAATGGAGGTTTCAGCTGGCATATCTGTTCCCTCCAATATCTCTGTTACCCAGAGTAGTGAGAAAGATAAAACAGGCAAAAGGAGCAATCATTCTAATAGCTCCAGCTTGGCCAAGAAGGCATTGGTACACAGATCTGTTGAGAATGTCCATGGAAGCACCGATACTGCTCCCTCAACGTCCAGATCTGTTAATGCAGGGTCCTTGTTGTCACAGTCATCTGGATCACCTATCTTTTACGGCGTGGCTGTTGAAACCTCTATCTTAGAGGCTAAAGTATTTTCAAAGCAAGTAATCCAAACCATGCTTAGAGCAAGAAAGCCTTCTTCGGCCCGTGTATATCATAGAATATGGCAAGCCTATATTCATTGGTGTTCTGGAAAAAATTACAATCCGAGATCTTTTAAAGTAGCTAGAATTTTGGATTTCCTGCAGGCAGGATTGGATAAAGGGTTGAAGGTTGCTTCCTTGAGGGTGCAAGTCTCAGTGTTGACTGTATGGTTTCAGCAGAAGATTGCTGACCTACAGGATGTACGTACGTTTTTCCAAGGAGTAGTACATATTCAACCTCCATTTGTTCCTCCTGCAGCTCCCTGGGATTTGAATTTAGTTCTTAAATTTCTCCAGGGTCCTTTGTTTGAACCACTTGAGAGAACAGATCTTAAGTGGTTAACGGTTAAAGTTCTTTTTTTACTGGCAATGGCGTCAGCCAGAAGAGTATCAGATTTAGGAGCATTATCATGTAAGTCTCCTTTCCTAAGTTTTTTTCCGGACAGAGCAGTTCTCAGAACGAGATCTAGTTATCTTCCAAAGGTGGTATCAAAATTTCACCTGAATGAAGAGATTGTAGTCCCAGCTTTTCAGGTATCGGGACTATCTGCGGGAGAAGCGTTGCTGGACGTGGTCCGGGCTTTAAAAATCTACATAGATCGTACTAGTGCCATCAGGAAAACAGATTCCCTCTTCATCCTCTACGGATTCCATAGAAGAGGATGGCCTGCTAGTAAACAGACGCTGGCGAGATGGCTCCGAATGGTAATATCTGAAGCTTAATCTCATGCAGATCTCCCCATTCCGGCTAATGTTTCTGCACACTCTACACGTAAGGTAGGTCCTTCTTGGGCAGCACAACAGGGTGCATCAGCAGAACAGATATGTAGGGCAGCCACATGGTCTTCCATAAACACATTCATCAGACATTATGCCTTGGATACTTTTGCCTCTCATGACGCAGACTTCGGGCGAAAGGTCCTCCTGTGCAATCAGGAGCGTCCCCACCACTAAAATGGCTTTGGGAATCCCAATGTTATCCTGTGGATAATCCTGTGGACCCAGCCAGAGAAATGAACGTTATGGTAAGAACTTACCGTTGATAACGTGATTTCTCTTATGTCCACAGGTATCCACAGGGATCCCACCCTGACGCATCTGATTTGAGGATCTAGACAATCACTAAAATCTCTTCCTTCTTGTATGGAAGGGTGTGCATGTGTGTTCTTATCGCCTGTACAGGTCTCTACCTAATGTTCCTGCCTAAAATCGCTGTGGAAAGAACTGATCTGACTGAGTCAGTGGGCGGGACTACATAGTGGAGGCCCCAATGCATCCTGGGAGGCCAGAAAGCTCGTGACCGTGTTGGTGCCATTTTCGCTGTCGCTCGACAATATCCCAATGTTATCCTGTGGATACCTGTGGACATAAGAGAAATCACGTTATCAACGGTAAGTTCTTACCATAACGTCCATTTTGGTACTTACCAGAAAAATCCTTTTCTTTGAATCCATAGGGGGCACTGGAGTACTCTTGGGATATGGACGGGACGTTAGCTGGGATAGGCACATTTAAATATTTAAATTAGTAACCCACCTCCCCCTCCACACTCCCAAGATGCATCAGTATTTTTTGCTGAGCCGAACGGGAGCGAAAGAGAGGATGAACACTGGAGAATTACATATAACATAACGAAAAACTAGAAAGTTGAAACGACAACAGATAACAATCACTGTAACATTCAAACAAGTAGGTGATAGTGTGTTACCGTAACATATACTAAACTTACCACAAGACGGGTTAAACTGCTCTGGGCGGGCGTCCAGTGCCCCCTATGGATTCAAAGAAAAGGATTTATCTGGTAAGTACCAAAATACTATTTTCTTTTTCATACACTAGGGGTCACTGGAGTACTCTTGGGATGTACCAAAGTTCCCCCTTGGGTGGGGGAGCTGGTTGGCACCTGTAACACTAGATGGCCAAAGCTAGATGCTGATGCTGCAAAAGTATCAAACTTGTAAACACAAACTTGTGCACTGACGACCATGAAGCTGTCGTGGCAGACCCCGAAACTGCTGCCCATGACGTTCCCACAGAACGCGTGAAATGTGGTGAAATAGATGCAGGCGGTTGTAGACTAGCATGAAAGTAAGCTTGACGAATGGTCCGCTTAATCCATCTAGCCAAGGTCTGTTTGGAAGCTGGCCAATCTATCTTGACTGCATCATAGAGAATAAACAATGTATCTGTTTTACGTACTTTGATGTTCGAGCTACATAAATGCGTAGTGCACGAACCACATCCAAAGAAGCTGGAGTTCCCGAACCCTCTGGAAAAACAGGAACTACGATTGATTGATTTATGTGAAAAGAGAATTCTACCTTTGGTAGAAAGGCGGGATTCGTCCAAAGTTCCGCTCTGTCATCATGAAACACCAGATACGGTGCTTTGCATGACAACGCACCTAATTAAGAAACACGCCTTGCCAAAGATAAAGCTAAGATAAAAACTGTTTTCCAAGTTAGAAACTTAACATCCACTTGTTGTAAAGGTTTAAAAATGGACGACTGCAAAAAGTCTAAAACTAGATTCAAGTCCCATGGAGCTGTATGTGGTATAAAACGGAGGTTGAACTCTAAGGACACCTTGCAGGAAAGTTTGCACTGTTGGCAAAAGAGGCAAACGGCGCAGAAAGAAAATTGACAAAGCAGATACCTGCACCTTTAAAGTAGCTAAACGTCGTCCTCCATCTAACCCCGTCTGTAAAAATATCAAAAGTTGAAAGAAGATGTCGGAAACTTCAGAGATTCACTCCAAGCAATATAAGCTTGCCAAATTCTGTGATAATGAGCTGCTGTAACTGGCTTCCTAGCACAGAACATGGTTGGTATAACCGACTCCGGAATGCCCTCTCATCTTAACAGAGCGGTTTCAACAGCCACCCCGTCAAACACAGCTGCGCTAAATCGGGGTAAAGAAACGGACCCTGTTGCAGAAGGTCTGGACATAGTGGAAGTGGCCACAGATCATCTGCAAGTAGACCGCAGAGATCTGAGAACCAAGCTCTCCGGGGCCAATGAGGCGCCACTAGTATGACGGTTGAGGACTCTTGATCTGCTGTAGCAACCGAGGAAGCAGCAGAAATGGTGGAAATAGATACACAAGGCTGTACGACAATGCTATTGTGAGAGCATCCACAGCCACTGCTCTTGGATCCCTTGTTCTTGGCACATACTTGGGTGTCTGATGATTTTGGCGAGATGCCATTAGATCCACCTGTGGATAACCCCACCGCTGGACCAACATCTGGAACACTTCTGGACGTAAAGCCCATTCTCCTGGATGAATATCCTGATGACTGAGATAATCTGCTTCCCAGTTGTCCACTCCTGGAATGAACACTGTTGATAATATCACTTGGTAATGCTCGGCCCAATTCAGGATTCGAGCAACTTCTCGCATGGCCATGCACGAAGCCTTGATGAGTAGATTGTCTAAGTACAGAACTATTATCACTCCCAGGGAACTGAGATGAGCAATCATCACAGACATCACCTTTGTGAATACCCGAGGGGCTGATGAGAGGCCAAACGTGAGTGCCTGAAATGGGTTTGTTGTACTGCAAACCTTAAGTACGCCTGATGTGGCGGCCAAATTGGAATGTGTAAGTATGCATCCTTGAGATTCAGCGAAATCATGAATTCCTGTGGTTCTAAACCTGCAATCACTGACCACAGCGATTCCATCTTGAATCTGTAGTAAGTGACGTACTGATTGAGCCCCTTTAGGTTCAATATCAGTCTGACCAAGCCATCCAGCTTTGGTACTACAAAAAGATTGCAATAATAACCTTGACCATGTTGGTGTACTGGAACCTGAATCCAACTGCTGAATCTACGAGAGACTGAATAGCGGTCTGCAGGACCGCCTTCTCGTCTCCTGACACAGGCAGACCTGTCTTGAAAAACCGCATTGGTCCTAAACAATCGAACTCTATTTTGTAATCCTTGCACGCTAAATTTCGTATCCACCCAACTGTAGATGTCTTAAACCACGCCAAATGAAATGTTTGAAGGCGTGCTCCCGCAACTGAATATCCGAGATGGGCTGGAAGACAGTCATGCCACTGGTTTGTCAGCTGGCTTTGTTTCTTGACAGTGGTTAATGGTTTGTTGAAATCCACGACCTCTGCGATGTCTACTGTGTACGGTTGTTCCTCGAGCACGGCCTCGAAAGGACTGGGTCTAAAAGATTTGAACACTGGTCCAGAGTACTTCCTTTTAGGTATTGGTGTGGGCAATGGTAGAAACACAGATTTTCCTCCAGTAGCCTGAGAAATCCACTTGTCCAATTCAGGACCAAATAACATATCGCCAGTATAAGGCAACGCCTCTATTCCTCGTTTCGACTCCCAAGATCGCAACCAAAGTGCCAGACGGGCCGCAATAATGGAGCCTGAAATCCGAGAACTGACTTGTCCAACATCCATAGATTCCATAGCCAAATACTCAGCCAATTCGCAAATGTGATCGGTAAGAAGTATAAGCTGGTCTGAGGAAAGCCCTTGTTGTAGGCCTAACCTGACCTGTTTTGCCCATGCTACTACAGCCTTGTTAACCCAAACTCCAACTAAAGCAGGTCTAAGCAACACCCCTGCTGCTGTATAAATGGACTTTAGTATGGCCTCTAGCTTACGCTCCGACGGGTCTTTAAGTGTCATTGCATTTGACACTGGAATGGTTAACTTCTTTGAAAGTTTTGAAACTGAAGAACTCACTGGTGGCAAATTTTCCCATTTAGTTGTCATAGACTGTGGGAAAGGGTAGTTAGGCAAAAAGCGCTTTGACGCGGAAAAGCGTTTATCTGGATTTTGCCATGCCTCCATTAATTGCTTATTAAGAGAATCTAAAAACGGAAAACACAGTCACCCTTTGTCTCTTAGCAAATAAAACCTCATCTTTTGACAGAGGCTCCTCTGTCTCCATGAAATCTAGCACCTGGCGTACCGCCCTGATGAGATCATCAATGCCTGGGCTATCAGTGACCTCACTATCTGACTCCTGGCCCAATTCACCTTCCTCCTCTTCTTCTTGAGATACAAGGTCTGGCATTGAATCGTCAGAGTGTAAAATTGAGGAAACAGGTAAATTATGAGACAAATGATGACTACTCCTAGGATTTGAACTATTCATGGACTTTTGTAAACCCTGCAAAGTTCTCGAAATATCCTGAGCCCACTCTGGCTGCTCAGATGGCATTGACCTTGGATCAGACTTAGCCGCCTCATGGTCCTTCCATGCAGCAGACAACTCTGACACCAAGTCAGCCATCACACCTGCCATCATCACCCAAGGAGGATCAGGACAGAGGTCCTTAATTGGACCCGTATTTGCAAGACACACTGTGCAAGTGGAATTTCCATCACGTAACACACTATCACAGTTATCGCAGATAAGCTGCTTCTTTGATTTTGTATTAGCTTTTCCACTGACCATGCACACAGACAGTAATACAGTGAAACAAAAGTCTTCACGACTCAGTAAAAATAACTGAATTGTTGTATAAGTTTAAGTGCACCGCACCCTGATACAACTAAGTTCTGGTAACTTTTGTGCTTCACTGAAAAACACCTACTAACACCCCTGTCCCCTCCAGTGGCCGTGTGTTGTAGGACTGAGACCAAATTCCTCCAGAATTCCTTCACATTTAAAAAAAAAAATGCCTTGCCTTGACTCTCCTCAATAAGATAAGCTCTTCTTACATAATCATTTTTTAAACAAAATTTTTATTTTTTTTATTATTATTTAACATTTTTTGCAGTTTTTAGACAGTTTGTCTCCTCATTGCAATTTATGTATAGAGTTCTTCATTTGGATGCTGAAAAAAATATTTTATAAGAAAGTTATTTTCTAGCTCCCCCTCCCCTATTTTTTTTAATTACGTACAATAGTATATGTGAGGATACGGGGTTCTTCTAATCACTCAGACACAGAGCTGATGAAACCAAAGTGATGGTTTATTTCTCACAGCACACAGTAGTAGATAATTCACAGGAAACAGAAGTAAATATAGCCCAGGAACAGTATACAGGTAGCAGTCCAGATAGTACGTCCCAGTAGAGGATTTAGGTCCACAGCAATTCCACACAGAAGTTCCAGATAAACAGGTCCACACAGCAGAACTATCACTGAGTCCACACAGCAGTGATAGCAGATTAGTCCATGCAGTAGTAAGTACATATAAGTCCACACAGCACTGGTGATGCGTTCCACAAGGTACCCTGGCAGATAATCACCCCTTAGCCAGAGTCCTGCAACTAACATGCGAAGCTGACCTGCGCAACCTCTTTTAAAACCTTCCAAATGCCCATCATGCCACGCTCACCTGGGGAGGAGACGCAGGTTCCTGATTGGTGGGACCCCACCTCAGGTATTTACCTACTCCCTCCCACAGCTGGCCTTCTCCTGCTGACCACATGCTGGGTCAGGCTCCGCGGTGTCTGTGGGAGACCAGGATGGAACAGGGGACAGTAAACAGAAGGAACAATGACAGGGAAATTGGGTTAAGTCCTGATTGTCCCCTGTGGAGGAGAAGCTTCAAAGAGACATTATCTGGTCCTCAAATGTATTTCCTATGTGACCATATAAGGATCACAGAATTATACATGATACTTGTAACCTCATACACAGACTGGCATCCTCCTACAATAACATAACATGACATCACTAGTGCCAGGTCACAGCCCACCTGTATTTACCTGGGTAAGATTATAGTACAGAATATATAGGCTAATGGATGAACACACACATGGGGTAAATTAGACACAAGCCAGAGAGACATGGAAACAGAAAGAATAAAAAGTACATTAAACGCTATAAAGATTGAAACGCCACAAATACAGTATTAGCCCCACCCTATATCCCCACATTCCTTCCTCTACTTTTTGTTCCTCGTTCCGAAGTGTTGAGGAAACATTACCACCCAGGAGCGGTGGGTGCAGGGGAGAGAACATCATGCATGTGTGTACCACCTGAGTCCCACAGGGTGATGTCACACCAGACCCATGTGGTAAGAGGCAGTAGTGTTAAACAACCAGCAAGGACAATATTACAATATGACACATTCATTTTCACCAGCAGGGGATTTAGCAATTCAGATGTTGGGTATCCCCACTCCGCAACATTGCAAACTTTTACACCCGGCCCACCTATTGGGTGTACTAATACCTGTGCCTCTGGCACAACGGGGCAGGGAGTACCTTCCACCTCCCTCCCTTGCACAAGGAACAGCTGCCTAAAGGCAGGCCAATGTGGGGGTTCTGCCCCCAGCACTTCCGCAACTCTGTCCAGTCCTTCCTTCCTCAAACCCCAACTAGGGGGCTGGCAAATTTCCGTACAGCACGTGGTCTCAATACCCAGTGCTGAGGATGGACCCTTCATCAGAAACAATTCAGCTGGTGGCTGCAGGGGAGTCACCAGCACAGGCTGGTCCTGTGCCAGCGCCCCCCCCCCCCCCCCCCCTCAAAAGCCAGTATCTCACCTGCAGCTCCTTCTGCGCCCTCCTCCTCCTGGATAACCTCCTCCCCCACCAGTCCTGTGCGCTTGATAGCTGGTGGGGTACCAGTCAGGATTTTAACAACTGCAGCTTCCACAATTATCTCCACAACTTTCTCTTGCTCTGCAGATGGAAGGGGAGTGGGTGGCACTGTGCCTTCACCTAGGTAAAGGTGACGAGATAGCAAGCAGCATCTCCCAACCTCCACTTGATCTGTAGTTGCTTGGATCTGGCTTATGGCAGGCACATCCCTCGGCACATAGTTATAGTCCACAACACTTTCACAGGTATTACGGAGGTGCAACACATCCTTTTCTGGTTCCTGCTCTGATATTATGTTAACAGTCTCTGCTACCAATGTCACTTTTGAATCACAGGGTACGTACCAGTATTCACATCGCAGCTCCTCATTCTCCAAATTGTTACAATGGAATAATCCTTCATAATCTTCTTGTGGAGTTAGGGTAGCAGGAGATACACAGGGCATTTTCTCATCAGCCTTCCTCAGTGAAATGAATGGGGCTGCCATTGCCAATCCATCGTGATGAGCCTCCCCCAGCTGAATAAGCTGGGCATCCTGGAGCAAGAGGCCATCCGTGACTGGTATGTTTGTAGTCGGGGAGTGGAACAATACTCCCCCATCCATGGTGATCTCTTGGGCACAGTCTTCATTGATTCCCTGGCAGCTGGTTACTAGGTCTACATCTTCCACCTCAGCAAAAGGGAAGGTGTAGCGCAGCTCCTCCTGGGATGTCTGTATTGTGGGCATAGCCTTCTTCACTTCAGCACTAGTCTCTCCCAGCATAGTACACCGGGCAACTGCTTCCCTTGGGTGTGGGAGAAGCTGTTGCAGACGGTGCCTTTCTGCATCCACCCTGCAACACTGGTCTCGCCATGCTGGGGTATCCAGGAGCCCCTGATCCATTGCCTCTTCCTCTGACACAATGAAGCACTCCTCCAGACACTGGTCCTCAAATGTATTTCCTGTGTGACCATATAAGGATCACAGGATTATCCATGATACTTGTAACCTCATACACAGACTGGCATCCTCCTACAATAACATAACATGACATCACTATGTGCCAGGTCACAGCCCACCTGTATTTACCTGGGTAAGATTATAGTACAGAATATATAGGCTAACGGATGAACACACACATGGGGTAATAGAGACACAAGCCAGAGAGACATGGAAACAGAAGGAATAAAAAGTACATTAAACCCTATAAAGATTGAAACGCCACAAATACAGTGTTAGCCCCACCCTATATCCCCACAGTATATAACTCTTTTAGTGTATTATATGGAACAGTGGTGTCCCACCTCTAATACTCCACAATCTACACAGACAATTCCTTTTTTTTTTATATATATATATATATATATATATATTCTGTCAATATTTAATATTTTAAATACTTGCTTTATTGTTATACATATATTTGTTATAAAAATACATTTTTCTCTTAAACCCACATAAAATCTCATATTTTTTACATATACATAGATGTGTACCTATGTTATTAATCTATAGAGTCTTCCCACATAATATAATATATATTATATATAACATATATATTATATATAACATAATATATATATATATATATATATATATATATATATATATATCCTCAGCATAGGACTAATAGCTTGTTTTGCCCACTAGTTATGCAAACAAGTCTAAACATATGTGCATGCTACCTCTCCGTTAAGATGCGGAGAATCGCTGGACTGGGGCTGCCAATATATATTTCCCCCACTGCTATAACTCTCCTGCAGAGAGCAGTGGTGCTGCCCTGCCGAGCGCAGGAAGCCCCGGCTAGCCCTTCTTGATTCCTGACAGAGGCAAATGGAGATGGATGCAGCGCAACCAAGCGGCGACAGCATGAGCTGACCGTCGCTTACACAGTGCAGTGACTGTGACAGCGCAGTTCTGGGGTACGGTGATGGGCGCAGGGCAGCGGCACAGTGGTATCTATCACACACAGGAACCTCCCCCACACCCGGCGCGGCGGAAGCATGAGCTGACCACCGCTACAGACAGCCCAGTAAAACTGACACACGGAGCGGCGGCAGCGTGAGCTGACCACCCGCTCATTACCTTTTGCTGGGGTCTGGAGCTCTTGACGGGGCTTCTCTCCAAGCACCGACCTGCTCCTACAGCCAAGGCTGAAATCCGCTTATGCTGATGTAGGTCTATGGCGGGGCTTCTCTCCAAGTGCAGACAAGCCTTTGCTGCTTGTAGCAGTCGACACAGTCCTGGATCCAAGCTTCTTAGTAAGCTGGGAGGGACTGTAGTTAAAAAATAAAAAGTTGTAAAAATAAAGTCTGGAACAATCCAGAACGTGCCTTCCCTGTGGAGGCACAAAAAACACTGAGGCATCTTGGGCGTATGTAGGGGGAGGAGGGTTACTAAGTTATATATTTAAATGTGCCTATCCCTGCTATCATCCCGTCCATACCTTAAGAGTACTCCAGTGACCCCTAGTGGATGAAAAAGAAAAGTGCTGGGCACAATCGCGAAAAGTGCCATTTGGGCATCCAAACAGGTCACTTTTCAAGCATTTCAGCTCGCCACCCCTGGGAGGGTGCGACCTGAAATGCAAACGCGGGCAGCTATCACGCTCGAACAGAGCTACAATTGAATAGCTCTGTTTGGACGCCATCTAGTGGCTGCCGGCAGACAAACATTTAAATTCCATCCTATATGTCTCTATAATTTTGCATTTTTATATCTATTCATAATGTGTGTTATTTCTCCCCATTTGAAATGTCTGTCTGACTCCTTTTACCTCTCATATCTATCTCTACACCTTTCTTCTTTCCGTTAGCCCCCAACAGTCAGTTCCCCATGCCCCTCACAGCTCACTTTTTCTCTTGCCCTTCTCACAGCATAATCTTCCTACTCTACTTCTGGTGAAGTCAACGTCTTCCAAAAGGCAGCCGATCAGGAATGACATGTACAAAATCTGATTTTAATAATCTCTCCATTGCCACGCTGTGAGTTCCATTTAGTTGTATAGTGTGAGGAGTTCGGACACCGGACCAGGTTGCCATACACACACACACACACACCACTGAGTCTCACTCAGAACTCGCAGTTGCTTGAGTAGCATAATACAGTAGGATTCTTCTGAGTCATTTTGGCCTTTGGAAATGAAAAGCACTGTGATAGTTTTTTGGCTTAGAACTGTGTTCCTATGACCAGTGGATCAGTCTTAGTATAAATAAATAACTTGCATATACGTTTGAGGAATCAAGAGTGTTGTCCTCCTTAATCTTACTACCACAGAAAGATGGGAATGGACAGTTAGGAATGGTGGAGTTCAACATCCTGTGGAATAAAATCAAGAATTACCTGGTAAGATATGAGAGACCAAGAAAGACAAAGGAATCGCCATAGAATGATTGTAACAGTATATTTTCCCAATTGAAAAATGAAATGGAACTTTTTTTTTAATAGACTGTTTTCAGAAAGTTTGACATGGATAAGTCTGGAAGCATGAATGCCTATGAGATGCGCCTAGCTGTGGAGTTTGCAGGTCCATTCCTTTATTATCTTTAAAAAAAAATTATTTCAAATATACCAAATCAAATTATAATCGTTGTCTGATTTTTCTTTTACTTCTTTTACTTGTTGCCTCTAGGTTTCAAATTGAGCAATTCCCTGCACCAGCTCATTATCACAAGATACGCAGAGCCTGATCTAGCAGTGGATTTTGATAGCTTTGTGTGTTGTCTGATTAGACTCGAGACCATGTTCCGTGAGTAACTTTTCTTCTCCAAGGCTGCAGCCTCAGTATATTACATTGTCATGTGCCCTGAGATTCGTACATTTGTTTATGTTGGTCTATCTGTAATAGTTATCCCTTTATGTAATATATAACTTATATACTTTGATGCTATACTGAGTTTCTTTTGAGTCCATAGCCACAGCCAAATTTCTCTAAATAGACCAAATCTGTGTGTACCTAGAAGGCATTTCACAGGTTGAGTCTGTGGTTATTTCCTTCTTCTTTCCCTTCAGTTGTACTTTGCTTTCTCCCCTTCCCACTCCTTCCAAAGCTTGAAATATGAAATGTCCTCAATGTCCTACTGTATCCCAGATTCTGAGAAGTTTTACCCTTAATTTACACATTATAATGTCTCTCTGTACAGGATTTTTCCAGGGAATGGATACAGATAAAGATGGTGTCATCAACTTTAGCCTATTCACAGTAAGTCCATGAAGCGGACATTTCTATAGCTTTAGTATATTCTTTATTGTGTTTGTTACCAGTCCGTTTGTTTGCAGTATTCCCCAACCTCCTGTTTAATTGTCCCATTTCATTTGATGTATTTTCTCTGCCCCTTACCCCCAACCTAGTTACAGTGCTTGTTGTAGGATAGCATTATACGTATGTGCTATGTTCCGCTATAGATGTCATTATAGGATAAGCAAAAGTACTACAATCAGGAGTTTTTCACCAAAATGTGCATTATGTGTATGCTTTAAAATGTCTCAAACACAGAGAGTCATATTTTGTATGTTATTTACTTTTCAGTGGCTCCAAATGACGATGTTTGCATAGTAAATCCCTGACCTGCATGGGCTGGTTCCGTCAACGCTCCTGTAATCAAATGCAAGTGCCTTTTCACTCTCTGCCCCTTTGCCAAAGCAATGCAATGAGGCATGTCTCTCGGTGGTCTCTCTCCTGCGTCTGCTGTTCCGCGGTCCCCCTGTCTCTGTAGGATGCATTCTGTGTTACTCGTCATTATTTTGGTCCCTGATCAGTCCTTTTCTTCCTTCAAATGTGTGAACATCTGGGATAACAAACTAATTCACCTGTCAGAGAGAAATCTGCCAAAATTCTGCTGAACCTCAGGTACTCTAGGAGTAGAGATGTACCTCTTGGGGGGCGTGCCCGTGGGCAGATGTCTTACATGACATTATTTACACTTCCTTGTTTTGTACTGATTTGTAAAAGCAAAAATAAAGATTATCATGCTGTATCCTACTCCGAAGCGAGCAACGCTCCTGAACTGTAAATAGAATCTTACTTTGTATTGCATTGCTTTCAACAACAGACTTTTATATATCTGAGAAAGCCTTTTGTTTTTTTATTACTAAGCTGCAATGCCTCTATAGAGGGAGGTGCACTCCTCTGTCTACTAATGTAACCCTACTGTAGCTTTATGAGTTTGTGCTTACACCAAAATATTGTGAACAGAATGAAATCCATTACAAAGTGTAGGCTACTAACACGTTAGGACATCCCTTTATTCAGTTACATCGTTCTGTCGTTGGGGGTCATTCCGAGATGATCGCTCGCTGACGTTTTTCGCATCGCAGTGATCAGTTAAAAAAACAGCAAATCTGCGCATGCGTATGCACCACATTGCGCACGCATGACGTACGGGTACATCGAGCATCGTGGTTTTGCACAGGTTCTAGCGATGCTTTTAGTCGCACTGGCGGTCGCAAGAAGATTGACAGGAAGAGGGCGTTTCTGGGTGTCAACTGACCGTTTTCTGGGAGTGTTTGGAAAAACGCTGGCGTGGCCGGGCGTTTGCTGGGCGGGTATCTGACGTCATTACCGTGTCACTCATCGCAGCAATCATCGCACAGAATATGTAACTACAGGGCTGGTCTTGTTTTGCACAAAATGTGTTTGCAAGTGCACTGCTGCACAGGCGTTCGCACTCCTGCAAAGTGAAAATACACTCCCCCGTGGGCGGTGACTATGCATTTGCACAGCTGCTAAAAACTGCTAGCGAGCGAACAACTCGGAATGACCCCCTTTATGATGTATTACTTTGCATTTTCACTTGCAGAGAGAAACTTATTTATTATTTATTACGAGTTATTTATATAGCGCACACATATTCTGCAGCGCTTTACAGAGAATATTTGGCCATTCACATCAGTCCCTGCCCCAGTGGAACTTACAGTCTATATTCCCTATCATATGATAGGCTGTGCACCCTACTACAAAGTAGAGAGCACATATTAATGCTCCATTTACACCTCATCTGTAATATATACAGTATAATTTCATCCTGCAAAATCTTGCTACTTTCTATTGCACAATTGCTGTAATTTATACGGAACATTCCAGATTTACAGAGATACTGGCCTGACACTCATTACCTGTTAGCAAGGCACCAGGCCACAAATAAATCAAGTAGCTGGGTGGCACTCACGGCACAGATACACATTCTCAGATTAACAAATGAGTCTGGGAATGTACACTATGGGGTACATTTACTAAAATGGGATTTCTATTTAAGATGGGATGTTGCCCATAGCAAATAATCAGATTGTACTTCTCACTTATCTAGCACCTTCTAGAAGATAATACCTGGAATCTGATTGGTTGCTATGGGCAACATCCATTTTCAATAGAACTCCCATCTTAGTAAATTTACCCTTATGTGCACCCAGCTGCTTGTATGGGTGGTCTTCTGTTTGCCGGCGGTCGGGCTCCCGGCGCTCAGTATACCGGCGCCGGGAGCCCGACAGCCGGCATACCGACAATTATTTTCCCTCGTGGGGGTCCACGACCCCCATAGAGGGAGAATAAAATAGTGTGGCGCGCGTAGCGCGCCACCGTGCCCGTAGCGTGGCGAGCGCAGCGAGCCCGCAAGGGGCTCATTTGCGCTCGCCAAGCTGTCGGTAAGCCGGCGGTCGGGCTCCCGGCGCCGGGATGCTGGTCGCCGGGAGCCCGACCGCCGGCCAGCCGTAGTGAACCCGCTTGTATATGTGTATGTATGTATGTATATATATATATATATATATATATATATATACATACACACACACACACACTTTGTGACCATTTTACTGTTTACACCTGTAATCTTGCTCGCTAATGAAAATTTCTAGTCAGTCAATTGTGTTAGAATCCACATGTTACCACAAACTGGTTCCGTGAACATGAAAATGAGCTGACTGTACACAGTAGTAGTCTCCACATTCACCAGATCTCCATGCAGTAGGGCACATTTGGCATATGGTTGAGTGGCAGACACTTCTGAAGCAACTGCGTGACGTCAACAAATGGGTCTCCTACCCAGTTATTAGAAATGTATATACACACACTATCATTTTCTTGCCACTAAGTACTGTAGCCCTGTACGTTCAGGCAAGTAGGGAGCAGGGTAAAACACTGTAAGGATATGTTAATAAATATATAGATTTTTTTTCTTTTTAGTGGCCCATTGTACAGGTGTCTGCATTCAGAAAGCATACAGTATGCCTTTAGTGGAGTTTAAGACCAATATAGTTGTTATTGATTTGCATTAAAAAAATAGACGGAGAGAATCTGAAGACCTGCTGCCACAATGACGTTGCTCCACCATTCCAACCTACTTCTGAAATCATTACTCATTAAAAAAAAAAAGTAGTATTTAGGGGGAAGGTGTATTTATCAAGCTTGGAGAGAGATAAAATTCTGAGAGATAAACCAAAGTATATGATCTCTGTCAACACCCCACCCCCCAGTCATTTTTACTAGACTATGATAAATGTCCATTTTTTAAACCAAAATAGGGGTTACATTTCTTTCCAGTTTTGCTAATATTTCTAAAAGCATTAATCATAATTCTTATTCCTATTTGTTTATACCTTCACAAATTGATCCAAATAACATACAGTAGTGGTGGGTCTATGGTGCCTCAGACAGGGCAGTGGCTGTAGCATATTATTTTTGTGAGTGGACTTTATTCTCTGACCTGTAGTACTGACTGATTAGGAGTACACGCATTGCTTCGCAACCCACCTATGTACAGCACACGGTCAGAACAATGGCAAGCTGTTTATCATGCTTCTATCACTATCCAGTTCCCACCTGATTTAAAGGAATCTAAAAATAGTGCCAGCTTCTCATGTTATGGATGAATGAGTGTATTACAACGATTCAGACAACAGAGCTCATCTTGAGCAACTGTACAAAAGCAATTTTGTGTGATGAAGTTCATGAATGGCTCTTTACATTGTGTGCCAGATTTCAGATTGAATGAAAAAGGCACAAGTGAATATATCAGTCTGTGAATCCAGTGACGAGTAACAGCACAACCTGTTCCCAGTTTTTTGTTGTTTTTCTTTTTTTAACTTTCCATCATACGAGATGACGTTGTCTGAATCCACAATAATCAAGTAATTTAAACCAGCTTTATCCAGACAGGTCATGATCACCGTGTCCTGAATGGGGGAAAGGCACATGAATGCCGGAAAGAGAACGTGACGATTATGTATAACATTGTATCTATCCAGGATTTCTATGAAATGAAAACCAAATTTAGGATGAGAGAAATGCATTGTATATAAAATATGGTGTGTTGGGCAAGTTTCTTAAAATAGGCTTATATTATGGTCTTCACTATCATTTTACTAGAAGCTAGTGCAATCATTGAGGTATCATGCTGCGTGAATATTGAATCTGTACTATGTGTATGTCAGGGGTCTTATTCAATTACAGCTCCCAACATTACTAGACCTAAAAGATCCCCAGGAACTAATGACCTTACTGAGGCATGAGGCACTGGCTTCTTTCTGCCAATAGTTCTTAGTGCGTTGGTAATCTGAATACAGGATCAGTCCACAAATAGCCATCTCCACTGTGTGGAGGCCATTTTAACTACATCTCCCAACAAAGCAACATACTGTAAGCTACTTTTGCTCACTAGTCCCCAAATTACAGGAGTTCCTCATCATCTGGTCCCAGGTATTGTAAGAGGAAAGTTTCAGAATGTGGACAGTTGGGAAGAGTTGTGAGTAGTTTAGCATCAGTAATTTTATCTGTTAATTTATAGGAAATCATTAGAAGTATAAATAGAGCTGAGCAGCAGATTAGAAATGACAGATGGGCAGCTTTCATCTTTGCTTGTAGAGGTCATGGTCTAGCTAGTAGAACACCAGTAAGGAGGTCATTGTATTCCTGCAGGAAATGAGGCACTTGCTCTGAGCACTGCAGTATCCTGTCTGTGGCAGGACAAGGTACTATGGAACCCGTAGAGATGTTAGAAAAATACTTAATTACAGTAAGCAAACCACATTCACCATGCACACCATTACTAATTACATAAATTACACAAAGTGCTGGCCCAGTGCATTAAACCCACCAGTGACCATATTACATATAATATGACTGTTGAAGGAGGGGAAACCGCAACACATCACACAGAATGGTAATAGTTAATCTCATTACCTTGCCTTTGTGCTTTCACTGTTACCCCAACTCCTTTGGATTCACCCCCTGGCTTATCACTGGATAACTGCTGGTCAGAGGGATATATAATTGCACAGAATGAACATTGATTTTGCAGCTTTGGAATTGTTTAAATGTTGTACACTATATGTACACAAGTGATTGGACACTGACAGCAAATAGATCAATGAAATTGTATTGACATCAGTACTTTGTAGGTCCACCACGTGCAGCGATTACTACAGACACCCTTCTTGTCAAACAGTCCACAAATTCCTGGACAACAGCAGGTGGTATGTTTTGCATTTCAGCCTTAAGTACAGTAACAAACTAACAATGAAGAAGGTTGAGTCGGTCTAGAATGCACCCAACACTGTAATTTATCCCAGAGGTTCGCAGTGGGGTTAAGATCTGGCCAGTCCATCTGGGTTACTGAATGCTCTGTATACAAGTCCAGCATGACCCTAGAAACATGACATCACGCAGCCTACATTGATCCTCTTTTCAAACTCTGTTAGCTCCTTCTGGCAAGCCAGTTCGTCAGTAAATGATCTAATCAGTGCCCATCTAGCCGTTTTAAACCTTCACGAACACGTGTCTGCTACAGAAGCACACCGTTTCACTTGCTCATGGGAGGGGGTGTCTAATCACTTTTGTCTGCATAGTGTACTGTACTGGGGGTGTTTCTTATCAATTTTGCATTACTCAGGAAGTGCAAATCAGAGATATATATAATAAAGTGTTTACGAGGGCTGCTGTGTAGTCTGATTTAATTTTTTTTTAAATGGGGGGGCATACAATATATCTTGAGAAATGAGCTGGATTCTACGAAACATCGCTGCTGAGCCTTCACTTTGTTTAAGGTAAGTTCTCATCAAGTCCCATTTGAGTGCCTGCTTTTCTTTTTAATATATAGATAGGTGTGTGTGTGTGTGTGTGTGTGTGTGTGTGTGTGTGTGTGTGTGTGTGTGTGTGTGTGTGTGTGTGTCTAAACTAGAAATCATGTAAAATGAGAAAAGAAATGGATAAATAGCAATGAAAAACAATCCCACGTTTATAGTGAAAATATATAAATGACTAAAGTGATAAACTGGAGACAATCTGCTTGCTTCTTGCTTTCATCCCTGGTTCTCCCAAAGCTGTAAGATATTTCACAACATATTAGTGAGCATTGATCGGCCAGATAATTGCAGTGTGTATGTGGACAGCAATCCGGTACTATCGATCGGTCGGACATGCCGGATCACCCAGATTATCCGATTAGATATTTTAAAAGTGTCATGTAGGCTGCATCGGGCAGTGTATGCCTTGCCGCAGCTGACCCGATAGACATTCCCCTGTTCCTTTACATTGGAAGAAATGGGAAAATGGCTCCTCCCCAGGGGACACTGGGAGATCTGTAAAAGAGATCACAGTGTATGCCTACAGATGACGTTGCCTACTGGGTCCAAGCTCCAGAAATTACACTTGCTATGACCTGTGAAGTTGGCAGTCCAAAAAGGATAGATTTGTATTGAAAATGTTGATTGAATATCCTTAATTATAAGAGTTTTAGATGTGCTAAGTGAATTGGTACAAAGTGGGAGGCATGTCTCGGATCCAGTGAAGTTCGTAAAATTACTGCTGTATTTCTGTGATATTCAAAATGGTCCTGTCACAATTTGTTTTGTCTGTGAATCCGGATTGGGACTGGACTGGAGTCCGTATGAGATATGTGAAACCTGGAAGGCCTAATGTATGATCTGCGCATGGGCAGGAACAACTGGAAACAGGAACAACAGGGTACGCAGTATAAGTGTAAGGTGCAGACTGGTTGCTGCAAGATAGGAGACACTGGAGATATAACCAGGATACTGACAGGGAGCTTTGGGACTTGACTGTGACCGGGCTTGAACCAGGTTAGTACAGCAGATGGGCAGGAACCATAGAAACTTTTGTAGTTGATGGGAGAACAGCAAAATGGGACTGGTCTTGAAAGGGATTAGCACTGTAGGTCGATAGAATAGCTGACCCGGATTGGAACTGGGAGCTGGATCAGATGGAACCAGTTAACTAGACCGGGCTGACTGTGCAGCCAAAGGGAATGTTTGCACAGGAGTCAGGATCAAGCTGGAATTGTTAGTGCCATTATTGACAAAACTACACCTTGCTGGAAACAAATTGCACTGGCAATTTGACAGTGTCTGTGTTGTGACAGAAAAGAAGATCAGGTACCCAAGGCGCAAACACACTTGTGCAGCCACTTGAGAATGAAAAGGGCCACTTAACCCCTGATAAATACAATGCACAAAAGAAAATACTCAAGCAAAGAGGCGCTCAGTGCAGTTTCATATGAAATGATACTTAATGTCCATAGATGTCAAGAAAAAGTGGTCTTGATTCAATATGTCTCCTCCTGCAGTGATACAGATGAATCTTCCACTCCACCAATTATCTCATGAAGATATGAAATAAAACATAAATAGAACACATCATAGTGTAGTATGTCCCATAAAATTCGTATCAGGCTGAAGCAAATCCACTAAAAGCAGATGGCGTACCCCACTCACAATCAATGTAAACGATCTCCACATATAAAGGTATCTTTATCTGTACACACATGGATATGGATGAATAATGATGCGTACCATACTTACTAATATCTAAGCATGGATCCTCCCATAACGGTTTCTTTAAAAGCTGATGCCAATTTGGTCACCTTTCTTATCCAAATGAGATCCAGAAAAATAAATCTAAAAATGTACTTTTATTAACTAAAAAAAAAAATAATACATGGGCAGTGTGAATGCACAGTTACAAAACTCAAGAGAGGAGTTGAAACACTGGTATGGCCGTCGGCCGAAAACGGCACCGACCAGCAGAATGTAACACACAAATCCACCCTCAAGAGAAATGTCTGACAAAAAACAACTGCCTGCACCCTTCCAACGCGTTTCTCCCTGTTATTAGGGCTTTTTCAAGGAACAAGAGTACTACTGAATACCAAGTATTTAAGTAAAAATACCGGAAATGTATGTAAATTAGCAATTAGATTGAAGCAGACCGGTTGCTATGGCAACACGTTTCCACGTGTGCCCATAATTCCATGCTTTCCAATTGGACTTCCTGCACACTTAATAGGTGCTCGATCTCCCTTCTCGGGAGACACTTCCGCCCTTAGATGACGTATTTCCTGTCCGCGTCACTGTAGTGACGCGGACGGGCCGGATTGGTCTTCAGCCGCGTCTCCATGGGAACCGGGTTGACGTCCCTCCTAGTTATGACGCCGCGTCACCACGGCAACCAAAACAAACCTCCGCACTAAAGTAATACCGGCGGGCTCCATGGAAACAAGCATTGCTGGTTTCCTTCTGGGATCCCCAAACGATGCATATTTCACTATGGGACTTAGATGATACAATCATTTTATGGTAATTCCAATTGGTTAGCATGCAAAAACTATAGCAGACCGTCTTCATAATAAATATATGAACTAACGGAATAAAATTGAAGCTGCAGTTGTGTGAAATCCAGAAATACATACAACATTTATAAAAACCATCTCAATTCAAATTCATGATTCAACCCATTAGGTACCAAAGTATGTAAGTTAAAAATCCACTTAATTTCACTCCTAGCTAATCTATTATCCCTATTATTATTTCGCCATTGGTCCTTGGTCAATTCAATAACCCAAAAAGACACAATATTGTCAGTAGAGCAATTATGAATCTCTTTAAAATGAAGCGAGAAAGGATGGGTAACCAACCCCTTACGTATGTTCCGTATATGCTCCGCCCAGCGGATTTTTAACATTCTGCTGGTCTTGCCTATATATAGTTTTTTGCAGGAACACTGTATACCATACACAGCATATTTGCTATTGCAGGTAATAAATTGTCGGATTTTATGCTCCTTCCCACTCCATTCCAAGGAGTTAAGTTTTCTAGTTTTTGAGGGGCAGCTCTTGCACATACTGCAATCACCGCACCTGTGAAAACCTTGATTCCTCACAACACCTCCTAAGGGTTTGTCAACATATGCACTAGTGGTAAGTTTTTCTTTCAGGTTAGGTGCCCTTTTATATAAAAATATAGGTTTATCAGATAAGATTGGTGCCAAAACGGGATCCCTCTTGAGAAGATGCCAGTTTTTATTAAACACTTTTTCAATTTGTTTATGATAGCCATTGAATTGGGTAATAAAGGCTATATTCTGATGTGACACCACTTGAGATCTCTTTACTTCAGTGCTGAGAAGACTATCTCTATCCACTTCGGCAATTTTCTCCAAAGATTTTTGTAAACAATGGGGTTTATAACCTTTTTGGATAAATTTCTTTTTCAAAACCTGTGCTTCTTTATTATAATTTTCATTATCTGAACAGTTTCATCTAAGACGAGTAAACTGCCCCTCTGGAATATTTTTCAGCCACTGCGGTAAATGATTACTTTGTGTACTGATATATAAGTGTTTGAATCTGTCGGTTTGATATACACCGTAGATTCAATGGTATTCCCCGCAATATATATTTTGAGGTCCAAAAAATTGACTTCAACGTTACTATGGTTAAAAGTCAAATTAATTCCTAGGGTGTTGGTGTTTAAATAAACACAAAAATTCTGCAAAGTACTGAAATCCCCCTTCCAAATAAAAAGGACGTCGTCTATGTACCGCCACCAGGCCACCAGGTTCGACCCCCAGCCATGTCCATCCCAGACAGAAGTGTCTTCCCATCTCGACATGAACAAATTAGCGTAGCTGGGGGCGAACCTGGTCCCCATGGCGGTACCGGCCTCCTGGTTATAATATACCCATCAAAATTGAAATAATTATTCTGTAAAATGAAAGTAATTCCCTTAATAATAAAATGACGGAGATTATTCTGCATATCAACAGTGACTAAAGTCTGTTTTACCGCCTCTAAGCCATCGGTGTGTTTAATAATAGTATAGAGGGATGTGACATCCCCCGTAACCAGCCACATATCACTTTCCCATTCAACCTCTTTTAATTTATTCAAGACATCTCTCGTATCCTTCAGGTACGAGCGCCCCTTCAAAACCGAAGGCTGAAGCTGGGAATCGATGAAATGAGACAAATTAGCCGTGATGGAATTAGTCCCTGCTACTATGGGACGTCCCGGGGGATGATGTTCATCCTTATGTACCTTTGGTAACAGGTACAGCAGTGGGACAGTGTATTCTTCATTAATCAGAAAATCAGATGTGGTCTTCTCCAAAGTGCCATTCTCGGAATATTCTTTGACTAACTCTCTTAATCCATTTAAGATCCTCACAGAAGGATCTGTTCTCAGCCTCCTATAGGTCACACCATCTTTCAGTTGGCGCATTGCTTCTTTCACATAAAAAGTCCTACTCATTACAACAACCCCACCCCCCCTATCGGCGAGCTTAATGATAATCGACTCGTTTTTATTGAGTCTCTCCAAAGCTGCCCGTTCGTTCTTAGTTAAATTATGTCTATGGGCAGGCAAGTTGCCTTGTAAGACATTAATTTCCTCATTCACTATCTTGTGAAATGTATCCACAAAGCAACCTTTTACATGACTGGGGTTAAAAAGTGAAGGTTTCTTAAAAGGAGTTTCACTCACTATCTGAGTTGATTGATTATCCTTGGCTGCAAAGAACTTCTTTAAAGACAATTTGCGCACAAACTTTTGAATATCAATGTAAAGATTAAAAAAAATAATATCATTAGATGGACAGAATTTCAAACCCTTTTGTAATACCGAGGTCTCATCCTCATCTAGAACGTAATCACTCAAATTAAAAATTTTGGTGATTTGAGTGTCCCCTTCATATGTTTGTGAATGGGTATCATTCACCCTCTTATTTTTGGATTTGCGTTCTCTTTTACGTTTTCCCCCTCTATTCCCACGTCTAGTTTTAATGTATAGTTGTTTATGAGACAAAGGACCTTGGTTCACCAACGGTTTCTCCAATTGTCTCGTCTGTTGCCTAAAAAATCTCTTGAATTTGTTTGTTCCGTTAATACATCATACCTATTCTTTGTCCTTAATGGGGTAAAGTGTATCTCATCCTGACGATGTCGTTTAGGATTATCAAACCCTCTTCTCCATTCATTCTCTGATGGTTGGGTGTCATTATATAATTTACCCCTCTTATTAAAACCATCCTGCCTCTGATGTTGGTATGTGGGCCTCGATGGATTATTTACCCCATAATTGGCACGGTAGTCCCTATTTCTCTGATAATCATTCTTTTCATAAGGGATGAAATTGCGCCTATTTGTTTGAGTCACTCTATCCTTCTTTTTCTTCCATTTTTTTATATTTACTGGTGTGACTAATGGCGCTGATGGTCTGGATAAGGATCGAATATGTTCAGAATTCTGTTTATCCCTAATGTCTGTGTTGTGGTTTATACCCTTGGCTGTGCTGGGATTGGTTGCTGGTGTCAGCTGACTAAAGCTGGTCTCTGATTGGCCAATTCTCAGTTAGGTGCTCAAGACTGTCATGGTGGCGCCCAGGACACAGTGCCGCCATGGATTGCAGTCTAGCAATATTAGGGACCCATTGGCATAGACAGAAATGTGACGGGTGCCCGGAGGATGGCACAGACGTCAGATACAATGGGAAGCCTGTTATGGAACAGAAATCTGGAGCAGGATGAGCAGTGAATAACCCAGTGATGGGAGACCAGGCTGTTTTGTGAAACGTCCCTAGTAACTCCTGAACTTTATGGTGTTGATGTGTATGTTGAGCTACCTTAGGTTACTGCAGCGGGGTACACTGGTATTCCACAGGGAATAACATCGGGGTGTAGAGTTGGATCTTGATCCGAGGCACCAACAGGCTAAAGCTTTGACTGTTCCCAGGATGCACTGCACCGCCTCCTCTATAGCCCCGCCTCCAGGCACTGGAGCTCAGTTTGTTAGTTGGTGCAGGCAGCTAACAGGTGGGGCTGCGCTAAGCAGCCCTGAAAAGAGCTTTTTTAAAGAAGAATGAAGACTTCAAGGGCTGCAGCACAGGCATGTCAGCCTGACATGCTGTGCTGTGGCTCCATCACCTCCCTCAGCGGCACAGCATACTCCCGTGTCCTGGTTGCCGGGTACTTTGCTGCGGAGGCTCTCCAGTTCCCTTAAGGCACACATCACCGCTGCTGCTCTCCATGATCGCGTGGCCGCACTTCAGGCAAGAGGTAAGAGGGTCCCCTAGCTGGAACCCGCTGAAATCGCGGTCCCAGGAGATGGACCACGCCGCTGGCGTGGACACTGTGGCTGTGCAGGGACCCCACTATATCCACCAGTGCAGGGAGCACAGGTTGGATTTACTAAAATCCATTTCACATAGACTCCATAGTACCCGGTGGTGAAGTCCATCAGAGGGGATAAGGCGCTGACCTGTAGCCCCTCCCCCAGCTCCAGGCGCCATCTACAACAGGTGTTCCCACCCTGGAGCTGCATCTCTCTCCCTCACTCCATGTCAGCATTTGGGCGCCATTTCACAGAGTTGCGCTAATCCTGGGACTGCTGGGCACTGTCTCTTCTGTAAAGCTGCCTGTCTCATCAGCGCTGTGCATTTACAGGACACATAAGTATTCTACATGTTATTTAGACAGCGTTGGTTAAGAACAAGTACACTCTATATGAATATTTAGTACAAGTATTCTGCGATACATATCCAGTGTTTACTGTGCATTGTTATATCTGTATACATACATAGCTATATGTAGTATTACTAGTCCAGTGCAGTTTTATTGATTATGGGGCCAATTCAGTAAGGATTATAAAAATTACAAATTTGCAAAACTTGCGACCATTCGCAAAATTGCGAAAGCACACCCAAATGGAAAAACTGCAACACTAATTTAATGTTACAAAAACAAGGTGGGCTTGTGAAATGTGCAAATATTGCGAAGACCTTAAAAAATACGCATTATTTGCGTATAAATTTACAATTTTACGCATTTTTTGCTTACATGTTTCTGATGTTGCAATTTTTGCAAACAACTGTGTTTTAACCTCAAATATTGCACTACCTACTTTCCTGGACAAAAAAATAAAATAAAAAATGGTGTTGCTGTTCTTGAACATATGTTTGTGTGTGTAGCAATATATTAAAAAAAAAAAAATGTAACCAACTCTATGTAGGTATGTTTCGTTAACAAAAAACGTGTTGGTTGCTTAAAAAGCATTAAAAAAAACTGTTAGGAAGCTAAAAGACATTAAGCAGATCCTACAAAACAAAATGCTTGGAAATGTTAATTAACGTTTGCTTTTAAAAAATAGTGTGGTTGTCAAACCTCGATTGTTAGTAAGTGTAAAAACAATTAGGTTACTAACATATATTTTATAAAGAAACGTGTTACAGAGTTTAAAGCTCCCTTACATGTTTAGAAGTTTCAATACAGCTGAATGAAGTGATTTGTGGTCTGAGGTGTGAGCTTCTTCAGCTAGGTGTAATGAAGCAATGATTGCAGTATACATCGAACATTCTACAACTGAGGTCAGCTTGTGCAGATTTTAAGGTAGACCTGTAGTCACTCAGAAACTGCACACCATAAACGTGCGATCAGTTGTAAAAATTGTGTATGCACTGCCTATTGAACATCAGCATATGCCCCTGCTCGTAGTTTTTGGGAGTCCAGCCCTTTTAGTACACCCCCTACATGCCTACTTTTCGTAGTGCATATGCAGTTTTTGCTTTATCTCAGAAGTTGCATTTTTGTTCTCAGTTTTTGTAGTATATGGTGCAGATTTTGCAGTTTTCCGCATTTCTTGCAATTTTTGCTGCTTTGCGATCCTTGCTGAATTAGGCCCTAGATGTAATAATTTCTGCATTGTACCTGTGGCTGTGTGTTCCTGTAGCTGCTGTGTGGTTTCTATTCTGTGTATCACACATATTGCTATTTACTATATTCTGTACCCTGGGGATCTAGGTGCGTCAGGGTCTCATATACCATATAGTGTTCCACAGGAGATACTGTTTAGTATTTTTCACTGTGTGTTTTCAGTCACTTGATACCGCTTAAATCCTCTGTTGTGCTGTGAATTTGCAGTCACATAATACAAAGTTTTTTTTGTCAGCTATTGTGTTTGTCTGGCTATATTGTACTGTTGCGTCCTACGGCTACATTCCCAATAATGTCTGCTACACAGGGTGGGAAATCTGCAGACGCTCCTGCATCATGCAGTGTTGACGTCATGGATTTATCTGAGGAAAAGATTTCTGTTGAGGGTTCAGGTAGTGGGTGTTCTGCCCCCCCCCTAGTCAGTCCGCAGCACCTGTGGTACATTAAGACCCACCTTGGGCTGCATTTTCCAATATGCTGACTACGCTTGTAACAAGGCTTACGCCCCTTGTGGAACCTCCTGTGCCATTACAGCCACACATTGTCCCTGTAGTTAACCCACCATGGGCGGATTCTCTGTCAACCCAGTTACAGCAATTAAATCAGTCCTTGGTTAAACAAAAACCTACCTCTCGCCCTACTGGGACCAAAGGGTCATCTAAGCGGGCCATTTCTTCCTCACAATCTACTAATATTTTGGATGATTCCGATTCGAATGGGGAATATACTGATCCATCAGATGCTGATACTGCTGCTTCTGATGATGATTCTACAAAACAGGTTGATGTCCCTGACCTAGTGGAGGCTATCAAGCTGATTCTTCAGATTGATGATGGCGACGTTGACACTCCTGACACGTCTAAGAAACCTGATCAGTTCAAACGTCAGAAGGTTACTAAATTAGTTTTACTACATTCTGACCATTTAATTGACATATGTAAAGACTCCTGGTCTTCTCCAGGAAAGAAATTTTCCCTGTCTAAAAAGATGCTAGCTCGTTATCCTATTTCGGCAGTGTTAAGTAATAATTGGGAAACCCCGCCACCAGTGGACTCACATGTAGCCCGTCTTGTGGTGTCATCTACTCTGCCCGTCACCACCGTCACCTCTTTGAAGGAACCGATGGATAAACGTGTGGAAGTCTGTTTACACCCTTACAGGTGCTGTACATAGACCCACTATGGCCTCTTGGGCTGCAAAAGGCATTGAAGCATGGGTTCAAGCTATTGAGGAAGAGCTACCTCTTAATTTTTCTGACACTGCCAGACAATATCGCTCATATATTACCACAGTCTCCCATTATATTCAGGAGGCGGCCTCTGATGCAGGCGTTATGGCAGCTAAGGCATCTACTACGTCTATCCTAGCTCGTCGAATTCTGTGGTTATGGTCCTGGTTGGTGGACCTGGACTCTAAGAAGACCCTGGAGGTGCTCCCTTTCAAGGGAGATATACTATTTGGGGAGGATCTGAACAAAATTGTGACCGACTTGGCGTCAGCTAAGACTGCTTTTCTCCCAAGTACTAATCCTTCGGCTCCGAAGGCTGAGTACTACTTTTCGTTCCTTTCGCCCTCCAGGTAAAGCAAAGGGTCAGGCGTACCCGAGACAGTCTCGCACTTCCAAATCCTCTAAGTCGAAACCCAAATGTTGTTGTGTCACCCGTCAGCCTGCTTACAAACCACCAGACAAGCCTGCTGCATGACGGGGCGGGCCTCCCCCTGGGGGACCCCAGGGTGGGAGGCCGACTTCTGCAGTTCACCCAGGTATGGTTACAGACCACTTCAGATGCCTGGGTGCAGGAAGTGGTCTCTCACGGGTACACGATCTCCTTCAGGAGACGTCCCCCTCAACGGTTTTGCTCGACGGTTATCCCTTCGGATCCGTTAAAAGCACAAACTCTACATTTGGTTGTACAATCCCTCCTGGATACTGGAGTGATTGTGCCAGTGCCTCTGTCTCAGAGAGGCTGGGGATACTATTCAACGCTGTTTCTGGTTCAGAAGCCTAATGGATCCTCCTGGCCTATACTCAACCTCAAATCTTTGAACAAATTTGCCAGGGTATCCAAATTCCATGTGGAAACCCTGCGTTCTGTTGTACTGGCTTTGGAACCCAAGGATTATATGGTATACCTGGACATACAGGATGCTTACCTACACATACCTATTGCCATGTCGCATTAGCACTAGCTGCGGTTTGCTATTGGCAACCTACATTATCAAGGAGCCGGGTGCATTCTCTGGAGCTCCAGAGTGTTTTCTTCAACAACAACAAAAAGTGTTTGTTATTTTCAGGCAGTACTGGCTGGCACCAGTCTGCCTGAGTCATGGGACTTAGGTGGGGTACCGAAACCAACCTCTTAAAGGGTTAATGGTTTGTGTCCCCGCTGACAGGACAAAAGCTCCTGAGGTGTTGTTTCACATGCCCCCAGGGTGTGTGCACACACCGGCAGCATGCCGCCACCCCTGACAGATGCTGAAGATGCGGTGTGGTGAGTACAGTCACCGGGATCCCAGTAAGCGGGTCCCCGGTGACAGTGGCGGTATAAGGACGTGGCCCGGTGCCCGCTAAGTGCACCCACACTGACGCTGGTGATGAAAGGGGTTTTAACTCCGTTTTACATGTAAAATAGATAAAGCCAGTATAAATTTTTGTAGAGGGACTGCGCGCCATTATGGGGGCGGGGCTTCCCAGAGAGCGGGACCAGCGGCTTAGAGGCGCCATTTCCAGCAGAGGCTGATCTACAGGCTGCATACAACGAGCTGCTCCTCCACAGGTCCTGCTAAATCACCTTTTACTGGTACCAGGGGAATTTATAGAAAGGGTGGAGCATATAGATAACAAAAGCCAGCAGCCTTATCTAAGGCTCTGGTTTATGCCCGGCAGAGCACTGCTTTGACTGGTGGCATTGTGTGCAGGCCTCATGTTATTTTACTGAACTGTGTTATTTCACTAATTGTGTGTGTGTGTGTGTGTGTGTGTGTGTGTGTGTGTGTGTGTGTGTGTGTGTGTGTATATGTGTGTGTCTCTGCTGTATCAGAATGTTTGGCAAAAAGGCTGTTTTCCCCTTCTCCAGGGGGATCTCTCCTATGTAGTCAGTGCTCTCTCCCTTCTCAGGGTAGCAGTATACACGAGTCAGAGTGGTTGGAGTCATTTAAAGGAATGATATCTAATATTAAAACTGAGTTGGCTCCTGCCAGACAGGAAAGGCAGTTCCTAAAGAAATATGTGGATGTTTTTTAGTCAAAGCTGCTGACCACAGACAGGCTACTTAGCACCCCCCCCCCCCTCCCTCGCCGATGGTCTCACATAAACGCACACTACCACGTGTACTCCAATCTGACTCTGAAAATTAAATGCCAGATTGGTATGAAGGTGAAGTGGACATGGAAGGTGACAATTCTCTGTCTCGGGGTGTGGAGGCCCTAATATTTTCTGTTAGGGAAGTTCTCAACTTCCCAGATAGAGACAGAACCTGATGAAGAGATGTTTTTAATATAAAACCAAAATCTACTGCCACCTTTCCTATCTCCACGGAATTAAACTCACTATTTAAAGAGGCATGGGTCAATCCTGACCAAAAATTTCAAACCCCTAAACGGTTACTGAATTCCTTCCCTTTCCCACCTGAGGATAGGAAGGTGTCGAAGTCGAAAATATTATACCCACATGCATCACGTGCAAACACCACACAGAGTGGATTCGTGCGTGTGCTTGTTCTGCCGTGCGTGCGCATACCCGCTTGTTGCGTACATTGGCTCACAAAGCCCTGCGTACTAGCGCGTGGTATGAGTAAATATGGTAGCATACGCATTTGCATGGAATAGCCACAAAGACATATCTGATATTTAATCCACATAGTACATAATTTACACATAGTCTACACGCACCACACCAGCAAGTTACATTCGCTTCAGAGGTATAGCAACAGAGGGATTCAACTTTACAGGATATGAGGGGCAGAATTAGGTTAGGACATGGTGTTTGGTATCCACATGTACAGTATTTCAAGGGCAATATTCCGATTGCAGTTTGCAGAATGTAGCATGCTCCTGCGCATAGATATGTGCTGGAATACAATATAAATATCACACTGTAATTACTGTACTCCTGATATTCTGCGGGAACCCAGTGGAGGACACCTGCAAGTACACCTGGACCAAGCATCGCCCACCTATTCAAACCGACCTATGACCTCTCATGTACTGTAAATGACCAGCCCTCTGACCTATGAAAGAAGAGCTTACAGTTTCCTTTGTACAATGTTTTGGACAAATGTATAAAAGCCAAGTCTCCTGGCCAGACCCAGTCTAATTCTCTGAAGGTCATCTTGCTAGACTGACTGAGGACCGGATCCGGGTGGCGCAGGTGAACAAACGTATGTATCCATTGGTTGTAGCTTTTCTCTTATATTGTATTTCTGTTGTACCCCCTTTTTAGTAAATATTAGTTGCTGCATTGGACCACAACATAACATATACAATTGGTGTTGCATTCCATTCCTGTTAGGGGTTTAAAGTGTATTCACCCACACGTGTAGCTACATTGTGCTCACAGCGTGTCAGCGTGCTTACGCAATGTGTACGCATTCATAGAGGTTTATCGCACACACTTAGCGGTCGCAGCGGCCCGAACACTTGTGTATTAAGGTATTGCTTTTTCCTGAAAGTTAAACGAACTTAACAGTTGGGGGCTCGCCCGGTTTGCCACATACTTATGGACTTGCAGGCCATAACAGATTTTGGTCTATCAACAAATGGTGGAGACGCGTCTTAAGAAATTTTGTATTGTGTTTAAAACCATCTTGTTTTGTTAGACCACGTCTGTTCTGTATAGTCTTAGAGGTGCTGGTGTAACCCGAGGGACAAACAGAAAAAAAGCTGTTTATTATTTGTGTGCGCGAAAGCGTGCACAAAGCGTACCGATACTTTGCATACATTCTCACATATTGTTGCCAACAACAATTGTGTATTGTGTAAGTGAGCAGTAGTATTTTATTGCTCACATTTATCTTGATACTGTGGTATATTGAGTTGCGAACGCAAGGTGTACACGTGGTACGGTACGTGAGGTAAGCATACGGGAACACACATGTGGCGCAGGGATGCGCATGGTCGCGTGTTTACACAAGGTTGCGTGAAGTAGCGAGCCCAAGTGTAACCACAAAATAGAAATAAATTTAAAGGCGGAGTAAAAGATATAGTTATACAATAGCAAGTAACTATCCGATTTTAAAAGCAGATTATTATAATATTTTGTTTAAATTGTACTACCCCTGGGATAGGCTATTAATCAAAGGGAGTGATATTTTTTCTGTACAGAAAAACACTCTGTATTTGTGTGAGTGAAAGTAGGAGTGGACATATTTAATCCCGGATATCGGGAACCCCCTTGGAAGACGCTGAGTTAGCAGAGGCTCACGGCATGGAAGGGTCGCAACCTCACGTATTAATAAGGTTATTGAAGCACATAGTGTGTGATTTAAAACGTGCAAAGGAGCGTGATAGATTGTGAAGTATTGAAGTTTAAGGTTTTTGTGTTAGGCTCCAGCTGAGGAGCGCAGCTTGTGAATTCGACTCCCGTGATCGTAGGGCATATAGATAACAAGTATCTATAGGTAGTGCGATTGGACCACGCGTCCGTGTGTTATACGTGGCGCAATGTGATACTGTTTGCGTTATTTTGTGCAGTTGTGTCATATGTGCTTTGTAGTGCATACGCAGACGTGATTTGTGTAAACAAAGGGGTTTTCGCTGAGCTTCTCAGGAAATCTCCCTGGTGGGCATTCACTCGAGAGGGTGATCGATAAAATTGTTTCTCATCCTACAAAAAACTCCAGTGGAAAGATACCGAAAAGGAATTTTTTGCTGGCTCTCTCAGGAAAATATTCCAACAGAGCCTCCACTGAAAGAAATTACGGTGCTGAAGGGTCTGGTAGGAGCCTAAGTTTGGGTACATCGTGATCCCACTATTGACAGTGGGTCGTAGTACAGGCCAGCGGAGGCGGGAGCGAGTGAAAGCACTCGGTAAGAACTTTCACCGGTTTTCTTTGTGCATTTGGGGATTGTGTATAAAAAGCCCACAATGCTAGCCAAGTGCACAAGCGAGAGACGTTCCGCAGCTAGGGTTCAGGCTGGAGAGGAAGGGCCAGTGGCGTAACTACTGCCCCCGCAGCCCTCGCGGTGGCTTGGAGGCGCAGGGCTGCGGGGGTGCCACCACTGATTTAGCGCAGATTCCGCATGTCAATCTGCTGTCTCCTCTCCCTCCTTCCCTCCGCTGCTGTGATGGAGGGACACGGAGGGCACAGCGCGCGCCTCTCCTGTGTCCCTCCTGCATCTCCGGCGGGTCTATTAAATGAAGTGCCCGTTCGTGAGCTCTGATTGGCTCACGAACCAGCACTTCATTTAACAGACCCGCCGGAGACGCAGGAGGGACACAGGAGAGGCGCGCGCTGTGCCCTCCGTGTCCCTCCATCACAAAACAGCGGTGGGGGGGAGTTTAATTGGCACTGGGGGACCATATTTGGCACAGGGGGAGGGGGAGCATATTTTGCACTTCGGGGGCATATGTGGCACTGAGGGGGCATATGCTGCACTGGGGGGGTATATGTGTACCTGGCACATGGGGTGGCTATATTTGGCATTGGGGGCATGTGAGTACCTGGCACTGTGGGGGAATATCTGGCACTGGGGGCATATGTGGCACTCAGAGCACAGCCCTAGCAACAAGCACTACCCCCTAGCAACGAGCATGACACCCAGTGCATGAAACCCCTGGCAACGAGCATGACACCCAGTGCATGAAACCCCTGGCAACGAGCATGACACCCTGAGCATGAAAACCCCTGGCACCGTGCATGGAACCAAGAGCATGAAACCCCTGGCAACGAGCAGGTAATTTAAAAGTAATTAGAAGCCTTACTGTAGGACTTAATGTGTAATGGGCATTACAGTGTGTGGCATAATGTATCACGGACATTGCGGTGTGTGTCATAATGTGTCAAAGGCATTACGGTGTGGCCTACTATATCACGGGCATTGGCAAAATGACAAATAATGTAAGGGGCAAGAATCAGGATTATTCTTCTTTTCTGTGGTGGCCAACGTCTGGGCGTGCAGGTTGCAAAGCTGGGGTATAAGGTAGTCTTTTCCTGCAATGCCACGCCCCTTTATGTGAAGCCACGCCCATTTCAAGGAAGCCACACCCCTTTTTTGCACCGTGCACCTTTGGCGCACGCATGTTTATCTCTTTACTAGTGCCAATCATGTGTGTGAAGTATGGTCCACACGCTGAGGCTTTTTGTGATGAGTGGGTACGTATGACTGCTGATGATAAGGCATCATTTCCTAGGGTTGGTAGTTTTAAACCAGAGGTACTGCAGAATGTAAGGAATAGAATATGTCTGATCAAATCTAAGAAACAAAGGATCAGACATAACGACTGTTTAAATATATGGCAACAAGAGGGAGATGTGCAAAGGGAGCTAGCTCTCACAGCAAGTTCCAAACCTGACAGGAATGTGATTGCAAGCGCACCACTACCGCCATATGTCGATGGAGAGAAACCAGCTACAACCAATGGTACATCGGTAAATAATAGCACATGCATAATCATTGTATTAACCTTAATCCCTGCAAGTTGTATCCTGTTTTGAATTCTCCCCAAGGTTGTGAGGAAGACGACGAGCCTAGCATGATATCAGCACTCTCCTTAGCAGCTACCATACAGGACACTCAGGTGGGCACGGCCCAACCAATAAGAGCGGTGACGATGCCCCCCAGAGGAGGGGCAAGTGAGGTCGTATCCACCGGTAAGTATGGGACTGTTCATTATGCAGAGGCAATAGCTCCCCATATTATAGAGACAAACAGAAATGAAGTGGTTGAGTTAAACCCAGTCAGGGTGATTGCAGTCCCCAATGGGAAGACTGATAATCAGGGAGTAACCCCCATCAGGAACATTGCAATGCATTGTCCATGGTCCTGAACAGAACTGAGGTCAATTATGTCAGAATTCCCCGATCCAAGAAAGGAACTGGTCAGATGCCAGAAATTTATTAAAGAATTGGGTAATGCCCATGAGCCCACAAACAAAGATTGGCGGATAGTGTTACGAGCGAGTTTACCCTCTAATATTGACATCGCAAAATTCATAACTGACTGCAAACTAGATGTAGAAGTGCCTCTCACTGATGAGTACACCCAGGAGAATGTAAGGCAAATTAATACACAATTAGGATTGTATTTCCCTACTGTTAAGTGGAACAAAATTTTCTCCATAAGACAGAAAGAGAGTGAAACGACATCCAAGTATTTCCATAGAGCTCTACAGGAAATGGCTAGATACACTGGGATAGAGGATATAAAAGAAAATGCCAGCCACAGGGAGGTAGCAGTCTCTGTACTAATGGATGGACTAAAGGAGGCATTGAGGACCAGAGTGCAAACCTCTCTGCCAAATTGGAGAGGTATCACGGTAGCTTCACTGAGAGAGTCTGCAATAGAACACGACCGAAATATCATTAAACACAGGGAGTCGCAAGGGGATAGGTTGATGCTGGTAAGTATACAGGCGCTGGAAGGGATGTCCAACCAACCTAAACCCCAGACCCCTGATGATTGGAAAAGGTCAATATGTTTTATTTGCAGGAAAGAAGGGCACTTGGCCAGGGATTGTAGGAGTAATGGGGCACATACTAAATATAGACCCCCTAGACCTGAATACGAGCCACGATACCAAACACATAGACGGGATCAGAGATCACATGGGAGAGATTATGAGCCACATAGAGGGGAAACAAGGAGGTACCCACCGAGGAGGGACTGGCAGACCCCCGAAAGCCCACAGCTATCCCCCACACATATTGTAGCTGCCAATGCTCTACGGGGGGTCCAAAAACACAATAGAGGTCAGGTCATACCTGTAGTCTGCAGCTGGTGAAATTGATTGCGGGCCTTGGAAGTAAACCTGAGGTCATGGTCACTGTAGCTGGCATACCACAACCTTTTCTTGTAGATACAGGGGTGGCCAGATCAGTGCTAAACTCCACCACAGGTGTAATGACCACGGGTAATTTTGGCAATGGGAGTAACGGGAAAGGTGCAGCAGTACCCTTTGAGCAGACCTGCAGAGATTATGATAGGGCCTTTGCATACCAAACATTCTTTCCTGTTGGCTGCATTGGCTCCAACTAATCTACTCAGCAGAGATTTGTTGTGTAAAATGCGGTGTGTCATATACTGTACCGCTGAGGGTGTGTTCTTAGATATCCCTGAGAACCATGCACAGGAAGTACAAGATATATTAGACACCCCTCAAAGACTAATGTTACACTCCACTGTTATAGACACATGTCCATCGCAGGTAGGGGAAATGATCTCACAAATACTGGGTTTCCTTTGGACCAAAGATTGACAGGACACTGGATTGATGATGAATGTAGCCCCAGTAGTAGTACAATAAAAGGTGGCAGTATAGCTCCAAAAATCCCCCAGTACCCTCTGAAACCAGAGGTGGAATTAGGAGTATACCCTGTCATAGAACGGCTGCTACAGCAGGGCATCCTAGTCAGGACGTCCAGCACAGCAAACAGTCCCATCTTCCCTGTGAAAAAGAGTGGGGGAGGGGTTACAGGCTAGTGCAGGATCTAAGGGGGATAAACAAGATAGTTGAGAGTCAATTCCCCGTAGTGCCCAATCCAGCGGGCATCCTTATGCAGATTCCCTCCATCTCTAAGTTCTTCGCTGTCATTGATCTCTGTTCTTCTGTCTTTTCGGTCCCTCATCACCCTGACAGCCAGTACCTCTTCGCTTTCACCTACAGGGGAGTACAGAACAGCTGGACCTGTCTCCCCCAAGGTTTCATTAACAGCCCATGTATTTTCTCCCAGGCCTTACATGACTGTTTGCAATCCTTTCAACCTGAGAATGGGTTGGTGCTGATACAATATGTTGATGACTTGTGCTCTGACTCATTCGAGTCATCCCTGGCAGACACTAAACAGCTTCTGTTTCATCTCTCCCAGACAGGACACAAGGTTTCAAAGGATAAGTTGCAGTTGTGCTCGACTAAGGTTAAATACTTGGGACACTGCCTGACGCAAGGACTCCTGACCACAGACAGTATACAGGCCATCCGCAACATGAGGCACTCTACTATATATCCCGCACCGGACTGAATAATTTAATTACAGTAATGATGAAATACTAAAAAGAAACCAGCTACTTGTACCTTTCTCTTTAAATTTCAAGATTTTGAGTGCTGGAGGTGCTCCTGCAATCAATATAAACAAAGCATAAAGTAATATGTTTGTTGCAAAGAGGCAACAAAGAGAATGGATTGCTTTTTGGAGCACTCTTTTTTAACAATTTTTAATATGCAAATCAGTGTGATATGATTATAAAAGTTAAAACGTAACCTTTAATCATTACTCCTAAAATATAAAGGGGTATTAGTAAGTAACATATATTACCTATACAGGTATCAATCCATAGGTACATAAATCTACATCCCCTTATAGACAAAGAAATTTTTATTATTATTATAGAAAAATATAAAAAGATAGATATCTTATATTCGATCAATAATTCATCTGTGGTGTAATATTTCTTTTATAAAAAACGCATTAAATTTGTGAATCTCAGTTCATAATTGGATCACAGCCAGAAAAAGAATCTAGTTGAATATAAATTTGATCTAATTAATATCCAAAACCAGCCAGTATGGCTCTATTCAAATCCATGTCTATTTATTACCAATCCAATTTGGCCAGGTTTCCAACCTTCTGTACTTATGACGCTCTCAAAACTGCAATAGCCGTGTGTTATAACTATACAACAAAAGGACAATTAGAAGTGCATTAATCACGTAGATAGTTCAAGGGTCACTAAGAGGTAAAGTGTTTGATACTTCGTATATTACAGACACGAGTTTGTGACATAAATTTCAAACTATAGGCATTGATTAAGCGATACTTATTGAAATTATATCCAATACCCGGTATTATCCATCTATAATTCCTAGCGTTCACCTGTTCCCTGCTGGCGAATCTGGATCCTGCAATGCCAATGGTATCAGGATCCACCTAACACCGGACACAGGGTAGCAAAGTAACGCTGAATCTATTTTTTCTATCAATCTGGCAATAACCCTTACTCTCACTCATTATCCGCTCTATGAAGATAATGGGCAGCAGATGAGGAAGACGGCATCTTGGATTGTACTTTTCTTTGTCTAATAGTGATTACACTCTATTCCTTCATATGGTATATTTGATCATGAATGTCTAGAATTAAAATAACAGTTTGTTACATAAGGGATACATAAAAACCATAACTAATAGTGTTTGTATCCGGGATTGCAATTACACATAGGGAATTTCCAATGTTGATATGAGAAATATAATCCAGGGCCTCTTGAAATGAAACACAGCTATCATAACACACTGGCTCAATAAAAACTGCAGGGAGAACGACATGAGATAAATAAGCAACATAATTGACACTTGTATCTAGGAACCTGGTAGATTAAGATATACACCAGAATTGTATCACACTCTTTTCACATAGGCTCTGAGTCATAAATACAGAAGGTTGGAAACCTGGCCAAATTGGATTGGTAATAAATAGACATGGATTTGAATAGAGCCATACTGGCTGGTTTTGGATATTAATTAGATCAAATTTATATTCAACTAGATTCTTTTTCTTGCTGTGATCCAATTATGAACTGAGATTCACAAATTTAATGCGTTTTTTATAAAAGAAATATTACACCACAGACGAATTATTGATCGAATATAAGATATCTATCTTTTTATATTTTTCTATAATAATAATAAAAATTTCTTTGTCTATAAGGAGATGTAGATTTATGTACCTATGGATTGATACCTGTATAGGTAATATATGTTACTTACTAATACCCCTTTATATTTTAGGAGTAATGATTAAAGGTTACGTTTTAACTCTTATAATCATATCACACTGATTTGCATATTAAAAATTGTTAAAAAAGAGTGCTCCAAAAAGCAATCCATTCTCTTTGTTGCCTCTTTGCAACAAACATATTACCATCCGCAACATGACTCTGCCGCAAACTCAGCAACAAATCCGCACTTTTCTAGGAATGTGTGGATACTGTCGGAATTGGATTCTGGGGTTCTCTATTCTAGCACTACTACTGCAAGAAATGGTCTCTTTGAACAAACCAGAATGGGTCTCTCAAACAGAAGAGTCCGAACTGGTGTTTGAGAGACTAAAAGAGTGTTTGTCACAAGCACCTGCATTGGGGATGCCAGATCACGAGAAACCCTTTGAGTTGTACGGTACCGAACGTGCTGAGTGTGCGGCAGGGGTCTTAACCCAGAAACATGGTGAATCCAGCAGACCGGTAGCCTACTACAGTGCACAGTTGGACACTGTAGCACGGTCTCTCCCCACTTGCCTACTAAGTGTTGCAGCCATAGCTTTGTTGGTAAGTAAAAGCGAAGACATAGTGTTAGTACATGACCTGACCATCCATACACCACATGCAGTATTAGCCTTGCTAAACTCTGCCCAAACCAGACATGTCTCATCCATTCAGTTTACAAAGTGGGAACTGTCACTGATGGCCCCTGTAAACATCACCATAAAGAGGTGCAGCACACTAAATCCTGCAACTTATTTGCCGAGTGTGCCTTGTCATGCACAAAGGGTGGAGGATGAGAATGATGGTGAAGGAGGATTTAGTGCAGACACTGATACGCATGATTGTATGAAATACCTGAACCAGACCTTCATTGCAAGACCTGACATCAGTGATAACCCACTGGAAGGCGTAGACTTTACCTTTTACACTGACGGTAGTTACCACAGACAGACGGACTCGGGAGACCTGTGCACCAGATACGCAGTTGTAGATGACTAAGGTATCATAGAAGCTGAAACTCTTGGTCCACCTCACTCAGCACAAGTCGCTGAACTGGTAGCACTGACCAGAGCATGTGAGTTGGCAAAGGGTAAGTCAGCTAATATATACACGGACTCTAGGTACGCCTTCGGAGTGGTACATGATTTCGGGGGCCCTGTGGTGCCTCAGAAATTTCATGACTGCAGCTGGCACACCTGTAGCGCATGCGTCATACATCAAGAGGCTTCTGACAGCCATACAGGAACCGGACAGAGTGGCTGTTATCAAGTGTAAAGAACACACTTACAACCAAGACCCAATTTCACTTGGTAACAGCCAGGCGGACGAAGCTGCAAAATCAGCAGCAAGCACCATCATACAAACTAACACCACACAACTGATTACATTCAACACGGTAAACATGCAACAATGAATTGAAATGCAAAATTTGTGTTCCCTACAGGAGAAGGCAGTCTGGAAGGCAAAGGGATATGGTCAGAAGTCCTCAGGACTCTGGAGAGATGGACAAGGTAAGCCAGTGGCCCACAGGGCATATCTCCCAATCCTAGCTGAGGCGGCACACAGTCTGACTCATCTTGGCAAGTAAGGTATGTGCAAATTGGTAAAATCTTACTGGAGTGCACCAGGGTTCTCTTTTCAGGTGAGTAAGAAAGCAATGACATGTCTTACTTGCTTGAGGAAGAACATTGGAAAGACAATACCAACGGAGCCATCCCATATCCCTCCTACAGACGGACCTTTCCAGGTAATACAAATCGACTTCATACAGTTACCACCCTGTAGAAATTTAAAGTATGTTTTAGTTTGTACCGATGTCTTTTCAAACTGGGTAGAAGCATTCTCGCTGCCACAAATACTGCCATATTAACAGCAAAGAAAATCGTGCAGGAATTTGTGTGTAGATATGGTATCCCTAGAATGATTGAAAGTGATAGGGGTACCCATTTTACAGGTGAAGTCTTTCAGGTCATGTGCAAACTGATGGGTATTAATAGTAAGCTACATACTCCATACCGGCCACGGGCCAGTGCGAAGGTGGAGAGAATGAATAGCACTATTAAGAACAAGCTGAGCAAAGTGATGGCTGAAACTGGACTGTTGTGGCCAGAAGTGAAACAAAGGAAATAAATATATTACCCACTGGAAATACCACAGCAGCTGGAAGGGGTTTGTCAGACCCTGCTAAAAAATAAACAATATGCAATGGGGTACCAGCGCTAGGAGTTGTATCGCCAATTATTCAATAAATCAATTACCACTGGATCAGTTATAAATTTTAATAAACATAATTATCACATGAATAAAAACGTGAAGATAAAGGTATTTAGGAGTTAACCATACAATTAAAATATAGAATACAATGAGATAAAATCAAAAATAAGAATTGGCTCTGAGGTGATATTGATTCAAATTGCTGGAAAGAACCCAACCATTATTTTAGTGATCTCGGACTTAGTAAAGTGCAGATTTCCTCCTCCTTAGAATTATTTGTGCAGTCAGCTGGTAATACCCTTAATAGTACCTCTCACACAGTTCCATATAAAGATGGTGATGGTGATGATAGCCCATTTATATACCATGAGTTGTTTTTCCAATTTCAATGATCGAAACTCTAGAAGACAGTCCTATGTTACCAATTGGGAATGCTCTAGAACTGATAGACTTGAATCGGACATACCAGACCTAAACAAAGATTTCTATAAATTAGAAGATCTATTGAAAAATTAATCAAAGAATTGGCTGGATAGCACCAACTTGCAGCAATACATTGAAAAACGTATGATACCCAGAGGCCTTAGAATTTTCAAGGCCTCTATTTTCAATGGAAATACAGAATTTCAAAAAGAATGGGACGGATTATTAGATGCATGTTCTCTGTCTCTTATGCAGCTGGTTGTCCGCTTCAGGTCGTATAAAGTTCTATGTATAAAAAAAGAAATAGAAGCTTTGAAAAAAGATATGGATAAATATGCAACTACGAATGAATTTAAGGATAGAGATAAGCTAGTAAACGATAGAGTAATTAAATTTGAAAAGAATTAATTGGAACTGAAACAAAAGAAATTCAAAAGAGATCTTTTTGATTATAAAAATGATCAAGTAAGATCCTTTAGAGATAACTATAGGAAGAGACAAAATATGGAGGGTACTTATATGTCTAGAAGTCAGTCAAGGAAAAGATTTGTACAGGATGAAAATAAAGAGCCCAACTATATACATAAGAATAGATATGAGGTCCTTAGGGAACAGAACACCACACCCCGACGATCACTTAAAATAGACATGGGGGCTAGGAGAAAAACCTATAATAGAGAGACACAGGAAGATCACACTAAAGGAGAACGAGATCATCAACTGGTGAAATCAGACAGGTCTGATTTTTTAGAGGGGCGCCCGCGACAGAACAGTTGGGACCAATCATACAAAAATCAGGAAAACCCCCAAAACCACAACAAAAGGTCAAGAGAGTACAATGGAGAAGAGTTAGAGGATGTAGATCGGGAAGGAAAAAAATCGAAGGAGATACTAGATAAAACCAAAACTGATCCCACTAATATATTTAATCTTTCCTCCAAACAATTGAATAGTGCAGAATTGTCTCTCCTTGCTAAGGGGTTAAAATTCTCCCCCTCATGTACACCTAATATATTCGACCTATATGTCGATCTAAATAGATATGTACGTACAATGTGTAGAAAGCGTTATTTTGCTCATAAAGCTTTACAACAAAATAATGATGTATCCATTCCAATACTATTAGATAGCTCTGATGAATTAGCATTAGCAACACTTGAAGAACTTATGGATGACAATGGGGTAGATCCGGTCAGTCCAAAGAAAATTTATGACATTAAAAATATTGAATTATTCAAGAAAAAGTCTGAATTCTATCCAACTACATCAAAAAGTAATAACATAGAATCTTTTTATAAAATTACCCTTGAGGACTTTAAAGAACTATGTCATACCCAACAGGTCAATCAAAATAGAAGGAAACAATCGAATCTATCTAGAAAAGAAAGACAAGCATTAAGATCACTAACACAAGATACATCATTGGTAATAAAAGAAGCAGACAAGGGGGGGGGAAATAGTAATTCTTAATAAGAAAGACTATATCACAGAGTCATTAAGACAATTGGATGACAAAAAATACTATGATAAGTTGCCTGGAGATCCTACAAAAGCTTTTATCATAGAATTAAAATCTCTGCTTGACAAGGCTCACTTGGCGGGGGTCATATCCAAGGATGTGTATCAATTTCTATTTGTTCCTCACCCCACCACTCCCACGTTTTATTATTTACCCAAAATCCACAAATCCCTCACCACACCTCCCGGTCGCCCCATAATTTCTGGAATCAATTCCCTCACCTCAAATTTATCATTTTATGTCGATTCTTTTTTACAATCTCGGGTGTCCTCACTGAGGTCACATATACGAGACACCACACATTTTCTTACCCAAATTATGAATATCAAATGGAAGGCTTCTTATGCTTTTTTAACACTGGATGTCTCGTCTTTATATACACATATTCCACACAACAAAGGTTGTGAAGTTATTTTGGAAAGATTAATGAAAGATGGAGACCTCAGTGAGGAACAAAATAGGTTTATTTTGGATTCCATTCTATTCATTTTATCACACAATTATTTTCTATTTCTCAACACTTTCTTTTTACAGGTGATGGGAACGGCCATGGGGACCAGATTCGCGCCCAGCTATGCTAACCTGTACATGGGACACTTTGAGGAGTCCCATCTTTGGGGGAGCCCCTGGGCGCGAAATCTGGTCTTCTATGGCCGGTATATTGACGACCTTTTCATTATTTGGGATGGGGACTATATCACTGCCACTTCCTTTATTTCATCTCTTAATCACAACACATATAATTTAACTTTCACTTCACAGTTTCACCCATCTAAGATCACATTCTTGGATGTGGCCCTCGAAATAGATGATAATAATGAGATCATTACCTCTAATCATGTGAAAAAAACTAACACTAATTCATATTTGCATTTTGATAGTTCACATTTTAAGCCATGGAAGCAAAACATACCTAAAAGTCAATTAATGCGAATACGTCGAAACTGTACAAAACTAGATACTTTTGACCATCAGGCAGATATACTCATTGAATCCTTTAGGAAATGTGGATACCCAGAGGACTTATTACAAAATGCATTGAGAGGTCCGTGTTCTAGACAGGAACACTCTCTTGGTGGATAATAAAAATAAGACATATAATGTGGGTGAAAAAATAAAATCAGAGTATAATGGTTTATCATTTATTTGTAAATACAATTCATGTGCAGGAGAAATTAAAAATATTATAAAAAGAAATTATAAAATACTAAGACATGATAATGTATTGGGGTCTATACTTCCACCTACCCCTAGGGTTGTATACAAGAAAAACAAATCCTTGAAATCGATGTTAGCCCCCAGCCATCTGCGAGATATAAAAGAGAAAACAAATGAGACCAAAGGACCAAATTGGCTGACCTCGATAGAAAGGCCACCTGGTTTTTTTCAATGTGGTCACAGTAAATGTACCACATGTAAATTTATTGAAAGAAGAACCACAAAAATAGAGATACCTCATAAAAAAGAGATACATATGATAAAAACTTTTATTAACTGCAACTCAGCATATGTAATTTATTTATTACTATGCAGTTGCAATCTTCCCTATATAGGACGAACGACTCGACCACTTAAAATACGCTTTTTAGAGCATAGAAGAAATATACTTAAGAAATATATGAAACATAGTGTATCACGACATTTTTGTGAAAAACATGGGGGCAATCCTGATACTCTAAGGCTTATAGCCTTAGAATTAGTACAACCTACTATAAGAGGGGGGGACAGGTACATCAATCTCTGTAAAAGAGAAGTTTTTTGGATGTTACAATTTAACTCCTTACACCCGGATGGGTTAAATGAGAACATGGAGATTAACTCCATTATATGAAAACTGTAATCTACCATAAGTACAATTTATGCATATATATGTACATATATTAGTAGTGTGTAAGGTGAAAAAAACTCCCCTCCTTGTACAATCTGTATGTATTAATTCATCTATCCAACTATGGGGTTTCTAATGGATTTATTTAATATATCACTGAACCTATATAATTTTTTTTTTTTTAATTAATTTTTTGCTTAATTTCGTGTTCTCTACCAATCATGTTCAATCAAATAACGAATAATTCACTGTATAGATAATGCTGTTACCCTTTATAACAATAGGTTCTCATAACACGTGAATATTACCCTCTGTATTATTATACTATCATACTATTATATTTTACTTAGCGAATCTACAGAATAAACAATGAAATGATCTCCGATGCAATGCTTATACCAGGATAAATGATTCTCATTCAGAATGTATTCTAGTAACAGACAATCAAAAGAGCCGCTCGATGGGCCCGATCACGTGTCCACTCTGGGACACGTGACGGAGTCCCACAATGCATTGGGTGCGTTCCAACCGTGCGTCCCACGGACGACTTCCGGCAACGGTGTCCGTGGGTTGTGGCAACGCACGGTGGAGCGCAACACAGGTGCACTCACCCTTCACACAGGTGGGTGTCCTAATGCAGAGTGGGAACCATAGGACCTATCAGTGGGCCTAACACACCTGACTCTATAATGAGAAGTACTGGTGAATGTAAGATAAGGTCATATGACCGCTATGTTTATGTCTGTTCAAATGATTATTTTCTTTCATAATCATGTATAATTAAACTTATGATGATGATTTTAGGACTGTCTTCTTAAACATAGATAATGATTTTTATTTTTAACTCTGGATCAGTTAATTAGATTAGAATTAACACAGCTGCAATGTGAAGCACCTATTAGTGAGGTATAAAAATGGCTCAGAATGAATCTGAGGTTTACTTCTGAAGAAGCTGAGCGACCTGGCTCAGGGAAACGCGTTAAGGCACTGCTGTGGAATCCCAACCTTTGTCCAGTTTGATCCAGATAAGGACTCCTTTGCACACTTGGATTTCCAAGGAATTTACCTGCAAACCACTCCTTTTCAGCACAACCAGCAAGATTATGGAAACCCCTTGAATATCTGCACAGACGAGCAATCATCACCATCTTTATATGGAACTGTGTGAGAGGTACTATTAAGGGTATTACCAGCTGACTGCACAAATAATTCTAAGGAGGAGGAAATCTGCACTTTACTAAGTCCGGGATCACTAAAATAATGGTTGGGTTCTTTCCAGCAATTTGAATCAATATCACCTCAGAGCCAATTCTTATTTTTGATTTTATCTCATTGTATTCTATATTTTAATTGTATGGTTAACTCCTAAATACCTTTATCTTCACGTTTTTATTCATGTGATAATTATGTTTATTAAAATTTATAACTGATCCAGTGGTAATTGATTTATTGAATAATTGGCGATACAACTCCTAGCGCTGGTACCCCATTGCATGTTGTGGCCAGAAGCACTGCCACTAGTGTTGTACAGCATCAGAATCAATGATAGACCCCCATGATGATTTGAAGTGCAATAATGAAATGACTGTACAATATTTGGTTAGGATGAGCCAGCAACTGAGAAACCAGCAAAGGAATCTGAAACTGGCGATTCCTGACCTACCAAACAGTAATTGTCATGATATTGAACCTGGGGATTATGTGATGATTCGAAATTTTCTACGCTCAGGTTGCCTCATTGACAGGTGGGAAGGACCGTATCAAGTTTGGTTGACCAGCACGTGTCAGGAATCGGCGGTCTTCTGCGTCTCACTTATCAGCGCGCTGGTGTGCAGGCCTCCGGAGGTCATGGCCCCAGTTGCGGCTGCATGGGTGCAGTGACCGCGAGCGTCATCTTCCGCATTGCTGAGTATCCCTGAGTCTGGTCCTGCGTGGGTTTTGCTGCGTGCCGGTGTCCGGCCTGTGTGGACGTTGCCATGACACCTGCACTCAGCTGATCCTGGTGTTCAATCCAGCGCTGTATCTCCGCCTGCAGCTCTGTGTACAATCACTGCTGAGCAAGGGGTTTAACTTCACTCACATTGCCTCGGACAACGAGTCACATATCGTGTGCTTAAGTTCTCCTGGTTCCTGTGTTCCTGTTTCCAGCGTTCCCCGTGGTTATTTCCATTGTTCCAGTTTTCACCTTCACAGCTCTTCTGTTACTCCGGACTTCAATCACATCCAGCCACAATCCACCAGCAGCAGAGACTCTCCTCAGGTGTTCGTATTACCATCTTACCTGTGCACTTGCTATCAGTATTCCATCTGTGCATTCTAGCAGTATAACAACTAATTGCTTAGAGACTGTCTCCTGCTTGAGCCTAGTAAGGCTACCTGGACATGTGCTTAATAGAGACTGTGTGTTTCTTATGCATATTGGAGTTATGCTTTCCAAGTTACTTTATCTTATGTTAAACCGAGACTGTGTGCTATCAAGTATTACTGGACTTTAGTTAATATCATCTGCCTTCAGTATTTGTTGTTTCATATTTCCTTTGCAAGAGACCTCAGTTATTCAAATTCCGTTATCAATCTTTGTCATTCCATTACCGGTTTTCTGTTCACTCTGTGTTATCCCATCTGCTCAGTTATAATAAAACATCAGCGCCTATGCGCAGGACTTTTATATTGCCTCCACGTTTTATCCATCATACCAACACTGACCCATTAGCGCCCCCGCCGGGGACAGACAATCCTGGAGTCCTGACAGTTTGTCCGAGGCACATGGACCCGGACGCTGGTCAGAGTGTGGGGTCAGGGACACTCCAAGACCTAGTGTCACGACTGGATGGTCAAGAGGCTGCGCAGCAGCAGATTATTCAATTTCTGCAAGGAATGTCTTCACGTTTAGATACTCTGCAACAATCACTTCCAATTTCAGTTTCCCCAGTGTCCTCTTCAGTTCCAGTTCCTGTTCCTAGCTCCTCAGTTTCCAGCTTTCCAGTTGCTTCTTTTTCAATGTCTCACATCCATCTTCCTACACCAAGTAAATTTGATGGTAATGCTAAGATGTGTCGTAGATTTCTAAATCAATGCGAGGTTCAGTTTGAATTGCAGCCACAGAACTTTCCAACACCCAGATCAAAGGTTGCTTATATTGTTTCTCTTCTAGCTGGCTCTGCTCTGAACTGGGTCTCTCCGCTGTGGGAGCGAGCAGATGCATTATTGAACAACTATACTGAATTTGTTGCCGCATTCCGACGCATCTTTGACGAACCTGGGCGTACCACCTCTGCTTCTTCAGACCTCCTTCAGATCCGCCAGGGAACACCTACTGTGGGTAAGTACGTTATCCAGTTCCAGACATTGGCATCAGAGGTGAAGTGGAACAACCAGGCATTGGTTGCCGCCTTCTGGCATGGTCTGTCTGACTGCATAAAGGATGAGTTGGTTACTCGAGATTTACCAGAGCAACTGGAAGCTCTAATTTCCCTATGTGTCAAGTTGGATCTACGTTTACGCGAGCGAGCCTGTGAACGCTCTCGAGGTGATTTTCGCAAGCACCGAGCTATGCCTCCTGTACAGTCTCTACCTATTACTGCTGATGAACCCATGCAGGTAAACAAATTTCGTTTAACACCTGAGGAGCGGTCCAGAAGATTAAAGGAAAGACTGTCTCTATTGTGCTGCTGCTGGTCATCTGATTGGTTCCTGCCCTGCTCGGCCGGGAAACGACAGGTCCTAACTTGTAGAGGAGGAGTCAAGTTAGGGACCTTGAATAAAGCTCCTTCATTGCAAGATCTGATATTACCTGTCACCTTGGAAAGGCCAGAGGGACTCCAGTCTTTGTCTGCCTTAGTGGATTGTGGTGCTGCTGGGAATTTTATCACGCAAGCTGCAGTGGATAGACTTCATCTATCAGTGTCTAAGCTGTGTCGTCCAGTGTATCTCACGGCCATGGACGGAAGCCGTATTCCTGAGGGTTCCATCTCTCAGCAAACCAAGCCGGTAGTTCTGGGAATAGGCTTCCTGCATTCCGAGCTCATTGAGTTCCTGGTTATACCTAAAGCGAGCTATGAGATTGTTCTGGGTATGCCTTGGCTCCAACTGCACAATCCACAATTCGACTGGTCTACATTACAGTTAACATCATGGAGTTCCTCCTGTCATCAGTCTTGTCTTGCTCAAATATTTCCAATAAAGTCTTCAAGTGTAAAGTCCCAGTCCAGACTTCCGGAGGCCTATCAGGAATTCACTGATGTCTTTAGTGAGAAAGCAGCAGATGTCTTGCCTCCCCATCGAGAGTGGTATTGTCCCATCGATCTGGTTCCAGGGAGCAAGCCGCCTAGAGGGCGTACATACCCTCTTTTAGTTCCAGAGACTCAAGCAATGAGTGAATACATACAGGAAAATTTAAAGAAAGAATTCATCCATCCATCTTCTTCCCCAGCTGGTGCTGGATTCTTCTTCGTCAAGAAGAAAGATGGAGGACTTCGCCCCTGTATCAATTTCCGGGGTTTACATGACATCACGATCAAAAATAGCTACCCGTTACCTCTCATCACAGAGTTGTTTGACAGAGTTAGAGGGGCTTCCATCTTCACGAAACTAGATCTTCGCGGGGCTTACAATCTTATTAGGATTCGAAGTGGTGATGAGTGGAAAACCGCCTTCAATACTCGTGACGGTCACTATGAATATCTAGTGATGCCCTTTGGTTTAAGTAATGCCCCGGCCGTGTTTCAAAACTTTGTCAACGAAGTGTTTAGAGATCTCCTGTATAAATGTGTGGTAGTTTACCTCGATGACATCTTGATATTCTCCCATGATTTAGTTTCTCATCGCCAACAGGTGAAGGAGGTTCTTCACCGTCTTCGACAGAATCATCTGTATGGCAAGCTGTCTAAATGCACATTTGAAGCTTCTTCAGTATCTTTCTTAGGATACATCATTTTCGGAACAGACCTTCAAATGGATCCAGCTAAACTGGAAGCTATAGAAAGCTGGGCTCTTCCAACAACACTCAAGTCAGTTCAACGCTTCATTGGCTTCGCTAATTACTACAGAAAGTTTATTAAAGGCTTTTCCACGTTAATAGCTCCAATTACCTGCCTTACCCGGAAAGGGGGAAATCCTTCTCAATGGTCTGACGAAGCACTGTCTGCTTTTCATAAAATAAAACAAGCTTTTATTTCAGCTCCTGTGTTACAACAGCCGGATGTCAGTAAGGCCTTCATCTTGGAAGTTGATGCCTCAACGGTTGGCGTGGGCGCAGTCCTGTCCCAGATTGGCATTGATGGTAAGACTCACCCCTGTGGGGTTTTTTCTCGTAGGTTCTCGCCCACAGAAATGAACTATACCATCGGCGACCAGGAGTTGTTGGCAATTAAATTGCCCCTTGAAGAATGGAGGTATCTGCTGGAAGGTACGAGATTCCCCATTACCATCTACACGGATCACAAGAACCTTCTCTACTTAAAAGCCGCGCAGTGCCTGAATCCTCGGCAAGCAAGGTGGGCCCTATTATTTTCTCGTTTTGATTTTAAGTTAATGTTTAGACCTGGCTCACAAAAGTAAAAGCAGATGCTTTTGTCTCGCTCTATGAGCTCAAACGAGGAATCCTCAGAATAGGCTGCTCGACCAGTATTAAATCCGGTGGTTTTCGCAGCTACAGGGATGTCGCAAGTCCCGTCTCCAGGCAAGATGTTTGTCTCTCCAGAGCTTCGACCAAACCTTCTGTCCTGGGCTCATACGTCCAAATTTACTGGTCACCCTGGAGTTCTAAAGACTTTTAAGTTTCTGTCTCAAACGTATTGGTGGCCTCGTATGAAGGTAGATATTCAAGAATTCATAGCTTCATGTCCCAAATGTGCTCAGCATAAAATTTCTCGCTAGGCTCCCGTAGGCCAATTGATACCCAATTCCATTCCCAGGCGCCCCTGGTGCCATTTGTCGATGGATTTTATTTCTGATCTCCCTCCATCCAAAGGGTATGACACCGTCTGGGTAGTAGTCGATAGGTTTTCAGAAATGGCGCACTTCATTCCACTCATGGGGTTACCATCTGCTCCAAAATTGGCACAGTTGTTTCTTCACGAAATATTCAGATTACATGGACTTCCAACAGAAATCATATCTGTACAATTTGTGGCCAAGTTTTGGAGGGCTCTGTGTTCAGCACTGCAGTTAAAACTGAAATTCTCTACGGCCTATCATCCTCAAACAAATGGGCAGACAGAGAGGGTAAATCAAGAACTTGAGACCTATTTGAGACTGTATATTTCTTCTTCATAGGATGAATGGGTAGATTTATTGCCCTGGGCGGAGTTTGCTCATAATTTCCGTTATCATACTTCTACAGATACAACTCCTTTTTTCTCAGTTTATGGTCAGCATCCTAGAGTACCAGATTTCCAAGAGTTACCTGCCATAGATGTGCCTGGGGCTGAATCTGCTCTTCAGCGGTTCGCTCAAATTTGGAAGAAGATCCATTCATCTCTTAAAAAAGTTTCTCAACGGTATAAAATGTTTGCTGATCGGAAGAGACGAGCAGTTCCTAGTTTGAAACCGGGCGATAAAGTCTGGTTATCTACCCGTCTCAGAGTGCCATCAATGAAGTTTGCTCCACGGTTTATTGGACCATTTCCAGTAAAAAGTATCATTAATCCGGTGGCTTATAAGTTAAAACTGCCTGCTTTTTTGAAAGTACCCAACTCATTTCATATTTCTCTCCTCAGACCACTAATTCTCAATTGTTTCCAGAGAACGCTTCCAGCGGCTCCAAAAGGTACAAACTCATCGGGGCGTGGAATACGAGGTGGAAAAGATCTTAGACTCTCGACATCGTTATGGTCATCTGCAATATCTCATTGACTGGTCTGGATATGGTCCCGAAGAGAGGAGTTGGGTCAACGCCACGGATGTTCATGCTCCACGTTTGATTCAAGCCTTCCACAGACTCTTCCCAAGCCTCGTGGGTGTTCGGTGCCCACCCATAAAGGAGGGGGTAATGTCAGGAATCGGCGCTCTGCTGCGTCTCACTTACCAGCGCGCTGGTGTGCAGGCCTCCGGAGGTCATGGCCCCAGTTGCGGCTGCATGGGTGCAGTGACCGCGAGCGTCATCTTCCGCATTGCTGAGTACCCCTGAGTCTGGTCCTGCGTGGGTTTTGCTGCGTGCCGGTGTCCGGCCTGTGTGGACGTTGCCATGACACCTGCACTCAGCTGATCCTGGTGTTCAATCCAGCGCTGTATCTCCACCTGCAGCTCTGTGTCAAATCACTGCTGAGCAAGGGGTTTAACTTCCAGTCCGTGGCTCACTCAAATTGCCTCGGACAACGAGTCACATACCGTGTGCTAAAGTTCTCCTGGTTCCTGTTTCCAGCGTTCCCCGTGGTTGTTTCCATTGTTCCAGTTTTCACCTTCACAGCCCTTCTGTTACTCCGGACTTCAATTACATCCAGCCACAATCCACCAGCAGCAGAGACTCTCCTCAGGTGTCCGTATCACCATCTTACCTGTGCACTTGCTATCAGTATTCCATCTGTGCGTTCTAGCATTATAACAACTAATTGCTTAGAGCAGGGGTGGGGAACCTTTTTTTTACCGAGGTCCATTTGGATATTTATAAAAATCCTTCGGGGGCCATACAAAAATTATCAACTTAAAAAATTACCCTACCCCCCAGTAGGTCTGCCCCTTAGAGGTACTGCGCCAAAAAAATGGGTGTGGAGAGTTAAAATGGGACGTGATACACATATGCCCCCAATAGTGCAGTGCCAGATCCACAATTGCCCCCACAGTGCCAGGTATACAAATGCCCCCACAGTGCCAGGTATACAAATGCCCCTCACCGTGCCAGGTATACAAATGCCCCCACAGTGCCAGGTATATAGATGCCACCCACAGTGCCAGGTATACAGATGCCCCCACAGTGCCAGGTATACAAATGCCCCCCACAGTGCCAGGTATACAAATGCCCCCCACAGTGCCAGGTATACAAGTCCCCCCACAGTGCCAAGTATACAAATGCCCCCCACAGTGCCAGGTATACAAATGCCTCTCACAGTGCCAGGTATATAAATGCCCCCACAGTGCCAGGTATAGAAATCACCCCACAGTGCCAGGTATACAAATGCCCCACACGGTGCCAGGTATACAAATGCCCCCCCACAGTGCCAGATATACAAATGCCCCTCACAGTGCCAAGTATACAAATGCCCCTCACCGTGCCAGGTATACAAATGCCCCTCACCGTGCCAGGTATACAAATGCCCCCACAGTGCCAGGTATACAAATGCCCCCACAGTGCCAGGTATACAGATGCCCCTCACAGTGCCAGGTATACAAATGCCCCCCACAGTGCCAGGTATACATATCCTCCCACAGTGCCAAGTATACAAATGCCCCCCACAGTCAGGGCCAGATTTAGGGGGAGGCGAAGGGGGCGACCGCCCCCCCTAACACAGTCATAGCCACACCCACTTTTGAGCTGAAGAGAGCTCTCCAGGGAGAGCCTGAGGCAGAACGCTGTCTTGCAGCCTTTACCACAGCAGCACAGAGGAGCCAGGAGAGCAAGGGTTATAGAGCATATGCCCCTCACTTGCAGGTGTGTGGGTACTAGGGCTAATAAATACCATTACCTCACAGCACAGTAACATGTACATAGAACAATCACAAAGCACTATCTCAGTCTCACTCAAAAAGTTCAGTTTTTCAGGAATTGAGAGAGGAGGAGTTAGGATTGCAGATGGGAGGAGTTGGGACGAGAGAGGGGAGGAGTCAAGATTAAACAGTAAACCGCCCACCCTAAAAGAAAAGTCTAGATCCGTCCCTGCCCACAGTGCCAGGTATACAAATGCCCCTCACAGTGCCAGGTATACAAATGTCCCCCACAGTGCCAGGTATACAGATGCCCCCACAGTGCCAGGTATAGAAATCCCCCCACAGTGCCAGGTATAGAAATCTCCCCACAGTGCCAGGTATAGAAATCTCCCCACAGTGCCAGGTATAGAAATCCCCCCACAGTGCCAGGTATAGAAATCCCCCACAGTGCCAGGTATACAAATGCCCCTCACAGTGCCAGGTATACAAATGCCCCCCACAGTGCCAGGTATACAGATACCCCCACAGTGCCAAGTATACAAATGCCCCCACAGTGCCAGATATACAACTGCCCCTCACAGTGCCAGGTATACAAATGCCCCTCACAGTGCCAGGTGTACAAATGCCCCTCACAGTGCCAGGTATACAAATTCCCCCCTCCCCCCGTGCTGCTTACCGCTGCTGCATTCGGCGGCGTTTCTCGTGTGTCAGGACAGAGGAGAGTGCGGCTGTCGGGCGGCGGCATGTAGGACTTCAAACCAGCCGCTGGTTCGAGAGCCAATCAGAGCTTGCGGACCGGCAGCCACGGCTCCTGATTGGCTGCCGGTCCGCGAGCTCTGATTGGCTCACGAACCGGCGGCTCGTTTGAAGTCCTACACGCCGCCGCTGCCACCCGACATAGCCGCGCTCTCCTCCCTGTCCGGAAAGCTGAGACACGCTGCCGCCGGACTGAGCGGCATCGTGTCTCACTGACAGAAGCGGGTGGGCCGGAGCAAACGGCTTCCCCACCCCTGGCTTAGAGACTGTCTCCTGCTTGAGCCTAGTAAGGCTACCTGGACTTGTGCTTAATAGAGACTGTGTGTTTTGTCAAAGTCAGAAAAATATCACGATGCACACTGCCATATTTGCACCTCATACAGGTCCGCGCTGCGCATGCGTGCGCTCTCCCGTGCGTGCGCATACTCGCTGTTGCGGGCACCCGCAGGCGCACGGTATGTGCATTTACGGTAGAGTTTGTGTTCGTAGCGTGCGACTCAATCGTTACATATTTTCACCATATAATGTATTTTGTAGATTATGGTCCCTTTGATAGAATCTAAAAGTTTGGTTAATGTAGCATGTTCGTGGACAGAGAAATCCCTCTTTGTTTGATACGAAGGGTCAGACAGGAGTAATACAGTGGTGTTTAGTATCCATCGGAAGAATATTTAATTAGCAATATTCCGGTGTTGGTTTGAAGCGGATTAATCGCTCGTGCGAATAGTTATGGACATAAGAAGTTTATGTCCATTTACCATTATTTGCACTTACTTATCCATGCGGCGGGAAACCTAGTTTCCCACCCACCTGAGCAGTTGGAAATCGTCACAGCCCACCTGTATGAATCAACCTATGACCTTTTGTTATAATACGAGGAGGAATTCCTGTGTCCAATGAACAATGAGATTGTAGGGACCATTGAATTGTATTGTGTGTGGGGCATAAATAGACAAGCCGATCACATCCAGCTCTCACTCTTCAACGGTTCTCATTGCTGATAATCGGGAGCTGGATGTCCAGAGGCGCATGCGATCGTTCCCCTTTGTGCGTAAGTTTTCTCCGCAATCATATTGTCTCTGTTGTTGTTATGGGCCATATCTCTCTCTCTCTTCTCCTCTTTCTCTCGTATTCTCTTGAACGTAATAGTATTGTATTGTATTTCCTGTGTAGTTACCTGGTTAGTTAGTCTATGTTATATTGTAGTGTATGACTTGTACTGTATTATTCTTTTTGCAAGTATAACATTCATATAAGGCGTTAGACCCTAAGCCCGGTAGTTGTGTATTTATTATAGTGTTAAGTATTCACAGAGCGTCGGTGACGCTCAAACAGCTTTTAAGTTGATAAGGTTACACTGTGTTGCATCTACACCCTATCTCTACACTAAGGTTTTACTGCATATTACATTGTTTATGGTTTAGATATAAAGGTTTAACTTAGTGAGCGTCTGCGCCGCTGGTGATCTCCTCGTGGTCCCGAGCGTCCGCTACGCTATAGCGAACCATTACGTTAGTCAGCAGCCAATAGCGTGCCTGCCTGTGATCTCTTGGCCGTGAGCGAACGTGACGCTTGAGCGTCTCGACCTCGGCTAAGCGATTGTTACGCAACGTGCGTACCCTTACGGTACTCCATACGTCAATAGCGTACAGTGTTCAAAGGCCTCTTAAAGGGTTTTAAATAAGATAAATATTTAGCTTTATCAATTGGCGGCTCGTCCTGTCCTTCACATATCTCTGCTACGTAATTTCAGCAGACATTATCCATCAGCAAAGGGCGGGAGATCATATTCTTCGCAGTGCTGACGGGATAAGCGTCTGCTTCGCTTAGTAAAGGGTGCTGAAGGAATCCGGAACCGGAGGTAACAACAAAACGCTAGTGTCTTTTAAAACTGTTTATTTCTGTCTTGCGTACGCACGCACATATCTGCATTTCTTTTTCATTCGTGTATTTTCATATCACTCTCCTGTTTGCCATTTTATAATTGATAAAACGTGCTAAGAGAGATTTGTCGCTATTTTATAGTTAAAGTGTAAAAGTAATGCATTAAGGGATAAAGTGTAAAGCACACACGCAGCTCTACCTAAAGGTACAAGGAGAGATTGGTGTGGGGTTCAGTAGAGGATCGAGAATCATCTACATTGATAAACGTGTACATTGTGTTACGGTGGACATTGGTTTTGTGTACACGTGTCTCTAACAAAGGGCTGAGACTCGCGTACGCAAAGGCCGACGCACGCAGCGTAAATTACGCAACGGAGCGTCTGGGTACGCCCACGTAACTCAAGTCACACGATAGTGTTGATTTTCAACAGGCGATAAATAGCGCAACAGGCGATAAATAGCGCAACAGGCGATAAATAGCGCAAAACGCGATAAATAGCGCAAATCTATTTTAATATCCGAATTTTAAATTAACAGATCCTTCTCCAAATTTACAACACATCTGGTCTAAAGAAAAAATTTCTGCGCAGAAATAGAAATAGAAACAAAAGTGTACATGTGGTGAGTGAGTGTTTGCAATTATATAAGTTTTACAATTTTGGGGATTGAACCACAGAAATCATCGAGTTCTCGTGAAGTACATACGTGTAAGTGACATACATGGTGGCTAGGGAGGCATCCCTTGTTAAACATATAAAGAGCATTAGAGTGTAGCAGACCAGGAGGTCATACTGTAACAGACCAGGAGGTCAGACCAGGAGGTCGCATAACAGACCAGGAGGTCCAGGTACAGCAGACAAGGAAGTCCGCTATAGAGTCAAGTAGCCCAACACCAAGAAGGGTTGGAGCGGAACCCATATAGGCCATAAAGCTCAGGCTGAAGGAATTCGCAGCTGCTGAATGTCGATTCCACTGGTCGCTCCGTACATAAGATTAGTTGCTTATGTACTGAACGATTGTACCGCACGTAATTGTGTGCATTAGTTAGTCTGACCAGTACCATTTGTGTACGAACCCGGTCATAAACACTATTTGTACATTCTGACGTGATTTGTGTAATTTTTTATTTTTAAAAGGGAAGTTCGCTGGTCACTCAGGAATTATCCAACAACCCCACAGTTACTGGAAAGGGTTAATGCTCTGCGGATCACACCCACATGTTCCAGTAAACAAAGGTTCATAGGGGCCCTGGGTCGAGTACGCCAGCACTATATCAGTGTGTGGGCGTATTGGTCGGCGTGGGCGAGTAAGTGGGGTACTCGGTAAACCACCACCGTCAGCCTATCGTGAACATTTTGGTTTTTTGTAAGGGTTCGCTGAAGACCCTGATATAAAGGTCAGAGGTAGAGCAAGCAACACCTGCAAATTATGGGGGCCAGTTGTTCAGGAAGGGGGCGATCAACCTCGGTTCGGGTTGATTTAGTGAACCGACCAATCGGGTCGGCAAGGTACGTAATGTGTGAAAAATACGGCTCACACACAGAAGTTTTATGTGATGAATGGGAGAGAATGACAATGCATGACGGGGAGAAATTCCCAAGAGTAGGTAGCTTCAGCCCAGAAGTGTTAATGAATTTAAGGAGGAGGATATGTCATTAAATCAACAAGGAGACGAATCCAACATTATGATTATTTGCAGTTATGGCAACAGGAGGGTGAAATACAGAGAGGATTGGCTCAGGCGGCGGGATCTAATCCTATCAGGAAACTGGTAGCCACGGCCCCGCCGCCACCATACATATCAGGAGAGAAATTGGTTGCGGAGAATGACGCATCAGGGGGTAACAAACAGGCACTTAGCAACTGTATAAATGTTAAGGATAATGTTAATAAGTTAACCAATGCAAGTATTAACCCGTGCAAGTTGTACCCTGTTTTGAACTTTCCCCAGGAGTGTGATCAAGAGGACGAATCTGCAACAATATCGGCTCTCTCTCTAGCAGCCACCATATCAGAAACAACAGTAGGCACGGCCCAACCCATAAGATTAGTAACAAAGCCCCCTAGCGGAGGGACAGGTGAGGTCGTATCAACGGGTAAGTACGGCACCATACACTATGCTGAAACCATTTCACCACAGACTGTAGAATCTACATAGAATGATGTTGTTAAACTTGCTCCCGTGAGGGTAATAGCTGTTCCAAATGGGAAAACGGACACTACAGGAGTCACTCCTATCAGGAACATTGCCATGTACAGCCCATTTTCCCGAATGGAATTAAGAACCATAGTGTCTGAATTCCCTGACCCTAGGAAAGACTTAGTTGCCAGCCAGAAATACATCAGAGACCTAGGGAACACTTTAGAGCCCAATAACAAAGACTGGCAGATATTGCTGAGGGCATGTTTACCCTCCAATGTCGACGCAGCTCAATTTTTAGCTGACTGTGGACTGGATCAGGATGTACCTCTTACAGATGTGTACAACAAAGATAATGTAAAAAGGATAAATTTACAGTTAAAGGAGTATTTCCCAGCTGTAGCCAAATGGAATAGAATTTTTTCCACTAAACAAAAAGAGTCAGAAACAGCTGCTGATTATTTTCACCGGGCATTATTAGAAATGGCAAAATACACTGGCATAGAGGACATTAGGACCAATGCAAATCATCAAGAAGTAGCAGTATCTGTGCTAATGGATGGTTTAAAAGAAGCATTAAAGACAAGGGTACAGACCACGCAACCATGTTGGCGAGGTCTGTCAGTGGCTACTTTGAGAGAGGCTGCTATTGATCACGACCGGAATATCACCAGACACAGGGAGTCACAAGGTGATAAGTTAATGGCCGTAAGTATACAGGCCCTGACCACAAAGCAGCCTTTGTATAGATCACCAAACCCTGTGGGTAAGTCAAATGTGGTAACATGTTATTTTTGTCATAAACAGGGACACATAGCACGAGACTGTAGAGCGAAAAATTCACAAAGATCATACCAACCCCCTAGACAACGACATGACACACGAAATTGGGATCAGGGTCCACAGAGACGGAGTTATGAGCCACATACAGGGGAAACAAAAAGATATCCCCCAAAAGGAAACTGGCAAACTCCTGGCAGTTCCCATTTAACCCCTTCACAAGTAGTTGCTGCCAGCGGGATTCAGGGAGGTCACCATACCCAATAGGGGTGTGGCCATACCTGTAATCTGCAGCCAGTAAAATTGATTGCAAATCTTGGAAGTGAACCCGAGATTGCAATAAATGTAGCTGGTAAATCATTAAACTTCTTGTAGATACGGGGGCGGCCAAATCAGTGATAAATTCGACAGTGGGCATGAGAACCACTGGTAAGACAATTCCAGCCATAGGGGTAACGGGAGTAGTCCAGCATTACCCTGTTAGCAAACCAGCCGAGATTACAATAGGGCCTTTACATACCAAGCATTCCTTTTTGCTGGCTGCATCGGCACCGACTAATCTCCTGGGAAGAGATTTATTGTGTAAAATGGGGTGCGTCATTTATTGTACTCCTGAAGGTGTATTCTTGGACATACCTGAGAATCACGCTCAGGAAGTGCGAGACATGTTAGACTCCCCATCAAAATTAATGTCACATACCATTATGACAAATAGGACTCCATCCCAAGTAGAAGAAATGACATCTCAGATACCAGAGTCACTTTGGACTAAAGATGGACAGGACACTGGATTAATGGCAAACGTAGCTCCGGTAGTTGTACAAGTAAAAGATGGTAGGATAGCTCCAAAAATCCCACAGTACCCTCTGAAGCCAGAGGTGGAGTTAGGAGTTTATCCCGTAATAGAGCGCTTGCTACAACAGGGCATTCTGGTAAGAACGTCCAGCACTGCCAATAGTCCCATCTTCCCGGTGAAAAAAAGAGTGGGGGGAGGGGTTACCAGCTAGTGCAGGATCTAAGGGGGATTAACAAAATAGTTGAGAGTCAGTTCCCCGTAGTGCCAAATCCAGCTGTCATCCTTATGCAAATCCCTCCCACTGCGAAATTTTTCACTGTTATTGACCTCTGCTCCGCTTTCTTTTCGGTACCTCTGCACCCTGACAGCCAATATTTGTTTGCATTCACATACAGAGGAGTCCAATACACATGGACTCGATTACCACAAGGTTTCATAGACAGTCCAAGTATATTTTCCCAGGCTTTGCATGATTGTTTACAGTCTTTCCAACCAGAGAGTGGATCAGTATTAATACAGTACGTGGATGATCTACTACTGTGTTCTGATTCAGTGGAAGCATCCCTGAAGGATACGAAACAGCTCCTGTTTCATCTTTCAGACACAGGACACAAGGTTTCCAAAGACAAGTTGCAATTATGCCAAACTAAGGTAAAATATTTGGGACACTGTCTAACACAAGGACTGAGACACCTGACCGCTGATAGAATTCAAGCAATTAGAGACATGACTCTGCCACAAACCCAGCAACAGATCAGAACGTTTTTAGGAATGTGTGGGTATTGCCGTAACTGGATCCCAGGATTTTCCATTCTAGCATTACCTTTGCAGGAGATGGTTTCCTCAAACAAGCCTGATCGGATTTCGCACACAGACGAGTCTGAGATGGCATTTGAGAGACTTAAACAGTGCCTAACGCAGGCACCAGCATTAGGTATGCCAGACTATGGGAAACCCTTTGAGCTGTACGGAACAGAAAGTGCTGGTTGCGCGGCAGGCGTCCTAACCCAGAAGCACGGTGATGCCAGCAGGCCAGTAGCATACTATAGCGCTCAGCTAGACACGGTAGCACGATCCCTCCCCACATGCTTGCGAAGCGTTGCTGTGATAGCATTGCTAGTAACGAAAAGCGAAGATGTAGTGCTAGGTCACAACCTCACAATTCATACACCACATGCAGTGTCAGCCTTGCTAAATTCTGCCCAAACCAGGCACGTCTCATCAGCGCGGTTTACAAGATGGGAATTGGCACTAATGGCCCCCGTAAACATCACCATAAGGAGATGCAGTGCATTAAATCCTGCAACATATCTCCCAGGTGTGCCTGGACAGGCACAAAGGGTGGAGGATGAGAGTGGTGGGGAAGGAGAATTTAATACAAAGGAGGACACACATGATTGTATGGAATATTTGACCCAAAATTTTACCGCAAGGCCTGACATCAGTGACAACCCACTGGAAGATGTAGATCTAACTTTCTACACGGACGGTAGTTGTCACAGACAGTCAGACTCGGGAGACTTGTGTACTGGATATGCAGTCGTAGATGACCAAGGCACCATAGAAGCGGAACCGCTAGGCCCACCTCACTCAGCCCAGGTTGCTGAACTGGTCGCCCTAACCAGAGCATGTGAATTGGCTAAGGGCAAATCAGCCAATATCTACACCGACTCTAGATACGCATTCGGGGTAGTCCATGATTTCGGAGCCCTATGGCGCCTCAGAAATTTCATGACAGCAGCTGGTACACCGGTAGCGCATGCAGCTCACATCAAAAGGCTTCTAACAGCGATACAGGAACCCGACAGAGTGGCTGTTATCAAGTGTAAAGCACACACATATACCCAAGACCCAGTATCACTTGGTAACAGCCGAGCAGACGAAGCAGCTAAGTTAGCAGCTGGTACCCCCAGACAGACAGACACCACACAACTGATGGTATTTAATACCATCAACACACAGAAGTTGTGTGAAATGCAAAATTTGTGTTCCACACAGGAAAAGGCAGTCTGGAAGGCGAAGGGATATGGCCAGGAGTCCTCAGGACTCTGGACGGATGGACAAGGTAAACCGGTGGCCCCCAGAGCATATCTTCCATGTTTAGCTGAGGCAGCTCACGGGCTGACTCATCTGGGCAAGGAAGGAATGTGCAAGTTGGTAAGAGCATATTGGTGCGCCCCAGGATTTTCATCTCATGCAAGTAAGAGAGCAATGTCATGCCTTACATGCTTGAGAAAGAATATCGGAAAGGCAATACCAACAGAACCATCTCATATCCCACCTACAGGCGGTCCTTTTCAGGTAATACAGATTGACTTTATTCAATTACCCCCTTGTCGAAATTTGAAATATGTACTTGTTTGTATAGATGTGTTCTCAAATTGGGTCGAAGCATTTCCTGCGGCCATAAATACCGCTATGTTTACTGCTAAGAAAATTGTGCAGGAATTTGTATGTAGATATGGTATCCCTAGAATAATTGAAAGTGATAGGGGTACCCATTTTACAGGTGATGTCTTTCAAGGAATGTGTAAGTTGATGGGAATTGATAGCAAGCTGCACACTCCATACCGTCCACAGGCGAGTGCGAAGGTGGAAAGAGTGAACAGCACTATTAAAAATAAACTGAGCAAAGTTATGGCAGAGACAGGATTGACATGGCCAGAAGCTTTACCCATTGTACTGTACAGCATCAGAACCACTCCCAGGTCCCCTCTTAATCTGTCTCCCTTTGAAATCTTGTTTGGTCGACAACCGCATGTTATGATTAACCCTCAGGATTGAAGTGTAACAATGAAGTGACTGTAAAGTACTTGATTAACATGAGTAAACAGCTAAGGAATCAAAATGATAATTTGAAGTTGGTGATTCCTGATTTACCAGATAGTAATTGTCATGACATTGAACCTGGGGATTATGTAATGATACGGAATTTTCTACGCTCAGGTTGCCTTATTGACAGATGGGAAGGACCATACCAAGTCTTATTGACTAGCACTACAGCATTGAAAGTTGCCGAGAGAGAGACTTGGGTTCATTCGTCCCATTGTAAGAAGGTTGCTGATCCAGAGAGGTCCCGTGATAAGGAACAGACGGTAGAGGAAGTTGTATCACTGGAGTGTCTGTTCCAGGAGGACTGAGGCGGCACCTGAGCATTGAGAATCACAAGATCAAAAGCAGTTGTCGATTCCCTGTTCCCTTTTATTGTTTTTCTCCACTTCCCATCCCCTCTCCCTCAAATAATTTTTCCCCCTTCTCATTCTTCTTCGTTTCCTCCTAAGATGGACTTGCCTCAAGAGACTGTGATCCGGATTTTCCTGTTGACCATGATGTTGACCAGAGCAGTCTGTTCCGGCGAGAGTACCATGGAGGTCGAGAGAGGTTCTGGAATGGGTTCTGATGACAGAGATGGAGGCGTAGTTTTCCGAGAACAACATAATCAACAAGCAAAGGCGAGTATCAGAAAACGATCCGATAACATAGACCATAGAAGGAATTGTGAAGGATTGTTAGCTGAAGAAAACTGTATCTGTAGGCTCTGTGACAATGTAGTTGAGGATGGGTGCATCAAGAAATGCCAATCCAGTTTTAATATCCACATGGACCGGCATCCCTTGAGTGACTATCACTCCTTAGTGGGTAGTGTGTTAAATCAAACAGATTGTTGGGTATGCTCTCAAGTACCTCAAGGTCATAGCAAATCAGGACTAGTACCATTTCCTTTAACGGTAGGGGAGGTACTTGAGCTAAAGGGTGGGAGACTGGTGGACAGGAGGTTTAATATCTCCAGTCCTCCTAGTTTGAAGCTCCACCAATATCATGTGGATAGATCCCTAATATGTTTTAACATTTCCAATCCCCGAAAGCCGGGAAATTGGGAAGTGTCATGGAGTAACCAAACCATGACCTTTTCATATAGAGCAGATAGAATGCCTACAGATACAGAGCTTATACGCCACATAGCCAGTAGAGGAAAATCTTTCCGATATAGGTATACCCTAGGAAATAGGATTACGAGAGTTGGAGAGGTATCACCAGGATACTGTGCACATATCGTACAAGCTGATACGTGTACTAGACAGATGGGAGAATTAGGGTTAGGAAATTTCACATGGAAGATGTGTAATATGGTTATGTCCTACTCCGTCCCATATGTTCTCCCCGATGATGCATATTTCATATGCGGGAGGAAGGCGTATAAGTGGCTTGCCCCAAACTCTGAAGGATTGTGTTATATTGGAAAAGTACTGCCTGAAGTAATGACTGTATCACATGCCAAAATGAAAGATATACACCGTGTTGCCCAAGCTCCTTATACTCATACTCATTACGAGCACGTAGTTAAACGGCACCTGATAGAAAGAACAGAGCATCCGGCCTCTGACATGATCCATGAATCCACCGGGATTCAGTTTCTAATCGCGTTAGACATCACTCGCACCGCCAGAGGAGTGTTGAATTATAAATACATATCTGCGCTCGCAAATTTGTTAGACAATATCACAGAAATGTATGATGACACTTTTAGGTATACTGGAAGAGAGCTTCAGGCTTATAAAACAGAACTGGTTCAGCATAGAATGGTTCTTAATTATCTCACAGCAGTAACAGGTGGATATTGCGTCACACTGGCAACGCAGTACGGCGTGAAATGCTGCACATATATAACGAATAGTACCGAGGACCCGGTCGAGGTCATAGACCAAAAGATGGACGATATTCTCCAACTGAAGTGGGAATTTCGCAGGAGACACAATCTCACTCTTGCTGCTGTGAGTAATGAGCTGACTAGTTGGGTGTCATGGTTGAACCCGCAAAATTGGTTCTCTGGTTTAGGAGAATGGGCTCAAGGAGTCATAATGGATGTTGGGAAGTTTCTTCTATGTATCTTAGGTGTTGTCATAACGATTGCCTTGATATTTAGATGCGGTCAGGCTTTAATGAAGTGCAAACGTAGTACTAGGTTAATGAGTTTAAGGAGTGAGGAAATTGTAATTCCAATGGATTTGATTTATGACCCAACTGTAGAAACAATGATGTGATGAAAAAGCGATTTCTACGGTCCGTTTCTTTCACCTGTTTTTCCGGTTTTTCCAAGGTAAAAAGACCCACTTTTGACGAGGAATTTGATGATCCTGTATACAGACAACGGATGGATTAAAGAAGAAGTTTTGACAACCTTATACACAGAGATTTGATGAACTATGCCATAGACCCCCAGTTTCCCTAGAAATTTTAAAATTACGCTAGCCCAACACTTTTGTAAGTCTATGGACATTGACAAAGCTTTTTGCCCACACGCCTTTTGGCAAAAGCACAAAGAAGACTGCATTCAACAGACACCGAACAAGACTTCAACCGACAAATGTTCATTAACCTGACATAGAATACCACTGCATTTACCGTAATTATGTCTTTTCTTCATCTCTACAACCTTCAGGTAATTACACACATAGTCGATAGAGAATACCAGCACAGATATCAGCAATCACATATTCCCCCATTCATGTATCCTCAACTAAAATGTGCTCCCAATTTTGTTACAACCACCGCCGAAGAGAGCTCAGTAAAGTTTGACAGCCCATCCACAGACCCGTACCACGGGATAAGAAGGAATTCGAATGTATACTTCGCAATACCTCGAAGCTTGATTTAAAACACGTACGGCACGATGATACATAACCCCCAAACACGGATTCATACACACATGCTTCTGCTATCTCACTAGGTCATACCCTTTTCCTACCTTCTCCTCTCCTCCCCTACCCAACCATGTAAATGTATTAACCCCTGACATATATTTTTCTCGTTTTGAAATGTTTTAGGAAGTGGCAGTTATTGTTGACTGCCAAAGGGTGGACTGTCAAAGCCAGAAAAATATCACGATGCACACTGCCATATTTGCACCTCATACAGATCCGCGCTGCGCATGCGTGCGCTCTCCCGTGCGTGCGCATACTCGCTGTTGCGGGCACCCGCAGGCGCACGGTATGTGCATTTACGGTAGAGTTTATGTGTTCGTAGCGTGCGACTCAATTGTTACATATTTTCACCATGTAATGTATTTTGTAGATTATGGTCCCTTTGATAGAATCTGAAAGTTTGGTTAATGTAGCATGTTCGTGGACAGAGAAATCCCTCTTTGTTTGATACGAAGGGTCAGACAGGAGTAATACAGTGGTGTTTAGTATCCATCGGAAGAATATTTAATTAGCAATATTCCGGTGTTGGTTTGAAGCGGATTAATCGCTCGTGCGAATAGTTATGGACATAAGAAGTTTATGTCCATTTACCATTATTTGCACTTACTTATCCATGCGGCGGGAAACCTAGTTTCCCACCCACCTGAGCAGTTGGAAATCGTCACAGCCCACCTGTATGAATCAACCTATGACCTTTTGTTATAATACGAGGAGGAATTCCTGTGTCCAATGAACAATGAGATTGTAGGGACCATTGAATTGTATTGTGTGTGGGGCATAAATAGACAAGCCGATCACATCCAGCTCTCACTCTTCAACGGTTCTCATTGCTGATAATCGGGAGCTGGATGTCCAGAGGCGCATGCGATCGTTCCCCTTTGTGCGTAAGTTTTCTCCGCAATCATATTGTCTCTGTTGTTGTTATGGGCCATATCTCTCTCTCTCTCTCTTCTCCTCTTTCTCTCGTATTCTCTTAAACGTAATAGTATTGTATTGTATTTCCTGTGTAGTTACCTGGTTAGTTAGTCTATGTTATATTGTAGTGTATGACTTGTACTGTATTATTCTTTTTGCAAGTATAACATTCATATAAGGCGTTAGACCCTAAGCCCGGTAGTTGTGTATTTATTATAGTGTTAAGTATTCACAGAGCGTCGGTGACGCTCAAACAGCTTTTAAGTTGATAAGGTTACACTGTGTTGCATCTACACCCTATCTCTACACTAAGGTTTTACTGCATATTACATTGTTTATGGTTTAGATATAAAGGTTTAACTTAGTGAGCGTCTGCGCCGCTGGTGATCTCCTCGTGGTCCCGAGCGTCCGCTACGCTATAGCGAACCATTACGTTAGTCAGCAGCCAATAGCGTGCCTGCCTGTGATCTCTTGGCCGTGAGCGAACGTGACGCTTGATCGTCTCGACCTCGGCTAAGCGATTGTTACGCAACGTGCGTACCCTTACGGTACTCCATACGTCAATAGCGTACAGTGTTCAAAGGCCTCTTAAAGGGTTTTAAATAAGATAAATATTTAGCTTTATCAGTTTCTTATGCATATCGGAGTTCTGCTTTCCAAGTTACTTTATCTTATGTTATACCGAGACTGTGTGCTATCAAGTACTACTGGACTTTAGTTAATATCATCTGCCTTCAGTATTTGTTGTTTCATATTTCCTTTGCAAGAGACCTCAGTTATTCAAATTCCGTTATCAATCATTGTCATTCCATTACCGGTTTTCTGTTCACTCTGTGTTATCCCATCTGCCCAGTTATAATAAAACATCAGCGCCTATGCGCAGGACTTTTATATTGCCTCCACGTTTTATCCATCATACCAACACTGACCCACTAGCGCCCCCGCCAGGGACAGACAATCCTAGAGTCCTGACAGCACGACAGCACTGAAGGTTGCCGAGAGAGAGACTTGGGTCCACTCGTCCCACTGCAAGAAGGTCGCTGACCCAGAGAAAACTTGTGACAAAGAGAAAGGTGAAGAGAACCTCATATCACTAGAGAATCTGTTCCGGGAAAGCTGAGAGGCAGGACTGTTGGAAGGCACCTGAGCATGGAGAACAGCAAAAATGAAGGACGTTGTCATAAAATTTTTCTTTTTTTTTTTACCCCCCCCTGCATTTTTATTTGTTTCTCCCTTCCTGTTTTCCCTTTACCGAAATGGATCCACACCAAGAGACTATGTTCCGGCTTTTTTTCTGGTGACTCTGTTTTTGATCAGGACAATTTGTTTTTGTGAGGGCCCCGAGACGTCGAGCAAGGATCTGGAATGGGTTCTGATGGAGAGGATGGATTCGTAGGACCCCAGGATCAGCCCATCACTTTGGTCAAAGCTGGTATCAGTAAGAGAGCTGGTAGTCACGGAGCTCGGAGGCAATGTGAAGGGTTATTGTCTGAGGAATACTGCATATGTAGGTACTGCAACAACATAATTGAAGATGGGTGCATACAGAGATGTCAGTCAAACAATAATATCGACATGGGCAGACATCCTTTGAGTGATTACCACTCATTAGTGGGTATGGTCTTAAACCAAACAGAATGCTGGGTGTGCTTGCAAGTACCTCAAGGACAGAGTAAGTCAGGATTTGTGCCATATCCTTTAACAGTAAATGAGGTACTCGAATTACAGGGGGGGAGACTGGTGGACAAGAAATTCAATATATCTAGGCCCCGCCAGTACCACATAGATAGGTCACTGCTGTGTTTTAATGTGTCCAATTTCCGGAAACCAAGAAATTGGGAAGTGACATGGAACAATCAGACAATTACCTTCTCACATAGAGCTGATAAAGTACCCATCAACTCCGAACTTGTACGTAGGATAGCCACAAGTGGGAGTTACTTCCGATACAGGTATACACGTGGGATCAAAACCATGTGGGCTGGAAAAGTGTCACAGGGATATTGTGCCCACATCATCCAGCCAGATACTTGTACTGAACAAATGGGAGAACTGGGGACCAGTTTCTTCATAAGGAAAATTTGTGATATGACCTTGTTACATTTTGTCCCCTATGTTCTTCCAGATGACGCCTATTTCATATGTGTAAGGAAAGCGTACAAGTGGCTTACTCCAAGCTCTGAAGGGTTGTGTTACATTGGCAGAGTACTACCAGAGGTTATGACCATTGCACACGACAAAATGAAAGACATTCACTGCAATGCTCAGACTCCTTATATTCATACACATTATGAACACATTGTCAAGAGACACCTCATAGATAGGACAGAGCCCGCAGCCTCTGATTTGATCCATGAATCCACTGGGATTCAAATTCTTCTTGCATTAGATATCACCCATACTGCCAGAGGAATTATAAATTATAGGTACATCCATGCACTGGCGAACTTGATAAATAATATCACTGAGATGTATGACAACACCTTCAGGTATACGGGTAGGGAGCTACAGGCCTACAAGAAGGAGCTGGTCCAGCATAGAATGGTCTTGAATTACGTCATGGCTGTGACAGGTGGGTACTGTGTTAAGCTGGCAACTCAATATGGTGTGAAGTGCTGTATGTATACTACGAACAGTACCGAAGACCCAACGGAGATTATAAATGAAAAGATGGACGAGATATTGCCGTTGAAGTGGGAGTTCAGAAGGAAGCACAACCTTACCTTAACGGCTGTAGGTAATGAATTGACCGGCTGGGCCTCATGGTTGAACCCACTCAAATGTTTCTCTGGGTTAGCAGAGTGGGCACAAAGTGTAATTGCAAGTGTGGCAAAGTTTCTCCTCTGTATCCTGGGTGTCGTCATAATTATCGGTCTGATATTCAGATGTGTTCGAATTTTGACGCAGCGCAAACATAGGACAAATTTGATGAGTCTAAGGAGCGAGGGCATTGTAACAGCGGCAGATTTGATATATGACCCAACCGTAGAAACAGTGTTGTGATAAGGAATGCAAATTAATTTCATGGCCTATTTCTTTCACCATTTTTCTGTTTTCCCCTCTACCCAGACACTTCCAACTGGAAAAGACTTCAGTGTACCCAGATATATGTGAATGTATTTTTATATGTCTTACCCTCATCTCTGCAATATCCAGTTAATAACACACATAGTCGATAAACGTTATCCACACATAATAGCATACACATACATCTCCCCCACATGTATCATCAGATAAATGTGTTCCCCATTTGTTGTTAGAAGCCGGAAAGGTGAGGGCTAATGGCCTTTGCCTAGAAAGAGCTCGGTAATGTTTGTTTGCCCATGTACAGACCCTTAATACGGGATGAGAAGGATTAAATGTATACTTTGCAGTACCTCAAAGCTTACTTAGAACATATACGGCACAATGATACATGCTCCTCAGACATTTACTCATACATACATGATTTTTCCTATCCCACTAGGCTATGCATTTCCCACCTACTACTCTTCCCCTGTTACCCAAACGTTGTACATATTGTAAATGTAATATTTTCAGTATTATTAGTAATGTGTGGCAGTTATTTGTCTACTGCTAAAGGGTGGACTGTCGAAGTCGAAAATATTATACTCACATGCATCACGTGCAAACACCACACAGAGTGGCCTCCATGCGTGTGCTTGTTCTACCACGCTTGCGCATACCCGCACATTGCGTACATTGGCTCACGAAGCCCTGCATTTTAGCGCGTGGTATGAGTAAATACGGTAGCATACGCATTTGCATGGAAAAGCCACAAAGACATATCTGATATTTAATCCACATAGTGCATAATTTACACATAGTCTACACGCACCACACCAGCAAGTTACATTTACTTCAGAGGTATAGCAACAGAGGGATTCAACTTTACAGGATATGAGGGGACAGAATTAGGTTAGGACATGGTGTTTGGTATCCACATGTACAGTATTTCAAGGGCAATAGTCCGGTCGCAGTTTGCAGAATGTAGCATGCTCCTGCGCATAGATATGCGCAGGAATACAATATAAATATCACACTGTCATTACTGTACTCCTGATATTCGGCGGGAACCCAGTGGAGGACACCTGCAAGTACACCTGAACCAAGCATCGCCCACCTATTCAAATCGACCTATGACCCCTCATGTACTGTAAATGACCAGCCCTCTGACCTATGAAAGAAGAGCTTACAGTTTCCTTTGTACTATGTTTTGGACAAATGTATAAAAGCCAAGTCTCCTGGCCGGACCCAGTTTAATTCTCTGAAGGTCATCTTGCTAGACTGACTGAGGACCGGATCCGGGTGGCGCAGGTGAACAAACGTATGTATCCATTGGTTGTATTTTTTATCTTGTATTGTTGTATTTCTGTTGTACCCCCTTTTAAGTAAATATTTGTTGCTGCATTGGACCACAACATAACATATACAATTGGTTTTGCATTCCATTCCTGTTAGGGGTTTAAAGTGTATTCACCCACACGTGTAGCTACATTGTGCTCACAGCGTGTCGGCGTGCTTACGCAACGTGTACGCATTCATAGAGGTTTATCACACACAGTTAACTTAACGGCCCGAACACTTGTGCATTAAGGTATTGCTTTTTCCTGAAAGTTAAACGAACTTAACAAAGGTATGGTAGAACTGTGGATACCTCAGTGTCCAGGCTGTCACGTAAGATTGTGCTACCTGTTTTTAGTGCTATCTCTCTTAAAGACCCTGCTGACCGTAAAATTGAGACTACACTCAAATCCATTTACATTGCAGTAGGTGTCGCACAAAGGCCCACCAATGCTTGTGGTTGGATCACGAGGGCCATGGTCAAATGGTCTGGTAATGTAATTGAGGGGTTTGACACTCTGCCTCAGGATGAGATCCTGACTCTACTGCAAAATATCCAGGATGCGGCTAATTTCATGAGTGAGGTGATCAAAGAGATAGGCCTCATTAATGCCCGTTCCACCGCTATGGCGGTCTCAGCTCGTAGAGCTCAGTGGCTGTGACAATGGACAGCGGATGCTGATTACAAGAAGGGCGTGGAAAATCTTCTTTTTACAGGGGATGCCTTGTTTGGGGAAGCCTTTAGCTAGATGTCCCTATCCAGGGCCTTCTCTACAGTCCTTTCACGTGGCCAGGTTTAGAGGCAGAGCCAGAGGTGCCTCAAATGCAGCTAGAGGAAATAGAGGTATATCCCGCAGACCAACGGCTGCTGGATCTCTGGACCAGGCCTCCAGATCCTCCTCCACTAACCCCTCCGCGTGACAGTTGGTCCCAGCTGCAGGGGGACTTTCAGGTGGGTTTTTTACTACAATATTTTGCCCAGGTGTGGACGGACTCTTGCCGGGACCCTTGGGTGAGGGACCTCATATCCCAGTGTTACTGGTTGGAATTTCAAGCACTCCCTCCTTACCAGATTCACCTGTAGCAAGAGTTACCTTGCAGGACGCAATTCAAAAACTACTACAAACTAAGGTTATTGTTCCAGTCCCTCCTCTGTTGCAAAACAGGGGATTTAATTCAAGCCTGTTCATGGTACTGATACCGGACGGTTCGGTACGACCGATCTTGAACCTCAAATCTCTGAACCCGTACCTACATGTGTTCAAGTTCAAGATGGATTCTCTAAGAGCAGTGGTCTCTGGTTTGGAGGAAGGGGAATTCCTGGTTTCCCTGGATATCAAGGATGCATATCTACACATCCCGATATGGCCCCCTCATCAGGCTTATCTCAGATTCGCTATACTGGACCACCACCTCCAGTTCCAGGCCTTACCCGTCTCTCCACGGCTTTGAGGGTATTCACAAAAGTCATGGCGGAGATGATGCTGCAACTCCGCTTGATGGGAGTAAACATAGTCCTCTTGTCAGGCATCTGTATTTGCAGTGGCGTAACTAGAAATTTTTCTCCCCCAAGCCAAAAAATTCTTCGGCGCCCCCCCCCCCTTCATGCTCCATAATTGGGAGCAAGAAAGGGATAAATATGCGCGCGCCAAAAAAGGGGTGTGGTTTTGTTGGAGTGGGTGTGGTTTCGCATAAAGGGGCGCGGCATTGCAGGAAAAGACTACCTTATACCCCAGTTTTGCAACCTGCACGCCCATACGTTGGCCACCACAGGAAAGAAAAATAATCCTGATTCATGCCCCTTACATTATTTGTCATTTTTCCTCCTTATAGTAATGCCCAGTATACATTATGCCACATACTGCAATGGCCCTTAGACATTATGCCGCACACAATAATGCACGACACAATATGCACACACTGTAATGCCCCCGACACATTATGCCACACACCGTAATGTCTGTGACACATTATGCCACACACCGTAATGCCTGTGACACATTATGACAGGAATCGCAATGCCCATTATACATTATGCTACACACTGCAATGCCCCTGATACATTATAGCACATACAATGTCTGTGACACATTATGACACACACCGCAATGTCCGTGATACATTATGCCACACACTGCAATGCCCGATACATTATAGCACATACAATGCCTGTGACACATTATGCCACACACTGCAATGACCTTGAGACATTATACCACAATGCCCGTGATATAGTATACCATACACCGTAATGTCTGTGACACATACCGCAATGCCCTGCCCGTTATACCCTATGCCACACATCGCAATGCCCGTTATGTATTATGCCACACTGCAATGACCCTGAGACATTATACCACATACCACAATGCCCGTGATATAGTATACCACACACCGTAAAGCCTGACACATTATGACACACACCGCAATGTCCGTGATACATTATGCCACACACTGCAATGACCCTGAGACATTATACCACATATCACAATGCCCGCGATATAGTATACCATACACCGTAATGCCCGTGACACATTATGACACACACCGCAATGTCCGTGATACATTATGCCACACACCGTAATGCCCATTACACATTAAGTCCTACAGTAAGGCTTCTAATTACTTTTCAATTACCTGCTCGTTGTCAGGGGTTTCATGCACTGGGTGTCATGCTCGTTGCCAGGGGTTTCATGCTCTTGGTTCCATGCACGGTGCCAGGGGTTTTCATGCTCAGGGTGTCATGCTCGTTGCCAGGTGTTTCATGCACTGGGTGTCATGCTCGTTGCCAGGTGTTTCATGCACTGGGTGTCATGCTCGTTGCCAGGTGTTTCATGCACTGGGTGTCATGCTCGTTGCTAGGAGGTAGTCCCTGTTGCTAGGGCTGTGCTCCCAGTGCCACATATGTCCCCAGTGCCAGATATTCCCCCATGGTGCCAGGTACTTACATGCCCCAGTGCCAAATATAGTCATCGTCCCCATGTGCCTGGTACACATATACCCCCCCAGTGCCACATATGCCCCCAGTGCCAGATATTCCCCCCCAGTGCCACATATGCCCCCAGTGCCAGATATGCCTCCAGTGCCATATATTCCCCCCCAGTGCCAAATATGCCCCCAGTGCCATATATGCCCCCAGTGCCAGATATTCCCCCCCAGTGCCAGATATTCCCCCCGTGCCATATATGCCCCCAGTGCCAGATATTCCCCCCCAGTGCCAGATATTCCCCCCGTGCCAGATATCCCCCCCAGTGCCATATATGCCCCCAGTGCCAGATATTCCCCCCCAGTGCCATATATGCCCCCAGTGCCAGATATTCCCCCCCAGTGCCATATATGCCCCCAGTGCCAGATATTCCCCCCCAGTGCCATATATGCCCCAGTGCCAGATATCCCCCCCCAGTGCCATATATGCCCGAGTGCCAGATATCCCCCCCCCAGTGCCATATATGCCCCCAGTGCCAGATATTCCCCCCAGTGCCCCCCAGTGCCATATATGCCCCCAGTGCCAGATATTCCCCCCCAGTGCCATATATGTCCCAGTGCCAGATATCCCCCCCCCCAGTGCCAGATATGCCCCCAGTGCCAGATATTCCCCCCAGTGCCAGAAATGCCCCAGTGCCAGATATTCCTCCGCCCCCCCCCCCGTGCCATATATGCCCCCAGTGCCAGATATTTACCCCCCCCCGCGCCGTCGCTTTTTGGAGGGACACAGAGGGCACAGCTCGTCTCTCCTGTGTCCCTCCTGCTGCATCATCTCCGGCGGCCGCGGGTCTAATAGAGGGAAGTGCCGGTTCGTGAGCCAATTAGAGCTCACGGACGGCACTTCCCCCTATTAGACCCGCGGCCGCCGGAGATGATGCAGCAGGAGGGACACAGGGAGGCGCGCTGTGTGCCCTCCGTGTCCCTCCAACAAGCGGCGGAGGGAAGGAGACTGCAGACTGACATGCGGACGCTCGTCCGCATGTCAGTCTGCTGTAAATCAGTGGCGCCCCCGCAGCCCCTCGCCCCCAAGCCACCACGAGGACTGCGGGGGCAGTAGTTACGCCACTGTGTATTTGCATCACATCACTTACTGGTGCTCTGATGTGCTGGCCTCCGGAGGTCACATCCTCAGCCTGGCAGCATGTTCCATGATTGCCTGCAATGTGCAGAGACTCTCTCCAGTGTGTACCCCACTTGCCATACAGCATGTGCCCCGATGTATTCCCACCATCTCCAGAGTATGGGCGCTGCCATGACACCTGCACTCAGCTGAGTTAGTGCTGTCCACTCCTGTGCACTGGAGCACTCACATGACTTGATTCTCCAATCCCTGCTGACCAGGGGGTATATAGCCAGAGTTCCTGCTCAGTATCATTGCCTTGAACAATGCGTCACATCCTGTGAATAAGTGGCTCCTGACTCCAGTCCCCTGTCTCCAGAGATTTCCCTGTGTCAGTGCTCCGTGGAACTACAGGCACCAGCCATCCAGTTCAGTAGCAGCTCCATCTGCATTCTGCTCCAGCATTCACTAGCAGTCTCCTGAGACCATGCCTCCCAACATGACCCTCTCCAGGAGGGACACAAGTGGATAAGAAAGGTGTTTCAGCACAGGTGCTGGCAATCATAAATTAAGAGGGAAGTCCAGGAGCAGAGCATTCTGTCCCTCCTGGAGAGGGTCATGTTGGGAGGTATGCCTGAGACTCTCCTGTGTCAGTGCTCCGTGGAACTAAAGGCTCCAGCCATCCAGTTCAGTTGCAGCTCCATCTGCATTCTGCTCCAGCATTCAGCAGCAGTCTGCTGTGTCAGTGCTCAGTGGAACTACAGGTACCAGCCTTCCAGTTTGCCTTCAGCTTCAGTTACACTCTGCTCCTACAAATCACTTGCAGTAAGAGACTCTCTCCAGGTGCTGCATATCATTCTCACCTGTTTGTTATTACTCTGCATCAGCACTGTGCTATTCAACCTGCACTAAAGCATCCAGCTTAAAGTTCAGCTGTCTCCTGCAACAACGTAACCTGGTTCTGTTGTTGTATGCAAGCATTGCCTATTGTCTGTATACCTCTGTTTCAACTTCCTATTGGTATCCAGGCCAATCATCTGCATTACCAATTTCCTATACAATTCCTGTTTCAAGTTACTATCGGTTTCCAGGCCGATCATCGATATTGCCAAGTATCTGTGTAAAGCTTCGCTTCGTCATCATCGGCTTCCAGGCCGACCATCGTTTAATCCAAGTTGTTACCATCGGTTCCCAAGCCGATAGTCATCTGTTCCTGTTTATCATCGGTTCCCAGGCCAATCGTCATCTGCTCCAAGTCACTATCGGTTCCCAGACTGAACTATCTCTAAGTGACTGTTTATTTCAGAGACTCTATCAGCTTCCATGCTGAATCATACATTTACATTGCTCCAGTTACTTATATTTCCTGTGTGTACTCAGTAAATACCATTTGCGCACATGCGCAGGAACTTCAGCCTCCTCGTTTCCTCCATCGCACAACCACTGACCCACTAGTGACCCCTCCGGGAACAAACACAAACCCAGACCTGACACCCCTACTTAGACAATTTCTCGGAGAAAAAACTGTTCCTGGGAATGATACTAGACACGATGTCTCAGTAGGTATTCCTCCCCATGGACAAAGACTTGACTATTCAGGCTATGGTGCACTCTGTGCTCAGGCCCCGCAAGATCTCAGTACACCTTTGCATCCACCTACTAGGCAAGATGGTGGCCTCCTGCGAGGCAATCCAGTACGGCAGATTCCATGCCCATCCGTTCCAGCTGGATCTGCTGGACAAGTGGTCAGGGTCTCATCTGCACATGCACCAGAGTATATCTCTGTCGTCGAAAGCAAGGATCTCCCTGTTGTGGTGGCTACAAGTCTCTCACCTTGTGGAAGGTCGGAGTTTCGGAACCCAGTCTTGTACTCTGTTGACAACGGATGCCAGCCTCCGAGGTTGGGGAGCTGTGACCCAAGGGGCTCAGTTCCAAGGAAAGTGGTCGAGTCAGGAGTCTTTGCTTCCAATAAATGTTCTGGAACTCAGGGCAATTTACTATGCTGTTTTGCAGGCCTCCTATCTCCTCCAAAATCAGGCCATACAGGTGCAGTCGGACAATGCCACGGCAGTGGCGTACATAAACTGACAGGGAGGAACAAGAAGCAGGGCCGCAATACGAGAGATGTCAAGAATACTCCTCTGGGTGATACAAAATGCAAGCGCCATATCGGCCATATTCATTCCGGGAGTGGACAACTGGGAAGCGGGCTTCCTCAGCACACACAACCTCCATCTGGGGGAATGGGGCCTTCACCCTCAGGTGTTACAACAGCTGGTTCACCAGTGGGGCTGTCCGCAGATAGACTTGATGGCTTCTCATCTCAACAAGAAGCTGCATCGCTACTGTTCCAGGATGAGGCATCCGCAGGCTGCAGCGGTGGACACTGACGGCGCCGAGGACTTACCAGTTCGATATATATGTTCCTTCCAATTCCTCTCATTCCCAGAGTTCTAAAAGGACTCAAAAGGGAAAATGTTCAAGCAATTCTAATTGCTCCAGTTTGGCCTCGCCGGGCCTGATATGCGGACCTCCTGACTATGTGTCTCGAAGAGCCTTGGCCTCTACCTCTTCTCAAGGATCTTCTTCAGCAAGGGCCATTCATCTATCCAGATTTACTGCAGCTACGTTTGACAGCTTGGAGGTTGAAAGGGAGATTCTAGCCAGAATAGGTCTTCGCTCCAGGGTTATCTCGACTATGGTCCAAGCCCGAAAGGTGGTCACGTCTAAACATTACCACTGTATCTGGAAAATATATGTTTCTTGGTGTGAGGGTAGAAGATATTCTACTGTGGAATTTCAATTTGGCCATTTTCTACTCTTCCTGCAAGCAGGCGTGGATATGGGCCTAAGGTTAGGATCCATTAAAGTTCAGATACCGGCTCTCTCCATATTCTTCCAGAGGCATCTGGCTGTAATTCCGGAGGTACAGACATTCTTGAAGTGTGTCCTTTGCATTCAACCACCCTTTGTCCCTCCCATGGCTTCGTGGGATCTCAATGTGGTACTGACCTTTCTCCAATCAGAATGGTTTGAACCTCTACACAGGGTGGAGTTGAAATTTCTGACTTGGAAGACTGCCATGTTGCTGGCGTTAGCCTCTGTGAGGCATGTGTCGGAATTATGGGCTTTATCTGTAAGAAATTTAACGAGGATAGGGCGGAGCTCAGAACTCGCCCACAGTTTTTGCCGAAAGTGGTTTCAGATTTTCAAATTAATCAACCGATTGTGGTTCCAGTGATGTCTGACGCTTCAGTTGCTCCAAAGTCCTTGGACGTGGTTCGGGCTTTGAAGATTTACATCAAAATGACAGCTCATCACAGGAAGTCTGACTCCCTCTTTGTCCTTTAAGACGTTACCAAGATTGGATGTCCTGCTTCTAAGTGCTCGTTGGCTCAGGCTGACAGGCCTATTCTTCAGCGGCATTGCCGCTGCCGAGTTTTATTCAGGCCCACTCCATTGGGGCCGTGGGCTCTTCCTGGGCGGCTGCCCGGGGCATCTCGGCCTTACAGTAGTGCCGAGCTGCTACTTGGTCTGGTTCGAACACATTTGTAGGTTCTATAAGTTCGATACCTTGGCCGGTGAAGACCTTCAGTTTGGTCAGGCGGTTTTGCAGGGGTCTCAGCACTCTCCCACCCGTTCTGGGAGCTTTGGGACTTCCACACAGTACTAATCCATCCCAGTATCCCCTAGGACGTTACAGAAAATAGGAAATTAATACCTAGTGGTAATTCCTTTTCTCGTAGTCCGTAGGGGATACTGGGCGCCGTCCTCAGTGCTTCGTGTTTCCTGCTTACTTGGTTGTGGGTTCTTGGTTGGGTCTGCTATTGCTGTCCCTGTCCTTGTTTCTGGTTAGCGTTGCTTTCCTTGTTTCTGGTTAGCGTTGCTATCCTTTTGTTCTGGTTAGCATTGCTATCCTTTGCTACTGTTGTGTATTGGTTCATTACCTCACCGATATTGTATGTTTTCCTTCTCTCAAATATGTCCTTCTCCTTGGGTAGAGTTTTCTTAACTGAGTCTGCAGAAGGGGAATAGAGGGGAGGAGCCAGCACACACTGAACATTTCTTAAAGTGCCAGGCTCCAATGGAACCGATCTCTACCCCACAGTACTAACCATCCCAGTATCCCCTACGAACTACGAGAAAAGTAATTACCGGCAGGTATTAAAATCTTATTTTCTTCCTGATACTTGACATTTCTTTGATTATACTTTATTGTTGGTTTTTCTAATAACCTTTCAAACTTGCATATAAGACTTTTTTAGATCTTGATTATTTGGCCCAGTTGGGATTGTGAGTTTGACATGCCTGCTCTAGATTATTACCCTAAGGGCTCTTCATGTCAACGCTGTTGCTACTGCAGGTCACAAAGCTGTCCCACCTAATGAACGTCATTTTCTTACTCCTGCAGCTCTTCTATCTATTGGATCCTTGAAAGAATTTGCATCGGCTAGGCAAATAGTTGTTTTCTTGGTTAGTCTAGCTCAGGGGTTCTCAAACTCGGTCCTCAGGACCCCACACAGTGCATGTTTTGCGGGTAACCCAGTAAGTGCACAGGTGTATTAATTACTCACAGACACATTTTAAAAGGTGGTGGAGCTAATTATTTCACTTGCGATTCTGAGGAGACCTGCAAAGTTCAAAACATACACTGTGTGGGGTCCTGAGGACCGAGTTTGAGAACCTGTGCACTAGTCCACAGGTTCTCAAACTCGCTCCTCAGGACCCCACACGGTGCATGTTTTGCAGGTCTCACAGAATCACAAGTGAAATAATTAGCTCCACCTGTGGACCTTTTAAAATGTGTCTGTGAGTAATTAATACACCTGTGCACCTGCTGGGTTACATGCAAAACATGCACTGTGTGGGGTCCTGAGGACCGAGTTTGAGAACCCCTGGTCTAGCTATTGCTTTTTCCATATTTTGTGGTGTGCCCTAGAAAAGTACTGCATACGAATTGGCCTCTGTTCATGCTGCAGTTGTATATTTCCGGGTGCCTCCACTTTTGCTTGGTGATCCCTTTGATAACTCTGTTATGGAGAAAATACCAGGTTCTTTTCAATTGATTGCAGAAAGTGCTTCCTGTAAGCCTTGTGCATCTCTATATTAAGCAACAGTCGGGGTGATTCAGACCTGATCCCATACTTGCCTACCTTACCCTCTCCATGAGGGAGAAAATGCTCTGTTCCTGGACTTTTCTGGTAATGTATGATTGCCATCACCTGTGGTGAGCTAGTTAATTGATAAGAAAGGTGTTTCACCACAGGTGATGGCAATCATACATTACCAGGAAAGTCCAGGAACAGAGCATTTTCTCCCTCATGGAGAGGGTCAGGTAGGCAAGTATGCCTGATCCCCCTACAGGGGGAGGGGGTAATCCGCTTTGCAGGGGTGCAATCGCTTTTGCAGAGAGCTGCACAAACAATAGTTTGTGCAGTCTCTGCACAGCTCAGGCCTTACTCAGCCTCTGCGATGATCTGGCCAGGAGCTGACATCAGGAACCCTCCCTCCAAACGGCTGGACATGCCTGCGTTTTTCTGGACACTCCCTAGACGGTCAGTTGACACCCACAAACGGCCTCTTCCTGTCAATCTTCTTGCGATCGCCGGTGCAATCACTTTCTTCGTTAAAGCCGTCGCTGTCCGGCGATCCCCATCGCCAGTGGCCGACGCGCCTGTGCATTGCGGAGCATTCGCATGCGCAGTTCAGACCCGATCACAACGCTGCAAAAAAAGCTAGCGTGCGATCGGGTCTGAATGACCCCCATTATCACTTTAGAAATTGCTATTAGCAGATCATCTTTAAATCCACTTTATGATTAGACTCCTCAGAGGCAGAAAATTAACTTGCAGCAGAATCCACATGCTCCAAATCTGATTTACATTCTCATGCTAGGCACTATCAGTTAAAATTGCAGTTGACCAATGATCAGATTTATTGGACATGCTGGATGATTTCATAAAGTACTATGCAAATTGTCTGATCAGGACGATTATTGCATAATGTACGCCTGACATAACTGTGACCCTTTTGATTTCTAATTGATTACAATTTTCAGCAGCAAAAATGTGCTCTTCCTCCATTAAATAAGTTTCACCTGGTGAGACTGTGGCTGTCTGTTCAACAGCACTGCAATCAGAGCCAATCTCCCCTGTGTCAGATCTCAAATGGCCCAATGCAGAGTCTTTAACTTCTCAGCAGATTTCTTAGCTGGTTCAGAAGAGGTGCTTAATAGAAAATGCTAAGGCAGTGGTTCTCAAACTCGGTCCTCAGGACCCCACACAGTGCATGTTTTGCAGGTAACCCAGCAGGTGCACAGGTGTATTAATTACTCACTGACACATTTTAAAAGGTCCACAGGTGGAGCTAATTATGTCACTTGTGATTCTGTGAGGAGACCTGCAAAACATGCACCGTGTGGGGTCCTGAGGACCGAGTTTGAGAACCTGTGTGCTAAGGCAATATAACTGATTAAGCTGAATGTATTCTCTACTAGTCTTTTGTTGGAACAGTTTCTTTGTTTTATCATTTTGACCAGTGTTTCCCAAACACAGTCCTCAAGGCCACCAACAGTCCAGGTTTTAGGGATCTCAATGCATGTCAACAGATGGTATAATCAAACTGACTGAGGTACCAATTAAGTCACCTGTACCTAAGCATGAATAGCCTTAAAACCTGGACTGTTGGGGTGCCTTGAGGGCTGCGTTTGGGAAACACTGCTTTTGACTGAAAAAGGTATCAAGTTACAATATGCTGCATACTGAGTAAATCCGTGTCTGAATGTGGAGCTCCAAGTTTTGGCTCCTGCCTTTCCTCCTCTTATTAGTTTCATATATTGGGGTTTTAAGAAAAGAAAATATCTATTCCCTGGTATCCGACATGAAGACTAATGAGGTTAGAAGTTCATCGTGGATGCCCTCAAGGTTTACAATTGCTGGCACCCTGCAGATCATGGCTTTCCTGGTACGTGCCAAGCCTGACCAGTTAGAATGGCACAAGTCTCCAGTATATAACAATAAACAGAAGTGCAGGTCACAGAGGCAAAGACTAGATACAGGCAGGTAGTCAGGGCAGGCAGCAAACAGAATAGTGAAGGTCATTGGTCAGGGCAGGCAGCAAACAACAATTTCCAGGAAACACGTTAAGATCAGGAAGCTAGAAAGCAAAAAGAATGAATAAACAGGACAGCAACAATTTTCAAGAGAGAGAATAGCAGCAGGTTCAGTTCAGCACAATCCAGGCATACATCCAATATAATCAAAGTTTGTTCACTTCCTGCCTTAAATATCTACAGTCTGCAGGGGATTGCCTGTGACCAGAGAGCAGAGACATTTAGGAGACGCAAGTTTAACAGAACAAACCATAAAATAAACATGAGCTGTTGTAGCTCAAATGGCAATTACTCTGGCAATTACTCTGGGATCAAATTTCGTAGAACACATCAAGCTGCTTATTTTTGTGGGATCATGACATTACGCTTCTAATAATGTCAAAAGGTGAATGGTTGCTATGGGCAACTTCTCCCCTTGTCCACTTCTCTACTCTTTGAAATGTTTGATACGTTTTCCCCACATTGTTTGCAGCCTCTTAAACACAAGAAGGACATAACACAATATTCCAAGGTACATAAAAACATCTTCCATTCTTTTTCTGGACTGACACAATTAATTTATAGGCCTGGGTAAAGTGTAGTCAAGTAAAGATTTTGCCTCTTTATTCGAATACAAATAACTCTGGAAGAGAAACTCGATAGCTCTTCAGAGTATTTTTGTTTTGTTTAACCTATTCATGTCTTTAAAGACCTATATTTGTAATTGTAATAAAAGATGGGGGATCCTGCAGGGGCTGGTGTCCTAACGAACCCCCTAATGCAGATTATCATCCAAGTACCATATATTGGAATATTAATTTCAGTTTCAGATAAAACATAGGGAGTAATTCAGATCTGATCGCTGCTGTGCTTTTTCGCACAGCGGGCGATCAGATACGAACTGCTTATGCACTGCACTGCGTCTGCACGTTGCAGGCTGCAATGGGGATCGCCGGTCAGCGACGGGATTGTGCGAAGGAGCCATTCGCACAAGCATTCGCAAGGAGATTGACAGGAAGAGGCCGTGTGTGGGTGGCAACTAACCGTTTTCAGGGAGTGTCTGGAAAAACGCAGACGGGCTCAAGCGTTTTCATGGAGGGTGCATGACGTCACCTCCGGCCTTGATCAGCATCATTCTATCGCACAGGATAAGTAAGTCCTGGGCTGCGCAGAGACTGCACAAACTGATTTTTGTGCAGCTCTGCAACAGAAGCGATCGCACACTTGCACAGCGATTTTCCCCTCCACCTGTAGGCGGCGACTATCTGATCGCAGGGCAGCAAAAAATGCAGCCCAGCTATCAGATATGAATTAGGCCCATAAATGCAAGCTAAATGAGACCCAGGCAATAGTGCATGCACTTAGGCAATCATATGACCTGCAAGGAGACAAATGCTTGGCCTGACATTTATTGAAGAGCTCTCTGAAGTCATGATAAACTACTGGCAGCAACAGTGACGGATGATCATTCTGTAATGATACATGTCCTCATACAGGGGCTGATTCCGGTCACATGGATCTCTCATAGACAAAAGGGGAGAATCTGCATACAGCGCATGCGCAGATGTGAATTTACACTTATTAGTATGTCTATCCTATTCTGAGTCGGGCACAACTTGGCCAGACTTGTCTTTCTGTGAAATAGGGCATTTCCGCCATTGACAATGCAAAAGCATGGTAATAGATTATTAACCAAAAGGGTTTTAAAAGCCCCTGATTTCTATCTATAACTGTAATAAGTGCTAAATAAGGCTTGCTTAGCATTTGTAACCTTTGCAATTTTGAACCCATTGGTCAAAGCTGCTGATCAGCTTCATCTTTGAAAACCTGACGGTTAATAAATCTACCCCACTATGTTTATCAAGACTGAAGCTGATGCACAGTGCAGCGTAGAGCGTACATCGGTGTGCAGAGTGCCTATTCTCATACTGCACATGTTATAGAACAGAACAGTGTTGAACTGGAGCATGAAGGGCCCACCGGGGGTATGCAGTGGTAGGGGCCCGTGAATAGAGGTGTGGCCAGCTACCAAAGGGGGGTGTGGCCAGCCACCACAGAGGTTTGACTAACCATTATTGAGTACCTGGTCTGGACTCCTTGATAATTAATATAGTAATTAATGCTAGTGCATGCATGATAGTGTGCCAGATTAATGACAGCAATGTACTGTAGAGAATACCTCATAATCCTGTGCAGTATAAGGTAACATATGTATAATACAAGTACACAGTCTAGAACCTGATCCCTAGAGGAGGAGGGGCCCACAGGCAGTGGGCCCTACCGGTGTTTTCCCCTGTACCCCTATGGGCCAGTCCGAGCCTGGAACAGAACATATACAAGTACATCATGGGAACTTAATTTGCCTCTCTACATGTGACTCAAGCGGTGCAACTGATCTGTAATGGGGTGTACTCAAGTAGCTAAACTTCAGAGAAGGCGTGTTGATGGCCACTGTCCTTTAATACATTCCGGCGGAAGAAGATTCCTTATTGCTGCAATTTGCGATAAGGAATCTTAATTTTCGTGGATATTTAATAGCAAATATGCCTGATGTTTGTTTTGAATGCAATAAAAAAAAATTAAGTATCAAAAAAGGTGTAAGTAAGTTAGGGCCTAATTCATTTTGCAAGCAAACAAATATGATGTTTGGGGGACTGCCAGGTGCAAGACCCATTTTGTGCATGTGCGGAATTGGTCTTGCGTTATCTCTCGTAGCCCCCTGTCAACCACAGCATGATTGACATGCTGCAGCATTTGGGGTCGGAGGAGGGGTGGCACACCCGCTTTGTATGTGTTATGGGCCCAGGGTCTGCGTCGTCTGACGTAGACCTCCTGGACTCGGGTGTACGGAACCTACAGCCAGCCTGAGTAAGCTTCAGCAGGCTGGTTGGTGCCTGAAACCATTGCGAATTGTGACCGATAGTTGCAGTGGTAATCCGAGGATACGTCCTCAGATGCCGCACTCGGATCTTGCAAATGCTAAGAGAAGGCGTCTATCTCCTACAGATGCCTCCTGTTACATTAGAATTTTAATGACGCTTCCTTGCAGCTGTCCAATTCCTTCCAAACATGAATTAAGCCATTAGTGGAGAAAGTTGCATAAAAATGGGAAGGGGGAGGGGGGGGGGGATTACATAATTACAAATAACTAACACAAACTGATTCTCTCCTGTTGGAGAAAGGGAAGGATGGTGTTTGCAACAAAAATATCACTCAAGGACACAATAACCCACCCAAATCTAAAGGGCCCTACACATTTAAAGATCCGCCACCGAGCTGCCCGACGGCGGATACGGCCGATGGGCGACCCGGCGGCGGGGGACAGTGACGGGGGGAGTGAAGTTACTTCACTCCCCCCTTCACACGGCTCCATAGAAGTGCAGGCAAATATGGACAAGATCGTCCATATTGGCCTGCATGCACAGCCACGGGGCACCAGCGATGAACGAGCGTGGGGCCATGCTTTGTTCATCGCTGCTGCCTCCACACTCAAAGATATGAATGGTATCTCGTTCATTAATGAACAAGATCGTTCATATCTTTGAGTGATATCGCCCAGTGTGTAGGGCCTATAACTCTCTCTGCAAATGTTATATCTGCCACACCTGCAGTGCACATGGTTTTGCCCAACTGCTAACAAATTTGCTGCTACAATCAGGTCTGAATTACCCCTTTAATTTGGCAAGTCTCAAACAGCTAAATTCTGTGATGTTAAGAAAAGAACCTAAATGCATACTATCCCTGGCCCTTAAGGAGTCACTGGTCAAATCTAACATAGGGCCTAATTCAAATCTGATCGCAGCAGCAAAATATTTCTCTAATGGGAAAAACCATGGGGGTCATTCCGAGTTGATCGTAGCTGTGCTAAATTTAGCACAGCTACGATCAGGAAGACAGACATGCGTGGGTACGCCCAGCACAGGACTAGCCCGCCCTGCATGTCAGTCCCTGCCCTGTCGCTGAAGTATAAAAGCATTGCACAGCAGCGATGCTTTTGTACTTCAGGAGTAGCTCCTGGCCAGCGCAGCTTTTGCACGCCTGCATTGGCCAGACTGCGCCCACAAAACGGCGGCCAAATGCCGCCGTGCCACCCCATCCCACCCTACGACCGCCTCTGCCTGTCAATCAGGCAGAGGCAATCGCTAGGCAACGACCGCTGTCGGCTGCCAGCCATGTGCCAGCGCACTGCGGCGCCAGTGCATACACAGTTCTGACCTGATCGCTGCGATAAACTGCAGTGAGCGATCAGGTCAGAATGACCCCCCATGTGAACTGCAGCTGGGGCAGATATAACGTGCAGAGAGAGTTAGATTTGGGTGGGGTGTGTGAAATCTAAACTGCAGTGTGAAAATAAAGCAGCCAGTATTTACCTTGCACAGAAACAATATAACCCACCCAAATCTAACTCTCTCTGCACATGTTATATCTGCCCCACCTGCAGTGCACATGGTTTTGCCCATTAGAGAAAAATGTTGCTGCTGCGATCAGGTCTGAATTAGGCCCATAGTGTGGCAAGCTGGACATAAAGAGCTGTCTGTGTAGAAGTCATAGGGAGAACATTGGGGGTAATTCCAAGTTGATCGCAGCAGTAAATTTTTTTAGCAGTTGGGCAAAACCATGTGCAGTGCAGGGGGGGGGGGGCAGATATAACATGTGCAGAGAGAGTTAGATTTGGGTGGGTTATTTTGTTTCTGTGCAGGGTAAATACTGGCTGCTTTATTTTTACACTGCAATTTAGATTGCAGATTGAACTCACCACACCCAAATCTATCTCTCTCTGCACATGTTATATCTGCCTCCCCTGCAGCGCACATGGTTTTGCCCAATTGCTATCAAAAATCCTGCTGCGATCAACTTGGAATTACCCCCATTGACTTTGCTGAAGGCGTGAAAAGATGAAAAGAAGGAGGACACCGATACATGCCCCTCATATGCGCTTGTTGAGCATCTTCTGAAAGGAAGGGATGTAATATGCAGTTGGTACGCACTTTGGTGCTGTAGTGGCCTCCACTCTTTTAAGAAGGCTTTCAGGTAACAAGGCTCCTGGGGTTCACATGCATTCAGCCACAAAAGCATTAGGGGCTGATTCTGATTCGGACGCAGTGGATTTCATTCACGGAACCTGTCGTTTTTTCCCCTATTGCGTATACATTTTTGTCCGAAATTTTGCTTTGTGCATTTGACAAATGAATCAGAAGTTGCATGTATCTCTATCTGTGTGCATCTGCGAGCAGTAACCGGTTAGTGTGAAATGGTTGGCAACTGGACAGGGAGTACTGAGTCACACAGTAAAGCTTATTTCCATGGGAATTTCATGGAAGTGTCATAGGCGTCTTCTGGGTGTGTATTAAAATGTTGTTGCGTCTTTGTATCAGTAGCACGGTAATCCAACTCCTTTTCAGGAGGATAATTTACACCAGGCATGGGGCTGAAAGAAACTCTGATACTAATGATAACAGCTCCTTACACAGATGCTCAGTCACACTTCATTCTGGCAAACCTGAGTAATCTGGGTTTCCTGTGCGCTGTTTAGCTTAATTCAAGATAGGTTCACGTCTTGGTTAGATTAGCCGTCACCTGTCAGCCCTGTATCTACTTCGTTTGTATCACATGCTAGTTGCCAGAGAATCAGATCTCAAACCTTGGGTTAGGTGTTTGTCATGGCACTAGGGGTTTGTTGATTTGGGTCTTGAATCCTTGGGCTAGCTGTATGTGCTGGAATACAAGTGAAGCTGGGTAGCCAGATAAAGCTATTCCTCTATTCCTCATACTGGCCACTAGTAGTAGCAGAGCACTGATACTGCAGAGTGAAGAACAGTTTTAGAGAACAGGTGCAGGCTAGCAGGATAGCCCAGGGCTGTAGTGGTAAGTATGATGACTTGAAGTAGACTCCAATTATACTGGAACTGTGTGTTGGGACCACAACTTAATCAGGCTGCAGGAAACACTGGGACTAGGTGCTGGAGCACTTATGGAGCAGGCTGCAGTGATATATGCTGTGAAGCAATACTGAAGCAGGTTGCTGGAAGAAACTGAGGCAGAATGCCGTGAAGCAATACTGGAGCAAGTACTGAACCAGAAGCCAAGGTACTGATCCTCAGATGTTGTACTGGCCATTTACTGCCAGCACTTCATGGTTTAAATAGTGCACCCTAGGTGCCGATAGCCTAGTTTAAGCATGTGGCTGGAGTTACTGGAAGTTGGTTGGCAGAGCGGATCATGTGATTTAATCCAAGATGGCGGCACCCATGATACAGAACAGTAGGAACCACCAGGAGTGGAACACCAGCCACATTTACAGATGCATCTGACTCAGAGTATAGGGTCTATGTACTGCTGGGTCTATTCATGAAGAAGTGAAAAATGTGTAGAAATGGACCAATGGAAAAGTTGCCCATGGCAACCAATCAGCTTTGAAGGAAGCCTTTAGCAAGTACATTCTATAAAATGTAAAGGAGATGCTGATTGGTTGCCATGGGCAACTTCTCCACTGGTCTGTTTTTCCACTCTTTTCACTGCCTCATGAATAGACCCCTATGCCTTTCAGAGAGATAAAGTGGAGATAAAGTAACAGCCAACCAGCTACTAACTGTCAATTTTCTAACAATCTATAGGAACTGATTGGCTGGGTGTCACACTCGCGGCGCTGCGGCTGCCGCGCTTACCACTCCGGGTGCGCTGGGTCTCCCGGCGGTCGTCGCCCCCGGTGGGCTCCGGGTCGTCGCGTCTTGCTGGCGCTGCCTCCGGCGGGTTCCCGGGGTGTGGGCGCCGCCATTGCGCCCGGCATCCACGAGAGTATGGTGAGCGGGTGACGTCATTGTCCCCTTCCGCCAATCGGGAGAAGGCGGGAAGTTCAAAGGCAGACGCCGTACAGAGCCCCGCCGCCTGAGTATAGTCTTTCCAATGATAACCAGTGCTAGCAGCGTTCAGCGTGTTCTCAAGCTGAACGTCTCCTGTGTTCCAGCGTTACAGAGTATCTTTCAGTGGGACATTCCCTGTGCTACCAGCGTTGCAGAGTATCTTTCAGTGGGACATTCCCTGTGCTACCAGCATTACAGAGTATCTTTCAGTGGGACATTCCCTGTGTTACCAGCGTTACAGAGTATCTTTCAGTGGGACATTCCCTGTGCTACCAGCGTTAGTGTATCACTCAGTGGAACCTTCCCTGTGCTACCAGCATTACAGTGTATCACTCAGTGGGACATTCTCTGCGTTACCAGCGTTACAGTGTATCACTCAGTGGGACATTCTCTGCGTTACCAGCGTTACAGTGTATCTTTCAGAGGGACACCTCCTGTGCTTCCAGTATTACAGGGTAACCCTAAGTGGAACGCCTCCCAAACTTCCAGAGTTACACTGAATCTCAAATCCTCATTTATTTCTTCAGCATCGCTCACAAGTTCTTCATTCTTCTGTGTGCTTCAACATCGTACTCAAATCTTCATTCATCTCTTCAGCATCGCTCACAAGTTCTTCATTCTTCTGTGTGCTTCAACATCGTACTCAAATCTTCATTCATCTCTTCAGCATTGCTCACAAGTTCTTCATTCCTCTGTGTGCCCCAACATCGTTCTCAAATCTTCATTAATTTCTTCAACATCGCTCACAAGTTCTTCATTCTTCTGTGTACTTCAGCATCGCCCCAAGCCTTGGCCACAACTAATTCTTTAGCATTACACGTCGATTACAACGGCTAAGTTCTGTATGAGGAAAACCTACATCCGGCCATCCCTGCTCCGGCCCAGCTGTGGTTCCTCTTCCCGATCATCGGAAGAACCCCCAAGTTCTCAACACTCCCAACCCAGGTCAGTGACACTGGGTACTCTATCTCTGTCAAAATGTAACTCAGCTGGAGAGGAGGCTCTTGGGAAATAAAAGTTCTATATTGTTTTGTAGCCAGGGAGACGTACAACTGCATGTACTCCAATTAATCACAAAGGTGTTTGATGGGGTTGAGGTCCAGGCTTTGTGCAGGTCAGTCATATTTTTCAAACCAAACTTGGCAAACCATTTTTTTGATGGATTTCGATTTGTGGGGGATATTGTCATACTGACACAAAATCAATTTACTAGAATGTCATCATTGTATGCTGTAGCGTTAAGATTATCCTCCACTATAACTGAATGGCCCAGGTCAAACCTGGAACCAAGGTGCCCGAGCCCCAGACCATTATCACTCCTCTCTTATCTTTACAGATGGCAGAACGCTTTCTCCTGGCATCCACCAAACCCAGTTTTATGTCATACTGCCAGATAGTGTAGCAAGATTTTTTACTGCAAAGAATTTGTTTCAGCAGCTTCAGACTACAAACGCGGCGTGTTTTACATCACTCCATCCAATGTTTGACATTGCCCATGGTGATCTGAAACTTGTGTGCGGCTGCTTGGTTGTGGAAACGCAATTTATGAATGAAGTCCCGACAAACAGCTCTTGTACTTATGTTGCTTCTACAGGCAGATTGGAACTCGGTAGTGAATGACATGCCTCTTACATGCTATGCACCTAAGCACTCAGCAGCCCCATTCCGTGAGTGTGTGCCCTGCTGATTCTTTCTGAGGTGCTTGTTGCAATTAGATATTTCCAGGTCTCAATAAAATCACTTACGGTTGACCAGGGCAGCTCTAGCAGGGCACAAATGTTACAAACTGGCTTGTAGGAAAGGTGGAATCCTGTGCCTGTCACTGAGATCTTCAGCATGACCCATTCTACTGCTAACGTTTGATTAATGGGATTGCAGGTCTGTATGATTGGTTTTATGCACCTGTTAGCAAAATGTGTGGTAGAAATAGTCAAACACACTAATTAGATGGGCTGTGTTGTATGTATGTATGTGTGTGTGTGTGTGTGTGTGTGTGTGTGTGTGTGTGTGTGTGTGTGTGTGTGTGATTGTGTGTGTGTGTGTGTGTGTGTATATATATATATATATATATATATAAATAAACATTTGTCAATCTTTTTAATAAATGAGATTTAACTGAGTACTATTTATCTTGTATTTGTGCTGTTGGTTCAATCTGGTTTTATAATCACAATTACTAAACATATGCTAAAAACTGATGGATCCACAAGACTCACGAGTTTGGCATGGACAGTTCTATAATGGCATGCACTTGTTTCCTTTTGTACATGGGCCAATGAACATCTGACTTAACTCCTTGTTCATTGGATCCAAGATTTGCTATTTCATCATGCTCTAGGACACTGTGTTATAATTAAAGTGAGAGTCACTTGCCCAGAATGATAACATGAGAAGAACAGAGGCTGTGATTGGAACAAGTGTGAGCTTTCACTAGGCCTGATGATATTTCATAAAATGGAAGAAGGGGGGTTGGATGGAAGAAGGGAGGTTGGGTGGGAGGGAGGGGTTAATAGGCTGGGACAAAGGTATATAGTAAAAGTAAAGTGGATGAAAACATATTTATGCAAGAGCGTAAATCTGTGTTTCATGCAGTTGTACGTCTCCTTGGCTACAAAACAATATAGAGCTCTTTTTTCCAAGAGCCTTCTCTCCAGCGGGGTAACATTTTGACTGAAGAGAAAATCACTATTATAATATAACTGTGAAAGTGCTTTTATGCTCTAGAAAAACATGGCTTTCAGTGATGTTCTCGAATCTCTAGGTGGAGTTGGCTATTTTCAGTTACTACATACTATACTCCTCTTAATACCTGTATCTTTGTTGTCATGCCACAATCTTCTACAGAACTTCACTGGAGCAGAACCTGAACACCACTGCAAGCTACCAGCATCAAGTTCCGTGGACAATCAAGATCAAACACAACTCATTAAGCTTTTCATACCGCTGGACCAGAATCAAAAACCACTGAGGTGTGTCCAGTACCAACAGGTCAAAGAATTTTTGTCTACAACCAAACAACAGGAAAGAATGAATACTGAGTATTGCAAAGGATGGACCTATGATCAAAGTGTCTTCTCCTCAACCATTGTTACAGAGGTAGGAGTCTAATAATATCAGTGATAAAGAAATTCTAATTCAGACATTTTCTACTTAACATAGTGACTTTTCTAAAACAGATTGTTATAAGGTTCCACTTCCTACTAAACTTTACTACTGTTTTGGCTTATCTATGGGAAGGCAATGGGTCAGCTCACTATAGCCCAGTACAGGGGTTCTTAACTTTTACTTTAACTATACCTATATTGTGTTTGCAATTCAGATTTTTTACCTATAACTGTACTTAGCCTATGTTAAAAGGCTCATTCTCCCCCAATGTCCCTGCTCTCCAACTGGAAGGGGGTCATGTTAGAATTTTGCAAACCTCCAGAGTATGTGGCCACTTTTCTGGTCCTGCGCAGAATTGACGTAATAAACCCTACAAAAGCTGGCAGAGATTTCACTCTGTATCGGCCACTATATCCACAAACCATTAAAGATGACAAAATATAATAAATTCAGAGTGGATCAGCAGCTCCTGTGTAACCTATAATGGACATACATCAGAGATACAGGTGAATATGGAACATTTTGACCATACATTAGGTATCCAACAAGATCAACCTTGAAAAGATAAAAACCAGGTTAAAGATATAGAAATTTCAGCAATAAGGTAAAATATTAAGGGTTCTAAAGTTTATTAGCTGGGCAGGGTGCCAAGTTTTATTAGTACAATAGTAAAAAAAAATGTTATATACATATATATTTATATATAGCAATCGATTGCAACAATAAATAATATAAAATTAATAGCATGTGGTCACTTATCATTCTATAAAAATACAGCGACAGTATCAAATGCTACCCAGAAGTCTTCTCTTCCTGATTTATAATTGAAGACGGATAGATGTTTTGCACATAATTCTAAAAAAAAAACATTCATTCTTTGAACTCTCCTTGGAATACTGTGGACAAGTCTCTGAATATAAATATTCCTCTCCAATGATACAGCCATTTGCAGAGGTATGTATATATATATATATATATATATATATATTGATAGATATATATATATATATATATATATATATATCTATCTATCAGTGTTCAACTGTATCTCAGTCAGTATCACGCAATGACCACATTTTTTAAATAGTCCTATACAAATAACTGATGTTTGTGAGAGAGCTTACCGACATGCTGTGCTTACAGCTGTCATCACCGCTCCTGGTTGTTATGTTTTGCTGCAGTGTAGCCACTCACAACCATGCTCGGCGTACTGCTCTCCTACAGGCACAGGCTTCCTCCCGGATGTGTGACTCTAGCTTCAGGCACCTTGTACCAGCAGCCTTGCTGGAAGTGGCTACTTTCCAAACAGAGTTCACCCGCTGGTAGAATGATAGGCACAAAGGTTCTTGGGTCCACAGGTGTGGATTATTAATGCACAGGTGATCTCTAATGCGTTTTGCTCCAACAGGGAGCTTTTTCAAAGCAAAACACGTTAAAGATCACCTGTGCATCAATAATCAAGTTTCAGAGCCGTGGTCTATTGTGAACTTGTATATCGACTTCCTTGCACCAAGACCTTATTCATTCAGGTTGTCATCGCCCCTTAGTATCCTGTATCCAGCACACAGGTGGCATCTATAGCTAAAAAATAAGAAATAGGGTGCGCCCCATAGTGCATGAATCTTTAAAACATTTTTATTCTCACAAATAAAACCAGTTTACAGGTAACCTACCCTTAACGGCGGTAAACTACCGTAAGTTATCCAATGGGCAATACAGCAAGCACTGCATGTAGCCCTCTGAAGAAGTCCAAGTGACGGAATGCATAGGGGCGTGGCCAGATGTGAACAAGATTGTTCTTTGGAGCTCGCTGTACATGCTGTGCTTGCTGTAATGTCTGTTGGATATATCCTTGCTGTTCAAACTTACGGTGGTTTACCGCCGTTAAGGGTACGTTACCTGCAAATCGGTTTTATTTTTGAGAGTAAAAATGGTTTAAAGATTCATGCACTATGGAGCGCACCCTAGTTCTTTATATATATATATATATATATATATATACATACATACATAAAAAAAGGGGGGATGAGGGTTTCAGCGACCAACGGTGTCTAGTAAACTATAATAAATATGAAGAGACTAGCTGGATACTTAAAAAATAGTAGTATATTTATTAATACAAAAAATAAAACCAAGGTATAAAACCAATTATAATAAATGTCGCAGTGGGTTTAAAGGCCGGAGGGTATATGCTAAAAATTAATACCAGCTAAAAGGATAGCTAAAACAATAAGACAAATAATATAAAGGCAATGATGATAAAATATCCAAAAAAAGAGAGAATGCTGCTTATCTTTTTAAGGTGGAGAGTCAATGGAGGTACACCCAACGCGTTTCGTCACTCTGACTTCATCAAGGGGTCTAATACATACATACATATTTACTATTTCTTCTTTTTGAGAGATATAAATATATATATAATATAATATAATATAATATAATAATATAATATGTATATAATATAATATATATAATAATATATATGTGTGTGTGTGTTTACTACTGTAGTACTCTTTTTTTTTTTTTGCTTAATTATACAAAGCTGAGTGTGAATGTTTATTCAGCAATATTTGTATATTAACCTTGTTAAAATAGCGCAGGATTTACAAAAAATTTTAATTTACAAATATTGTAAATTTGCTATTTGTAAACACTAAAGTCATCCCGCAGGGGCTACAGCTGAATGTGCCTGAATATTGTATATTCCACTTTTTCTTGCAGTGGAATCTGGTTTGTCACCAAAGCTCTTGGAAGCAGGTAGCACGTTCCATCTACATGACTGGTGTACTACTGGGGGCACTGGTATTTGGCAGCCTCTCTGACAAGTGAGTACTGCCAGCCTCTAATACTAAATCTATATATGGATATTATATTGTTATATTGTTTGTGTTTTATTTCTTTCACTAAAACTTCCTTAGTCAGGTTCTATAGGTTTCCAAGTTCTATAACCACTTGAATCTGTCTTAAAGAACAAGTAAAAACTTTAGATGATAATACATATCAGTAAATACTTAATGGGTTTTATGAAGTGATAATATTGATAAATGACAATGGGGGTCATTCCGAGTTGTTCGCTCGCAAGCTGCTTTTAGCAGCTTTGCACACGCTAAGCCTCCGCCTACTGGGAGTGAATCTTAGCTTATCAAAATTGCGAACGAAAGATTAGCAGAATTGCGAATAGACACTTCTTAGCAGTTTCTGAGTAGCTCCACACTTACTCGGCATCTGCGATCAGTTCAGTCAGTTTCGTTCCTGGTTTGACGTCACAAACACACCCACCGTTCGCCCAGACAATCCACCGTTTCTCCAGCCACTTCCGCGCTTTTCCCAGAAACGGTAGCGTTTTTTCGCACACACCCATAAAACGGCCTGTTTCCGCCCAGAAACACCCACTTCCTGTCAATCACATTACGATCACCAGAACGAAGAAAAAACCTCGTAATGCCGTGAGTAAAATACCTAACTGCATAGCAAATTTACTTGGTGCAGTCGCACTGCGGACATTGCGCATGCGCATTAGCGACTAATCGCTCCGTTGCGACAAAAAAATAACGAGCGAACAACTCGGAATGACCCCCAATGTCCTGTAGGGGCAGGGCGACATATAGGCCATTAGCATGGGCTCCCAGTACGTATAATGAGGTCACCTTATAGTAGTGGCTGAATGGTATTCACAGAACAAGTCACATGGGAGCAGCATCACATCTTTGTCCAGAATATTCCAGCAATAGTATAGGGTTTATAATGCATTTATTTTGTAATGCTCTTTGTGTCTGCTACTACACATTGATTTGCTGTAAAAATCATAATTGTGGCTATCCTACAAACCCATCATAGGGGGTCATTCCGAGTTGTTCGCTCGGTAAAAATCTTCGCATCGCAGCGATTTTCCGCTTAATGCGCATGCGCAATGTCCGCACTGCGACTGCGCCAAGTAAATTTGCTATGCACTTAGGAATTTTACTCACGGCATTTTCATCGTTCTGGCGATCGTAATGTGATTGACAGGAAATGGGTGTTACTGGGCGGAAACAGGCCGTTTTATGGGCGTGTGGGAAAAAACGCTACCGTTTCCCGAAAAAACGCAGGAGTGGCTGGAGAAACGGGGGAGTGTCTGGGCGAACGCTGGGTGTGTTTGTGACGTCAAACCAGGAACGACAAGCAGTGAAATGATCGCAGATGCCGAGTAAGTCTGAAGCAACTCAGAAACTGCTACGAGGTGTGTAATCGCAATATTGCGAATACATCGTTCGCAATTTTAAGATGCTAAGATTCACTCCCAGTAGGCGGCGGCTTAGCATGAGCAAATCTGCTAAAATTCACTTGCGAGCGAACAACTCGGAATGACCCCCATAGCTCGCTGCCTCAGCATTCCTTCAGATTATAACCTATCATTACTTCTGCTACCCCACCCATGTGTGTAATGATAGGAGTACCTATTTGGAAACATATGCCTAGTAGAATATAAAAAGTAATTACAGACTGAGGGGGAGATGTACGAAGCAGTGATAAAAGTAGAGAAGTGAGCCAGTGGAGAAGTTGCAAATGGCAACCAAACAGCATTGACGTAAGTCACGTAACATTTATAATTTGCATACTATAAAGTATACAGAGCAGCTGATTGGTTGTCATGGGCAACTTCTCCACTGGCTCACTTCTCCACTTTTATCACTGCTTAGTACATCTCCTCCTGAGACTTGGTTGATATTATACATCTACACATTGGTGACAATCTTTCTGTTTCCCAGGTTGGGCCGAATGGAGATCCTCACCTGGTCTTACCTTCAGATGGGAATTGCTGGCAGCTGCGCCGCATTTCTGCCCACATTTGATGCTTATTGTGCTTTCCGCTTCCTCTGTGGTGTGGCATCCTCTGCTATTTCTGTCAACAGCATCTCCCTAAGTGAGTAACTCAAGAGGACAAAGTCAGGGGCTATGATGTACAGTACAATTTCTGTTCCATCTCATTATATATGAATTACTATTACTAAAGTAGGTACACACTATGTAATAATCGGAATAATATGCTGATATTTGTCTGATAATCTCAGGTGGTGTGTGAAGCACCCAGGACTGATTGTTCCAAAAGCAGTTGGGTCGGAAGTAGGGATAAGCGGGCTCGGTTCCCCGAAAACCGAACCCCCCCCCCCCGAACTTCACGTCATGAGTCCGGATCCGAGTCCGGCTCGGGACTTCCCGCCAGACTCGGAAACCAGAATGAGGCAAAACGTCATCATCCCGCTGTCGGATTCTCGCGGGTTTTGGATTCCATATAAGGAGCTGCGCGTCGGCGTCATTTTCACTCCAATCCTGGAGAGTGTAGCGAGAGGACGTGTCTCTCTCCTCAGTGTCTGTCTGTGCGGGAAAGTGGTGTGGCGACCTGCTCTGTCTTATGTGTGCCTTTCCAGTGCTGTGTTGTGCTGCATCAGTCCAGTGGTGGTGTCTTGTGCTGCATCAGTCCAGTCACAGTGGTGAGGTCCTCTGCTGCCATATGTCCAGTGCTGCTGTATAAGTCCAGTCCAGTGGTGCTGTGTTGTGCTACATCAGTCCAGTGGTGGTGTCTTGTGCTGCATCAGTCCAGTCACAGTGGTGGTGTCCTCTGCTGCCATATGTCCAGTGCTGCTGTATAAGTCCAGTCCATTGCAGTGGTGCTGTGTTGTCCTGCATCCGTCCAGTGGTGGTGTCCCTGTGCTGCAGTATAAGTCCAGGGGTACTGCCGTATATGTCCAGTGATACTGCCGTATATGTCCAGTGATACTGCCGTATATGTCCAGTGGTACTGCCGTATATGTCCAGTGGTACTGCCATATATGTCTAGTGGTACTGCCGTATAAATCCAGTGGTACTGCCATATAAATCCAGTCCAGTGATACTGCCATATAAGTCCAGTGGTACTGCCGTATAATTCCAGTGGTGCTGTCCTGTGCTGTATATTATTTACTCCAAATAAAGGGGTTATTAATATTTAATTCAAATCATTTGTACAGGTTTAGCCCTGTGTGGTGTAGAGGTACTCTCTCCTTTGCTGCATTTTGTTATATAACTCCTAAAAAATAATGGAGAACAAAAATTAGTAGGATAAAATAGGGAAAAATCAAGAACCACTTCCTCCTGCTGCTGCTGCTGCTGCTGCTGCTGCTGCCGCTGTTGTTGCTGCTGGGAGTCAATCGTCATCCCAGAGGGGAAGTCGGAAGACCACTTGTACTACTTCAACTAAGCAAATTACTGTTCAACAGTCCTTTGCGAGGAAGATGAAATATCACAGCAGTCATCCTGTTGCAACGCGGATAACTGAGGCCTTGACAGCTGTGTTGGTGTTAGACGTGCGTCCGATATCAGCCATTAGTGCAGTGGGACTGCAGTGCCACTCCTAGATGGACCAGGTGTTTGTGCCACACACTTGTGTCGCTTAGCTTAGTCATACAGCTACCTCATTGCACCTCTTTTACTTCTTTGCATGATGTGCTGTTTGGGGACTAGTTTTTTTTAAGTGTCATCCTGTATGCCACTGCAGTGCCACTCCTAGATGGGCCAGGTGTTTGTGCCGCACACTTGTGTCGCTTAGCTTAGTCATACAGATACCTCATTGCACCTCTTTTACTTCTTTGCATGATGTGCTGTTTGGGGACTAGTTTTTTTTAAGTGTCATCCTGTATGCCACTGCAGTGCCACTCCTAGATGGGCCAGGTGTTTGTGCCGCACACATCCAGCTACCTCGGTGCAACTTTTAGGCCTAAATATAATATTGTGAGGTGTTCAGAATAGACTGGAAATGAGTGAAAATTATTGTTATTGAGGTTAATAATACCGTACAATCAAAATTACCTCCAAATTCTGTGATTTTTAGCTATTTTTATGTTTTTTTCAAAAATCATCCAGATCCAAACCAAAACCTGAAAGGGTGGTTTTGGCAAAACCTATCCAGATCCAAAATACGAGCAGGGATCCAAATCCAAAACCAAAACACGAAAAGTGCCCGCCGCACAACTCTAGTCAGAAGATTGGATCTTTCCTGCTGCATGACATTTCTCCAACACAATAAGCCAATATTGTGCACATTTTGCAGTGTGTACTAATTTTTGATCATCTGTCCATCATTTCTGCCTATAGTTCATAGAAAAAGGTCACTAGAGTTGACAACCTTAGGACAGATAATTAGATTGGAACAATAAATTACTAATGGGTACACTATATATCACATGTTCTCAAGATTGTTTAATCACTCTGGGAAATTGTGAAGTCAGTCAGAACTTGAGGGAAATCATTCAGGTATCTATTGTACCTTGCTTTAGATGTTCTGGTGCTGGACAGCAACTGGGAAACAACTGGTTCACTAAATCACCCATGTACACTAATCATTTATAGAAATATACACCAGTAATGATCTAATGTTGCTGAGTTTAAACTAGAGATGAGCGGGTTCGGTTTCTCTGAAACCGAACCCGCACGAACTTCATGTTTTTTTCACGGGTCCGAGCAGACTCGGATCCTCCCGCCTTGCTCGGTTAACCCGAGCGCGCCCGAACGTCATCATGACGCTGTCGGATTCTCGCGAGACTCGGATTCTATATAAGGAGCCGCGCGTCGCCGCCATTTTCACACGTGCATTGAGATTGATAGGGAGAGGACGTGGCTGGCGTCCTCTCCATTAGAAATTAGATTAGAAGAGAGAGAGAGATTGTGCAGAGTCAGACAGAGTTTACCACAGTGACCAGTGCAGTTGTTGTTAGTTAACTTTTATTTATTTTAATATAATATATCCGTTCTCTGCTATATCCGTTCTCTGCCTGAAAAAAAACGATACACAGCAGCAGCCAGTCACACAGTGTGACTCAGTCTGTGTGCACTCAGCTCAGCCCAGTGTGCTGCACATCAATGTATAAAAGGCAAAGCTTATAATAATTGTGGGGGAGACTGGGGAGCACTGCAGGTTGTTATAGCAGGAGCCCCCAGGAGTACATAATATTATATTAATTTAAAATTAAACAGTGCACACTTTTGCTGCAGGAGTGCCACTGCCAGTGTGACTAGTGGTGACCAGTGCCTGACCACCAGTATAGTAGTATATTGTTGTATGTATTGTATACTATCTCTTTATCAACCAGTCTATATTAGCAGCAGACACAGTACAGTGCGGTAGTTCACGGCTGTGGCTACCTCTGTGTCGGCAGTCGGAACTCGGCAGGCAGTCCGTCCATCCATAATTGTATTACAATATATACCACCTAACCGTGGTATTTTTTTTTCTTTCTTTATACCGTCGTCATAGTGTCATACTAGTTGTTACGAGTATACTACTATCTCTTTATCAACCAGTGTACAGTGCGGTAGTTCACGGCTGTGGCTACCTCTGTGTCGGCAGTCGGCAGGCAGTCCGTCCATCCATAATTGTATTATTATTATAATATATACCACCTAACCGTGGTTTTTTTTTCATTCTTTATACCGTCGTCATAGTGTCATACTAGTTGTTACGAGTATACTACTATCTCTTTATCAACCAGTGTACAGTGCGGTAGTTCACGGCTGTGGCTACCTCTGTGTCGGCAGTCGGCAGGCAGTCCGTCCATCCATAATTGTATTATTATTATAATATATACCACCTAACCGTGGTTTTTTTTTCATTCTTTATACCGTCGTCATAGTGTCATACTAGTTGTTACGAGTATACTACTATCTCTTTATCAACCAGTGTACAGTGCGGTAGTTCACGGCTGTGGCTACCTCTGTGTCGGCAGTCGGCAGGCAGTCCGTCCATCCATAATTGTATTATTATTATAATATATACCACCTAACTGTGGTATTTTTTTTTTCTTTCTTTATACCGTCGTCATAGTGTCATACTAGTTGTTACGAGTATACTACTATCTCTTTATCAACCAGTGTACAGTGCGGTAGTTCACGGCTGTGGCTACCTCTGTGTCGGCAGTCGGCAGGCAGTCCGTCCATCCATAATTGTATTATTATTATAATATATACCACCTAACCGTGGTTTTTTTTTCATTCTTTATACCGTCGTCATAGTGTCATACTAGTTGTTACGAGTATACTACTATCTCTTTATCAACCAGTGTACAGTGCGGTAGTTCACGGCTGTGGCTACCTCTGTGTCGGCAGTCGGCAGGCAGTCCGTCCATCCATAATTGTATTATTATTATAATATATACCACCTAACCGTGGTTTTTTTTTCATTCTTTATACCGTCGTCATAGTGTCATACTAGTTGTTACGAGTATACTACTATCTCTTTATCAACCAGTGTACAGTGCGGTAGTTCACGGCTGTGGCTACCTCTGTGTCGGCAGTCGGCAGGCAGTCCGTCCATCCATAATTGTATTATTATTATAATATATACCACCTAACCGTGGTTTTTTTTTCATTCTTTATACCGTCGTCATAGTGTCATACTAGTTGTTACGAGTATACTACTATCTCTTTATCAACCAGTGTACAGTGCGGTAGTTCACGGCTGTGGCTACCTCTGTGTCGGCAGTCGGCAGGCAGTCCGTCCATCCATAATTGTATTATTATTATAATATATACCACCTAACTGTGGTATTTTTTTTTCTTTCTTTATACCGTCGTCATAGTGTCATACTAGTTGTTACGAGTATACTACTATCTCTTTATCAACCAGTGTACAGTGCGGTAGTTCACGGCTGTGGCTACCTCTGTGTCGGCAGTCGGCAGGCAGTCCGTCCATCCATAATTGTATTATTATTATAATATATACCACCTAACCGTGTTTTTTTTTTCATTCTTTATACCGTCGTCATAGTGTCATACTAGTTGTTACGAGTATACTACTATCTCTTTATCAACCAGTGTACAGTGCGGTAGTTCACGGCTGTGGCTACCTCTGTGTCGGCAGTCGGCAGGCAGTCCGTCCATCCATAATTGTATTATTATTATAATATATACCACCTAACCGTGGTTTTTTTATACCACCTAACCGTGGCAGTCCGTCCATAATTGTATACTAGTATCCAATCCATCCATCTCCATTGTTTACCTGAGGTGCCTTTTAGTTCTGCCTATAAAATATGGAGAACAAAAAAGTTGAGGTTCCAAAATTAGGGAAAGATCAAGATCCACTTCCACCTCGTGCTGAAGCTGCTGCCACTAGTCATGGCCGAGACGATGAAATGCCAGCAACGTCGTCTGCCAAGGCCGATGCCCAATGTCATAGTACAGAGCATGTCAAATCCAAAACACCAAATATCAGAAAAAAAAGGACTCCAAAACCTAAAATAAAATTGTCGGAGGAGAAGCGTAAACTTGCCAATATGCCATTTACCACACGGAGTGGCAAGGAACGGCTGAGGCCCTGGCCTATGTTCATGGCTAGTGGTTCAGCTTCACATGAGGATGGAAGCACTCAGCCTCTCGCTAGAAAACTGAAAAGACTCAAGCTGGCAAAAGCACCGCAAAGAACTGTGCGTTCTTTGAAATCCCAAATCCACAAGGAGAGTCCAATTGTGTCGTTTGCGATGCCTGACCTTCCCAACACTGGACGTGAAGAGCATGCGCCTTCCACTATTTGCATGCCCCCTGCAAGTGCTGGAAGGAGCACCCGCAGTCCAGTTCCTGATAGTCAGATTGAAGATGTCAGTGTTGAAGTACACCAGGATGAGGAGGATATGGGTGTTGCTGGCGCTGGGGAGGAAATTGACCAGGAGGATTCTGATGGTGAGGTGGTTTGTTTAAGTCAGGCACCCGGGGAGACACCTGTTGTCCGTGGGAGGAATATGGCCGTTGACATGCCAGGTGAAAATACCAAAAAAATCAGCTCTTCGGTGTGGAGGTATTTCACCAGAAATGCGGACAACAGGTGTCAAGCCGTGTGTTCCCTTTGTCAAGCTGTAATAAGTAGGGGTAAGGACGTTAACCACCTCGGAACATCCTCCCTTATACGTCACCTGCAGCGCATTCATAATAAGTCAGTGACAAGTTCAAAAACTTTGGGTGACAGCGGAAGCAGTCCACTGACCAGTAAATCCCTTCCTCTTGTAACCAAGCTCACGCAAACCACCCCACCAACTCCCTCAGTGTCAATTTCCTCCTTCCCCAGGAATGCCAATAGTCCTGCAGGCCATGTCACTGGCAAGTCTGACGAGTCCTCTCCTGCCTGGGATTCCTCCGATGCATCCTTGCGTGTAACGCCTACTGCTGCTGGCGCTGCTGTTGTTGCCGCTGGGAGTCGATGGTCATCCCAGAGGGGAAGTCGTAAGCCCACTTGTACTACTTCCAGTAAGCAATTGACTGTTCAACAGTCCTTTGCGAGGAAGATGAAATATCACAGCAGTCATCCTACTGCAAAGCGGATAACTGAGTCCTTGACAACTATGTTGGTGTTAGACGTGCGTCCGGTATCCGCCGTTAGTTCACAGGGAACTAGACAATTTATTGAGGCAGTGTGCCCCCGTTACCAAATACCATCTAGGTTCCACTTCTCTAGGCAGGCGATACCGAGAATGTACACGGACGTCAGAAAAAGACTCACCAGTGTCCTAAAAAATGCAGTTGTACCCAATGTCCACTTAACCACGGACATGTGGACAAGTGGAGCAGGGCAGGGTCAGGACTATATGACTGTGACAGCCCACTGGGTAGATGTATGGACTCCCGCCGCAAGAACAGCAGCGGCGGCACCAGTAGCAGCATCTCGCAAACGCCAACTCTTTCCTAGGCAGGCTACGCTTTGTATCACCGCTTTCCAGAATACGCACACAGCTGAAAACCTCTTACGGCAACTGAGGAAGATCATCGCGGAATGGCTTACCCCAATTGGACTCTCCTGTGGATTTGTGGCATCGGACAACGCCAGCAATATTGTGTGTGCATTAAATATGGGCAAATTCCAGCACGTCCCATGTTTTGCACATACCTTGAATTTGGTGGTGCAGAATTTTTTAAAAAACGACAGGGGCGTGCAAGAGATGCTGTCGGTGGCCAGAAAAATTGCGGGACACTTTCGGCGTACAGGCACCACGTACAGAAGACTGGAGCACCACCAAAAACTACTGAACCTGCCCTGCCATCATCTGAAGCAAGAAGTGGTAACGAGGTGGAATTCAACCCTCTATATGCTTCAGAGGTTGGAGGAGCAGCAAAAGGCCATTCAAGCCTATACAATTGAGCACGATATAGGAGATGGAATGCACCTGTCTCAAGTGCAGTGGAGAATGATTTCAACGTTGTGCAAGGTTCTGATGCCCTTTGAACTTGCCACACGTGAAGTCAGTTCAGACACTGCCAGCCTGAGTCAGGTCATTCCCCTCATCAGGCTTTTGCAGAAGAAGCTGGAGGCATTGAAGAAGGAGCTAACACGGAGCGATTCCGCTAGGCATGTGGGACTTGTGGATGCAGCCCTTAATTCGCTTAACAAGGATTCACGGGTGGTCAATCTGTTGAAATCAGAGCACTACATTTTGGCCACCGTGCTCGATCCTAGATTTAAAGCCTACCTTGGATCTCTCTTTCCGGCAGACACAGGTCTGCTGGGGTTGAAAGACCTGCTGGTGACAAAATTGTCAAGTCAAGCGGAACGCGACCTGTCAACATCTCCTCCTTCACATTCTCCCGCAACTGGGGGTGCGAGGAAAAGGCTCAGAATTCCGAGCCCACCCGCTGGCGGTGATGCAGGGCAGTCTGGAGCGACTGCTGATGCTGACATCTGGTCCGGACTGAAGGACCTGACAACGATTACGGACATGTCGTCTACTGTCACTGCATATGATTCTCTCAACATTGATAGAATGGTGGAGGATTATATGAGTGACCGCATCCAAGTAGGCACGTCACACAGTCCGTACTTATACTGGCAGGAAAAAGAGGCAATTTGGAGGCCCTTGCACAAACTGGCTTTATTCTACCTAAGTTGCCCTCCCACAAGTGTGTACTCCGAAAGAGTGTTTAGTGCCGCCGCTCACCTTGTCAGCAATCGGCGTACGAGGTTACATCCAGAAAATGTGGAGAAGATGATGTTCATTAAAATGAATTATAATCAATTCCTCCGCGGAGACATTGACCAGCAGCAATTGCCTCCACAAAGTACACAGGGAGCTGAGATGGTGGATTCCAGTGGGGACGAATTGATAATCTGTGAGGAGGGGGATGTACACGGTGATATATCGGAGGGTGAAGATGAGGTGGACATCTTGCCTCTGTAGAGCCAGTTTGTGCAAGGAGAGATTAATTGCTTCTTTTTTGGGGGGGGTCCAAACCAACCCGTCATATCAGTCACAGTCGTGTGGCAGACCCTGTCACTGAAATGATGGGTTGGTTAAAGTGTGCATGTCCTGTTTTGTTTATACAACATAAGGGTGGGTGGGAGGGCCCAAGGATAATTCCATCTTGCACCTCTTTTTTCTTTTCTTTTTCTTTGCATCATGTGCTGATTGGGGAGGGTTTTTTGGAAGGGACATCCTGCGTGACACTGCAGTGCCACTCCTAGATGGGCCCGGTGTTTGTGTCGGCCACTAGGGTCGCTAATCTTACTCACACAGCTACCTCATTGCGCCTCTTTTTTTCTTTGCGTCATGTGCTGTTTGGGGAGGGTTTTTTGGAAGGGACATCCTGCGTGACACTGCAGTGCCACTCCTAGATGGGCCCGGTGTTTGTGTCGGCCACTAGGGTCGCTAATCTTACTCACACAGCTACCTCATTGCGCCTCTTTTTTTCTTTGCGTCATGTGCTGTTTGGGGAGGGTTTTTTGGAAGGGACATCCTGCGTGACACTGCAGTGCCACTCCTAGATGGGCCCGGTGTTTGTGTCGGCCACTAGGGTCGCTTATCTTACTCACACAGCGACCTCGGTGCAAATTTTAGGACTAAAAATAATATTGTGAGGTGTGATGTGTTCAGAATAGGCTGAAAATGAGTGTAAATTATGTTTTTTGAGGTTAATAATACTTTGGGATCAAAATTACCCCCAAATTCTATGATTTAAGCTGTTTTTTAGGGTTTTTTGAAAAAAACACCCGAATCCAAAACACACCCGAATCCGACAAAAAAAATTCGGTGAGGTTTTGCCAAAACGCGGTCGAACCCAAAACACGGCCGCGGAACCGAACCCAAAACCAAAACACAAAACCCGAAAAATTTCCGGCGCTCATCTCTAGTTTAAACACGATGTGGTAAAAAATCTTGAGTCAAATCTATGACTAAATATAATTACGGTGTATATAAAGGCTTGTTACACATTGTCTTAAAGTTTGGTTGTGTAGCATGCTGTTGTACTTATCTCCTGTGTTTCTCAGTTTTAGAGTGGATGCCCAAGCGTGGCCGGACACTGGCTGGGAATTTTTTTGGTTTCTCCTACTCATTGGGGCAGATAGTTCTGGCTGCAGTAGCGTACAAGATCAGAGATTGGCGTTGGCTTCAGTTTGCTGTCTCAGCTCCATTCTGCATCTTCTTCATCTACTCTTGGTGAGACCGAACTCTCTCAATAGCCTTTATCAGGGTGGGAAAGTGTCATAACAAGGGGCTGGGGAATCAGAAGTTATGAAACAATGTTTCAAACATTATTCTTTTTCTTGTTACCATTATTAATGAAGGTGGCTACCAGAATCCGCTCGCTGGCTTATTCTTAGGGGAGACCCCCATAAGGCTCTGAAAAACCTGCAGAAAGCTGCCTGTGTCAATGGAAAACGCAAGGAAGGAGAGAAGCTGACTGCACAGGTAATAAATTAATAATAATTCATTAGGGGACGTGGAGCATAAATATAAGATATAATCTGCATCCTGACCAAGAAGACTATTGGAACATTCTGCTGGACTCCTTACTGTATCTAGGGTTTATTCCAATCTCTTTAAGAGAAGGCATGAAAGAAATATGGATCTACAAGGCATAATTGAAAAGCCCAGCAAGGAGTGGTTGCTTTTATCCCTAAGATGAACTCCCACAATTATTGTCTCTAGACAAGGAGTGTAGGCTGGCCAGTGACTTTATCCATAGTATACAATTCATTCAATACAAATTATTTTGTTGATTTATTCCTTTGTTTAATCTTTCATCGTTATTTTATTTTACAACCCATCATGCTCTGCCCACAGGCGCTGTGCCTTGAGATGCAGAAAGACATTCTACTAATCAGATGCTCACACTCATTATTTGACCTTGTTCGCACCCCTGCCATGAGGCGCATGTCCCTATGTCTCATCCTGGTTTGGTAAGTCCTTACTTCACCATTAATGGTGCTTGGGGTGTGGTGAGTACTTAGTAACTGTGTACTCCTCATGCTTACTTTAATGCTTAGTCATGAAGGCATGCTTTTCCTTTTCTACAGTATGTTCATTTGTTGTATACTGTTTCATAAGCATCCTGTTACTGGAGCCATCAAATTAGAACAACTAGAAAGTAAAGATAACAGATTCTGGGAAATAAAATTCTTATTATAAAAAGATGGCAGACCTATTGTTATTTATTTACCTGATTCTGTTTAATAGGTTCTCAAGTAACTTTGCCTACTATGGTGTGAGCATGGATCTTCAGAAGTTCGGGATCAGCATTTTCCTGGCTCAGGCACTGTTTGGAGGGGTAGAAATGATGGCTAAACTGCTAATGATGTCGATAATGACCTTTGTGGGAAGAAGAGTCATTCAGTTTGTGTCTCTGGTCCTGGCTGGGATAATGGTCATTGCTTATGGCTTCACACCTCAAGGTGCGCCACCTAGATCATTTGTTTTCCAAATGGTTTTGTTTCCATAACAATTGATATTATATAGATTTCTCTTACATTGTATAGAAATGATAAACAGAGACACCCATACTGGTGGTAGGGAAACGTGAGCTGATGGGTAAAGGTTGGGTGCATTATGATTTAAAGCTTCATGATTCCACCAATGGTTGTCTCATACAGACTACTGTCATTCAATAGAGCCTGACCACTTTTGCTGCTCCATCATGTAGTACAAACACGAGTCCCGCGGGTATATTCAGTACAGTCATGGTTTGCCAAACATGACCGCTGGGCATGCTGTGGCTTGTAGTCTCCCAATGGTTACAAATCCACAAGTTGCTTATCTCTGTATAAGTGAAACACCTATTTCATCGCAGTGGTGTGTGTGTGTGCACACCTCCAGCTGATGTTCCTTACTGACAATGTTTTGCCCTCTGCATTTCATGCTGAAGTCACCTTTGGCTCTTGTCTGAGAAAGATGAATTTGTTGATTTGTGAGATACGGTAACTTGCCATGATATTCATTTCTATTTCAAAGTCCCTGACATCTTCTACTGAAGTTCTCCTTGTCAATACTGTTGTACCTCTGCCCTGCTGGCTACTGGGACAGACCTTCCTGATCTCCCAGATAAAGCCTCAATAGCATCAGATTGGGTGTAGTATAGAAGATCTACACTGTCTAGAGGTCATAAGGTCGACCCCATACAGTCAACATGAATTAGGTCAACAGGGTTAAAAGACAAACAGTGGGTAAAGTCGACAGGGTCAAAAGGTTGACATGACAATGGTCAACAACAAAAAAAGGTTGACACAAGTTTTTTCTCTCTTTTGTTTTTTTTTTTGGGTGTAATTTTGTATATTTAACCATATCTAAGCACAATTAGTGGAAACGTTTGCCCTCGCGTGATCCCTTTGCTCGCCACACTTCGGACACAGGTTACTGTTCCCAGTCATAGTCCATGTTGATAGTAAAGTAAGCAAAAGTTGGAAAAAAACATGGAGAAAAAAAAACTTGTGTCAACCTTTTGTGTGTCAACCATTGTCATGTCAACCTTTCACCATATTGACCTTTTGTACCTGTCAGCATTAAGCACTGTGTACCTTTTACCTGTCGATCTTTTGACCATGTCGACCTTGTGCACCTGTCAACCTAATGCATGTCAACCCTATGGGATCGACCTATTGACTGTCAACCTAGGCACTGTTGACCTATACATTGGAACCTCCTCATAATAACACTCTCTGTTCTCCTAATAAGATCTTATTTCTAAACTCCACATTTATCTACCCCACCCCCAAAAAGCCCCCACTTTGCAACTAAATGAGTTCACTTAAAAGCTTACAGTATACACTTTCACTTGCAGATATGCAGCTGTTATGTACAGTCTTAGCAGTGACCGGGAAAGCTTTTCTGGCATGTTCTATTACCTGTATGTACCTCTATACTGGAGAGCTGTACCCCACAGAAATAAGGTGAGTTCTTTCTCAGATGTACAGTGAGTTTTATCAGTAACTGGAAATAAATGCAATGGTCACTGTACACATAGTAGTAGTAGTAGAGACAGATGCAGGTGTATGAATGATAGTTATGTGTACAAGAGCATTATAACAATAACGGTCAATGTGTGCAGCGTAAAGGGATGGCTTGTAACTACAATGTTTGCCAGAGACCATCATTATTCACTATACAGTCTGGAGAAGGGACTATTCAAGACCACAGGACTCAGGCTCACTTGGAATTGCTTTATGGGCCTAATTCAGAGTTGATCGCAGCAGCAAAATTTGTTAGCAGTTGGGCAAAGCAAAACCATGTGCACTGCAGGGGGGACAGATATAACATGTGCAGAGAGAGTTAGATTTGGGTGGGGTGTGTTCAAACTGAAATTTAAATTACAGTGTAAAAATAAAGCAGCCAGTATTTACCCTGCACAGAAACAATATAACCCACCCAAATCTAACTCTCTCTGCACGTTATATCTGCCACACCTGCAGTGCACATGGGGGGTAATTCCAAGTTGATCGCAGCAGGATTTTTTTTAGCAGTTGGGCAAAACCATGTGCACTGCAGGGGGGCAGATATAACATGTGCAGAGAGAGTTAGATTTGGGTGGGTTATTTTGTTTCTGTGCAGGGTAAATAATGGCTGCTTTATCTTTACACTGAAAATTAGATTGCAGATTGAACACACCACACCCAAATCTAACTCTCTCTGCACATGTTAAATCTGCCTCCCCTGCAGTGCACATGGGTGGTCATTCCGAGTTGTTCGCTCTGTAATTTTCTTCGCATCGCAGCGATTTTCCGCTAATTGCGCATGCGCAATGTTCGCACTGCGACTGCGCCAAGTAAATTTGCTATGCAGTTAGGAATTTTACTCACGGCATTACGAGTTTTTTTTCTTCGTTCTGGTGATCGTAATGTGATTGACAGGAAGTGGGTGTTTCTGGGCGGAAACTGGCCGTTTTATGGGTGTGTGTGAAAAAACGCTGCCGTTTCTGGGAAAAACGCGGGAGTGTCTGAAGAAACGGGGGAGTGTCTGGGCGAACGCTGGGAGTGTTTGTGACGTCAAACCAGGAACGAAACTGACTGAACTGATCGCAGTTGCAGAGTAAGTGTGGAGCTACTCAGAAACTGCTAAGAAGTGTCTATTCGCAATTCTGCTAATCTTTCGTTCGCAATTTTAATATGCTAAGATACACTCCCAGTAGGCGGCGGCTTAGCGTGTGCAAAGCTGCTAAAAGCAGCTTGCGAGCGAACAACTCGGAATGAGGGCCATGGTTTTGCCCAACTGCTAACAAAAATCCTGCTGCGATCAACTTGGAATTACCCCCATGGTTTTGCCCAACTGCTAAAAAATTTGTTGCTGCGATCAACTCTGAATTACCTCCCATGTCATCTCATATACATGGACAATGCATACAGGTTTACCCAGGAATAGTTTTATTGTTGTAAAACAGACAGCTGTAATTTGTAGATAGCAAAATAAGTGGAACTTAAAATCGTATGACGTGCAAATAGAACATTATAAATTATAATTAAATAAGGACTCTTTGGACATCTGAAACTGTGTTCATATGCGTTCCAGCACAAATTAAGTCCTGGTCACCAATTCTAATTCATAATTATACGCAATATGCAGCAGTTTTTTCCAGTCCCCTATACACTCACACACCTCTGTCTGATTACAGGTGATGTTTAGTTCCACTAATTAAGGTAATGTGAGCTCATATACGCTTCACTGAATAAAAAATTTACTTTTTCCAGCTCTGCCCTATATTTAGATGGTATCCGGTCTCTAGGTCGATCACACTTAGATCGACATGCATCAGGTCGATCACTATTGGTCGACATGCATTAGGTTGACATGGTTTCTAGGTCAACATGGTTGCGAGGTCGACATGAGTTTTTCACAATTTTTTATTTTTTTTTGTAATTTTTTCATACTTTACGATCCATGTTGACTACAACTTGGAACGGTAACCTGTGCCGAGCGCAGCGGTAGCGGAGCGAGGCACCTTGATGGAGCGAGACATGCGAGGGGACAAGGAGCACTAATTGGGGTTCCCGGTCACTCTACAAAGCAAATGACACCAATTTAATTTTTTAAAACTGATGTCGCACCTTTTGTCAAATCGACCTTGTTCATGTCGACCTAATTATTGTGTCGGCCTATTTCAGGTATCGACTTAGTTACTGTCGCCCAACAGTGGTCAACCTAGACACTGTCGACCTAAGTGTGGTCGACCCTATGATCCACACTCCCTTAGATATTTAGGGCCAAATTCAAATGTTAACGCGCCCCCCCCCCCTAACTCCCGTCTAAAGTGACGGGAGATAGAGGGGCAATATTTAAATGTTCTCCCGTTTTCACCCCTATTGCACCCAGTACAGTCGGGTTTAGGTGCACAAAGTACTTAAACTCAACTAAACTAATGGGCACGATTTACACGCATTTCTGCCGCTACCTCCGGGGGTAGAGAGCTGAAATGATCTTGTCGCGCCCGTCAGCAGTAACATTAGAATACCTCTGACGGGAGGAAGGGACAGGCTAACATTTTTATCTGTCCCATAATCCCTTGTCGAGCAATGAGCAATATAGGGACACATAAAGTTACCATCAATTTGTCTAAATCCGGCACATAGGCCCTCATTCCGAGTTGTTCGCTCGCTAGCTACTTGTAGCAGAAATGCAAATGCAAAGCCGCCGCCCTCTGGGAGTGTATCTTAGCATAGCAGAATTGCTAACGAAAGATTAGCAATTCTGCTATTAAGTATTTTCTGCAGTTTCTGAGTAGCTCCAGACCTACTCCTAGATTGCGATCACCTCAGTCCGTTTAGTTCCTGCTTTGACGTCACAAACACGCCCAGCGTCCGGCCAGCCACTCCTCCGTTTCTCCAGCCACTCCTGCGTTTTTACCTGGCACGCCTGCGTTTTTTAGCACACTCCCTGAAAACGTCCAGTTTCCGCCCAGAAACACCCACTTCCTGTCAATCACGCTACGATCAGCAGAGCGATTGAAAAGCTTTGTTCGCCTGTAGGTAAAATTGCATAGTTTTGTGTAAAATTGCTTAGCGCGTGCGCAGAACTGCCTGATTTTAGCCTATTAGCAATTCTGCTAAAAATAGCAGCGAGCGAACAACTCGGAATGACCACCATAGACATTAAAGCGCTCATCTCCAGTTTGGGCCAAATGTAAGAAGGAAAAGAGGCATTTCTTGTACATATGTTCTGTAAGGTGCACCTGACGCATCATACAGCTGTACATTTCCACACTACAGTATGTGCCAGTATTAGGGCAGAAAGGAGCAAGTGTGTATACTTACATTCCCCCAATAACACAGGGAAAGAGTAGGAATGTGGCTTAAAGTTTTAGTAGTAACTGTGATTTTTGCATCACCCTATTTGTACCCAATCTAATAGTGTAATAAATTGTACTATACACAAGAGTATAGTATAGTATGACAATTATTAATAATTTGAAAGTAGAAGTTACTATGTAAAGTTTAATAAAATACTAGAAAGATATAGGATTTGGGTGGACTGCGCACAGAAATGTGCTAACGTTACGGGGAGTGCTGCTGGTGTTTAACAAGTTGGTCCTACTTGTTAGAATATTGGTGCAAAAGTGGAAATTTTTCACACTGCGCTCATCCCCGGTTTTGGATTTGCATGTGTCTATACTAGTGTAATAAATGGTGAAAATGCTTGTTTGAGTTTCAAAGTGATGTTTATTTATAAATAAAAAGCAGAAATGGATAGTCCTGAATTAATTGCACTCTATTTGGCTGTAATTAGCCTTCTTGCTAATTATGCATGAATACGCTTGATTCTAAACGTATTTTGATGAAGTCCAAATGTAGTGAAAAAAATGAATGAAAAAAATGATGAAAAAAGGAAAAAATAAAAAATGAATGAATTATTGAAAAACGAAGAAAAATTGAAAAAGGAGAGAAAATGTCTATTTGATTGAAAATCGGGCCGCGGCGTCCCGCTGGTATTAACTGAGTGCACTTTGTTTAAAAAGTATTCTGCTACTGACAGACAAACAGCAGTGGAGAGTGCGTGAGGAAGAAAGGGACTCCGGACTGGTCTGCCTCCCCCTGCTTCTGCCGCCGTCACTGTGACTGTGTTCTGTCGGAGGCTTGTCAGCCTGGGTTTGGTGCCTGTCTTGGAGGGGGAGATGCACGCACTGCGACCACTCTCAGAGTGGTTCGTTGCCGCACTTCCCCCACCTACAGAGACTCACCTTTGATCTCCTTCTCCTCTGCTGGATGTGTCAGCGGCAAGTTGTTTCCTCGCTGTTCGGCCGTCGTCCGTGATCTGCAGACACTTCCTGGTTTTCAGTCACGTGACCGGGTTCTCTGTCTTGTTCCGCTCCTTCTGCTCGATCGTGCAGCTGTTGTAGATAATGTGGGGAAAATGCTCCAACGCGTTTCGGCCCTTGGGGGCCTTCCTCTGGGAGAAGAAGTGTATATGATTTCTCCTGTGGTGAAGGAATAAATAGGCTGATCTGTGGTTCCTTCGTTCTGATTGGATGTCGTGCTTCATGTTATGAGAGGCAGTTGTTCTTGTCAGTCACATTGTGTAACCAATGAAAGGCATGTGCTCAGTCTTTCATGGTCCTTTTTGATTGGTTTTGCAACTGTCAGTCATGTTCTGTCGTCCAGTGAGTGGGTTTGTGACCTTGAAGCTTTGTTTATGGTTGCTATAGTGATGATTGTAGCCTGGTGGATGAACTGGTTCATTGTGCAGTTCAGAAATCAATGGATGAGAATAATGAAATGAATTGATTACAAATTGTGGAAAAGGTGGAATTGAATCATATTAGGAATAAATGAATGAAATGAAGTAAAAATGAAGTAAAAATAAATAAATGTGAAGATGGTATTAAATGCCATAAGAATAATAAATAATAAAATAATTAAAAAAAAATATAAAAAAAAATAATAAAAAAAAATTAAATAAATAAAAATATATATAAAATATATTTAATAAAATACTAAAAAAAACTTTATTCTATATAAATAAAAACATGTGTTGCTATCCCCTGAAATTAAATGGCAATCTTATTCATTTATCTCTAATGGAAATATCAATTCTGTAAATGCACATTGATGGCCGTGACTGAGTATAATATAGCCGTCACACTAATGACTTAGGCTCTGCCAGCTGGAGAGGTCAATACACAATCAGACAATTATTAGCTGCTCGCAATTGTAACTGATGGTCGTCATCATGAGTATAGCGTATAGGTGCACTAGTCCTCCTGACCTGCAAACCATCTAGTTCCTGAGAGCAGCATATGTGTCTGTGTGGGGGTGGATCATAGGGTCGACAATAACTAGGTCAACAGTCCATTAGGTCGACCACTACTGGTCGACAGTGACTAGGTTGACACCTGAAATAGGGTGACACGGTTATTAGGTCGATATGGAATAGGTCGACATGGAAAAAGGTCAACATGAGTTTTCTTATATTTTTTTGATGTCGTTTCCTTCGTAAAGTGACCGGGAACCCCAATTAGTGGCTCGCTTCGCTCGTCATGCTTCGGAAAAGGTGCCTCGTTTCACTACCGCTGCGCTCGGCACAGGTTACTATTCCCAATCGTAGTTCACGTGGATCGTAATGTATGAAAAAGGTCAACACATAAAAACTTTTTTTTAAAACTCATATTGACTTTTTCATGAGTCAACCTTTACCAAGTCGACCTTATGACCATGTTGACATATTGACCATGCCTACTTAATTCATGTCCACCAATAGTAGTCGATCTAATAAGTGTCGACCGACGTAAGTGCTGTCGACCAAAAGACTGGATCCCGTCTGTGTATAGGCCTGCCTCAGTTACAGGAACACAGACATCTCTATGGGCAGTAGTCAGCCTACGCTCAGCCACCCCTTCCTCCCTGTCCGCTCAGTCAGAGACAGCCTAGGGTGGCTCAGATGTCTGATGGTGCGAGCAATGTGTGCCCGCGTATGTGTGTTAGCAGCGGATATGGAACGACAGCAGCGGGCGTCTCTGTGCACAAGGTGGTGGCTGTGCACCGTAGGCTCCATAATACTGTGAATTGTGTGTGCTGCTCTATTAGCTGATTACTAACTAGCAACATTTAACTTATTTATTGTCTTTCCTCAAGTTGTGAAATACATGTCCAAAAATACTTTACCAAGACTGTTATATACAAAAAATCTTTACAATATAACACAAAAGCTTTATAATATAATCTATGTAGTGTGTGGCCCATACAGTGTAACATTGTAATCTAAGTATTATCTCTCCTTGTCCCCCACAGACAGACTGGACTGGGCTTCAGTGCTACACATGCTCGCCTGGGATCCGCTGTAGCCTCTGTTTTGCATTTAACAGGCGACTTCTCATCTACTTTACTTCCCATGATATTTGGAGTCGCTCCTATTATAGCAGGATTCCTTTCCTGCCTACTGCTGGAAACCAAAGACTCCTCCCTACCTGATACCATCAGTGAAGTGGAAGACAGGTGAGTAATGCATGTTTCTGTACTAATTCCACAATGGACAGAGATCCGTCTGATTTCAGACTTGGATCTTAAAGTGTACCCACTATGCAATTCTGTAGTATGAAGTAAAGTAAAATTGTAATGTAAAGTTATCAAACTTTAAAAAACAAACAGCTATTATACTTCCTTTGGGAGTCGATCACGAGACCGCCTGTGGGGATCCTGGCGGTCATAATGCCGATCCCAAAATCCCGACAGGAGGTGAAATGCCGCCCCCGGAATACCACCACCACAGGCTTTTCTCCCTCTACATGTGTCCACGATAGATGGAGAATATAACCTGTGGCGAGCGCATAACCGTGCCTGCAGCATGGTGAGCGCAGCGAGCCCACAAGGGGCTTTCTAGAGCTCGCCCTGCTGCCGGCATACTGGTGGCAGGGATTCCGATCTCCGAATCATGACAGTCGGGATCCCGGCCATCGGTATTACGTATGTATTGTAGAGATGAGCGGGTTCGGTTTCTCTGAATCCGAACCCGCCAGAACTTCATGTTTTTTTTCACGGGTCCGAGCGACTCGGATCTTCCCGCCTTGCTCGGTTAACCCGAGCGCGCCCGAACGTCATCATGACGCTGTCGGATTCTCGCGAGGCTCGGATTCTATCGCGAGACTCGGATTCTATATAAGGAGCCGCGCGTCGCCGCCATTTTCACACGTGCATTGAGATTGATAGGGAGAGGACGTGGCTGGCGTCCTCTCCGTTTAGAATTAGAATAGATTAGAGAGACACTTGATTTACTAATTTTGGGGAGCATTAGGAGTACTCAGTAGTGTACAGTGCAGAGTTTTGCTGATAGTGACCAGTGACCACCACTTTTATTTATAATCCGTTCTCTGCCTGAAAAAAGCGATACACAGCACACAGTGACTCAGTCACATACCATATCTGTGTGCACTGCTCAGGCTCAGGCCAGTGTGCTGCATCATCTATATATATTATATATCTGTCTGACTGCTCAGCTCACACAGCTTATAATTGTGGGGGAGACTGGGGAGCACTACTGCAGTGCCAGTTATAGGTTATAGCAGGAGCCAGGAGTACATAATATTATATTAAAATTAAACAGTGCACACTTTTGCTGCAGGAGTGCCACTGCCAGTGTGACTAGTGACCAGTGACCTGACCACCAGTATATAATATTAGTAGTATACTATCTCTTTATCAACCAGTCTATATTAGCAGCAGACACAGTACAGTGCGGTAGTTCACGGCTGTGGCTACCTCTGTGTCGGCACTCGGCAGCCCGTCCATAATTGTATATACCAGTGACCTAACCGTGGTTTTTTTTTCTTTCTTTATACATACATACTAGTTACGAGTATACTATCTCTTTATCAACCAGTCTATATATTAGCAGCAGACACAGTACAGTGCGGTAGTTCACGGCTGTGGCTACCTCTGTGTCGGCACTCGGCAGCCCGTCCATAATTGTATATACCACCTAACCGTGGTTTTTTTTTCTTTCTTTATACATACATACTAGTTACGAGTATACTATCTCTTTATCAACCAGTCTATATATTAGCAGCAGACACAGTACAGTGCGGTAGTTCACGGCTGTGGCTACCTCTGTGTCGGCACTCGGCAGCCCGTCCATAATTGTATATACCACCTAACCGTGGTTTTTTTTTCTTTCTTTATACATACATACTAGTTACGAGTATACTATCTCTTTATCAACCAGTCTATATATTAGCAGCAGACACAGTACAGTGCGGTAGTTCACGGCTGTGGCTACCTCTGTGTCGGCACTCGGCAGCCCGTCCATAATTGTATATACCACCTAACCGTGGTTTTTTTTTCTTTCTTTATACATACATACTAGTTACGAGTATACTATCTCTTTATCAACCAGTCTATATATTAGCAGCAGACACAGTACAGTGCGGTAGTTCACGGCTGTGGCTACCTCTGTGTCGGCACTCGGCAGCCCGTCCATAATTGTATATACCACCTAACCGTGGTTTTTTTTTCTTTCTTTATACATACATACTAGTTACGAGTATACTATCTCTTTATCAACCAGTCTATATATTAGCAGCAGACACAGTACAGTGCGGTAGTTCACGGCTGTGGCTACCTCTGTGTCGGCACTCGGCAGCCCGTCCATAATTGTATATACCACCTAACCGTGGTTTTTTTTTCTTTCTTTATACATACATACTAGTTACGAGTATACTATCTCTTTATCAACCAGTCTATATATTAGCAGCAGACACAGTACAGTGCGGTAGTTCACGGCTGTGGCTACCTCTGTGTCGGCACTCGGCAGCCCGTCCATAATTGTATATACCACCTAACCGTGGTTTTTTTTTCTTTCTTTATACATACATACTAGTTACGAGTATACTATCTCTTTATCAACCAGTCTATATATTAGCAGCAGACACAGTACAGTGCGGTAGTTCACGGCTGTGGCTACCTCTGTGTCGGCACTCGGCAGCCCGTCCATAATTGTATACTAGTATCCAATCCATCCATCTCCATTGTTTACCTGAGGTGCCTTTTAGTTGTGCCTATTAAAATATGGAGAACAAAAATGTTGAGGTTCCAAAATTAGGGAAAGATCAAGATCCACTTCCACCTCGTGCTGAAGCTGCTGCCACTAGTCATGGCCGAGACGATGAAATGCCAGCAACGTCGTCTGCCAAGGCCGATGCCCAATGGCATAGTACAGAGCATGTCAAAACCAAAACACCAAATATCAGTAAAAAAATGACTCCAAAACCTAAAATAAAATTGTCGGAGGAGAAGCGTAAACTTGCCAATATGCCATTTACCACACGGAGTGGCAAGGAACGGCTGAGGCCCTGGCCTATGTTCATGGCTAGTGGTTCAGCTTCACATGAGGATGGAAGCACTCAGCCTCTCGCTAGAAAACTGAAAAGACTCAAGCTGGCAAAAGCACCGCAAAGAACTGTGCGTTCTTTGAAATCCCAAATCCACAAGGAGAGTCCAATTGTGTCGGTTGCGATGCCTGACCTTCCCAACACTGGACGTGAAGAGCATGCGCCTTCCACCATTTGCACGCCCCCTGCAAGTGCTGGAAGGAGCACCCGCAGTCCAGTTCCTGATAGTCAGATTGAAGATGTCAGTGTTGAAGTACACCAGGATGAGGAGGATATGGGTGTTGCTGGCGCTGGGGAGGAAATTGACCAGGAGGATTCTGATGGTGAGGTGGTTTGTTTAAGTCAGGCACCCGGGGAGACACCTGTTGTCCGTGGGAGGAATATGGCCGTTGACATGCCAGGTGAAAATACCAAAAAAATCAGCTCTTCGGTGTGGAGGTATTTCACCAGAAATGCGGACAACAGGTGTCAAGCCGTGTGTTCCCTTTGTCAAGCTGTAATAAGTAGGGGTAAGGACGTTAACCACCTCGGAACATCCTCCCTTATACGTCACCTGCAGCGCATTCATAATAAGTCAGTGACAAGTTCAAAAACTTTGGGTGACAGCGGAAGCAGTCCACTGACCAGTAAATCCCTTCCTCTTGTAACCAAGCTCACGCAAACCACCCCACCAACTCCCTCAGTGTCAATTTCCTCCTTCCCCAGGAATGCCAATAGTCCTGCAGGCCATGTCACTGGCAATTCTGACGAGTCCTCTCCTGCCTGGGATTCCTCCGATGCATCCTTGCGTGTAACGCCTACTGCTGCTGGCGCTGCTGTTGTTGCCGCTGGGAGTCGATGGTCATCCCAGAGGGGAAGTCGTAAGCCCACTTGTACTACTTCCAGTAAGCAATTGACTGTTCAACAGTCCTTTGCGAGGAAGATGAAATATCACAGCAGTCATCCTACTGCAAAGCGGATAACTGAGTCCTTGACAACTATGTTGGTGTTAGACGTGCGTCCGGTATCCGCCGTTAGTTCACAGGGAACTAGACAATTTATTGAGGCAGTGTGCCCCCGTTACCAAATACCATCTAGGTTCCACTTCTCTAGGCAGGCGATACCGAGAATGTACACGGACGTCAGAAAAAGACTCACCAGTCTCCTAAAAAATGCAGTTGTACCCAATGTCCACTTAACCACGGACATGTGGACAAGTGGAGCAGGGCAGGGTCAGGACTATATGACTGTGACAGCCCACTGGGTAGATGTATGGACTCCCGCCGCAAGAACAGCAGCGGCGGCACCAGTAGCAGCATCTCGCAAACGCCAACTCTTTCCTAGGCAGGCTACGCTTTGTATCACCGCTTTCCAGAATACGCACACAGCTGAAAACCTCTTACGGCAACTGAGGAAGATCATCGCGGAATGGCTTACCCCAATTGGACTCTCCTGTGGATTTGTGGCATCGGACAACGCCAGCAATATTGTGTGTGCATTAAATATGGGCAAATTCCAGCACGTCCCATGTTTTGCACATACCTTGAATTTGGTGGTGCAGAATTTTTTAAAAAACGACAGGGGCGTGCAAGAGATGCTGTCGGTGGCCAGAAAAATTGCGGGACACTTTCGGCGTACAGGCACCACGTACAGAAGACTGGAGCACCACCAAAAACTACTGAACCTGCCCTGCCATCATCTGAAGCAAGAAGTGGTAACGAGGTGGAATTCAACCCTCTATATGCTTCAGAGGTTGGAGGAGCAGCAAAAGGCCATTCAAGCCTATACAATTGAGCACGATATAGGAGATGGAATGCACCTGTCTCAAGTGCAGTGGAGAATGATTTCAACGTTGTGCAAGGTTCTGATGCCCTTTGAACTTGCCACACGTGAAGTCAGTTCAGACACTGCCAGCCTGAGTCAGGTCATTCCCCTCATCAGGCTTTTGCAGAAGAAGCTGGAGGCATTGAAGAAGGAGCTAAAAGGGAGCGATTCCGCTAGGCATGTGGGACTTGTGGATTCAGCCCTTAATTCGCTTAACAAGGATTCACGGGTGGTCAATCTGTTGAAATCAGAGCACTACATTTTGGCCACCGTGCTCGATCCTAGATTTAAAGCCTACCTTGGATCTCTCTTTCCGGCAGACACAGGTCTGCTGGGGTTGAAAGACCTGCTGGTGACAAAATTGTCAAGTCAAGCGGAACGCGACCTGTCAACATCTCCTCCTTCACATTCTCCCGCAACTGGGGGTGCGAGGAAAAGGCTCAGAATTCCGAGCCCACCCGCTGGCGGTGATGCAGGGCAGTCTGGAGCGACTGCTGATGCTGACATCTGGTCCGGACTGAAGGACCTGACAACGATTACGGACATGTCGTCTACTGTCACTGCATATGATTCTCTCAACATTGATAGAATGGTGGAGGATTATATGAGTGACCGCATCCAAGTAGGCACGTCACACAGTCCGTACTTATACTGGCAGGAAAAAGAGGCAATTTGGAGGCCCTTGCACAAACTGGCTTTATTCTACCTAAGTTGCCCTCCCACAAGTGTGTACTCCGAAAGAGTGTTTAGTGCCGCCGCTCACCTTGTCAGCAATCGGCGTACGAGGTTACATCCAGAAAATGTGGAGAAGATGATGTTCATTAAAATGAATTATAATCAATTCCTCCGCGGAGACATTGACCAGCAGCAATTGCCTCCACAAAGTACACAGGGAGCTGAGATGGTGGATTCCAGTGGGGACGAATTGATAATCTGTGAGGAGGGGGATGTACACGGTGATATATCGGAGGGTGAAGATGAGGTGGACATCTTGCCTCTGTAGAGCCAGTTTGTGCAAGGAGAGATTAATTGCTTCTTTTTTGGGGGGGGTCCAAACCAACCCGTCATATCAGTCACAGTCGTGTGGCAGACCCTGTCACTGAAATGATGGGTTGGTTAAAGTGTGCATGTCCTGTTTTGTTTATACAACATAAGGGTGGGTGGGAGGGCCCAAGGACAATTCCATCTTGCACCTCTTTTTTCTTTTCTTTTTCTTTGCATCATGTGCTGATTGGGGAGGGTTTTTTTGGAAGGGACATCCTGCGTGACACTGCAGTGCCACTCCTAGATGGGCCCGGTGTTTGTGTCGGCCACTAGGGTCGCTAATCTTACTCACACAGTCAGCTACCTCATTGCGCCTCTTTTTTTCTTTGCGTCATGTGCTGTTTGGGGAGGGTTTTTTGGAAGGGACATCCTGCGTGACACTGCAGTGCCACTCCTAGATGGGCCCGGTGTTTGTGTCGGCCACTAGGGTCGCTAATCTTACTCACACAGCTACCTCATTGCGCCTCTTTTTTTCTTTGCGTCATGTGCTGTTTGGGGAGGGTTTTTTGGAAGGGCCATCCTGCGTGACACTGCAGTGCCACTCCTAGATGGGCCCGGTGTTTGTGTCGGCCACTAGGGTCGCTAATCTTACTCACACAGCTACCTCATTGCGCCTCTTTTTTTCTTTGCGTCATGTGCTGTTTGGGGAGGGTTTTTTGGAAGGGACATCCTGCGTGACACTGCAGTGCCACTCCTAGATGGGCCCGGTGTTTGTGTCGGCCACTAGGGTCGCTTATCTTACTCACACAGCGACCTCGGTGCAAATTTTAGGACTAAAAATAATATTGTGAGGTGTGAGGTATTCAGAATAGACTGAAAATGAGTGTAAATTATGGTTTTTGAGGTTAATAATACTTTGGGATCAAAATGACCCCCAAATTCTATGATTTAAGCTGTTTTTTAGTGTTTTTGGAAAAAAACACCCGAATCCAAAACACACCCGAATCCGACAAAAAAAATTCGGTGAGGTTTTGCCAAAACGCGTTCGAACCCAAAACACGGCCGCGGAACCGAACCCAAAACCAAAACACAAAACCCGAAAAATTTCAGGCGCTCATCTCTAATGTATTGTATTGTATTCCCTTCCTTTCTGTGTCATAAATGTCTTTGATTTTATTTAAATTAGGATTTACAGTAGTATGGATTAAAGTTCCTTGAAAGCTCAGGAACACACTGCTAGTACAAGGGCTGTACTTGCTCACATTAATGTGTCACCATGGCCCAGTCGTGATGGGTGGGGCCATGATGATGCAAATGGCATCCTCAAGCTCTCATCCCACCCACTCCCTACAATTCGGCAGTCTCCTTCACATTCCAGAGAGTAGTCAAGCATGCTTTATACAGACTCTGTAGACTAGATGGAGGATAACCACACTTGCTCCTTTATGTTTAAAGGAGACCTTGTACAGTTCAACTCATTGGTCCTCTTGCCACAACCGTATTTAGAGGCTCCTTTCTTGGCCTCACCTAACCAGCTTCCAGGTGACAAACCTATACAATTATTTGTATTGGAACTGTAATGACGCTGGTTGGAGTATTTGCAAATCCAGGATAATGCCATACCATACCCGGCTCATCTTCCTCACCAAACGCACTATGTCCATCTCCCCTCTCCTACAAGCCCTTCACTGGCTTTCCTTCCCTTTCAAGCTTCTCACACTCACTTACAAAACCCTCATCCACTCCCCTCCCATTTACATATCTGACCTTATCTCCATTTACACTCCCACCCCTTCTCTTCTCTCCGCTAATGCATACCACCTCTCCTGCCTACTGATTACTTCATCCCACTCCTACCTCCAAGATTTTTCACGTGCTGCGCCCTCTCTCTGGAATTCTCTGCTACTCACCCTCAGACTCTCCACCTTTCTACAAAACTTCAAACTGGCTCTCAAAACCAACTTCTTCACAAGACCCAGCCAAATCCCATCTTAACCCTATCTACCCCATGTGTCACCCCTGTCTGTCTGCCCCTCCCCTTTACAATGTAAGATCTCATGAACTGGGCACTATTCCCTCATTTGCTTTTCCTTCTCTTACTTAAACCATCTTTGACAGTACTAAATCCCTTGGTTTTCTGCCACCCTGATAATTATATTAGTGTCAACTGCTGATGCAGCTATGTTTATGTATCCTGTACTTGTCCTACAGTATATTGTCTTCAACTGTAAGTCAATGTTCCCTGTTTTGCTTATTTGCCTATTTACTCTGTAATTGGCACTGCTGATCCTTCGTGATGGCACATAAAATAAGATTTTACTTACCGGTAAATCTATTTCTCGTAGTCCGTAGTGGATGCTGGGGACTCCGTAAGGACCATGGGGATAGACGGGCTCCGCAGGAGACATGGGCCCTTTAAGAAAGAATTTAGGTTCTGGTGTGCTCTGGCTCCTCCCTCTATGCCCCTCCTCCAGACCTCAGTTAGAGAAACTGTGCCCAGAAGAGCTGACAGTAAAAGGAAAGGATTTTGGTAATCCAGGGCAAGATTCATACCAGCCACACCAATCACACCGTATAACTTGTGATAAACTTACCCAGTTAACAGTATGAACAACAACAGAGCATCAGGTCAACCCTGATGCAACCATAACATAACCCTTATTGAAGCAATAACTATATACAAGTATTGCAGCAGAATTCCGCACTTGGGACGGGCGCCCAGCATCCACTACGGACTACGAGAAATAGATTTACCGGTAAGTAAAATCTTATTTTCTCTAACGTCCTAGTGGATGCTGGGGACTCCGTAAGGACCATGGGGATTATACCAAAGCTCCCAAACGGGCGGGAGAGTGCGGATGACTCTGCAGCACCGATTGAGCAAACACAAGGTCCTCCTCAGCCAGGGTATCAAACTTGTAGAATTTTGCAAAAGTGTTTGAACCTGACCAAGTAGCTGCTCGGCAAAGCTGTAATGCCGATACCCCTCGGGCAGCCGCCCAAGAAGAGCCCACCTTCCTTGTGGAGTAGGCTTTTACTGATTTTGGAAACGGCAATCCAGCCGCAGAATGAGCCTGCTGAATCAAGTTACAGATCCAGCGAGCAATAGTTTGCTTTGAAGCAGGAGCACCCAGCTTGTTGGATGCATACAGGATAAACAGCAACTCAGTTTTCCTGACTCTAGCCGTTCTGGCTACATAAACCTTCAAAGCCCTGACCACATCTAGTAACTCGGAATCCTCCAAGTCACGAGTAGCCACAGGCACCACAATAGGTTGGTTCATATGAAAAGATGACACCACTTTTGACAGAAATTGTGGACGGGTCCACAATTCTGCCCTGTCCATATGGAAAACCAGATAGGGGCTTTTATGTGACAAAGCCGCTAATTCTGACACACGCCTAGCTGAAGCCAAGGCTAATAGCATGACCACCTTCCACGTGAGAAATTTTAACTCCACGGTTTGAGTGGCTCAAACCAGTGAGACTTCAGGAAACTCAACACCACGTTAAGATCCCAAGGTGCCACTGGAGGCACAAAAGGGGGCTGAATATGCACCACTCCCTTTACAAACGTCTGAACTTCAGGTAGAGAAGCCAGTACTTTTTGAAAGAAAATGGATAGGGACGAAATCTGGACCTTAATGGAACCCAGTTTCAGGCCCAAAGTCACTCCCGACTGTAGGAAGTGAAGGAAACGGCCCAGCTGGAATTCCTCCGTAGGGGCATTCCTGGCCTCACACCAAGCAACATAATTTCGCCATATACGGTGATAATGTTTAGCCGTCACGTCCTTCCTAGCCTTTATCAGCGTAGGAATAACCTCAACCGGAATGCCTTTTTCTGCTAGGATCCGGCGTTCAACCGCCATGCCGTCAAACGCAGCCGTGGTAAGTCTTGGATCAGACAGGGCCCCTGTTGCAACAAGTCCTGTCTTAGAGGCAGAGGCCATGGGTCCTCTGTGAGCATTTCTTGCAGATCTGGATACCAAGTCCTTCTTGGCCAATCCGGAACAATGAGTATTGTTCTCACTCCTCTTTTTCTTATGATTCTCAGCACCTTGGGTATGAGAGGAAGAGGAGGAAATACATAAACCGACTGGAACACCCACGGTGTCACTAGTGCGTCTTCAGCTATCGCCTGAGGGTCTCTTGACCTGGCGCAATACCTCTGTTGCTTTTTGTTGAGGCGGGATTCCATCATGTCCACCTGTGGCAGTTCTCACCGACTTGCAATCTCCGTGAAGACTTCTTGATGAAGTCCCCACTCTCCCGGGTGGAGGTCGTGCCTGCTGAGGAAGTCTGCTTCCCAGTTGTCCACTCCCGGAATGAACACTGCTGACAGTGCTCTTACGTGATTCTCCGCCCAGCGAAGAATTCTGGTGGCTTCCGCCATCGCCACCCTGCTCCTTGTGCCGCCCTGGCGGTTTACATGAGCCACTGTGGTGATGTTGTCTGACTGAATCAGCACCGATTGACTTAGGGTGTTGTATATGGCCCTTAGTTCCAGGATATTGATGTGAAGGCAAGTCTCCTGACTTGACCACAGCCCTTGGAAATTTCTTCCCTGTGTGACTGCCCCCCACCCTCTCGGAGGCTTGCATCCGTGGTCTCCAGGACACAGTCCTGAATGCCGAATCTGCGGCCCTCGAGAAGGTGAGCACTCTGCAGCCACCACAGGAGAGACACCCTGGCCCTGGGGGATAGGGTGATCAGCCGATGCATCTGTAGATGTGATCCGGACCACTTGTCCAACAGATCCCATTGAAAGGTCCTCGCATGGAACCTGCCGAAGGGAATGGCCTCGTATGATGCCACCATCTTTCCCAGGACTTGCGTGCAGTGATGCACCGACACCTGTTTTGGTTTTAAGAGGTCTCTGACCAGTGTCATGAGCTCCTGAGCCTTCTCCATCGGGAGATAAACCCTCTTCTGGTCTGTGTCCAGAATCATGCCCAGGAAGGGCAGACGAGTCGTAGGAATCAACTGCGACTTTGGAATATTTAGAATCCAGCCGTGCTACGCTGATCAGCAACTGCTCTCTGGACCTCGCCTTTATGAGGAGATCGTCCAAGTATGGGATAATTGTGACCCCTTGCTTTCGCAGGAGCACCATCATTTCCGCCATTACCTTGGTAAATATTCTCGGTGCCGTGGAGAGACCAAACGGCAACGTCTGGAATTGGTAATGACAATCCTGTATATTTAGAATCCAGCCGTGCTGTTGTAACACTTCCCGAGAGCGTGCTACGCTGATCAGCAACTGCTCTCTGGACCTCGCCTTTATGAGGAGATCGTCCAAGTATGGGATAATTGTGACCCCTTGCTTTCGCAGGAGCACCATCATTTCCGCCATTACCTTGGTAAATATTCTCGGTGCCGTGGAGAGACCAAACGGCAACGTCTGGAATTGGTAATGACAATCCTGTACCACAAATCTGAGGTACGCCTGATGAGGTGGATAAATGGGGACATGAAGGTATGCAATCCTTTATGTCCAGAGACACCATAAAATCCCCCCCTTCCAGGCTTGCGATGACCGCTCTGAGCGATTCCATCTTGAACTTGAACCTTTTCAGGTATATGTTCAGGGATTTTAAATTCAATATGGGTCTGACCGAACCGTCCGGTTTCGGTACCACAAACATGGTCGAATAATAATAACCCTTTCCCTGTTGAAGGAGGGGAACATTGACCACCACCTGCTGAAGATACAATTTGTGAATTGCAGCTAACACTATTTCCCTCTCTAAGGGGGAAGCTGGCAGGCAGTGGCGTCACAAGGCGGGTGCGGGGGGTGCGGCCCGCACCCGGGTGTGACACCTGGAGGGGGTGACACCAAATGTCAGCTCCTCCGCAGTGACAGGAGCCAGGTGCTGCAGTGTGAAATTCCGCTACAGCACCCGGCTCCTGTCATAGCAGAGGAGCCGACAGCACACAGAGACCGTCTCTGGGGGAAGCCCAGCATCTCCGGAGATGCTGGGCACGCCCCCAGAGTGACGATCCCGGTATCCCCGCAAAGCCACGCCCCCTAGCTGTAAGACCACGCCCCCTTTTTGCCGCGATCGCGGCAGTACATCAGGGGTGCGCACCGGGTGTCACCACACCTGGTGACGCCTCTGCTGGCAGGGCCGATTTGAGGTATCGGTGAGGGGGCATCTCTTCGAATTCCAGCTTGTATCCCTGAGACACAATCTCTAGTGCCCAGGGATCCACCTGGGAGTGAACCCACTTGTGGCTGAAATTTCGGAGACGTGCCCCCACCGGGCCTAGCTCCGCCTGTGGAGCCCCAGCGTCATGCGGTGGATTTAGTGGAAGCCGTGGGAGGACTTCTGTTCCTGGGAACTAGCTGTGTTGTGCAGCTTCTTTCCTCTGCCCCTGCCTCTGGCAAGAAAGGACGCACCTCGGACTTTCTTGCCTTTTTGTGATCGAAAGGACTGCATTTGGTAATACGGTGCTTTCTTAGGTTGTGAGGGAACATATGGCAAAAAATTTGACTTTCCAGCAGTAGCTGTGGAGACCAAGGGGGTCATTCCGAGTTGTTCGCTCGCAAGCTGCTTTTAGCAGCTTTGCACACGCTAAGCTGCCGCCTACTGGGAGTGAATCTTAGCTTATCAAAATTGCGAACGAAAGATTAGCAAAATAGCGAATAGACACTTCTTAGCAGTTTCTGAGTAGCTCCACACTTACTCGGCATCTGCGATCAGTTCAGTGCTTGTCGTTCCTGGTTTGACGTCACAAACACACCCAGCGTTCGGCCAGACACTCCTCCGTTTCTCCAGCCACTCCCGCGTTTTTCCCAGAAATGGTAGCGTTTTTTCGCACACACCCATAAAACGGCCAGTTTCCGCCCAGAAACACCCACTTCCTGTCAATCACATTACGATCACCAGAACGAAGAAAAAACCTTGTAATGCCGTGAGTAAAATACCTAACTGCTTAGCAAATTTACTTGGCGCAGTCGCACTGCGGACATTGCGCATGCGCATTAGCGACTAATCGCTCCGTTGCGGAAAAAAAATAACGAGCGAACAACTCGGAATGACCCCCCAGGTCCGAGAGACCCTCCCCAAACTGCAGACTAATATCTCTTTGAGCATGTCTCATATATAGGACAGCGTCTTTTATATGCCCCAGGGTCATTAATATAGTATCCTTGTCCAAGGTATCAAGTTCCTCAGATAAGGTATCCGTCCATGCTGCTACAGCACTACACACCCAGGCCGACGCAATTGCCGGCCTTAGTAAGGTACCTGAATGTATATAAATGGACTTCAGGGTACCCTCTTGCTTTCTATCCGCAGCATCTTTTAGGGTGGCCGTATCCTGTGACGGCAGGGCTACCCTCTTGGATAAGCGTGTGAGAGCTTTGTCCACCCTAGGGGAGGATTCCCAGCGTAACCTGTCCGTAGGCGGGAAAGGATACGCCATAAGCATCCGTTTGGAAATCTGCAGTTTTTTATCTGGAGAATCCCAAGCCTTTTCACATAACTCATTTAGTTCGTGTGAGGGGGGAAAGGTTACCTCCGGCTTCTTTTTCCCATACATATGTACCCTCTTGTCAGGGATTGGGGTTTCCTCTGTGATGTGCAACACATCCTTTATTGCTATAATCATATAACGGATGGCTTTAGCCAATTTAGGCCGTAACTTTGCATCATCGCCATCGACACTGGAGTCAGAATCCGTGTCGATATCTGTGTCAACAATTTGGGATAGTGGGCGCTTCTGAGACCCTGACGGCCTCTGCGACATAGGATCAGGCATGGGCTGAGACCCCGACTGTCCTAAGGTTTCAGCTTTATCCAACCTTTTATGCAAGGAATTAACATTATCATTTAAAACCTTCCACATATCCGTCCAATCAGGTGTCGGCGCCGTCGACGGTGACCCCACATTCGTTTGCTCCCGCTCTGCTTCCACATAGCCTTCCTCGTCAAACATGTCGACACAAGCGTACCGACACACCACACACACACACACAGGGGATGCTCTTTTTGAAGACAGTTCCCCCACAAGGCCTTTTGGAGAGACAGAGAGAGAGTATGCCAGCACACACCCCAGCGCTATATGTCCCAGGAATCACACAGTAACTTAGTGTTCAGTGGCGGTTCTTGCCACGGGCAAGCGGTACTTTTGCCCGGGGTGCCGCCTTCCGGAGGGCGCCAGCGCCATCCGGAGGGCGCCGCACCAGGGCAAGATCCGCCACTGTGCCCCCCGCAGTGCCCTGCTGTGCCCCCCCGCTTTGAAGGGAACCAGACGCGTAGCGTCTAGTTTCCCTTCATTGAGAGGACCTTAGTTGTGCGGTGCGCGATGACGTCATCGCGCACCGCACAGCAAAGGTCCTCTCCATGAAGGGAAACTAGACGCTACGGTCTAGTTTCCCTTCGTGTAGAGGACCTTTGCTGTGCGATGCGCGATGACGTCATCGCGCACCGCACAGCATAGTGGCACAGACTCTAGGGGTCATAATTGACCTCTAGTGTCTATGCTGTTCTATGGGAGAGACGTAATAACGTCTCTCCCATAGATCGAAGAGAAGAGAGAGGGGAGAAGAGCGGTGCCGCCGGCAGAGGGGGTCTGGATCAGGAACGGGGATGGTAAGTATTCTTTTTATTTATTTATTTATTTATTTATTTTCTTGCAGCGTCGTGACCACGCCCCCATATTTTGCCCGGGGCGCCACAAGTCTTAGAACCGGCCCTGTTAGTGTTAACCCAGTAGCTGCTGTATATAATGTTTTTGCGCCTAATTTATGTGCCCCCCCTCTCTTTTTACCCTCTTCTACCGTGTATCTGCAGGGCAGAGCCTGGGGAGCTTCCTCTCAGCGGAGCTGTGGAGAGAAAATGGCGCTGGTGAGTGCTGGGGAAGAAGCCCCGCCCCCTCAGCGGCGGGCTTCTGTCCCGCGTTTCTGTGTAAAATTATGGTGGGGGCTCATGCATATATACAGTGCCCAACTGTATATATGCCCAACTTTTGCCAAGAGGTCCTAATTGTTGCCCAGGGCGCCCCCCCCCCCCCCTGCGCCCTGCACCCTACAGTGACCGGAGTATGTGTTTTTAATGTGGGAGCAATGGCGCACAGCTGCAGTGCTGTGCGCTACCTCAGTTTGAAGACTGGAGTCTTCTGCCGCCGATTTTGAAGTCTTCTTGTTTCACCCGGCTTCTGTCTTCCGGCTCTGCGAGGGGGACGGCGGCGCGGCTCCGGGATCGGACGTCAAAGGGTGAGATCCTGTGTACGATCCCTCTGGAGCTAATGGTGTCCAGTAGCCTAAGAAGCAGGACCTATCTTCAGTGAGTAGGGCTGCTTCTCTCCCCTCAGTCCCACGCTGCAGAGAGTCTGTTGCCAGCAGATCTCTCTTAAAATAAATAAACCTAACAAAATACTTTCTTATAGCAAGCTCAGGAGAGCTCACTAAGTAGCACCCAGCTCGTCCGGGCATAGATTCAAACTGAGGTCTGGAGGAGGGACATAGAGGGAGGAGCCAGAGCACACCAGTATCCAAATTCTTTCAAAGTGCCCTGTCTCCTGCGGAGCCCGTCTATTCCCCATGGTACTTACGGAGTCCCCAGCATCCACTAGGACGTTAGAGAAATGTGACTTTCCAGCAGTAGCTGTGGAGACCAGGTCCGAGAGACCCTCCCCAAACAATTCCTCACCCTTGTAAGGTTAAACCTCCATATGCCTTTTTGAGTCGGCATCACCTGTCCATTGCCGAGTCCACAGGACCCTTCTGGCTGAAATTGACATAGCATTTATTCTAGAACCCAGCAGACTAATATCTCTTTGAGCATGTCTCATATATAGGACAGCGTCTTTTAATATGCCCCAAGGTCAACAATATAGTATCCTTGTCTAAGGTATCATATTCCTCAGATAAGGTATCCGTCTATGCTGCTACAGCACTACACACCCAGGCCGACGCGATCGCCGGCTTCAGCAAGGTACCCGAATGCGTATAAATGGACTTCAGGGTAACCTCCTGTTTGCGATCCGCAGCATCTTTTAGGGCAGCCGTATCCTGTGACGGCAGGGCTACCTTCTTGGATAAGCGTGTTAAAGCTTTGTCCACCTTAGGGGAGGATTCCCAGCGTAACCTGTCCGTTGGCGGGAAAGGATACGCCATAAGAATCCTTTTGGAAATCTGCAGTTTTTTATCTGGAGAATCCCAAGCCTTTTCACATAACTCATTTAGTTCGTGTGAGGGGGGAAAGGTTACCTCCGGCTTCTTTTTCCCATACATATGTACCCTCTTGTCAGGGACTGGGGATTCCTCTGTGATGTGCAACACATCCTTAATTGCTATAATCATATAACGGATGGATTTAGCCAATTTAGGCTGTAACTTTGCATCCTCGTAATCGACACTGGAGTCAGAATCCATGTTGGTATCTGTGTCAACAATTTGGGATAGTGGGCGCTTCTGAGACCCTGACGGCCTCTGCGACATAGGATCAGGCACGAGTTGAGACCGTGACTGTCCTGAGGCTTCAGCTTTTTCTAACCTTTTATGCAAGCAATTAACATTATCATTTAAAACCTTCCACATATCCATCCAATCAGGTGTCGGCGCCGTCGGTGGAGACGCCACATTCATTTGCTCCCGCTCTGCTTCCACATAGCCTTCCTCGTCAAACATGTCGACACAAGCGTACCGACACACCACACACACAGGGAATGCCCTTTTTGAAGACAGTTCCCCCACAAAGCCCTTTGGAGAGACAGAGAGAGAGTATGCCAGCACACACCCCAGCGTTATAAACCCAGGAATAACACAGTAACTTAATGTTAACCCAGTAGCTGCTGTTTATATTGATATTTGCGCCTAATTAATTATGTGCCCCCCCCCTCTCTTTTTACTCTCTTCTACCGTGTATCTGCAGGGAAGAGCCTGGGGAGCTTCCTCTCAGCGGAGCTGTGGAGAAAAAATGGTGCTGGTGAGTGCTGAGGAAGAAGCCCCGCCCGCTCGACGGCGGGCTTCTGTCCCGCTTAAATATACATTTTCTTTGCGGGGGCTCATACATATATACAGTGCCCAACTGTATATATGTTTACTTTTGCCAAAAAGAGGTCCAAATGCTGCCCAGGGCGCCCCCCCTGCGCCCTGCACCCTTACAGTGACCGGAGTATGTGAGGTGTGTGGGAGCAATGGCGCACAGCTGCAGTGCTGTGCGTTACCTCAGTGAAGAACGGAGTCTTCTGCCGCCGATTTGAAGTCTTCTTGCTTCTCATACTCACCCGGCTTCTGTCTTCCGGCTCTGCGAGGGGGACGGCAGCGCGGCTCTAGGATCGGACGGCGAGGGTGAGATCCTGCGTACGATCCCTCTGGAGCTAATGGTGTCCAGTAGCCTAAGAAGCAGGACCTATCTTCAGAGAGTAGGTCTGCTTCTCTCCCCTCTGTCCCACGATGCAGGGAGTCTGTTGCCAGCAGAGCTCCCTGAAAATAAAAAACCTAACAAAATACTTTCTTACAGCAAACTCAGGAGAGCTCACTGAAAAGCACCCAGCTCGTCTGGGCACCGTATCAAACTGAGGTCTGGAGGAGGGGCATAGAGGGAGGAGCCAGAGCACACCAGAACCTAAATTATTTCTTAAAGTGCCCATGTCTCCTGCGGAGCCCGTCTATCCCCATGGTCCTTACGGAGTCCCCAGCATCCACTAGGACGTTAGAGAAATAAAGGATAATAATAATAATAATACTAATAATACTACTACCATGATCTGGTACTTTGGAAGATCCAAAGGGGGGAGAATAGAATTTTAAATTGAGTTTACTATAGGACATGTCTGTTAATATATGATACAAGTTTAAGGTATCATTCTCTAATGGAGTTTATCCATCCACAGATTTAAAGAAAGTTCCCCTTGTATGTCTGAGGAATCAGAGAATGAAGCCTGGACTCAAAATGGTCATTTAAAAGAAGTCCCCTAATGATAGGGCCATTATGAGCAACAAAGAGCCCAGATGGAACAGAGCCTATGATTTTGTGTACTTCACAGTAATCCTTCATGGGAAAGTTATGACGTTGTCATGAAGATTGTCCAGTCAAGGGAAAGCTGTCTGGCCAAAGGAAGAATGCTCTTAAGTACAGAGCATAAGAAGAGAACCTCCGAGCTGGCACTGAAAAAAGTATGGCTGCTAGTAATGGCTACCTCTATTGAGTCAGTCGGACTGTGGTGTAATCATTAAATGAGTTGTGGATATTTTTAAAGTGAACATTAGCAATTTGTTGGTTAAGTGTTATGATACTTGAACTATTTTTTATGTCATGGTAGTTTGCTCATTGAGCCCTTATTTAGAGTTGGATGTAAGTCCATTTGTAAGACGGAAATATTGGCATTTTCATGCGAATTGTGTACTAAAATGCATCTGTAATTAAGTTTGTATTATAAACTTGTATGCCTGGAGAGGAGGAAAGTGGACAAGCACATGTTTAGTAGACTGAGGGAATGTACACAAAAGTGTAGCACTCCGTCTGGAGATAAGACCTAAAGAGACTTGTACACATCTGCACATCCGCATATACTTCATAGGAGTTGTATCTTTTGCGGGTACTGTCAGCATTGTGTAAAGCTATGTGACGAGAATATATGTTAAACTGCTGCAAGAAAAACAATTCCTATATAATTTATACAATTGTTTGCATTGAATAAAATTTTATATGGAAAATATGACTTTCTTGTTTATTGTAACACTAGCATATTGGACCTGCATATGCTAAATCACCACGGTCTCCCATCACCAGCTTTCTGCTGCTCCTCCCCCCGCAGTTCTGCAGTTGCTCATCCTGTCTCCTCCCTCCGCTTAGAAAAATTGCCTGAGAAAGTGGAGGGGAGTAAGAAACAGAGGAAAGAGAGAATAGGGCAAGAGGGGGAAGAGAACATTGGTAAAGAGAGATAATGTAAGAAGGGAATGGGGAGAGCCAGAGACAAGATAAGACAGGTGGAGAGAGAGATTGGGGGTAGGGATAGTCAACAGTGTACATAAAACGTGTATATACATGGGTGCAAGCCCCCGGGTAGGTGACAGAAACTTAAATAGACGGTCCAGCAAAAGAAGTAGCCATCCAACTTGTTTTGCTTTAGTACACTTAATCAGAGATGTAGTGTTACAGTAAAACATGTTCAGTGGCTATTGATTTTATATATATATATATATATATATATATTGATCTGTTCTCCCAGAATGTCGGGTGGAAACTCTCACAAATTCACCTACTCCAGTTGACCCTCATGCATCCCGCCCACTTCCTAGTGAAATGGAGGGGTATAATGCTACAAATTGTGTGTCCATGGAGATGTGGTGGGATCAATATGATGCGATTCTCTGATAATTGCAGCATTTTGCATTTTGGGAACTTTTGTTCCTCAGATCTGCAATTCACGCATTATACTGTGAGCGGGGCAAGACCTAATGTCAGTAAGTGCTTGCCCTGACACCATTAGCAAACAGCTGCATATCCCCTCCGTGCACTTTCCCAGGGGGAATAATTAAATTATTAATAATAATAATAATAATAGGTTCATAAGAGATTTAATATTGTTCTAGGTTAATACATGTAATAGATATTGCTCTTTATATTCAGACAGCTGTTTCACTATTTTATTACTTACTCATCCCCAGGAAAGAGTTCCAGTCAGGCTATTGTCATTTAGAATATCACCAATCAGATTGTCAACACCATAAGGTCAACATGTTCTGAATGACAACAGTCACAATGCTGATATATGCAATTATGGTTAGGGTCAGGGTTAGTTTAAGACCAAAATAGCAGTGCCAACATTATGTCAGTGTTGACACGGTCGATGTTGACATGTCATCTGTTGACATTCAGAACAAGTTGGCATTTTTAAACATATCAACATTATGGTGTTGACATAACAAATGGCAACATTGTGAATGTGTTAGGGTCTCCTGCTCTGTGCTGCCACGTCGTCATGGCAACCGGGAGACAAGTGCTAGCGGAGTAACCTGAGCGTAGCTGATACTCCGGTTCGGGTCTTTTGCTGTGCAGTGGTTACAGGCTCTGTGCACGGCAGGGGATCCGGTGCTGGTTTTTGTGCTCACAGTCTGTGAGGTCTGAGTGGGGCGTGGACAGCACCTGCTATATAAACCCTCTTCTCAGGTTAGGCAGATGCTGCTGAATCTTTGTTGGTTAGTCAGTTCCTGAAAGCTAGCTAGTACTGTGTAAACTTTGTATTTGTTGCTTACTGCAAATAGGCCTTGGGATTTGGTATTACACTCTGCCAATCCAGACCTAGCAGTAAGACTGGAGTCAGTCGTTTAACCTGCTGGGATTCTTTTGCTACTCTGTGAACCTAGCAAGTTTGCGTCTGTATTCTCAGACTTGCCTGCCAAAATCCTTTCTCACTGTGCAAGGTGTTCAGGTGTTAGTTTAGTGGCAGTAAACTGAACCAGTGCACTGCAAGTGAGGACTAGGATTGTGGAGACTCTCCTTGTGTCTATTATTCCATCTCTGACCAAGGAGTTTACTGCCACACCCGTTGGTAACCCTTTAGGGTTTTGCTGTTGCCCTTAGCAACAGCATTTCGGGTTCTCTACGTATTATATCACTACATCTCGCTTCTTTCCATCTGAGCATTCCTAATACTAGGGAGACACCCAGTTTCTTAGCCTTTGGGCTTCTCTGTTCACTTTGTGTTTATTTTGTTACCCTATCACCTTCTGTGTATGTAATGTCATATTCACCAGTCTGTCTGTGAGTTCATTTGTTTTGCATCCCTCACCGTTCAGACACCAGTACATTCCTGCTGGCACTGGTGTGCATAACATATTCAGCAGCCTAATACTCCTGTTGAAATTTTGTGGGAATATGGAGCATACCCCTCAAAATACTTTGCAACAGGTGGTCGATCAGGTGCAGGTCCTGACTCGACAATTTAATGATTTGTCCATTAAAATGTACACCTCGCAGGCCGCTGGCAGAGCTCCCGCAGCAGCAGTGCCTTCAGGGGTTAAGGAGCCGAAAGTAAATCTCCCGGATCGTTTTTCTGGAGATCGCTCGCAGTTCTTTTGTTTCAAGGAGAGCTGCAAGCTATATTTCCAGCTTAGGCCTCAGTCTTCTGGGTCGGAGATTCAGCGGGTGGGCATAGTGATTTCCTTGCTACAAGGAGACCCACAGGTCTGGGCATATGGGTTGCAGCCTGACTGTCCGTCGCTTAAAAGTGTTGATGCTTTTTTTACGGCACTGGGCATGTTGTATGATGACCCTGACAAGACGGCCTCAGCCGAGGCTCAGATTTCGATCCTTAAGCAAGGGCGAAGGCCAGTTGAGGTTTATTGTACGGAGTTTCGGAGGTTGGCCCATGATACCCAGTGGAATGACCCAGCCCTGAGACACCAGTACCGAAGAGGTCTTTCTAACCAGTTAAAAGACCAACTGGTACAATATCCCTTGCCTGATAGCTTGGATCAGCTCATGCAGTTATCCATTCGGGTGGATAGACGGCTGAGAGAGCGCAGGCTTGAAAGGGAGACCGAGGTTTCCTTCTTTCCCAAGGGAACCTCAGACTCTGAGGAATTTTCCGAGGAGCCTATGCAGATTGGGGCTACCCGCCTCTCCTCGCGTGAGAAGACGTGGAGGAGACAGCAGGGGTTATGTTTGTACTGTGGGAATAAAGGTCATGTGGTAGTATCATGCCTAGAAAAGCCGGAAAACTTCAGGGCCTGAGGGTGATGGGAAATATCCTGTCAGGTCAGAAGTCGGAATTTCCCAAGAAGACTTTTATCATTCCGGTGACCTTGAAGATCCTCGGTCAAACTGTCAAGACTGAGGCCTTTGTGGACAGTGGGGCCGACGGGGTTTTTATGGACCGCCAATTCGCCCTGAAACACTCTGTTCCCTTCGTACCCTTGGCATCGGAAATTGAGATTTGTGGGTTAAACGGGGAACCATTATCCCAGGGTAAAATTACCTCTTGCACTAGCCAGATTTCTTTGTTTATTGGAGCCACACACTCTGAAAATTTTTCCTTTTATGTGACTGTCTGTACTTTTGCCCCATTGGTGTTGGGGTTACCCTGGTTAAGGGCCCACAATCCTCAATTTGACTGGGTCTCTGGGGAGATTCTTAGTTGGGGTACTGATTGTTTCAGGAGTTGCTTGAGCCTTCCAGTCAGGCTTTCGCAGCTAAGTTTGCCAGGATTGCCAGGATGTTATGCAGATTTTGCGGACGTGTTCTCCAAAAGAGTTGCAGAGGTACTACCTCCCCATCGCCCCTATGACTGTGCCATTGATTTGTTGCCGAATGCTAAGCTTCCCAAGAGCAGGTTGTACTCCCTGTCACATCCTGAGACTCAGGCTATGGCAGAGTACATTCAGGAGAACTTGGCTAAGGGATTTATCAGACCTTCACAGTCTCCAGTTGGGTCAGGATTTTTCTTCGTGGGTAAAAAGGACGGTTCGTTGCGACCCTGCATCGACTTCAGGGAATTGAACCGTATCACGATTAAAAACTCATACCCACTGCCTCTCATTTCGGTCTTGTTTGACCAGCTTCGTACTGCCACCATTTTTTCTAAGATTGTACGCACCGCGTAGGTCAATCTAATCCGAATAAGAGAGGGGGATGAATGGAAGACTGCCTTTAATACCCACTCAGGGCATTATGAATATTTGGTGATGCCTTTTGGGCTCTGTAATGCCCCGGCAGTCTTCCAGGACTTCATGAACGATGTGCTCAGGGAATATTTGGATAGATTCTTAGTTGTATACTTAGATGACATCCTAATCTTCTCCCATTCCCTGGAGGAACATCGGAAGCATGTACGCTTAGTCCTCCAGAAACTCAGAGACCACCGGCTTGGGGCGAAGCTGGAGAAGTGCGAATTTGAAGTTCAGCAAATCGCATTTCTAGGATATATTATCTCCCCAGAAGGTTTCCAAATGGAGGGTTCCAAGGTACAGGCAGTCCTGGATTGGGTGCAGCCCACTAGTTTGAAGGCGCTTCAGCGTTTTCTGGGCTTTGCGAATTTTTATAGACGATTTATCGCTGGATTTTTGTGTATAGTGGCGCCCTTGGTGGCACTCACTAAGAAAGGGGCGGATGTTGCTCACTGGTCTTGTGAGGCCAAAGCGGCTTTTGCCCATCTCAAAAGGGCATTTGTCTCGGCCAAGGTTGCTGCGACACCCAGATCCAGAGCGTCCTTTTGTGGTGGAGGTGGATGCCTCTGAGATGGGTATTGGGGCAGTGCTCTCTCAGATGGGGGTGTCTGATAATCGCCTTCATCCCTGTGCTTACTTTTCCCGTAAATTTTCGCCTGCCGAGATGAATTATGACGTGGGTAACCGGGAATTGTTGGCTATTAAGGATGCACTCGAGGAGTGGAGACACTGGCTTGAGGGGGCTAAGTTTGTGGTCTCAATTCTCACCGACCATAAGAATTTGGCATATTTAGAGTCAGCGAAGCGCCTCAATGCCAGGCAGGCACGATGGGCTTTGTTTTTTGCTCGCTTTAATTTTTTGATAACATATCGCCCTGGGTCAAAAAACATCAAGGCTGATGCGCTCTCGCTGAGTTTTGCTCCAATCCAGGAGACCACCCAGGAGCCATTGCCTATTGTGTCCCCATCATGTATTAAAGTGGGCATTACCCAGGACCTCTTGTCATTAGTCCTTAGAGCACAGGAGCAGGCTCCTCCAGACCTTCCGGTAGGTCTTTTGTTTGTGCCTCCTAGGTTAAGACAGCGAGTGTTCCTGGAATTCCATGCCAAGAAGTCGGCAGGTCACCCGGGTATTGCCAGAACTCGGAAGTTGCTATCTAGGGCGGTGTGGTGGCCCTCGGTGGCTAGGGATGTGGATCAGTGGGTTCGGGGATGTGACATCTGTGCCCGAAATAAGACTCCTAGAGGGGTTCCTGTTGGCCCATTACATCCACTCTCTATTCCATCTAAGCCATGGACCCACATTTCAATGGATTTTGTGGTGGACTTGCCCAAATCCTCGGGGATGACAGCCATCTGGGTTGTCGTTGACAGGTTTTCGAAGATGGCGCACTTCGTTCCATTGGTTGGGCTGCCATCAGCCAGACGCCTGTCTGAATTATTTATGCTGCATGTTGTGCGCCTCCACGGGTTGCCACTTGATGTGGTCTCTGACCGCGGATCCCAGTTTGTGGCCAAATTCTGGAGGGCATTTTGTTCCGATCTCCAGATTTCTGTCAGCTTGTCGTCAGGCTACCATCCGCAGTCTAATGGGCAGACTGAAAGGGTGAACCAGTCCTTGGAGCAGTTCCTCAGGTGTTATGTCTCCAAGTGTCAGACTGACTGGGTGGCTCATCTGTCCATGGCGGAGTTTGCCTATAACAACGCGGCTCACTCTGCTACAGGGATCTCTCCCTTCCTTTGTGTGTATGGGCATCATCCTAAGGCCAATTCTTTTGACCCCCTGGACTCCACGCCTGGTGGTTCCTCTGTGGTTTCGGTCCTTAGAGGTATTTGGAGGAAAGTGAAGAAAGCCCCTGTGTCTGTGTCATTAGTGACCAAAAGGGTTTTTGATAAGCGGAAAAGACCCTGCAGCTTCAAATTAGGAGACTTCGTCTGGTTGTCTACCAAGAATTTGAAGTTGAGACAGCCATCTCATAAGTTAGGCCCCCGGTTCATCGGTCCTTATAAGATCACTAGGGTTATCAATCCGTTGGCATTTCAGTTAGATCTACCCCGTTCTTTGGGTATCAATAAAACATTTCATTGTTCCCTTTTAAAACGGGCGATTAGTAATCCTTCTTCCAGTGGAAGACCTTCCCCTCTTCTGATACGTGGCCAGAGGGAGTTTGTTGTTGAAAGGATTCTTGACTCCAAGATGGTTCGGCTGTCATTTTTGGTGCACTGGAAGGGGTATGGCCCGGAGGAGCGGTCGTGGGTGCGCAGTTGTGATCTTCATGCCCCCAGACTGTTACGCTCTTTCTTCTCGCAGTTCCCCGATAAACCCGGTGGTAGGGGTTCTTTGACCCCTCGTCAGAGGGGGGGTACTGTTAGGGTCTCCTGCTCTGTGCTGACACGTCGTCATGGCAACCGGGAGACAAGTGCTAGCGGAGTAACCTGAGCGTAGCTGATACTCCGGTTCAGGTCTTTTGCTGTGCAGTGGTTACAGGCTCTGTGCACGGCAGGGGATCCGGTGCTGGTTTTTGTGCTCACAGTCTGTGAGGTCTGAGTGGGGCGTGGACAGCACCTGCTATATAAACCCTCTTCTCAGGTTAGGCAGATGCTGCTGAATCTTTGTTGGTTAGTCAGTTCCTGAAAGCTAGCTAGTACTGTGTAAACTTTGTATTTGTTTGTTGCTTACTGCAAATAGGCCTTGGGATTTGGTATTACACTCTGCCAATCCAGACCTAGCAGTAAGACTGGAGTCAGTCGTTTAACCTGCTGGGGTTCTTTTGCTACTCTGTGAACCTAGCAAGTTTGCGGCTGTATTCTCAGACTTGCCTGCCAAAATCCTTTCTCACTGTGCAAGGTGTTCAGGTGTCAGTTTAGTGGCAGTAAGCTGAACCAGTGCATTGCAAGTGAGGACTAGGATTGTGGAGACTCTCCTTGTGTCTATTATTCCATCTCTGACCAAGGAGTTTACTGCCACACCCGTTGGTAACCCTTTAGGGTTTTGCTGTTGCCCTTAGCAACAGCATTTCGGGTTCTCTACGTATTAAATCACTACATCTCGCTTCTTTCCATCTGAGCATTCCTAATACTAGGGAGACACCCAGTTTCTTAGCCTTTGGGCTTCTCTGTTCACTTTGTGTTTATTTTGTTACCCTATCACCTTCTGTGTATGTAATGTCATATTCCCCAGTCTGTCTGTGAGTTCATTTGTTTTGCATCCCTCACCGTTCAGACACCAGTACATTCCTGCTGGCACTGGTGTGCATAACAGAATGCTGACATATCATACCACACCCCCTTAGAAAGGTGCTCCTCCATTCATGTAGCCACCCCACATACTTGACAAAACAAAAATACGCTGATACACGTGACAGAACTGCTTCCACTGGAAACCCGCAACTAATAACAGGTCACTATGTGACTCTGCCATAGGAGTGTTCTGATTGGTAAGAGCATGGCAGCTGCCACACACTCACCAATATATATATATATATATATATAACCATGGTATACATTCTTTGGTTAATAATAACCCATGCTACTGGCCTATTGATGTATCTCAGCCTGCGCAATGGGGTAGCAGTAAAAATGAAAAAAGCTTTGACACATCCATTGGGCAGTGGAAATGTAGCCTATCAGGGTTTGCTGTCCCTAGGCACGGGGGTAAAATGCCTAATCAAAGCCTGGCTATTTAGCTATGGGATCCCATTTCATGGCAAGTCAGAATAATCATTTGTCTCAAACAGTATGACACACAGCTTATTATCTCAATTTTAGGTACACCAAAACAATTGCACACTACTAGCATATATTAGTATTAATGGTTACATTTCATAGAACTATGAGAACTTGGTCACAATACACATGAGAACAAACATTTAACAAAGAGATGAATAGAGTTCTGATTACAAAACAAAAATTCCTCCTCACCAGCAATCTGTTTTATCAGATTAAGCACTGACTGCTAGATTGGCAACAAAGTGACTACATACTATGTGCTAATGAAATTGACATCTCTTCATTAATGTTAATGAGTAAGAAAAATTTGTGCTAAAGACCTTGTTCAAATGTGATATGTAAATGAGGTCAGGGCAGCAAATGTCCCCACATCCATGTAGTTTGCTAATGGCCAACTGGAAGTGTGCTATTGATAGAAGATTAAAACACGATTGTGTTTGTAAAAATAGGGGGCATACTGTACTTGGTTGGATGAAGGGATGGTTGGGTACAGCAGTAATGCTGGCCATACATTAGACCAACTTTCCTCCAACCACCCAACTGACCAATCATCCAACTTACCTGTCCAACTAAAACTGTGCCCCACACACCTAACCAACATTTTCATCAGAACACCAACTTCTCTCCAATTTGTGAAGCCACAGAAGTAGGCGGACAGTGTCTGCCCACTTCTGCATGTTTTAAATGAATAAATATCTATGAAAACAACAGCTGTCACTCCTTTCGTAGACCCTGTCCCTATGGGTGTTGTTTAATAACTACTGCTGCTGCTATAATCGCATACTGCAATGCGGTTATGGGAGCTAATATTGCAGCCAGATTGGATTGTAAATGAGATTATTAATAAATGGACCCCATAACATCTAAAACACATACCTGTTTGCAATACAATAACATGTCTTTACATAAGGACATGTATAAAATACTGGAAAATAATACAAATAATTCATGATGTTCAAACTAAAAAAAAATAAAACTTCCAGAAATATAATTATTTTAAACCTGGGCTTGAACCCTGTCATTGTGTTAACTGTGCTCTAACCACTAACCCAGCAAAGGATATGATACTGTAGCTAAAGTTTTCATTAATACAAGATACTATATCAGCAGCATAGGGTCCCTAAGAGATGTATTAGTGGAGGATTTGAGCAGGGGGGCAGTTAACTGTGGGGGTGATTGTTGTTGGCTCCCTGCAAGGTGCTGTAGGATGGAGACTGTGCTACAGACAGGTGGGCGTGCAGCAGGGCTGCTCCAACAGGGTGCCACGATCGCAAGGAGGAGGGCAGTGCCATTAGATTGCCAATCCTCTGAAATATATGAGGTCCCGTTCTTCCTGTGGGAAAGGAGAGGGAAAGGGAGTCTATACCCTGGGCGAAGCCATGGTGAATCCATGGTAATGGGACCCATATGATTGTGGTGGTTGGGAATAAAGAATGGGCACATCTTCTTTAAACTACCATCCTGGACTTTCAAACAATGATTTAAATTAAAAGTGTGCTCCCATATGGATTGCACATCATGGTGATGGCTCCTGTCTTTGGACATAAGCATAACTAATGGGTGTCACGAACCGATCTCTCACCTCTGCGGGTTCTGGGGTTCATCCGTTGCCGGTGCGGTTGCTCGCGGTGCTGTGCGGCCATGTGGGGACGCGGCGTGATCGGTGGCACAGGTCATGCAGGATCTGGGAGCTGGGAGTGAGGGACCAAATGGCCAAAGGCACCGCTGTGTGTCTGCAGTATAGGAGGCGGCCATGTTGGAGACCAAATAAGCAATTCAGAGCACTTGTGAAAACACCTGTGGGTAAGTGTAAGCCAATCCCGTGCTTGTGCTGCCTTTAAGTAGGCTGGGATTATGCTACTCTGGGCCAGTGCTTTGTTGTATCTACGCTATGCCCTAGCTCTGTGCTCTCTCCGTGCATTCCTGTGTGATTCCCGTGGTCCAGATATCGCCTCCGCTCCCAGGGGTCCGTCTGCAGCCTTCACTGCTAAAGATCCTCCAGCTCCCTGCTGTGCTGTCAGTCAATCACTCTCCCAGTGGCAAACAAGTGGATTCCCAGAGTCTTGCAAGAGGTTACCCTGTCTGCCTGCTTCAACCACACAGACTTTGGAGGATTCTACTAACATCAGCTGTTCGTTTGCTCTGCTCTAAACTTAACCCATTCATCACCATTGTCGTCTGCTGCAGTTTCACAGTGATCTTCAGAACTCGCAAGTAACCCATTTCAGTATTATATTTTCTGTGTTGCTACAATCAAGGACAATTCTTCACAGCCTTTCAGTTAAATCTCTAAACTTCATTACAAGTTTCTACAGTTACTTATTTATGTCTGCATTATCCAGTTAACACACTTTACAGTTCAGCATCAAATCTTGTTTCTTTTGGACAATTCATCATTCATTCACAAGCCTGCTTAAAACTCAGTTCTATGAACATTTCCTCAATGTATCTTTAAGATTGATTCTGCTTATCATTTCTACCACTTTATGCAATACGTCAGTTTATGTATGGTGATTTATAATTTGTCATTTAACTCCTTACTGGAATTGTTGCTTACAATAAATATATGAAACTGAACTTTCTTCGTCCTCCCTGCTTTCATCATACCCCAGCACCTACACCTTTGGTTGGTCCAGGGTTAACGGATTCACAAAAACACCCGGCCCTGACAGTAAGCACTGGCCACATGGATCCGTCAGGTGACCAATTCGCAGGAGGCGGTGCTACGACAGACATCCTTTCCCGTCTGGAAAATCAGGAGTCTATACAGACACAAATAGTTCAGTTTATGCAAACTATGGCAGATCGTTTGGAGGTTCTTTATACGGCTATAAAGACGTCTCAAGTTCAAGTCCCAACTCCGGTTGTTTCGGCTACCACAACGGTTTCTCCTGTGACGCTGCCTATGTCCCATTTGCAGTTACCCTCTCTGAGTAAGTTTGACGGGACTCCAAAGCTTTGCAGAGGATTTCTGAACCAATGCGAGATCCAGTTCGAACTGTTGTCTGCTAGTTTCCCATCAGCCCGTTCTAAGGTCGCATATATTATTGCCCTCCTGTCCGGTCAGGCTTTGGAGTGGGCGTCGCCACTATGGGAAAGGGGAGATCCTATTCTCTCTAATTACAAAGAGTTCGTATCATCCTTCCGGAAAATCTTCGATGAACCAGGCAGAACCACCTCAGCATCTTTGGAGATTCTCCGTCTACGTCAAGGTTAGTAGATAAAGACAACCTTTCTGTCAAACTTGACCAGGTGGTAACACCCCTTTCTCCTAGGCTCCACCCCCTTTAATATTAAATGATAGTGTTTTATATCGCTTTAATATAAAATTTTATATAAAATTTTATATAAATTTATAGTGTTCGATATTAAACCGTATTAAAAATTGTCGCGTAACACCAGTCACAGAGTGTCACGCAACACCAGTCGCAGAATGTCACGCAACGCAGCGCGTCAAATCAGGTGGATGAAAGATGCATATTACACAGTGTTAAAACCAGGTAGTTTTAGCGGCATTGATAAATATTATGGGTCGGTTAAAAATAAATTTAAAAGATCCGACGTAAGAAAGTGGTTACAAGAACAAGACGCATACACGCTGCACAAGCCAGCAAGAAAAAACTATAAAAGGAACATGATTTGTGTATCGGGTATAAATCAACAGTGGCAATGCGATTTGGTCTCGCTGATAGATTTGTCAAAATACAACGATGGCGTTAAATACATATTAACAATCATCGATATATTCAGTAAGAGGGTGTGGGGTGAAAGTCTGACCGCTAAGAATGCAGCAACGGTCGCTAATGCTTTTGAAAAAATATTCCAGCGCGGTGATGTGCCGATGAAGCTACAAACCGATAATGGTAAAGAGTTTCTAAACAGAAACCTAAAAAAGGTGTTAGAAAAATACGGTATAAATCATTTCACGACCAATAACGATGTGAAAGCGGCTGTTATAGAGCGCTTCAATAGGACTTTAAAAACACGCATGTGGCGCTATTTCACGGCAAAGAATACCTACAGATATATAGACGTTTTACAAGACTTCATATGCAGCTATAATAACACATACCATAGAACGATTAAGTGCGCTCCAAACGATGTGAATGACTCTAACGCATTGAGTGTCTTCAAAACGACCTACGGTGATTACTTTAGAAGTAAGAAAGCCCCAGTTTGTTTAGGAATCGGTGACCACGTCCGTATTTCTAAATATAAGGACATATTTCAGAAAGGTTACGAACATAGCTTTTCTGAGGAGATTTTTGTTGTACATAGTGTGAACACTAAAGGGATTAAACCGCTTTATAAGTTGGCAGATCTGTATGGTGAAGTTATAACAGGTAGTTTTTACCCCGAAGAGCTTCAAAGCATACCAAAAAACTATAACAGAGTTTACAAAGTGGAAAAGATTTTAAAAAATAAGACGGTCAGAGGCCGTAAATACGCGTTAGTCAAGTGGCGCGGGTACCCCGCAAAATTTAACAGTTGGGTCGCAGCATCGGTGATAAAAGACATATAAAGATCATCAGTATCTAAACAAGACGTGCGATGGATGACAAGTCGTTCTACATAACCTTACCCAGCAACGCATCGGCTGTTACCTTCCCGCAAAATAAGATTTCTAACTATACGACAAAGTTGGCTAAACCGATAGACTTAAATGGCGAATGGGAAGTGGCACTTACTGAGATACAATACCCGCATACGTGGAATACATTGGATTTACAAGATTGTAGACTGCAATTATCATGGGATGGAACGGCGGAACAGCCGGTGGCGAGAGTCGCGAGTTTGTGCATTAAACCCGGTTTTTATGAAACAATCGAGGCGTTACTGAACGTAATCAACGCTGAAATTGTACAACTGAAACTGGACGTTGGATTAAGACTAACGTATGATCCATTTGCACGCGTTGTAACATGTGACAGTAAACTGTTGTATCAAATCCACGCCGGTTCTAAGCTGACATGGATACTGGGTTTACAGCCTAAAACTAATATTTCTAAACCATGCGCCGACATCAAAGGCGGCCAATATACGATGTACGTGTACACAGACATTATCGAACACCAACGGGTCGGGGATAGTTATGTACCGCTACTTCGCACTGTTGAAATGAAGGGTTATAACAATGAGGTTGTCACAATACGATACGAGAAACCCGATTACGTACCATTGTGCAAAACACATTTTGACATGATAGCCATAGAGATAAAGGCCCTCATTCCGAGTTGATCGGTCGCAAGGCGAATTTAGCAGAGTTACACACGCTAAGCCGCCGCCTACTGGGAGTGAATCTTAGCTTCTTAAATTTGCGACCGATGTATTCGCAATATTGCGATTACTAACTACTTAGCAGTTTCAGAGTAGCTCCAGACTTACTCTGCCTGTGCGATCATTTCAGTGCTTGTCGTTCCTGGTTGACGTCACAAACACACCCAGCGTTCGCCCAGGCACTCCCACCGTTTCCCCGGCCACTCCTACGTTTTTTCCGGAAACGGTAGCGTTTTCAGCCACACGCCCCTGAAACGCCGTGTTTCCGCCCAGTAACACCCATTTCCTGTCAATCACATTACGATCGCCGGAGCGAAGAAAAAGCCGTGAGTAAAAATACTTTCTTCATAGTAAAGTTACTTGGCGCAGTCGCAGTGCGAACATTGCGCATGCGTACTAAGCGGATTTTCACTGCGATGCGATGAAAAATACAGAGCGAACAACTCGGAATGAGGGCCAAAGAACGACCAAAACGAGAACATGGCATTTAAGTTTGGGAAAGCGATCGTGAAGCTACACTTCAGACGCCGCAAAACTGAATTTTATTAACTAAGCAGAATGGTCGCTGTTAAAAATTATGGCGATCCGGGCCTCTATGCGCAATATTATAAATCTCAAGCCGGTAATGGATTACCAGGTTTTCACGGCAGCGCATACATGTACGGCTGCGGTTTAGGCGGTATTTTTCGAAGTCTTTTCAGAAAAGCTGTTCCTCTTTTCCGGAGAGGTTTAGAGTTGGCTAAACCGCATATGAAGACAGCGGTTCGTAATATAGCGAAAGATGTTATCGGGCAAGCCACAACGGCCGTTGTGAATAAGATACACGAGGCGAACCAAGCAAAGCAAGACGGTTAAGGACTAATATATACAAGAAAAGGCGTGTCTAAAAGAAAACGGAAGCGTATGATAACGCTTCCGCCTTGGGACATACCCTTTTTAAATAAAAAACAGAGACGACGCAACTCAAAGAAGAAGAGAAAGCCGAAGAGTGCCGTTGGTGATATTTTTTAAACATGTCTTTCATACACCACGAATCCGTTGAATGTGCAAAAACAGAGCTGGATCTTTTTGACGTGCCCCCGACACAAACTAGCATAGAGAAAAGTCTATACGTCGAAGTTCAACTTTTAGCGGCGTTATCCGACACAGCTCCGCTTGAATTTTATATAGCAGCCAGCGGTGAACACTACTACGATCTGAACAACACGCTGTTGTACGTGACATGCAAGATCGTACGAACCGATAACACACCGATACCGCAAGGTGCGCAGGTCGCACTTATTAATTACCCAATAGCGACTTTATTCAACCAAGTGGATGTAACTTTGGGCGACAGGCTCATATCACAATCCAACAATCTTTACGCATACCGCGCGTACATTGAGACTATATTGAATTACAGCTCGGATGCATTGTCAACAAAACACACAACAGGATTATTTTACAAAGATGCGGATGGTGAATTTAACAACACGGCGCTGGACGGGCCGAATACGGGTTTCAAAAAACGAGCAGGCGCAACAGCACAGAGTCGCACTGTTGAACTGCTAGGCCCGCTTCACTGCGACCTTTTCCATCAACATAAACTAATTTTAAACGTTGATCTGAAGATTAAACTAACCAGAAACAAAGACGCATTCTGCTTAATGTCGTCTGAGGCGGATGCCTTTAAAATACAGATCACAGCTGCATCCCTGTTCGTGAAAAGAGTTCAGGTCTCACCGGCCGTGCGGATTGGGCACGCGCAGGCTCTGTTAAACGGTAACGCGAAATACGCGATTGACCGCGTTGGGATGAAAATCTACAGCGTACCAACAGGCAGTAGAGTATTTAATCTAGAAAATTTATTTTTAGGACAAGTGCCGAAAACAGTTATAGCCGGTTTCGTGGATAACGAATCATTTTCAGGAATCCATAATCGGAACCCCCTGTGCTTTGAACATAAAAATGTAAGTTTTGCGTCCCTTTATCTGGATGGAACGCCGCACCCCGCCAAGCCATTTCAACCCGACTTTGAAAGCAGTAATGCTGTAAGAGAGTATATGTCACTCATACAGATCACAAATAAGCAGAAATCTGACAATGGTATACTGATTGACCGCGAAGAGTACCTCAGGGGCTACACGCTATTTGCTTTTGACCTTTCACCAGAACAGGAGTGTGGAGAACACCTTTCCCTGATAAGAACAGGCAATCTACGTGCCGAATTCCGCTTTGCAGAAGCGTTGGACCGGACAGTCAATGTGATAATATACGCTCTATTTGATAACATCATCGAGATTAATCAAAGGCGCGATGTGCTGTACGATTATCTATAAATGAAATAAACTAACACTACGCTGCTGAAAAAATGAACACATTACAGATAAACTGTATTCTGTACGCCGTGCAAAGCACAAGACATATTTTTAAAGGAACGTATCCGTGCGATATGTTACCGGTCAGTAAACTGTCGCAATATCCCTGCGCGTTTGTAATCAATACGCATAGCAGCGGGCAGCCGGGTGAGCACTGGTTGGCCGCTTATTTTAACGAACAGCGTGAATGTTACTTTTTTGATTCTTACGGGTTAGCCCCTGACAGCCCCCTATTCCCAAAAGCAATAATACATTTTTTAAACTTGAATTCAAAAAGTGTTTATCACCAAAATAAGCAGTTGCAAAATTTTAACAGTACCGTTTGCGGTCAATATTGCATATACTTTATATTTTACATGTGTAAAAAATACAAATATGTGGATGTACTGGCCCGTTTTAGTGATGACACAAAACGTAATGATTGTTTTGTTTCAAATTTTGTAAGACGACTCCCAAGAAGCCTTTGTCTGAGTCATTATGCATATAGATATATACAGAATTGTGTAACTTGTAACCAACGCTGTGCGTGAAGCGTTTTATGTACAACGTGTCATAACTATGGCACGTTGTACATAAAACGTTTCACGCACAACGCTGTGTGTGAAGCGTGTTACGCACAACGTTGTATTGTTTGTGTAACTTGTAATCAACATTCTGTTTGATACGTTTTATGTACAACGCATCATATCTATGATGTTTTTCTAATAAACAACGTTGTTTATTAAACTTTATATCGTGTGCTTGAAATTTCTTCCGTTTACAGCAATAGAAACAAAGAACAAAACGTTGTTTTATAAAGCATAAGCATATTTTATTGATATATGTATATATATATATAACACGGTAAAGAAGCATTTAAAACATTACATAAAATATTATTGACATAAGTTAAACATTGTGGCGCAAAATACCAACACAAAATACAGTGTATAAAAATATTATAAATTAGTTATATGTTATAGCTTCAGCCACTGTGAATCCTGAAATAGATTTACGGATCTTTTCCTAGGCAGTAAGTAACCGTGCGGTGTTGTTAAGCCTGGGGGACTTAAAACATTTATTCGACCTTTGTTAAGGGTTTGTAACGACATGGGCGATGTCACAGCGCCATCAGAGTCATCCTGCTTCTCAGCTTTTAATCGTTCTAAACACATTCTGTTTGCCGCATTGGCTATGACGGTTGAGGGAATATTCAACTCAGACATTGCCCGCATAAATTCAGGCCACCCATTCGGTATATTACGGATCGACACACCGTTACTTTGCGTGATGCTTCTTATTAAATCTAACATGTTGGAACCAGGCACAGTGACGCCTTTGTACAGAAACTCCCCTTTACTGTTCCAGTCTGTGATGTGTTTAGAGCGTGTCATTTTACTCAATAGTATTTCACAGTTTTTCTTATACCGGTCATTAACACCGCTCAAAAGCTCATGATAAACAGCATCGGGTGCAATAGGCTGTGTCGTATTATTTGATTCATCGACCGATTTTGCAACGGGTGATAAAAGAGCTAAAGTTGACATTTCACTATCAGCCTGTTTACTCAACACCAGGTATCTCTGCAACAACATTGTATATCGCTTTGCTTTTTCATATTCTGATAAATCATTATTCTGTAGTATTTTCACGATCTCTACATCTAGACCATGCGTTGCTGTTTTACGTATGTCGTCGCTGTTCGGTTTATTATGTAAACGGTCTATCTGATTCTGAGGTACCAGATACATTTTCTCAGCGTACTCCATCAGCGATTAGACAATAGTCCTGTAATTAGTGGTATAGCAAAACCAAGCAGCGAACCGATAAAACCACCCGACTGTTTAACCAACCTCTTCTTTTTTCCAATGGCACATTTCTTATTACAAAGTGATTTTTAAGCGCTCGCTTCTTTTTAAGGTAGTTCAACTGTCGTTGAGACAGCAGTATTTTACCTTTAAGCGTGTTGAGCGCTATCTCACAAATAGCCGTGACTAAATCGTTTGAAGCGTTGGATAAAATAGCATTTCTTTGGAATGGTGTTGCTTTAATTAACGTTTTTAAAAGCACCCAATTACGTCTTATCCGCCCCGACATGTTCACCGTTGTTAGAATGACAACAAATGACTAAAGGTTGTACGGTTATAGCTTTATAGAACCACGCTTCTTAAGGACAAAAGCGACAGGCGTGTCTGGTGGGAATAAGCCGCTTCGTAAACGATAATCGTCAAGAGCATTGTTTCTTAAATCAACCAGTAAATAACCATAAGGGGCAGCCGTCGCGGATTCATAGGCTTCGAGAAAAAAACGATGTTTCGATGGGTACATTTGTCTAGCCAGAATGCCCACCTGCATTTTATCCCTGGGGTTTTTGAACAGGACCATATATTTTGTGTTTAAATGTATAGTTCTGCTCTTTTTACCTTGACAAAATATGTTTTGGACAAGGTACAGGATACTGAGATTACGATGGTGTACATACTTTGTGAAAGCTTTCTCAACCTCAGAATTATTACTTGCCGCGTCCATCAAATCATCAATCACTGTTAAATTAATCTTATCAGGGGGAAAAAGTTGATCATCGCTAAAAGATTCTGGTAAGCCCTCTATAAAACGCGTACCGGGGTAATCACGCAGAAGTTGGTCGTATATAGGCTGCCAACAGGTGTAAAACCAAACAACATTATCAGGTACATGAGTCATATGTGTTGCAGCGTGTTGCAACAGCGTTTTCACAAAATAACTTTTACCCGAATTGGACGGACCCGCTAAAATACATGAGAAAGGGTGCTGAAATCTGGTGTCCATCTTAATAGCCGAACGGCAGTGTTGTGAAGTTGTCCGTAAGAGACCGTTTAGTATAAACACACCTTTGCGTCTTCTGCAAAGTACGCGTCTCTATCTGCCAGCACTTTTTCACACGTACTATACCGGGTTGACGGATCACAACCTTTTTCTGGTCATCGCCTTCGGGATTTAAAGGATAATCTAAGACCAGTTCTTTCAGGCTGTCAAAGTTAACGTGCTGCGCATTATCAACATTGAGCGTTATACCTTTAACTTTTAAACAGGTCTTTCCGTTGTTTAGTCGATAGCCGTATGACTTGGGACCGGCTGAGACAAATTCTGTTATATGGGTGCCTGTGGGTAGTTCGCTGGTCAACTCGCCTAAATAATCACCCAATGGCGGACACCAGTCACCGGGTCTACTGACAAAAATTACAGAATCTGTGTCGTGATAAAGACATCTATCTTGTAATCTATACAGTAGTTTGTACAGTTCAACACGTGCATAAGCCGTTGTAAAGATGGCTATAGTCACATTTGAAATTGCGCCCCTGGTGTAATGATCTTTGGCATACTTCCAATTTACCATAACTGTATCATCGTCAACAAAGTCCAAAGCGGACACGTCATAGTACGGTAAGAACGCGTATTCAAAAAGTTTGTCGGGATCGGTCACTAGACACGTATTGGGCATGTTGCTACGTTGACCAAATTTACCCCATAAGGAATTTAAAAACAATTTTGAAATTTGTCTTTTAGCGGGATTGATTTCTATGTGATCGGGTCGTAAAGACACGCCTTCATTTTTTTGATAGGCGTCTATATACTCTTGGCGTTTCTCGGTGTCTGTACACCATTCGGGATAACCAGAGGCCTCTTGTTTATCCCTGAGGTGCGTTTTAATGTAGCCTGAAAACAATTTGTCAGAGCTCTCATCAAAATGCCACACCTCATAGATTTTACACACCATGTACCCCATTTCTACAGCCAAGTTTAGTTCCACGGTATACCATGTACCGATGAGTGCACGTTTTTCTGAATCATGAACGCACGGCTCAGTCTGTCCAGACTCAGCGCATGTACGACATAATGGAAACATTAACTTGCCACCCATTTTAACCGGCAGAACCGGAAAAAATAGGCCACGAGGCGGGTAAACTTTAACCCTGGCAAAACCAAAATACTTTGTGACATCACCAAAGTCCTTATAAATAATGCGTGGGTGCTGTATAGGATACGTTTTGGTTTTGTTAACATATGGGTACAAACTGGTGAAGTCAAAATAGTGAATTTTTTCATCACAGCCTGTTTTGTGATACAGCTTTATGGCGTTTGTGCGCCCGCCATAAAGAGCATCACGCGGCTCCAAGGGTTCGGGTAATTCTTTGCCCTTCAGAAAAGCCTGTAGATCCGCATCAGAATCTAGCATAGACTTCCATTCACAACCCCAGATTTCACGTATCTGAAATCCACAACGTTTAAGGTAGTGCAACTTTACCTGCGTCTTGTGGTGTAATTGACCGTAGGTCATTTTAGTCAGTTTGTTTTTATCATCGGCGTTGTAACAAGCACCACAGCCGTGGTAAAAACAACCTTGGAATTCAAATGCAGTGGGTGTTCCGTTAATCACGGCGTAACCATCCAGGCTGTATTTACCAACTTTTTTCTCGCCCCCTTGTAAAGCGTGTCTTATACTCACACCTTCTTTCTTTTCTATGTACATTAACCACTGTATGGCTGGCATTGAGTAACGCTTCTGAGTCTTGTGATAGTTATCACCCGGTACAAGGGCCAGTGACTTTTCCTGTAAAAATTTACAACGGTACATGGCCATGCATACGGAAGCCAACGTGACTAATTGAAAAGCTTCGATGTGACGTTTAACCACAACCTTTTTTTTTTCTTTTCTTTTTTTTTTTCTTTGTTATTAGAAATTCCTGTTCTGTCATGGCTATAACAGCCGATCTGAAAGCATCACAAGCTTTTTGTAATATTTTCACATCTTCTTTACAATATCGTACAAGCTCTTTTTGAAAGTTAAACGGTTTGTGTACATGCTGTTTATACCAGGCTGTAAACTCAGATAATTCATCAGGCATCATGTATTGTGGACCAAAATACTCTATTGATGGCATAGCGCCTATGTAATTTTGGTTATCAGCTGTGTTAAAAAAATGTGGGAAATAACCTTTGGTACCGTCAAACCCCATCGCCTTTGGTAACTTGCTAAGCCGCATGGGTAAAAAATTTAAAGAGTCGATAAATCTTATCTTCAAATCTTTTACCGTGATGCACATTATGTTGCCGCCTCTAGATAATAATTCCATCTTTAATTTCTTCTTAATCAGCTGGCGCAGCACAAAATACGCATCATAGCGACCTGCATTATGGGCTATGAATGTGTAATGCTCAAATTTTGGTTCCATGAACGTCTTTACAAAGTCTTTGATACACGCAACACCCTTAAACTCCCAGTCTTTCTCCCCCGTTAATGTTAAAGCGTAACAGTAGTTTGGTATGTGCACACCTGTCTCCTGCATACACTCAAAATCATAAAAGATGTATTTCTTTGTGGGCTCTTCCGGCTTGATGGTTTGTATATAGCACAAATGGTTCGAAAACCCATCAACGAACACCTTACAAATGGGGCACTTTAGGCCTCGGCAGTTATGATCTGTTCGCCTGTAGAGACAACACTTGTCACAATATACATGTTCAAGACAGGATATTTTGTGATCAAGAGCTAAAGCTTTGTGTAGCTCTAAGCACTCGTTTGATCGACAAAATACCCTACACACCGAACACCTTAAAGCCGTCACACCATCGTCAATACAATCCGGCCTGTGACAAGCCTTACAAAAGAAAAGACAATCGTGATTATTTCTATGATGGTAAGCGCTATGACAACGGATGCAATAATATCGGGCTCCAAGAAACGCTTTGATATCGAGTATCCCATAAAAGTGACAATCGTGATATAGCACAAACAGCGTGTCTTTGTAACGACTGTCCGTACTGTAGTATTTCCAATCCCCTTGACTGTAATAGAGGAGGTTGATCGAAACATTTAAATAATTTTCAAAAATTGCAATATCGCTAAAGCTGACCGCTTTATCAAGCGGCAGATTCAAAGCTTTATGTAGTTGGATCGCTCTCTCCTGTATTACATGATCATTGGCATTGTTACCTTTATCCAGAAGTTTACAGACGCTAGCGGCCAAACACAGGTTATTACCTATGCGTCTGAAGTCATAGAGATATCTCTTTCTTTTATTTATTATTAAACTTTGGGGCAGGCGTTGTAAACTCCTCCCAGTCAAACCAGATCCTGATCTGTTTCTAAAAATACTGATCACAAATCTTAAGCCTGTGGATAATAAGAACTCAGCGTTACTTTGAAGCGTGTTTGTAATCTGATTCAAAAAACTGGCAGCGTCTAATGTTTCTTGCGGCTTACGATGCGAATAGATGGCGTTGTGTAACCCACCCCCCTCCAATCTAAGCTGAACGCGGTCGGCAGGATCCACGCCCGCAAGGACACCATCGAGCATGGCCTGTATACCCGTATGAATGGCTCGAACCCCCTCTACAAATTATGTAACCCTGTCCAAATTAACAAACCGATAGTGATTGTGGTACTCAACGGCTCTGAAATACGGTCGTTGTCGTTCATAACAGTTAATCGCCTCCAAGTATACATGTTGCCGACCTTCGTCATTACCGGGTGACTCAACACTGCCTGCATCATCATATATGGGGCTTGCAATGCGCTCAATATTGTCAGCCTGTGATTCGTCATTCGGTAATGCTTGGGGTGGCGATTGATCTAAATCTACATACATCGCACTCTGCTTCCCACCTACCACATGTTCCCTGTGCCGCTTGCGCTTTCTCAATCTGGTTAATGTTGTTACAGCCTGTTTCACCTTTGCACGTCGGAATAACTGTGAGATCTTGTATGTTAAACAAGGTTTAATTCGTGTTTTTTTTTTACAGGCATTTAAATTTAAAACACGTTTCAAACCATTGCCTAGCATGCCTAGTCACGGCTCAGTTTCATTTATTTCTGCAAAATGATGTATGTTGGCTTTAATAAATTCAGTTGTCTTAACCGACCGATCTATGTATTTTGACATGACATTCATATACGTCTCAACAACTTCTTTAACAATGTCTTGTTTACATTTACAACCGTGGCTCACAAATATCAATAATAATAATAAATAATATAATAATAATAATAATAATAAATTTAACAAATATCCGGCTTTTACACCCATGTTCTCAACATCTTCCCGTATCTTACCCAACAACGCGTAAAATTGTATTTCAGCGTCTTGGCCTAATTGTTCTGAATTTTGACATTCATCAACTATGTCGGGCTCTATCCCTCGCGCCGGTGCACAAGCATCAGCCGATGCGTGTACCATGGCTGTCGTTGTAAAAATATTGGGCATTGATGTTACACAATCAACCGTTGTAGTATTACCAGGTATTCCTGCAACGGCTGATAATACTTCATCAGAACTATTCTGCGGTTCTTGTGTCGTTGACTCTACACAGTTTGTAATAAGCTCTTGCCCATTTATGTCATTAATATCTGATATCACAGGATTACCAGCTATGTGTCTTGTTTCAGAGCAATCCTGTGTATCGGGAATAGTGATGACATCGGATTGTGACAACTGCTTAACATTACTTCTTGAGTTAATATTTGATAACAAACCAATGCCTGCTATGTGCCTTGTTTCTGTTTCAGAACAAACCTGTGTATCTGGAATTGTGATTACCGCTGATTGCTGCAATTGCTTAACATTACTTCTTGAGAGACGCGATGCCCTCTTAACCTTTACAGTCTTTGTATTACCAGCGACATCCCGGTCTGCAGTGTTAAACGCTGTGTGTTTTGATGTTACAGCAACATCATTACTTACGCATGATACAGTTTGTAACGCGATCCTTCTCCGTTGCGGCTTTTCATTTTCGGAATATGACAATTTTCTTTTCAGATCTGTAAATGCTGAATTATGACTTCTCTCATTCGTTCTTGGTCGAGCAGGCCTTCGTTTGTTCGGGTTGATACAACCGTTATGCACCACCATAATCGATGACCTAGCAACGTCCTTTAGGCTGTTATGTACAATTGCCGGCGTTACGAATTGATGTTTCTCCGTTTCAGCGATTGCTGTGCGTTTTGATGTTTTCCCGCTTGTACTAGGCCTGTGTATTTGCGCGCCGGTATCACGGCCTGTTGGTATCGTAGGATCATATCGCCTTGCTACAGCATCATCTGTAATACATATATTATAAAATAAATATAAACGTCGATGCGTGTAAATCAGCATTTAAATCACAGCATAACAATATAACATATAACAGTGTTTGATTACACACCTGCTGTTGCGAAATGATGGTTCTCCGTTTCAGCTGCGGCTGTGCGTTTTGATGTTTTCCCGCTTGTACTAGGCCTGTGTATTTGCGCGCCGGTATCACGGCCTATTGGTATCGTAGGATCATATCGCCTTGCTACAGCATCATCTGTAATACATATATTATAAAATAAATATAAACACCGATGCGCGTAAATCAACATTTAAATCACAGCATAACAATATAACATATAACAGTGTTTGATTACACACCTGCTGTTGCGAAATGATGGTTCTCCGTTTCAGCTGCGGCTGTGCGTTTTGATGTTTTCCCGCTTGTACTAGGCCTGTGTATTTGCGCGACGGTATCACGGCCTGCTGGTATCGTAGGATCATATCGCCTTGCTACAGCATCATCTGTAATACATATATTATAAAATAAATATAAACACCGATGCGCGTAAATCAACATTTAAATCACAGCATAACAATATAACATATAACAGTGTTTGATTACACACCTGCTTTATATTCGAATGTTTTAGCCCGACCCCCTGTCGCGTGGGGGGAAAACGGTCGCTCATCAACAACATTGCTGGTCTCTATAGCGGCGTTGTGACAATATTCAGGTTTGTTCAATATGTCCCGTAGAATACCGTCAGCCATCGCATCATCCATTTTTGTGGAATCTTTAGCCGGTGAAAAATGAAAAAATAAATATTACATACGGTATAAAATTAGAATAACATGAAAAAGAGATGCATTATTGAGAATATAAAGTGTGTACAGTTGACAACAAATCAGCACAATTGTACAAGGTTTATTTTTAATTCTTTAGCCGTGGAAAAATAAATAAATAAATAAATAAAACTAATAATAAAAAATAAATAAATAAAAAATAAATAAAAATATCATGTTACTCACAGGCTGGAGCCAATTCCAAAATATTAGTAAAATCGGGTATAATGCTGAAATCTAAACCAAATGGGCTATCTTCAACCGAATCGAAATTCTCTGTATTTGTGATTACTGTCAAATCGGGGGAAATAAAAATGAGAAAATAATAATTATTTAATAATTACTATTTAATAATTACTTATCAATGTATCCAGACTGTTGTACGTTCATACTATTTAAACTTTTAAAAATAAGTAAAAATGAACAAATTGTAGACCTTGACTATAATTTCATACTATTTAAACTTTAAATATAAATAAAAACGTGTCAATGGCATTTATAGACATAGCTTACCATGGGTCGTTTGATAACTTGGCAAATCATCATCGGATTCAGATGTACACATGTTGATGTTCTGCATTGTCTGTCTCTGAACCAATAATGAAAATGAGATACGATTAATATCTCTCAAACGATTTAGATGAAATACTGTGTTGGTGCATTCCCAAAATTAACCACTAGATGGCGCTATTACCACATATTTAAATAACCTTCAGGCAGTCACATTAATTAAAGCCAAAACAAATGCCTGGTGATCGACACATATTTAAACAACATTCAGGCAATCATATTAATTAAAAACCAAAATAAATGACTGTTGTTCGTGTGATCAACTAGCCTGCGCGTTTTATCATACACAATATTAATTAATTTAATCAATACTAAACGGCTCCCAATGGTACTTACTAACAATACTAAGCGGCTCCCAATGGTACTTACTAAATACCAATTGTAGATTAAAGTGCAGAAATGATATTTGAAATGTTAGGAAGCGCTTCCTAACATTTCATATATCATTTCTGCACTTTACACACATTGATTCACAGCTATATTTGTAAAATAAAAAATAAAAAAATCTGGTGCTCGACACATATTTAAACAACATTCAGGCAATCATATTAATTAAAAACCAAAATAAATGACTGTTGTTCGTGTGATCAACTAGACTGCTCGTTTTATCATACACAATATTAATTAATTTAATCAATACTAAACGACTCCCAATGGTACTTACTAACAATACTAAGCGGCTCCCAATTGTACTTACTAAATACCAATTGTAGATTAAAGTTTAGAAATGATATTTGAAATGTTAGGAAGCGCTTCCTAACATTTCATATATCATTTCTGCACTTTACACACATTGATTCACAGCTATATTTGTAAAATAAAAATAAAAAATAAATAAAAAAATGTCGGTGCATTCCTAAAATGAACCACTAGATGGCGCTATTACCACATATTTAAACAACCTTCAGTGGGTGACAATTATACTTATTTCACAGCCATATTTGTAAAATAAAAAAAATAAAAAATAAAATATAACATGCTAGATCCATAATGATAATAATAATAATAAATAATAATAATTATAATAATAATAACACTTACCATAATGTCTTCACGTGTGTATAGCGATGCAAGTTCGTTTGAATTTTCTTCTCAGTGCTCTGTCCCAATTCAGCGCCGCGTCCTATTCTTATAGCCATGGCTGTGAGCCATATGGCCCCCACCAACCTGTGGTATGCCGTCCCACATTTCCAAGATGCTGGGGCGGGGTTTTTAAACATATAATCTTTGGTTTATACATTAGTAAATGTAATCATGCTTTTCAGTTACAATAAAGATATATTCTGTTAGCGGTACCGTACATGCCATACTCAGCTCTTCAAGCACATACCAAATACTTATATATGCATATATATAAGTATTTGGTATGTGTTTGAAGTGCTTGTATAGATTGAATGGCTGTCCTTCCAAATTTAGAATAAAATTATTTAATAACAAAAATAATTCATAAAAAGCATTATACAGAAGTACTTATGAACTAATGTACATGAATACAAATTATTTTATGATTCCATAAATATCCATGTGTGTATAATGTGTACATGTAACATAAATGCATTCTGTGCTTAGATTTAGGTCTCATCACCATATCTCATTATGATATCTAATTAATCCAAAATACGGAAAATGGGTTTTTAAACATATAATCTTTGGTTTATACATTAGTAAATGTAATCATGCTTTTCAGTTACAATAAAGATATAATCTGTTAGCGGTACCGTACATGCCATACTCAGCTTTTCAAGCACATACCAAATACTTATATATGTATATATATAAGTATTTGGTATGTGTTTGAAGTGCTTGTATAGATTGAATGGCTGTCCTTCCAAATTTAGAATAAAATTATTTAATAACAAAAATAATTCATAAAAAGCATTATACAGAAGTACTTATGAACTAATGTACATGAATACAAATTATTTTATGATTCCATAAATATCCATGTGTGTATAATGTGTACATGTACTATAAATGCATTCTGTGCTTAGATTTAGGACACATCACCATGATATCTCATTATGATATCTAATTAATCCAAAATACGGAAAAATTCGATTTGAGTCAACACATAAACCTGTAGGTGGCGCTAATGTTCTTCTACAGAGATAACAAACTGCTTTTTTTTTTTTTTTAAATGTGCTGTCATCATTTATCACTCCTGGCCATTAAAAGCAATATGTTTTTAAATTAGTGCCATGTGTGATGCTTCCGTACATCTAAGAAAATGGCCATGGTCAGATCATCATTCATCACTCATGGCCATTAAAAGATGTCAGATCATCATTCATCACTCATGGCCATTAAAAGCAATATGTTTTTAAATTAGTGCCATGTGTGATGCTTCCGTACATCTAAGAAAATGGGCATGGTCATTAGTCATTATGACTTTTAAAACTACACCATGTGTACCAAGCGTGATGTTTAAATTGTTGGAATGTGTGAACTATAACAAAGTGTACAGACTAGTCAAAATAGTGAATTTTTTCATCACAAACTGGCTTGTGATCTTTATTGAGCATTCTGCGCCTGGTGTTGTGTGACACTCTGCGACTGGTGTTGCGTGACACTCTGTGACTGGTGTTACGCGACAATTTTTAATACGGTTTAATATCGAACACTATAAATTTATATAAAATTTTATATAAAATTTTATATTAAAGCGATATAAAACACTATCATTTAATATTAAAGGGGTGGAGCCTAGGAGAAAGGGGTGTTACCACCTGTCAAGTTTGACAGAAAGGTTGTCTTTATCTACTAAGGTTTACGTCCTGTCAGTCAATATATTATTCAGTTTCGCACGTTGTCTTCAGAGTTAAACTGGAATGAGGAGGCCCTGATCGCTGCGTTTTGGAATGGACTTTCAGAGAAAATCAAGGATGATTTAACCATTCAGGATGTACCAACTAAGCTGGATGAATTGATTTCTATCTGTAATAAACTTGATCTACGCTACAGAGAGCGATGTTTAGAGAAATCCAAGGCAGAGCGATCTAGTCCGCGCTATCATCCTAGACCTCGACAAGATTCTTCATCTCAGTCTCCTGTAACGACAGAAGAACCTATGCAGATCGGGCGCTCTCGCCTCACAGAGGAGGAACGAATTCGTCGTCGACAGGGTAACCTCTGCATGTACTGCGGGTCCACCGAACATTTAGTTAAGTCTTGCAAACTCCGGCCGGGAAACTCTCGCTCCTAGCTTATTCAAGAGAGGTTAAGCTAGGAGTTACTTTGGAATCACGTTCTGGGAAAGAGCCGACTTTGCCTATTCATTTAGAAGTTCCAAGTTCTACAGTTAAAGTTTCAGCTCTCCTAGATTCCGGTGGTGCAGCCGAGAACTTCATCACCTCAGCCTTTGTCATACGATCTAAAGTTCAAACTATGCCTCTGGGAGCGGCAGTTGCTGTTACAGCAGTGGATGGAAGTCGAATTCCAGATGGTATAATTACTCATTGAACCGTATGTCTCAAGATGAAAGTAGGTGTGCTCCATTCCGAATATATTTCCTTCTTCGTGATTCCCAAAGCCTCTCATGATGTGATACTTGGATTACCTTGGCTACAGAAACATAATCCACAATTTAATTGGCAAACCATGGAAGTTCTTTCGTGGGGTAAATCCTGTACCAAGGACTGTTTAGCTTAAATTATTACTCTCCGGTCAGTTAGTCTTCCCGACTTACCCTCAGTCTATCAATGCTTTGTGGATGTTTTCAGTAAACAAGCAGCAGACTCCTTACCCCCTCATCGCGAATGGGACTGCCCAATCGTTTTGGTACTGGGCAAAACACCTCCTAGGGGGCGAATTTATCCGCTATCCATCCCAGAGACTCAAGCTATGTCTGATTATATACAAGAGAATTTAACCAAAGGATTTATCAGACCATCTTCTTCACCTGCAGGAGCCGGATTCTTCTTCGTTAAGAAGAAAGATGGTGGGTTACGACCATGCATAGATTACCGTGGACTTAATGAGATCACTGTGAAAAACAAGTACCCATTACCATTAATTCCAGAATTATTTGACCGGGTAAAGGGAGCTACTGTGTTTACAAAATTAGATCTTCGAGGGGCCTACAATTTAATCCGCATCCGTGCAGGGGACGAATGGAAGACTGCCTTTAATACCCGGGATGGGCATTACGAATACCTTGTAATGCCTTTTGGTCTTTGTAATGCGCCTGCAGTTTTCCAAAGCTATGTGAATGAACTTTTTCGTGATCTTCTCTACAAGTGTCTAGTAGTGTACTTGGATGATATCTTAATATTCTCCAAGGATCTGAAGTCTCACCGTCTGAGGGAAAATCGACTATATTGTAAGTTGGAGAAGTGTACTTTTGAAGTATCCTCCATACCGTTCCTTGGTTACATCATTTCCGGATCAGAGCTATGTATGGATCCTGTAAAGGTACAAGCTATCCGAGACTGGTCCACTCCTACGACTCTCAAGGGGATTCAGCGATTCCTTGGCTTTGCTAATTTCTATAGGAGATTCATTAAGAATTACTCTACGTTGGCTGCTCCCATCACAGCCTTGACTCGCAAGGGAGCAAATCCTATGAACTGGTCTTCTGAAGCAATCAAAGCCTTCTCTGATTTAAAATAAGCCTTTGTGTCAGCCCCCATTCTTCGACAGCCAGATTTGAACTGTCCCTTTCTACTGGAGGTGGACGCATCTACGGTAGTAGTAGGAGCTGTGTTGTCACAAGTCTTTGAAGATAAAAAAGTCCATCCCTGCGGATATTTCTCCTGTAAGTTCCTACCGGCTGAACGTAATTATGCAATTGGGGAGCAGGAATTACTTGCCATCAAGTTGGCATTTGAGGAGTGGAGATACCTTCTAGAGGGAGCACAACATCGCATTACAGTATATACCGATCATAAGAATCTTCTATATCTGCAGTCAGCTCAGTGTTTGAATCCACGACAAGCTCGATGGGCGCTTTTCTTCATACGATTCAATTTCAAGCTCACCTATCGTCCAGGGTCTCAGAACAAAAAGGCAGATGCCCTTTCTCAATCCTTCAATTCTTCTGAATTAAATGATGCTACCACGAAACAAGCCATTGTGAGTCCTACGTCCTTTTTAATGACTCGAACTTCTCCGGTTCCTCCGCCTGGCAAAACCTTTGTCGCCACAAATCTTCGAAAACGACTGCTTACTTGGGCTCACTCTCCATCCTTTATGGGTCATCCTGGGGTTCTAAAGACTCTCAAATTTATTCAACAGTCTTACTGGTGGCCACGTCTTAAAGCCGATGTTCAAGAGTTTATAGCAGCATGTCCTAAATGTGCCCAACATAAGAGTCCAAGGGGTTCTCCGCCAGGTTTGTTACATCCATTATCTATACCCAAACAACCGTGGACTCATATCTCAATGGATTTCGTGACCGATTTACCTCCATCAAAAGGGAGGAATACCATTTGGGTGATAGTGGATCGATTTTCGAAAATGGCGCATTTCATTCCATTAACTGGATTACCATCAGCCCCTTCACTAGCCAGATTGTTCATTTCTGAGATCTTCAAGTTGCATGGCCTTCCTCGAGAGATCATCTTTGATCGGGGAACACAGTTTGTAGCCAAGTTTTGGAGGTCGCTTTGTTCATCTTTAAACATTAAGTTGAATTTTTCTTCGGCATATCATCCTCAGACAGATGGACAAACTGAGAGAGTAAATCAAGATCTTGAAACCTTTCTCCGGCTATACATATCGTCCTCACAGGATGATGGGGTTGACTACCTTCCATTGGCAGAATTCGCTCATAATAATCTCTTTCATTCGTCTTCAGAATCTACGCCATTTTATACTAACTTTGGTTTTCATCCTCGTGTGCCAGAGTTCCATCCGTTGCCAGCCCTAGAGGTTCCAGCAGCAGATCAAGAGCTTCAACGTTTATCTAGAATCTGGAGTTGTGTGCGCAAGTCGTTGGTCAAATCTTCTGCTCGTTATAAATCTTTCGCAGATAGAAAACGTAAGGCTGTACCAAACTACAAGGTAGGAGACCAAGTTTGGATTTCTACTCGCAATCTTAAGTTAAAAGTTCCTTCTAAGAAATTTGCTCCCAAGTTTATTGGCCCATTTCCCATTGTAAAGGTACTCAATCAGGTGTCATACAAAGTCAAGTTGCCACCGTCTTTGAAAATTCCTAACGCCTTTCATACATCGTTATTGAAACCTTTGATTCTCAATAAGTTTCGTACTACCCTGTCCAAACCTCCTAAAGTTCACTCTTTGCAGGATGAGGAATTTGAGGTTAAGGAGATTGTGGACTTACGTCGCCGATATGGACGTCTGCAGTTTTTGGTCGACTGGAAGGGTTATGGTCCAGAGGAGAGGTCCTGGGTCTTTGCCGAAGATGTTCATGCTCCAAGACTGGTACAGAAATGCTATTCCAAGAATCCTGATAAAGTTCAAAGGTGTCCGGAGACCACCCTTAAAGGAGGGTGTACTGTCACGAACCGATCTCTCACCTCTGCGGGTTCTGGGGTTCATCCGTTGCCGGTGCGGTTGCTTGCGGTGCTGTGCGGCCGTGTGGGGACACTGCGTGATCGGTGGCACAGGTCATGCAGGATCTGGGAGCTGGGAGTGCGGGGACCAAATGGCCAAAGGCACCGCTGTGTGTCTGCAGTATAGGAGGCGGCCATGTTGGAGACCAAATAAGCAATTCAGAGCACTTGTGAAACCACCTGTGGGTAAGTGTAAACCAATCCCGTGCTTGTGCTGCCTGTAAGTAGGCTGGGATTATGCTACTCTGGGCCAGTGCTTTGTTGTATCTACGCTATGCCCTAGCTCTGTGCTCTCTCCGTGCATTCCTGTGTGATTCCCGTGGTCCAGATATCGCCTCCGCTCCCAGGGGTCCGTCTGCAGCCTTCACTGCTAAAGATCCTCCAGCTCCCTGCTGTGCTGTCAGTCAATCACTCTCCCAGTGGCAAACAAGTGGATTCCCAGAGTCTTGCAAGAGGTTACCCTGTCTGCCTGCTTTAACCACACAGACTTTGGAGGATTCTACTAACATCAGCTGTTCGTTTGCTCTGCTCTAAACTTAACCCATTCATCACCATTGTCGTCTGCTGCAGTTTCACAGTGATCTTCAGAACTCGCAAGTAACCCATTTCAGTATTATATTTTCTGTGTTGCTACAATCAAGGACAATTCTTCACAGCCTTTCAGTTAAATCTCTAAACTTCATTACAAGTTTCTACAGTTACTTATTTATGTCTGCATTATCCAGTTAACACACTTTACAGTTCAGCATCAAATCTTGTTTCTTTTGGACAATTCATCATTCATTCACAAGCCTGCTTAAAAATTCAGTTCTATGAACATTTCCTCAATGTATCTTTAAGATTGATTCTGCTTATCAATTCTACCACTTTATGCAATACGTCAGTTTATGTATGGTGATTTATAATTTGTCATTTAACTCCTTACTGGAATTGTTGCTTACAATAAATATATGAAACTGAACTTTCTTCGTCCTCCCTGCTTTCATCATACCCCAGCACCTACACCTTTGGTTGGTCCAGGGTTAACGGATTCACAAAAACACCCGGCCCTGACAATGGGCTAGCATTGATAGCTTCTGTTACAGGGTCATTTAACTAATAACCTTGGAGGCCTCTTCAAAATATTGTTAGGGGCCCCACAAATATCTTTTTTTATGCACCTGTCTATGGAAATAATAAGATTTTACTTACCGGTAAATCTATTTTTCGTAGTCCGTAGAGGATGCTGGGACTCTGTAAGGACCATGGGGAATAGATGGGCTCCGCAGGAGATAGGGCACTTTAAGAAAGCTTTGGATTCTGGGTGTGCACTGGCTCCTCCCTCTATGCCCCTCCTCCAGACCTCAGTTAGGGAAACTGTGCCCAGAGAAGATGGACAGTACGAGGAAGGATTTTTGTAAATCTAAGGGCGAGATCCATACCAGCCACACCGTATAACTTGTGATAAACTACCCAGTTAACAGTATGAACAACAACATAGCCTCGGTTCAACCGATAAACTATAACATAACCCTCATGTAAGCAATAACTATATACAAGTCTTGCAGAAGAAGTCCGCACTTGGGACGGGCGCCCAGCATCCTCTACGGACTACGAGAAATAGATTTACCGGTAAGTAAAATCTTATTTTCTCTAACGTCCTTGAGGATGCTGGGACTCCGTAAGGACCATGGGGATTATACCAAAGGTCCCAAACGGGCGGGAGAGTGCGGATGACTCTGCAGCACCGAATTGAGCAAACAGGAGGTCCTCCTCAGCCAGGGTATCAAACTTACAGAACTTTGCAAAGGTATTTGACCCCGACCAAGTAGCAGCTCGGCACAGCTGTAGTGCCGAGACCCCTCAGGCAGCCGCCTAAGAAGAGCCCACCTTCCTAGTGGAATGGGCCTTAACCGATTTAGGTAACGGCAATCCTGCCGTAGAATGCGCCAGCTGAATCGTGTTACAGATCCAGCGAGCAATAGTCTGCTTTGAAGCAGGGCCGCCAACCTTGTTGGCTGTATACAGGACAAACAGTGCTTCTGTTTTGCAGATCCTAGCCGTTCTGGCCACGTAAATTTTCAAAGCCCTGACCACATCAAGGGACTCGGAATCCTCCAAGTCACGCGTAGCCACAGGCACGACAATAGGTTGGTTCATATGAAAGGATGAGACCACCTTTGGCAGGAATTGAGGACGGGTCCGCAATTTCGCTCTATCCATATGGACAATCAGATAGGGCTTTTAGTGATAAAAGCCTCCAATTCCGAAACTCGCCTAGCCGAAGCCAAGGCTAACAACATGACCACCTTCCAGGTGAAATATTTCAACACCACTAACTTAAGTGGTTCAAACCAATGTGACTTAAGGAACCGTAACACCACGTTAAGGTCCCAAGGCGCCACCGGCGGTACAAAAGAAGGCTAAAAATGCAGTACTCCCTACACAAACATTTGTACTTCAGGAAGAGAAGCCAATTCTTTTTGGAAGAAAATGGATAAGGCCGAAATTTGAACCTTTACCGATCCTAATTTCAGGCCCAAGTTCACTCCAGTTTGAAGGAAGTGAAGCAGACGGCCCAAAAGGAATTCCTCCGTAGGAGCATTCCTGACCTCACATCAGGAAACATATTTTCGCCATATTCTGTGATAATGTTTCAATGTCACTTCCTTCCTAGCCTTAATTAGGGTAGGAATGACCTCCTCCGGAATACCCATTACCGCTAGGATCCTGCGTTGAACCGCCATGGCGTCAAACGCAGCCGCGGTAAGTCTTGGAACAGACAGGGCCCCTGCTGCAGCAGGTCTTGTCTTAGAGGAAGAGGCCACGGATTCTCTGTGAGCATTTCCTGCAGATCTCGATACCAGGTCCTCCGTGTCCAATCTGGAACAATGAGAATTGGTCTCACTCCTCTTTTTCTTATTATCCTCAACATCATGGGTATGAGAGGAAGAGGAGTAAACACAGAGACCGACCGGAACACCCATGGTGTCACTAGGGCGTCCACAGCTTAATGCCTGAGGGTCTCCTGACCTGGCGCAATAACTCTGCGGCTTTGTGTTGAGGCAGGACGCCATCATGTCTATCAGTGGCAGTCTCCACCAAATTGCAATCTGTGCTAAGACTTCCTGATGAAGTCCCCACTCTCCAGGACGTAGATCGTGTCCGCTGAGGAAGTCTGCTTCCCAGTCGTCCACTCCCGGAATGAACACTGCTGACAGTGCGCTTACATGATTCTCTGCCCAGCGAAGAATTCTGGTGGCTTCCGCCATCGCCATTCTGCTCCTTGTGCCGCCTTGGCGGTTTACATGAGCTACTGCGGTGACGTTGTCTGACTAGATCAGAACCGGTTGGTCGCGAAGTAGGGTCTCCGTCTGACGGAGGGTGTTGTATATGGCCCTTAGTTCCAAGAAGTGAAGACAAGTCTCATGACTTGACCAAAGACCTTGGACATTTTATTTTTCCCTGTGTGACTGCTCCCCAACCTCGGAGGCTCGCGTCCGTGGTCACCAGGATCCAGTCCTGAATGCCGAACCTGCGGCCCTATAGAAGGTGAGCACCCTGCAGCCACCACAGGAGAGATACCCTGGCCCTGGGGGAGAGGGTGAACAACTGATGAATCTGTAGATGTGACCCAGACCACTTGTCCAGTAGGTCCCATTTGAAAGACCTCGCATGGAACCGGCCGAAGGGAATGATTTTCCCCGGACTCGGGTGCAGTGATGCCGACACCTGTCTTGGTTTCAATAAGTTCCTGGGCCTTCTCTATCTGAAGGTAAACCCCTTTCTGGTCCGTATCCAGAATCATACCCAAGAAGGGCAGACTAGTCATAGGAACCAACTGTGACTTCGGGATATTGAGAAACTAGCCGTGTTGCTGTGACACCTTCAGCGAAAGGGACACGCTGTTCAACAACTGCTCTTTTGATCTCGCCTTATAGGAGATCGTCCAAGCATGGGATAACTGTGACTCCTTGCTTGCATAGGAGCACCATCATTTCCGCCAATTACCCTGAAATTGGTAATGACAATACTGTACCGCAATTCTCAGGTACGCCTGATGGGGTGGATAAATGGGAACATGAAGGTATGTAGCCTTTATGTCTAGATACACCATCAAATCCCCCCTTTCCAGGCTGGCCATGATCGCTCTGAGCGATTCCACTTTAAATTTGAACCTTTTCCAGTATAGGTTCAGAGGTTTTAATTTTAAAAAGGTCTGACCGAACCGTACCTATTCGGGACTACAGCCAAGGTTGAGTAATAGCCCCTTCCTTGTTGCAGGAGGAGAACCTTGAGCACCACCTGTTGGAGATACAATGTGTATGTATTTAATATAACTCCCCTTCTGGGGGAGAAGCCGTTAGGTCCGATAAGGAAAACCGTCGAGGAGGCACCTTTCGAATTCCTTTGTAACCCTGAGAACAATTTTTATTGCCCCGGGATCCACCTGTGAGTGAACTCAGATGTGGCTGAAGAGTCGAAGACGTGCTCCCCCTGGGATGGACTCCCTTAGCGGAGCTCCCGCGTCATGCGGTGGATGTAGTAGAGGCCGGGGAGGACTTCTGTTCCTGGGAACTAGCTGTGCCCCGTGCCCTTACCTCTGGTAAGAAAGGATGCTCCTCATACTTTCTTGTTATTCTGCGACCGAAAGGACTGCATTTGATAATGTCGTGCTTTCTTAGTCTGTGAGGGAATATAAGGCAAAAGATCAGAATTACCAGCTATAGCTGTGGAGACTAGGTCCGAGAGCCCTTCTCCACACAATTCCTCAGCCTTGTGAGGTAAACCCTCCATATGCCTTTTTTAGTCGGCATCACCTGTCCATTGCATGTTCCACAGGACAAGTCTAGCAGAAATCGACATAGCGTTGACTCTAGAACCCAGTAGACTAACGTCTCTTTGGGCATGTCTTTATATATATATATATATATATATATATATATATATATATAAAAGACAACATCTTTTACATATAAATATATACATATATATATATATATATATATATATATATATATATACTAGGGACAATAACATGGCATCCTTATCTAGGGTTTCAACCTCCGCTGATAAGGTATCTGACTACGCTGCTACAGCGCTATAAACCCATGCCAACACAATCGCCGGACTGAGTAGTGTACCAGAATGTGTGTAAATGGACTTCAAAGTACTTTTACTGCATGCTATTTGCAGGATCCCTGAGGATAGCTGTTAAGTCAGCGCTACCTTTTTTGGGTAAACGTGTCAATGCCTTGTACACCCTAGGGGAAGATTCCCATCGTATTCTGGCCCCATCAGGGAAGGGATACTCCCTGAGAATTCTTTTTGGGAAGCTGCAGCTTCTTGTCTGGAGATTCCCGCTCTTTTTCTTCATGAGAGGAGGGAAATTTACCTCAGCTTTCTTCCCCTTAAACATGTGTACCCTCGTGTTAGGGACAGATGAGTCATCAGTGATATGCAAAACATCTTTTATTACAATAATCATATATTGAATACTTTTCTGCCAGTCTTGGCTGTACTTTGCATTATCGTAGTCGACACTGGAGTCAGACTCCGTGTCGATAACAGTGTCTATTATTTTGGATAGTGAGTGTTGTGAGACTCTGAAGGTCTCTGTGACATAGGGGCAGACATGGGTAGATTCCCTGTCTGTTCTCTAATCTTTTGTAATAAGTTCATCTTAGCACTTAATTTCACATATCCAATCAGGTGTCGGCGTTGTCGACACACAGATTTGCTCCATCTCTTCCTTATGAGAGCCTTTTACCGCAGACATGTCGACACACACGTACCGACACACTCCACACACACAGGGAATCTCTTATCTGAAGACAGGTTCCAACCTAGGCCCTTTGGAGAGACAGAGAGAGAGTATGCCAGCACACACCCCAGCGCTATATAACCCAGGAAAAAACACAGAATGTAAACCCAGTACCGCTGCTGTAATGTATAATCGCCAAATATGTGCCCCCCCCCCCCCCCCTCTACTTTAAAACCCTCTTCACCGTGTGTCAAGCAGGGGAGAGTCCGGGGAGCTTCCTCTCAGCGGTGCTGTGGAGAGAAAATGGCGCTGGTGAGTGCTGAGGGAGAAGCCCCGCCCCCTCGGCGGCGGGCTTCTGTCCCGCTCAAACTTACTAAAATATGGCGGGGGCTCTTTTATATACATGTACGGTGCCTACCTGTACATGTATATATACTTTTTGCCATAAGAGAGGTGTTATATTGCTGCCCAGGGCGCTCCCCCTGCGCCCTGCACCCTTACAGTGACTGGAGTATGTGAGGTGTATAGGAGCAATGACGCACAGCTGCGGTGCTGTGCGTTACCTCAGTGAAGCTCTGAAGGCTTCTGCCGCCTGAGACGTCTTCTGACTTTGTTTCTTCTGGCTCTGTGAGGAGAACGGCGGCGCGGCTCTGGGGGAGGACGCCCAGTAAGAACCTGTGTTCACCCCCTCTGGAGCTAATGGTGTCCAGTAGCCGAGGAAGCAGAGCCTATCTTAGACAAGAAGGTCTGTCCCTCTCTCCTCAGTCCCTCGATGTAGGAAGCCTGTTGCCAGCAGTGCTCCCTGTAAAAATGTAGAAAAAATCCAAACAAAAATGCCTTCTAGGCAGAGAACTCAGGGAGCTCCCTGCAGTGCACCCATCTCGCTCTGGGCACAGTGTAAAACTGAGGTCTGGAGGAGGGGCATAGAGGGAGGAGCCAGTGCACACCCAGAATCCAAAGCTTTCTTAAAGTGCCCTATCTCCTGCGGAGCCCATCTATTCCCCATGGTCCTTACGGAGTCCCAGCATCCTCAAGGACGTTAGAGAAATCTATGGTAAGTGAAGGGAATAAGACAGAGGGCATCAGGATGATAGGTCGACAGTTAAAAGGTGGACACCAAATAGTTGACATGCATATGGTCAACACAGCATATGGTCGACATGAGTTTTTTTTGGGGGGGTTCAACTTTTTCATACTTTATCAAACACACGGACTACAATAGGGCATAGTAACCTTGGCCGAAGCATCGCGAGTGAAGTGGTACACTAATTGGTATTACACGTGCTGCAAGGTGAAATTTGACACACAAAAAAACATGAAAACTCATGTCAATCTTATCATGTGACGATGATTCATTGCTGACTTTTTGGCTGTCGACCTATTATACCATAACCAAGACAGAGACTCTATTAAATGGGAGTCACCATTTCAAGAAATATTCAGATAACAGAGTTTACTTAAAACCTCTCCGTTGGGGTGTATTATCCAGGTGTAGCTTCCCACAGAAATGATCCATCAGTGAAACAATCTCTATGTGAATGGCTTCGATCAGGCTGTTGAGTGAAGCTGATCTTGTGGTAGTGAGCATAGACAACAAACAGAAAATAAAAATAATAAAAAACTAACGGAGGCTATATATGTGACCCAAAATAAAATAAATCTGCATACATTACTATGAAAGAAACATCTACAACAGTAAATAATGCATCACACAATTTTAATATTTTGGACTGTCTACCTATTAACAGAAATATTTCAATTACATTATGATGCATAAGCTTTACAAACATTAAACATATTAATGATGAATTACTAGTAGTGCACAAATGTACAAATCCGCATTAATCAGCAATGTATTCTTTCTAGGGCAAGTCAGCTGTAAAAGCAAAAGTGCAAATTAGTACGAGTAAATAATCCTCAGAAATTACAGTATATAGGGTCAGATGTACTGAGCCTCAGGTGGGATTCAATTAGGTGCCGGGAGGATTCACAAGGCGAATCCGCCCGACACTGCCGTACTTTAGGGCGATGGGAATCTTGCTGAAACGTGATTGCTGCCCCATAGGCAGGGAACACTTGTATGCGAATCCAGCATTCGGCCAACCAGGTAAAAGGAGCGGAGCAGGCTGCAGTTGTTCCCTTCGCATCTAATTGAATTCCCCCCTTGGAGAGAGATACAGTGAAGAGAGATAAAGTACCGACTAATTAGCTCCTGTAATTGTTTTTTTTTTTTTTTTTTTTAAACAGCCTGCAACATGACAGTTAGTTAATTATCACTCTCCAAGGTTTAGAACAGTGGTTCACAAACTTGGTCCTCAGGACTCCACACAGTGCATGTTTTGCAGGTAACCCAGCAGGTGCACAGGTGTATCAATTACTCACTGACACATTTTAAAAGGTCCGCAGGTGGAGCTAATTATTTCACTTGCGATTCTGTGAGGAGACCTGCAAAACATGCACTGTGTGGGGTCCTGAGGACCGAGTTTGAGAACCTGTGGTTTAGAACATCTACACTATAGACTTGTGTCTTGTGTTGTCTATGTTCTCTTGGTAATTTATCTCAGAGACTGTATTATTGCTGTTGGATTAGATAAACTTCACATTCTATACAAATATGTTAAGGAGTCATTTAGGCCAAGTGACGCTACAGTGAATAAAATAAATAAATAAAGGACATTTTGCATTCTGGCCCCACAAAAAAAAAATCTGACAATTCTGTACTCAAATGAAGTTATTACTATCGGTAGCAGAAACATCATATTGATCTGAGATCTGTTTTGTTCTGAATGGGCTCATTTTAATCTCTTGGTTCATTTCCCAGAACAGGATTGTTACACAGTATCTACCAACAGTCTTTTTGGTGACTGAGCTTGAGGCTGGTTCTGTGTAAGGGGCACTTCCTCTTTTGGGATAATTCTTTGTACATCTTTACCTTTGGCCCTGAAAATAAGAAAATGATATATCAGGAAGAGAGCTGCTGTACAGAAACATACATCAGGATTGTATATTTCAGGGCAGTAACGGTGACAGGTGCAGTCAATAGCAGGGCACTTCTACGCACTGTGCTGGTCTCAGAACATGTGACATAATGGCATCATAAAGAGTCAGGAGCAGAAAGGTAGCGGGATACCAAGCACGTCCTAAGGATGACCCCCCAAGCACCTCCTTATGCTATAGGGCGTTGTTCCAGGCAGAAGTATAGCATGAAGCTAAGGTGCCCAGAGCTGCCATCTGCTCCTATACTGCATTTAGCGAAAGGGGGCACAGCCAGCATGTTAGGCTATTTTGAATTAATAACCTATTAAAAACATATTAATTTTGATATTATTACTGTGCTTTATTATTTGATATACATAGGTTGAAACACCATGCATACAGAATAACACCATAACTAATATAGCTTTATTATAAAACAGATATTAATTTATGCCACCAGACCCCTCAACGTGTGCTTTTTATGCCAACAGACGTCTCCACATGCCCCTAGTATGACATCATATTTCTTCACATACCCCTTTTATGCCATGAGACACCTCCACATGCCACTTGAATGTCTTCTCCACATACCCCTCTTATGCAATGAGATCCCACCATATACTACTTTTATGCCACAAGACCCCTGGTATGCCCCTAGTATGCTATTACACTTCTCTACACAGATTTTTTTTCTCATTTTTTTCAATGTGTTGTCCTAAACAGGGATTAGATCAATTCAGGCTGTCACATTAATAAAAGTCAATATACAATATTAGTGTTTGAACCACCTCAGCAGAGGCACTTTAACATGGCAGGTGGCTTACCATATATTGCAAATGTGTGTAGCGGAGTCTTCTGCATTTTACTATCATGTGGAGTGCATACTAGTTATGCTGGCTTACTGCAGTGTGCTGGGGTAACTTTTGTGTGTGTTTTTTTATTATTTATATATTAACCCCTCCCTAACACACACATGTGAAAAGCTAAGAAATTGATTGAGCAACTTGCATTTTGTATATCAATGTTCAGTTATATAAATAACTTGTGACCTTCCCATAAACAACTGAATAGCTCTTGGCAGTAACTTTTGTTATATGTGAATGGGATAAAGTCTGCACACCCTAAACTTCTTTTTGATCCCTGGTGACTGCTACTCCTCAGAGAATGAGGCTTCTGTTTTCACACAGAACCTCACTGGAAGAACCTGTTCATTCAGTAAAGAGAAAGCAGTAGGGATAGGCAGCATAAAGTAATAAAATGAAGCCATTAGTTAGTTTCTTGCAGCTATTTCAGGAGCGCATCTTGGAAACACAGAATGCTACTGCTACTGCAGAGCCACCCAGACCGTCCAAGAGATGCTCCGGGCAGGCACCCTGCAACCTATAGAGCTGCCCAGAGCATCCTCACGACGCAACAAACAGAGCTCTACTTCCCAGAGCCGGTGGCCTCGCATAATAGGGATGACATCACGACATCACAGGTTTAGGGGTCAAGGCTGGCACAGGGCACACTGCCTCCCTGTTATGGCGCTGCACTGTTGTTTCAGGTCACAAACATAAGTGGCACAACCTTTGAAACAGTCTGATCAAGTCTAGTGTGTACAGGGGCCGGGCCCCGGTAATGTAACGGTGAAGTGGCCTAAATTGTGAGCGTGTCTACACCCCTGAAAAAAATAATAGGATTTTAATTACCTACCTGTAAACCCTTTTCTCGTAGTCCGTAGAGGATGCTGGGGTCCATATTAGTACCATGGGGTATAGACGGGTCCACCAGGAGCCATTGGCACTTTAAGAGTTTAACAGTGTGGGCTGGTTCCTCCCTCTATGCCCCTCCTACCAGACTCAGTTTAGAAACTGTGCCCGAGGAGACGACATACTTCGAGACAAGGAATTACACAGATAGTGGCAAGATTCACACCAGCTCACACAACAAGGCTAATCCGGCCAACAAGCCGGAAAACTCAGCAACAGCTGAAACAGTACTGAAACAGTAAAGAACGCAGAACTTACCTAGGCACCAGGCAGTACTGAACCAAATAACCACTGCAGGATAAAATAAGAATTTACTTACCGATAATTCTATTTCTCATAGTCCGTAGTGGATGCTGGGAACTCCGAAAGGACCATGGGGAATAGCGGCTCCGCAGGAGACTGGGCACAAAAGTAAAAGCTTTAGGACTAGCTGGTGTGCACTGGCTCCTCCCCCTATGACCCTCCTCCAAGCCTCAGTTAGGATACTGTGCCCGGACGAGCGTACACAATAAGGAAGGATTTTGAATCCCGGGTAAGACTCATACCAGCCACACCAATCACACCGTACAACCTGTGATCTGAACCCAGTTAACAGCATGATAACAGAGGAGCCTCTGAAAAGATGGCTCACAACAATAATAACCCGATTTTTGTAACTATGTACAAGTATTGCAGACAATCCGCACTTGGGATGGGCGCCCAGCATCCACTACGGACTATGAGAAATAGAATTATCGGTAAGTAAATTCTTATTTTCTCTGACGTCCTAGTGGATGCTGGGAACTCCGAAAGGACCATGGGGATTATACCAAAGCTCCCAAACGGGCGGGAGAGTGCGGATGACTCTGCAGCACCAATTGAGAGAACTCCAGGTCCTCCTCAGCCAGGGTATCAGTTTTGTAGAATTTTACAAACGTATTTGCTCCTGACCAAGTAGCTGCTCGGCAAAGTTGTAAAGCCGAGACCCCTCGGGCAGCCGCCCAAGATGAGCCCATCTTCCTTGTGGAGTGGGCATTTACAGATTTTTGGCTGTGGCAGGCCTGCCACAGAATGTGCAAGCTGAATTGTACTACAAATCCAACGAGCAATAGTCTGCTTAGAAGCAGGAGCACCCAGCTTGTTGGGTGCATACAGGATAAACAGCGAGTCAGATTTTCTGACTCCAGCCGTCCTGGAAACATATATTTTCAGGGCCCTGACAACGTCTAGCAACTTGGAGTCCTCCAAGTCCCTAGTAGCCGCAGGCACCACAATAGGTTGGTTCAGGTGAAACGCTGAAACCACCTTAGGGAGAAACTGAGGACGAGTCCTCAATTCCGCCCTGTCCGAATGGAAAATCAGATAAGGGCTTTTACAGGATAAAGCCGCCAATTCTGACACGCGCCTGGCCCAGGCCAGGGCCAACAGCATGACCACTTTCCATGTGAGATATTTTAACTCCACAGATTTAAGTGGTTCAAACCAATGTGACTTTTTGGAACCCAAAAACTACATTGAGATCCCAAGGTGCCACTGGAGGCACAAAAGGAGGCTGTATATGCAGTACCCCTTTTACAACGTCTGAACTTCAGGGACTGAAGCTAGTTCTTTTTGGAAGAAAATTGACAGGGCCGAAATTTGAACCTTAATGGACCCCAATTTTAGGCCCATAGACACTCCTGTTTGCAGGAAATGTAGGAATCGACCCAGTTGAATTTCCTCCGTCGGGCCTTACTGGCCTCGCACCACGCAACATATTTTCGCCAAATGCGGTGATAATGTTTTGCGGTTACATCCTTCCTGGCTTTGATCAGGATAGGGATGACCTCATCCGGAATGCCTTTTTTCCTTCAGGATCCGGCGTTCAACCGCCATGCCGTCAAACGCAGTCGCGGTAAGTCTTGGAACAGACAGGGTCCTTGCTGAAGCAGGTCCCTTCTTAGAGGTAGAGGCCACGGATCCTCCGTGAGCATCTTTTGAAGTTCCGGTTACCAAGTCCTTCTTGGCCAATCCGGAGCCACGAATATAGTGCTTACTCCTCTCCATCTTATCAATCTCAGTACCTTGGGTATGAGAGGCAGATGAGGGAACACATACACTGACTGGTACACCCACGGTGTTACCAGAGCGTCTACAGCTATTGCCTGAGGGTCCCTTGACCTGGCGCAATACCTGTCGAGTTTTTCCCAACGGTTTATAATCATGTGGGAGACTTCTGGGTGAAGTCCCCACTCTCCCGGGTGGAGGTCGTGTCTGCTGAGGAAGTCTGCTTCCCAGTTGTCCACTCCCGGAATTGCTGACAGTGCTATCACATGATTTTCCGCCCAGCGAAGAATCCTTGCAGCTTCTGCCATTGCCCTCCTGCTTCTTGTGCCACCCTGTCTGTTTACGTGGGTGACTGCTGTGATGTTGTCCGACTGGATCAACACCGGCTGACCTTGAAGCAGAGGTCTTGCTAAGCTTAGAGCATTGTAAATGGCCCTTAGCTTCTGGATATTTATGTGAAGTGATGTCTCCAGGCTTGACCATAAGCCCTGGAAATTCCTTGTGACTGCTCCCCAGCCTCGCAGGCTGGCATCCGTGGTCACCAGGACCCAGTCCTGAATGCCGAATCTGCGGCCCTCTAGAAGATGAGCACTCTGCAACCACCACAGGAGGGACACCCTTGTTCTTGGTGACAGGGTTATCCGCTGATGCATCTGAAGATGCGACCCGGACCATTTGTCCAGCAGGTCCCACTGGAAAATTCTTGCGTGGAATCTGCCGAATGGGATTGCTTCGTAGGAAGCCACCATTTTACCCAGAACCCTTGTGCATTGATGCACTGAGACTTGGCCTGGTTTTAGGAGGTTCCTGACTAGCTCGGATAACTCCCTGGCTTTCTCCTCCGGGAGAAACACCTTTTTCTGGACTGTGTCCAGGATCATCCCTAGGAACAGAAGACGAGTCGTCGGAACCAGCTGCGATTTTGGAATATTGAGAATCCAATCGAGCTGCCGCAACACTACCTGAGATAGTGCTACACCGACCTCCAACTGTTCCCTGGATCTTACCCTTATCAGGGAATCGTCCAAGTAAGGGATAACTAAAATTCCCTTCCTTCGAAGGAATATCATCATTTCGGCCATTACCTTGGTAAAGACCCGGGGTGCCGTGGACCATCCATACGGCAGCGTCTGAACTGATAGTGACAGTTCTGTACCATAAACCTGAGGTACCCTTGGTGAGAAGGGTAAATTTGGACATGAAGGTAAGCATCCTTGATGTCCCGAGACATCATGTAGTCCCCTTCTTCCAGGTTCGCAATCACTGCTCTGAGTGACTCAATCTTGAATTTGAACCTCTGTATGTAAGTGTTCAAAGATTTTAGATTTAGAATCGGTCTCACCGAGCCGTCCGGCTTCGGTACCACAACAGTGTGGAATAATACCCCGTTCCCTGTTGCAGGAGGGGTACCTTGATTATCACCTGCTGGGAATACAGCTTGTGAATGGCTTCCAAAACTGTCTCCCTGTCAGAAGGAGACCTCGGTAAAGCCGACTTTAGGGAACGGCGAGGGGGAGACGTCTCGAATTCCAATTTGTACCCCTGAGATATCACCTGAAGGATCCAGGGGTCTACTTGCGAGTGAGCCCACTGCGCGCTGAAATTCATTGAGACGGGCCCCCCACCGTGCCTGATTCTGCTTGTAAAGCCCCAGCGTCATACTGAGGGCTTGGCAGAGGCGGGAGAGGGTTTCTGTTCCTGGGAACTGGCTGATTTCTGCAGCCTTTTTCCTCTCCCTATGTCACGGGGCAGAAATGAGGAACCTTTTGCCCGCTTGTCCATGAAAAGACTGCGCCTGATAATACGGCGTCTTCTCATGTTGAGAGGCGACCTGGGGTACAAACGTGGATTTCCCAGCTGTTGCCGTGGCCACCAGGTCTGAAAAGACCGACCCCAAATAACTCCTCCCCTTAATATGGCAATACTTCCAAATGCCGTTTGAAATCCGCATCACCTGACCACTGTCGTGTCCATAACCCTCTACTGGTAGAAATGGACAACGCACTTAGACTTGATGCCAGTCGGCAAATATTCCGCTGTGCATCACGCATATATAGAAATGCATCTTTTAAATGCTCTATAGGCAAAAATATACTGTCCCTATCTAGGGTATCATATTTTCAGTCAGGGAATCCGACCACGCCAACCCAGCACTGCACATCCAAGCTGAGGCGATTGCTGGTCGCAGTATAACACCAGTATGTGTGTAAATACATTTTAGGATACCCTCCTGCTTTCTATCAGCAGGATCCTTAAGGGCGGCCATCTCAGGAGAGGGTAGAGCCCTTACAAGCGTGTGAGCGCTTTATCCACCCTAGGGGGTGTCAAAGTCAGAAAAATATCACTATGCACACTGCCATATTTGAACCTCATACATGTCCGCGCTGCGCATGCGAGCGCTCTCCCGTGCGTGCGCATACCCGCTGTTACGTGCACCCGCAGGCGCACTGTATGCGCATTTACGGTAGAGTTTCTGTGTGCCCAGCGTGCGACTCAATCGTTACATAATTCAACCATATAATGTATTTTATAAGTTAATATCCCCCTGAGTCCAACAGGTATCAGTGGGTCTCAAATGGCTCTTTGACCTTAGAGATCCCCCCAAACAATAGTTTGCATGTTGTGAGGGCTTCACATGGTGTTATGCATAGGTAAGCACAGGAATAGTAATTGAAGATTAATTGTATTCCAAATCAGTATCTTTCCCGCAGACGGAGTACAATAGCCTTTAATTACACTGAGCTTTGAGACTCAATGAGGAGGGCCAACACCTGTGTTTACCAATGGGTTAGGATTTGTCTCCAGAAGAATGATTGCTGAGATGTCATTGTCTCAACTGAGAGTAGACAGTGAGATAGTATTTGCCAAACAATAGCTTCCCACAAGACAGGAATGTGTTGGTCATCACCCATTGTTTTGCATAACCAAGGCCACTGATGCAGCTGGCTCACATGCTGTGAGGGACACACACACACATCTTGTTGTTGACACACCCCCAGAGCTGGAATGAGGGTATGATATACCCACTGGAGATCACAGGGCTCACTCACTCACTCACTCACTCACACAGCTACCTGGCACTCAGAAGCATGGCTGGATCATCACCAGGCACCAAAGGCTAAGTATTGAATTCACATGGCTAGATAAGGAAATATAGACAGATTGCTTTCTGGTTTAAATAGGATATTGTAACTTGGTTGTGTGATTGTTGGGTGTTTGTGTGATAGATCTGGGAATCTGTGATGGTAGCTGGGACATTAGACAACCTGTAGCATAGCATTTGTGGTATTTGTTTGCCTATGGGGATTTAAAATAGATTGTACTGGTTAGTTATAATATATATCTTGTTAATCATAAATACCACCATGCAGTTGCGTTTGGGCATGTGCTTGTGGCAGTGGCGGGCTGAGATGTGTGGTTACATTGTGATCTGGTCTTGTGATGAATATGCTCTGGTTATTGAGATACTGAAGTTGTTTGGAATGTGAAAGTGAATAAGATGGTTCTAGGAAGTTGGATTGAAATTGTGAAAGGTGATTTAGATGGTTTATAATTGTAAAATCAGAAGGAGGTGTAAATTTCCAATAGCAACACAAGCACCGAGCAAAGGCGAGTACCGGAAACGATCTAACAGCCATGTTATTTGTAAACATTGTTAGCTGAAAAGAAAACTGTATCTGTAGGCTCTGTAACAATGTAATTGAGGATGGGTGCATTAAGAAATGCCAATCCAGTTTTAATATCCATATGGACCGGCATCCATTGAGTGACTATCACTCCTTAGTGGGTAGCGTGTTAAATAAAACAGATTGTTGGGTATGCTCTCAAGTACCTCAAGGTCATAGCAAATCAGGGCTAGTACCATTTCCTTTAACGGTAGGGGAGGTACTTGAGCTAAAGGGTGGGAGACCGGTGGACAGGAGGTTTAATATCTCTAGTCCTCCTAGTTTGAAGCTCCACCAATATCATGTGGATAGACCCCTAGTATGTTTTAACATTACCAATCCCCGAAAGCCGGGAAATTGGGAAGTGTCATGGAGTAACCAAACCATGACCTTTTCATATAGAGCAGATAGAATGCAGACAGATACAGAGCTTGTACGCCACATAGCCAGTAGAGGAAAATCTTTCCGGTATAGGTATACCTTAGGAAATAGGATTACGAGAGTTGGAGAGGTATCACCAGGATACTGTGCACATATCGTACAACCTGATACGTGTACTAAGCAGATGGAAGAATTAGGGTTAGGAGATTTCACATGGAAGGTGTGTAATATGGTTATGTCCTACTCCGTCCCATATGTTCTCCCCGATGATGCATATTTCATATGCGGGAGAAAGGCGTATGAGCGGCTTGCCCCAAACTCTGAAGGATTGTGTTATATTGGAAAAGTACTACCTGAGGTAATGAGTCTAAGGAGTGAGGAAACTGTAATTCCAATGGACTTGATTTATGACCCAACGGTAGAAACAATGATGTGATGAAAATGCGATTTCTACGGTCCGTTTCTTTCACCTGTTTTTCCGGTTTCTCCTAGGTAAAAAGACCCACTTTTGACGAGGAGTTTGATGATCCTGTATACAGACAACGGATGGATTAAAGAAGAAGTTTTGACAACCTTATACCCAGAGATTTGATGAACTTTGCCATAGATCCCCAGTTTCCCTAGAAATTTTAAAATTACGCTAGCCCAACATTTTTGTAAATCTATGGACATTGACAAAGCTTTTTGCTCGCACCTAATGGGCAAAAGCACAAAGAAGACTGCATTCAACAGACACCGAACAAGACCTCAATCGACGAATGTTCATTAACCTGACATAGAATACCACTGCATTTACCGTAATTATGTCTTATCTTCATCTCTACAACCCTCAGGTAATTATACACATAGTCGATAGGGAATACAGGCACAGATATCAGCAATCACATATTCCCCCATTCATGTATCATCAACTAAAATGTGCTCCCCCATTTTGTTACAACCACAGCCGAAAAGAGCTCGGTAAAGTTTGACAGCCCATCCACAGACCCGTACCACGGGATAAGAAGGAATTCAAATGTATACTTCGCAATACCTCGAAGCTTGATTTAAAACACGTACGGCACGATGATACATGACCCCCCAAACATGGATTCATACACACATGCTTTTGCTATCTCACTAGGTCATACCCTTTTCACACCTTCTCTTTCTCCTCCCCAACCCAACCATGGAAATGTATTTACACTTGACATATATTTTTCTCCTTTTGAAATGTTTTAGGAAGTGGCAGTTATTGTTGACTGCCAAAGAGTGGACTGTCAAAGTCAGAAAAATATCACTATGCACACTGCCATATTTGAACCTCATACATGTCCGCGCTGCGCATGCGAGCGCTCTCCCGTGCGTGCGCATACCCGCTGTTACGTGCACCCGCAGGCGCACTGTATGCGCATTTACGGTAGAGTTTCTGTGTGCCCAGCGTGCGACTCAATCGTTACATAATTCAACCATATATTGTATTTTATAAGTTAATATCCCCCTGAGTCCAACAGGTATCAGTGGGTCTCAAATGGCTCTTTGACCTTAGAGATCCCCCCAAACAATAGTTTGCATGTTGTGAGGGCTTCACATGGTGTTATGCATAGGTAAGCACAGGAATAGTAATTGAAGATTAATTGTATTCCAAATCAGTATCTTTCCCGCAGACGGAGTACAATAGCCTTTAATTACACTGAGCTTTGAGACTCAATGAGGAGGGCCAACACCTGTGTTTACCAATGGGTTAGGATTTGTCTCCAGAAGAATGATTGCTGAGATGTCATTGTCTCAACTGAGAGTAGACAGTGAGATAGTATTCGCCAAACAATAGCTTCCCACAAGACAGGAATGTGTTGGTCATCACCCATTGTTTTGCATAACCAAGGCCACTGATGCAGCTGGCTCACATGCTGTGAGGGACACACACACACATCTTGTTGTTGACACACCCCCAGAGCTGGAATGAGGGTATGATATACCCACTGGAGATCACAGGGCTCACTCACTCACTCACTCACTCACACAGCTACCTGGCACTCAGAAGCATGGCTGGATCATCACCAGGCACCAAAGGCTAAGTATTGAATTCACATGGCTAGATAAGGAAATATAGACAGATTGCTTTCTGGTTTAAATAGGATATTGTAACTTGGTTGTGTGATTGTTGGGTGTTTGTGTGATAGATCTGGGAATCTGTGATGGTAGCTGGGACATTAGACAACCTGTAGCATAGCATTTGTGGTATTTGTTTGCCTATGGTGATTTAAAATAGATTGTACTGGTTAGTTATAATATATATCTTGTTAATCATAAATACCACCATGCAGTTGCGTTTGGGCATGTGCTTGTGGCAGTGGCGGGCTGAGATGTGTGGTTACATTGTGATCTGGTCTTGTGATGAATATGCTCTGGTTATTGAGATACTGAAGTTGTTTGGAATGTGAAAGTGAATAAGATGGTTCTAGGAAGTTGGATTGAAATTGTGAAAGGTGATTTAGATGGTTTATAATTGTAAAATCAGAACATATGCATTGTTCTGAGGCTTGGACATTTTGGAATAAAATGGAGTCTTGTGTCTTCTGCTATGTGATTGTGGTGTAGTAGAGAGTGCCATGTGTTTGGACCTGCAAATCTAAAATGGCTGCTGCCGGGTGTTTTCCCCTCCCCCTTTCAACCATGTGTTGCAGTCTTCATGGGAGTTTTCTCAAAATGGAGTCTAGCTTCTGTCCCATGCGGTATTGTAGGGTTGTGTATATAGGGACAGCCAGTATGGGTAAGGTCAAGTATTTTCTCCACAAAGATTCTCAGCATTGAATAACTGCGGAGCGATTGTTCCTCACATGTGTAGTTTTATCTGCAACCATATTGTCTCTTATTTAATGTTATAAGTCATTCTCTCTCTCCTTCCCCTTTTAAAAGTAATTGTGTCTTTATTGTATTTTATGTGTAGTAACTTGGTTAGATATTCTATGTTATTTTGGTAGTGTATAGCTTGTATTGTATTATTCTTTTTGAACGTTCATTCTCTCACTAAAGGCGTTAGAACCTTAGACCGATATTTGATTGGTTATTATAAATGCATAAAGGTTTCTCAGAGCGTCATAGTCGCACATACAGCTTTTAAGCTAACAAGGTTACACTGCATTACATCTACACATTGTCACTGCACAAATGTTTACAGTATAAGTACATTCCTTAAGGTATAGTTAAGGGAGTACCCTTGCGGTACTTTTTGCGCCAATTGCGTACTGTGTTCTTTAACCTTTAACGTGTTTTTAATAGGACAAATATTATAGACATTGTCAGGGGTGTTTCCCAACGCACCCTAACCTCTGTCGGGAAAGGATATAATGCCAATAACGTTTTAGAAATTATCAGTTGTTATCGGGGGAAACCCACGCATCATCACACACCTCATTTAATTTCTCAGATTCAGGAAAACTACAGGTAGTTTTTCCTCACCGAACATAATACCCCTTTTTGGTGGTACTCGTATTATCAGAAATGTGTAAAACATTTTTCATTGCCTCAATCATGTAACGTGTGGCCCTACTGGAAGTCACATTTGTCTCTTCACCGTCGACACTGGAGTCAGTATCCGTGTCGGCGTCTATATCTGCCATCTGAGGTAACGGGCGCTTTAGAGCCCCTGACGGCCTATGAGACGTCTGGACAGGCACAAGCTGAGTAGCCGGCTGTCTCATGTCAACCACTGTCTTTTATACAGAGCTGACACTGTCACGTAATTCCTTCCAACAGTTCATCCACTCAGGTGTCGACCCCCTAGGGGGTGACATCACTATTACAGGCAATCTGCTCCGTCTCCACATCATTTTTCTCCTCATACATGTCGACACAAACGTACCGACATACAGCACACACACAGGGAATGCTCTGATAGAGGACCGGACCCCACTAGCCCTTTGGGGAGACAGAGGGAGAGTTTGCCAGCACACACCAGAGCGCTATATATATACAGGGATAACCTTATATAAGTGTTTTTCCCCTTATAGCTGCTGTATCTTTAATACTGCGCGTAATTAGTGCCCCCCCCCCTCTCTTTTTTAACCCTTTCTGTAGTGTAGTGACTGCAGGGGAGAGCCAGGGAGCTTCCCTCCAACGGAGCTGTGAGGGAAAATGGCGCCAGTGTGCTGAGGAGATAGGCTCCGCCCCCTTATCGGCGGCCTTATCTCCCGTTTTTCTATGTATTCTGGCAGGGGTTAAATGCATCCATATAGCCCTGGAGCTATATGTGATGTATTTTTTGCCATCTAAGGTATTTTTATTGCGTCTCAGGGCGCCCCCCCCCCAGCGCCCTGCACCCTCAGTGACCGGAGTGTGAAGTGTGCTGAGAGCAATGGCGCACAGCTGCGGTGCTGTGCGCTACCTTATTGAAGACAGGACGTCTTCTGCCGCCGATTTTCCGGACCTCTTCTGCTCTTCTGGCTCTGTAAGGGCGGCGGCGGCGCGGCTCTGGGACCCATCCATGGCTGGGCCTGTGATCGTCCCTCTGGAGCTAATGTCCAGTAGCCTAAGAAGCCCAATCCACTCTGCACGCAGGTGAGTTCGCTTCTTCTCCCCTTAGTCCCTCGATGCAGTGAGCCTGTTGCCAGCAGGACTCACTGAAAATAAAAAACCTAATTTAAACTTTTACTCTAAGCAGCTCAGGAGAGCCACCTAGATTGCACCCTTCTCGTTCGGGCACAAAAATCTAACTGAGGCTTGGAGGAGGGTCATAGGGGGAGGAGCCAGTGCACACCAGCTAGTCCTAAAGCTTTTACTTTTGTGCCCAGTCTCCTGCAGAGCCGCTATTCCCCATGGTCCTTTCGGAGTTCCCAGCATCCACTAGGACGTCAGAGAAAGAAGTGTTGGGCGGGCGCCCAGCATCCTCTACAGACTACGAGAAAAGGATTTACCGGTAGGTAATTAAAATCCTATTTTCTGTTATGTCCTAGAGGATGCTGTGGTCCTTATTAGTACCATGGGGATGTACCAAAGCTCCCAGAATGGGGGGGAGAGCACGCAGGCTCCTGCAGAACAGCTTGACCAAACTTGAGGTCGCCTGAGGCCAAAGTATCGAACCTGTAACACTTAGCAAACGTGTTCGATCCAGACCAAGTATCCGCTCGGCAAAGCTGTAAAGCCGAGACACCCCAGGCAGCTGCCCAGGAAGAACCCACCTTACAAGTAGAGTGGGCCTAAACAGATTTTGGACACGGCAATCCTGCCGTAGAATATGCATGCTGGATGGTGAACCTGATCCAGCGAGAAATCGACTGCTTAGAAGCAGGACACCCAATTTTCTTGGGATCATAGAGGACAAACAGAGAGTCTGATTTTCTGTGAGGAGAAGTCCTCCTCACACAAATCTTCAAAGTCCTCACAACATCCAAGGCCTTTGAAGCAATTGAGGAGTCAGTAGCACAATCGGTTGGTTGATATGAAAGGCCGACACAACCTTAGGAAGGAACTGTGGACAAGTCCTAAGTTCCGCCCTATCTTCATGGAAGACCAGATAGGGACTTTTACAGGACAAAGACCCCAATTCCGACACACGTCGAGCAGAAGCCAAGGCCAACAAAGTGACCGCCTTCTACGTGAAAAACTTGATTTCAGCCTCCTGCAGAGGCTCAAACCAATCCGATTGCAGGAACTGCAACACCACATCAAGATCCCATGGGGTCGTTGGTGCCACAAAAGGAGGCTGGATGTGCAGAACGCCTTTCAAAAAGGTCTGAACCTCAGGGAGGACAGTCAATTGTTTTCTGGAAGAAAATGAATAAGGCCGAAATCTGTACTTTGATGGAGCCTAATCTCAGGCCCATATTCACACCTGCTTGCAGGAAAAGGAGAAACCATCCAAGTTGAAACTCCACCGCAGGAAACTTCTTGGATTCACACCAAGACACATACTTATTCCAAATATGATGGTAATGTTTAGACGTTACCCCTTTCCTAGCCTGTATCAGGGTAGGAATAACCTCGTCTGGAATACCCTTCCGAGCTAAGATCTGGCGCTCAACCGCCATGCTGTCAAACGTAGCCGTGGTAAGTCTTGATAAGAGAACGGCCCCTGTAGTAGAAGATCCTCCCGAAGAGGCAGAGGCCTTGGATCTTCCAGCAGTAGATCCAGCATATCCGCGTACCAAGCCCTCCTTGGCCAGTCCAGAGCAATGAGCATTGCCAGAACCTTTGCTCTTCTTACAAGTTGTAGAACTCTTGGGATAAGAGGAAGTGGAGGGAACACATGCACTGACGTGAACACCCACGGTGTTACTAGTGCGTCCACCGCCACTGCCTGTGGGTCTTTCGACCTGGAACAGTACCTCCTCAGCTTCTTATTGAGGCGGGAGGCCATCATGTCTATGTGAGGAACCCCCCCCCAACCGGTTACCTCCTCGAACACCTCCGGGTGGAGGCCCCACTCTCCTGGATGGAGATCATGTCTGCTGAGGAAGTCCGCTTCCCAGTTGTCTACTTCCGGAATGAAGATTGCTGACATCGCTACAGCGTGCCTTTCTGCCCAGAGGAGGATTCTTGTCACCTCTGACATTGCAGTCCTGCTCTTCGTTCCGCCTTGTCAGTTTATGTAGGCCACTGTGGTCACGTTGTCCGACTGCACCTGAACAGCTCGATCCTGTAGAAGGTGTGCTGCTTGAAGAAGGCCGTTGTATACGGCTCTTAGCTCTAGGATGTTTATCGGAAGAAGGGATTCCTGACTTGACCACCTTCCTTGGAAGGTTTCCCCTTGAATGACTGCTCCCCAACCTCTTAGACTTGCATCCGTGGTTAGAAGGATCCAGTCCTGAATTCCGAACCTTCGCCCTCCAGAAGGTGAGGTAGTTGCAGCCACTAGAGGAGCGAAATCCTAGCTTTCGGCGACAGACGTATCCTTTGGTCCATATGTAGGTGAGATCCCATCCACTGGTCCAAGAGATCCAATTGAAAGGGGCGAGCATGAAATCTTCCGTACTGCAGAGCCTCGTAGGAGACAACCATCTTCCCCAGAAGGCGGATGCACTGATGAATCGATACCCGGGCCGGCTTCAAGACATCCCAGACCATTGTTTGAATCACCAAGGCTTTCTCCACCAGTAGAAACACCCTCTGCACCTCCGTGTCGAGGGTCATCCCCAGGAAAGACAGCCTCCTTGTCGGCTCCAGATGAGACTTTGGAAGGTTCAGGATCCAACCGTGATCCCTGAGCAGATGCGTCGTGAGAGCGATGGATCTTAACAACTTCTCCCTGGACGATGCCTTGATCAGCAGGTCGTCCAGATATGGAATTATGTTCACCCCCTGCTTGCGGAGGAGAACCATCATCTCTGCCATCACCTTGGTGAAGATCCTTGGTGCCGTGGAGAGAACGAATGGCAGTGCCTGAAACTGATAGTGATCGTCTAACAGAGCAAACCTGAGATAAGCTTGATGTGGCGACCAAATTGGAATGTGGAGGTACACATTCTTGATGTCCAAGGACACCAGGAACTCCCCCTCCGTCAGTCCTGAGATAACTGCTCTCAGAGACTCCATTTTGAATTTGAAGTCCCTGAGATAAGGGTTCAATGATTTCAAGTTCAGAGTTGCCCTGACCGAACCATCCGGCTTTGGTACCACAAAAAGGTTCGAATAGTTACCTTTGTTCAACTGATGATGGCTTTGTCTTTCTAGGCCTAGTGGGCCGAAAGGACTGTGACATGTTGGGAGTAAAAGGCTTCTTCGGTAGCCGGTGCAACTGAGGGGAGAAAAGGAGACTTACCTGTGGTAGCTGTGGCAATCCACGCATCCAGCGCCTCCCCAAACAGAGCCTGACCTGTATAGTGTAGGCTCTCCACACTTTTCCTGGATTCTGCATCCGCAGACCATTGGCGCAGCCAGAGACCCCTGCGAGCCAAGACGGAGATGGAGGAGATCCCCGCAGCCATGGAACCCAGATCCTTCATGGATTCTACCAGGAACCCTGCAGAATCCTGTATGTTACGTAAAAATAAATCAACGTCACCTTTATCCATCGTAGTCAAGTCCTCCTACAGAGTGATTGACCACTTTGCTATAGCTTTTGAAATCCATGCACAGGCAATAGTAGGCAGCAGTATAGCCCCTGAAGCCGTGTATATGGATTTGAGCGTAGCATCCACTTTGCGATCTGCTGGGTCTTTCAACGCGGTAGATCCCGGGACAGGTAAGACCACCTGTTTTGACAGCCTGGAGACAGAGGCGTCAACTATAGGCGGGGACTCCCATTTCTTTCTATCATAGAAAGGGAAAAGCAACCAGAACCCTTTTAGGGATCTGGAATTTTTTCTCCAGGTTTTCCAATGCTTTTTCAAATATAGCATTTAATTCCTTAGATGACGGGAAGGTGAGAGGAGCTTTCTTACTATCTGTGAAAAAAGCCTCCTTAACCTGCTCAGGAGGTGTGTCAGAAATATGTAACACATCCCGCATGGCCTCAATCATCAATTGCACCCCCTTAGCAAGTGATGCCGTCCCCCATCCCCATCTGCTGTGTCATAATCAGTATCTGTGTCATCCTGCATAATCTGGGCAATAGCACTTTTGTGAGAATATACCGCACGGGGCCCCGGGGGAGCAGTATCGGACCATCTGCCATAGAAGACTGCAATACCTGAGTTGCCTGCTCAGTCCTTGCAACCCTTTCAGAAATCTGAGAAATAGCCCCCCTAAGAGAGGCTAACCACTCCGGTTCTCTAGCTGGGATCTGCGATACAACAGTGCAATCCCGATTGCATGGGATGGGATCTTGCTGAGAAGATAAATCCTCTGCAGCATATGAGACAGAGGGGGTCATTCCGAGTTGATCGCTAGCTGCTGTTGTTCGCATCGCAGCGATCAGGCTAAAAATCGGCACTTCTGCGCATGCGTATGGTGCGCACTGCGCATGCGCAATGTACTTTCACAAAAGCCGATGCAGTTTTACACAAGCTCGAGCGATGCTTTTCAGTCGCACTGCTGATCGTTGAGTGATTGACAGGAAGTGGGTGTTTCTGGGTGGTAACTGACCGTTTTTGGGGAGTGTGCTGAAAAACGCAGGCGTGCCAGATAAAAACGCAGGAGTGGCTGGGGAAACGCAGGGCGTGTTTGTGACGTCAAAACAGGAACTAAATAGTCTGAAGTGATCGCAAGGTAGGAGTAGGTCTGCAGCTACTCTGAAACTGCACAATCTTTTTTTGTAGCAGCACTGCGATCCTTTCGTTCGCACTTCTGCTAAGCTAAGATACACTCCCAGAGGGTGGCGGCTTAGCGTTTGCACTGCTGCTAAAAACAGCTAGCGAGCGAACAACTCAGAATGAGGGCCATAGTCTCTAGACATGTTTGCTTGTACACCCCACATACCCCACATACATACAGGGTAGAGGGCAGACAGAGTTTCCCCACCAAGAATGGCAGAGAGACACAGAGATTGGAGCCAACCCACACACAGCGCTATATAGGTATAGGGACAGGCCCGGATTGGCCATAGCCTCTACCGGGGAGATCCCCGGTGGGCCGAACGGAAAGTAGGGCCCACCTTACACGTAACGCAGTCACTGCATTTTCTATGACAGGCAGCCAAGGCCCACTGTAGGGAAGGGGCCAGCAGCATTACAATGAGTCAGATTGAGTCATTATATGCTGCCGCACGCTGCCAGTCCCCTGAGTGTGCCCTTCTGTCTGTGCCGCTGCCGCTGCACCACAGTCCGATCCTGAGGGGGAGCTGTCCGATCAGAGGGGGAGGAGGGGCCGCCGTCCCCGCTCCCCCCTTAAAGAAATATAATTAATTGCCAGGTCAGGTCTGTGTGGGGCGTGGACTCGGAGGAGAGCAGCCGCAGGGGCTCTGCAGGGGACTGCGTGCGGCGGTAGACAGAAATAGCGGCTGTGTAGGCCAGGATGAAGTGTCAGCGGGCAGGCTCCAAGACACAACCTCCGGAGGAAGAAGCCCATGCAGGACCTGTTTTGCTCCAAAAAGCTGCAAGGCCCTTCAGGGGTATGTGCCTGGTGAGTTCTCTGTTATTGGGGTGGAGGGAGAGCCCCTGGGGTGGGGAGGATGGGCCTTGTATCACCCCTGGATGTGACTATATTATATAAAGTGGTAGTTATGCGGGGTGGTATGCCCTCTATGGCACCCAGTACAGAGGAGCTGTCATATTGTGTTAGCCTTGAAGGGGGGTGTCAGAGAGTGCTGAAAAGGTACTGGGGAGACACACAGGGGGGAGCACTGTGTCCGATGTCACTAAGGGATGGCACCGAGGTATGGCACTAGGGAGATACACAGGGGGATGGGGTTGGGAGACAAACAGGTAAGGCACTGGGTAGACATACAGGAATGGCTCAGGGTAGACACATGGGGATGGCACTGGAAAAACACACAGTGGGATGTCGCTGGAGAGACACACAGGGGGATGGCACTGGGGAGACGCACAGGGGGATGGCACTGGAGAGATGCACAGGGGGATGGCACTGGAGAGATGCACAGGGGGATGGCGCCGGGGAGATGCACAGGGGGGATGGCACTGGGGAGATGCACAGGGGGATGGCACTGGGGAGACGCACAGGGGGATGGTTTTGGGGAGATGCACAGGGGGGGATGGTGCTGGGGAGGCGCACAGGGGGGGATGGTGCTGGGGAGGCGCACAGGGGGATGGTGCTGGGGAGACCCACAGGAAGCTGACACGGGGGAGACAATCAGGGGGATGGCGCTGGAGAGATGCTCGGTATGTGCTGGGGAGATGCATAGGGGAATCGCGCTGGGCAGACACACAGGAGGCTGGCACGGGGGAGACACATGGGGATGGTGCTGGGGAGATGCACAGGGGGATGGTGCTGGGGAGGTGCACAGTAGGATGGCGCTGGCGAGACGCACTGGGATGTGCTGGGGAGACGCACTGTGGGATAGTGCTGGAGAGACACAGGGGGTGGTGCTGGGGAGATGCACAGGGGGATGGTGCTGGGGAGGTGCACAGTAGGATGGCGCTGGCGAGACGCACTGGGATGTGCTGGGGAGACGCACTGTGGGATAGTGCTGGAGAGACACACAGGGGGAGGTGCTGGGGAGATGCACAGGGGGATGGTGCTGGGGAGGTGCACAGTAGGATGGCGCTGGGGAGACGCACTGTGGGATAGTGCTGGAGAGACACAGGGGGATGGTGCTGGGGAGACACACAGGGGGATGGAGCTCAGGAGACGCACAGGAGGATGGCGCTGGGGAGTCGCACTGTAATGTGCTGGGGAGACGCACTGTGGGATAGTGCTGGAGAGACACAGGGGGATGGTGCTGGGGAGACACACAGGGGAATGGAGCTCGGGAGACGCACAGGAGGATGGCGCTGTGGAGTCGCACTGGGATGTGCTGGGGAGACGCACTGTGGGAAAGTGCTGTAGAGACACAGGGGGATGGTGCTGGGGAGACACACAGGGGGATGGAGCTCAGGAGACGCAGAGGAGGATGGCGCTGGGGAGTCGCGCTGTAATGTGCTGGGGAGACGCACTGTGGGATAGTGCTGGAGAGACACAGGGGGTGGTGCTGGGGAGACACACAGGGGAATGGAGCTCGGGAGACGCACAGGAGGATGGCGCTGTGGAGTCGCGCTGGGATGTGCTGGGGAGACGCACTGTGGGATAGTGCTGGAGAGACACAGGGGGGTGGTGCTGGGGAGACACACAGGGGGATAGAGCTCAGGAGACGCACAGGAGGATGGCGCTGTGGAGTCGCGCTGGGATGTGCTGGGGAGACGCACTGTGGGATAGTGCTGGAGAGACACAGGGGGGTGGTGCTGGGGAGACACACAGGGGGATGGAGCTCGGGAGACACACAGGGGGATGGAGCTCGGGAGACGCACAGGAGGATGGCGCTGTGGAGTCGCGCTGGGATGTGCTGGGGAGACGCACTGTGGGAAAGTGCTGGAGAGACACAGGGGGATGGTGCTGGGGAGACACACAGGGGGATAGAGCTCAGGAGACGCACAGGAGGATGGCGCTGTGGAGTCGCGCTGGGATGTGCTGGGGAGACGCACTGTGGGATAGTGCTGGAGAGATACAGGGGGGTGGTGCTGGGGAGACACACAGGGGAATGGAGCTCGGGAGACGCACAGGAGGATGGCGCTGGGGAGTCGCGCTGGGATGTGCTGGGGAGACGCACTGTGGGATAGTGCTGGAGAGACACAGGGGGATGGTGCTGGGGAGACACACAGGGGGATGGAGCTCGGGAGACGAACAGGAGGATGGCGCTGGGGAGTCGCGCTGGGATGTGCTGGGGAGACGCACTGTGGGATAGTGCTGGAGAGACACAGGGGGGTGGTGCTGGGGAGATGCACAGGGGGATGGAGCTCAGGAGACGCAAAGGAGGATGGCGCTGGGGAGTCGTGCTGGGATGTGCTGGGGAGACGCACTGTGGGATAGTGCTGGAGAGACACAGGGGGATGGTGCTGGGGAGACACACAGGGGGATGGAGCTCGGGAGACGAACAGGAGGATGGCGCTGGGGAGTCGCGCTGGGATGTGCTGGGGAGACGCACTGTGGGATAGTGCTGGAGAGACACAGGGGGTGGTGCTGGGGAGATGCACAGGGGGATGCAGCTCGGGAGACGCACAGGAGGATGGCGCTGTGGAGTCGCGCTGGGATGTGCTGGGGAGACGCACTGTGGGATAGTGCTGGAGAGACACAGGGGGATGGTGCTGGGGAGACACAAAGGGGGATGGAGCTCAGGAGACGCAGAGGAGGATGGCGCTGTGGAGTCGCGCTGTAATGTGCTGGGGAGACGCACTGTGGGATAGTGCTGGAGAGACTCAGGGGGATGGTGCTGGGGAGACACACAGGGGGATGGAGCTCGGGAGACGCACAGGAGGATGGCGCTGTGGAGTCGCGCTGGGATGTGCTGGGGAGACGCACTGTGGGATAGTGCTGGAGAGACACGGGGTGGTGCTGGGGAGATGCACAGGGGGATGGAGCTCGGGAGACGCACAGGAGGATGGCGCTGTGGAGTCGCGCTGTAATGTGCTGGGGAGACGCACTGTGGGAAAGCGCTGGAGAGACACTGGGGGGTGGTGCTGGGGAGACACACAGGGGAATGGAGCTCGGGAGACGCACAGGAGGATGGCGCTGTGAAGTCGCGCTGGGATGTGCTGGGGAGACGCACTGTGGGAAAGTGCTGGAGAGACACAGGGGGATGGTGCTGGGGAGACACACAGGGGGATAGAGCTCAGGAGACGCACAGAAGGATGGCGCTGGGGAGTCGCGCTGGGATGTGCTGGGGAGACGCACTGTGGGATAGTGCTAGAGAGACACAGGGGGATGGTGCTGGGGAGACACACAGGGGGATGCAGCTCGGGAGACGCACAGGAGGATGGCACTGTGGAGTCGCGCTGGGATGTGCTGGGGAGACGCACTGTGGGAAAGTGCTGGAGAGACACAGGGGGTGGTGCTGGGGAGATGCACAGGGGGATGCAGCTCGGGAGACGCACAGGAGGATGGCGCTGTGGAGTCGCGCTGTAATGTGCTGGGGAGACGCACTGTGGGATAGTGCTGGAGAGACACAGGGGGTGGTGCTGGGGAGATGCACAGGGGGATGCAGCTCGGGAGACGCACAGGAGGATGGCGCTGTGGAGTCGCGCTGTAATGTGCTGGGGAGACGCACTGTGGGATAGTGCTGGAGAGACACAGGGGGGTGGTGCTGGGGAGACACACAGGGGAATGGAGCTCGGGAGACGCACAGGAGGATGGCGCTGTGGAGTCGCGCTGTAATGTGCTGGGGAGACGCACTGTGGGAAAGTGCTGGAGAGACACTGGGGGGTGGTGCTGGGGAGACACACAGGGGAATGGAGCTCGGGAGACGCACAGGAGGATGGCGCTGTGGAGTCGCGCTGGGATGTGCTGGGGAGACGCACTGTGGGAAAGTGCTGGAGAGACACAGGGGGATGGTGCTGGGGAGACACACAGGGGGATGGAGCTCAGGAGACGCAGAGGAGGATGGCGCTGGGGAGTCGCGCTGTAATGTGCTGGGGAGACGCACTGTGGGATAGTGCTGGAGAGACACAGGGGGTGGTGCTGGGGAGACACACAGGGGAATGGAGCTCGGGAGACGCACAGGAGGATGGCGCTGTGGAGTCGCGCTGGGATGTGCTGGGGAGACGCACTGTGGGATAGTGCTGGAGAGACACGGGGGTGGTGCTGGGGAGACACACAGGGGGATAGAGCTCAGGAGACGCACAGGAGGATGGCGCTGTGGAGTCGCGCTGGGATGTGCTGGGGAGACGCACTGTGGGATAGTGCTGGAGAGACACAGGGGGGTGGTGCTGGGGAGACACACAGGGGGATGGAGCTCGGGAGACGCACAGGAGGATGGCGCTGTGGAGTCGCGCTGGGATGTGCTGGGGAGACGCACTGTGGGATAGTGCTGGAGAGACACAGGGGGATGGTGCTGGGGAGACACAAAGGGGGATGGAGCTCAGGAGACGCAGAGGAGGATGGCGCTGTGGAGTCGCGCTGTAATGTGCTGGGGAGACGCACTGTGGGATAGTGCTGGAGAGACACAGGGGGATAGTGCTGGGGAGACACACAGGGGGATGGAGCTCGGGAGACGCACAGGAGGATGGCGCTGTGGAGTCGCGCTGGGATGTGCTGGGGAGACGCACTGTGGGATAGTGCTGGAGAGACACGGGGTGGTGCTAGGGAGATGCACAGGGGGATGGAGCTCGGGAGACGCACAGGAGGATGGCACTGTGGAGTCGCGCTGTAATGTGCTGGGGAGACGCACTGTGGGAAAGTGCTGGAGAGACACTGGGGGGTGGTGCTGGGGAGACACACAGGGGAATGGAGCTCGGGAGACGCACAGGAGGATGGCGCTGTGGAGTCGCGCTGGGATGTGCTGGGGAGACGCACTGTGGGAAAGTGCTGGAGAGACACAGGGGGATGGTGCTGGGGAGACACACAGGGGGATGCAGCTCGGGAGACGCACAGGAGGATGGCGCTGTGGAGTCGCGCTGGGATGTGCTGGGGAGACGCACTGTGGGAAAGTGCTGGAGAGACACAGGGGGTGGTGCTGGGGAGATGCACAGGAGGATGGCGCTGTGGAGTCGCGCTGTAATGTGCTGGGGAGACGCACTGTGGGATAGTGCTGGAGAGACACAGGGGGTGGTGCTGGGGAGATGCACAGGGGGATGCAGCTCGGGAGACGCACAGGAGGATGGCGCTGTGGAGTCGCGCTGTAATGTGCTGGGGAGACGCACTGTGGGATAGTGCTGGAGAGACACAGGGGGGTGGTGCTGGGGAGACACACAGGGGAATGGAGCTCGGGAGACGCACAGGAGGATGGCGCTGTGGAGTCGCGCTGTAATGTGCTGGGGAGACGCACTGTGGGAAAGTGCTGGAGAGACACTGGGTGGTGGTGCTGGGGAGACACACAGGGGAATGGAGCTCGGGAGACGCACAGGAGGATGGCGCTGTGGAGTCGCGCTGGGATGTGCTGGGGAGACGCACTGTGGGAAAGTGCTGGAGAGACACAGGGGGATGGTGCTGGGGAGACACACAGGGGGATGGAGCTCAGGAGACGCAGAGGAGGATGGCGCTGGGGAGTCGCGCTGTAATGTGCTGGGGAGACGCACTGTGGGATAGTGCTGGAGAGACACAGGGGGTGGTGCTGGGGAGACACACAGGGGAATGGAGCTCGGGAGACGCACAGGAGGATGGCGCTGTGGAGTCGCGCTGGGATGTGCTGGGGAGACGCACTGTGGGATAGTGCTGGAGAGACACAGGGGGGTGGTGCTGGGGAGACACACAGGGGGATGGAGCTCGGGAGACGCACAGGAGGATGGCGCTGTGGAGTCGCGCTGGGATGTGCTGGGGAGACGCACTGTGGGAAAGTGCTGGAGAGACACAGGGGGATGGTGCTGGGGAGACACACAGGGGGATAGAGCTCAGGAGACGCACAGGAGGATGGCGCTGTGGAGTCGCGCTGGGATGTGCTGGGGAGACGCACTATGGGATAGTGCTGGAGAGACACAGGGGAATGGACCTCGGGAGACGCACAGGAGGATGGCGCTGGGGAGTCGAGCTGGGATGTGCTGGGGAGACGCACTGTGGGATAGTGCTGGAGAGACACAGGGGGATGGTGCTGGGGAGACACACAGGGGGATGGAGCTCGGGAGACGAACAGGAGGATGGCGCTGGGGAGTCGCGCTGGGATGTGCTGGGGAGACGCACTGTGGGATAGTGCTGGAGAGACACAGGGGGGTGGTGCTGGGGAGATGCACAGGGGGATGGAGCTCAGGAGACGCAAAGGAGGATGGCGCTGGGGAGTCGCACTGGGATGTGCTGGGGAGACGCACTGTGGGATAGTGCTGGAGAGACACAGGGGGATGGTGCTGGGGAGACACACAGGGGGATGGAGCTCGGGAGACGAACAGGAGGATGGCTCTGGGGAGTCGCGCTGGGATGTGCTGGGGAGACGCACTGTGGGATAGTGCTGGAGAGACACAGGGGGTGGTGCTGGGGAGATGCACAGGGGGATGCAGCTCGGGAGACGCACAGGAGGATGGCGCTGTGGAGTCGCGCTGGGATGTGCTGGGGAGACGCACTGTGGGATAGTGCTGGAGAGACACAGGGGGATGGTGCTGGGGAGACACAAAGGGGGATGGAGCTCAGGAGACGCACAGGAGGATGGCGCTGTGGAGTCGCGCTGTAATGTGCTGGGGAGACGCACTGTGGGATAGTGCTGGAGAGACACAGGGGGATGGTGCTGGGGAGACACACAGGGGGATGGTGCTGGGGAGACACACAGGGGGATTGAGCTCGGGAGACGCACAGGAGGATGGCGCTGTGGAGTCGCGCTGGGATGTGCTGGGGAGACGCACTGTGGGATAGTGCTGGAGAGACACGGGGTGGTGCTGGGGAGATGCACAGGGGGATGGAGCTCGGGAGACGCACAGGAGGATGGCGCTGTGGAGTCGCGCTGTAATGTGCTGGGGAGACGCACTGTGGGAAAGTGCTGGAGAGACACTGGGGGGTGGTGCTGGGGAGACACACAGGGGAATGGAGCTCGGGAGACGCACAGGAGGATGGAGCTGTGGAGTCGCGCTGGGATGTGCTGGGGAGACGCACTGTGGGAAAGTGCTGGAGAGACACAGGGGGATGGTGCTGGGGAGACACACAGGGGGAAAGAGCTCAGGAGACGCACAGGAGGATGGCGCTGGGGAGTCGCGCTGGGATGTGCTGGGGAGACGCACTGTGGGATAGTGCTAGAGAGACACAGGGGGATGGTGCTGGGGAGACACACAGGGGGATGCAGCTCGGGAGACGCACAGGAGGATGGCGCTGTGGAGTCGCGCTGGGATGTGCTGGGGAGACGCACTGTGGGATAGTGCTGGAGAGACACGGGGTGGTGCTGGGGAGATGCACAGGGGGATGGAGCTCGGGAGACGCACAGAAGGATGGCGCTGTGGAGTCGCGCTGTAATGTGCTGGGGAGACGCACTGTGGGAAAGTGCTGGAGAGACACTGGGGGGTGGTGCTGGGGAGACACACAGGGGAATGGAGCTCGGGAGACGCACAGGAGGATGGCGCTGTGAAGTCGCGCTGGGATGTGCTGGGGAGACGCACTGTGGGAAAGTGCTGGAGAGACACAGGGGGATGGTGCTGGGGAGACACACAGGGGGATAGAGCTCAGGAGACGCACAGAAGGATGGCGCTGGGGAGTCGCGCTGGGATGTGCTGGGGAGACGCACTGTGGGATAGTGCTAGAGAAACACAGGGGGATGGTGCTGGGGAGACACACAGGGGGATGCAGCTCGGGAGACGCACAGGAGGATGGCACTGTGGAGTCGCGCTGGGATGTGCTGGGGAGACGCACTGTGGGAAAGTGCTGGAGAGACACAGGGGGTGGTGCTGGGGAGATGCACAGGGGGATGCAGCTCGGGAGACGCACAGGAGGATGGCGCTGTGGAGTCGCGCTGTAATGTGCTGGGGAGACGCACTGTGGGATAGTGCTGGAGAGACACAGGGGGTGGTGCTGGGGAGATGCACAGGGGAATGGAGCTCGGGAGACGCACAGGAGGATGGCGCTGTGGAGTCGCGCTGTAATGTGCTGGGGAGACGCACTGTGGGAAAGTGCTGGAGAGACACTGGGGGGTGGTGCTGGGGAGACACACAGGGGAATGGAGCTCGGGAGACGCACAGGAGGATGGCGCTGTGGAGTCGCGCTGGGATGTGCTGGGGAGACGCACTGTGGGAAAGTGCTGGAGAGACACAGGGGGATGGTGCTGGGGAGACACACAGGGGGATGGAGCTCAGGAGACGCAGAGGAGGATGGCGCTGGGGAGTCGCGCTGTAATGTGCTGGGGAGACGCACTGTGGGATAGTGCTGGAGAGACACAGGGGGTGGTGCTGGGGAGACACACAGGGGAATGGAGCTCGGGAGACGCACAGGAGGATGGCGCTGTGGAGTCGCGCTGGGATGTGCTGGGGAGACGCACTGTGGGATAGTGCTGGAGAGACACGGGGGTGGTGCTGGGGAGACACACAGGGGGATAGAGCTCAGGAGACGCACAGGAGGATGGCGCTGTGGAGTCGCGCTGGGATGTGCTGGGGAGACGCACTGTGGGATAGTGCTGGAGAGACACAGGGGGGTGGTGCTGGGGAGACACACAGGGGGATGGAGCTCGGGAGACGCACAGGAGGATGGCGCTGTGGAGTCGCGCTGGGATGTGCTGGGGAGACGCACTGTGGGATAGTGCTGGAGAGACACAGGGGGATGGTGCTGGGGAGACACAAAGGGGGATGGAGCTCAGGAGACGCAGAGGAGGATGGCGCTGTGGAGTCGCGCTGTAATGTGCTGGGGAGACGCACTGTGGGATAGTGCTGGAGAGACACAGGGGGATGGTGCTGGGGAGACACACAGGGGGATGGAGCTCGGGAGACGCACAGGAGGATGGCACTGTGGAGTCGCGCTGTAATGTGCTGGGGAGACGCACTGTGGGAAAGTGCTGGAGAGACACTGGGGGGTGGTGCTGGGGAGACACACAGGGGAATGGAGCTCGGGAGACGCACAGGAGGATGGCGCTGTGGAGTCGCGCTGGGATGTGCTGGGGAGACGCACTGTGGGAAAGTGCTGGAGAGACACAGGGGGATGGTGCTGGGGAGACACACAGGGGGATAGAGCTCAGGAGACGCATAGGAGGATGGCGCTGGGGAGTCGCGCAGGGATGTGCTGGGGAGACGCACTGTGGGATAGTGCTAGAGAGACACAGGGGGATGGTGCTGGGGAGACACACAGGGGGATGCAGCTCGGGAGACGCACAGGAGGATGGCGCTGTGGAGTCGCGCTGGGATGTGCTGGGGAGACGCACTGTGGGAAAGTGCTGGAGAGACACAGGGGGTGGTGCTGGGGAGATGCACAGGAGGATGGCGCTGTGGAGTCGCGCTGTAATGTGCTGGGGAGACGCACTGTGGGATAGTGCTGGAGAGACACAGGGGGTGGTGCTGGGGAGATGCACAGGGGGATGCAGCTCGGGAGACGCACAGGAGGATGGCGCTGTGGAGTCGCGCTGTAATGTGCTGGGGAGACGCACTGTGGGATAGTGCTGGAGAGACACAGGGGGGTGGTGCTGGGGAGACACACAGGGGAATGGAGCTCGGGAGACGCACAGGAGGATGGCGCTGTGGAGTCGCGCTGTAATGTGCTGGGGAGACGCACTGTGGGAAAGTGCTGGAGAGACACTGGGTGGTGGTGCTGGGGAGACACACAGGGGAATGGAGCTCGGGAGACGCACAGGAGGATGGCGCTGTGGAGTCGCGCTGGGATGTGCTGGGGAGACGCACTGTGGGAAAGTGCTGGAGAGACACAGGGGGATGGTGCTGGGGAGACACACAGGGGGATGGAGCTCAGGAGACGCAGAGGAGGATGGCGCTGGGGAGTCGCGCTGTAATGTGCTGGGGAGACGCACTGTGGGATAGTGCTGGAGAGACACAGGGGGTGGTGCTGGGGAGACACACAGGGGAATGGAGCTCGGGAGACGCACAGGAGGATGGCGCTGTGGAGTCGCGCTGGGATGTGCTGGGGAGACGCACTGTGGGATAGTGCTGGAGAGACACAGGGGGTGGTGCTGGGGAGACACACAGGGGGATGGAGCTCGGGAGACGCACAGGAGGATGGCGCTGTGGAGTCGCGCTGGGATGTGCTGGGGAGACGCACTGTGGGAAAGTGCTGGAGAGACACAGGGGGATGGTGCTGGGGAGACACACAGGGGGATAGAGCTCAGGAGACGCACAGGAGGATGGCGCTGTGGAGTCGCGCTGGGATGTGCTGGGGAGACGCACTATGGGATAGTGCTGGAGAGACACAGGGGAATGGACCTCGGGAGACGCACAGGAGGATGGCGCTGGGGAGTCGAGCTGGGATGTGCTGGGGAGACGCACTGTGGGATAGTGCTGGAGAGACACAGGGGGATGGTGCTGGGGAGACACACAGGGGGATGGAGCTCGGGAGACGAACAGGAGGATGGCGCTGGGGAGTCGCGCTGGGATGTGCTGGGGAGACGCACTGTGGGATAGTGCTGGAGAGACACAGGGGGGTGGTGCTGGGGAGATGCACAGGGGGATGGAGCTCAGGAGACGCAAAGGAGGATGGCGCTGGGGAGTCGCACTGGGATGTGCTGGGGAGACGCACTGTGGGATAGTGCTGGAGAGACACAGGGGGATGGTGCTGGGGAGACACACAGGGGGATGGAGCTCGGGAGACGAACAGGAGGATGGCGCTGGGATGTGCTGGGGAGACGCACTGTGGGATAGTGCTGGAGAGACACAGGGGGTGGTGCTGGGGAGATGCACAGGGGGATGCAGCTCGGGAGACGCACAGGAGGATGGCGCTGTGGAGTCGCGCTGGGATGTGCTGGGGAGACGCACTGTGGGATAGTGCTGGAGAGACACAGGGGGATGGTGCTGGGGAGACACAAAGGGGGATGGAGCTCAGGAGACGCACAGGAGGATGGCGCTGTGGAGTCGCGCTGTAATGTGCTGGGGAGACGCACTGTGGGATAGTGCTGGAGAGACACAGGGGGATGGTGCTGGGGAGACACACAGGGGGATGGTGCTGGGGAGACACACAGGGGGATTGAGCTCGGGAGACGCACAGGAGGATGGCGCTGTGGAGTCGCGCTGGGATGTGCTGGGGAGACGCACTGTGGGATAGTGCTGGAGAGACACGGGGTGGTGCTGGGGAGATGCACAGGGGGATGGAGCTCGGGAGACGCACAGGAGGATGGCGCTGTGGAGTCGCGCTGTAATGTGCTGGGGAGACGCACTGTGGGAAAGTGCTGGAGAGACACTGGGGGGTGGTGCTGGGGAGACACACAGGGGAATGGAGCTCGGGAGACGCACAGGAGGATGGAGCTGTGGAGTCGCGCTGGGATGTGCTGGGGAGACGCACTGTGGGAAAGTGCTGGAGAGACACAGGGGGATGGTGCTGGGGAGACACACAGGGGGAAAGAGCTCAGGAGACGCACAGGAGGATGGCGCTGGGGAGTCGCGCTGGGATGTGCTGGGGAGACGCACTGTGGGATAGTGCTAGAGAGACACAGGGGGATGGTGCTGGGGAGACACACAGGGGGATGCAGCTCGGGAGACGCACAGGAGGATGGCGCTGTGGAGTCGCGCTGGGATGTGCTGGGGAGACGCACTGTGGGAAAGTGCTGGAGAGACACAGGGGGTGGTGCTGGGGAGATGCACAGGGGGATGCAGCTCGGGAGACGCACAGGAGGATGGCGCTGTGGAGTCGCGCTGTAATGTGCTGGGGAGACGCACTGTGGGATAGTGCTGGAGAGACACAGGGGGTGGTGCTGGGGAGATGCACAGGGGGATGCAGCTCGGGAGACGCACAGGAGGATGGCGCTGTGGAGTCGCGCTGTAATGTGCTGGAGAGACGCACTGAGGGATAGTGCTGGAGAGACACAGGGTGGTGGTGCTGGGGAGACACACAGGGGAATGGAGCTCGGGAGACGCACAGGAGGATGGCGCTGTGGAGTCGCGCTGTCATGTGCTGGGGAGACGCACTGTGGGAAAGTGCTGGAGAGACACTGGGGGGTGGTGCTGGGGAGACACACAGGGGAATGGAGCTCGGGAGACGCACAGGAGGATGGCGCTGTGGAGTCGCGCTGGGATGTGCTGGGGAGACGCACTGTGGGAAAGTGCTGGAGAGTCACAGGGGGATGGTTCTGGGGAGACACACAGGGGGATAGAGCTCAGGAGACGCACAGGAGGATGGCGCTGGGGAGTCGCGCTGGGATGTGCTGGGGAGACGCACTGTGGGATAGTGCTAGAGAGACACAGGGGGATGGTGCTGGGGAGACACATAGGGGGATGCAGCTCGGGAGACGCACAGGAGGATGGCGCTGTGGAGTCGCGCTGCGATGTGCTGGGGAGACGCACTGTGGGAAAGTGCTGGAGAGACACTGGGGGGTGGTGCTGGGGAGACACACAGGGGAATGGAGCTCGGGAAACGCACAGGAGGATGGCGCTGTGGAGTCGCGCTGGGATGTGCTGGGGAGACGCACTGTGGGAAAGTGCTAGAGAGACACAGGGGGATGGTGCTGGGGAGACACACAGGGGGATAGAGCTCAGGAGACGCAGAGGAGGATGGCGCTGTGGAGTCGCGCTGGGATGTGCTGGGGAGACGCACTGTGGGATAGTGCTAGAGAGACACAGGGGGATGGTGCTGGGGAGACACACAGGGGGATGCAGCTCGGGAGACGCACAGGAGGATGGCGCTGGGGAGTCGCGCTGGGATGTGCTGGGGAGACGCACTGTGTGATAGTGCTGGAGAGACACAGGGGGATGGTGCTGGGGAGACACACAGGGGAATGGAGCTCGGGAGACGCAGAGGAGGATGGCGCTGTGGAGTCGCGCTGTAATGTGCTGGGGAGACGCACTGTGGGAAAGTGCTGGAGAGACACAGGGGGATGGTGCTGGGGAGACACACAGGGGAATGGAGCTCGGGAGACGCACAGGAGGATGGCGCTGTGGAGTCGCGCTGGGATGTGCTGGGGAGACGCACTGTGGTATAGTGCTGGAGAGACACAGGGGGATGGTGCTGGGGAGACACAAAGGGGGATGGAGCTCAGGAGACGCACAGGAGGATGGCGCTGTGGAGTCGCGCTGTAATGTGCTGGGGAGACGCACTGTGGGATAGTGCTGGAGAGACACAGGGGGATGGTGCTGGGGAGACACACAGGGGGATGGTGCTGGGGAGACACACAGGGGGATGGAGCTCGGGAGACGCACAGGAGGATGGCGCTGTGGAGTCGCGCTGGGATGTGCTGGGGAGACGCACTGTGGGATAGTGCTGGAGAGACACGGGGTGGTGCTGGGGAGATGCACAGGGGGATGGAGCTCGGGAGACGCACAGGAGGATGGCGCTGTGGAGTCGCGCTGTAATGTGCTGGGGAGACGCACTGTGGGAAAGTGCTGGAGAGACACTGGGGGGTGGTGCTGGGGAGACACACAGGGGAATGGAGCTCGGGAGACGCACAGGAGGATGGCGCTGTGGAGTCGCGCTGGGATGTGCTGGGGAGACGCACTGTGGGAAAGTGCTGGAGAGACACAGGGGGATGGTGCTGGGGAGACACACAGGGGGAAAGAGCTCAGGAGACGCACAGGAGGATGGCGCTGGGGAGTCGCGCTGGGATGTGCTGGGGAGACGCACTGTGGGATAGTGCTAGAGAGACACAGGGGGATGGTGCTGGGGAGACACACAGGGGGATGCAGCTCGGGAGACGCACAGGAGGATGGCGCTGTGGAGTCGCGCTGGGATGTGCTGGGGAGACGCACTGTGGGAAAGTGCTGGAGAGACACAGGGGGTGGTGCTGGGGAGATGCACAGGGGGATGCAGCTCGGGAGACGCACAGGAGGATGGCGCTGTGGAGTCGCGCTGTAATGTGCTGGGGAGACGCACTGTGGGATAGTGCTGGAGAGACACAGGGGGTGGTGCTGGGGAGATGCACAGGGGGATGCAGCTCGGGAGACGCACAGGAGGATGGCGCTGTGGAGTCGCGCTGTAATGTGCTGGAGAGACGCACTGAGGGATAGTGCTGGAGAGACACTGGGGGGTGGTGCTGGGGAGACACACAGGGGAATGGAGCTCGGGAGACGCACAGGAGGATGGCGCTGTGGAGTCGCGCTGGGATGTGCTGGAGAGACGCACTGAGGGATAGTGCTGGAGAGACACAGGGGGATGGTTCTGGGGAGACACACAGGGGGATAGAGCTCAGGAGACGCACAGGAGGATGGTGCTGGGGAGTCGCGCTGGGATGTGCTGGGGAGACGCACTGTGGGATAGTGCTAGAGAGACACAGGGGGATGGTGCTGGGGAGACACATAGGGGGATGCAGCTCGGGAGACGCACAGGAGGATGGCGCTGTGGAGTCGCGCTGCGATGTGCTGGGGAGACGCACTGTGGGAAAGTGCTGGAGAGACACTGGGGGGTGGTGCTGGGGAGACACACAGGGGAATGGAGCTCGGGAGACGCACAGGAGGATGGCGCTGTGGAGTCGCGCTGGGATGTGCTGGGGAGACGCACTGTGGGAAAGTGCTAGAGAGACACAGGGGGATGGTGCTGGGGAGACACACAGGGGGATAGAGCTCAGGAGACGCAGAGGAGGATGGCGCTGTGGAGTCGCGCTGGGATGTGCTGGGGAGACGCACTGTGGGATAGTGCTAGAGAGACACAGGGGGATGGTGCTGGGGAGACACACAGGGGGATGCAGCTCGGGAGACGCACAGGAGGATGGCGCTGGGGAGTCGCGCTGGGATGTGCTGGGGAGACGCACTGTGTGATAGTGCTGGAGAGACACAGGGGGATGGTGCTGGGGAGACACACAGGGGAATGGAGCTCGGGAGACGCAGAGGAGGATGGCGCTGTGGAGTCGCGCTGTAATGTGCTTGGGAGACGCACTGTGGGAAAGTGCTGGAGAGACACAGGGGGATGGTGCTGGGGAGACACACAGGGGAATGGAGCTCGGGAGACGCACAGGAGGATGGCGCTGTGGAGTCGCGCTGGGATGTGCTGGGGAGACGCACTGTGGGATAGTGCTGGAGAGACACAGGGGGATGGTGCTGGGGAGACACACAGGGGGATAGAGCTCAGGAGACGCAGAGGAGGATGGCGCTGTGGAGTCGCGCTGGGATGTGCTGGGGAGACGCACTGTGGGATAGTGCTAGAGAGACACAGGGGGATGGTGCTGGGGAGACACACAGGGGGATGCAGCTCGGGAGACGCACAGGAGGATGGCGCTGGGGAGTCGCGCTGGGATGTGCTGGGGAGACGCACTGTGTGATAGTGCTGGAAAGACACAGGGGGTTGGCCCTGGAGAGATACACAGGGAGATGGCGCTGGGGAATCACATATATAGGACCATTAGTAGGTTTAGAAGAAAAGGCTCGTGGACAGTAATATTCAGTAGGACACCAGTTATAAAGAAAACAAATTAATGATACAAATGGTACTAAATGAGCAAATATATTTTATTAATATAAATTGTTTGATCAGGAAAACTAAATTGTGCTCTGTCCCAAAGCTTATGTTGCTATGTTTATCTGGTTGAACCTCTGTTGCATGATTATGACATTCACTTTATTCCTACGCAACCAGATGGCTTCCGGACCATGTGATCTCCTACATGAATAGTGAATACTGACTCGAGACACTGCCTGCCAAGGAAGGATTAATATCTTCAGAAGTTCCCCGTTACAGAGAAATCATATAGGTAAGAAAACGCTCATTCACATGCGTGCTTGCTTAAGATGGCCATAGATTGATTGCCCAATCTGGCTGGTTGGACTGTCCAATCTGGCTGGTAATGTACAGTAGGGATCAACTGACAATTGACCATTTGCTCCCAAACTCTGCAAAGCAGCAAAATGGTCAATCAGACAAACTGGTTAAATCCATTAGATTTATCCAATTTGTCTGAACGGCCGTCAATTGTCATTTGCTCCCATACAGTACCAGGTTTTCATTCCAACCAGCCAGATTAGACAATCAATCTTTAAGTGTATAGCCAGTTATATTCATAGGAGAAAGGTAATGGGGGCATGCCCTGCTGCTCCCCGAGTGCTGGTCATGCCTCCAACGTGACAAAACCTGGGAAAATGGCTAGCAAGCATGGCCACACCAGCGCTTCTGCAGCGAGCTAGCTGACTAAAATAAGCAGCAGAGCAGCGGCACAAACACACAACATACACAAGAGCCTGTTTGCACTGAATGGCAGGTGCTAGCTAGTGTCTGAAAAAAAAAATAAGATTTTAAACCTACCGGTAAATCTATTTCTCCTAGTCCGTAGAGGATGCTGGGGACTCCGTAAGGACCATGGGGTATAGACGGGCTCCGCAGGAGATAGGGCACCTAAAAAGAACTTTGACTATGGGTGTGCACTGGCTCCTCCCTCTATGCCCCTCCTCCAGACCTCAGTTAGAGAACTGTGCCCAGAGGAGATGGACAATACAAGGCAGGATTTAGCAATTTCAAGGGCAAGATTCATACCAGCCCACACCAAACATACCATGTAACCTGGAACATACATAACCAGTTAACAGTATGAACAAACGACAGTAACGGTCCAAGACCGATGTCAACTGTAACATAACCCTTATGTACGCAACAACTATATACAAGTCTTGCAGAGTTTCCGCACTGGGACGGGCGCCCAGCATCCTCTACGGACTAGGAGAAATAGATTTACCGGTAGGTTTAAAATCTTATTTTCTCTTACGTCTTAGAGGATGCTGGGGACTCCGTAAGGACCATGGGGTTTATAGTTATACCAAAGCATCCAATCGGGCGGGAGAGTGCGTATGACTCTGCAGCACCGACTGAGCAAACGCTAGGTCCTCATCAGCCAGGGTATCAAACTTGTAGAATTTAGCAAAAGTGTTTGACCCCGACCAAGTCGCCGCTCGGCAAAGTTGTAAAGCCGAGACGCCTCGGGCAGCCGCCCAAGAAGAGCCCACCTTCCTAGTGGAATGGGCCTTAACCGAATTTGGTACTGGCAATCCAGCCGTAGAGTGAGCCTGCTGATTCGTATTACAGATCCAGCGAGCAATAGTCTGCTTCGAAGCAGGAGCGCCAATGTTATTGGCCCCATACAGGACAAACAGAGCCTCTGTTTTCCTAATTCTAGCCGTCCTGGCTACATACATTTTTAAGGCCCTGACTATGTCCAGGGATCTGGAATCCTCCAGGTCACTTGTAGCCAAAGGCACCACAATAGGTTGATTCATATGGAACGAAGAAACCACTTTAGGCAAAAATTTAGGACGTGTCCTCAATTCAGCTCGATCCACATGAAAAATCAAGTAGGGGCTCTTGTGTGACAAAGCCGCCAATTCTGACACTCGCCTTGCTGATGCTAAGGCCAACAACATGACCACCTCCAGGTAAGAAATTTCAACTCAACCTTGTTAAGCGGTTCAAACCAGTGTGATTTTAGGAACTGCAACACCACGTTCAGGTCCCATGGTGCCACTGGAGGCACAAAAGGGGGCTGGATGTGCAGCACTCCCTTTACAAACGTCAGGACTTCTGGAAGAGAAGCCAATTCCTTCTGAAAGAAAATCGAGAAGGCCGAAATCTGTACCTTAACAGAGCCTAATTTCAGGCCCATATCCACTCCTGTCTGTAGGAAGTGGAGAAGACGACCCAGATGAAAATCTTCCGTAGGTGCATTCTTGGTCTCACACCAAGACACATACTTTCGCCAGATACGGTGATAATGTTTTATCGTCACCTCCTTCCTAGCCTTTATTAACGTAGGGATGACCTCTTCCGGAATCCCCTTTTTCGCTAGGATTCGGCGTTCAACCGCCATGCCGTCAAACGTAACCGCGGTAAGTCTTGAAATACACAGGGCCCCTGTTGCAACAGGTCTTCCCTGAGAGGAAGAGGCCAGGGATCTCCTGTGAGCATCTCTTGTAGATCCGAGTACCAGGCCCTTCGAGGCCAGTCTGGGACAACGAGTATCGTTCTTACTCTTCTTCGTCTTATGATCCTCAATACTTTTGTGATGAGAGGAAGAGGAGGAAACACATAGACCGATTTGAACACCCACGGTGTTACCAGAGCGTCCACTGCTATTGCCTGAGGGTCCCGAGACCTGGCGCAGTACCTCTGAAGTTTTTTGTTGAGGTGTGACGCCATCATGTCTATTTGAGGAGTTCCCCAAAGACGTGTTACGTCTGCAAAGACTTCTTGATGAAGTCCCCACTCTCCTGGATGGAGATCGTGTCTGCTGAGGAAGTCTGCTTCCCAGTTGTCCACTCCCGGAATGAAGACAGCTGACAGAGCGCTTACATGATTTTCCGCCCAGCGAAGGATCCTTGTGGCTTCCGCCATCGCGACTCTGCTTTTTGTCCCGCCTTGGCGGTTCACATGAGCCACTGCTGTGACATTGTCTGATTGAATCAGAACCGGTAGGTTTCGCAGAAAACTCTCCGCTTGTCGAAGGCCGTTGTAAATGGCCCTGAGTTCCAACACATTGATGTGTAGACAGGACTCCTGGTCTGACCAAAGACCCTGAAAATGTTTTCCCTGTGTGACCGCTCCCCATCCTCGGAGGCTCGCGTCCGTGGTAACCAGGATCCAATCCTGAATTCCGAACCTGCGACCCTCCAGGAGGTGAGCACTTTGCAACCACCACAGGAGGGACACTCTGGTCCCTGGGGACAGAGTTATTTTCCGATGTAAGTGCAGATGGGACCCGGACCACTTGTCCAGAAGGTCCCATTGAAAAGCCCTTGCATGGAACCTGCCGAAGGGAATGGCCTCGTAGGCCGCCACCATTTTCCCCAGAACTCGAGTGCATTGGTGAACTGACACCCTTTTCGGTTTTTACAGGTCTCCGACCATGTTCTGGATGTCCTGGGCTTTCTCTATTGGGAGGAAGACCTTAATTTGTTCCGTATCCAGTATCATAGCTAGGAACGGTAGTCGAGTTGTCGGAATCAGCTGTGACTTCGGTAGATTTAGAATCCAACCGTGTTGCTGGAGCACTCTCAACGAGAGCGCCACACTGTTCAGCAATTTCTCCCTTGATCTCGCTTTTATCAGGAGATCGTCCAAGTATGGGATAATTGTGACTCCATGCTTGCGCAGGACCACCATCATTTCCGCCATTATCTTGGTGAAAATCCTCGGGGCCGTGGAGAGTCCAAACGGCAACGTCTGAAATTGGTAATGACAATCCTGTACAGCGAATCTCAGGTATTCCTGATGGGGGACATATATGGGGACATGAAGGTACGCATCCTTTATGTCCAGAGACACCATAAACTCCCCCTCCTCCATGTTGGCTATTATCGCTCTGAGAGATTCCATTTTGAATGTGAATCTTCTTATGTACAGGTTTAGGGATTTCAGATTCAAAATAGGTCTGACCGAACCGTCCGGTTTCGGGACCACAAATAGGGTTGAATAGTAACCTCTTCCCTGCTGGTGCAGGGGAACCTTGATTATCACTTGCTGTATACACAGCGTTTGAATTGCAGCTAACACTACATCCCCTTCCGATGTGGAAGCTGGTAGGGCCGATTTGAAAAATCGGCGCGGGGGCACCTCCTCGAATTCCAATTTGTAACCCTGGGAAACTATTTCCAACACCCAGGGATTCAGGTCCGAACTGACCCAGGCCTGACTGAAAAGTCGAAGACGTGCCCCCACCAGTGCGGACTCCCTCAGGGGAGCCCCAGCGTCATGCTGTGGGTTTTGGAGCAGCCGGGGAGGACTTTGGTTCCTGGGCACCTGCCGAAGCAGGTGCTCTCTTGCCTCTGCACTTACCTCTGGCGAGGAAAGAGGATCCCCGACCTCTTTTGGACTTGTGCGAACGAAAGGACTGCATCTGATAGGGTGTTACTTTCTTTTGCTGTTGGGGAATATATGGTAAAAAATTTGATTTACCTGCTGTGGCTGTGGAAACCAGGTCCGTCAGCCCATCCCCAAACAATACATCACCCTTGTAGGGTAGTACTTCCATATGTTTCTTGGAATCCGCATCACCCGTCCATTGGCGAGTCCATAAGGATCTTCTCGCTGAGACAGACATGGCATTGGCCCTAGAAGCTAGCAATCCAATGTCCCTTTGAGCATCCCTCATAAATAAGACTGCGTCTTTAATATGGGCTAGAGTTAGGAATATAGTATCCTTATCCATATTATCAAATTGATCTGTCAGCTCATGTGTCCAAGCTGCAATTGCGCTACACACCCATGCCGACGCAATTGTCGGTCTTAGCACAGCACCCGTATGAGAATAAATACACTTTAAGGTAGTTTCTTGCCTGCGATCTGCAGGGTCCTTAAGGGCTGCTGTGTCAGGAGCCGTAGCGCCACTTTCTTGGACAAGCGCGTCAGGGCAGTGGGGGGTGATTCCCAAATCTCCCTGTCCTGCTTAGGGAAAGGGTATGCCATATAAATTCTTTTGGGGATCTGCGGTCTCTTATCCGGAGTCTCCCAAGCTTTTCCAAAGAATTCATTTAATTCATGAGATGTGGGAAAGTTAATAATCTGTTTCTTTTCCTTAAACATGTGTACCCTTGTGTCGGGGACCGAGGGTTCATCCTCAATATGCAACACATCCCTTATTGCCACAATCATACACTGAATGGTTTTAGTCACCCTAGGGTGCAATTTTACTTCGCCATAGTCGACACTGGAATCAGAATCCGTGTCGGTAGTAGTGTCTTGTGTTAAGGGACGCTTTTGAGACCCCGACGGGCCCTGTGAGTCGGTCCAATCTGAGGATTGACCCCCTGATGTCCCCCCTAAATCAGCCTTATCAAGCCTTTTATGTAAAGATGCCACACTTGCATTCAACCTATGCCACATGTCCATCCAATCTGGAGTCGGCACAACCGACGGGGACACACCACTCATTTGCTCCACCCCCTCCTTGGAGAAGCCTTCCGCCTCAGACATGTCGACACACAGGTACTGACACCCCACACACACAGGGATTAACCTATAAGGGGACAAAACCCCAACCAGGTCCTAAGGAGAGACAGAGAAAGAGTATGCCAGCACACACCAGCGCTTAAAAACACTGGAAAAAATATGTCCAGATAGCGCTTTTTATATATAATATGCCAATTCCCACTCACTGCGTCGCTAATGTGCCCCCCTCCTCTTTTTTCCCGCCTGTGAGTTCAGCAGGGGAGAGACCAGGGAGCCAGCGTTTTCCTCATGCAGCTTCTGTGGAGAAAATGGCGCTGGTTAGTGCTGAGGATCAAGCCCCGCCCACCCGACTGCGGGCTTCGGTCCCAGTGATTTTTTCATAAAATGGCGGGGGATCATAGATTTACTGCCTCCGCAGTCTAATCCAAGTGTATTTGTGCCAAAATGTGAGGTTTATTGTTGCCCAGGGCGCCCCCCCCCTGCGCCCTGCACCCTTCAGTGCTGCTCTGTGTGTGTGACTGGGAGCAATGGCGCGCAGCTTACCGCTGCGCGCCTTACCTCATGAAGATCTGATGTCTTCTGCCGCCTAAGATGTCTTCTGCCTTCTCTATCCGGCTTCTATCTTCGGCATCTGTGAGGAGGACGGCGGCGCGGCTCCGGGACGAACCCCAGGTGAGACCTGTGTTCCGACTCCCTCTGGAGCTAATGGTGTCCAGTAGCCTTAGAAGCAGTGCCCAACTTGACAAGCCAGCTCTGCTTCTCTCTCCTCTGTCCCACGATGCAGGGAGCCTGTTGCCAACAGGACTCCCTGAAAATAAAAAACCTAACAAAATTCTTTTTCTACAGAAAACTCTGGAGAGCTCTCTGCAGTGCACCCATTCTCCTCTGGGCACAAGATCTAACTGAGGTCTGGAGGAGGGGCATAGAGGGAGGAGCCAGGGCACACCCATAGTCAAAGTTCTTTTTAGGTGCCCTATCTCCTGCGTAGCCCGTCCATACCCCATGGTCCTTACGGAGTTCCCAGCATCCTCTAGGACGTAAGAGAAATATACAGTTACAAAGATGCCTGCAGTCTTTTAAACATTTCCCTCCTATTCTACCTACATCTCTCTCACTGATGTATTGTGATGTAGTGCAGAAATGTAGTGTAGCGTATATGGGGAAATGGTGGTGGAGGCATGTGAAAATATGATGAGGATGTCTTAGTGGCAGGTCTGGGGGGGTGTATACCTCTCAACATGACCCTCTCCAGGAGGGACAAAATGCTCTGCTCCTGGACTTCACGCCTAATTTATGATTACTGGTACCTGTTTTGTACAGGTTAATGGATAAGAAAGGTGTTTCAGCACAGGTGAGGGCAATCATACATTAAGAGGGAATTCCAGGAGCAGAGTATTCTGTCCCTCCTGGAGAGGGTCATGTTGTAAGGTATGGGGGTTGTAGCAGTGCCGGCGGTAGGTCGGGGGTAAGTGTTAGTGGCGATGGTATTCCTTGTTTTTAATAGAGCACAGGTTCTCAAGCACAGTCCCCAAGACTCCAAACGGTGCATGTTTTCCTGATCTTCTCACGGAATCACAAGTGAAATAATTAGCTCCACCTTATGAAATGTGTTAGTGACTAATGAATACACCTGTGCACCTGCTAGGAGACCTGGATAACATGAGCTGTTTGGGGTCCTGAGGACCGAGCTTGAGAACCACTGTAATAAAGTATAGCGTAAATTAGCTATAATTGCTTTAAAAAGTATTTAGTAATTTTGCAGAGGATTACATGTCTCCCCAAGTTTTAACTACTTCTGCTATAACACAATATTTTCTAAACTTTTTAATGTATTAGGTCCAGCTGATATGACATGCTCTGCCATTTGTAGGTGTAACTCCGCCTACATTACATTTTGAAGTAGTAACCCCACCTACTTTGGTATTGGTTCCGCCTACAGTTGATTTGGTGCCGCCCACATGAGGCCACTTCTAGAAATTTTTCCAGGGCCACTTTTATTTCCCAATCCGCCCCTGTATAGGGAGACCCTTAACCCGCGCTGACTGTGTCCCTTAATAGGTGATACAGTCTATACACAGCCTCCCCTCCCTTCTACAACCCCCTGGTACCGTACAGATAGCTGGAGTTGCTCTGGAGGGACTGTTCTTTCACTGGCAGCGTGTCTGCAGACAGAAAAATGTTGCTGAACGCTGCTGAGAAGCTCCACCCCCTTAATGGTGCTGTCTTCCCGCTCTTCCAAGATTATACTGGCCTGAGGATTTGTGCTGGCTGAGATCTGAGGACCCCGACAGGCCTTCTGGTCAGTGTAGGGTCAAGGCGCCGGCTCAGGGCGCCCCTCACAGTGCCGCACCAAGTACCGCTGAGCCTCCGGAGCATAGTTAGTACTGCGCTCCTACACTGTAGACGCCATCTTCACATCGGCTCCCTGCTTGTTAGGGAGCTGATGACTCACTCGCCACACTTCAGCTCTGTAAGGGGGTGGCGGCATGTTGCTGGGGTGAGCGTTCCCCTGCGGCGGGGAGCAATCTATCCCCTCTGGAGCTCAGTGTCCAGTCAGTGGATACAGTAACTCAGACCCCGCAGGGCGGACACTGCTCCCCCCCAAAGTCCCTCGATGCAGGGAGGCTGTTGCCAGCAGCCTCCCTGTAAAATAAACTCTAAAATAAACTTTACTAAAGAAGCTCTGTCGAGCTACCCTAGCTGTGACCGGCTCCTCTGGGCACATTTTCTAAACTGAGTCTGGTAGGAGGGGCATAGAGGGAGGAGCCAGCCCACACTGTTAAACTCTTAAAGTGCCAATGGATCCTGGTGGACCAGTCTATACACCATGGTACTAATATGGACCCCAGTATCCTTTAGGACGTAAGATAAAATTAATTAAAGTATTAATTGATTAATTGCAGGGCCACTTTGCACTCCACAAGGGGGTACCATTTATTAAACGGGGGTCAGGTAGGGCGTGGGGGGGGGGGGGGGGGGGGACCCGCTTCCTACCTTGCTTGATTGGAAGCGAGTCCATCCTCCTTGGCTGGCGGCGCCATCTTCCCAGTGACATCTGGGAAGATGGTGTACGTGCACTAGAGAGCTTAAACTCTGGAACTGTGCCAGAGACTTTGCTTTCAATGTGCAGTGGCCATCTTTCCAAAGTTGTCACTGCCCAACAACGCCAGAAGTAAGTATATTCGGGGAGGGGGGGGGGGGGGGCGGACCCGAATGTCTGGCCCCTCCAGCAGCCCGGGCCCGTGTAATTACTGCACATACAGTACACTCTACATTTATGTATATGTTTGACTTGTGGCCCTCATGCGCCTGGAATGGTCATGTGAAAGCAATTAGTTAAGTATATTAAGGGCATGTTCCTATTTGTGTAGCAACACCAGACATGAATGAAACCTCAGTTGTGTCTGCTAAGAGACATATACCCTGCAGGTACAGGATGGTGGCATCCAGCACTGTCTGGACCAAAGCCAGATTAAGGGGGGGGGGGGGGGGGGGGTGCAGGGCATACTGTACCCCGGGCACCCCTTTGTCAGGGGGCCCCCCTGTCAGAGCACACATCACTAGCTTTCCCTCTTAAGCAGCAGCAGAACCAGCAGCCAGAATGCGAGCAGGACTTTATGCAGTGCAAGCAGAGACACGAACTACCGACAGAGTTTTCTGACAGGAGGAGAGATAGAAGGGTGGAGAGAGCTGTAAGTGACACAGGGATCCCAGCTTCTCCTCCTCCCCGACTGGGTGTCTGAGTCCTGTGTAAACTGTTTTGCAACTAAAGCATTTGGGCCTAGAGATAGAGACACACACAGAGAGTCCTCCTGAGTCCTTTCCCAGTGTGTAAGTAGTACAGAGGCTGCTGCTATTCTTGCATGTGACAAGATATATTATTTTATTTTTCTATGTGTGTTTTAAGGTTAAGTTGTCTTTGTTCAACTACAAGAAAAGTTTATAAAATAGTTGTCTTTCAATTAGGTGGAGATATAAACAGTACTCAGGCATTATTAAACTATTAGTTAAAACTAACATACACCATTGGTTTAAATTTGATATACACAATCTATACCTCCCACCATGACCCATTCCAGGAGGAACAAAATGCTCTCTACCTGGACTTCCTTCTTAATTTATGATTGCAATCACCTGTGTTGAAGTACCTTTCTTATCAATTAAATAGTTCAACACAGGTGACGCCAATCATATATTAAGTGGGAAGTCCAGGCAGAGAGCATTTTGTCCCTCCTGGAATGGGACCTGTTGGGAGGTATGCACAATATAATATACATCCCCCACCTTCCATTGGGGCACCCTGTCTTAAGTGCCCGGGCACCCCTAAGGCTTAATTCAGCCCTGGTCTGGACACTTCTGATTGGTTCTTTGCGTACTGACTCCTCCACAGGTCATACAGCTATATTATTGTATTCTCTCATGTGTATGACAATTATATTATTATATTTGTATTATTATATTTGTGCGCAAACTGCATCATGTGACTCTTCGGGGTATATTTACTAAAGTGCGGGCTTATAGAAGTAGTTCAAGATTCTAGCTATTATCTTCTGGAAGGTGCAAGATATGTGATAAGTTCTGATTAATTTCTATGGGCAACATCTCCACTTCTGTAAATCCGCACTTTAGTAAATATATGCCCTAGATTCACTACTATCAACATCAAACTACATATCTACTGTATGCTATCATTAGGCAGATGTATACACATTTGGTCACCCAGCGCTGAAATACTGCCCTTATGGAGTTGGATGATGCTGGGGATATGTACTACTCAACCTTCACTTTTACTTGACCCAAGTAATATCTATAGACTAGCGCTGCAGAAGTTGTCTGTTACCTGGCTTCCACTTCTTCTATAGTATCTGGCAATTGTTGGTTGCAGGTTTCCCTTAGAAATACTGCTGCTGTCCCAGATATTATTGCTGCCACTCCATATATCGCAGGGGCAAAGACAGGAGATATTTCTGACAACATCAGTACCAATGGAGCAACCATGGAACCCATTCGAGCTTTCATCACAACGAATCCCATTCCACTCTGTCTGTGTGACATAAGGGAGACGTCATTAATGATGCATAAATGGTCTCACAACAGTTACATAGATTTCATTATCAGAGACTGCCAGAGATCTAATATAAAGCCACCTAGCGTGTTGGTTACCAAATTACCTGATAACAGTAGGAAAAAGCTCACTAGAATACAGGTAAGCACAGCAAAAAGATGATGCCAGGCAGCCCTTCCCAAGCACAGCCATCACTATTCGCACCATCTTCAGCTCTGAAAGACAGCAAAGAGGCAGTTCATTTAAGATAATTCAGTTTTTATATAAAAACCTTTAGCAAAGTGAATCTTAGCTTCATTAGAAACACACCAGCCAATCAGTCAGTCAATCAGTCAGTCAGCCATATTCTTTCACTGTGTAACCACACTACATAAAATATGCACAAATAAATGAGAAAACACTCAGGGTCTCTGAAAGTAGGGTATTTTTATCCAACAAGCAGTGCACATAGCATATCGATGTTTCATTGGGACTGTGGGCCTAATTCACCATGGATCGCTAATTAGAGAATTCACAAATCGAGCGATTATCAAATGACTCAGCATGCGTATCGTTCGAAATGCACACGCGTGTGGGGTAATGGCAACAGAAACTACGTACAGATCGTAAACAAACTGTAGCCGCTGTTTGACTGACAGGAAGTTGGCATTTCTGGGTAGAAAACTGATGTTTTCTGAGTGTGTCAGAAAAAAACACAGGCGTGCCCAGGCATTTTTGTGGAGGGTCTCTGACGTCAGCGCAGACCACTTCCAGCCCGTCTCAGTCGCAGATTATTTTCTCAAACCTACTTACTTTCTATCAGGGCGGCGCCTTTCTACTCGCAGACAACGAAAATTTCTCAGATTAACGATCCATGCTGCATTAGGCCCAGTGTCCAATTTCCTTAGATTACAGAACATGGCATATACTATACAATATATACACAAACAGACAACAAATCCCGCACCAGTTAATATATGTCAAGTATCTATAGAATTATTATTGTCCTCTCTCAAATTTGCTCATTATGTGCCAGGGAGTGCCCGACAAAATATATAAGGCTTCTTGTGAGGTGCTACCCACTACTTAATATGAACATCACAATATAACAGGATTACCTGAAAAGCTGTGTTGGATCCCGTTTGAACACCTAGACACTGTACAAATGTACCCCTCTCCCGAGCTAATTTACCCAAATCATCACAAATATATTTTATAGTCTCAATATAACAGAAGAAGATAATAATTAGTGCATACAGTAACATCTGCAGAGTGAGTTAGATTTGGGTGGATTATTTTGTTTCTGTGCAATGTAAATACTTAAATACTTTATTTTTCTCTGCAATTTAGATTTCAGTTTGAAAACACCCCACCCAAATCTAACTCTCTCTGCACATGTTACATCTGCCCCACCTGCACTGCACATGGTTTTTGCCCATTAGAGAAAGATTTTGCTTTTGCGATCCATTCTATATTAGGCCCACAGTCACACACATAGATATCATCAGATGAGCTTTGGTGAACCCACCTTGAGGTATAAAAGCATTACACAGCAATGCCACACCGGCCAGGATCAGAGATGCAGACTGCGTCACTCGGCGCCCAAGATAGCTCATTAGAATGGCACCAGCCAGCTTAGCCGGTATATCTATGGCTCCAAAGACAAACTGCAACAGGAAAATACTGATTCCGAAATTCTGCAGGTCCATACCAAGGCCATAAAATGCAAAACTGGTGGAGAACCTTGAGGAGAAAGAAAACGATTAGAGAATCTTGAGAAGAAAGAAAACAAGTGTATTACAAGATCTCGTAAAATATTACTACATGCCTTCTATGCCTACAAAAGTTACTATTCTGCCTTAGACAGTAGGGAGAACATGCTCTTCCCAACTTAAATTTAAGTCCGAGCAATTTTTCTAGACAGCATACTGGAACTTGTAGGGTGTTCAAGGCAGTGGCGAATTTCCCATTAGGCACGTGCTTTGTGACGGTACTTATATGCTTATGTTGGTACTCTCAGCCCAAAAAAGGAGATTTATGGTAGACTTACCGTGCTTAAATCTCTTTCTGCGAGGTACACTGGGTTCCACAGGGAATACATCGGGGTGTAGAGATGGATCTTGATCCAGAGGCACCAACAGGCTAAAGCTTCAGACTGTACCAGGATGCATTGCGGGGTCTCCTTTATAACCCCGCCTCCAGGCACTGTGAGCTCAGTTTTGTTAACCAGTCCAATGCAGAAGCAGGTAAAAGAGAAGGCAGATTAGTCACATAGAACCACATTCTCACAACAGGAGAAGGGACTGGCGGCTAATGCCATACAAACCAAAAAAAAGCTAAGTGCGTCAGGGTGGGCGCCCTGTGGAACCCAGTGTACCTCGCAGAAAGAGATATAACAATGGTAAATCTACCATAAATCTCCTTTTCTGCAGCTGGGTACACTGTGTTCTACAGGGAATACATCGGGGATGTCCTAAAGCAGTTCCTCAAGGGAGGGGATGCACCTTAGCGGGTATGAGAACCCGGCGTCCAAAGGAAGCATCGTGGGAGACGGAAGTATCAAAGTCATAGAACCTAATGAACGTGTTCACTGAGGACCACGTAACCGCCTTGCACAATTGTTCTGTGGACGCGCCACGGTGGGCTGCCCAAGAAGGTCCAACAGACCGAGTAGAATGGGCCTTAATAGCAGCAGGAGCCGGGAGCCCAGCCTACGCATAAGCTTGTGCAATCACCATTCTAATCCATCTGGCCAAGGTTTGCTTATTCGCAGGCCAGCCGTAAACCACTTAAACCACTTAACTTCTAACCATATCAAGGAAGTAGGTAGCAATACTTACCTACATTATAAAAGCGCTCACTATACTCCATGAAAGACCAATATTCCAAAAGGACAGTTCATGCGCATAAGGAGAAATTGTTCATCAGACCTAGTCTTTCATGAACAATCTCTCGATATGCTGACAGCGTTTGAGAATAGAGGCTACCCAAGAGAACTATTACATAGGGCCCTAGAAGAGGTAAATAAAATGGATAGGAACCTACTTCTTCAAACGAAACCCAAGTCCAAACAAAAATTCCAACAACATGAACTGTCCTTCATTTCTACATTTAATAATTGTTCTAATGAAATCAAACAAATAATTAATAATAATTACAATATTCTTAGATATGATACTATTCTGAAGGATCTTTTACCACCTAAACCACGTTTTATTTAAAAAAAAAAAAATCGATCCTTAGGCTCTTACTTGGCCCCCAGTTGTATAAAGAAATCTCCTTCCGCTATAAAATCAGAGTCTAAAAATAATAGCTCCTGGTTCCCAAAACAAATTGGATTCTATAAATGTGGAAAAAATAAATGCATTACCTGCAAACATGTATTGAATAAAACTACAAAATTGCCCAAAATAATCACTGATAGAGATATCAGCATTACCAGCTTTATCACATGTGATACAAGCTGGGTAGTGTATGTCCTGATTTGCGGGTGTAATTCATTATATATAGGTCGGACTACAAGGTCACTAAAAATTCGTTTCACCGAACATAGGAGAAATATTCTTAATAAACTAACTAATCATAGCATCCCAAGACATTTTACTAAATACCATCAGGGGAACCCGGAAAGCCTGAAAATCATTGGCCTTGAACATATTCCCATTACTAAAAGAGGAGGGGATAGATTTGGAAGACTCTGTAAACAAGAGATATATTGGACCTTTCAATTAAATTCCCTACATCCTGAAGGTCTAAATGAGGCACTAGAACTCAACACAATATTATAAAATACCTTTTGATGATATAACAATGGTATCTTTGGATTGAGATAAAGAACATTTAATATAGGCTATAACCTTATTTATATTATCTTTAATTAACAACTAGGGACCCATTAGATATTTACATTTAGTATCCAACCATATTCAAAATCCAATTATTTAGATATAAATAGAAGTAAAAATATTCTATATCACAATTTTTAACACTACATGATAGACGTTTATGAAGCACATTAAGGATAAAAAGACCAAAAGATTAAGGTCCAAATAATAAATAAATAAATAATAACAACAACTATAATAAGAATACTAATAATAATAAATAATAATATAATAAATATAAAAAATAACAAAAACCATATATAAAAATAAAAGTAATAAATAATATAATAATAAATAAAAAATAATAAAAAATAATAAAAAACAAAAATATAAAATGATAAAAAATTAATAATTCTATAGCACTAATTGAATATTAAATATAGATTTCATATACCTAGTAATATATCACTAATTCAAACTAATAATTATATTAAACACATTTATTGTATTAATGTTTATTCATATTAAGTCAATACTATTAAACTGGATTAATTTGGAAACACTATCCAGCTATACACTTAATTCATTCTCCCTTCATTTTAATCAAGAAATTTCAATATAAGAAAACTGTTGGTTTTTGGTCATCGACCTATAAGACATGCTCTTACATATTCCTTACATTCCTTACTGTCCTTATATTTATTCCATTAAGATGTAGTCCTGATTAAACAGTTAAAACCAGAATTAGCACCATATTACCCAGATAAAGCTAGAGCTCTATAAACAAGTTTACAGGTTACCTAGCAACACATTGAGCTCACTAACTATTATTTGGCCGCCTACGATTGGAACGCAGCAGACACATGATCGGCAATTGTCCGATCATGTGACCCTGACGCATTTACCAACGAAGTGCCTACTAACGCGAGACCCCAGTCACGTGATCGGCAATGTCCGATCACGTGACCGGAACGCAATGCATTCCAGCAAAAGATTTTAACATCACTTCCTTGTCCCGATAATCACGTGATATTCTCACGTGATTGATAGTATCTTCCTTATTGGCTGCTCTTTAGAATGGGAATCACATGATCGGACCTAACACAAATAATAAAACAAAAATATAGAATCTCTCTCGTCTCCAGCTTCGTTTTTATTATCTATTAACCTAGAAAGGCTCCCCAATATAAACAATAAGAGCCAGATCTATTTTAGAATTGTTTTAATGATTTGTTCAGCATAACAATTAAACACCAGCTGTCTCCACTGATAACATCACTTCCCCTATAAAAGGGGCACCAGTCTCAACACCACAATACCTTTGACAAAGCTGCCTGGAGCAGCGAAACGCGTTAGGCTGAGACCTGTGTGGACATTTGCTGACCAGCACCACCATTGCATCACCATCTACAGTCAGGACCCTGCATCCTTTGGTTTCCGTGAACCAGGACTCCATATTGGCTTGCCATTGCCCACTACGCATACAGGAGAATCCACTCATCGGAACACGGAACCTCCAGTGAACTGTGAACCAGGACCCCAAAAAATTGTCATCGTTGCCATACGAACTTGCACCTATGGGAACCTTTCCAAACGGAACACAGACTGGGTAAACTACATCTAATTGGATAAATTATCACACATCTGGTCCGTATATTTGACTGTATTCATGCTGGTTTTAAACGTACCAATTGGTGCTCTGCATATTGGTTGGTGTTAGGACTAATTAGGTCTCAAAGTCCACCTATACTCAAAAAGTGAGACATAGAATACAAGAATATCATTTTAGATTGAATGTTTTTATTTTGTTCAAACTATTTTAACAATATTATTAAAAGTATATTTACATAGATCATACTGTGTCAAAGAGCGCTGTATACGTTTTTTCCTCTCTTGTTCTTTAAAGGGTTTGACTACCCCTTATTATTCAGCTGCTAGGACTAGCCACCCATCACAGCGCCTGCATATATACTTGATATATATATTTCCACTACTACATCTGATAGACCCCACTTGTCCACTAGGAGTTGAAAGACTTCCTGATGAAGACTCCACTCTCCGGCGTGCACGTCCTGATGACTGAGGAAATCCGCTTCCCAGTTGAGGACTCCCGGAATGAACACTGCCAATATTGCTGGCAGATGGCGTTCCACCCAACAAAGGATTTTCGACACTTCCATTATTGCAATGCGGCTTCGAGTGCCGCCTTGATGGTTTATGGATGCCACCGTGGTGGCGTTGTCTGATTGTACTTGAACAGGCCTGTTCTGTATCAGAGGCAGGGCAAGAGTCAAAGTATTGAACACTGCCCGCAATTCCAGAATGTTTATCGGGAGGAGAGATTCCTCCTTGATCCACCGACCCTGGAGAGAGTGTTGCTCTAGCACTGCACCCCAACCCCGCAGACTGGCATCCGTAGTCAGTAGGACCCAGTTGGGGATCCAGAAGGGACGGCCCCTGCTCAACTGTTGGTCCTGTAGCCACCAGCTCAGTGACAGACGAACCTCCGGTGTCAAGGAGATCATTTGATACCTGATCCGATTAGGCAGGCCGTCCCACTTGGAAAGGATTAACCTCTGCAGAGGGCAGGAACGGAATTGAGTGTACTCTACCATGTCGAAAGCCGACACCATGAGGCCTAGTACTTGCATTGCCGAGTGTATCGACACTCATAGGCGAGAGAGGAAGTATCTGATCCTGTCCTGAAGTTTCAGGACTTTCTCTGGAGACAGAAACAGTCTTTGCCTGTGTGGGTCCAGCAGTGCCCCCAGGTGCACCATGCTCCGAGCAGGGACCAGCGAGGACTTCTTCCAGTTGACGAGCCACCCGTGTGCTTGTAGGAAGCGTACCGTCAGTTGCAAATGACTGAGGAGGACATCTTGGGCGTTCGCCAGGATCAGCAAGTCGTCCAGATACTGTTATGATTCCCGTACTCCAGACCAGAGGAGATCGTATGGCTGAGGTCAGAGTACTGGGAAGATATGCTGGTTGTGGGAGCAGGAAAGCCTAGTAACCCCTGGCGCCCTAACTCCGTTGTCTCGCCCGTGTTATCAGAAATCCCCTGCGAGACTATGGTTGCTTGAGCCCATGGCAGCCGCGTTCGAAGGGCGGATTATGTCTGCCCAACCCCGATGCCCCCTCAGGTCTTAATGGGAGACAAAGGGAAATCCGAGACAGGGTGATAACAAGGGGCCCTCTGACTAAGCAACCAGGCCAGGGGTTACAAGCTAACTAACTAAATCAAAAGGTATGTGCGGACTAGCCGCCAGGGAAAAGGACAACCAAAGATCCACTGATCCGTTACTCCTATCCAGCACCGCTGGATACCAGAGTGGATCAGGGAGAGCGGAATCCTCCGCAAAAGCTCCAGGACACAAATATACTAAATAATAAACAGTAAGCGGACAAGCCGCAACACACGGCTGCGCCGTGACTCACGAACACCACAGGATGTTAAAGGTGCTCAGTCAGACTCCAGGAAAAGATGACAAATCTCTGAGTACAGGACCACTGAGGACAGGAACAACCGGCTTGAGCAGGACTGGATACTTTCTGCAACTGACATAGGCAAACAGGAAGCTGCCGACACCGACTTTCAGAACTGGAGGACAGGCAGAATCCACTGGAACTCAGGGTAGGACACGGGATCAGACACCGGGACTGACACAGGAATCAACACAGGGACTGACACAGGAATCCACACAGGGACTGACACAGTAATCCACACAGGGACTGACAGGAACCAGCTCAAACTTAAAGCAGACTGCAAACCAAGGAATATCATCAGCATCTGCTAACTGCAGTGAGCCAGCATATATCAGAGAGGCCTAATTAATTATCTCTCGCAGCTGGCCTGCTGCACGACTAAGCTGACAAGATGCAATCAGCAGCCAGATGAGGCTGAACACATGGGAACAAGCTGCAATTGCACAGACTCACCAGCGGCAGCAGACAAGAGTAATCCAAAACAGAGCAATGGGAAATCCTGGCATGCAAGACAACTAAATAAACATAAAATAGGAATGAACCACTACCTGTGGTTCATAACAGTATCCCCTCCTTAAGGGTGAGCTCCGAGCACCCCATGACACCCACGGGGAACATAAACAGAAGTATAACATGAAATACAGAACAAAACTGCAAAACAGGAATGAGCCACAGCCGTGGCTCATAACAGTACCCCCCCCTTGAGGAGGGGTCAAAAGACCCCAAAATTCAGACTATCCAGAACAAGGGATACAAAAAAAAAACCTGACACATTGGTCTAACAGACACGAAAACAGAAACAAGCTGCAACCACAGCTTGTAACAGTGCCCTCCCCTTGATGGTGGCCACTGGACACAAGACAAGGGAAAAAAAATCTTTTTTTTTTTTTTTTTTATCAAGGCAAGAGTCAAAAAATTATTTCTTTTTCTTCTTCTTCTTCTTTTTACAAAGCTCTTTAGGTCTGACCAAGGTAATTCCCCAAACATTGTCTGAACTGATGGTACCACCCAGCAAGGCTGCGTTCAAATCAGAGACAGGTCTCTTACCCTTGGGAGCTGAACTTTCTGGTAAAGTACTATTATTAGAAGAAGTAGTCAGAAAAGCACATCCTGCAGTCACAACAACGGGCTGAGACTCCTGTGCCGAGTTTACAGTATTTTGTGGACTCTCAGCAGACAAGACGGGTGACTTAGAGGAACCTGAACCAATTTCTTTGGAACCATATCTTTTAATAATTGCATCACTGAATGCTGGGGGATCCTGAAGAATGGGATCTTCAGCTTTCATTAGGCTGGTCGCCCACTCAAAAGGCTCTCCTCTAAAAGAATAAATAAGATAGAGCACAAGGTTCTCTGGAGTGATGCCCAGAAATGGTCTAGACAACATAATAATGTAATAGTGTTTGTAAAGCGCCAGAAATTGGGCTAAGTCCCCATCAAAGATTATGGATGTTGAGATATCAGAGTCAGGATCTGTTTCCTTCTCATCTGACTGACTGGAGTGCTTTGCTAGGACCTGGTCACTATTGACCTTACTCGAGGCTGAGACTCTCTGAACCCCACCCGGGGCTGAGACTCTCTGAACCCCACCCGGGGCTGAGACTTTCTGAACCCCACCCGGGGCAGTGACTTTCTGAACCCCACCCGGGGCAGTGACTTTCAGAACCCCACCCGGGGCAGTGGCCTCCGGGAACCCCGCTGGGGCAGTGGCCTCCGGGAACCCCGCTGGGGCAGTGGCCTCCGGGAACCCCGCTGGGGCAGTGGCCTCCGGGAACCCCGCTGGGGCAGTGGCCTCCGGGAACCCCGCTGGGGCCAGCACCTCGGATTCTTTTACTGGGACCGGGTCGTTGGCCTCCCTGACTGGGATCGGGCCATCGGCCTCCCTCTCTGAGTCGATAATAATCGAAAGTTCTCCCGGGACTATGACTTCCGGGACTTTTGCTGAAGCAATAACGTTCAGATCCTCCACTAATGCTATGCTTCTTAAGTTCTTTCCTGGGGAAGCGACTTCTAGACCCTTCTTTGGGGCTGCGTCTCTCGAGACCCCACTTGGGGATATTACTTCAAAGATCCCTTCTGGGGTTTTGCTTCTCGAGTTCCCTTCGAGAACTATGGTTTTAGATACCCTTTCTGAGGTTGCGCTCCTCAAGTCCCTACCTGGGGTAACAGCTTCTGAGACCCCTTCTGGTATGGAAACCTGAGCTACAATATTTGATGTCCCTCTATAAGCTTGGGCATCGGGTACCGCTCCAGCACTCTGGGCATCGGGTACCGCTCCAGCACTCTGGGCATCGGGTACCGCTCCAGCACTCTGGGCATCGGGTACCGCTCCAGCACTCTGGGCATCGGGTACCGCTCCAGCACTCTGGGCATCGGGCACCACTCCAGGACCCTGGGCTACGGGCACCACTCCAGGACCCTGGGCTACGGGCACCACTCCAGGACCCTGGGCTACGGGCACCACTCCAGGACCCTGGGCTACGGGCACCACTCCAGGACCCTGGGCTACGGGCACCACTCCAGGACCCTGGGCTACGGGCACCACTCCAGGACCCTGGGCTACGGGCACCACTCCAGGAACTTGCAACTCCGCTTCCACAGGAACCTCAAGAGAGGAGAGAAACATTCTCTTTTGATTCCTGAATCTATAATGGGGCTCCCTTGCCCAAGGACCCCAATTATAGGACAGAGAGCTTTTTTGTGTGGGTTGTGTGACAAGTACCTCTGCCACAGTAGAGACAGGAGTAGGTCTTGTATCATGACTCAACTTGGCCAGAGGGCAAGACTCGTCACCACACTTTGGCTTGCGCAACTCACAGGTCTGCAGATAATGGCCTAAACCCCCACAATATAGGCATAAGTTTAAGTTTCTGCGACGCAGACGCTCCTCTTCTGAGAGCCTGGGCCGCAGAAAACTTTTAAACTTTTTCTCTTCAATTAAACCAGAGGATTCTCTTGTCACCATACTGTGAACAAGAGTCTCTTTAGAGATAGATGTACTCTCAACGACTTCTGGCAAAATAAGCAAGATTTTAGTCAGAAGGTTTTGCAGTTGCTTTAGGGATTGCTGCAAAACTTCTAGTCGCTCTGGTCTCAAAGCACTGAATACAGAGCTCAGGGCTGCGAGAGATGCCTGCAGGGCTTGCATAGTAGACATAGGAGGATTTAAAACTAGACAAGACAAGACAAGGCAAGACAAGGCAAGGCAAGGCAAGACAAGGCAAGACAAGGCAAGACAAGGCAAGGCAAGACAAGGCAAGGCAAAACTAAATTTTGCTAAACAAAACAAGACTTTTTTTGTTTTTTAAACACCGGACTGGATTCTAAACACCGGACTGGATTCTAAACACCGGACTGGATTCTAAACACCGGACTGGATTCTAAACACTGGATTGGATTCTAAACACCGGACTGGATTGGATTCTAAACACCGGACTGGATTCTAAACACCGGACTGGATTCTAAACACCAAATTCTAGACAGGACTGGATTCTTGACACCGGATTGGATTCTGCACACTGAATTCTAGACAAGACTGGATTCTAAACACCGGATTGGATTCAGCACACTGAATTCTAGACAGGACTGGATTCTAGACTAGACACTGGACTGGGCCAAAAAAGAAAAAAAAAGTTTTATTTCTTTTTTGTGGTAGGGCTGATGATAATGTTATGATTCCCGTACTCCAGACCAGAGGAGATCGTATGGCTGAGGTCAGAGTACTGGGAAGATATGCTGGTTGTGGGAGCAGGAAAGCCTAGTAACCCCTGGCGCCCTAACTCCGTTGTCTCGCCCGTGTTATCAGAAATCCCCTGCGAGACTATGGTTGCTTGAGCCCATGGCAGCCGCGTTCGAAGGGCGGATTATGTCTGCCCAACCCCGATGCCCCCTCAGGTCTTAATGGGAGACAAAGGGAAATCCGAGACAGGGTGATAACAAGGGGCCCTCTGACTAAGCAACCAGGCCAGGGGTTACAAGCTAACTAACTAAATCAAAAGGTATGTGCGGACTAGCCGCCAGGGAAAAGGACAACCAAAGATCCACTGATCCGTTACTCCTATCCAGCACCGCTGGATACCAGAGTGGATCAGGGAGAGCGGAATGCTCCGCAAAAGCTCCAGGACACAAATATACTAAATAATAAACAGTAAGCGGACAAGCCGCAACACACGGCTGCGCCGTGACTCACGAACACCACAGGATGTTAAAGGTGCTCAGTCAGACTCCAGGAAAAGATGACAAATCTCTGAGTACAGGACCACTGAGGACAGGAACAACCGGCTTGAGCAGGACTGGATACTTTCTGCAACTGACATAGGCAAACAGGAAGCTGCCGACACCGACTTTCAGAACTGGAGGACAGGCAGAATCCACTGGAACTCAGGGTAGGACACGGGATCAGACACCGGGACTGACACAGGAATCAACACAGGGACTGACACAGGAATCCACACAGGGACTGACACAGGAATCCACACAGGGACTGACAGGAACCAGCTCAAACTTAAAGCAGACTGCAAACCAAGGAATATCATCAGCATCTGCTAACTGCAGTGAGCCAGCATATATCAGAGAGGCCTAATTAATTATCTCTCGCAGCTGGCCTGCTGCACGACTAAGCTGACAAGATGCAATCAGCAGCCAGATGAGGCTGAACACATGGGAACAAGCTGCAATTGCACAGACTCACCAGCGGCAGCAGACAAGAGTAATCCAAAACAGAGCAATGGGAAATCCTGGCATGCAAGACAACTAAATAAACATAAAATAGGAATGAACCACTACCTGTGGTTCATAACAGTATCCCCTCCTTAAGGGTGAGCTCCGAGCACCCCATGACACCCACGGGGAACATAAACAGAAGTATAACATGAAATACAGAACAAAACTGCAAAACAGGAATGAGCCACAGCCGTGGCTCATAACAGATACGGCAGGATCCTGATTCCCTGACAACGTAGATGAGCCGTCATCACAGCCATAACCTTGGTGAAGATTCAAGGGGCCGTGGCCAGTCCAAACTGATAGTGAAGGTTGCCAATAGTAAACCGCAGATATTGCTGATGCGATATGGCAATAGGTATATGCAGATAAGCATCCATGGCCAGTACAATTGAGTGCAGCGTTTCCATACGGAACTTGGACACTCTCACAAATTTGTTTAGTGATTTGAGGTTGAGTATAGGCTGGAAAGACCCAATGGGTTTCGGGACTAGAAACAGGATCGAGTAGTATCCTCCACCTCTCTGGGACAGGGGTACCGGCACTACCACTCCTGTATCCAGGAGAGAACGCACAACCAGGTGTAGAGCTTGCGCCTTCAACGGATCTGAAAGAATAACCATTGTGCAGAACTGGCAAGGGGGATGGCTCTTTTTAGACAGGGAGAATTTCTTTCCTGGAGAAGATCAGGGTTCCTGACGTATGTCTACTAAATGGTCACAATGCGGTAAGACTACTTTAGCTACCTTCTGACATTTTAACTTATCAGGTTTCTTAGACGCAGTAGTGGGATCCTCATCATCATCAATTTGTAGAATCAGCTTAATAGCCTCCACTAGGTCAGGGACATCAACCTGAGTTGTAGAGGCCTCGTCAGAAGCAGCTTTATCAGTGTCTGATGGGTCAGTATATTCCCCATCCTCATCAGACGAATCATCTGAGATATTAGTCGATTGTGAGGAGGAAGCGGCCCGCTTAGATGACCCCTTGACACCAGAGTGACGTGGGGCAGGTTTCTGTCTAACCAAAGATTGATTTAATTGCTGTAACTGGGTAGATAAAGCATCCGCCCAAGGCTGATTTACCACAGGGACAATATGTGGCTGCAATGGCACAGGAGGTCCCATAGGGGGCGCAAGGCATGTCACAAGGGTATTGAGCATAGTTGAGAACGCCGCCCAAGGTGGCTCCTGATTGACTGCAGGAGCTGCGGGCTGACAGGGAGATGTATGGTATTACACAGACCATCATGCAAAACTTCCCCCTCAAGCAAATCCTTGGCACATGCGCTGCATGAGGCAGGAGCGTCCGCGGATTTCCCGCCCTTTGTGATAGACATTATGGTGAATGTAATCGTAGAGCGTATGAGTACGATACAGCCAAACAAATACAATACCTGAAAATAAATCCCCTATTCATGTGACAGCATGCACAGTACACAAACAGAGAATAAATGCGGTATGATGTGACTGGGTACACAGTAGAATACACTTAATTGTAAATACTGTGCAGCACTATATATGATACTCTGACACACTGAAATTAAATCCCCACAGCAGATACAGGCACACACAATCACAGCGACAATGCAGATAATTATTTTAGTAAGGCAATAAAACTGCACTGGACTTGTAAATATTATATATATATATATATATATATATATATATATATATATACACACACACACACACACACACACACACACACACACACACACACACACACACACACTCACACACACACACACACACACACACACACACACACACACACACACACACTGCTCAAAAAAATAAAGGGAACACTTAAACAACACAATGTAACTCTGAGTCAATCACACTTCTGTGAAATCAATCTGTCCACGTAGGAAGCAACACTGATTGACAGTCAATTTCACATGCTGTTGTGCAAATGGAATAGACAACAGGTGGAAATTATAGGCAATTAGCAAGACACTCCCAATAATAAGATTTTACTCACCGGTAAATCTATTTCTCGTAGTCCGTAGTGGATGCTGGGACTCCGTAAGGACCATGGGGAATAGCGGCTCCGCAGGAGACTGGGCACAACTAAAGAAAGCTTTAGGACTACCTGGTGTGCACTGGCTCCTCCCTCTATGACCCTCCTCCAGACCTCAGTTAGGATACTGTGCCCGGAAGAGCTGACACTATAAGGAAGGATTTTGAATCACGGGTAAGACTCATACCAGCCACACCAATCACACCGTTTAACTCGTGATACTATACCCAGTTAACAGTATGAACAATAACTGAGCCTCTCAACAGATGGCTCAACAATAACCCTTTAGTTAAACAATAACTATATACAAGTATTGCAGACAATCCGCACTTGGGATGGGCGCCCAGCATCCACTACGGACTACGAGAAATAGATTTACCGGTGAGTAAAATCTTATTTTCTCTGACGTCCTAAGTGGATGCTGGGACTCCGTAAGGACCATGGGGATTATACCAAAGCTCCCAAACGGGCGGGAGAGTGCGGATGACTCTGCAGCACCGAATGGGCAAACTCTAGGTCCTCCTCAGCCAGGGTGTCCAACTTGTAGAATTTAGCAAATGTGTTTGACCCCGACCAAGTAGCTGCTCGGCAAAGTTGTAGAGCCGAGACCCCTCGGGCAGCCGCCCAAGAAGAGCCCACCTTCCTCGTGGAATGAGCTTTCACTGATTTAGGATGCGGCAGTCCAGCCGCCGAATGTGCAAGCTGAACCGTACTACAGATCCAGCGAGCAATAGTCTGCTTTGAAGCAGGAGCACCCAGCTTGTTGGGTGCATACAGGATAAACAACGAGTCAGTTTTCCTGACACACTAGCTGTCCTGGAAACATAAATTTTCAGGGCCCTGACTACGTCCAACAACTTGGAAGCCTCCAAGTCTTTAGTAGCCGCAGGCACCACGATAGGTTGGTTCAAATGAAAGGCTGATACCACCTTAGGGAGAAACTGGGGACGAGTCCTCAATTTTGCCCTATCCATATGGAAAATCAGATAAGGGCTTTTACATGACAGAGCCGCCAATTCTGACACACGCCTGGCCGAAGCCAAGGCCAACAGCATGACCACTTTCCACGTGAGATATTTTAATTCCACGGTTTTAGGTGGCTCAAACCAATGTGACTTTAGGAAATCCAACACCACGTTGGGATCCCAAGGTGCCACTGGAGGCACAAAAGGGGGCTGAATATGCAGCACTCCCTTAACAAAAGTCTGAACTTCAGGTAGTGAAGCCAGTTCTCTCTGGAAGAAAATCGATAGAGCCGAAATCTGGACCTTAATGGAACCCAATTTTAGGCCCATAGTCACCCCTGACTGTAGGAAGTGCAGAAAACGGCCCAGCTGAAATTCCTCCGTTTGTGCCTTCCTGGCCTCACACCACGCAACATATTTTCGCCAAATGCGGTGATAATGGTTTGCGGTCACTTTTTTCCTAGCTTTAATCAGCGTAGGAATGACTTCCTCCGGAATGCCCTTTTCCTTCAGGATCCGGCGTTCAACCGCCATGCCGTCAAACGCAGCTGCGGTAAGTCTTGGAACAGACAGGGCCCCTGCTGCAGCAGGACCTGTCTGAGCGGCAGAGGCCATGGGTCCTCTGAGATCATCTCTTGAAGTTCCGGGTACCAAGCTCTTCTTGGCCAATCCGGAACAATGAGTATAGTTCTTACTCCTCTTCTCCTTATTATCCTCAGTACCTTGGGTATGAGAGGAAGAGGAGGGAACACATAAACCGACCGGTACACCCACGGTGTCACTAGAGCGTCCACAGCTATTGCCTGAGGGTCTCTCGACCTGGCGCAATATCTTTCTAGCTTTTTGTTTAGGCGGGACGCCATCATGTCCACCTGTGGCCTTTCCCAACGGTTTACAATCATTTGGAAGACTTCTGGATGAAGTCCCCACTCTCCCGGGTGGAGGTCGTGCCTGCTGAGGAAGTCTGCTTCCCAGTTGTCCACTCCCGGAATGAACACTGCTGACAGTGCTAACACGTGATTTTCCGCCCATCGGAGAATCCTTGTGGCTTCTGCCATCGCCGTCCTGCTTCTTGTGCCGCCCTGTCGGTTTACATGGGCGACTGCCGTGATGTTGTCTGACTGGATCAGTACCGGCTGGTTTTGAAGCAGGGGTTTTGCCTGACTTAGGGCATTGTAAATGGCCCTCAGTTCCAGAATATTTATGTGTAGGGAAGTCTCCTGACTTGACCATAGTCCTTGGAAGTTTCTTCCCTGTGTGACTGCCCCCCAGCCTCGAAGGCTGGCATCCGTGGTCACCAGGACCCAGTCCTGTATGCCGAATCTGCGGCCCTCTTGAAGATGAGCACTTTGCAGCCACCACAGCAGAGACACCCTGGTCCTTGGAGACAGGGTTATCAGCCGATGCATCTGAAGATGCGATCCGGACCACTTGTCCAACAGGTCCCACTGAAAAGTCCTTGCATGGAACCTGCCGAATGGAATTGCTTCGTAGGAAGCTACCATTTTTCCCAGGACTCGCGTGCAGTGATGCACCAACACCTGTTTTGATTTTAGGAGGCCTCTGACTAGAGATGACAGCTCCTTGGCCTTCTCCTCCGGGAGAAACACTTTTTTCTGTTCTGTGTCCAGAACCATCCCCAGGAATAGTAGACGTGTTGTAGGGACCAGCTGTGACTTTGGAATATTTAGAATCCAACCGTGCTGTTGTAGCACCTCCCGAGATAGTGCTACCCCGACCAACAACTGCTTCCTGGACCTCGCCTTTATCAGGAGATCGTCCAAGTACGGGATAATTAAAACTCCCTTTTTTCGGAGGAGTATCATCATTTCGGCCATTACCTTGGTAAATACCCTCGGTGCCGTGGACAGACCAAACGGCAACGTCTGGAATTGGTAATGACAATCCTGTACCACAAATCTGAGGTACTCCTGGTGAGGATGGTAAATGGGGACATGCAGGTAAGCATCCTTGATGTCCAGTGATACCATGTAATCCCCCTCGTCCAGGCTTGCAATAACCGCCCTGAGCGATTCCATCTTGAACTTGAATTTTTTATATATGTGTTCAAGGATTTCAAATTTAAAATGGGTCTCACCGAACCGTCCGGTTTCGGTACCACAAACATTGTGGAATAGTAACCCCGTCCTTGTTGAAGGAGGGGCACCTTGACTATCACCTGCTGGGAATACAGCTTGTGTATTGCCTCTAACACTGCCTCCCTGCCTGAGGGTGTTGTAGGCAAGGCAGATTTGAGGAAACGGCGGGGGGGGGAGACGTCTCGAATTCCAGCTTGTACCCCTGAGATACTACTTGAAGGATCCAGGGATCCACCCGTGAGCGAGCCCACTGATTGCTGAAGTTTTTGAGACGGGCCCCCACCGTACCTGGCTCCGCCTGTGGAGCCCCAGCGTCATGCGGCGGACTTGGAGGAAGCGGGGGAGGACTTTTGCTCCTGGGAACTGGCTGTATGCTGCAGCTTTTTCCCTCTACCTCTGCCTCTGGGCAGAAAGGACGCGCCTTTAACCCGCTTGCCCTTATGGGGCCGAAAGGACTGTACCTGATAATACGGTGCTTTCTTTGGTTGTGAGGGAACATGGGGTAAAAATGCTGACTTCCCAGCTGTTGCTGTGGAAACGAGGTCCGAGAGACCATCCCCGAACAACTCCTCACCCTTATAAGGCAAAACTTCCATGTGCCTTTTAGAATCTGCATCACCTGTCCACTGCCGAGTCCATAACCCTCTCCTGGCAGAAATGGACATTGCACTTATTTTAGATGCCAGCCGGCAAATATCCCTCTGTGCATCTCTCATGTATAAGACTGCGTCTTTAATATGCTCTACGGTTAGCAATATAGTGTCCCTGTCTAGGGTATCAATATTTTCCGACAGGGAATCTGACCACGCAGCTGCAGCACTGCACATCCATGCTGAAGCAATAGCTGGTCTCAGTATAATACCTGTGTGTGTATATACAGACTTCAGGATAGCCTCCTGCTTCCTATCAGCAGGCTCCTTTAGGGCGGCCGTATCCGGAGACGGTAGTGCCACCTTCTTTGACAAGCGTGTGAGCGCTTTATCCACCCGAGGGGATGTTTCCCAACGTGACCTATCCTCTGGCGGGAAAGGGTACGCCATTAGTAATCTTTTAGAAATTACCAGTTTCTTATCGGGGGAAGCCCACGCTTCTTCACACACTTCATTTAATTCCTCAGATGGGGGAAAAACTACTGGTAGTTTTTTCTCTCCAAACATAATACCCTTTTTTGTGGTTCCTGGGGTAACATCAGAAATGTGCAACACATTTTTCATTGCCTCAATCATGTAACGTGTGGCCCTATTGGAAGTTACATTAGTCTCATCGTCGTCGACACTGGAGATAGTATCCGTGTCGACATCTGTGTCTGCCATCTGAGGTAGCGGGCGTTTTAGAGCCCCTGATGGCTTTTGAGACGCCTGGGCAGGCACAGGCTGAGAAGCCGGCTGTCCCATATTTGGTATGTCGTCAAACCTTTTATGTAAGGAGTTGACACTTTCACGTAATTCCTTCCACAAGTCCATCCACTCAGGTGTCGGCCCCGCAGGGGGTGACATCACATTTATCGGCATCTGCTCCGCCTCCACATAAGCCTCCTCATCAAACATGTCGACACAGCCGTACCGACACACCGCACACACACAGGGAATGCTCTGACAGAGGACAGGACCCCACAAAGCTCTTTGGGGAGACAGAGAGAGAGTATGCCAGCACACACCAGAGCGCTATATAACACAGGGATGAACACTATAACTGAGTGATTTTCCCTTATAGCTGCTTATATATATACTGCTGCGCCTAAATTTAGTGCCCCCCCCCCTCTCTTTTTTACCCTTTGTAGTCTTGAAAACTGCAGGGGAGAGCCTGGGAGCGATCCTTCCAGCGGAGCTGTGAGGGAAAAATGGCGCCAGTGTGCTGAGGGAGATAGCCCCTCCCCTTTTTCGGCGGACTTTCTCCCGCTTTTTTATGGATCTCTGGCAGGGATATTTTTCACATATATAGCCTCTAGGACTATATATTGTGATTTTTTTGCCAGCCAAGGTGTTAATATTGCTGCTCAGGGTGCCCCCCCCAGCGCCCTGCACCCATCAGTGACCGGAGTGTGAGGTGTGCATGAGGAGCAATGGCGCACAGCTGCAGTGCTGTGCGCTACCTTGTTGAAGACCGAAGTCTTCTGCCGCCGATTTTCAGGACCATCTGCTTGCTTCTGGCTCTGTAAGGGGGACGGCGGCGCGGCTCCGGGACCGGACGATCGAGGTCGGGCCCTGTGTTCGATCCCTCTGGAGCTAATGGTGTCCAGTAGCCTAAGAAGCCCAAGCTAGCTGCAAGCAGGTAGGTTCGCTTCTTCTCCCCTTAGTCCCTCGTAGCAGTGAGTCTGTTGCCAGCAGATCTCACTGAAAATAAAAAAACCTAAAATATACTTTCTTTTCTAGGAGCTCAGGAGAGCCCCTAGTGTGCATCCAGCTCAGCCGGGCACAAGATTCTAACTGAGGTCTGGAGGAGGGTCATAGAGGGAGGAGCCAGTGCACACCAGGTCACCAGGTAGTCCTAAAGCTTTCTTTAGTTGTGCCCAGTCTCCTGCGGAGCCGCTATTCCCCATGGTCCTTACGAAGTCCCAGCATCCACTTAGGACGTCAGAGAAAAAGGAGTTGTTCTGCAGGTGGTGACCACAGACCACTTCTCAGCTCCTATGCTTTCTGGCTGATGTTTTGGTCACTTTTGAAAGCTGGCGGTGCTTTCACTCTAGTGGTAGCATGAGACGGAGTCTACAACCCACACAAGTGGCTCAGGTAGTGCAGCTCATCCAGGATGACACATCAATGCGAGCTGTGGTAAGAAGGTTTGCTGTGTCTGTCAGCGTAGTGTCCAGAGCATGGAGGCGCTACCAGGAGACAGGCCAGTACATCAGGAGACGTGGAGCAGGCCGTAGGAGGGCAACAACCCAGCAGCAGGACCGCTACCTCCACCTTTGTGCAAGGAGGAACAGGAGGAGCACTGCCAGAGCCCTGCAAAATGACCTCCAGCAAGCCACAAATGTGCATGTGTCTACTCAAACGATCAGAAACAGACTCCATGAGGGTGGTATGAGGGCCCGACGTCCACAGGTGGGGGTTGTGCTTACAGCCCAACACCGTGCAGGACGTTTGGCATTTGCCAGAGAACACCAAGATTGGCAAATTCGCCACTGGCGCCCTGTGCTCTTCACAGATGAAAGCAGGTTCTCACTGAGCACATGTGACAGACGTGACAGAGTCTGGAGACGCCAAGGAGAACGTTCTGCTGCCTGCAACATCCTCCAGTATGACCAGTTTGGCAGTGGATCAGTAATGGTGTGGGGTGGCATTTCTTTGGGGGGCCGCACAGCCCTCCATGTGCTCGCCAGAGGTACCCTGACTGCGATTAGGTACCGAGATGAGATCCTCAAACCCCTTGTGAGACCATATGCTGGTGCGGTTGGCCCTGGGTTCCTCCTAATGCAAGACAATGCTAGACCTCATGAGACTGGAATGTGTCAGCAGTTCCTGCAAGACGAAGGCATTGATTTTATGGACTGGCCCCTGAATTCAATTGAGCACATCTGGGACATCATGTCTCGCTCCATCCACCAACGCCACGTTGCACCACAGACAAGTCCAGGAGTTGGTGGATGCTTTAGTCCAGGTCTGGGAGGAGATCCCTCAGGAGACCATCCGCCACCTCATCAGGAGCATGCCCAGGCGTTGTAGGGAGGTCATACAGGCACGTGGAGGCCACACACACTACTGAGCCTCATTTTGACTTGTTTTAAGGACATTACATCAAAGTTGGATCAGCCTGTAGTGTGTTTTTCCACTTTGATTTTGAGTGTGACTCCAAATCCAGACCTCCATGGGTTAATACATTTGATTTCCATTGATAATTTTTGTGTGATTTTGTTGTCAGCACATTCAACTATGTAAAGAACAAAGTGTTTAATAAGAATATTTCATTCATTCAGATCTAGGATGTGTTGTTTAAGTGTTCCCTTTATTTTTTTGAGCAGTGTATATATAAAACAATGCGCTGTCCAAGACCGGATGTATATATCAGAATACTTGTACAATATATTCTGGTAGAGGTACACTTGTTCTTAACTAATGCTGTCTTAAAATGACATGTAGAATACTTAAGTGTCTGTAAAATCACAGCGCTGAAGTACAGGCGGATTTACAGAAGGAGACCTTGCCATGCAGTCCCGGAGACCAGTCGCAGCTACTGTGAGAAGATGGCGCCCAGAGTCTCAGTCAGGGAGTGAGGGAGAGTGTGAGGCAGCTCCAGGGCGAGAACACCAGCAGTAGATGGTGCCCGGAGCTGGGGGATGGGCTACAGGTCAAGCGCCTTATCCAGGGCCGGATTAAGGTCTGTGGGGGCCCCTGGGCAACAAATTTGTGGGGCCCCTACACACTGTCCTCACAACTGCAAAAAAAAACATAGGAGTAGGAGTACAGTATTTACCTGCCTCCTCCCCGTCCTCCTCAACAGCTGAGCTGTTCCTTTACTGCTGCGGCCGCCGAGGAGCTTCACTCACAGCAGTGTGAAGTCTCGCAAGATAATGTCAAATCTTGCGAGACTTCACACTGCAGTGAGTGAGGCTCCTCGGCGGCTGCAGCAGTAAAGGAACAGCTCAGCTGCCGAGGAGGACTTAGAGGAGACAGGTAAATGCTGTACTCCTACTCCAATGTTTTTTTGCAGTTGTGAGGACAGTGTGTGGGGGCCCCGACACGACCACCCCTTCCGCCCCGCCGTTAATCCAGCTCTGGCCTTATCTCCTATGCTGGTCCTCACCACCGGGTACTGTGGAGCCATATTAAACAGGATATTTTACTATCCAACCTGTGCTCCCATGCCCTGGTGGATATAGTGGGGTCCCTGCTCTGTCACAGTGTCCACGCCAGCATCGCAGTCCATCTCCTAAGACCGCAACACGATTTAATGGCCGGTCCCACCTGGGGGACCCTCTTACCTCCTTCCTTAGTAGCAGCCACGTGATCGAGAAGAGCGTTTGCGGTAGTGTGCATAGGAACTGGAGCGCCTCCGCCGCAAGTACCCGAGAACAGAGCCAGCGGGAGTATGCGACACCGCTGGGGAGGTGATGGAGCCGCAGCACAGTATGTCACACTGACATATGAAGTGCTGCAGCCCTTGAAGTCTTCTATAAAGCTTTTTCAGGGCTGCCTAGCGCAGCCTCCATGTTAAGTGACCTACTTCATGCAGGCACCAACTCTAAAACTGAGCTCACAGTGCCTGGAGGCAGGGTTATAGAGGAGGCCCCGCAATGCATCCTGGGACAGTCAATAGCTTTAGCCTGTTGGTGCCTCTGGATCAAGATCCATCTCTACACCCCGATGTATTCCCTGTGGAACCCAGTGTACCCCACTGCAGAAAATACCAGTAACTGCAAAATATATCCACTGTACTGTACCATATGCCATCTTCAATGGAGTGCAAACGGTTAGGACATGCACATACTGCCCCTGTAACCTGTTCTACTTAGTAAATATGTATACACTAGGTGATTCATCGCGCCCTACGTGCGCTCTTCACACCGTCGTAAGGGGCTACGCTCCCTTAACCCTTGCACACCCTTGTGGCGTGCAATATTTTTATTATATGGAGTATTACATCCAATCATAATTGTGTGAGTGGTTAAATATTGCACGGACAAAGGGCGTACAATGGTTAAGGGGTGGAAGCCCCTTGCAACGGCGTGAACAGCGCACCCAGGGCCTGGTGAATCACCTAGTAGGTGCTTTGGTTTGGGGAGTAGGGGGTGCGGGGAAGAGGCGGATGGGATCCAGTGGTGCCACGGGAGGGGCGGTTGCGGTGGTGCCGCAGGTGGGAGAGGGGCTGGTGCGGTGGTGCCGCAGGTGGGGGAGGGTGCGTGGGTGCCGTGGATGGTGGTCCGGAGCCACTGCGGGTGGGGGAGGAGCAGTTGCGGGGTTGCCCCGGGTGGGGGAGGGGCGGATGCAGTGGTGCGGCGGGAGGTACGGGTGCGGGGTCGCTGCGGGTGGGGGAGGGGGTCCGGAGCTACCGCGGGTGCCGGAGGGGGTGTGTGGGGGTGCCGCGGATGGGGCCCGGAGGTACTGTGAGTCGGGGAGGGGCAGGTAATGCTTATCCTGCTTCTCCTCCTGTCAGCAGCTAAGCTGCTGTCCTCCCTTTGGCAGTGACTCTCCCAGAGACTCGCACAGCAGCCAGTCACTATTGTTAGCGCCGGTGTCCCAACGCACCGCATTACAGGGAAGAAGATGTACGCAATAAACTACAGCTCCCAGCAGCCCTAAGGGCCGGAATGCTTCGGCGCTAAGGGCTGCTGGGAGCTGTAGTTTATTTAGTGCGTCTACTTCCCTGTAATGCGACGCGTTGGGACACCGGCGCTAACAATAGTGACTGGCTGCCAGAACTGAGTGACTGGCTGAATCAATGTAAAAGGTGAGAGTGCTGTGCAGTGTCAGTGACAGTGCACACAGGCCCAGCGCTAACCGCTCAGCAAAGGGATGCAGTGCAGGGAGGCACCAGGAAGGAGAGGCATTCTCCCTGCTCTGCATCCCTGTGCTGAGCTGCTGCTGCTGCTATCCCTGCTGCTGCTGCCGGCTGCTGTCACACATGCAGGGGCGCCGGCAGCACAAAACCTCCTCTCCCCCTCGGCACCGGCAGCACAAATCCTCTTCCCCCCCTCCGCTCCCGTGTGTGACATTCAGTGGCCGGACGGAAGCCAAAGGGGGCGGAGCTAGACGGGACCATGCTGCAGCAGGAGGATGAGATACTACAGCTTCGGCAAGCCAGACTTCATTAGATAAGTGTCTGGAAAGAGAGTGAATGTGTGTGTGTATATACAGTGTCTGTGTATACTGTATATATGTGTGACTGTGTATGTGTGTAATGTATGTACAGTATGCATGTGTGTGTGTTTGTATATATAGATATATGTCTGTTGTGTGTGTATGTGTGACTGCTGCATAATGTGTGTAAGCGGCACTGGTACAGGGGGCGTTACGTGTGTAAGCGGCACTGGTACAGGGGGCGTTACGTGTGAAAGCGGCACTGGTACAGGGGGCGTTACGTGTGTAAGCGGCACTGGTACAGGGGGCGTTACGTGTGTAAGCGGCACTGGTACAGGGGGCGTTACGTGTGTAAGCGGCACTGGTACAGGGGGCGTTACGTGTGTAAGCGGCACTGGTACAGGGGGCGTTACGTGTGTAAGCGGCACTGGTACAGGGGGCGTTACGTGTGTAAGCGGCACTGGTACAGGGGGTGTTACGTGTCTAAGTATTACTGGTACAGGGGCGTTACGTGTCTAAGCGTCACTGGTACAGGGGGCGTTACGTGTCTAAGCGGCACTGGTACAGGGGGCGTTACGTGTGTAAGCATCACTGGTACAGGGGGCGTTATGTCTCTAAGCGTCACTGGTACAGAGGGCGTTACGTGTGTAAGCATCACTGGTACAGGGGGTGTTACGTGTCTAAGCATCACTGGTACAGGGGGCGTTACGTGTCTAAGCATCACTGGTACAGGGGGTGTTACGTGTCTAAGCATCACTGGTACAGGGGGTGTTACGTATCTAAGCATCACTGGTACAGGGGGCGTTACGTGTCTAGGCGTCACTGCTACAGGGGGCGTTACGTGTGTAAGCGGCACTGGTACAGAGGGCATTACGTGTCTAAGCGTCACTGCTAAAGAGGGCATTACGTGTGTAAGCGTCAGTGGTACAGGGGGACGTTACGTGTGTAAGCGTAACTGCTACAGAGGGCGTTACGTGTGTAAGCGGCACTGGTACAGGGGGTGTTACGTGTATAAGCGGCACTGGTACAGGGGGTGTTACGTGTCTAAGCATCACTGGTACAGGGGGTGTTACGTATCTAAGCATCACTGGTACAGGGGGCGTTACGTGTCTAGGCGTCACTGCTACAGGGGGCGTTACGTGTGTAAGCGGCACTGGTACAGAGGGCATTACGTGTCTAAGCGTCACTGCTAAAGAGGGCATTACGTGTGTAAGCGTCAGTGGTACAGGGGGACGTTACGTGTGTAAGCGTAACTGCTACAGAGGGCGTTACGTGTGTAAGCGGCACTGGTACAGGGGGTGTTACGTGTCTAAGCATCACTGGTACAGGGGGTGTTACGTGTCTAAGCATCACTGGTACAGGGGGTGTTACGTGTCTAAGCATCACTGGTACAGGGGGTGTTACGTGTCTAAGCATCACTGGTACAGGGGGCGTTACGTGTCTAGGCGTCACTGCTACAGGGGGCGTTACGTGTGTAAGCGGCACTGGTACAGGGGGCATTACGTGTGTAAGCGTCACTGGTACAGAGGGCATTACGTGTCTAAGCGTCACTGCTACAGAGGGCATTACGTGTGTAAGCGTCAGTGGTACAGGGGGGCGTTACGTGTGTAAGCGTAACTGCTACAGAGGGCGTTACGTGTGTAAGCGGCACTGGTACAGGGGGCGTTACGTGTGTAAGCATCACTGCTACAGGGGGCGTTACGTGTGTAAGCATCACTGCTACAGGGGGTGTTACGTGTGTAAGCGGCACTGCTACAGGGGGCGTTACGTGTGTAAGCATTACTGCTACAGGGGGCGTTACGTTTATAAGCATCTCTGGTACAGGGGTGCGTTACGTGTGTAAGCATCAATGGTACAGGGGGGCGTGACGCGTCTAAGCGGCACTGCTACAGGGGGTGTTACGTGTGTAAGCGGCACTGGTACAGGGGGCGCTACGTGTGTAAGCATCACTGCTACAGGGGGGCATTACGTGTGTAAGAGTCACTGCTACAGGGGGCATTACGTGTGTAAGCGGCACTGGTACAGGGGGCATTACGTGTGAAAGTGTCACTGGTACAGGGGGCGTTACGTGTCTAAGCGGCACTGGTACAGGGGGGGGGGGAGTTATGCGTGTAAGCGTCACTGGTACGGGGGGACGTTACGTGTGTAAGCGTTACTGGTACAGGGGGCGTTACGTGTCTAAGCGGCACTGGTACAGAGGGCATTACGTGTCTAAGCGTCACTGCTACAGGGGGCATTACGTGTGTAAGCGTCAGTGGTACAGGGGGGCGTTACGTGTGTAAGCGTAACTGCTACAGAGGGCGTTACGTGTGTAAGCGGAACTGGTACAGGGGGCGTTACGTGTGCAAGCATCACTGCTACAGGGGGTGTTACGTGTGTAAGCGGCACTGCTACAGGGGGCGTTACGTGTGTAAGCATTACTGCTACAGGGGTCGTTACGTTTATAAGCATCTCTGGTACAGGGGGGCGTTACGTGTGTAAGCATCAATGGTACAGGGGGGCGTTACTCATCTAAGCGGCACTGGTACAGGGAGCGTTACATGTGTAAGCGTCAACGGTACAGGAGGCGTTACGTGTCTAAGCATCACTGCTACAGGGGGTGTTACTTGTGTAAGCGTCACTGGTACAGGGGGGCATGACATGTGTAAGCGTCACTGGTTCAGGGGGCGTTACATGTGTAAGCGTCTCTGGTACAGGGGGCATTACATGTGTAAGTGTCTCTACTACAGGGGTATTATGTGCGCTGTGCCTTTGTAAAGTTTGCGAGGGTGCAAATTTATAGTTTGTAGGGGGGCGCCGAACACCGTAGCACCGGCCCTGACTGCACACCCACTGCACTGCACAGCACTGTCACCTTTCACATTGATTCAGCGTCCAGACATTACCCTCCGCGATATCACCCACTCTATCTGTTACATTAGCCATCTCTGGGTTTCCAGGCTGGCAGCCCAGGTGCTGTGTAGCGGAGTCAGGGTCTCTGGGGATCTGGGCGCGGCTGTGGCGGGGAGGCACTTCTGTGACCTCACGCACAGAGGAGGCTCCGGGTCTCAGAGAGTATGCGGCGCAGGGATACACATCTATGTCGGTGGCCACAGCAGCATGGATGTACCCGTGGCCACGCCCCATTTTCGAATGTGTATCAGTGTTTATGTGTAAATTGTTGGAGGGTATATTGCTGCAGATGCAGTGGGCCTATTTTGGGGTGTGGGGCTGGAGCTGCAGCTCCATCTGTCTCATTGCTAATCCTGCTTTGTGAAAACACAGCAGGCAAAGGGCAGAGCCTCCCATTGGATGTAAGCTGTGTGGGAGGGCGTTTCTCGTCCAATCAGCTGTGGACTGGGTGTGATAGACCTGCTGCTAACCCAATGAGAGCTCCTAGCCATGCCCAGCGTTAGAGGTCCAGGCACAGAGTCACAGGGCTATTATATAGGAGATAATCAAAAATAAAAAAAAGTCATAGTGCCTTTCTTATTATTCTATTAAATTGGCTATCAAATAAGGGCTTTTAGCCAATAAATAAAAAGAATAAAATTAGGCAGGCAGGGGGTGGCCGTTACCGTTGTGCCTACGGGCGCCCTCACCCCTAAATACGCCCCTTGTTGAAGGGTTAAAGAGTAATAACATTTTAACAAAAGAACATCCAAATTAATGTTTTAAATGTATTTTTATATGGTTTTCTAAAATGTAACAGAGAAAGGTTACAGTCTTTCTGAAATCATGTGGGCATTACCTGCTGCAGATATCTGTGAATGATTATTAGGGACAAACATGGACATTTCCAGGTATTTTTATGTTATATTCACCAGCAATAGTTACCAACACTACGAATGACACTTGTAAAATACATGGAATATCTGCAAACAAGGGAGCAGATGTATTAACCTGGAGAAGGCATAAGGAAGTGATAAACCAGTGATATGTGCAAGGTGATAAAGGCACCAGCCAGTCAACTCCAATATGTAAATTAACAGTTAGGATCTGATTGGCTGGTGCCTTTATCACCTTGCACAGATCACTGGTTTATCACTTCCTTATGCCTTCTCCAGGTTACTACATCTGCCCCAAGGTTACTTACCAGACCACCATAAGACAGACTGTAATCCTGCGCATTTCTGGAGTGCGGAACAGGTCCAATGGGGTATGGGAATGTTTAATACTACTCAACTCTGACTGCATGTGAGAGATGAGCATCTACAAATAGAGAGTATTATCATCAATTAACTATACACTGTCAAACAACATACAATTTGGAGGATTATACAAAGTCCCTTCACATGCAAATGATAGGGGGCACTATATACTTACTATAGAAGGATAAGCAAATAATTTAAGACACAGGGGATTCTATTCAGCAGCAATGTCGATATTGGCCCAAATATTTTGTGCAACATCGATACGATTTTTTCTTTTTCTCTACAGTTTTCCCTGCTAGTCATGAAAAAACTCCTCAGGGACAGCGGTTGCGTCAACATGCGCTCCCTGCACAGTCCCCGCAGGCAGTGTTTTTGGTTGTATGAAAAGACTGTACCGCCCTGCACACGACCCATATAGTGTACAATACACACACATATATACAGGTTGAGTATCCCTTATCCAAAATTCAAAATCCCACATTTTTGGGTCCCCTACTGAGATAATGACATATATATTATATATTATGTGTATATAGATATAATAGATAGATAGATAGATAGATAGATAGATAGATAGATAGATAGATAGATAAATATAATATATATGTGTCATTATCTTAGTAGCGGAACCAAAAATGTGTGATTTTGAATTTTGGATAAGGGAGACCGACAGTCACATGACCTCCTCCACCATCCTGACCCCTCACTATCCCGATGGTCGGCATGCTGACCAACAGGGACTATTTCCACTCGTGGGTGTCCACGACACCCATAGAGTGGGAATAGAAATAGCCACCGAGCCCGCAGCGTGGGCTACACTGACGAAGTCTGATGACGAAACGCGTATGGGCGTGGTCTGACGCAAGGACTCCAAACTGAGAATGCTGATCTTACTGTGGGGTAATTCTCGTGTCTTTTATACAAGCGGTGGTTTAACCGCCTTTTATGGTACGGGCTCTCACTTGCTGTATCGTTGTGGAAGTGTGAATAAAATTGTCAACACTTTTAATGCACTATTGGCGCCCCCTTCATTTCATTTTCTTGACATATATACAGTATATATTGTAACACTGTAAGGGAACAAGGTGCCGTTTCGTGGGGTAAATGGCAGCAAACAGCAGCTTAGGAATCACACAAGTCCAGTGTGTGGTGCAACTGGCCACGACCAGTTTTATTAAGCAGAAAACAAAACAAACATCAAAAGAAAATACCTTGCCTGTCCGGCACTAACTAAACACAAGACGTTCCTAACTGTCTCTAAACAAAAAAAACACAGTTTTCCAGTCAACAATGTATGGCTCACTTGTATAAGGAAGCGTATTTCTCTCACAGAGATCCTGCAGTCTTCCCAGGCAGTCTGCACACACTAATCAGGCTAGCAGCCCTATAACCGACTTACACAGCTGAAACCCTGATTAGCCCTCTGTGAGGCCAAAGACCCGAACTGGGCCCAACGTCTGGAACTTGCCCTATCTTTCTTTCAGGGCCCTTATCCAGATTTTCCAATAAACTGAAAAGGTTCTGACAAAACAAAACATTTTCCTAGAAGTTTTCATTTTTCTAATACAGGTAAGACAAGAACCTGGGACAAACATACCTGCCCTCAAACACTATTCCAGTGTTCTTGTCACAATATATATATATATATATATATATATATATATACATACACACACACACACACACATTATATATATATATATATATATATATATATATATATGTTTGTGTATAATATATATACAGTTGTGCTCATAAGTTTACATACCCTAGCAGAATTTGTGACTTTCTGGCCATTTGTCAGAAAATCTGAATGATAACTCACAAACTTTTCTCTCACTTGTGGTTAGTGGTTGATTGAAGCCATTTATTGTCAAACAACTGTGTTTACTCTTTTTAAATCATAATGACAACAGAAACTACCCAAATGACCCTGATCAAAAGTTTACATACCCTGGAGATTTTGGCCTGATTAACATGCACACAGGTTGACACAAACGGGTTTGAATGGCTACTAAAGGTAACCATCCTCACCTGTGATCTGTTTGCTTGTAATCAGTGTGTGTGTATAAAAGGTCAGTGAGTTTCTGGACTCCTGAAAGACCCTTGCATCTTTCATCCAGTGCTGCACTGACGTGTCTGGATTCTGAGTCATGGGGCATGCAAAAGAATTGTCAAAGGATCTGCGGGAAAAGGTAATTGAACTGTATAAAACAGGAAAGGGATATAAAACGATATTGAAGCAATTGAGAATGCCAATCAGCAGTGTTCAAACTCTAATTAAGAAGTGGAAAATTAGGGATTTTGTGGAAACCAAATCACGGTCAGGTAGACCAACAAAAATTTCAGCCACAACTGCCAGGAAAATTGTTCAGGATGCAAAGAAAAATCCACAAATAACTTCAGCTGAAGTACAGGACTCTCTGAAAAAAAGTGGTGTGGTTGTTTCAAGATGCACAATAAGGAGGCATTTGAAGAAAAATGGGCTGCATGGTTGAGTCGCAGGAAGAAAGCCATTACTACGCAAATGCCACAAAGCATTCTGCTTACAATACTCCAAACAGCACAGAGACATGCCTCAAAACTTCTGGAACAAAGGTGGTCATTCCGAGTTGTTCGCTCGTTGCCGATTTTCGCTATGTTGCGATTTGTTGCAAAATGCGCATGCGCAAGGCACGCAGGGCGCATGCGCTTAGTTAGCTAAAAACTTAGTAGATTTGCTGTTGTTCGTGCAGCGCTTTTCAGTCGCACTACTGATCGGTGAGTGATTGACAGGAAAGGGGCGTTTCTGGGTGGTAAATGAGCATTTTTCGGGAGTGTGCTAAAAAACGCAGGCGTGTCAGAGAAAAACGCGGGAGTGTCTGGAGAAACGGGGGAGTGGCTGGCCGAACGCAGGGCGTGTTTGTGACGTCAAACCAGGAACTAAACGGACCGAGCTGATCGCAATCTAGGAGTAGGGCTGGAGCTACTCAGAAACTGCAAGGAATTATTTATTAGCAATTCTGCTACTCTTTCGTTCGCTATTCTGCTAAGCTAAGATACACTCCCAGAGGGCGGCGGCCTAGCGTGTGCAATGCTGCTAAAAGCAGCTAGCGAGCGAACAATTCGGAATGACCACAAAAGTCATTTGGAGTGATGAGACCAAAATTTAACTTTTTGGCCACAACCATAAACGTTACATTTGGAGAGGAGTCAACAAGTCCTATGATGAAAGATACACCATTCCTACTGTGAAACACAGAGGTGGATCGATGATGTTTTGGGATGTGTGAGCTACAAAGGCACTGGAAACTTGGTCAAAATTGATGGCAAGATGAATGCAGCATATTCTCAGAAAATACTGGAGGAAAATTTGCACTCATCAGCCTGGAAGCTGCGCATGGGACGTACTTGGACGTTCCAACATGACAATGATCCAAAACACAAGGCCAAGTCGACCTGTCATTGGCTATAGCAGAATAAAGTGAATGTTCTGGAGTGGCCATCTTAGTCTCCTGACCTCAATATCATTGAGCCACTCTGGGGAGATCTCAAACGTGCAGTGCCAGATTAAGGTCCACATGGGCCTGGAGCTGACATTTAGCAAGGGCCTATTGTGTACATTGGCAGGAGGTGTGACAAGCGCTGCGGTGGTGTGATTAGTGATGTGGGTGTGTGACCAGTGTGGTGTGGGTGTGGTCTAAATAGGGGGTGTGGCTATCACGATGGAGGTCAAAGCTAGTGCCTACCTTCAACCACTTAATAGTGATGCTATAACAAGAAAACGTTTGTAACCACCATATGATACAGAGAATCAGTGACCACCATATGATACAGAAAGCATCTCAGTGACCACCTTATGATACCGAGAGCATCTAAGTGACCAGCATCTAATACAGAGAGCATCGCAGTGACCACCATATGATACAGAGCGCTGTATCAACATGCAAAGAAGATGGAAAGGGGAGAAACGATGGGGCAAAACAGAGCAAGTGTGGAAAGATTAGAAAAGAGGGGGGCAATACAGAGGAGATAGGGAAAGGGGAGCAGAGACAGGGGCAAAACAGAGCAAACAGGGAATTGAGGGCTCATAGAATACAGTTACTGATACAGATACTTATTGACAAAGACACCACTTAAGGCCCGTACACACTGGTCGATATATCGGCCGTTCTCTTGAACGGCCGATACATCGCGGGACCGTCGGCCAGTGTGTACGGGCGATACGTCTGTGAACTCCGTCGTTCACAGACGTATCGCGTCGGCTGCGCAGCACAGCCGACGGCCAATATATCTAACGATATATTGGCGCGTCGCTGTGTGTGTTCGGGGCGGTCGTCCGACCGCCCGTACACATGCTGCGGCGGCCGGCGTGATTGACAGGTGAACTGGGCGGGCGCCCACCCAGTTCATGACGTCAGTCCCCGACGGATCGGGCAGTGTGTATGCACAGCACACTGCCCGATCCGTACATAGATATATCTGCAGATCAATTGATCTGCAGATATATCTACTAGTGTGAACCCACCTTTACCGACATAGGCATCTCTTACTGAAACAGGCTCACTTGCAGACAGACACCACTTACCAACAGACACCCCTTACTGACACAAATACAGATATAGACTGAAGACCTTACTGACACACAGACCACCTACTGACACAGACTTACTGATACCACTTACTGACACAGACACTGCTTACTGACAGATATCACTTATGGACACAGGCACCCCTTACTGACATATTCCACTTACTGACACACCTTACTAACACAAACATTTATTGACACAGACACCACTTACTGACAGATGGCACTTACGGACACAGACACCACTTATTGGCACATAAATACATAATAACAGACACTCCTTACTGACAAAGATACAACTTATACCCCTTTCACACCAGCCAAAATGGTCTGAAAGAGGTATTAGTGACACAAACACTCTTACTGGCAGGGATAGGGATGACATGAGATATTGTGGGGCCTGGGACAGAATAAATAGGTAACCCCCCCTGAACCACATGGTCTCACACATGCATATGCTGCCCCATAGCCATATTTCCCTCTGTCTCTGTTACACCTCCCACATTACCCTCTGCCTCAGTGACATGGCCACATTGACCTGTCTCTCAGTGTTCCCCCTCACCACATTCCCCTCTCTTAGTGACTGCTCACACATTCCTCCCTGTGTCAGTGACACCCATTTTCCTGTCTCTCAGTGACCCTCCTCCCCACATTCCCCCGTCTCTCAGTGACTGCTCCCACATTCCTCCCTGTGTCCGTGACACCCCATTTTCCTGTATCTCAGCGACCCTCCTCCCCACATTCCCGTCTCTCAGTGACTGCTCACACATTCCTCCCTGTGTCAGTGACACCCCATTTTCCTGTCTCTCAGTGACCCTACTCCCCACATTCCCCTGTCTCTCAGTGACTGCTCCCACATTCCTCCCTGTGTCAGTGACACCCCATTTTCCTGTCTCTCAGCGACCCTCCTCCCCACATTCCCCTGTCTCTCAGTGACTGCTCCCACATTCCTCCCTGTGTCAGTGACACCCCATTTTCCTGTCTCTCAGCGACCCTCCTCCCCACATTCACCTGTCTCTCAGTGACCCCCACAAACATTCCCCTCTGTCTGTCAGTGACCACCACAGACATAGTCACATTCCCCTCTGTTTCTCAGTGACATTCCCCCTCACACACTCACATTCCCCTCTGAGCGGCAACATTAATACAAAGGTCCTCACCAGTGAAAAGATGTTGGCCGCTGTGCACTGTCCTGGCCCAGGGACATCTCAGGCATCCACAGATTACACATGGTACACTGCCAGGCTGTCTGGGAGTACAATAGTGGGTGGTTACTGGGCCACATCTAAGCTGGAAGATAAGCTCTGGCCCGGACGGGCCAGAGCTTAAGTGCAGTATCAACCCTACTATAGGAGCCAGAGGAAGCCCCCCTTTCTACCCAGGCCAGGTACTCCTGTCTGGCAGCCCCCCACCCCTGATGGCGCCCCTGAACATGGATATCCCTTACTGACAGATACCACTTACTGACACAGACAACACTTACCTATACAGACATCTCTAATGGACACAAATAGCCCTTACGGACACAGACACCTCTTACTGACATAGACACCCCTTACTGACAGACACACTTACTGACACAAACACACTGATATACACTTACTGACACACCTTACTGACACACACACTTACATACAGACACTCCTTACTGATACAAACATTTAGTGACAGATACCACTTAATAACACAGAAAACCCTTACTGACACAGACGCCACTTACTGACATAGATGCCACATATTGGAACATACAAAATTACTGACAGGCACGCCTTACTGACACAGATACAACTTACTGACACAGACCACTTACTGAGACACCACATACTGTCACAGACACACTTACTGAGACACCCCTTACTGACACAGACACTACTTACTGACAGATAACACTTACTGGCACATACATACATACTTACTAACACACACCCCTTACTGACACAGGTACAACTTACTGATACAGATACCCCTTACAGACACACATGACACAGATGCCGCTTACTAACACAGATAAACTAACTGCCTCAGACACCACTTACTGACAGACACTACTGACACACACAACACAAACTTACTGACACAGTCACCACTTACTGATAGACATTACTTACTGACATACACGCACAACACAGACACTACTTACTGACACACACAGATACAACACAATACTTACTGACACAGACACCACTTACTGACAGACACTACTTACTAACACACACACAACGCAAAATGTACTGACACAGATACCACTTATTGACAGACACTACTTACTGACACACACAACGAAAAACGTACTGACAGACACTACTTACTAACACACACAAAACTTACTGACACAGACACCAGTAACTGACAGACACCACTTACTGACACACACACACACACACACACAACATAAAACTTACTGACACACACCACTTACTGACAGACACTACTTACTGACACCAGTGACGTAAGTTCATACCAAGTACCCCCACCCCCTCCACAGCATTGGTGACCCCCATATGCTACTGATAGCATCGTCACCTCCATATTGTAACAACAGCATCGGTGACCCACAGATACTACAGGCAGCATTAGTGGTCGCCACATACTATATCCCCCAATCTAATAAAAAAAGTTTGGATTTATCTTGGGAGTATCAAGCCAAGCGAAGTGTGTAGAAGAAAGGGCATGGAAAAATGCAATAAAATGCCAATTTAACCCCTCCCACAGATCAAAAGTATACTCATCCTTTGGGGGAAGGGGGGGGGGGGGGGGTACAGGGTGACACACACACAGAGGTGGAGAGTGTACAGTGTGACATACATGGGGGGACTGGGAGCACAGGGTGTCAAACACACAGGTGTAGGAGGTGTAAACTGTGTCATACACAGGTGGTATGGGGGTACAAAATGTCATACACACAGGGTAGGGGGGTGCAGGGTGACATACACACAAAGGTAGCAGGTACAGGATACAGGGGGTTACACACCAGGGTGAAGGGAGGTACAGGGGGTTACACACACACACAATGGTAGGGGTACAGGGCAGTAACACACAGGAGTGGTGCGGGGGGAGGGTTAGCTGGGTACAGGACTACCTGGTCACTCACTGCACTGTGTCCAATCCCAACCTTGCAAGTGGTGAGCTGCATGGTGTCATTGGGAGGCCAACGGATCCAGGTGCAGGTCGAAGAGGAGGTCAGCGGCAGGAGGATCCACGCTGGACGCGGAGTTCACCAAGCGCCAGCTGCTATGCTGTCCTATGGTGTTGCCCGGCCTGTAGTGCGAGGTTGAGTTTAGGACACTGGAACAGTGTTTGCTATGGAGAGGCGGACCTCTGCTTCACCGCAGCTGCTGGAGGAGGGAGAATGCCGGGACTGCGCGGGAGGAGGGCAGCAGCTTAGTGATCTGTCCTGCCGGTGGCCGCCTGAACGAAGCGGCGTGTATACATTTGCCAGCCAGCCGAGCCTCGCTCGGCACCTGCACTCCCTCCCACTGCAGACTCAGAGCTGTCCTGCCGGCTGCTGCCTGATCTCAGCTGAGACGGGCAGCTAAAATCATAACAGAGCAGTCGGCAGGTGCCCCTACCTACTGAACCACCATCACTCTAAGGGCCGTCTCTGAGACAGCGGTGGCACAATGGCCGTGACGAGATCCCGGAACTGACAGCAGCAGCAACGGCAGGTGTGCTACCACTCAGCGCTCACTGCTGAAATGGTTAGCGGCGCGCCAGTTACACACAGCAGTTATAGATGGACTCATATATGGATTCATGTATAACCTCAGTGTCTGCTCTTCTGTGCCCCTCTGATGGCTAACACCCGGCGGCAAATGCCTTCATTGCCTCTGGGAGTTACGCCACTGACTGACACAGACACACAACACTTACTGACACAGATAGCACATACTGACAGACACTACTTATTGACACAAACTTACTGACACACACCACTTACTGACACAGATACCACATACTGACAGACACTATTTACTGACACACACACACACACACACCATAAAACCTACTGACACACACCACTTACTGACACAGATAGCACATACTGACAGATACTATTTACTGACACACACCACTTACTGACACAGATAGCACATACTGACAGACACTATTTACTGACACACACAACACAAATCTTACTGACACACACCACTTACTGACACAGATACCACATACTGACACATACTATTTACTGACACACAATACAAAACTTACTGACACAGATAGCACATACTGACAGATACTATTTACTGACACACACAACACAAAACTTACTGACACACACCACTTACTGACACAGATAGTAAATAGTCTGTTAGTATGTGCTGACACACACAACACTTACTGACACACACCACTTACTGACAGACACTTCTTACTGACACACACACACACACACACACACACACACACACACACATGCAGCACTTACTGACATAGACACCACTTACAGAGGAGACCTCAGGGCCTGGTGTGAAAGACAGCTATCCTAAAGGCAGCAGCCCCTCCCCCTCTTTCATGAGGCATTTTCCTGTTGGGAAGCTGCAGCGGGGATGATGAGCAAAGCATGTATTTCATATTGGCAGGGGGCGGAGCCTCGGGTGAATGAGGGCGGAGCTTCAGACGGAACGGGGGCGGAGCTTCAGGCGGACCCAGGGGCAGAGCCTAAAATGGGTACAGGAAAGGAAAGCCACTGGCAGCGGTAGGTTTAGTTACGAGAGCCGTGGTGATGAGGGTGAATGGGCAGCCGGAGGTGAGTGCGCTGCTGTGTGTGATCTGTGATGACAGGAAATATATTTTTTCCTGTGATCACTGGCTGCACTGCACTGCAGGGAACTCTGTGGGCCTATTTTCAATGGGAGGCTTGGAGCTGCAGCTCCATCCGCCCCATTGTTAATCCGGCCCTGCAAACGTGCAGTTCATGCAAGACAGCCCAAGAATTTACAGGAACTGGAGGCTTTTTGCCAAGAAGAATGGGCAGCTTTACCATCTGAGAAAATAAAGAGCCCCATCCACAACTACCACAAAAGACTTCAAGCTGTCATTGATGTTAAAGGGGACAATACACGGTACTAAGAACTGGGGTATGTAAACTTTTGATCAGGGTCATTTGGGTAGTTTCTGTTGTCATTATGATTTAAAAAGAGTAAACACAGTTGCATACCTCCCAACTTTCTAAATATTGAAAGAGGGACGCACGCGCAATCGCGAGCCACGCCCCGTTTTGGTCACTGAGGGGGCATGCCCAGCGCTCCGTGAGCTGCTGGTATGCCCCCTCTCCTCCTGTCTCCATTGAATAGAAGCTGTGCGCACGCGCACAGCGTCTATTCACCGCTGCTCTGCTAAGCAGGGCAGCGATGACAGGAGCCTCCCAACTGCAGTTATGTTATACTGCAGCAGCTTTGTGTTATCCTGACGACGGGACCATAATAGGTCCAGAAACCCTCTCCAGAGTCACTTTATTAGTTGTGCTAGTGATTTAATTAATGAAATATATTCAAGGCAGTATATTCCATCTGAGTACAGTGGGAAAACAGAGAGAAAATGGGGCACTGTGGCATTATATGAACTAGGGTTTTTCTGTGGCATAATGTGAATTGGGGTCACTACAGTGCGTTTAACATATTTGTGCTGTTGGGAGTATTTACATACTACGCTTTTAGCAACATAGCATATTACAATGACAATTTAACAGACAACCTACCGCATTAAACAAGGGGACCAGTCACTCCCCCCCAAATATACATCTGCTACCCTATACACAGGTCACAGTAACCACCCGGTGTAGTGTTGTGTAGTTTCAGTGCTCCTTCATATGGATTGATGCCTGTCCTTGTGAAACTCCTGTTCTTGCCCCATTCAGATGCTTAATTGGAATACGTGTGGAAAAGGAGCTAGAGTGCAAATAACTTTGGAGAAGCAAAGTGGTCTCAGCCTTACTTATACCCCTTTCACACCACACAAACAACCCGGTATCACCCCGGCATATTGCCGGGTCGACACGGGTCAGTGTGCGGTGTGAAAGCGCCATGTCGGATTTCCCAGGTCGCCTGACCCGGTAATTCAACCCGGGTTATCAGCAGTGTTATTCCCGGGTTGAATACCGGGTCAGTGTGGCTCTGTAAACGGATTCTCGGGTCGAGCCGATACGGGACCCACGTACAAGATAGGGAGAGGCGGCACTGAGATGAGCTCACCCCCCCCGCTTCCGGCTCCACCCCCCACCGCTTTTGCAGCCGACCCAGCATATTGCCGGGTCTGGAAGCCATCAGAAAGAGGTAGGAGAGTCTCCAGTGCAGGATCGCACCCGGGAATGACCCGTTTCCAATTTACGGGTGGGATCTGGCATTAGAGAAATGAAAGGGGTATTGGGGGGTCATTCAGACCTGATCGCTGCTGTGCGTTTTCGCACAGCAGGCAATCAGATCCAAACTGTGCATGCATATGCACCGCAATGCGCAGGCACGACAGATGGCTGCACAGGGGATCGCCGGTCAGCGACGGGTTTCTGCAAAGGATTCATTCGCACGGGCGTTCGCAAGGAGATTGACAGGAAGAGGGCGTTTGTGGGTGGCAACTGACCGTTTTCAGGGAGTGTTTGGAAAGAACCAGTGTCTTCTTTTCTCTTCCAGCCAGTATCGCCAGGGAATAGAGCATGGGTCAGATGCCACAATGATGTTTGTTTTTAACTGGACCAAAAAATATTTTCTATTACCATGATAAGTGGTGAGCCAATATTGATAAATAGGGCCCTTGATGTCTAAGCAGTTTTTTTCAGTTATTTTCATCAATTCCCCTTCAGAAAATAAGAATGTACTTACCGATAATTCTATTTCTCATAGTCCGTAGTGGATGCTGGGAACTCCGAAAGGACCATGGGGAATAGCGGCTCCGCAGGAGACTGGGCACAAAAGTAAAAGCTTTAAGACTAGCTGGTGTGCACTGGCTCCTCCCCCTATGACCCTCCTCCAAGCCTCAGTTAGGATACTGTGCCCGGACGAGCGTACACAATAAGGAAGGATTTTGAATCCCGGGTAAGACTCATACCAGCCACACCAATCACACCGTACAACCTGTGATCTGAACCCAGTTAACAGCATGATAACAGAGGAGCCTCTGAAAAGATGGCTCACAACAATAATAACCCGATTTTTTAACTATGTACAAGTATTGCAGACAATCCGCACTTGGGATGGGCGCCCAGCATCCACTACGGACTATGAGAAATAGAATTATCGGTAAGTAAATTCTTATTTTCTCTGACGTCCTAGTGGATGCTGGGAACTCCGAAAGGACCATGGGGATTATACCAAAGCTCCCAAACGGGCGGGAGAGTGCGGATGACTCTGCAGCACCAAATGAGAGAACTCCAGGTCCTCCTCAGCCAGGGTATCAATTTTGTAGAATTTTACAAACGTATTTGCTCCTGACCAAGTAGCTGCTCGGCAAAGTTGTAAAGCCGAGACCCCTCGGGCAGCCGCCCAAGATGAGCCCATCTTCCTTGTGGAGTGGGCATTTACATATTTTTGGCTGTGGCAGGCCTGCCACAGAATGTGCAAGCTGAATTGTACTACAATTCCAATGAGCAATAGTCTGCTTAGAAGCAGGAGCACCCAGCTTGTTGGGTGCATACAGGATAAACAGCAAGTCAGATTTTCTGACTCCAGCCGTCCTGGAAACATATATTTTCAGGGCCCTGACAACGTCTAGCAACCTGGAGTCCTCCAAGTCCCTAGTAGCCGCAGGCACCACAATAGGCTGGTTCAGGTGAAACGCTGAAACCACCTTAGGGAGAAACTGAGGACGAGTCCTCAGTTCCGCCCTGTCCGAATAGAAAATCAGATAAGGGCTTTTACAGGATAAAGCCGCCAATTCTGACACGCGCCTGGCCCAGGCCAGGGCCAACAGCATGACCACTTTCTATGTGAGATATTTTAACTCCACAGATTTAAGTGGTTCAAACCAATGTGACTTTTTGGAACCCAAAAACTACATTGAGATCCCAAGGTGCCACTGGAGGCACAAAAGGAGGCTGTATATGCAGTACCCCTTTTACAACGTCTGAACTTCAGGGACTGAAGCTAGTTCTTTTTGGAAGAAAATTGACAGGGCCGAAATTTGAACCTTAATGGACCCCAATTTCAGGCCCATAGACACTCCTGTTTGCAGGAAATGTAGGAATCGACCCAGTTGAATTTCCTCCGTCGGGCCTTACTGGCCTCGCACCATGCAACATATTTTTGCCAAATGCGGTGATAATGTTTTGCGGTTACATCCTTCCTGGCTTTGATCAGGATAGGGATGACCTCATCCGGAATGCCTTTTTTTCCTTCAGGATCCGGCGTTCAACCGCCATGCCATCAAATGCAGTCGCGGTAAGTCTTGGAACAGACAGGGTCCTTGCTGAAGCAGGTCCCTTCTTAGAGGTAGAGGCCACGGATCCTCCGTGAGCATCTTTTGAAGTTACGGTTACCACGTCCTTCTTGGCCAATCCGGAGCCACGAATATAGTGCTTACTCCTCTCCATCTTATCAATCTCAGTACCTTGGGTATGAGAGGCAGATGAGGGAACACATACACTGACTGGTACACCCACGGTGTTACCAGAGCGTCTACAGCTATTGCCTGAGGGTCCCTTGACCTGGTGCAATACCGGTCGAGTTTTTCCCAACGGTTTATAATCATGTGGAAGATTTCTGGGTGAAGTCCCCACTCTCCCGGGTGGAGGTCGTGTCTGCTGAGGAAGTCTGCTTCCCAGTTGTCCACTCCCGGAATTGCTGACAGTGCTATCACATGATTTTCCGCCCAGCGAAGAATCCTTGCAGCTTCTGCCATTGCCCTCCTGCTTCTTGTGCCACCCTGTCTGTTTACGTGGGTGACTGCCGTGATGTTGTCCGACTGGATCAACACCGGCTGACCTTGAAGCAGAGGTCTTGCTAAGCTTAGAGCATTGTAAATGGCCCTTAGCTTCAGGATATTTATGTGAAGTGATGTATCCAGGCTTGACCATAAGCCCTGGAAATTCCTTCCCTGTGTGACTGCTCCCCAGCCTCGCAGGCTGGCATCCGTGGTCACCAGGACCCAGTCCTGAATGCCGAATCTGCGGCCCTCTAGAAGATGAGCACTCTGCAACCACCACAGGAGGGACACCCTTGTTCTTGGTGACAGGGTTATCCGCTGATGCATCTGAAGATGCGACCCGGACCATTTGTCCAGCAGGTCCCACTGGAAAGTTCTTGCGTGGAATCTGCCGAATGGGATTGCTTCGTAGGAAGCTACCATTTTACCCAGAACCCTTGTGCATTGATGCACTGAGACTTGGCTCGGTTTTAGGAGGTTCCTGACTAGCTCGGATAACTCCCTGGCTTTCTCCTCCGGGAGAAACACCTTTTTCTGGACTGTGTCCAGGATCATCCCTAGGAACAGAAGACGAGTCGTCGGAACCAGCTGCGATTTTGGAATATTGAGAATCCAATCGTGCTGCCGCAACACTACCTGAGATAGTGCTACACCGACCTCCAACTGTTCCCTGGATCTTACCCTTATCAGGGAATCGTCCAAGTAAGGGATAACTAAAATTCCCTTCCTTCGAAGGAATATCATCATTTCGGCCATTACCTTGGTAAAGACCCGGGGTGCCGTGGACCATCCATACGGCAGCGTCTGAACGGATAGTGACAGTTCTGTACCATAAACCTGAGGTACCCTTGGTGAGAAGGGTAAATTTGGACATGAAGGTAAGCATCCTTGATGTCCCGAGACATCATGTAGTCCCCTTCTTCCAGGTTCGCAATCACTGCTCTGAGTGACTCAATCTTGAATTTGAACCTCTGTATGTAAGTGTTCAAAGATTTTAGATTTAGAATCGGTCTCACCGAGCCGTCCGGCTTCGGTACCACAACAGTGTGGAATAATACCCCGTTCCCTGTTGCAGGAGGGGTACCTTGATTATCACCTGCTGGGAATACAGCTTGTGAATGGCTTCCAAAACTGTCTCCCTGTCAGAAGGAGACATCGGTAAAGCCGACTTTAGGAAACGGCGAGGGGGAGACGTCTCGAATTCCAATTTGTACCCCTGAGATATCACCTGAAGGATCCAGGGGTCTACTTGCGAGTGAGCCCACTGCGCGCTGAAATTCATTGAGACGGGCCCCCCACCGTGCCTGATTCTGCTTGTAAAGCCCCAGCGTCATACTGAGGGCTTGGCAGAGGCGGGAGAGGGTTTCTGTTCCTGGGAACTGGCTGATTTCTGCAGCCTTTTTCCTCTCCCTCTGTCACGGGGCAGAAATGAGGAACCTTTTGCCCGCTTGTCCACGAAAAGACTGCGCCTGATAATACGGCGTCTTCTCATGTTGAGAGGTGACCTGGGGTACAAACGTGGATTTCCCAGCTGTTGCCGTGGCCACCAGGTCTGAAAGACCGACCCCAAATAACTCCTCTCCTTAATAAGGCAATACTTCCAAATGCCGTTTGAAATCCGCATCACCTGACCACTGTCGTGTACATAACCCTCTACTGGTAGAAATGGACAACGCACTTAGACTTGATGCCAGTCGGCAAATATTCCGCTGTGCATCACGCATATATAGAAATGCATCTTTTAAATGCTCTATAGGCAAAAATATACTGTCCCTATCTAGGGTATCAATATTTTCAGTCAGGGAATCCGACCACGCCAACCCAGCACTGCACATCCAGGCTGAGGCGATTGCTGGTCGCAGTATAACACCAGTATGTGTGTAAATACATTTTAGGATACCCTCCTGCTTTCTATCAGCAGGATCCTTAAGGGCGGCCATCTCAGGAGAGGGTAGAGCCCTTACAAGCGTGTGAGCGCTTTATCCACCCTAGGGGGTGTTTCCCAACGCACCCTAACCTCTGGCGGGAAAGGATATAATGCCAATAACATTTTAGAAATTATCAGTTGTTATCGGGGGAAACCCACGCATCATCACACACCTCATTTAATTTCTCAGATTCAGGAAAACTACAGGTAGTTTTTCCTCACCGAACATAATACCCCTTTTTGGTGGTACTCGTATTATCAGAAATGTGTAAAACATTTTTCATTGCCTCAATCATGTAACGTGTGGCCCTACTGGAAGTCACATTTGTCTCTTCACCGTCGACACTGGAGTCAGTATCCGTGTCGGCGTCTATATCTGCCATCTGAGGTAACGGGCGCTTTAGAGCCCCTGACGGCCTATGAGACGTCTGGACAGGCACAAGCTGAGTAGCCGGCTGTCTCATGTCAACCACTGTCTTTTATACAGAGCTGACACTGTCACGTAATTCCTTCCAACAGTTCATCCACTCAGGTGTCGACCCCCTAGGGGGTGACATCACTATTACAGGCAATCTGCTCCGTCTCCACATCAGTTTTCTCCTCATACATGTCGACACAAACGTACCGACATACAGCACACACACAGGGAATGCTCTGATAGAGGACAGGACCCCACTAGCCCTTTGGGGAGACAGAGGGAGAGTTTGCCAGCACACACCAGAGCGCTATATATATACAGGGATAACCTTATATAAGTGTTTTTCCCCTTATAGCTGCTGTATTGTTTATACTGCGCGTAATTAGTGCCCCCCTCTCTTTTTTAACCCTTTCTGTAGTGTAGTGACTGCAGGGGAGAGCCAGGTAGCTTCCCTCCAACGGAGCTGTGAGGGAAAATGGCGCCAGTGTGCTGAGGAGATAGGCTCCGCCCCCTTATCGGCGGCCTTATCTTCCGTTTTTCTATGTATCCTGGCAGGGGTTAAATGCATCCATATAGCCCAGGAGCTATATGTGATGTATTTTTTTTGCCATATAAGGTATTTTTATTGCGTCTCAGGGCGCCCCCCCCCCAGCGCCCTGCACCCTCAGTGACCGGAGTGTGAAGTGTGCTGAGAGCAATGGCGCACAGCTGCGGTGCTGTGCGCTACCTTATTGAAGACAGGACGTCTTCTGCCGCCGATTTTCCGGACCTCTTCTGCTCTTCTGGCTCTGTAAGGGGGACGGCGGCGCGGCTCTGGGACCCATCCATGGCTGGGCCTGTGATCGTCCCTCTGGAGCTAATGTCCAGTAGCCTAAGAAGCCCAATCCACTCTGCACGCAGGTGAGTTCGCTTCTTCTCCCCTTAGTCCCTCGATGCAGTGAGCCTGTTGCCAGCAGGACTCACTGAAATTAAAAAACCTAATTTAAACTTTTACTCTAAGCAGCTCAGGAGAGCCACCTAGATTGCACCCTTCTCGTTCGGGCACAAAAATCTAACTGAGGCTTGGAGGAGGGTCATAGGGGGAGGAGCCAGTGCACACCAGCTAGTCTTAAAGCTTTTACTTTTGTGCCCAGTCTCCTGCGGAGCCGCTATTCCCCATGGTCCTTTCGGAGTTCCCAGCATCCACTAGGACGTCAGAGAAATAGCTGTTATCATTAATGGAATGTGAGAGCTTGTTGTCATAACTTAAAAAACTATGTCACATTAAAAGAACTAATTTTGTATATTGATCATTTGAAATAAAAATATCACAGAGGAAAGCATTCTAGTGTGGAATCTGTTATTCAGTAACATGAGAGAACTGGTCACTCATTGAAGGGTTTTTGCAAGGTGTTGTATACATCTTAACATTATAAAAGAACAGTCACATTGTATATATTAAGATATGCGCCATGTAAAGCCAGATAGTGTGGTCATCTACTGCAAAAACATTGCACAATGATGGTTTAGATCTTTGGGCATGGGGCCTAATTCAGACTCGATCACACAGTCTGAAGCCCTCTGGGGAGTTTGCATGCGCAGCGGGCGCACTGCGCACCCCGTAAAGCCCAGTGAGATGCGAAAGCATCTCAGGGCTGCGATCGGCTCTGCCTAATTGACAGGCAAAGGCGGACGCGGGGTGGGTGAGGGCGTGCCAGGTGGGGCACGGTCTGGACAACGCAGGCTTGTATGGACAGTTGCGGTGGCTGCGTGACATCACGAGCCAGAGAGCGGCGGGTAGCCGCCTGCCAATGCAGACAGGCTGCCCAGGCAGGGAGCTACTCTCGGCGGGTGCAAAAGCATCGCCGCAGTGCAATGCTTTCACACCCGTGCGGGGGGAGGGGGGGCCAGGGCTTGACATGCTGAGCAGACTAGACCTGTGCTGGACGTCCCCCCGCATATCTGAGAATCTGATCGTAGATGTTCTAAATTTAGCACATCTACGGTCAGCTCTGAATCACCCCCATGGAGTGGCTAATAAATATAATGATTGAAAAAATGTTTCAGAAGTGAGCAAAAAAGTGGCTCTGAAGTTTTACCTTTTCTGAAAGTTTTTCGCCTTCTTCTTTCTTTCCATTTATCCTCGCTACTTTTCTTAGGTCACTCAGAGCTTGATGAGATCGACCGTTTACTATAAGCCAACGGGCAGATTCTGGCACCCACCTGTGGGCACACAAATCACTGAAGGGTCTATTTACGAAGCCTTGGAGAGTGAGAAAGTACCAGCCACTCAGCTTCTACCTGCCATGTTACAAGCTGTGTTTGCAAAATGACAGGAGCTGGTTGGTTGGTACTTTATCTCTGTCAACTTTATCTCTCTCCAAGGCTTAGTAAATAGACCCCTGAGTTATTCTTCAGAGGAAAGCTAAATGTGGCTCTTCAAGTAAACATCACAGACTGACATTTATGGAATCTCCCACCTTACCATGAGGTCAGGAAGAAGAAGTAGTATGGTGCAGACACAGAGAACTGCAGCCATCGCCAGTCTCTAATCCCATATGCAAATCCTGCTAGTAGAAGTTGTCCTAAGGTAAAACTGTAGGCAAAAAATGTGCCAACCACGGTGCGTCCATTGGGTGGCATCCATTCTAGTGCTACAAGGGAAACAAAAGAAATTTGGTATTTACAGTACAAAAAAAACCCCTAACATTTCTGAATACAGATAAAGAGCCTGGATCGCTATTATAACACTGTATGACATACAATACTGTAAGCATAGTATTTGAGACAAATACATAGCTCTGAGAATAGTGATCTATATTTACTCTCAGATTTGACCCTGCTTGTAATACATTGGCAATATATAAATACATAATAATAATAATAATAATAATAATAATAATAATAATAATATTGGCAGACAAGCCTATGGGGGAGTCCAATTAGCCGCAAAAGTGTTGCAGGCGTGAAAAACAGGTGTTTTCTGCATTTTTTTAATCACCATATCTAATTAGGTCCCGCAAAAAACACCTGTTTTTCAGCGAAAATACATAAGTACCGCAAAAAGTCGGGGACCTATGTATTATTGCGGCACTTATCGCAGCTCTAGGGGGCACTTTTTGCAGATAATGCTTTACGTGTCTGAAGCACGTGAAGCATAATCCATGTTAAGTGATGGCATCCGAGGTAGGAGCACGCTGCAATGAGGCTAAATGGATAGCCCCTGGCGAACCAATTAGCCGCAGTTAATTACCATGGCAAATTGGATACCCCCTTATAAAGAGGGTGTTTGGCACATTAAGGGTGGTATCCAATTAGCCAATGTAATTGTGCATGCAAAATAGGTTCTCAGGGGGCAATCCTGTAGGCCCTGACAGCCGCCACTTATTGGGGATTGGTTTCGCCTGCCTCAGGCAGGCAGGCAAAGCCAAATCCTCAATAACGGACTCTTTGCTGTGATAAGTGGCGCAAAATACATAGCTCCATGACTTTTTGTGGATCCTATTGTCAAAGTCAAAAATATTACAAACACACAACATACAAACTCCAAATAGAGTGGCCTCTGTTCGTGCGCGTAACCGCTGTGCGTACGCATACACGCTCGTTACGTACACAGGTTATATACGGTAGCATATGCATTTGCACAGGAAAGCCACAAAGACATATATAATATCTTATTCATATAGTACATGAGTCTCCATATACATTGTCAGCAACTTGCATACACTTTAAAGGTAAAACAACGGAGCTATTCATCTTTACATGGTGTGAGGGGATGGAGCAGTGTTAGGACTTAGTGTTTGGTATCCAGATGTGCAGTATTTTATGATCTACATTCCGGTGGCTATTTACAGTTTATTGCATGTTTCTGCGTATAGATATATGCAGAAATGTAATATTCGCAAACTGCTAATGTACTGTACTTATGATATTCAGCGGGAAACTAGAGGCTAACATCTGCAAGTACACCTGGACCAAGCATCGCCCATTTATTCAAACCAACCTATGACCCCTCATGTACTGTAAATGACTTGCCCCCTGACCTATGAAAGAAGAGCTTACATTCCCCTTTGTACTGTATTTGGACAAACTGTATAAAAGAGATGCCTCCTGACCAGGCTCAGCCCCTATTCTCTGAGGTCATTTTGCCAAGACTGACTGAGGCCTGGATCCAGGAGCGCTCGTGTTTAAACGTATGTATTATTGGTTGTAGCTCTTCTCTGTATATTGTTGCACCTTTTATCTGTATATTCTCAAGTAAATACTGTTGATGCATTGGACCACAACATTACATTTAACTACTAGTGTCGCATTCCATTCTTGTTTGGGGCAAAGTGTATTCAGCCGCACGTGTCACTATATCGTGCGCATAACGTGTCGGCGTGTATACGCAACGTATATACTAGAGATGAGCGGATTCGGTTTTACTCGGTTTTACTCGGTTCTCAAAACCGAATCTTATTGGCTATCCAAAACACGTGACATCCGTGAGCCAATAAGATGTCGTTTTGAGAACCGAGTAAAACCGAGTAAAACCGAATCCGCTCATCTCTAGTATATACACAATTTAGCTGTTATATGTTTATGATTAGCGTCCGCAGCGGCTCAAACCACAGTGTGCGTATGTATTGCTTTTCTTTGTAAGTTAAACGAACTTAACACTATGTATTTTCGCAAGAAAAACGGGGTGATGTAATTGGATGCTGGTGGAAAAAACATTGGTGATAAAATGAAAAAAAAAATTGCAAAAAAAAAAAATCAGATTTTTTTTGTGGCCGTGCCATTATCGTGGCTAATTATATGCCCCCTTAAGAATGTTATATTTAAATAATTTCAGATTTGCATTATCAGCTGTAGTTTCGTGCAGAGAACGTAGCTGCTTATATACTCAGTGAGATGGTGTTGAGAGTAATCCCAGAGAAGGCAATCCCGCAGAGACACCGGAAGGTACAATAAGTCACAAAGCTTGGTAGGAAAGCAACACATGTTCCAGAAACTGCCATCATGAGATACGAACCAATAAGAATGGCCTTTCTACCAAACCTAATAAAGACAAACATATGCATCTATTATTCGATCAAATTAATATAGCAATTAATATAATAACAAAAACAGTATCTATCTCTACCATTCTATTGTAACAAAGTTTATCTTATGTACACTTTTTTTTTATTATTATTATTATTATTACTAAATATTTTACTTACAATGACTTAATGTATTGCTTTTAAGCAATTTTCATGAAGATAGGGTTGTCAATTTTTCTTCCACTTGGATAAGATACATATGAGTTTGATATCTGCATCTGGGAAGCAACCATGGGGCTAATTCCAAGTTGATCGCAGCAGGATTTTTGTTAGCAATTGGGCAAAACCATGGCCCTCATTCCGAGTTGTTCGCTCGGTAATTTTCTTCGCATCGCAGCGATTTTCCGCTAATTGCGCATGCGCAATGTTCGCACTGCGACTGCGCCAAGTAAATTTGCTATGAAGATTGGTATTTTACTCACGGCATTACGAGTTTTTTTCTTCGTTCTGGTGATCGGAGTGTGATTAACAGGAAGTGGGTGTTTCTGGGCAGAAACTGACCGTTTTATGGGAGTGTGTAAAATAACGCTGCCGTTTCTGGGAAAAACGCGGGAGTGGCTGAAGAAACGGGGGAGTGTCTGGGCGAACGCTGGGTGTGTTTGTGACGTCAAACCAGGAACGACAAGCACTGAACTGATCGCACTGGAAGAGTAAGTCTCGAGCTACTCAGAAACTGCACAGAGAAATCTTTTTGCAATATTGCAAATCTTTCGTTCGCAATTCTGCTAAGCTAAGATTCATTCCCAGTAGGCGGCGGCTTAGCGTGTGCAATGCTGTTAAAAGCAGCTAGCGAGCGAACAACTCGGAATGAGGGCCAATGTGCACTGCAGGGGAGGCAGATATAACATGTGCAGAGAGAGTAAAGGGGGGTACTCACGGGAGAGATGTGTGCTGAGCGATCTTAACACAGACCGCTCAGCACACATCTCTCACCCCGCTCAGCACAGCGCGATGTGCTGAGCGAGGGGGAAAGCCGACGGGGGGCCGCTCACTTCACACAACGGTGAAGTGAGCGACCCGCTAGATTGAGCCTGCATGCAGGCTCAATCTAGCACCGGCGATAGCGATGAGCGGGGCCGCGCATCGCTATCGCTGGGGGGCATACACACGGCAGATCCGTGCTTAAAATCTAAGCAATCTAGCAAGATTGCTTAGATTTTGAGCACGGATCTCTCCGTGTGTACCCCCCTTTAGATTTGGGTGGGGTGTGTTCAATCTGCACTCTAATTTGCAGTGTAAAAATAAAGGAGCCAGTATTTACCCTGCACAGAAACAAAATAACCCACCCAAATCTAACTCTTTCTGCACATGTTATATCTGCCTCCCCTGCAGTGCATATGGTTTTGCGCAATTGCTAAAAAAAATCCTGGTGCGATCAACTTGAAATTACCCCCTAAGTGTAGTATCCATGGGCAACAAAAAAATACTTTCAAAACTTTCAAAACACAGAGGGAAGAAAGGATAATAAACCCCAAAATAAAGTAAAGGCTTCATGGTTAATAAGTACAACCCAAAAGAATCAAAGTAAACTAAATAAAGGAAATCCCTTTATTCTAAACATTATAAATTGTTTTGTATTTTCCATTATTAACTTGATTTTTATATATTTTCATGACGTGGTTAATGTTTTGTGCCCTGATGGTCTATAAGTTATTTCTTATGTTAGCCATACAAACAATTAAAAAATAGCTATATGTATGCCTAATTATGCCATCCATAAGTTAAATACAAGCCACCATTTTCCTTATTGTAAAAGTTGGTCATGAATGCTGTAAATTGAAAGGTCAAGTAAACAGCTTTGGTCCTACTTGAGGAAAAATTTATGGAGGAAAAAAAAAAAAGAGAGACTGCTGATCCTAACCTACAGTTGAAGTGGGACCATCTGACCTTGAACAGGAGATGTAGTAGCTCCTCCAGATTGGGTGCCAATTGTATGGGTCTTACACCCACCGGCATTTTCCTTCCCGCAAAAGTGCTAGAAGTTTACAGCTATTCAGATGGTGCCACTAATCATTAATTTCATGAGTATCACTTAGATTTTAATGGTGCTCCTCCGGACCTTCAAGGGGTGAAAAAATGCAGTTCTTGACATATATAAAAAATAGGATTTTAATACCTACCGGTAAATTATTTTCTCCTAGTCCATAGAGGATGCTGGGGTCCACTTCAGTACCATGGGGTATAGGCGGTTCCGCAGGAGCCATGGGCACTTTAAGACTTTTCAAGGGTGTGAACTGGCTCCTTCCTCTATGCCCCTCCTTCAGACCTCAGTATAGGAACTGTGCCCAGGGAGACGGACATTTCGAGGAAAGGATTTACTTTTCATTTAACGGTGAGATTCATACCAGCTCACACCTCAACCATGCCGCACAACATGGCATTCAACATAACACACGCCAACAGGCATGAACCACTTGCAGCAACATGCTGAAAATAACTGTAACACAACACTTGTGTAACTACAACAAAGTAACTACTGCAGGTAAAGTACGCACTAGGGTGGTCATTCCGAGTTGTTCGCTCGTTGCCGATTTTTGCTATATTGCGATCAGTCGCTTACTGCGCATGCGCAAGGTTCGCAGAGGGCATGCGGTTAGTTATTTTACACAAAAGTTTGGTATTTTACTCACGGCATAGCGAGGATTTTTCATCGTTCTGGTGATCGTAGTGTGATTGACAGGAAGTGGGTGTTTCTGGGCAGAAACTGGGCGTGTATGAAAAAACGCTGGAGTTTCTGGGAAAAACGCGGGAGTGTCTGAAGAAACGGGGGAGTGTCTGGGCGAACGATGGGTGACGTCAAACCAGGAACGAAACTGACTGAACTGATCGCAATGGCTGAGTAAGTCTGGAGCTACTCAGAAACTGCTAAGAAATTTCTATTCGCAATTCTGCGACTCTTTCGTTCGCAATTCTGCTAAGCTAACATACACTCCCAGAGGGCGGCGGCTTAGCGTGTGCAATGCTGCTAAAAGCAGCTAGCGAGCGAACAACTCAGAATGAGTGCCTGGGTTGGGTGCCCAGTATCCTCTATGGACTAGGAGAAAAGGATTTACCGGTAGGTATTAAAATCCTATTTTCTCATACGTCCTAGAGGATGCTGGGGTCCACTTCAGTACCATGGGGTTATACCAAAGCTCCAGTACCGGCGGGAGTGTGCGGATGACCCTGCAGCCCCGATTGACCAAACTTGAGGTCCTCATCGGCCAAGGTGTCAAACTTGTAGAACTTAGCAAACGTGTTTGACCCTGACCAAGTAGCTGCTCAGCAAAGTTGTAATGCAGAGACCCCCCGGGCAGCCGCCCAGGATGAGCCCACCTTTCTAGTAGAATAGGCATTTACCGACTTCGGTATCGTCAATCCTGCCGTGGAATGAGCGTGCTGAATCGTCCCTCTGATCCAGCGCGCAATAGTCTGCTTAGAAGCAGGTCACCCAATCTTGTTGGGAGCATACAGGACAAACAGAGCCTCTATTTTCCGTATCCGAGCTGTTCTTGTGACATAAATTTTCAACGCTCTAACCACATCAAGAGACTTTGACTCAGTGAAAATGTCAGTAGCCACTGGCACCACAATAGTTTGGTTCATATGAAAAGACCAAACCACCTTTGTAAGAAATTGTTGGCGAGTTCTCAACTCTGCCCTATCTTCATGGAAGATCAGGTAAGGGCTTTTGTGAAACAAGGCCCCCAACTCAGACACCCGCCTTGCGGATGCCAATGCCAAAAGCATCACCATTTTCCAAGTGAGAAACTTCAATTCTATCTCTTGTAGAGGTTCAATCCAATCCGATTGAAGGAAATGCAACACCACATTAAGGTCCCATGGTGCCACTGGAGGCACAAAGGGGGCCTGGATGTGCAGCACCCCTTTCACGAACGTCTGAACTTCTGGAAGGGCGGCCAATTGTTTTTGAAAGAAAACTGACAAAGCCGAAATCTGGACCTTGATTGAACCCAATCTTAGGCCCGCATCCACACCAGCCTGCAGAAAATGGAGAAAACGTCCCAACTGAAACTCCTCCGTAGGAGACTTTTCTCCAAATACGGTGGTAATGTTTAGACGTTACTCCTTTCCTGGCCTGAATAAGAGTGGGGATGACTTCTTTGGGAATACCCTTTCGGGCTTGGATCCGGCGTTCAACAGCCATGCCGTCAAACGTAGCGGCAGTAAATCTTGATACACACATGGCCCCTGCTGTAGCAGGTCCTCGCGAGTTGGAAGAGGCCGAGGATCTTCTATAAGCAACTCCTGAAGATCTGGATACCAAGCCCTCCTTGGCCAGTCTGGGGCAATGAGGATTGCTTGAACCCTTGTTCTTCTTATGATTTTTAGAACTTTCGGTATCAGTGGAAGTGGAGGGAAGACATATACCGACCGAAACCAGTGCATCCACTGCTATTGCTTGAGGGTCTCTCGACCTGGAACAATATCTCTGAAGCTTCTTGTTGAGACGAGATGCCATCATGTCTACTTGAGGAACTCCCCAAAGACTTGTCACCTCTGTGAAGACTTCTTGGTGGAGGCCCCACTCTCCTGGATGGAGATCGTGTCTGCTGAGGAAGTCTGCTTCCCAGTTGTCCACTCCCGGAATGAAAATTGCTGACAGAGCTCTTGCATGCCTTTCTGCCCAGAGGAGGATCTTTGTCACCTCTGCCATTGCCGCTCTGCTTTTCGTTCCGCCTTGATGGTTTATGTATGCGACTGCTGTTACATTGTCCGACTGGATCTGCACGGGTTGATCTTGAAGAAGATGTACCGCTTGTAGAAGGCCGTTGTAAATGGCTCTCAATTCCAGAATGTTTATGTGAAGGCAGGTTTCCTGACTTGACCATTTTCCTTGGAAGCGTTCCCCCTGTGTGACTGCTCCCCAGCCTCGGAGACTTGCATCCGTGGTTACTAGGACCCAGTCCTGAATCCCAAACCTGCGTCCCTCTAGTAGGTGAGAACTGTGTAGCCACCACAGGAGCAAAATCCTGGCTTTGGAGGACAGTATTATCTTCCGGTGCATGTGTAGGTGGGATCCGGATCACTTGTCCAACAGGTCCCACTGGAATACTCTGGCATGGAATCAGACAAACTGTATGGCCTCGCAGGCCGCCACCATTTTCACCAACAACCAAATGCATTGATGTATTGACACTCTTGTTGGTTTCAAAATTAGTTTGACCATTCTCTGGATTTCCAGAGCCTTTTCTACTGGAAGAAATACTCTCTGTACTTCTGTGTCCAGTATCATCCCCAGAAAGGACAATCTTGTCGTCGGTTCCAATTGTGACTTCGGAAAATTCATGATCCAACCGTGTTGTTGGAGTACTGACAGGGAGAGTGCAATGTTCTGCACCAACCGTTTCCTGGATTTCGCTTTTATCAGGAGATCGTCCAGGTAAGGTATTATATTGACTCCTTGTTGTCAAAGGAGGACCATCATCTCTGCCATCACCTTGGTTAATACCCTCAGTGCCGTGGAGAGCCCGAACGGCAATGTCTGGAACTGGTAATGGCAATCCTGTACTGCGAATCTCAGATAAGCTTGGTGAGGAGGATAAATGGGAACATGCAAGTAAGCATCTTTTATGTCTACTGACACCATGAATTCCCCTTCCTCCGGACTGGAAATCACTGCCCTCTGAGAGTCCATCTTGAACTTGAACCTTTTGAGGTAGAGATTCAGATTTTTCAGGTTCAAAATTGGTCTGACCGAGCCGTCCGGCTTCGGAACTACGAAAAGGCTTGAATAAAACACTTCTCCTTGCTGTGACAAGGGTACCAGGACAATGACTTGATCCTGGCATAATTTTTTAATTGCAGCTGTTACGACTTCTCTGTCTGGAAGAGAAGCTGTCAAGGTCGATTTGAAAAATCGGCATGGGGGGACGTCTTGAAACTCCAGTTTGTATCCATGGGACACTATTTGTAAGACCCATGGGTCCAGGCCAGATTGAAGCCAGATCTGACTGAAAAGTTTCACACGTGCTCCCACCCGAGCGGACTCCCGCAAGGGAGCCCCAGCGTCATGCTGCAGATTTGGCAGAAGCAGGGGTTGATTTCTGCTCCTGTGATCCTGGAGACGGAATTTCTTTCCTCTTCCCCTTCCTCTACCTGGAAAGAAAGGGGAACCTTTGGCCTTTTTGTATTTGTTGGGCCGAAAGGACTGCATGTGAGAGTGCTGTGTCTTTTTCGCCGGTGCAGGAGCATAAGGCAAGAATGTCGACTTACCTGCGGTAGCCGCAGAGACTAACGCATCCAGCCCATCTCCAATCAAGGCCTCACCTTTATACGGGAGAGCCTCCATATTTCTTTTGGAATCTGCATCAGCATTCCACTGGCGAATACACAATGCCCTCCGAGCTGATACTGCCATGGTAGCGGCTTTTGAACCCAAGAGTCCAATTTATTTCATGGCTTCTAGCATGTATGCAGCAGCGTCGTTGATATGACCTAACGTTAGGAGTATCTCATCTCTATCTATCGAGTCAATTTCTGATGACCAGTTATCTGACCATTTTTCGATAGCCCTACTAACCCACGCGCAAGCTATGGTGGGCCTGAGCAACGTACCATTGGCCACATAAATAGATTTTAACGTAGTCTCCAACTTGCGGTCTGCCGGCTCCTTCAGTGAAGCCGTCCCAGGTGCAGGGAGAATCACCTTTTTAGTTAATCTTGACAGGGCACTGTCTGATATGGGGGGGTGACTCCCATCTTTTCCTGTCCTCTGCCGGGAAAGGATAAGCAACCTGAATCCTTTTGGGAATCTGAAATTTATTTTCAGGGTTTACCCAAACTCCCTCAAACAGAGTATTAAGCTCATGAGGAGGGAAAGTTACATTAATTTTTCTTTCTTTATAAAAAATATGCCTTCTCCTGAGGTACAGGAGGGGCTTCCGTAACTTCCAAAACTTCCTTTATAGCAACAATCATATATTGAATGCTTTTTGCCAATTTAGGATCTATCTCCCTGGAATCACTATCGTCGACACAGGAATCAGAGTCCGTGTCGGTAACAGTATGTACTATTTGTGTAAATGGTCTCTTATGTGACCCAGAGGGGTCGCCTGCGGATGAAAAGGCAGAACTATGAAAAATCACATCTTCCACTGATTTTCTCCAGCTCTCTGCATGAGAATCAGACTTATCTAATCTCTTACTGATATGATTCACACTATCACGTAATTCTTTCACCCATTCAGGCTCGTGGTGTGCCGGCAGCGCCACCACATTACAACTCTGTGTCCCTAAAATGGCTCCCTCAGGGGAAGAGCTCCCTGCTTTAGACATGTCACACACGTGCAGAAACACACCACAGACACTCCGGGGCTTATAGTAGACAGACCCACAGTAAAATCTGTCAGAAGGACACAGATAGGATTTGCCAGGTCACAACCCAGCGCCAGTAATAAATTGTCTGTGAAACACAAAATGCCCACTGACATGCAGCGCTTTTATAATGGTAATCACACAATATATAGCACCAAATTTCACTGTGCCCCCCCTGTTTTGCACCCTGATACTTGGTTCAGCAGTGGAGGAGGACCAGCGTTCTTCTTTGCAGCCTGGAAGGAGAGAAAATGGCGTAGAGCAGTGTGCTGGCTGACTGAGGAGGAAGCCCCGCCCCCGTAATGGCGCGTTTCTCCTCAGCATTTATGAGGCAATTTTTTTATACTGGCGGGGGTAGGACTGTGCCTCAGTATCTTATGCCCTTTTATTTGCCAGTTTTACTAGGTTTCATGCTGCCATGCGCCCCCCCCCTCCCAGCGCCCTGCACCCTGCAGTGCCTGTGTATGTGTGGGTAGCATGGCGCGCAGCGTTCATGCCCGCTGCGCGGTACCTTTTAGCCGTCACGATGTCTGAAGAATTCTTCTTACACTCACCTGTCTTCTGGCTCTGTAAGGGGGATGATGGCGGGCTGTGGGAGTGAGCACATAGCCGCAGGTAGCGTTCAGTTCCCTTCAGGAGCTAATGGTGTCCTGTCAGCCAGAAGCAGAGCCATGAAACTATTCAGGAAGTTGGTTCCTACTTCTGCCCCCTAAGTCCCACGAAGCAGGGAGACTGTTGCCAGCAGTTCTCCCTGAAAATAAAAAACCTAACATAAGTCTTTTCAGAGAATCTCAGTAGAGCTCCCCTGGAGTGCATCCAGTCTGCTTGGGCACATTTTCTAAACTGAGGTCTGGAAGAGGGGCATAGAGGGAGGAGCCAGTTCACACCCTTGAAAAGTGTTAAAGAGCCCATGGCTCCTGCGGAACCGTCTATACCCCATGGTACTGAAGTGGACCCCAGAATCCTCTAGGACGTATGAGAAAATGTAAATAGAACAGTCATACACACATAAGAGACACATGTAATAAAGAGACATTGCACCTCACTGTTTTATACATAAGTTTGCCTACCATGGACCAAGAGGAGCATTTCCGTAAATATAAAAAGCTTTGGACAGCAATTTGTTTATGTACTTTCTATATTACGTTTTGCGTTTTAATCATGTTCCCCCAAAAAGCTTCAGGACAACTCCTTCTGAGTGCAAGACAGAAAAGGTTATGTGTCTGGTTGTACCTTAGGCAGAGATGAACTAAGCAGTGAAAAGAGTGGAGAAGTGAGCCAGTGGAAAAATTCTCCATGGTAACCAATCAGCTGCTCTATATACTTTTATAGTATGCACATTATAAATGTTACATCAGTGTTGATTGATTGGTTGCCATGGCACACTTCTCCACTGGCTCACTTCTCCTCTGTTTTCACTACTTAGTACATCTCCCTTGCCTACACAAACAGTATGTAGCCAATGGCGGGTTCTGTAGGAATTGGTGACATGATGTAAATCGATCATGTGATTGGCTGCGTTTTCATGAAGATTAGATTAGGTAAAAAACTTGGATGACTCCTGTTTGCAGACGAGTACATGTTAATAGCAGTATTTATATACAAGCATACAACAGAGCAGTAAATGTGCATTATTCTCTACTTTAGTTAGAATATTACCTGTCAGACAAACTCCCAAGCACGAAAGCGCCAACAAGAACCCCTGCCATGTAAATTGACTGAGCTACCTGTCTCATTTTGCGCTGGTTACAGACCAAATCCCACTGCAACAGAGACACATAATTAATTCTTATTTCCTATTTTCCTTATTTCCCTATTTTTCAGTCCCCACAGTAAACAAAGTCAGTTTTTGATATGAAATATATCGTAACTTTGTTTTAGACAATTACATATAAAATTTGCAGTTTTGGGGTTATTTATTTATTACCAGTTGTTTGTATAGTGCACACATTGGGCCTGATTGACAGTTGTACACTATGCTGATGATGTACACAGTTGTAGTGATTATTTGCCACTGTGCAAGGAGCTGCATTGCGCACTTGCTGAGATTGAATAGCGGTTTAGCGCACACAGAGGATTTATTTGCAAAGTGAGTGACAGGTGACCCAAATACCGTCTTATGCTTAGAGACGCCTGCTGTTTGCGTGCAAAAGCGGAACCATCGGCCTCTTGACGTAGACAGAGCAGTTCTCCTGACACGCCGACAGCTCTCCAACTGCCAGTGAATTTGCATTTGCAGAATTTGACACGCCCAGATAATGGCAAGATAACGATCCGGAAATGCCTGCACTTGTCTAACTGTGCACCGTTACCTCCCCCCAAACATTGCCTTTGACAGAATAGACTTATTCAAGAGGTCGATGGTAGAGTCATCTAAGTTCAATGTTTCTGCTTTTGAATGAAAGTGGCGGATGTGAGAAGCAGACTGCTTCTGAGTAACTAGCATATTTTTGCAATTACACAGCAGCAAAATTGCATCTGCATAAGCATTAGGCTCATATTCTGCAGAGAACATTTGGTCATTCACATCAGTCCCTGACCAAGATGGAGTTTGCAATCTATATTCCAGGGGTGCTTTAAGAAAGGAGGAGGCCTGTGTGCAGGTTCCGTGCAGGTCTGGCAGTGAGTAGGCTCTGGCTTTATGCCAGAGTCTACTGCACCTGGGCAGGTCTGCGAGAAATGGCGTTGTGCCTTGTTCCTGGGGACATCTCTATTGCTCATGTGCAAATCACCGGGAAAATGGCCACGTATAATTATACGGGTACAGGGTGTGCACCGCACAACTTGCTCCCATTATAGATAAGCCTATGCTATATTCCCTACCACTTGTACACATACACAACCACACTAGGGTTAATTGTTTTGTCGGAACCAATTAAGCTACCAGTATAGATTTGAAGTATGGGAGAAAATCCGGAATACCTGGAGGAAAGACATTTCCACCGAAGCTAGATATAAAGCCTTACATAAGAACTGCACACAGAACTAAATAATACTCTAATACCCCACTTCATCTTAACTAGTAGAACAAGAGATAGGTCAGCATCTGGTGTATCAATTCAACAGATAATACAGATGGACATACACTGCATGATAATCGTGTAAGCCAAACAACTACATGCCTGGTTTGAACAATTATCGATGTTAGATACTGAATGATGATCATTCACAGCTAGAAAATGGTTGAAAAAACGAGTTTTATGGTAAGAACTTACCTTTGTTAAAACTCTTTCTGCGAGGTACACTGGGCGCCACAAGGATAGACATTGGGTGTAGAGTAGGATCTTGATCCGAAGCACCAACAGGCTCAAAAGCTTTGACCTTCTTCCCAAGATGCATAGCGCCGCCTCCTATATCACCCCGCCTCCGTGCACAGGAGCTCAGTTTTGTTAACCAGCCCAATGCAGTAGCAAGTAAAAGAGACAACTGCCAGTTGCCACAAACACCACACCCTCCCGACAGGAGAAGTGTCAGCGGCTAATGCCATACCAACCCAAAGAAGCTAAGTGCGTCAGGGTGGGCGCCTTGTGGAGCCCAGTGTACCTCGCAGAAAGAGTTTTAACAAAGGTAAGTTCTTACCATAAAACTCGTTTTCTGCTGCGGGGTACACTGGGCTCCACAAGGATAGACATTGGGGATGTCCTAAAGCAGTTCCTTATGGGAGGGGACGCACTGTAGCGGGCACAAGAATCCGGCGTCCAAAGGAAGCATCCTGGGAAGCGGCGGTATCGAAGGCATAGAACCTAATGAACGTGTTCACTGAGGACCACGTAGCCACCATGCACAATTGTTCAAGGGTCGCACCACGGCGGGCCGCCCAAGAAGGTCCAACAGACCGAGTAGAATGGGCCTTAATGTGAGCAGGAGCTGACAGACCAGCCCTCACATAAGCATGTGCAATCACCATTCTAATCCATCTGGCCAAAGTCTGCTTATGAGCAGGCCAGCCCCGTTTGTGAAATCCAAACAGAATATAGAGAGAATCAGATTTCCTAACAGAAGCAGTTCTCTTCACATAGATACGGAGAGCCCGTACCACATCCAAAGATCGCTCTTTGGAAGACAAATCAGGAGAGACAAAGGCCGGAACCACAATCTCCTGATTAAGGTGGAACGAAGAAACCACCTTAGGTAAATATCCGGGACGAGTCCTAAGAACCGCCCGGTCACGGTGAAAAATCAGATATGGGGAACTACAAGACAAGGCACCCAGATCTGACACTCTTCTAGCAGAGGCAATAGCCAGCAAGAACACCACCTTAAAGGAAAGCCACTTAAGGTCAGCTGAACCAAGGGTTCAAATGGAGGTTTTTGCAACACCTCCAAAACCACTGACAAGTCCCAAGGAGCCACAGGCGGGAAATAGGGAGGTTGGATATGCAACACACCCTGAGTGAAAGTATGAACATCAGGTAAAGTCGCAATTTTTCTCTGAAACCACACCGACAAGGCAGAAATATGAACCTTGAGGGAGGCCAGACGCAGGCCTAACTCTAGACCTTGCTGCAGAAAAGCCAAAAGCTTGGCTGTACTAAACTTGGAAGCGTCATAATTGTTAGATGCGCACCAAACAAAATAGAAATGCCAGACCCTATGGTAAATCCGAGCAGATGCCGGTTTCCAGGCCCGCAACATAGTTTTAATGACCGCCTCAGAAAACCCTTAGCCCTCAAGACGTAAGCTTCAAGAGCCACGCCGTCAAAGACAGCCGGGCTAGGTCCCGGTAGACACAGGGGCCCTGTACGAGGAGGTCTGGGCATTGTGGAAGTAGAATTGGACGCTCCGACGATAGGCCCTGCAGGTCTGAGAACCAGTGCCGTCTGGGCCACGCTGGAGCTATGAGAAGCAGATTTCCTTTTTCTTGCTTGAACTTCCGAATTACCCTGGGCAGGAGTGACACCGGAGGGAACACGTACGGCAGCCGAAACCTCCACGGCACCGCTAGCGCATCCACGAATGCTGCTTGAGGATCCCTTGTCCTTGCTCCGAAGACCGGAACCTTGTAATTGTGTCGAGACGCCATCAGATCCACATCTGGAAGACCCCACTTTTCCACGAGGAGTTGAAACACTTCTGGATGGAGGCCCCACTCGCCGGCATGCACGTCCTGATGACTGAGAAAGTCTGCTTCCCAATTCAGGACTCCCGGTGTGAATATTGCCGATAGATGGCGTTCCGCCCAACGTAGAATCCATGAGACTTCCTTCATTGCCAAACAGCTTCGAGTGCCGCCTTGATGATTTATGTAAACCACTGTGGTGGCGTTGTCCGATTGTTCTTGAACAGGACGGTTCTGAATTAAATGCTGGGCCAGGTTCAACGCATTGAAGACCGCCCGCAATTCCAGAATGTTGATCGAGAGGAGAGATTCCTCCTTGGTCCACCGACCCTGAAGGGAGTGCTGCTCCAGCACCGCGCCCCAACCTCTTAGACTGGCATCTGTCGTCAACAGGACCCAGTTGGATATCCAGAAGGGACGGCCCCTGCACAATTGTTGGTCCTGGAGCCACCAGAGCAGCGACAGACGAACCTCCGAAGTCAATGAGATCATGTGAGACCTGATCCGGTGAGGCAGGCCATCCTACTTGGCTAGAATTAGCCTCTGGAGGGGGCGAGAATGGAATTGAGCATACTCCACCATGTCGAATGCTGATACCATGAGGCCCAGCACCTGCATTGCCGAATGTATCGACACTTGCGGACGAGAAAGGAAGCAACGAATCCTGTCCTGAAGCTTCAGGACTTTCTCCTGAGACAAGAACAACCTCTGGTTATGAGTGTCTAACAGCGCTCCCAGGTGCACCATGCTCTGAGCAGGGACCAGGGAGGATTTCTTCCAGTTGATGAGCCACCCGTGGGCTTGTAGAAACTGGACCGTCATATCCAGATGACGTAGGAGAAGATCTGGGGAATTTGCCAGGATTAACAAGTTGTCCAGATACGGCAGTATCCTGACCCCTTGACAGCGGAGTACCACCGTCATCACCGCCAAGACTCGCGGAGCCGTTGTTAAACCAAAAGGTAATGCCCGAAACTGGTAATGGATGTTGCCAATAGCAAACCTCAGGTATTGTTGATGTGACACTGCTATAGGAATATGCAGGTAAGCATCCTGTATGTCCAGGGAGACCATGTAGTCCCCAGGTTCTAAGGCCAGAACTATAGAGCGAAGGGTTTCCATAAGGATCTTGGAAATCTTCACAAACCTGTTCAATGCCTTGAGGTTGAGAATGGGCCGGGAGGACCCATTCGGTTTCGGGACTAGAAACAGCAGAGAATAGTACCCCCGGCCCCTCTGAGCAAGGGGCACCTGTACTACGACTCCTGTATCCAGGAGGGTCTGTACCACCGAGTGTAGAGTTTTTTGTCTGGTCCAAAGGGACGTCTGTCAGGCAAAATCGATGAGGGGGTCGGTTTTTCAAGGCTATGGCGTAACCTCGAGTGACGACTTCCCGTACCCAGGCATCTGAAGTGGTCTTCAACCATTCCTGGGTATACCCTAGAAGCCGGCCCCCCAACCTGGGATCCCCCAGAGGGAGGCCTGCCCAGTCATGTGGCAGGCTTATCGGTCTTGGCAGCTGGCTGACGGGCAGCCCAGGCTCTTTTGGGCTTCGGCTTACCAGGTTTGGAAGTGCGGGCCTGCTTATGGTACGCCTGACCTTTTGCTTTACCTGGAGGACGAAAGGGGCGAAAGGACGAACCTTTAGCCTTCGACACAGAAGGAGCGGTATTAGGCAGACAGGCAGTTTTGGCAGTAGCCAAGTCAGCCACTATCTTGTTTAAGTCCTCCCCAAACAGAATATCTCCCTCGAAAGGGAGTACCTCCAGGGTTTTTCTAGAGTCCAGATCCCCAGGCTAGGATCTCAGCCACAATATCCGGCGAGCCAGGACTGACGTAGTAGAGGCCTTGGTTGCTAGGATACCGGCATCAGAAGCCGCCTTTTTAATATATCGAGAAGCTGTGACAATATATGACAAGCATTGTCTAGCATGGTCAGAGGAGATTTCAGCTTCTAACTCCAAGGCCCATGCTTCAATAGCCTCTGCAGCCCATGTAGCTGCAATAGTGGGCCTTTGTGCAGCACCCGTGAGGGTGTAAATCGCTTTCAGACAACCCTCCACACGTTTATCCGTAGGCTCTTTTAGAGACGTGACGGCAGTGACAGTTAGAGCTGAGGAAACAACCATCCTAGCCACATGTGAGTCCACTGGAGGAGGCGTTTCCCAATTCTTAGACAGCTCTGGCGCGAGGGGATAGCGAGCCAGCATCTTCATTTGAGGCACAAACTTCGTACCCGGTTTTCCCAGGGTTCCTGACGTATATCCACTAGGTGATCAGAGTAAGGTAAAACTTGTTTAACCACCTTCTGATGCTTGTACCTATCTGGTTTCTTAGGAGGGACGGATGACTCGGGATCATCCGTAATCTGCAGAATTAACTTAATAGCCTCCAAAAGATCAGGAACATCCACATGTGAACTACCCTCCCCATCAGCCGTATCTGAGTCAGAACCTGTGGGGTCAGTGTAAGTGCCGTCTTCATCAAACGAGGTGTCAGTGCAGTGGCGGAACTAGCGAGCGGTGGGCCCAGGTGCGACAAAATGCTTTGGGGGCCCCCCCCCCCACATCCCATCCAAGTCCACCCCCTCACCCCTGGAGAGGATCTGGTGAGGGGGACCTGCTCAGTGCCAGAGAAATGGATACCTAGCAACAGTGCCGTAACTAGACATTTTAGCACTGTGTGCAAGAAACGGCATCGGAGCCCCACCCCTGCATGGAAAACAGGGGCAGTGCGCGCCGTAGGCGCGCGCAAAAATACATAGTGGCGTGGCTTCGTGGGGAAGGGGTGTGGCCACAAAATAATACCAATTCATAAAACGGTGCACAGTACGGCAGACAGCATCCCCCTTTTTACACATCACGGCAGACAGCGTCCCCCTTTTTACACATTACGGCAGACAGCGTGCACTTTTTACACAGTATGGCAGACAGCATCCCCTTTTTACACATTACGGCAGACAGCGTCCCCCTTTTTACACATTACGGCAGACAGCGTGCACTTTTTACACATTACGGCAGACAGCGTGCACTTTTTACACATTACGGCAGACAGTGTCCCCTTTTTACACATAACGGCAGACAGCGTCCCCTTTTTACACATAACGGCAGACAGCGTGCCCTTGTTACACATTGCGGCAGGCAGTCCCCCATTTTTACACATAGCGGCAGGCAGTCCCCCATTTTTACACATAGCGGCAGGCAGTCCCCCATTTTTACACATAGCGGCAGGCAGTCCCCCATTTTTACACATAGCGGCAGGCAGTCCCAACAAAGAAAGAAAGAAAGAAAGAGACAGAAAGAAAGAAGAATTATACTTACCCTCTCCGCTGGCTCAGGCTCCTCAGTGCAGCGTCAGACGATTCCCGGGCTGGAGACTCACCATGCACATAGGGAAATTAGGGAATGACCAGCAGCTCCAGCTCCTCTCTCTCCCTCCCTCCCAGTCCCTCCCATTATGACAGTGGGCGCCGGGGACGGCCACGAGATCTTGGCGTGATGCTTGTCAGATCCCCGGCGCCCAAACAGAGAGAGAGAGAGAGAGAGAGAGAGAGAGAGAGAGAGAGAGAGAGAGAGAGAGAGAGAGAGAGAGGAAGCCGAGGGAGGGGCGGAATATAAACAGGAAGGGGGAGGAGCTGAGTTAGCTGCCCCTCCTCGCTTTCCTGATTGACATCATGATCTTGCAGCACTGCAGCAGCATTTTATTATAGGAGGAGGAGGAGGACGTGTGGAGGAGGAGGCGCTGGAGAGAGCATTCCCTCCAGCAGCAGCAGCCAGTCACAGTGAGACCTGTTTGTATGAGGGAGGGACGGACCCTCCTCCCTCTTCGGCCGGGACCCCTCCTGCTCCTTCCCCTTCAGCCGGGCTGCCGCTGAGTGTGTTACAGAGGCGGCAGCCGCGGCAGCGTGTCTGGTGCTGCGGCTGCTGCCCTAGTGCCCTGATCTGTTCGTTACGACGGGCGGGCGGCGGGACGCAGACCCGACGGGAGCGCTGGTGTGCGGCCGCGGCGGCATGATACAATGAGTCATTGTGACTCATTGTAATGCCGGCGGCTGTGGGCCCTTGAGTGCGGCGGGGCCCCAGTGCAATGCACTGGCTGCCTTGCCAGTAGTTCCGCCCCTGTGTCAGTGGTAGCATTGGATTGTGAGGAAACAAGCGCTCGCTTAGAGGACCTCTTGGACTTAGGCGAGCGTTGGTCAGACATTTTAGTAGTCAGGGACTAGTTCAACTTCTTTAATTGAGCAGATAAATCGTCCGCCCACGGCGGGTTAGCTGCAGGGACCACATACGGTTGTACCGGCATTGGGGGTCCCATAGGGGGTGTTAGTTTATGAACTAGCGTATACAGAAGCGTGGAAAAAGCGGCCCACGGTGGGTCAGTATGTGCCTCCGTTGCCACAGTCCCACTGGGGGGTAAGGAGCCCCCAGAACCAGAACCCACAGCTGCTATATTCTCCTCATATGTGCCTGTGGCTTCAGCAACACCAGCAGTGTGTTCAGCCCCAGAACCGTTACCCTCAGAAGCAGACATGATATAACTTGCAGAATGAGGTAACCCAGTACAATTATCAGCAGCACTATATCCCTAAACCCAAACCCCTGCGCAGTGTAGTCAGCACTAGCAGAGATAAAGGAGAGATATGGTGACTAAATCACATAGAAAAATACGTAATACAGTATATCTTTGTGAACATCCTATATTAGATAACAGCTGACGCACAAAGCCCCCTCAGGTTATGGAATATAGGGATAGCAAGTTGAGTGAAAGACACAAAATGGACACCACTCAGCTATCAAATGCACACACAGAAAGTCACAGTTTGTACAATGCAGAGGTTATTACTGACAATAATACTGCACTGGACTAGCTTACACAGCTATATAACAATAGATATAACAGTACACAGTAAGAACTGGATGTATATCACAGGGTAATTGTACTATAAAACCCTGACTAAACGCACTCTTTCTTAACTATCACTGTCTAAAAAGGCAGGTAGAATACTGTCATGTAAAGGCACAGCGCTGACAACCAGGCGGCTTTACATAGGAGGATTTGCCCAAGATGCCCAGGAACAGTGAACTGAGGAATAATGGCGCCGCAGACACTGACAGGGAGTGAGGAAAAGACAGAAATGCAGCTCCAGGGCGGGAACACTTGCTGGAAATGGCGCCCTGGGGCTGGGGGAGGGGCTTCAGGTCTAAGCCTTATCCCCTCTGCTGGCAAAACCACCAGGTATTGTGGGCGATATAAAAAACGGTTTAGAGAGAAAACCTGACCTGCGCCCATGTCCTGGTGATCTAGTGGGATCGCGTGTACTGCCACAGTGTCCACTGACCGCGCCGGATCGCGATAAAGACCGGGTCCCGCAAGCGGGACCCACTTACCACCTCCCGAAGCGCGGCCACGCGATCCTGGAGAGCCCCAGCCGTGTGTGTCTAACGTGAAGAAAACCGGAGCCTCCGCTGTAGGTACCCGGCAACCAGGGTTCGGGAGTGTACAGTGCCGCTGGGGGAGAGATGGAGCTGCAGCAGGCAATGTCTACTGACATCCAGCACAATCTGTGCCTCTGCTGCAGCCCTTGTAGTCTTCTTTTTTCCTCAGAAAAAGCTTTTATAGAGCTGCTGTGAGCAGCTCTTCCTGTTACATGCTTGCACTGCAAGCACCAACTACAAACTGAGCTCATGTGCACGGAGGAGGGGTGATATAGGAGGCGGCGCTATGCATCTTGGGAAGGGTAAACCTTTTGAGCCTGTTGGTGCTTCGGATCAAGATCCTACTCTACACCCAATGTCTATCCTTGTGGAGCCCAGTGTACCCCGCAGCAGAAATATTCTTGATCGTTCAGTTTTGATTTCAGTCCTATCCAATCCACCCGATCATTGATCACTTGATCGGCCAACTTCAGGCTGCAAATGGAGATTACCTCCATACATTGGTCCTGATTCAGAGGTGGGTGCAGTGGAGATGTCAGTCTGCACATGCCTCCAAATCACACGGCGCATGCAATAAATGCACACAGATACATGCAATTTCAGTGGGGGTTTCTGGGTGGTAATGGTGGGGAGAGATTAGCCAGACATGGACGCATCACGGGTGAAAGTCACGGGCAGCAACTGCACTGACACCACTGGTCATGTTCAGACGGCGAATCTGCTCCTCCATAATCCTAGTGCAATCTTTGATGATGCGACCAATGGTGCATCTTAATATACTGTGCGCACAGTGGTGGATCAGGACAGCAGTCAGGTGGTGTCTCACTAGGAAGTTCATGGGCCGTGGCATTAGTATAAAGATGCGGTTGTGGCTGCGGCAAAAGATCTCTGATTCAGGCCCATTATGTATTATATGGGGGCGCTCCAACTATCTGGCACGTGGCTCCTCCCTTGTCCATACTGTCTGTGGTGCTGCATGATCAACTTATTTCCTTAGACCATGGTTCATTGTCATGCCAGAAGAAGCAGAAGAATTTATCATTTGAAGAACTCCCATAGTATAGTGCTTTCCTGAATTGAGCTTTTGGAAGACTGGCACCTGTCCAATCATGACACTCAACACAAGTAGTGTTTCCTACCTCCTCCAGCAAGAGAGTAGAATTATGTCAGCATGGACCTAATCGTTACACCTTATATGGAAAAGCCGAGTCCGGTATTTAAATCATGGACCCCTGCCTGCTGACCTGGAGTAAACAGCTAGGGCTAGGTGTTATAATGTGCAGGTTCATAGTGGTTTAGACTTTGAAATCTAAAACTGCACGAATATTAAGTACATAACATTCCCTGATTTGCACTTAATAATGGTGATTCTTTAACTTTCGAGGTCAAATCCACAGAGAAGTGGCAGATTGCAAAATATTCCACTTGGTGAATCTAGCCCCTAGTGACATGGCAATGCCACAAGGAGCGCCTGAGACCAGAACCAAATTAAGACTACATTGGGCAAAATACAAGACAATGGTTTATTCCCTGCACCCATTTTCATCCATGGTAGAACTTCTTTCTCACTGCATTTCCTAGCTCCATATTACTCTACTTACAGTTATCATCCAATATATGCCCCTACTATAATTTCTCTTCTCCCTGCTTGTATTCAACATTATTACACATACAATATAAACTTGTGTATACAAATACAGTCCTTGAGTCAGCAAGCACTGAGCACACTCATGTCTATCAAAAGCAAACATGGGGGTATATTAACTAAGGGGGTAATTCCAAGTTGATCGCAGCAGGAATTTAGTTAGCAATTGGGCAAAACCATGTGCACTGCAGGCAGGGCAGATTTAACATGTGCAGAGAGAGTTAGATTTGGGTGGGGTGTGTTCAATCTGCAATCTAATTTGCAGTGTAAAAATAAAGCAGCCAGTATTTACCCTGCACAGAAATAAAATAACCCACCCAAATCTAACTCTCTCTACACATGTTAAATCTGCCTCCCCTGCAGTGCACATGGGGGGTAATTCCAAGTTGATCGCAGCAGGATTTTTGATAGCAATTGGGCAAAACCATGTGCACTGCAGGGGAGGCAGATATAACATGTGCAGAAAGAGTTAGATTTGGGTGGGTTATTTTATTTCTGTGCAGGGTTAATACTGGCTGCTTTATTTTTACACTGCAAATTAGATTGCAGATTGAACACACCCCACCCAAATCTAACTCTCTCTGCACATGTTATATCTGCCTCCCCTGCAGTGCACATGGTTTTGCCCAATTGCTAACAAAAATCCTGCTGCGATCAACTTGGAATTACCCCCATGGTTTTACCCAATTGCTAACTAAATTCCTGCTGCGATCAACTTGGAATTACCCCCTAAACTCACGATTTTGACCGATTTGGTGTTTTTTCATCAAAGTGTCATCTCAGGAATTTACTAAACTAAAATCTCGGCAGTGATGAGGGCATTCGTATTTTTTTGGAAGTTAAAGAAAAAAAATACGAATGAATACACCATCGGTCAAATACGCCTAATATTTTATACAACTCGGTAATTTACAAAAAAATCTAATTCACAAACACTGCCGGCAAAAGCCAAACACTGCCGTGAAAAAATACAAATCGTAAAAAAAAAGCAGTTTTAAAACAGACCTGCTTTTTTTTACCGTGTTCCGGTAGTCATGCACGGATCCGTGCATGTTTATCAGTGGGAAGGGGTGCGAAAGTGTTAAAAATCAGGAAAAAAAATTGCGTGGGGTCCCCCCTCCTAAGCATAACCAGCCTCGGGCTCTTTGAGCTGGTCCTGGTTGTAAAAATACAGGGGGGAAAAATGACTGGGGATCCCCCATATTTTAACAACCAGCACCAGGCTCTGTGCCTGGTCCCAAAATAACGGGGGACAAAAGACGTAGGGGTCCCCCGTATTTTTCACACCGGCACCGGGCTCCACTAGTCAGTGAGATAATGCCACAGCCGGGGGACACTTTTATATTGGTCCCTGCGGCCCTGGCATTAAATCACCAACTAGTCACCCCTGGCCGGGGTACCCTGGAGGAGTGGGAACCCCTTAAATCAAGGGGTCCCCCCCTCCAGCCACCCAAGGGCCAGGGGTGAAGACCGAGGTTGCCCCCCCCCATCCAAGGGCGGCGGATGGGGGGCTGATAGCCATAGTGTAAAAAAAAAGAATATTGTTTTTTGTAGCAGTACTACAAGTCCCAGCAAGCCTCCCCTGCAAGCTGGTACTTGGAGAACCACAAGTACCAGCATGTGGGGGAAAAACGGGCCCACTGGTACCTATAGTTCTACTACAAAAAAAATACCCAAATAAAAACAGAACACACACACCTTGAAAGTACAATTTTATTAAACATACATGCACACCTACATTCATACATACTTACCTATGTTGACACGAAGAGTCGGTCCCCTTCTCCACGCAGAATCCACGGGATACCTGTAAATAAAAAATATACTCACAACAATCCAGTGTAGATCGGTCCTCTTCTGTTTGTAATCCACATACTTGGCAAAATAAAAAAACAAAAAGCAAAAAAACAAAAAACACGGACCACGCACTGAAAGGGGTCCCATGTTTACACATGACTCCTGTCAAAGAGGGTCCCTTCAGCCAATCAGGGAGCGCCACGTCATGGCACTCTCCTGATTGGCTGTGCGCTCCTGAACTGTCAGTCAGGCGGCGCACTCGAGATACAATGTAGCGCATAGGCGCTCCATTGTATCCAATGGTGGGAACTTTGCGGTCTGCGGTAGACCGCGAGGTTAAGTGGGGACACTCTTATGGTTGGCCCCACTTAACCTCGCGGTCTACCGCAGACCGCAAAGCTCCCACCATTAGATACAATGGAGCGCCTATGCGCTACATTGTATCTCGAGTGCGCCGCCTGACTAACAGCTCAGGAGCGCACAGCCTATCAGGAGAGTGCCATGACGTGGCACTCCCTGATTGGCTGAAGGAACCCTCTTTCATAGGAGTCACGGGGGGTCCCATGTGTAAACATGGGACCCCTTTCAGTGCGTGGTCCGTGTTTTTCGTTTTTTTATTTTGCCAAGTACGTGGATTACAAACAGAAGAGGACGATCTACACTGGATTGTTGTGAGTATAATTTTATTTACAGGTACCCCGTGGACTCTACGTGGAGAAGGGGACCGACTCTTCGTGTCAACATAGGTAAGTATGTATGTAAGTGTGCATGTATGTTTAATAAAATTGTACTTTCAAGGTGTGTGTTCTGTTTTTATTTGGGTATTTTTTGTAGTAGTACTGCAGGTACCAGCAGGCCCGTTTTCCCCCTGCATGTTGGTACTTGTGGTTCTCCAAGTACCAGCTTGCGGGGAAGGCTTGCTGGGACTTGTAGTACTGCTACAAAAAACAATATTCTTTTTTTTTACACTATGGCTATCAGCCCCCCATCCGCCGCCCTTGGATGGGGGAGGACAACCTCGGGCTTCACCCCTGGCCCTTGGGTGGCTGGAGGGGGGGGACCCCTTGATTTAAGGAGTTCTCACTCCTCCAGGGTACCCCGGCCAGGGGTGACTAGTTGGTGATTTAATGCCAGGGCCGCAGGGACCAATATAAAAGTGTCCACTGGCTGTGGCCTTATCTCGCTGACTAGTGCAGCCCGGTGCTGATGTGAAACATACGGGGGACCCCTACGTCTTTTGTCCCCCATATTTTTGGCTCCAGGACCAGGCACAAAGCCTGGTGCTGGTTGTTAAAATATGGGGGATCCCCAGTAAATTTTCCCCCCGTATTTTTACAACCAGGACCGGCTCAAAGAGCCCAATGCTGGTTATACTTAGGAGGGGGGACCCCACGCATTTTTTTTTCTGATTTTTAACTCTTTAAACACTTTTTTTAAGGTACACAATGAAGCCCTGCACGGATCTCACAGATCCGGCCGGGATTCATTGTGTTAAGTTCGGCAGCGTTTAACTAATCACTCCCGTAAAACACTGGCCGAAATTATGAATGACATTGACATCGGAATACACGAAAATGCAGAATACGACAGCATAGTAAATGAGGCGTAAAAAATTCAAAAAGTTGCAAATTCACACATTCGATGTCATTCGTGTTTAATCTCCCTCCAAATCGACAGTAATACGAATCTTAGTAAATATACCCCATGGAATTCTGTCCCATGCCACCCTGGTCCACTCCACAGACACAGTTACCCATAGACAGAACAGAAAATGAATACCCTGTTGCTCCCTTACCCTGAATTTAAAAAAAACGTACTACCAAATATTATTTCTATCTCCCCTTGAGAAATCATTTTGTTTGACTCCTTCACTGCACCACTTCCCCCATACTAAAGAGTCAGATTATCCAGCAGAAAGAAACAAGATAATAATAACTACATTTTTAGAACCTTTACATGCATCGCATAAGGCAGTTATATGTGGCTGTGCACAGAAAGACTGTCATAGGAGTGTGTAAGAGACGAGTCCTAATTGGAGGAGATTAACTTGAAACAACAGAACCACCAAGCCAGTCAGTGCATGGTCTGTGCTGCATATGCTACACTGTAATTGTCAGGGCCGGGTGTTTTTGTGAATCCGTTAACCCTGGACCAACCAAAGGTGTAGGTGCTGGGGTATGATGAAAGCAGGGAGGACGAAGAAAGTTCAGTTTCATATATTTATTATAAGCAACAATTCCAGTAAGGAGTTAAATGACAAATTATTAATCACCATATATAAACTGACGTATTGCATAAAGTGGTAGAAATGATAAGCAGGAACAATCTTAAAGATACATTGAGGAAATGTTCATAGAACTGAGTTTTAAGCAGGCTTGTGAATGAATGATGAATTGTCCAAAAGAAACAAGATTTGATGCTGAACTGTAAAGTGTGTTAACTGGATAATGCAGACATAAATAAGTAACTGTAGAGATTTGTAATGAAGTTTAGAGATTTAACTGAAAGGCTGTGAAGAATTGTCCTTGATTGTAGCAACACAGAAATACAGTACTGAAATGGGTTACTTGCGAGTTCTGAAGATCACTGTGAAACTGCAGCAGACGACAATGGTGATGAATGGGTTAAGTTTAGAGCAGAGCAAACGAACAGCTGATGTTAGTAGACTCCTCCAGGGTCTGTGTGGTTGAAGCAGGCAGACAGGGTAACCTCTTGCAAGACTCTGGGAATCCACTTGTTTGCCACTGGGAGAGTGATTGACTGACAGCACAGCAGGGAGCTGGAGGATCTTTAGCAGTGAAGGCTGCAAACGGACCTCTGGGAGAGGAGGCGATATCTGGACCACGGGAATCACACAGGAATGCACGGAGAGAGCACAGAACTAGGGCATAGAGTAGATACAACAAAGCACTGGCCCAGAGTAGCATAATCCCAGCCTACTTAAAGGCAGCACAAGCACGGGATTGGCTAACACTTACCCACAGGTGTTTTCACAAGTGCTCTGTATTGCTTATTTGGTCTCCAACATGGCCGCCTCCTATACTGCAGACACACAGCGGTGCCTTTGGCCATTTGGTCCCCGCACTCCCAGCTCCTAGATCCTGCATCACCTGTGCCACTGATCACGCCGTGTCCCCACACGGCCGCACAGAACCGCGAGCAACCGCACCGGCAACGGATGAACCCCAGAACCCGCAGAGGTGAGAGATCGGTTAGTGACAGTAATGTATAGTTAAATTGGTAGGGTTAAATGGGACATAACTTCTGTCTGCTTTTGCAGCTGGGATAAAGGGCAAAATTTACTAAGGGGCAGGTTCGGCTGCATTTCGTAACTGATGGTCATCGCAGAGCATTGACATAGGCTTGATGCTTGTAACCAATGAATTTAGAACTTCTAAACACCATCAATGTCCACTGCCTATGCCACCATGACCCCACCAAAATGTCACTGTGGTTTAGAAGTGCTGAACACATCACTATGATATTGGAGAAAAATGGGGAAACAATAACAACAAAAAACACATGGGTTCCTTCCTAATTGGTAAACAGCACAACGCTTCTAATCCTAAACTGGTAGTGGAAAAATCAGAATCAAAGAGCAGGGGGTCATCATGAATTTCCATAAACCTGTACTGAGCTTTACCAGACAGGGCTGGTTGCACTATAGCAAGGGTACACATGGCTTGGGGTACTGCTAACAAGTTATAACATCCCAATTGTATTTATTTTCAGCTAGAACTGAAAAAATAGGATTTTAATACCTACTGGTAAATCCTTTTCTCGCAGTCCATAAGGGATATTGGGGGAAACTAGTACGATGGGGTATAGACGGGGTCCAAAGGAGCCAGTGCACTTTAAATTTCTTCAACTGGGTGTGCTGGCTCTTCCCTCTCCCACAGGCAGTTATAGGTAAAAACGTGCCTGAAGGAGAAAGGACATATATGAGAAAAGGAACAAGATAATAGAAAAAGGTGGTGAGATTAACACACCAGCACACCACTAACATACAACAGCCAGCAATGACTGGTAACAACAACAGCAACAGCTGAACAGGTAACTATAGAATAAGAACTTGCAGAGAAGTCCACGCACTGAGGCGGGTGCCCAATATCCCTTACGGACTACGAGAAAAGGATTTACCGGTAGGTATTACAATCCTATTTACTCTAGCATCCATAAGGGATATTGGTTTAGACTAGTACGATGGGGACTTCCCAAAGCTTCCAGAACGTGCGTGAACGTGCGGAGACTGCTGCAGCACCGCCTGCCCAAACTGGGTATCCTCTTTGGCCAGGGTATCAAATTTGTAGAATTTCACAAACGTGTTCTTCCCCGACCAGGTAGCAGCTCGGCATAGTTGCAAGGCCTAGACTCCACGGGCAGCCGCCCAGGAAGAGCCCACTGATCTTGTAGAGTGGTCCTTTAGAAACTTAGGAACAGGTAAGGCTGCCGACACATAGGCTTGTTGGATAGTAAGCCAAATCCAACGAGCAATGGACTGCTTTGAAGCAGGGCAACCCTTTTTCTGCGCATAGAGCACGAACAAGGTATCCGTTTTTCTGACCCGAGCTGTGTACTTGACATAAATCTTCAAGGCACGCATAGCAGCCAATGCCTCTGGAGGAGCAGAAGCATCAGAACTGGACGGAACCACAATAGGTTGATTCAGATGAAACACAGACACAACCTTCGGCAGGAACTGCTGTCTAGTCCAGAGCTCTGCTCTGTCCTTGTAAAAGACCAAGTAGGGACTTTTACACGATAAGGCCCCCAATTCTGAAACACGTTGAGCAGAAGCCAGTGTCAGTAAAATCACTGTCTTCCACGTGAGGTACTTGTCTTCTATTGTCATCAGAGGTTCCAACCAGAAGGACTGAAGAAATGCCAACACTACATCCAAATCCATAGGTGGCACAAAAGGTGGTTGTATGTGGAGTACCCCTTGCAAGAAGCATAATATAAATAACCAGTAAAAAATATTATCATGTTATTTTTCGGGCACGATAAAGAATAAATAAATAGTTTAACTAAACTAATTTAAAAATAAGATTTTAAACCTACCGGTAAATCTTTTTCTCCTAGTCCGTAGAGGATGCTGGGGACACCGTAAGGACCATGGGGTATAGACGGGCTCCGCAGGAGACATGGGCACTATAAAGAACTTTTAGTATGGGTGTGCACTGGCTCCTCTCTCTATGCCCCTCCTCCAGACCTCAGTTAGAGAACTGTGCCCAGAGGAGATGGACAATACGAGGAAAGGATTTTGTTAATCTAAGGGCAAGATTCATACCAGCCCACACCAATCATACCATATAACCTGGAATATACGCAACCAGTTAACAGTATGAACAACAAACAGTATCAGTCAAAGACCGATTCCAAATGTAACATAACCCTTATGTAAGCAACAACTATATACAAGTCTTGCAGAATTAGACCGCACTGGGACGGGCGCCCAGCATCCTCTACGGACTAGGAGAAAAAGATTTACCGGTAGGTTTAAAATCTTATTTTCTCTTACGTCCTAGAGGATGCTGGGGACTCCGTAAGGACCATGCGGTTTATACCAAAGCTCCCAATCGGGCGGGAGAGTGCGGATGACTCTGCAGCACTGACTGAGCAAATGCTAGGTCCTCATCAGCCAGGGTATCAAACTTGTAGAATTTTGCAAAAGTGTTTGAACCAGACCAAGTAGCTGCTCGGCAAAGCTGTAATGCCGAGACGCCTCGGGCAGCCGCCCAAGAAAAGCCCACCTTCCTAGTGGAATGGGCCTTTACTGAATTAGGTAACGGCAATCCTGCCATAGAATGAGCCTGCTGAATCATGTTACAGATCCAGCGAGCAATAGTCTGCTTAGAAGCAGGAGCACCAACCTTGTTGGCTGCATACAGGACAAACAGAGCCTCTGTTTTCCTAACCCTAGCCGTCCTGGCTACATAAATCTTTAAGGCCCTGACCACATCCCGGGACTTGGAGTCCTCCCAGTCCCCCGTAGCCACAGGCACCACAATAGGTTGGTTCATATGAAATGAAGAAACCACCCTGTCCATCCCTACTAAGCAAGACCTTCAAGACACCATCAGGAATTAACTTGCCTCCATTAAAAGCGAAATCTCACATCTGTCTGATCGCTTAGTGAATTTGGAGGAAGATCAAGAGGCTAATGTCTCCTGCATGTCCTTGTTAACATTTGCAGAGAGAGTTAGATTTGGGTGGGTTATTTTGTTTCTCTGCAGGGTAAATAAGGGCTGCTTTATGTTTACACTGCAATTTAGATTGCAGATTGAATTCACCACACCCAAATCTAACTCTCTCTGCACATGTTATATCTGCCTCCCCTGCAGTGCACATGGTTTTGCCCAATTGCTAAAAAATTTCCTGCTGCGATCAACTTGGAATTACCCCCCTAGCCTTTTGAAAGGGCAGATGTTGCATTAGTATAGGAGACCCATTTTAAGGTTGGAACTCGTAATCCTTCTCTTACCAATCGCTACTTCACCTCAGCATACTACAGTAACACCCCAGGTAGCAAGTCCAAGGGAGTGGCTATTGTTTTCTCCAAGGATTTACGCATTTCTGACGTATCCACACACAGGGTAGTGCCGGGTAGGCTCCTTCTCTTGACCTGTAAAATCTTCGAACAACTGTTCACTTTTGCAGTGATGTATGCCCCTAACCAGGCCCAATTGTCTTTCTTCAATTCCCATCTCCCGAGGTTAGACTCTCTGTCCCAGGGTATTACTGTTTTAGGTGGTGACTTCAATTGGACATTGGACCCTAGTACTGACACATCATCCCTACCCTCTAGATTTGTTGCATCTAAATATCGCCACGTCAAACGCCTACTTCATACACGACAACTAGCTGACTCCTGGAGGACCCTCAATCCCTCGGGACGTGACTACTCCTTTTACTCACACCCCCACCGGGTTTATTCCCATATTGATTACTTGTTCCTTAGCCATAGACACCTACCTCTTCTCATAGATGCCACTATTGGGTCTATCACTTGGTCGGACCATGTTCCAGTGACATTGACTTTAGACCTCCCTCACGGTCCCCATAAACAATGGACCTGGAGACTCAATGAGTCTCTTCTTTATGACGCACTTTGTAAAGATGCCTTAGATAAAGCTCTGGATGATTATATTGCTACGAATGTCACGGACGATGTCTCCCACCTGACCGTGTGGGAAGCACATAAATGTGTACTCCGCGGCAAGCTGATCCAATTAGGCACAAGTAAGAAGAAACAAAAGCAGTCTCTGATCTCAGGTCTTTTACTTCGGATTCATGCCCTCGAGACCTCTCACAAGGCATCATTGTCGGATAAGACCCTTGTGGAGTTGTCCGAAGCCCGCTCACAGCTGAATAAACTCCTGTCTGATAATATAATTCTCTCCATCCGTAAATGTAAACGGAAATATTATCAGTGGGGCAATAAACCTGGCCGAGTCCTGGCTCAAGCTATACGTGCTCAACACTCGGCTTCGTTTATTAGCTCAGTGAAAGATGCCAGAGGAATCCCCAAATTCAAATCGCCTGAGATTGGGACTTGCTTTGCACGATTTTACGCCTTGCTGTACAATCTAGAAACTGACTCCTCAGATACAGACCCCCACCTTTCACTCCAAAAGATAAGGGACTACCTGAGGTCCATAGATTATCCCGTTCTCCCGCCCTCGACACTCGGCTTGCTGGAAGCCCCGTTCACTGCTCAAGAGCTGGATCAGGCCATTTCTTCTATGCCGTCGGGAAAAAGCCCTGGCCCTGACGGATTCACTATCGCATACTACAAGGTGTTTAGGGATAAGCTGATTCCCTTACTCCTTAAAGCATTTAACTCAATTGCATCTGGCTCTCATTTTTCCCGTGACTCTCTGGAGGCCCATGTTTCGGTGATACCGAAGCAGGGCAAGGACCCTTCGGTCTGCTCCAGCTATAGACCCATTTCCCTCCTGAATGTGGACCTCAAGCTCTACACGAAGATTTTGGCAAATAGATTAAGGGCGCTGATCCCCCTCTTAGTTCACAGTGACCAAGTTGGTTTTGTTGTGGGCCGAGAGGCCAAAGACAATACAACCAAAATTCTTAATCTCATCCACTTAGCTTCCCACAGTTCTACCCCTACTATTTTACTCTCTACTGACGCCGAAAAGCCATTTGATAGGGTCAGTTGGAAATTCATTAAATCAATTTTGGAGCACATTGGCTTAGGTCCCAACGCACTTACTTGGATACTGGCTCTCTATGACTCTCAAACAGCAAAGGTTCGCGTAAATGGCACCCTATCTGACCCATTCACCATAAGCAACGGCACAAGGCAAGGTTGCCCATTATCACCGTTGATCTTTGTGCTTTGTATTGAAGCACTAGCTAGAGCTATACGAGCTAATCATGACATCAGGGGTTTTACCGTGGGAGACAGAGAGTACAAGTTAGCCCTATTTGCCGATGACCTTTTAGCCATAGTATCCCACCCCACTGACTGCTTACCACACCTAATGAAAGAACTTGACCTCAGTAGACAGCTTTCCAATTTAAAAATTAATTATTCTAAATCTAGCGCTCTTAATATTTCCACCCCTGCAGAATCCGTTGCGGACCTTAAATGCTCTTTCCCCTTCTCATGGCAGTCTTCTCACATAACATACCTCGGTGTTAAGCTGTCTGCTAGCGAGTCCCAGCTGTTCCTGTTGAATTATTTGCCTCTCTTGCAAGTGATTCGGAATGACTACTCTAGATGGAATGTGAAATATCTATCCTGGTTTGGGAGGATAAATATAGTTAAGATGAATACCCTTCCTAAATTATTGTATGTAATGCAGGCCCTCCCGATTCGTATCCCAGAGTCCTGGTTCCGATCTATTTCCCGATTGATCCAGCAGTTTATCTGGCAACGGAGGAGACCTAGACTTAAACGCTCCCACTTGACTAAATCAATTGAGAATGACGGCCTCAAACTTCCTGATATAAAACATTATTACCATGCCATTCTTTTAAGTAGAATTATAGACTGGACGAGGAACCGCGACCTTAAACAATGGGTGGAACTAGAGGGCCTGTACGTGCAGCAATTCCTGGAAATATTCCCTTGGCTCCCCTCCTTCCCTAAGTTGCTCCTCCCCCATCCTACGATCACTCCCACGCTAGTCGCCTGGAAAACGTTACGGAGCCTTCCCTACATCTCATCTAAATTCGGACCCTTGACATCTTTTCTGGCCAACCCTGATTTTACACCGGGTGCCAACCCCGCCCACTTCTTACGATGGGCTGTTACAGGACTGTTTAGGGTCGGTCAGATGGTGTCGACGATTGGAGTCATACAGTTCGCAGACCTGAGGGCGAGGTGGGACATCCCCCAACAGGACTTTTGGAAGTTCCTACAAATAAGGCACTTCTTGACAACTGGCGATAGACTTCGCAGCGCCACTAGGGAACTGACCCTATTTGAGAAGCTTTGCGTTGCTACTCTTGCCCCGTCCCACACTATCTCCAAACTATACAAACTTGTTTGCCACTCCCAACCTGTCGTTACCCCATCCTTTATTATGGCCTGGGAGAGGGACTTGGGCATTTCCTTATCGCCCAGAGACTGGGAAAAAATTTTCTTGAAAACTCACTCGAGCTCTGTCTGTGTCCAGATCCGGGAGACTCAATACAAAGTTGTGACAAGATGGTATAGGCACCCATCTCTCCTTCACGCAATGTATCCCTCCTTCTCAGCCCATTGCTGGCGTTGCTCCTCCACATCAGGCTCCCTCCTACATGTTTGGTGGACTTGTCCTATGATCCAACCATTTTGGCGAGAGGTTATGCACATTTCTCAGACCATTCTTAAGATTCAGATTCCCTCTGACCCTGCATTCTGGCTTATTAACCACTCCAATATTCCAGTGCCCCAACACAAACACTCATTACTGCGACACTTAAGTAACGCAGCGCGTGCTGTGATCCCGGCCATGTGGATGTCTCACCTCCCTCCTCCACGTCGGACATGGTTCACTAAACTAGACTACTTCATGAGAATGGAAGATTTGTTCCTCTCATCGATAGGCAGGTCTCGTGAATTCGACTCTACATGGCTCCCTTGGCTAGAATATAAAGCTTCCCAGGCCTACTTAGCCACTCCCTTGGACAGCAGTTAATATCCCTGTCTCTCTGTTTACATATCTAACTAAGTGGTACCTCTTACTTCTCTTGCCCCCCCCCCCCCCCTTTTCTTTTTCTTCCTTCAACACTTTTTCTTGCTTCTTTCCCTGATGCCTACTGGCTCTTCTAATCTGCTTTCTTCTGGTTTTTTATGTTTCTTATGTTAAAGAACACATCGTATTGTTGGTGTACATTGCAGCCCTTTAGCAGACACAACTCGATTCCTCTACGATATTTCATTAAAGTATCCCTTGCTCCTCAGAAGTCATGCTCTACGCACCCGACCACTCGGCTTATATGCCTTTGAGGGCTTTACATTTTTCTGCTGGTTTGCTATCCCTACATTGGGCATTCGTACACTCAGATTTGTGACTACCAACTTTATATGTATTGCTGTTTCCTTGTTTTTTGTTCTTTTTTGTATTTGTGTAAAGTGTTCTTCTCTTTGTTCGCATCTTTGAAAATCCTTAATAAAAACTGATTATACAAAAAAAAAAAGAAGAAACCACCTTAGGTAAAAATTGAGGACGAGTCCTCAACTCAGCTCTATCCACATGGAAAATCAAATAGGGGCTCTTGTGGGACAAGGCCGCCAATTCGGACACCCGCCTTGCCGATGCCAAGGCCAATAACATGAACACCTTCCAAGTGAGAAATTTTAATTCAACCGTTTGAAGAGGCTCAAACAAGTGAGATTTCAGGAAACTTAACACCACGTTAAGGTCCCACGGTGCCACTGGGGACACAAATTGGGGCTGGATGTGCAGCACTCCCTTCACAAAAGTCTGGACTTCTGGGAGAGAAGCCAATTCCCTATGAAAGAATATAGATAGGGCCGAAATCTGTACCTTAATGGAGCCTAACTTCAGGCCCATATCCACTCCTGTCTGTAGATACCTTTCCCAGCTAGGATTCGGTGTTCAACCGCCATGCCGTCAAACGTAACCGCGGTAAGTCTTGGAACACGCAGGGCCCCTGCTGCAACAGGTTCTCCCTGAGAGGAAGAGGCCACGGATCTTCTGTGAGCATTTCCTGAAGATCTGAGTACCAGGCCCTTCGAGGCCAATCTGGAACAATGAGTATTGTCTGTACTCTTTTTCGTCTTATGATCTTCAAAATTTTTGTGATGAGAGGAAGAGGAGGAAACACATAGACCAACTGAAACACTCATGGTGTCACCAGGGCGTCTACTGCTACTGCCTGAGGGTCCCGGGACCTGGCACAATACCTCCGAAGCTTCTTGTTGAGGCGTGACGCCATCATGTCTATTTGAGGAATTCCCCAGAGACTTGTTATCTCTGCAAAAACTTCTTGATGAAGTCCCCACTCTCCTGGATGGAGATCGTGTCTGCTGAGGAAGTCTGCTTCCCAGTTGTCCACTCCCGGAATGAAGACAGCTGACAGAGCGCTTACGTGATTTTCCGCCCAGCGAAGAATCCTGGTGGCTTCCGCCATCGCGACTCTGCTCCTTGTCCCGCCTTGGCGGTTTACATGAGCCACGGCTGTGACGTTGTCTGATTAAATCAGAACCGGTAGATCACGAAGAAGATTCTCCGCTTGTCATAGGCCGTTGTATATGGCCCTCAATTCCAGTATGTTGATGTGTAGACAAGCCTCCTGGCTTGACCATAGTCCCTGAAAATTTCTTCCTTGTGTGACTGCTCCCCATCCTCGGAGGCTCGCGTCCGTGGTCACCAGAACCCAGTCCTGAATGCCGAACCTGCGACCCTCTAGAAGGTGAGCACTCTGCAGCCACCATAGGAGAGACACCCTGGCCTTGGGGGACAGAGTTGTTTTCTGATGTATTTGTAGATGGGACCCGGACCACTTGTCCAGAAGGTCCCACTGAAAAGTCCTCGCATGAAACCTGCCGAAGGGGATGGCCTCGTAGGCTGCCACCATTTTTCCCAGAACTCGAGTGCATTGATGAACTGACACTCTTTTTGGTTTTAGCAGGTCTCTGACCATGTTCTGGAGGTCCTGGGCTTTTTCCGATGGGAGAAAAACCTTCTTTTGTTCCATGTCCAGAATCATGCCTAGGAATGATAGTCGAGTCGTTGGAACCAATTGTGACTTTGGCTGATTGAGAATCCAACCGTGCTGTTGGAGCACTCTCAGGGAGAGCGACACGCTCTTCATCAATTGATCTCTCGATCTCGCCTTTATCAGGAGATCGTCCAAGTATGGGATAATTGCGACTCCTTGTTTGCGCAGGAGCACCATCATTTCCGCCATCACCTTGGTAAAAATCCTCGGGCCGTGGAAAGCCCAAACGGCAATGTCTGAAACTGGTAATGACAGTCCTGTACAGCGAATCTCAGGTACTCCTGATGAGAGGGATATATGGGGACATGAAGGTAAGCATCCTTTATGTCTAGTGACACCATAAAATCCCCCCCTTCCAGGCTGGATATTACAGCTCGGAGCGATTCCATCTTGAATTTGAACTTTTTCAAGTACAGGTTTAGGGATTTTAGATTTAAAATGGGTCTGACCGAACCATCCGGCTTCGGGACCACAAACAGGGTTGAATAATACCCTTTTCCCTGTTGGACCAGGGGAACCTTGACAACCACTTGCTGTTGACACAGCTTTTGAATTGCAGCTAACACTACTTCCCTCTCTGGGGGTGAAGCTGGTAAGGCCGACTTGAAAAATCGGCGAGGGGGCACCTCTTCGAATTCCAGCTTGTAGCCTTGGGAAACAATTTCCATCGCCCAAGAATCCACGTCTGAAAGACCCCAGATCTGGCTGAAAAGTCGAAGGCGTGCCCCCACTGGTGCGGACTCCCTTAGGGGAGCCCCAGCGTCATGCGGTGGATTTTGTAGAAGCCGGGGAGGACTTCTGCTCCTGGGAACTAGCCGAAGCAGGTGTTCTTTTTCCTCTACCCTTACCTCTGGCAAGGAAGGAGGTACCCCGACCTCTTCTGGACTTATGCGACCGAAAGGACTGCATCTGATACTGTGGAGTTTTCTTTCGCTGTTGGGGAACAAAAGGTAAAAAGGTAGATTTACCCGCGGTAGCTGTGGAAACCAGGTCCGCGAGCCCCTCCCCAAACAACACTTCACCCTTGTAAGGTAAAACCTCCATATGCTTTTTTGAGTCCGCATCACCCGTCCATTGGCGGGTCCATAGAGCTCGTCTCGCAGAAATAGCCATTGCATTGGCTCTGGAACCCAGCAGTCCAACGTCTCTTTGAGCGTCCCTCATATATAAGACCGCGTCCTTAATATGGGCTAAAGTTAATAAAATGGTATCCCTGTCTAGGGTATCAAGGTCAGCTGACAAGGTATCTGTCCATGCTGCCACTGCGCTACATACCCATGCCGACGCTATTGCCGGTCTGAGCAAAGCATCTGTATGCGCATAAATAGACTTTAAAGTAGTCTCCTGCCTGCGGTCAGCAGGCTCCTTGAGGGCTGCCGTGTCCGGAGACGGTAGCGCCACCTTCTTGGACAGGCATGTTAAAGCCTTGTCCACCCTGGGAGAGGATTCCCAACGTACCCTGTCCTGTGTAGGGAAAGGATACGCTATAAGAACCCTTTTGGGAATCTGCAGTTTCTTATCTGGAGTTTCCCAAGCTTTTTCAAATAACTCGTTAAGCTTATGAGATGGGGGAAAGGTTACCTCAGGTTTCTTTTCCTTAAACATGTGTACCCTCGTGTCGGGGACAGAGGGGTCATCAGTGATATGCAAAATATCTTTTATTGCAATAATCATACACTGAATACTTTTGCCACCCTTGGGTGTAATCTTGCATCATCATAGTCGACACTGGAGTCAGACTCTGTGTCGGTACCCGTATCTACTATTTGGGATAAGGGACATTTTTGAGACCCAGAAGGGCCCTGTGACTCGGTCCAATCCGTGGATTGACTCCCTGTTTTCTCCCTGGACTCTGCTCTGTCCAGTCTCTTATGTAATGAGGCCACACTTGCATTTAACATATGCCACATGTCCAACCACTCATGAGTCAGCGTTGCCGACGGAGACACACCACTCATCTGCTCCACCTCCTCCTTGGACGAGCTTTCCGCTTCAGACATGCCGACACGCACGTACCGACACCCCCACACACAGAGGGATATAACTATAAGGGGACAATTCCCCAACAAGGCCCTTTGGAGAGACAGAGAGAGAGTATGCCAGCACACACCCAGCGCCAACTGACACTGGAATAAAACCAGGTAGCGCTTTTATTATATATATATATATATATATATATATATATCTATATCTATATATAATTCCAAATATGACCGGCACTCCAAACAAATGTTTAAATACCTGGGTGCCCTCCACGGTCCAAACGGAGCAAATACAGAGAGAGAAAAGCTGGCGGCACTCCACGGATTTTCAAAGAAAAGACAGCTACACAAGCTTGATTGTCAACGTTTCAGGTGCTATTTAATCACACCTTTCGTCAGGATACAAACACATCAAATAAAACATACCTTATATAGATCCCAGTGCTCACACACCCCTCACCAACACCGCCTACTTCCGGTCGCGGGTGCCGTTACAGCATACAGCCGTCCGCACCTGCCCGGAAAATTGGTTCCCCTGGCAACCATAAACAATTCTGGTCACTTCCGTGCTCTAAGAATACCACCCCCGATCCGCCCACTGGAAGCGCGTCTACACGCGTCCACCAACGGGAGGGCCGGGACTCATCGCCAGGGCAACCATACACCAATAGAAACACACCACATCGTGATCTAAGTCCTTCACCCCCCAACCCGCCCACCGGACGCACGTCAATGTGTGTCCGCCAATGGGCTGGCGGGACGGTCGTCACCCGTCACAAAGGTAACCATTAAACAATAACAGAGAGACACCACACAGTGCACGAACTCCACTGCTATATCGCATCATCATAACTGAAGGGATATACATCTATTGATATACAGCACAATTGGTGATACAGAGGATTAATAGAGAACAATGAACACCTTATATAAGAAACTAAATCCATTTAGCACAGCAACTCCATATGGACATCATTTGGTTATAACTAGTTGGTGTGATTAGATGAGGTACATCAATAACCAAATAAACATCAGTATAGCCATCTAACAATTAAAAAACATATTCTAAAACAGCCTAAATGACACAGATTATTCTTAAAGAGCAAAGGCCAAACAGGGTTTTGATCACAAATCTGCCATGCCTCTAACAACTATCATTCCAGATAGACAGTAAAGCTGTTCAATGGAATACTTAGGTATAATAAAGCAATTAACCCAATTAACTCGATAAGACATATGCATCAATCAAAATGAACTTCTCAAGATTAATAATAACACAGATCCTCAAAAGTCACCTAGAAAAAGCAAACATTTGTAAGATATTTATAAGAAGCAAATATTTATAGGAAGCATAGGAGGGACAAGTTCTCATTAAGGCCCCTAGGAGAGACAGTGTTGAGATCGTATATCCACCGTGCCTCCAACTGTAATAGTCTCTTGTTCCGATCCCCTCCTCTCGACATCGGGGGAACATGGTCGACCAACTTGTAGCGCAGGGTAGCCATACTGTGGCCTACTTCCTTGAAATGACGTGCTACTGGCTGCTCGGTGGCTTTACCCTCAAGAGCCATTCTGATAGCAGATCTATGTTGTGCAGCCCGCTCCCGGAATGTACACACAGTTTTGCCAATATAAGCTAGACCGCAGGGACATTTAATGATGTAGATTACAAATCTTGAGGTACACGTCAACACATGCTTAATTGGAATTTTTTTGCCGGATTGGGGATGGAGCACTGTAGATCCTGTTTCCAAGAATCTACATGTCGTGCACCCCGTGCATTTATAAGACCCCGGTGGTTTACTTAGGAAGTGTGATCTAAGCTCCCTCTGTGGAGAGGCTATATCCGAATGAACCAACCAGTCCTTCAAATTTCGTCCTCGACGGTGACAATTCAATAAAGCGCTATCTTGGAGTGCTGGAATCGATTTATCGGAGCTTATAATGGGCCAAAATGTATTTGCACTTCTCCTAATGATGGAACTGGCCGTCGTGTAAGTTGTCACCAGGGGTACTATCTTACGTGTTGTTTTAGTTTTCCTGAGTAGGCATTGTTCACGTGACAACGCCAAAGCTTTGTTTTTGGCTTTAATCAATTCGTGTCTTCTATATCCTCGTTGGAGGAATTTTTCCATCATCTCATTTATTTCTCTCTCTGCATCCATGCTGTTGCTTGATACCCTCTTTGCTCTCAAGAATTGAGAGTAGGGAAGACCTTTTTTCATGGTTTCTGGATGGAAGCTTTTTGCATGGAGTAATGTGTTTTTATCAGTGGGTTTGTGATAAATTGTTGTAGCCAACTCCGGTCCAGTTCTTGTGATTTGGACATCCAGATAATGGATTGTGTCAGTACTAACATCATAGGTAAATTTGATGTTCTCGTCCATTTGATTGATGAGGGACATATGTGCCACAAAGTCCTCTTGTTTACCAGACCAAATAATAATGAGGTCATCAATATAACGTAAAAACAATATGATGTTATTGGCAAAGGAAATGTTTTCCAAAAAGAGCTTCTTTTCAATAGATAGCATGTATGCGTTTGCGAACGCTGGGGCCACGTTGCTCCCCATTGCGCACCCCAAGCGCTGCAAATAAAACAGCCCATCAAACAAGAAAAAATTTCGGGTAAGGGTTTTCTCAAGCAAAAGCAGAAAAAAATCTACATCGGGACCCTTGTAATGTGGATTGCCTACCAAGAGCTGTCTCATTGAAGAAATTCCCTCCTGGTGTGGTATATTTGTATATAGACTAACCACATCTATACTTGCTAGTACGCATTCCTCAGGTAGTGCTGTGCAGTTCTGAAGATGGAGTAAAAGCTTTGTGGTGTCTGTACTTATGGCGTTGGCGTTGTCACGTGAACAATGCCTACTCAGGAAAACTAAAACAACACGTAAGATAGTACCCCTGGTGACAACTTACACGACGGCCAGTTCCATCATTAGGAGAAGTGCAAATACATTTTGGCCCATTATAAGCTCCGATAAATCGATTCCAGCACTCCAAGATAGCGCTTTATTGAATTGTCACCGTCGAGGACGAAATTTGAAGGACTGGTTGGTTCATTCGGATATAGCCTCTTCACAGAGGGAGCTTAGATCACACTTCCTAAGTAAACCACCGGGGTCTTATAAATGCACGGGGTGCACGACATGTAGATTCTTGGAAACAGGATCTACAGTGCTCCATCCCCAATCCGGCAAAAAAATTCCAATTAAGCATGTGTTGACGTGTACCTCAAGATTTGTAATCTACATCATTAAATGTCCCTGCGGTCTAGCTTATATTGGCAAAACTGTGTGTACATTCCGGGAGCGGGCTGCACAACATAGATCTGCTATCAGAATGGCTCTTGAGGGTAAAGCCACCGAGCAGCCAGTAGCACGTCATTTCAAGGAAGTAGGCCACAGTATGGCTACCCTGCGCTACAAGTTGGTCGACCATGTTCCCCCGATGTCGAGAGGAGGGGATCGGAACAAGAGACTATTACAGTTGGAGGCACGGTGGATATACGATCTCAACACTGTCTCTCCTAGGGGCCTTAATGAGAACTTGTCCCTCCTATGCTTCCTATAAATATTTGCTTCTTATAAATATCTTACAAATGTTTGCTTTTTCTAGGTGACTTTTGAGGATCTGTGTTATTATTAATCTTGAGAAGTTCATTTTGATTGATGCATATGTCTTATCGAGTTAATTGGGTTAATTGCTTTATTATACCTAAGTATTCCATTGAACAGCTTTACTGTCTATCTGGAATGATAGTTGTTAGAGGCATGGCAGATTTGTGATCAAAACCCTGTTTGGCCTTTGCTCTTTAAGAATAATCTGTGTCATTTAGGCTGTTTTAGAATATGTTTTTTAATTGTTAGATGGCTATACTGATGTTTATTTGGTTATTGATGTACCTCATCTAATCACACCAACTAGTTATAACCAAATGATGTCCATATGGAGTTGCTGTGCTAAATGGATTTAGTTTCTTATATAAGGTGTTCATTGTTCTCTATTAATCCTCTGTATCACCAATTGTGCTGTATATCAATAGATGTATATCCCTTCAGTTATGATGATGCGATATAGCAGTGGAGTTCGTGCACTGTGTGGTGTCTCTCTGTTATTGTTTAATGGTTACCTTGGTGACGGGTGACGACCGTCCCGCCAGCCCATTGGCGGACACACATTGACGTGCGTCCGGTGGGCGGGTTGGGGGGTGAAGGACTTAGATCACGATGTGGTGTGTTTCTATTGGTGTATGGTTGCCCTGGCGATGAGTCCCGGCCCTCCCGTTGGTGGACGCGTGTAGACGCGCTTCCAGTGGGCGGATCGGGGGTGGTATTCTTAGAGCACGGAAGTGACCAGAATTGTTTATGGTTGCCAGGGGAACCAATTTTCCGGGCAGGTGCGGACGGCTGTATGCTGTAACGGCACCCGCGACCGGAAGTAGGCGGTGTTGGTGAGGGGTGTGTGAGCACTGGGATCTATATAAGGTATGTTTTATTTGATGTGTTTGTATCCTGACGAAAGGTGTGATTAAATAGCACCTGAAACGTTGACAATCAAGCTTGTGTAGCTGTCTTTTCTTTGAAAATCCGTGGAGTGCCGCCAGCTTTTCTCTCTCTATATCTATATATATATCTATCTATCAATGTTATACACTCACTGCGCCAATAATTGTGCCCCCCCCCCCCCTCTTTTTCAGCCCTCTATTACTGTGTTCAGCAGGGGAGAATCCGGGGAGCCAGCTTCTCTGCAGCCTCTGTGGAGAAAATGGCGCTGTTAGTGCTGAGGGATCAAGCTCCACCCCCACCAGCGGCGGGCTTTGGTCCCGCTTCAATATTCAGAAAATGGCGGGGATATATGTATTTACTGCCTCCGCAGCCTAATATGCCCAGAAATGCCAGTCCAGAGGTTTATTGCTGCCCAGGGCGCCCCCCCTGCGCCCTGCACCCATCTGTGCCTGTTCTGTGTGTGTGTTGTGCGGGAGCAATGGCGTGCAGCGTTACCGCTGCGCGCTTACCTCAGTGAAGATCTGAAGTCTTCTGCCGCCTTGAAGTCTTCTTTTCTTCTAATACTCACCCGGCTTCTATCTTCCGGCTTTGCGAGGAGGACGGCGGCGCGGCTCCAGGACGAAAAGGCAGGGTGAGACCTGCGTTCCGACTCCCTCTGAAGCTAATGGTGTCCAGTAGCCTAAGAAGCAGAGCCTATCAGTGAAGTAGGTCTGCTTCTCTTTCCTCAGTTCCACGATGCAGAGAGCCTGTTGCCAGCAGTGCTCCCTTAAAATAAAAAACCTAACAAAATTCTTTAATCAGAGAAACTCAGGAGAGCTCCCCTGTAATGCACCCTATCTCCTCTGGGCACAAAATCTAACTGAGGTCTGGAGGAGGGGCACAGAGGGAGGAGCCAGTGCACACCCATACTAAAAGTTCTTTATAGTGCCCATGTCTATACCCCATGGTCCTTACGGAGTCCCCAGCATCTTCTAGGACGTAAGAGAAAAGCTGTTAACCAATATGATAATTGATTGGTATAATACCTTTAAAGCTGCTCTCATACGAGTATTCTGTAATACTCGCTGGTACACAAACAAAGGAAGAAAAAATATAGATACACAGTATCATAAGAGAGCGCTATACCATAGTACTTGTTAGAAAATTATTTTATTACATTTGTCTAAAAACAATACAATTAATAAACCATGTCTTGCACCAATTGCTACCACTGCTTAAATTTAGTCCATAAGCCCACCAATGAATAAGTCCACAAGTGACTGACCTTCTGATGAAACCGTACCACTTATACACGGAGAAACGCGTTAAGGAGGCTACCTACTGCATCCATCCATTTTAAACCACCCGGACTCCTTATATATCGGAGGCTGCCTTTTATACATCTTTATACAGCGACCCGGAGCAGCGCCTGGTTCCCCTCCCCGAGGACATCAAGGCACCGGCGCGCTACATATGCGCACCACCGGATAACATCACATCAGCCGGCCTCGCAGCAGCGGCAACGGTGAGAGATCAGCTGGCGGTGGGGAGGGTTACCTTGAGAGCGCTGGGTCTTCGGATCCAAAAATACCAACTGAAGCTGGTTGGCGGCTTCTTCATCGGCTGTACGGCCGCTACAAGCATTTAAACATTTATGTTTTATACCATCAGCAGCCCATTTGAAGTAACAAAATAGCACTATACTGTGCTTAATTGGGTGTAGTACTGGTGACCGGCGGTCTCCTGACCGCCGGTCACCTTGCCGACGCCGGGATCCCGGCAGCATACCGACGCCGGGATCCCGGCGGGGAGGGGCGAGTGCAGCAAGCCCCTTGCGGGCTCGCTGCGCTCGCCACGCTGCGGGCTCGGTGGCGACCTGCGGTCACCACGGGTTCTATTCCCACTCTATGGGTGTCGTGGACACCCACGAGTGGAAATAGTCCCTGTTGGTCGGCATGCCGACCATCGGGATAGTGAGCCGTCGGGCTCACGGAGGAGGTCATGTGACTGTCGGTCAGCTGACCGGCGGTCACATGAATACCACCCGCTTAATTATCCTACATTTGGAGCTCCAGGACAGTCACTTGTGGACTTATTCATTGGTGGGCTTATGGATTAAATTTAAGCAGTGGTAGCAATTGGTGCAAGACATGGTTTATTAATTGTATTGTTTTTAGACAAATGTAATAAAATAATTTTCTAACAAGTACTATGGTATAGCGCTCTCTTATGATACTGTGTATCTATATTTTTTTCTTCCCTTGCAAGAAGTTCTGAACTTCTGGCAACACTGACAATTTCTTCTGGAAGAAAATGGAGAGGGCTGAAATCTGGACCTTAATGGAACCCAGACGTAAGCCCTTATCCACACCAGCCTCCAGGAAACTTAGGAAACGTCCCAAGTGAAATACTGCAGGCGGATACGTACGTTCCTCGCACCAAGAGACATATCTCCGCCAAATATGATGATAGTGTTTTGACGTCACAGGTTTTCTGGCCTGAACCATGGTAGCAATAACCTTTTTGGAAAGGCCCTTGTGAGCTAGGATGTTCCGCTCAATCTCCACGCCGTCAAACAAAGTCGCCGTAAGTCCGGGTAGAGGAACGGTCCTTGTTGAAGAAGATCTCTTCTTAGTGGTAGAGGCCAAGGGTCTTCGACGGACATGTCCAGAAGATCCGCGTACCGCACCCATCAAGGCCAATCCGGGGCAATCAGTATTGCCTGGACACCCTGATTCCTGATTCGCTTTAGCACCCTTGGGAGCAATGTAATCGGAGGAAACAGGTAGACTAGCCATTACGGCCTGTCACAACTGAGGGCATGAGCTGACGGGAGGCAGCCTCAGTTGTAGGGGCTGAGATGTACCGGAACCTGGGAGGTTGTATCAGACCCCTGGACATGTAAGTAACATAAAGAAGAACCGCCCGAAGGCGTGACCACGACAACTTGAATAAAAGTCAATGATGTTTATTTATGACAAACTCCATGCATCACAGTAGCAGTAAAAGAAACATAAAATCAGCAGAGAAATAATACAGTTCCTGGGTACTACAGGGTGGCAGGGGCCACAGAGCTCTGGTAGTATGAGACAGTTCTTATTATCTGCGAGTTGGAAAGTCCTTACCAGGCCTGACTGTAGCAATGAAGAAAGCCCAGGATCGTACCAGCTGGTGTTCCAGGGAAAGCTGGACTGCTGTAGATAAAATAGCTGCTGTGGGTTCTGGTTGGAACCAGACAGATGTTGGCACGGAGTGGATACTGGCTGGAACCAGTTAAATAATAAATGAAGCTTGAGAGCGATGCAATATGAATGAAATGTAGAGTTTGAGAGCGGAGAAATAATAATACCGGTGGAGAGTGGTAAACTGTAGAAAGGACACCGGCCCTTTAAGAGAAGCTGTACACTGCTGGAAGCTGGGCTGGAAGCAGGTAATGTTGTAGCTGGAAACAGATGAATCCACAATGGATCGGAGAGTCAGGCTACACCGCAGGTGGAATGCTGGTGCGGGTCTCTATGGTGGAAGTCTTGAGACAGGAGCTGGAACCTGGAAGACAATCACAGGAGAGAGACAAACAGGAACTAGGTTTGACAACCAAAGCACTGACGCCTTCCTTGCTCAGGCACAGTGTATTTATACCTGCAGCAAGGAAGGGATTGGCTAGGCAATTATGCAGATTATCAATACTGAGAACAGATTGGTGGAAATGATCAGCTGACAGAATCCAAGATGGCTGCGCCCATGCAGACACTTGGAGGGAAGTTTGGTTTGTAATCCATGTGGTGATGAAAACAGTAATGGCGGCGCCGGCCACCGGAGACAGGAGGCGCCAAGCTGACAGGTGCACATCCAACCACGCGGACACAGCGGAGGCCGCGGCTGACGTAATCGCCACTCAGACACTCTGCATGCAGAAGCTCAGGGACGGCGGCGGAGGCCGCGGGAGACGCCATGCCAGATGTAATATGGCGTTTACTGTGACCGCGTCTCAGAGTGACAGGAGAGGATACAGGAATGTAAACATCAGGATAACAGATGGGATCCGGTCCTGGAGCGCTGAGCCAGCCTTAGGAGGCATCTGATGGGTAAGAAATGGCGTCCAGATACCCGGATCGTGACACGGCCAAGGCGACACCAGTGCGTCCACTGCCCTCGCCGGAGGATACTTGGTCTGTGAGCAATACCAGGGAAGTTTCTTGTTGAGCCGAGAAGCCATCATATCTATTTGTGGGCAACTCCAATGGTCGATGATCTGCTGGAACACTACATGGTGGCGCCCCCTCTCCCCCGGATGGAGATTGTGGCGACTCAGGAAGTCCGCCTCCCAGTTGTCCACACCCGGAATGAAAATTGCTGTGTCAGGAATCAGCATTCAGTGATGTCTCACTTACCGGCGCGCTGGTGTGCAGGCCTCTGGAGGTCACGGCCCCAGTCTGCTGTTGTATGAGCATCCTATCTGCGGATCGCAGTACCCACTATTGTGGTGAACCCCTGAAGTCTATTCTGCGGGTGCCCTCCTGTGTACCGGCCATCTGTACAGCATGGGTGCCGCCATGACACTTGCGGTCAGCTGACCGGAGAGCACCCAATCCTGCGCTGTGATTGCTCACATGATCCAAGTATCCAGTGACTGCTGACCAGGGTGTATAAGTCCAGAGCATAGGCTCAGTCTCATCACCTTGGACAACGCGACGCATTGCTGCATAGCGTCTCCTGGTTCCAGTTTCCAGTTCCAATCTCCAGTCTCCAGTCTTCAATCTCCTGTTTCCAGCGATCTCCTATTTCTGGCACCTTCAAGTGATCTCCTGGTTCCAGTATTCCTGTGGAACTACAGGTCCCAGCATTTACTTCAGCTCCTAACTTCTGCTACAGTCAGCCTCCACCTTTTGCAGTAAGAGACTTTCTTGAGGTGCTATTCATTATCCTCACCTGTGTATGGTTAACTTGCATTCAGCATTGTGCTATGGCATCTGGCACTTAATACAACCACTTCATATGTGTTTCAAATTGTCTCCTGCTTAAGCTTGCTTGGTTATGGACTTTGCATTACAAACTGATAGGCCCTACACACATGCCGATTTGTTTGAAAGATATGAACGATCTCGTTCATAAATGAACGAGAACTCGTTCATATCTTTCAGTGTGGAGGCTCCAGCGATGAACGATGCGCGGCCCCGCGCTCGTTCATCGCTGGTCCCCCGTCGGCTGTACATGCAGGCCAATATGGACGATCTCGTCCATATTTGCCTGCAGTTCTATGGAGCCGGGTGACGGGGGGAGTGAAGAAACTTCACTCCCCCCGTCACTGCCCCCCCGCCGCAGGGTCGTCCGTCGGCCGTATCCGCCGTCGGGCAGCTCGGCGGCGGATCGGCATGTCTGTAGGGCCCTTGACTGTGTGGAGTATCGTTGCTGGTTTCCAAACCAACTGTGGGAGTGATCACCATCTGATTGCTATACTAGTTTCCAGACTAGTTCATTGCCTGTATTTCATTGCCTAATTTCTGCACTGGTTTCCAGACCAGCTAAATACCTGTGACTGTATATTTCATCGTTGTCAGCATTTCTTGTACCATTCATCTCAAGTTTTCATCTGCTTCAATTACTGTTTATACTCGTGAGTATTTAATAAATATTATTGCGCACATGTGCAGGAATATATTACAGCCTCCTGGGTTTCTCTATCACACCACCACTGACCTACTATTGTCCCCTCCGGGGACAGATAAAACCACAGATCTGACATGCTGACATCGCTCTTGCATTCTTTCCGCCCCGAGGAGTATTTTTGACACCTCTTACATGCGAGCTCTGCTTTTTGTCCCTCCTTGTTGATTGATATAGGCCACAGTCGTGGCGTTGTCCGACTGTACCTGGATTGTGTGATCTCTGGGCAGAGGAAAGGCTTGAAGCAGTGCATTGTAGCTCGCCCAAAGTTCCAGAATGTTGCTTGGAAGTAGGGCTTCGTGGGCTGACCACCTGCCCTGGAACTGCACCCCTTGGGTGACAGCTCCCCATCCCCGTAGACTTGCATCCGTCGTGAGGAGGGTCCAATCCTGAATCCCCAAACTCCGGCCCTACAGGAGATTGGAGGACTGTAGCCACCACAGGAGGGAAATCCTGGCCTGAGGTGACAGCTGAATCATCCGGTGCATCTGGAGATGTGATCCGGATGACTTGCTCAGGAGATCCAATTGAAATGTTCTGGCATGGAACCTCCCTTACTGGATCACCTCGTATGAGGCAACCATTTTTCCCAGCAAACTTATGCAAAGACGGATAGACACTTGAGTAGGCCAGAGCACCATGCGGACCATCTCCTGAAGTGTTTTTGCTTGTCCTCTGGTAGAAACACCTTCTGGGCCACAGTATCCAGCAACATCCCCAGGAACAGGAGCCTCTGAATTGGCTCCAGGTGGGACTTCTGCAAGTTGAGGATCCACCCATGGTCCGAAAGAAGATGGATGGTGCTGTCGATATGGAGCAACAAAAGATCCCTGAATTGTGCCTTTATCAGAAAATCGTCCAGATAAGGGACCGCATTGACCCCCTGGACCCAGTGTTGGAACATCATCTCCGCCATCACCTTTGTGAATACCCTCGGGACAGTGGACAGGCCGAAGGGTAGTGCCTGGAATTGGAAGTGATTGTCACGTAGGGCATACCGCAGGTATGCCTGATGAGGTGGCCAACTCGGAATATGGAGATAGGCATCCTTGATATCCAAAGAGACCATAAATTCCTCGCAATCACTGCTCGCAGGGATTATATCTTGAACTTGAACACCTTCAAGTAAGGATTCAAGGATTTGAGATTCAAAATGGGTCTGACTGCACCGTCCAGTTTCAGCACCACAAACAGGTTTGAGTAAAACCCTGTGCTGCATTACGTTAGTGGTACTGGAACAAGGACGCGGGACTGAACCAACTTTCGGATTGCCTGTTGCAACGTAACTTGCTTATCCTCCAAAGCTGGTAAGCTTGATTTGAAAAATTGTTGAGGGGGAGGGGGAGCACTGTCGAACTCCAGCCTGTAGCCCTGAGAAACAAGCTCTCTGACCCAGGCATCCTGGCAGGAGGTCTGCCAGACGCGGCTGAAGTGGCGCAGTCGAACTCCCACCTCGAGATCCCCTCGGGGTGGGTGGGCACAGTCATGCTGAAGCCTTAGTGGAAGCAGAACCGGTGGACTGTTCCTGAGAACTGGTGCTTGCAGGTTTTCTGGACTTACCGCTGGTGCCTCTAGCTGCATTGGAGGCACCTCTGACCTTAGATCGAAATCCGTATGACCGAAAGGACTGGACAGTCTCGCCAGCGGGGCCCCAGAGGGGAGAAACATGGATTTCCCCCAACTTAGGAAATCCAGGTATCCAATTCAACCCCAATAATCCATTCCCCGGAAAAGGGGAGGGATTCCACACTACATTTGAATTCTGCGTCCTCAATCCACTGATGCAACCACAAGGCCCTGCACGCGACACTGCCATGGCAAAAGTCTGAGCATTAATGTTCCCCATCTCCTTGAGCGAATCACAGAGGACACAGGTAGTGTCCTGAATGTGCTTCAGGAGGATTACCATAGTAACTAAGGGCATATCCCCCGAGAGACCCCCCTGAATTTGAGTGGCCCAAGAATAAATAGCATGGGTCATCCAGCAACCCACAATGACCGGTCTTTGTGATATACCGGCTGCTGTGTATATAGATTTTAGGGTAGTCTCAATCTTCCTATACCCTGGATCCTTCATAGTAAAGGAGCCCGGGACAGGCAGAACCGCCTTTTTAGACAGGAGAGATACTGAGACATCCCTCACAAAATTTTCTACCTTCAGGAGCAAATGGGAAAGTGTGCACAAACTTTTTGGACACTTGGAAATTTTTTACATCTAACTCTGTAGAATCAGGGAAAGTGACATTAGGCTTGTTTTGTACAAAGAAAAACGACTGCTGTGATGCAGCGTCCTCTAGAGGGAGCTGTAACACATCCCTTATAGCCAAAATAAGGGGTTCAATACCCTAAGCAGCATCGGGATCCCCACTAACGGGGTCCAGGTCATCCCCATCAGCCTGTATATCATCATCTGTATCAGATAGAATAGCAGGTAAACCGTTGCAGCCTGAATGAGCAGAGGTGTCTTTGGTGAGCTCCTGCCGAAAAGCCTCTAATTTACACTAATATACCGAAGTTATCAGCGGTTTCGGGGTTGATAGTGCCCAGTTATCACATTCCTGAGCCAGGGCAATCGGAGTGGAGGAGCTGCGGAGCCGGGGAGCAGGTTTTTACATGCTCCTGCGGGTTGCGCCCTTCGTCTCCCACAGAAGCCGGGGCCTCGATTTCATACCCCCTCCGGCCAGACGAGACAGACCTGCGGGAGCCGCACGACACTCGGCGGCCCTGGTTGCCTGCGCTCTCCCCCCCCCCCCAGGGGACTCTTACAGAGAGATGAAGATTGCGCACACGGCCCCCTGGAGCCGGGAGCCGGGCGCTGGACGGAGCCGCGGGGTGCCCGGAAGAGTCTGGTGACGGCGGCCATATTGGAAGAGGCGAGGAGAGCCGCGCGACCGCGGTGAGCATCCGAGCGGTTCGCACTGTGCTATCCAGCGGAGCGCGTCCCTCGGTGGGGCTGGCGGAGGGCTTCGCTTCACTCCGGGGGACTCCTGGGCCGACTTGCCTGCCGTTCCGGACCGGCTGCGGCTCAGTGACGGTAGCCATCTTGGAGGAGGCACTCGGGACCCACTTCCACACGTTTACACTACACCCTACCCAGAGCCACAGCATAACTACCAGCGTTGCTTGCCACGCGTCCACTGGCCACACTGAGAGCAATATAAGCCTCCGGATCTAGGTGCTGCACGGTGAGTGACAGAGTCTGGAGGCGTTCACGTGAGGACGACTAGGCACGGACGCTTATACTGGTCTCTCCTCCCGACACGGCGTGGTCCTTACTCTCCCCCAATTCTGACGCCCTGCTGCAGTCCATTGCCTATATTTTGTCAGCTGCCCTGGAGGGGTAGTGGTAGGGTCACTGGCCCTCACCTCTCTCTCTGCAATGTTTGTGAGGCTGACCTAACAATACAGCCTGTCCTCCCTGGATCGTGATGGTGTTTCTACATATCTTTCCCTTCACTACATAACGTACAGCTGACAAATAACGTCTGTGTCTTTTTACTTATTTTTTCTTTTATTTGTAAATTATTATTATTATTTTTTTGTGATATCCCACCTATCCTCTTCACCTCCCCATAATGACGCAAAGAAACAAGAAAAACACGCAGGCCCCCACAAATTTTTTTGGGCAAAAATCTAAGGGCCTCCCAACTCCTGCATTGCTCACGGACTCTCCTCCTTCCCCCTGTTCATCGGAGATGGGTATTGACCCACAGATACAAGCAGTTATGACCAGTTTACTGGAGGGGGTACAGTCCGCTTTTAAGCAAGAACTTTCCACAGCCATCGCGGAGTTCAAATCTGATCTCACGACCCTTGGAAATCGTACAGACTCTCTTAAATCAAAGACAGACGACCTGTGCCGCTCTCAACAACGTCTCGATTCTGAGCTCTCTAGGCTCCATGATTAGCTGGAGGACCTTAAAGAACGTCAGGAGGACCAAGAAAATCGCTCCAGTCGCAACAATCTGCGCACTTGCAACGTGGCGGAAACAATCCTTAGCTCAGCGCTGCAGTCCTTCCTGAAAGACTTTTTTCAGCACATATTACCTGACCTTTCCGATGCTGATTGTCTGTGTGACAGAGCCCATAGAGCGCTTCGAGCAAAGCCTACCCCGACTCAGCCGCCCAAGGACGTCATAGTTCGTCTACATTACTTTCGCTCAAAGGAACGCATCCTGATGTCACTACGAGACTCTCCAGTGATCGACTTTCGAGATATGTCACGGCAAGTCTTTCAGGATTTGGCCCCCTCAACTATTCAAAAGCGACGGGACCTCCAGCCGGTTACTCGCATATTACGCCAACAACACATACGATATAGATGGGGATTTCCCTTCATGTTACAAGTTACAGCAAACAACTCTACCCACTCCGTTAAAACCTTAAATCAAGGTCAAGATCTATTAGCTAAACTTGGCCTTCTCCCTGCACCACCATCCGATAGTGGGACTGCCTCTTACTTTGGGCCCCGACGCTCCCAAGCCCCTTCACCTGAATGGACAAGGGTATCTCGACGTCGCAATGACACCAATGACCCTCCTTGATTTTGACGAACTTTTTCTGGATTAACTTGAACAGTTCTCACTACTTCAGGAATGCGTTTCCTGACAGGTGGGGACTCTTGTTATTGTTTTCCATCTTTAAATGCGCCTGTCGTGGGCTCTGAGGTCGCTCACCAAGCTTTAGTGTTTATTGTCTGTTATGCATAGCCTGGTGCGTTCACGCTAGGCTTCGATTGTTTGCCTTGTCACCCTTTGTTCCCCCCTCCCCCCCCCCCTTTTTTTTTTCCTTTTTTTCTTCTCTACACACAGTATGTTTTTGGTTTATTGTTTTTCATATGTCGGGTTTTATTATGGTATCATTCGGCTCTAGCCGACTCAACCATTGCGGTCCGGAGGGACCTGCTTTTTCTGTATTAGCTCGCTGTTCCCGCTACCCCCGTGCTCCCTTTATTTGCTATTTTAGAATATGATGTCTTGTATTTGTGTAGCGGTCCCTGATAGGGACCCTATAACTCAGGGTTTACTCCCGTATGGGTTCTCTATCACTCTCTTTTCCTTTTCTATATCTCTGATTCTTATTTCTTGCTGGTTTTCTTCTTTTCTTTTCCTTCCTCCGCGGGACGGGTCTCCAATGCTTCTATATTGCTTCTTGGTATCGCATGGCGCTTAAATTGTTTTCTATAAATGTTAACGGGCTTAATTCTCCCAGGAAGCGTACAGTGATGTTGTCCGCCTGTAGGAGAGAGAAAGCCGATATAGTCTTCCTCCAAGAGACCCACTTCACCGGTGCACACTCTCAACTATCCGGTAAGCAATTTACCCAGACCTTTTTTGCCTCTGCTGACTGTAAGAAAAGGGGGGTGGCTATATTGATCCACCGCAACGTCCCATTTGTTCACACTACCACTATAGCTCATCCCGATGGCCGATACCTGATAGTTATTGGTACGCTCCGCACTGATATACTCACGCTAGTGTCTGTGTATGCCCCTAATCAAGATCAATCACGTTTTTTTCGCACATTTTTTTTGAAGCTTACTAGAGTGGCGCAGGGCTATATCATCTTAGGCGGGGACTTTAATACCGTGCTTGACCCTCCTCTAGATAAATCCACTCTGCCTAAAACTAAGAAGGATGCACTCCCATCTGACGCTGCCCTCACATTGACATCCTCCCTCACACAGCTTGATTTACGGGACACATGGCGTCTTAAACACTCCAACGCCACAGATTATACCCACTTCTCTGCACCTCATTAGCATTACTCTAGAATAGATATGATACATGTATCTAATTCACTCTCTACGCTCATATCTGACTCAGGCATTACTCCCTGTTCATGGACAGATCATGCAGGGGTGTATATCCAGGTAGACTTCTATGGATCCCCTAACAAATCCCGTAAGTGGCGTCTTGATGACACTCTTCTTTCGCACCCCTCTACCCTCTTAGACACTAAATTGAATCTAAAACTTTTCTTTGAGGAAAACGCCTCCCCAGAAGTCTCTCCTAGCCTGGTCTGGGAAGCACATAAAGCCACTATCCGTGGCCAGTTTATGTCTAAGGCCTCGGCCATACGTAAGAAAGCGGCACAGGAAATTTCCTCACTGGAATCTAAAATTTCTGCGCTTTTGGCTCAACATAAACTTGCCCCGTGCGACTCCCTACTCTCCCAGATAAATAATCTCAAAGGCCAGTTAAACACCCTTCTGTCAGCTATACTGCAGAAGCTCCGTCAAAAATTTTACGACAAAGCGGATAAAATTGATAGCCTTTTAGCTAATAAGCTGAGAAGTAAGCGGGCTGTAGGACTGATAGAAAAATTGCACTCTTCAGTATCAGACACACTTACTTATGATCCTAAATTGATGGTGGAGGAATTTCGGGACTATTACAGTTCCTTATATAATCTCCCTGCCCCCCCTCTTCCCCCCGATGGTCCCCAGGGAGCATGTTCATATTTGCTAGATGCCCCCTTGCCGAGTTTGACGGAGCAACAGATCTCTCTTCTGAATGCAGATATATCGCTGGAAGAGACGGTTGCCGTCATCAAATCCATGCGGTCGTCAGCTGCCCCTGGTCCAGATGGCTTTACCGCCCAATATTACAAAACATTCCATACAGAATTGGCCCCACACCTTACCTCGCTTTTTAATAGTGTTCTAGGTGGAGCATCATTTGCACCAGCAACCGTACAAGCAGACATTATTGTGATTCCGAAACCAGAAAAGGATCCAACATGTTGTTCCAACTATCGCCCGATTTCTTTGCTAAACGTAGATCTTAAGATATATGCGAAAATCTTGGCCAATCGCTTAGCTCCCCTGCTTACACATTTGATACACACGGACCAAGTGGGCTTCATTTCTGGTCGCCAGGCTTCCGACAATACCAGGAGAGCCATAGATTTGATACACTCTATTCATAAACAAAAGCTACCCTCGTTGCTACTAGCATTGGATGCCGCAAAGGCTTTTGACAGAATCTCCTGGCCCTTCGCCTTTTCAGTACTCCGGAGGATGGGGTTTTCTGGAAAATTCCTTGAAGGTATTTCGGCGCTCTATAGGTCCCCTACTGCCACGGTTTCAGTTAATCCCCTCACCTCAACCGCGTTTAATATCACTAACGGCACCAGACAGGGATGCCCGCTCTCCCCGTTATTATTTGCCCTGGTTATGGAACCACTGGCAGCCCGGATCCGAGCTAATGTAGATATAGCAGGAGTACGGGTAGGCCCCTCTGAGCATAAAATCGCGCTATACGCTGATGATGTTCTTATATACAGGTTGAGTATCCCATATCCAAATATCCGAAATACGGAATATTCCGAAATACGGACTTTTTTGAGCGAGAGTGAGACAGTGAAACTTTTGTTTTTTGATGGCTCAATGTACACAAACTTTGTTTAATACACACAGTTATTAAAAATATTGTATTGAATGACCTTCAGGCTGTGTGTATAAGGTGTATATGAAACATAAATGAATTGTGTGAATGTCGACACACTTTGTTAAATGCACAAAGTTATAAAAAATATTGGCTAAAATTACCTTCAGGCTGTGTGTATAAGGTGTATATGATACATAAATGCATTCTGTGCTTAGATTTAGGTCCCATCACCATGATATGTCATTATGGTATGCAATTATTCCAAAATACGGAAAAATCCCATATCCAAAATACCTCTGGTCCCAAGCATTTTGGATAAGGGATACTCAACCTGTACCTGGTATCGCCATCTCAGTCGTTACAGCCGCACCTCTCGGAGATTGACATCTACTCCAAATATTCAGGTTATAAACTCAATACGAGCAAGACTGAGGTATTTAATTTTTATATCCCCGGCCCGACTAAGCTCTTACTGGAAAATTCCTTCCCATTTTAATGGCATAAGCAGAAGATCAAATACCTAGGAATTTTTCTCACACATAGCCACCACCAACTTTACCAAGCTAATTTCCCCAGGCTGTTAGATCGCATTAAATCAGATTTGTCCTCTTGGTTCAGCCTCTTTATCTCCTGGGTGGGTAGGGTAAACTCTGTGAAGATTAACGTGCTCCCTCGGATACTTTACTTGTTTCAGACCCTCCCGATTTTTGTTCCACCATCGGTTTTTAAATTCTTACAATTTCACACGTCACAATTCATTTGGGCAAATAAGCGTCCCCGTGTCCGATTGAAACTCTTACAGTGCCCAATATTTAGTGGCGGCCTAGGCATTCCAGACTTCAGGAGATATTATCTGGCCACACAGCTCTCACACTGCGTGCAATGGTGCAACCCCGAATCTAGAAGGGTCTTGGTGTCTATAGAAGCTGCCGAAGTGGGTTTCTCTACTCTCTCTTCTCTTCTCTGGCTTCCAAAATCCTGTCGCCCCAGAACTATAGTATTTCATCCCGTAGTTTCCCGCTCGTTAATGATTTGGGACTCTGCCAATAGGAAATTTGGCTTGGCCCCGGCCCCATCCCCTATCATTCCAATATTACACAACCCTGCATTCCCTCCTGGTACAAATAAATCACTGTTTGCTCCCTGGCAGGATAGAGGTATCTTGTATCTGAATGACATCACCAAGGATACTAGTTTTCCACAATTCTCTCAGATTCAGGACAATATTGATATCCCCTCTCGGTTTTTCTATCAATTCTTACAACTTAGACATTTTCACTCCTCGATGAGCCATGTCCTCTCTAGCAGACCCCTAACCACGTTTGAGACTATTTGTTTCAGACGTCACTCAACCAAGGGGTTAATTTCCTTCATACAGTATATACTATTCTCAATGGGAATACTTCCGCTCAGCGTGATCCACATGAGAGAGCATGGGAAACGGACCTAGGCTCGGCTCTAGATGACGAGGAATGGTCTGAGGCCTGGTGTAACGCAGCATCTAGTTCCATCTGCGTTAGAATCAAGGAGAATGTCTATAAATTGCTATATAGATGGTACTATGTACCATCTCGCTTGAGCAAAATGTACCCGGGCACGACGGATAGATGCTGGAGAGGATGTGGCGCAGTGGGCTCTTTCCTAAATATATGGTGGTCGTGTCCTAAAATAGTGCATATGTGGAGGGAAGTGATTCAAATTATATCTAGTCTGTTGCAGATCTCTATTCCTTCTGACCCTAAGTATATTCTCCTCCCCTTAAATTTACCAACACTAACGAAATCTCAAAATAAACTACTACGTCATATAGTGTCTGCAACAACATGTCAATTAGCCGCAGATTGGAAAAACCCTATCCCGCCTTCCATGCAATCTATAGTTGACCGTATATGGTACGTTTAGCACATGGAATATATGACTAGCATTATTAATGGCTCTTTTGGGTCTTTTGAAAAGGTTTGGAGTCCGTGGCTGGCCACCCAGCATGCCCCTTCACCCTTTACCATGTGATACCCTGCACGAGACTTAAGGAAAGGAAACACACCCCCCCCCCCCCCCCCCCCGGGGAATCTATTCTATTCTATCCTATTCTATCCTATTCTGTCCTTTCTTCTCTGTCTTTCTCTCCTCTAGACCGTTTTTCTACCTTTCCACTACACTGTTCATCAGTTCGCTACGTTGCTAACTGGCTCTGTTCCTATTTTACAATACCCGCTTTCTGGGTCGAAAATGGGTCACTGTCTTTGTCTTTATCTGTACAGTTATCTGTAAAATTGCCAAGGATTCTGCTATACATATAGGGGGTCATTCCGAGTTGTTCGCTCTGTATTTTTTGCTCGCAACGGAGCGATTAGTCGCTAATGCGCATGCGCAATGTCCGCATTGCGACTGCGTCAAGTAAATTTGCTATGCAGTTAGGTATTTTACTCACGGCATTACGAGGTTTTTTCTTCGTTCTGGTGATCGTAATGTGATTGACAGGAAGTGGGTGTTTCTGGGCGGAAACAGGCCGTTTTATGGGTGTGTGCGAAAAAACGCTACCGTTTCTGGGAAAAACGCAGGAGTGGCTGGAGAAACGGAGGAGTGTCTGGGCGAACGCTGGGTGTGTTTGTGACATCAAACCAGGAACGACAAGCACTGTACTGATCGCAGATGCCGAGTAAGTGTGGAGCTACTCAGAAACTGCTAAGAGGTGTCTATTCGCTATTTTGCTAATCTTTCATTCGCAATTTTGATAAGCTAAGATTCACTCCCAGTAGGCGGCGGCTTAGCGTGTGCAAAGCTGCTAAAAGCAGCTTGCGAGCGAACAACTCGGAATGACCCCCATAATGTACTTGGTTGAATTCACTATCTGTTGGTTTTGATTTATATTTGTGACCTTATGAATAAAAATTATTAAAAAAAAAAAAAAAAGAATAGCAGGTAAACCACGCTTCTGGGGACCTGCATGAGGGGGGCTGTGCATCTGCCCTAGCAGCTAAATCAGCAACAGCTTGTTGTAGTAGCTGAGTTTTCTGCACATTAGCATTGAGCTCAGATGACATATCAGACATCATAGTCTTAAGAGACCCTAACCAGGGGGCTCTGGACCCTCTCCCCCAGCCCCTTCACTGATTTGTGAAGATTGACTGCATTGCTCACCGGAAACAGAGTCATTATATAAGGGAGAAAATCTAGTGTGACATACACTGCTCAGCTAGTGTTTACCCATATTCACTGTAAGCACAATAACAGGGTGGTCTTCAGTTTGCCGGCTGTCAGGATCCCGGCGCACAGTATACCGGCGCCGGAATCCCGACACCCGACACCTTTGCTCCCTCTTGGGGGTCCACGACCCCCCTGGAGGGAGAATAGAGAGCGTGGCGCGCAAGGGGCTCATTTGCGGTCGCCCTGCTGTCGGTATGCCGGCGGATGGGATTCCGGCGCCGGTATGCTGGCCGCCGGGAGACCATACTACACCCACAATAAAATACACATACACACAGACAGTTATAATGCAATCCTGCCCTACTGTATGTGAGAGGAGATACAGAGAGAGAGAGAGAGAGAGAGAGGACACCAGCAAACCCTGAGCTGCACAATCCCAGTGAGACTGTCAGCTCCCTATTATACAGTAAACACTAACAATTATTGTCCTAGAAAGGATCAGGATAGTGTACACAAGCGGCTCTCCCCCTTTGCTACACCTTGTACCAGATTTCAAGTGTGTCTGAGGATCAGGAAGCGCTGCGTGTGCTGTCTGTGCTGCGGTAAGCAGAGGAAGGCGCCAAAACGCCTCAGGTCCCGCTCTAAGGTAGCTCCGCCCCCTCCTATGGCGCCGGAGTTACATACATAGATTATACTGGCAAAAGTCTCTTTTTAAGCTTAAAACATCACACAAGAGCTAGTCAAGCCCTTTTGTACCAGTTCTACACAGGGGATCTTAGTGGGACCCCCCAGGAAGGTCCTGTGCGCCGCGTCCGTGATCAGCCGCACCTTGAACGGGGGACCCTCCTAGCGGGGCCCCCGGTTTGTACTCACCACCGATGTCACCTTAAGGTAGCGTTAGCGGTGTGTGGCGTGCTGCGGCTGTGACAGCCAAGGCGCAGTGCCCCGCTGAACAACAACCCCTCAGGACAGTGGTCCTGCAGCGGGGGAGCGGCTCTGCACCTCGTAAGGCCTGTGACCGTCTCCACCTAACTCCCACGGTGCAGGTATGCTGTTGCCCAGACAGCATACCGAAAATAATAAAGGATTTAATAGAAATTGAAGACAACTCTCTGGAGCTGCAGAGATGTGCATCCTCTCCTGGAGGCACTTATTTCTAAACTGCCTGTGGGAGCGGGCATAGAGGGGAGGAGCCAGCACACCCAGCTGAAGAAATTAAAAGTGCATCGGCTCCTTTGGACCCTGTCTATACCCTATCGTACTAGTTTCCCCCAATATCCCTTATGGATGCTAGAGAAATATATATTACTTTGTATCAACCCACTTCAGTGCACTAGGCTTTCATCCCATTTTATGCTCCCAAATCACAGAGAACTTGGTAGTCATTAAAATAAGCCATGAAATGCCAACGTTTATCAAGGCCTTGTGGATGTAAAGGCTGAAGCCAAAACATCCAGAAGGCCTATCTATTTCACAATTATTTGTACCTATTACCTCCACGTATTGTACAGATAATGCTCCCATCATTAGCAGTCCACTAGCCCCCCTTGCAAATTATCTCCTAATACGCTTAATTTTACCAACCAACAGTCTATGATCTGGAAACTGTAAATTGAATTTGATGTCTATGGTTTCTGCACTTTAAGTTGTTAGTAGGTACATTACATTAATATAGTATTTTCTCTATAGAGTCTTTAGTGTAAAGTTTTCGTTTGAGTTGATTCATTTTTTTCTATCTTTTGGAAAAAATTTAAGAAAGCTTGATTGTAATTTTCTTTCAAGATCAAATCAATATTATTTTGATCCCTTGTGGCGGTACCCTTAAAAGGAACATGGCCCATAGGCCGGTGCCTACTCTGTATATATGGTAATCTGGCACTGGTTGGGACTAGAGATGAGCGCCGGAAATTTTTCGGGTTTTGTGTTTTGGTTTTGGGTTCGGTTCCGCGGCCGTGTTTTGGGTTCGACCGCGTTTTGGCAAAACCTCACCGAATTTTTTTTGTCGGATTCGGGTGTGTTTTGGATTCGGGTGTTTTTTTCAAAAAACCCTAAAAAACAGCTTAAATCATAGAATTTGGGGGTCATTTTGATCCCAAAGTATTATTAACCTCAAAAACCATAATTTACACTCATTTTCAGTCTATTCTGAATACCTCACACCTCACAATATTATTTTTAGTCCTAAAATTTGCACCAAGGTCGCTGTGTGAGTAAGATAAGCGACCCTAGTGGCCGACACAAACACCGGGCCCATCTAGGAGTGGCACTGCAGTGTCACGCAGGATGGCCCTTCCAAAAAACCCTCCCCAAACAGCACATGACGCAAAGAAAAAAAGAGGCGCAATGAGGTAGCTGACTGTGTGAGTAAGATAAGCGACCCTAGTGGCCGACACAAACACCGGGCCCATCTAGGAGTGGTACTGCAGTGTCACGCAGGATGGCCCTTCCAAAAAACCCTCCCCAAACAGCACATGACGCAAAGAAAAAAAGAGGCGCAATGAGGTAGCTGACTGTGTGAGTAAGATAAGCGACCCTAGTGGCCGACACAAACACCGGGCCCATCTAGGAGTGGCACTGCAGTGTCACGCAGGATGGCCCTTCCAAAAAACCCTCCCCAAACAGCACATGACGCAAAGAAAAAAAGAGGCGCAATGAGGTAGCTGACTGTGTGAGTAAGATAAGCGACCCTAGTGGCCGACACAAACACCGGGCCCATCTAGGAGTGTCACTGCAGTGTCACGCAGGATGGCCCTTCCAAAAAACCCTACCCAAAAAGCACATGACGCAAAGAAAAAAAGAGGCGCAATGAGGTAGCTGACTGTGTGAGTAAGATAAGCGACCCTAGTGGCCGACACAAACACCGGGCCCATCTAGGAGTGGCACTGCAGTGTCACGCAGGATGGCCCTTCCAAAAAACCCTCCCCAAACAGCACATGACGCAAAGAAAAAAAGAGGCGCAATGAGGTAGCTGACTGTGTGAGTAAGATAAGCGACCCTAGTGGCCGACACAAACACTGGGCCCATCTAGGAGTGGCACTGCAGTGTCACGCAGGATGGCCCTTCCAAAAAACCCTCCCCAAACAGCACATGACGCAAAGAAAAAAAGAGGCGCAATGAGGTAGCTGACTGTGTGAGTAAGATAAGCGACCCTAGTGGCCGACACAAACACCGGGCCCATCTAGGAGTGGCACTGCAGTGTCACGCAGGATGTCCCTTCCAAAAAACCCTCCCCAAACAGCACATGACGCAAAGAAAAAAAGAGGCGCAATGAGGTAGCTGTGTGAGTAAGATAAGCGACCCTAGTGGCCGACACAAACACCGGGCCCATCTAGGAGTGGCACTGCAGTGTCACGCAGGATGTCCCTTCCAAAAAACCCTCCCCAAACAGCACATGACGCAAAGAAAAATTAAAGAAAAAAGAGGTGCAAGATGGAATTGTCCTTGGGCCCTCCCACCCACCCTTATGTTGTATAAACAGGACATGCACACTTTAACCAACCCATCATTTCAGTGACAGGGTCTGCCACACGACTGTGACTGAAATGACGGGTTGGTTTGGACCCCCACCAAAAAAGAAGCAATTAATCTCTCCTTGCACAAACTGGCTCTACAGAGGCAAGATGTCCACCTCATCATCATCCTCCGATATATCACCGTGTACATCCCCCTCCTCACAGATTATCAATTCGTCCCCACTGGAATCCACCATCTCAGCTCCCTGTGTACTTTGTGGAGGCAATTGCTGCTGGTCAATGTCTCCACGGAGGAATTGATTATAATTCATTTTAATGAACATCATCTTCTCCACATTTTCTGGATGTAACCTCGTACGCCGATTGCTGACAAGGTGAGCGGCGGCACTAAACACTCTTTCGGAGTACACACTTGTGGGAGGGCAACTTAGGTAGAATAAAGCCAGTTTGTGCAAGGGCCTCCAAATTGCCTCTTTTTCCTGCCAGTATAAGTACGGACTGTGTGACGTGCCTACTTGGATGCGGTCACTCATATAATCCTCCACCATTCTTTCAATGGTGAGAGAATCATATGCAGTGACAGTAGACGACATGTCCGTAATCGTTGTCAGGTCCTTCAGTCCGGACCAGATGTCAGCATCAGCAGTCGCTCCAGACTGCCCTGCATCACCGCCAGCGGGTGGGCTCGGAATTCTGAGCCTTTTCCTCGCACCCCCAGTTGCGGGAGAATGTGAAGGAGGAGATGTTGACAGGTCGCGTTCCGCTTGACTTGACAATTTTCTCACCAGCAGGTCTTTCAACCCCAGCAGACTTGTGTCTGCCGGAAAGAGAGATCCAAGGTAGGCTTTAAATCTAGGATCGAGCACGGTGGCCAAAATGTAGTGCTCTGATTTCAACAGATTGACCACCCGTGAATCCTTGTTAAGCGAATTAAGGGCTCCATCCACAAGTCCCACATGCCTAGCGGAATCGCTCCGTGTTAGCTCCTCCTTCAATGTCTCCAGCTTCTTCTGCAAAAGCCTGATGAGGGGAATGACCTGACTCAGGCTGGCAGTGTCTGAACTGACTTCACGTGTGGCAAGTTCAAAGGGCATCAGAACCTTGCACAACGTTGAAATCATTCTCCACTGCGCTTGAGACAGGTGCATTCCACCTCCTATATCGTGCTCAATTGTATAGGCTTGAATGGCCTTTTGCTGCTCCTCCAACCTCTGAAGCATATAGAGGGTTGAATTCCACCTCGTTACAACTTCTTGCTTCAGATGATGGCAGGGCAGGTTCAGTAGTTTTTGGTGGTGCTCCAGTCTTCTGTACGTGGTGCCTGTACGCCGAAAGTGTCCCGCAATTCTTCTGGCCACCGACAGCATCTCTTGCACGCCCCTGTCGTTTTTTAAAAAATTCTGCACCACCAAATTCAAGGTATGTGCAAAACATGGGACGTGCTGGAATTTGCCCATATTTAATGCACACACAATATTGCTGGCGTTGTCCGATGCCACAAATCCACAGGAGAGTCCAATTGGGGTAAGCCATTCCGCGATGATCTTCCTCAGTTGCCGTAAGAGGTTTTCAGCTGTGTGCGTATTCTGAAAAGCGGTGATACAAAGCGTAGCCTGCCTAGGAAAGAGTTGGCGTTTGCGAGATGCTGCTACTGGTGCCGCCGCTGCTGTTCTTGCGGCGGGAGTCCATACATCTACCCAGTGGGCTGTCACAGTCATATAGTCCTGACCCTGCCCTGCTCCACTTGTCCACATGTCCGTGGTTAAGTGGACATTGGGTACAACTGCATTTTTTAGGACACTGGTGAGTCTTTTTCTGACGTCCGTGTACATTCTCGGTATCGCCTGCCTAGAGAAGTGGAACCTAGATGGTATTTGGTAACGGGGGCACACTGCCTCAATAAATTGTCTAGTTCCCTGTGAACTAACGGCGGATACCGGACGCACGTCTAACACCAACATAGTTGTCAAGGCCTCAGTTATCCGCTTTGCAGCAGGATGACTGCTGTGATATTTCATCTTCCTCGCAAAGGACTGTTGGACAGTCAATTGCTTACTGGAAGTAGTACAAGTGGGCTTACGACTTCCCCTCTGGGATGACCATCGACTCCCAGCAGCAACAACAGCAGCGCCAGCAGCAGTAGGCGTTACACGCAAGGATGCATCGGAGGAATCCCAGGCAGGAGAGGACTCGTCAGAATTGCCAGTGACATGGCCTGCAGGACTATTGGCATTCATGGGGAAGGAGGAAATTGACACTGAGGGAGTTGGTGGGGTGGTTTGCGTGAGCTTGGTTACAAGAGGAAGGGATTTACTGGTCAGTGGACTGCTTCCGCTGTCGCCCAAAGTTTTTGAACTTGTCACTGACTTATTATGAATGCGCTGCAGGTGACGTATAAGGGAGGATGTTCCGAGGTGGTTAACGTCCTTACCCCTACTTATTACAGCTTGACAAAGGCAACACACGGCTTGACACCTGTTGTCCGCTTTTCTGTTGAAATACCTCCACACTGAAGAGCTGATTTTTTTGGTATTTTCACCAGGAATGTCAACGGCCATATTCCTCCCACGGACAACAGGTGTCTCCCCGGGAGCCTGACTTAAACAAACCACCTCACCATCAGAATCCTCCTGGTCAATTTCCTCCCCAGCGCCAGCAACACCCATATCCTCCTCATCCTGGTGTACTTCAACATCTTCATCTTCAATCTGACTATCAGGAACTGGACTGCGGGTGCTCCTTCCAGCACTTGCAGGGGGCGTGCAAATGGTGGAAGGCGCATGCTCTTCACGTCCAGTGTTGGGAAGGTCAGGCATCGCAACCGACACAATTGGACTCTCCTTGTGGATTTGGGATTTCGAAGAACGCACAGTTCTTTGCGGTGCTTTTGCCAGCTTGAGTCTTTTCAGTTTTCTAGCGAGAGGCTGAGTGCTTCCATCCTCATGTGAAGCTGAACCACTAGCCATGAACATAGGCCAGGGCCTCAGCCGTTCCTTGCCACTCCGTGTGGTAAATGGCATATTGGCAAGTTTACGCTTCTCCTCCGACAATTTTATTTTAGGTTTTGGAGTCCTTTTTTTACTGATATTTGGTGTTTTGGATTTGACATGCTCTGTACTATGACATTGGGCATCGGCCTTGGCAGACGACATTGCTGGCATTTCATCGTCTCGGCCATGACTAGTGGCAGCAGCTTCAGCACGAGGTGGAAGTGGATCTTGATCTTTCCCTAATTTTGGAACCTCAACATTTTTGTTCTCCATATTTTAATAGGCACAACTAAAAGGCACCTCAGGTAAACAATGGAGATGGATGGATACTAGTATACAATTATGGATGGACTGCCGAGTGCCGACACAGAGGTAGCTACAGCCGTGGACTACCGTACTGTACTGTGTCTGCTGCTAATATAGACTGGATGATAATGAGATGTAGTATGTATAAAGAAGAAAGAAAAAAAAAACCACGGGTAGGTGGTATACAATTATGGACGGACTGCCGAGTGCCGACACAGAGGTAGATACAGCCGTGGACTACCGTACTGTACTGTGTCTGCTGCTAATATAGACTGGATGATAATGAGATGTAGTATGTATAAAGAAGAAAGAAAGAAAAAACCACGGGTAGGTGGTATACAATTATGGACGGACTGCCGAGTGCCGACACAGAGGTAGCTACAGCCGTGGACTACCGTACTGTACTGTGTCTGCTGCTAATATAGACTGGATGATAATGAGATGTAGTATGTATAAAGAAGAAAGAAAAAAAAACCACGGGTAGGTGGTATACAATTATGGACGGACTGCCGAGTGCCGACACAGAGGTAGCTACAGCCGTGGACTATTGTACTGTACTGTGTCTGCTGCTAATATAGACTGGATGATAATGAGATGTAGTATGTATAAAGAAGAAAGAAAAAAAAACCACGGGTAGGTGGTATACAATTATGGACGGACTGCCGAGTGCCGACACAGAGGTAGCTACAGCCGTGGACTACCGTACTGTACTGTGTCTGCTGCTAATATAGACTGGATGATAATGAGATGTAGTATGTATAAAGAAGAAAGAAAAAAAAACCACGGGTAGGTGGTATACAATTATGGACGGACTGCCGAGTGCCGACACAGAGGTAGCTACAGCCGTGGACTATTGTACTGTACTGTGTCTGCTGCTAATATAGACTGGATGATAATGAGATGTAGTATGTATAAAGAAGAAAGAAAAAAAAACCACGGGTAGGTGGTATACAATTATGGATGGACTGCCGAGTGCCGACACAGAGGTAGCTACAGCCGTGGACTACCGTACTGTACTGTGTCTGCTGCTAATATAGACTGGATGATAATGAGATGTAGTATGTATAAAGAAGAAAGAAAAAAAAAACCACGGGTAGGTGGTATACAATTATGGACGGACTGCCGAGTGCCGACACAGAGGTAGCTACAGCCGTGGACTACCGTACTGTACTGTGTCTGCTGCTAATATAGACTGGATGATAATGAGATGTAGTATGTATAAAGAAGAAAGAAAAAAAAACCACGGGTAGGTGGTATACAATTATGGATGGACTGCCGAGTGCCGACACAGAGGTAGCTACAGCCGTGGACTACCGTACTGTGTCTGCTGCTAATATAGACTGGTTGATAATGAGATGTAGTATGTATAAAGAAGAAAGAAAAAAAAACCACGGGTAGGTGGTATACAATTATGGACGGACTGCCGAGTGCCGACACAGAGGTAGCTACAGCCGTGGACTATTGTACTGTACTGTGTCTGCTGCTAATATAGACTGGATGATAATGAGATGTAGTATGTATAAAGAAGAAAGAAAAAAAAACCACGGGTAGGTGGTATACAATTATGGATGGACTGCCGAGTGCCGACACAGAGGTAGCTACAGCCGTGGACTACCGTACTGTACTGTGTCTGCTGCTAATATAGACTGGATGATAATGAGATGTAGTATGTATAAAGAAGAAAGAAAAAAAAAACCACGGGTAGGTGGTATACAATTATGGACGGACTGCCGAGTGCCGACACAGAGGTAGCTACAGCCGTGGACTACCGTACTGTACTGTGTCTGCTGCTAATATAGACTGGATGATAATGAGATGTAGTATGTATAAAGGAGAAAGAAAAAAAAACCACGGGTAGGTGGTATACAATTATGGATGGACTGCCGAGTGCCGACACAGAGGTAGCTACAGCCGTGGACTACCGTACTGTGTCAGCTGCTAATATAGACTGGTTGATAATGAGATGTAGTATGTATAAAGAAGAAAGAAAAAAAAACCACGGGTAGGTGGTATACAATTATGGACGGACTGCCGAGTGCCGACACAGAGGTAGCTACAGCCGTGGACTACCGTACTGTACTGTGTCTGCTGCTAATATAGACTGGATGATAATGAGATGTAGTATGTATAAAGAATAAAGATAAAAAAACCACGGGTAGGTGGTATACAATTATGGACGGACTGCCGAGTGCCGACACAGAGGTAGCTACAGCCGTGGACTACCGTACTGTGTCTGCTGCTAATATAGACTGGTTGATAATGAGATGTAGTATGTATAAAGAAGAAAGAAAAAAAAAACCACGGGTAGGTGGTATACAATTATGGACGGACTGCCGAGTGCCGACACAGAGGTAGCTACAGCCGTGGACTACCGTACTGTACTGTGTCTGCTGCTAATATAGACTGGATGATAATGAGATGTAGTATGTATAAAGAAGAAAGAAAAAAAAAACCACGGGTAGGTGGTATACAATTATGGATGGACTGCCGAGTGCCGACACAGAGGTAGCTACAGCCGTGAACTACCGTACTGTGTCTGCTGCGACTGGATGATAAATAATGATATAAAAAATATATATATATCACTACTGCAGCCGGACAGGTATATATTATATAATGACGGACCTGCTGGACACTGTCTGTCAGCAGAATGAGTTTTTTATTTTATAGAATAAAAAAACACCACACAAGTCACACGACGTGTGTTTAACTTTTACAGGCAGACATTCACAATACAATATAGTATACTATATACTGGTGGTCAGGTCACTGGTCAGTCACACTGGCAGTGGCACTCCTGCAGAAAAAAAGTGTGCACTGTTTAATTTTTTAATATGTACTCCTGGCTCCTGCTATAACCTAACTGCTCCCCAGTCTCCCCCACAATTAAGCTGTGTGAGCACAGTCAGATATTATACATAGATGATGCAGCAGCACACTGGGCTGAGCACAGATAAGGTATGTGACTGAGTCACTGTGTATCGTTTTTTCAGGCAGAGAACGGATTATATTAAATAATATAAAACTGCACTGGTGGTCACTGGTCAGTCACTAGTATAACTAACTAATACTATCAGCAAAATTCTGCACTCTCTGTCTGAGTACTCCTCCTAAGCTCCAGTAAATGAAGTGTCACTGTCTCACTCTGTCACTAGTATAACTAACTAATACTATCAGCAAAATTCTGCACTCTCTGTCTGAGTACTCCTCCTAAGCTCCAGTAAATGAAGTGTCACTGTCTCACTCTCACTCTCCTATCTATTTCTTCTCTAAACGGAGAGGACGCCAGCCACGTCCTCTCACTATCAATCTCAATGCACGTGTAAAATGGCGGCGACGCGCGGCTCCTTATATAGAATCCGAGTCTCGCGATAGAATCCGAGCCTCGCGAGAATCCGACAGCGTCATGATGACGTTCGGGCGCGCTCGGGTTAACCGAGCAAGGCGGGAAGATCCGAGTCGCTCGGATCCGTGTAAAAAAAGCTGAAGTTCGGGCGGGTTCGGATTCCGAGGAACCGAACCCGCTCATCTCTAGTTGGGACACATTTGGAGTTACATAGAAATATAGAATTTTATGACAGATAAGAAACACTTGGCCCATCTAGTCTGCCCATGTGAAACACATAGGGGTATATTTACTAAGATTCGTAATTTCCGAAAATAGGTCAAAGTTCAATCACGAATGACATCGACAGTGTAAAACTGCAACTTTTTGAATTGATTACGATGGATTTACTAAGCTGTCGTATTCGTATTTTTCTTTGCTTCCGATGTCGATGTCATTCGTTTTTTTTTACCTATTTTTACGGCAGTGATTAGCAAAACACTGCCGTTTTTTTTTACAATCAATCTCGGCCGGATCTGTGTGATCCGTGCTGGGGTTCTTATTTTTTTTTTTTTTAATTAAACAATGTAAAATCACAAAAAAAAATGCGTGGGGTCCCCCCTCCTAAGCATAACCAGCCTCGGGCTCTTTGAGCCGATCCTGGTTGCAGAAATATGGGGAAAAAATTGACAGGGGTTCCCCCATATTTAAGCAACCAGCATCGGGCTCTGCGCCTGGTCCTGGTTCCAAAAATACGGGGGACAAAAAGAGTAGGGGTCCCCCGTATTTTTAAAACCAGCACCGGGCTCCACTAGCTGGACAGATAATGCCACAGCCGGGGGTCACTTTTATACAGTGCCCTGCGGCCGTGGCATCAAAAATCCAACTAGTCACCCCTGGCCGGGGTACCCTGGGGGAGTGGGGACCCCTTCAATCAAGGGGTCCCGTCCCCCCCCAGCCACCCAAGGGCCAGGGGTGAAGCCCGAGGCTGTCCCCCCCATCCAATGGGCTGCGGATGGGGAGGCTGATAGCCATTTGTGATAATGAAAAGATATTGTTTTTAGTAGCAGTACTACAAGTCCCAGCAAGCCTCCCCCGCATGCTGGTACTTGGAGAACCACAAGTACCAGCATGCGGCGGAAAAACGGGCCCGCTGGTACCTGTAGTACTACCACTAAAAAAATACCCAAAAAAACACAAGACACACACACCGTGAAAGTATAATTTTATTACATACATACACACATACATACATACTTACCTTATGTTCTCACGCAGGTCGGTCCTCTTCTCCAGTAGAATCCAAGGGCTACCTGTTGAAGAAATTCTACTCACCAGATCCATGGGTCCAGGCTCCTCGGCAAATCCAGGGTTAATCCACGTACTTGAATAAATTAAAAAAAACGGTGTCCCGACCACGAACTGAAAGGGGACCCATGTTTGCACATGGGTCACCTTCCCACGAATGCCAGAAACCCACTTTGACTTCTGTCTAAGTGGGTTTCTTCAGCCAATCAGGGAGTGCCACGTTGTAGCACTCTCCTGATCAGCTGTGTGCTGCTGTCCTCACTGACAGGCAGCACGCGGCAGTGTTACAATGTAGCGCCTATGCGCTACATTGTAACCAATGATGGGAACTTTCTGCCCTGCGGTTGACCTAAAGTGACGTCACCGCTGAGCAGAAAGTTCCCAGCATTGGTTACAATGGAGCGCATAGGCGCTACATTGTAACACTGCCGTGTGCCGCCTGTCAGTGAGGACAGCAGCACACAGCTGATCAGGAGAGTGCTACAACGTGGCACTCCCTGATTGGCTGAAGAAACCCACTTAGACAGAAGTCAAAGTGGGTTTCTGGCATTCGTGGGAAGGTGACCCATGTGCAAACATGGGTCCCCTTTCAGTTCGTGGTCGGGACACCGTTTTTTTTTTTTTATTCAAGTACGTGGATTAACCCTGGATTTGCCGAGGAGCCTGGACCCATGGATCTGGTGAGTAGAATTTCTTCAACAGGTAGCCCTTGGATTCTACTGGAGAAGAGGACCGACCTGCGTGAGAACATAAGGTAAGTATGTATGTATGTGTGTATGTATGTAATAAAATTATACTTTCACGGTGTGTGTGTCTTGTGTTTTTTTGGGTATTTTTTTAGTGGTAGTACTACAGGTACCAGCGGGCCCGTTTTTCCGCCGCATGCTGGTACTTGTGGTTCTCCAAGTACCAGCATGCGGGGGAGGCTTGCTGGGACTTGTAGTACTGCTACTAAAAACAATATCTTTTATTTTACAACAAAGGCTATCAGCCCTCCCATCCGCAGCCCATTGGATGGGGGGGGACAGCCTCGGGCTTCACCCCTGGCCCTTGGGTGGCTGGGGGGGGGGGGACCCCTTGATTGAAGGGGTTCCCACTCCCCCAGGGTACCCCGGCCAGGGGTGACTAGTTGGATTTTTGATGCCACGGCCGCAGGGCGCTGTATAAAAGTGACCCCCGGCTGTGGCATTATCTGTCCAGCTAGTGGAGCCCGGTGCTGGTTTTAAAAATACGGGGGACCCCTACTCTTTTTGTCCCCCGTATTTTTGGGACCAGGACCAGGCGCAGAGCCCGATGCTGGTTGCTTAAATATGGGGGAACCCCTGTCATTTTTTTCCCCATATTTCTGCAACCAGGATCGGCTCAAAGAGCCCGAGGCTGGTTATGCTTAGGAGGGGGGACCCCACGCAATTTTTTTGGCAAAAATAAGCACTTTCCCACCCCTTCCCACTGATATACATGCACGGATCTCATGGATCCCTGCATGCATCTCAAATCACGGAAAAAAAAAGCAGGTCTGTTTTTTTTTAGGACTTTTTTACGAGTTGTAATTTTTCACGGCAGTGTTTTGTGTTTTTTTGCTTTGCACTTCTTAGTAAATGACCGAGATTCATATCTAAACAGGCGTAATTTGACCGATGGTGTATTCATTCGTAATTTTTTACCTGAACTAGCAAAAAATTACGAATGCCCTCATCACTGCCGTGATTAGTGTTTAGTAAATGACCGAGATTAACCGAGATGACACTTTGAAGAAAAAACGGCATCTCGGTCAAAATCGGGAGCTTAGTAAATATACCCCATACACGGGTGAGTTATTATTATTTTGCTAGGAGACAATTAACCTACCAGAATATTTTTGGAGCGTGGAAAGAAACCTACACAAGTACGGGGAGAATATACAAACTACACACATTTAGGACTGTGGTGGGAATCGAACCCATGACCTCAGTGCTGTGAGGCAGTAATGCTAACCATTACACCATCTATACTGCCCTTGGTAACAAAATGGGTGTAAAAGACAAAAACATTTTTTTTTAAAAGCCACACATCTCCATCAGCAGAATATTTATTATTATTATTACAAGTTATTTATATAGCGCACACATATTCCGCAGCACTTTTATAGAGAATATTTGCCCATTCATATCGGTCCCTGCCCCAGTGGAGCTAACAATCTATATACCCTACCACATGTACACGCATTCATACTAGGGTTAAGTTTTTGTTGGGATCAAATTGACCTACCAGTATATTTTTGGATTGTGGGAGGAAACCAGAGTACCCGGAGGAAACCCACGCAAGTACGGGGAGAATATACAAACTCTGCACAGGTAGAGCCACGGTAGGAATCGAACCCATGACCTCAGTGCTGTGAGGCAGTAATGCTAACCATTACACCATCCGTACTACCCTAAGTAGGTGCCTAGTTTCTGATAAGTCATTGCTATCATCAGCGTGTATGTGCAAAAGATACACTCGTAACAGACATACAGTATATGCTCATAATTGTTGGACTGATTGAAGCACTTTTGTGAGGATGTGTCCCCTAGAACTTTGTTTAGGATACAGTAGGACACATTTTGCTACCTGTTCCGCTATTGCAATCATAAGGTTTGATACATATGTCTGCTTTCATTATTTGAGCAGTCACACAGCGAAATTGCACAAGGTACGCCACACGACCTGGCATACTACTCACTGTGTGTTGGAGAGTCTAGACCTACAGTATATCTTGCCATCTAAAGCTAACCATGGGCTAGTTAAACTTAAATGCTGTGATCTTCTTGTGTTCTGGTTCTGCTGGCTTTCCTGTGCCCTGTCTAACCTAGTAACACAAAAAGGAACACATTAAACAGAGATCGCAAAACCACAGTATGAGGAGCACATCACATGATTAATTTGTTTGCACTCATTGCAACTTATTAATTGAACAAAAGCTAAAAACAGTTGCATACTGTATGTTCTGCACATTACCTCAGTGACAATGGTGGAGGAAAAGACACTCTTGTCATAGACCCATCCATATTTACAAGGTTCAGTGCTGTTGTTGGAGGTACCATTAGTCCAGATAGCATGCGCCGAATTCTGGTACTGCAGGCAACTTTTGCTGTTCTGATTTCCATCCACTGGTATGAATGCTGCCAAGTTACTTTGGTTATAAATAATTGTAGTGTCGTCCAAGGCTGGCAGGCGACAGCGGTGGGTAGGTATTGCAGCTGTAAAATTTTGAAGGAAGTTATGACTGGCCATAAAAAACATAGGCAACAAGAGCATGGCAGTGTTCAGCACCTGAAACCATCCCAATCCCCCAACAGTTTGTAGAAGGTCATTAAAACCCATTACTGGTCATCCACTGAATGAAGTCTTCACGACAGTTAACCAAGTAAGTTGGGTATTTGCAGGCTGTATGCCGATATGCTGTACAATAGCTACACTTTGACTTGTATGAGGAGTGGAAATCTAATTTCGAAATCCAAGTGTCTGTCTACACTACAGCTCTGCTGTGTGTTTGTTTTGTCAGTGTGTGAGGAAGTTCTAGAATAATTCTCTTAGTGTAATGGACTAGATTATAAGTGACAGAGATGAGAGCTGCTACCATGTCTAAAAGTCAAGTAGACCACCCCCACACAATCACTCTATTTCATCATACTCTCTAATCATAAATTTTAAAATGGTTAATACATCACTGTTTGACACCTTGCAGGTTCATTGCAAATACTGTATAGTGAAAAGGGCAAATTATTTTTACATATATTGCCAATCATTCTTTTTTTCTGCCATTAATTATGGTTACTACTTGCAGTGGAGCTTTACTATTTTGCTTTTTACTGTTCTCAGTAGCTGTATCACTCAACTACTATATACATGCTAGTTACCAGCCCGTCAAAATTATAAAACAACATAGCAGTAATATCAGCACCCATGGCTGTGCGTACCCAAACGGAACAACACTTGAATTGCTCCGCCGGACGCAATCTACTGGTTGACGGCACACAAAACACTTGCATTCCCACCATAGAGGTGAGGAGCAGTGCTAGCCTTTTATTATATAGGACTATGGGGCTGATTTAGTATTAGCCGCAATTGTGCTGAAATCGCTATTCTGCGATTTCAGCACGTGTGCATGCGCTCACAATTTAAGACCTGGAGGGGGCGGGAATGGGGCATCAACTCCGCATTTTGTGGGCATCAATGCTCCGTTTAAGGGGCGCAGTCCGGACAATGGAGACGTGTCCGGACCGTTGCTCACTGACAGCCTTCGCAGCTAGGTTGCGTAGGCAGGAGGCAACCCTAAATATGCAAGAGCATTGCTGTCTTGCTGTGCGCACGCATGTTTGCGGGAGGCAGGACCCGGCATGCGGGGCGGACTTGCCCTGTGCTGTGCGTTTCCCACCCCCTGCATGTTAGAGTAATGGGTTGTAGGTGTGCGATTTTTCGCACATCTACAACCCATGCTGATTAAGGCCAAATGTTACCCACATGAATAAAAAAATAATTATTTGCTTACTGACTCTGTTCACTAAATATTCTGCAGCACCTCTTACCTTATCGTGCTTTAATTCAGAAATTTTGGACCTAATTCATGTTTGTATGCAAATGCATATTCAGCTGCATTTTTCTAGGTTACAGAGCTGATAATCATTGCAAGTGAAGCTGCTGCCTCCAAAAAGAAAATAGACGCCCACTGGAGTCATCCCAAAATCCTCTACAGATGCATACTCATACACAGCACTGACGAAGAACATCGACTCCTAGGGTTGACCTATGGGTATGTAGCCTGGCAACGCTGGCACCATGTTTCTCTACGTACATGATCGTAGTTGGAGGCAGATACACAACTCGAAAACGTCCATGACACGCCTGTGGTTTTGCCACCACCACAACATAAACTCCCCCGAATGGTCTCTTCCTGACACTATATAAAATATCAATGTGAGCACGATCGCAAAGGTACATTGGCACGTGCATGATCGCGGTTGCAAAAACATCGGTATTGGTTGCAAAAACACCGGCACTGCGTACAAATATGAACCCTTTCTGCTGACAGGGTGGTCTTCAGTATGCCGAATGTTGGGATCCCAGCGCACAGTATACCAGCGCCGGAATCCCGACACCCGGCATACCGACAGCTATTCTCCCTCGTGGGGGTCCACGACCCCCCTGGAGGGAGAATAAAATAGTGTGGCTCCTTCGCTCTCGCCTCGCTGTCGGTATGCTGGCGGTCGGGCTCCCGGCGCTGGTATGCTGGTCGCCGGGAGCCCGAGCGCCGGCATACCGTACTATACCCCTGCTGACAGCCTTCTCCTGTCCTGGCATTGTGACTTACTATTCTCATTACTTATTGCAGGCTCAACTTGTTCTGATCACTGAAACCTACTGACTGTCTTGACCTTTGCGCTGAATATTAACTGGCTGCCTCTGCCTAATAACGTTACACTTTGCTATTTGTCTGCCATTGACCTGACCCAATTTATATCTCCCCATGTTAGCTACAGAAGAGTTGATACTAACTGAGTGCTTAGAGGTCTATTTATGAAGTAGTGAATACCCTTTTCTCCAGCGTTTAGCATTATTACATGAAAATACTGCCATTACTCCACCTGTTTACTTGTATCTCTGCTTTGATTTGTTTAATTTTTATGAATACTTGTATGGCTTAGTTAAGACAGATAGGATATGTCTAACAAAAAAGTAACATATATATAATTATATACGAGGTGTGGCTATTAAATAACGAGAATAAATAGATGATTACTGCGCTTGTGAATGCTTGTTACTTATATCACATCAAATATATATATATATATATATATATATATATGTATGAGATTTTTTGTATAACCATTGATCCTCAGAAACGAATAAGTATTAAGAATTAATATATTAGGAAGGCCTGTATTTACATAATATCACATTTATTGTGCAATCACAAACAGAAATATGCATCAAAAATATACATCAATAAACAACAATAAAATGGTAAAATTACAAAGAGAGTGATAATATCAGTTATTTGTTCTCTCCATCATATGCATACATTAAAACAAGTAATTGATACTATGATAGTATAAAATACTTTGGAAATAGTAACTATTGGCAAACTCCCAGACTTTATCCTCCTTCAAAGAATGAAAATAATGTATTTTAGTTCATTTGTAACAATGATGTTCACAGCGGCTGTTTGTGTCCAAATAGTATCATTAGTAGCTGATATGCACCTCGGAGCTGGATGTATATAATAGTGCTGCAATTGCCAGCGTCCCGGCTAATAAGTTAGTTTATTCAAGCACTATACAATAGTATACACTGGTATAATTACCCTTCCTGGTGCCTCTAGTCCAGGCATTCCCAACCGCGGCCCTCAAGGCACACCAACAGTGCAGGTTTAAGTGATATCCAGGCTTCAGCACAGATGGTTAAATCAAAATAACTGTGGTACTAATTAAGTCACCTGTGTTCAAGCCTGGATATCACTAAAACCAGGACTGTTAGTGTGCCTTGAGGACCGAGGTTGGGAAACACTGCTCTAGTCAATCAGCCACATGTATCTCCACTGCACGGCCCTTTCTTCCGATGGTGATGACGGCCCTTTCTCCCGATGGTGATGCACTCAACGCTGGCGGGACTTCTGGCTAGTCACGGGTCCCTCCGTATGGTGTTTCCCAATAGCGCCAGGTGATTTGACCGCGGATGCCGCAGGCGCTCACGAGAGCCTGTTCGCTATGGCTTTCCCGGTGATGGTAATGATAACTGTTGCGGGAACTGATTCGGCTGTACAAACTTAGTCCACCAGCAAGATCTGTGTACAAAGCTGTGGTGGGAAGTCAAAGGAAGATGAGTCCATCTAGACATGTCGGTGAAGGTTTTTGAAAGTAGCGGGGTGTTATTTAGGCCATACAATTTGGAAGGATGAGTAGGGATCTTAATACCCAAGTATGTAATACAATCATTAGGCGCCAACTTAAATGGAAAAGATACCCCCCCCACTCCAATTTAGCTGCAGGAAAAAAAGGCTAACTCTTCGGTTTTAGCATACTTAATATTAAATCCAGCTACTCTTTCCAAAGTGCTTATTAAAAAGGAGGTCAACAGGGGCAATACAGTTTTAGGGTTCGCAAAGTAAAGTAGAAGGTCATCCGCAAATGCCGAGAATTTAACCTCAGAGTGGGAAAATGTAATACCTTTCCACCTAGACTCCTTAATAAATTGTCTGAGAAGAGGATCCAGTGACAGATTAAATAAGAGAGGAGAAAGAGGACAACCCTGTCTCGTACCTCTGAATAAACAAAACAAGCGGGTATTTAAGGTGTTGATAGTGAGAAAAGCAGTAGACCTATGATAGATAGTATTAAATTAATAAATTCTGACCCAAATCACTGATATTGGAATATCCTATGCGGGGAGGGTAAGAGCAGGCGGTAAGGTTACTAACATGGGTACTAAAAGAGATTTTACCAAAGCACTAACCAATGACGATTACAGGTCATCATTGCTACATAAGGTGAAAGATGTCCCTAACGCAAGGGAAAATACTTATCTTAGTTGTATGTATGTAAATGCCAGAAGCATTACTGGTAAAAAGGGTGAACTAGAAATACTTGCAGCAAGCAAACAGTATGATATTATAGTCATTACTGAAACTTGGTGGGATGAATCTCATGATTGGACAGTCAATCTAGAGGGCTATACACTGTTTAGGAGAGACAGACTAAATAAAAAGGGTGGAGGGGTGTGTCTTTACGTAAAGCCGTTTTTAAAACCTGATATACGGGAAGATATTCAGGAGGGGACTGTAGACACTGTCGAGACATTGTGGGTAGAAATTGCATGCGGGGAAAAAGGAATAAAAAAGTTAGTATTGGGTGTATGCTATAGGCCGCCTGGTATCAACGTATCTGATGAGGAATTGTTAATAAAGCAAATTGAAAGAGCAGCAGGAGTAGGAGACATAGTAGTGATGGGAGATTTTAACTATCCAGAGATAAACTGGAAAAACGATTCATGTGATACTGCTAGGGGCAATATGTTTTTAAACTAGTGATGTGCACCGGACATTTTTCGGGTTTTGTGTTTTGGTTTTGGATTCGGTTCCGCGGCCGTGTTTTGGATTCGGACGCGTTTTGGCAAAACCTCACCGAAAATTTTTTGTCGGATTCGGGTGTATTTTGGATTCCGGTGTTTTGTTTTTTTTAAACCCTTAAAAAAAGCTTAAATCATAGAATTTGGGGGTCATTTTGATCCCATAGTATTATTAACCTCAATAACCATAATTTCCACTCATTTCCAGTCTATTCTGAACACCTCACACCTCACAATATTATTTTTAGTCCTAAAATTTGCACCGAGGTCGCTGGATGGCTAAGCTAAGCGACACAAGTGGCCGACACAAACACCTGGCCCATCTAGGAGTGGCACTGCAGTGTCAGGCAGGATGGCACTTCAAAAAAATAGTCCCCAAACAGCACATGATGCAAAGAAAAAGAGAGGCGCACCAAGGTCGCTGTGTGACTAAGCTAAGCGACACAAGTGGCCGACACAAACACCTGTCCCATCTAGGAGTGGCACTGCAGTGTCAGGCAGGATGGCACTTCAAAAAAATTGTCCCCAAACAGCACATGATGCAAAGAAAAAAAGAGGCGCACCAAGGTCGCTGTGTGACTAAGCTAAGCGACACAAGTGGCCGACACAAACACCTGGCCCATCTAGGAGTGGCACTGCAGTGTCAGGCAGGATGGCACTTCAAAAAAATTGTCCCCAAACAGCACATGATGCAAAGAAAAATTAAAGAAAAAAGAGGTGCAAGATGGAATTGTCCTTGGGCCCTCCCACCCACCCTTATGTTGTATAAACAGGACATGCACACTTTAACGAACCCATCATTTCAGCGACAGGGTCTGCCACACGACTGTGACTGAAATGACTGGTTGGTTTGGGCCCCCACCAAAAAAAGAAGCAATCAATCTCTCCTTGCACAAACTGGCTCTACAGAGGCAAGATGTCCACCTCATCATCATCCTCCGATTCCTCACCCCTTTCAATGTGTACATCCCCCTCCTCACAGATTATTAATTCGTCCCCACTGGAATCCACCATCTCAGGTCCCTGTGTACTTTGTGGAGGCAATTGCTGCTGGTGAATGTCTCCACGGAGGAATTGATTATAATTCATTTTGATGAACATCATCTTCTCCACATTTTCTGGAAGTAACCTCGTACGCCGATTGCTGACAAGGTGAGCGGCTGCACTAAAAACTCTTTCGGAGTACACACTGGAGGGAGGGCAACTTAGGTAGAATAAAGCCAGTTTGTGCAAGGGCCTCCAAACTGCCTCTTTTTCCTGCCAGTACACGTTCTTTCAATGGTGAGAGAATCATATGAAGTGACAGTAGACGACATGTCAGTAATCGTTGGCAGGTCCTTCAGTCCGGACCAGATGTCAGCACTCGCTCCAGACTCCCCTGCATCATTGCCAGCGGGTGGGCTCGGAATTCTTAGCCTTTTCCTCGCACACCCAGTTGCGGGAGAATGTGAAGGAGGTGATGTTGACGGGTCACGTTCCGCTTGACTTGACAATTTTCTCACCAGCAGGTCTTTGAACCTCTGCAGACTTGTGTCTGCCGGAAAGAGAGATACAACGTAGGTTTTAAATCTAGGATTGAGCACGGTGGCTAAAATGTAGTGCTCTGATTTCAACAGATTGACCACCCGTGAATCCTGGTTAAGCGAATTAAGGGCTCCATCCACAAGTCCCACACGCCTAGCGGAATCGCTCTGTTTTAGCTCCTCCTTCAATGTCTCCAGCTTCTTCTGCAAAAGCCTGATGAGGGGAATGACCTGACTCAGGCTGGCAGTGTCTGAACTGACTTCACGTGTGGCAAGTTCAAAGGGTTGCAGAACCTTGCACAATGTTGAAATCATTCTCCACTGCGCTTGAGTCAGGTGCATTCCCCCTCCTTTGCCTATATCGTGGGCAGATGTATAGGCTTGAATGGCCTTTTGCTGCTCCTCCATCCTCTGAAGCATATAGAGCAGGCCTGGCCAACCTGTGGCTCTCCAGATGTTGTGAAACTACACATCCCAGCATGCCCTGCCACAGTTTTTAGCATTCCCTAATAGCAAAACTGTGGCAAGGCATGATGGGACTTGTAGTTTTACAACAGCTGGAGAGCCACAGGTTGGCCAGGCCTGATATAGAGGGTTGAATTCCACCTCGTTACCACCTCTTGCTTCAGATTATGGCAGGGCAGGTTCAAGACTGTTTGGTGGTGCTCCAGTCTTCTGTACGCAGTGGCTGAATGCCGAAAGTGGCCCGCAATTCTTCGGGCCACCGACAGCATCTCTTGCACGCCCCTGTCGTTTTTTAAATAATTCTGCACCACCAAATTCAATGTATATGTGCAAAACATGGGACGTGCTGGAATTTGCCCAGATGTAATGCACGCATAATATTGCTGGCGTTGTCCGATGTCACAAATCCCCAGGAGAGTCCAATTGGGGTAAGCCATTCTGCGATGATCTTCCTCAGTTTCTGTAAGAGGTTGTCAGCTGTGTGCCTCTTCTGGAAAGCGGTGATACAAAGCGTAGCCTGCCTAGGAACGAGATGGCATTTGCGAGATGCTGCTACTGGTGCCGCCGCTGCTGTTCTTACTGCGGGAGGCAATACATCTACCCAGTGGGCTGTCACAGTCATATAGTCCTGAGTCTGCCCTGCTCCACTTGTCCACATGTCCGTGGTTAAGTGGACATTGGGTACAACTGCATTTTTTAGGACACTGGTGAGTCTTTTTCTGAGGTCTGTGTACATTTTCGGTATCGCCTGCCTAGAGAAATGGAACCTAGATGGTATTTGGTACCGGGGACACAGTACCTCAATCAAATCTCTAGTTGCCTCTGAATTAACGGTGGATACCGGAACCACGTTTCTCACTGCCCAGGCTGCCAAGGCCCGAGTTATCTGCTTTGCAGCAGGATGACTGCTGTGATATTTCATCTTCCTCGCAAAGGACTGTTGGACAGTCAATTGCTTACTGGAAGTAGTACAAGTGGTCTTCCGACTTCCCCTCTGGGATGACGATCGACTCCCAGCAGCTACAACAGCAGCGCCAGCAGCAGTAGGCGTTACACTCAAGGATGCATCGGAGGAATCCCAGGCAGGAGAGGACTCGTCAGACTTGCCAGTGACATGGCCTGCAGGACTATTGGCTTTCCTGGGTAAGGAGGAAATTGACACTGAGGGAGTTGGTGGTGTGATTTTCAGGAGCTTGGTTACAAGAGGAAGGGATTTAGTGGTCAGTGTTAGGGTCTCCTGCCCTGTGCTGCCACGTCGTCATGGCAACCGGGAGACAAGTGCTAGCGGAGTGGCCTGAGCGCAGCTGATACTCCGGTTCGGGTCTTTTGCTGTGCAGTCGTTACAGGCTTTGTGCACGGCAGGGGATCCGGTGCTGGTTTTTGTGCTCACAGTCTGTGAGGTCTGAGTGGGGCGTGGACAGCACCTGCTATATAAGGCCTCTTCTCAGGTTAAGCAGATGCTGCTGAATCTCTGTTGGTTAGTCAGTTCCTGAAAGTTAGCCAGTACTGTGTAGCTTTGTATTTGTTGTTGCTTACTGCAAATAGGCCTTGGGGTTTGGTACTACACTCTGCCAATCCAGACCTAGCAGTAAAACTGGAGTCAGTCGTTTAACTTGCTGGGGTTCTTTTGCTACTCTGTGAACTTAGCAAGTTTGCGGCTGTATTCTCAGACTTGCCTGCCTAAATCCTTTCTCACTGTGCAAAGGTGTTCAGGTGTCAGTTTAGTGGCAGTAAACTGAACCTGTGCACTGAAAGTGAGGATTAGGATTGTGGAGACTCTCCTTGTGTCTATCATTCCATCTCTGACCAAGGAGTTTACTGCCACACCCGTTGGTAACCCTTTAGGGTTTTGCTGTTGCCCTTAGCAACAACATTTCGGGTTCTCTACGTATTAAAACACAACATCTTGCTTTTTCCATCTGAGCATTCCTAATACTAGGGAGACACCCAGTTTCTTAGCCTCTGGGCTTATCTGTTCACTTTGTGTTTATTTTGTTACCCTATTACCTTCTGTGTACGTAATGTCATATTCCCCAGTCTGTCTGTGAGTTCATTTGTTTTGCATCCCTATCCGTTCAGACACCAGTACATTCCTGCAGGCACTGGTGTGCATAACAGTTCAGACACCAGTACATTCCTGCAGGCACTGGTGTGCATAACAGTTCAGACACCAGTACATTCCTGCAGGCACTGGTGTGCATAACATATTCAGCAGCCCAATACTCCTGTTGAAATTTTGTGGGAATATGGAGCATACCCCTCAAAATACGTTGCAACAGGTGGTCGATCAGGTGCAGGTCCTGACTTGACAATTTAATGATTTATCCATTAAAATGCACACCTCCCAGGCCGCTGGCGGAGCTCCCGCAGCAGCAGCACCTTTAGGGGTTAAGGAGCCGAAAGTAAATCTCCCGGATCGTTTTTCTGGAGATCGCTCGCAGTTCTTTTGTTTCAAGGAGAGCTGCAAGCTATACTTCTGGCTTAGGCCTCAGTCTTCTGGGTCGGAGATTCAGTGGGTGGGCATAGTGATTTCCTTGCTACAAGGAGACCCACAGGTCTGGGCATATGGGTTGCAGCCTGACTGTCCGTCGCTTAAAAGTGTTGATGCTTTTTTTACGGCACTGGGCATGTTGTATGATGACCCTGACAAGACGGCCTCAGCCGAGGCTCAGATTTCGATCCTTAAGCAAGGGCGAAGGCCAGTTGAGGTTTACTGTACAGAGTTTCGGAGGTTGGCCCATGATACCCAGTGGAATGACCCAGCCCTGAGACACCAGTACCGAAGAGGTCTTTCTAACCAGATAAAAGACCAACTGGTACAATATCCCTTGCCTGATAGCTTGGATCAGCTCATGCAGTTATCCATCCGGGTGGATAGACGGCTGAGAGAGCGTAGGCTTGAAAGGGAGACCGAGGTTTCCTTCTTTCCCAAGGGAACCTCAGACTCTGAGGAATTTTCCGAGGAGCCTATGCAGATTGGGGCTACCCGCCTCTCCTCGCGTGAGAAGACGCGGAGGAGACAGCAGGGGTTGTGTTTGTACTGTGGGAATAAAGGTCATGTGGTAGTATCATGCCCAGAAAAGCCGGAAAACTTCAGGGCCTGAGGGTGATGGGAAATATCCTGTCAGGCCAGAAGTCAGAATTTCCCAAGAAGACTTTTATCATTCCAGTGACCTTGAAGATCCTCGGTCAAACTGTCAAGACTGAGGCCTTTGTGGACAGTGGGGCCGACGGGGTTTTTATGGACCGCCAATTTGCCCTGAAACACTCTGTTCCCTTAGTACCCTTGGCATTGGAAATTGAGATTTGTGGGTTAAACGGGGAACCATTATCCCAAGGTAAAATTACCTCTTGCACTAGCCAGATTTCTTTGTTTATTGGAGCCACACACTCTGAAAAATAGTCCTTTTATGTGACTGTCTGTACTTTTGCCCCATTGGTGTTGGGGTTACCCTGGTTAAGGGCCCACAATCCTCAATTTGACTGGGTCTCTGGGGAGATTCTTAGTTGGGGTACTGATTGTTTCAGGAGTTGCTTGAGCCTTCCAGTCAGGCTCTCGCAGCTAAGTTTGCCAGGATTGCCAGGGTGTTATGCAGATTTTGCGGACGTGTTCTCCAAAAAAGTTGCAGAGGTACTACCTCCCCATCGCCCCTATGACTGTGCCATTGATTTGTTGCCGAATGCTAAGCTTCCCAAGAGCAGGTTGTACTCCCTGTCACGTCCTGAGACTCAGGCTATGGCAGAGTACATTCAGGAGAACTTGGCTAAGGGATTTATCAGACCTTCACAGTCTCCAGTTGGGTCGGGGTTCTTCTTCGTGGGTAAAAAGGACGGTTCGTTGCGACCCTGCATCGACTTCAGGGAATTGAACCGTATCACGATTAAAAACTCATACCCACTGCCTCTCATTTCGGTCTTGTTTGACCAGCTTCGTACTGCCACCATTTTTTCTAAGATTGACCTACGCGGGGCGTACAATCTAATCCGAATAAGAGAGGGGGATGAATGGAAGACTGCCTTTAATACCCACTCAGGGCATTATGAATATTTGGTGATGCCTTTTGGGCTCTGTAATGCCCCGGCAGTCTTCCAGGATTTCATGAACGATGTACTCAGGGAATATTTGGATAGATTCTTAGTTGTTTACTTAGATGACATCCTAATCTTCTCCCATTCCCTGGAGGAACATCGGAAGCATGTACGCTTAGTCCTCCAGAAACTCAGAGACCACCGGCTTGGGGCGAAGCTGGAGAAGTGAGAATTTGAAGTTCAGCAAATCGCATTTCTAGGATATATTATCTCCCCAGAAGGTTTCCAAATGGAGGGTTCCAAGGTACAGGCAGTCCTGGATTGGGTGCAGCCCACTAGTTTGAAGCCGCTTCAGCGTTTCCTGGGCTTTGCAAATTTTTATAGACGATTTATCGCTGGATTTTCGTCTATAGTGGCGCCCTTGGTGGCACTCACTAAGAAAGGGGCGGATGTTGCTCACTGGTCTTGTGAGGCTAAAGCGGCTTTTGCCCGTCTCAAAAGGGCATTTGTCTCGGCCAAGGTGCTGCGACACCCAGATCCAGAGCATCCTTTTGTGGTGGAGGTGGATGCCTCTGAGATGGGTATTGGGGCAGTGCTCTCTCAGATGGGAGTGTCTGATAATCGCCTTCATCCTTGTGCTTACTTTTCCCGTAAATTTTCGCCTGCCGAGATGAATTATGACGTGGGTAACCGGGAATTGTTGGCTATTAAGGATGCACTCGAGGAGTGGAGACACTGGCTTGAGGGGGCTAAGTTTGTGGTCTCAATTCTCACCGACCATAAGAATCTGGCATATTTAGAGTCAGCGAAGCGTCTCAATGCCAGGCAGGCACGATGGGCTTTGTTTTTTGCTCGCTTTAATTTTTTGATAACATATCGCCCTGGGTCAAAAAACATCAAGGCTGATGCGCTCTCGCAGTGTTTTGCTCCAATCCAGGAGACAACCGAGGAGCCGTTGCCCATTGTGTCCTAATCATGTATTAAAGTGGGCATTACCCAGGACCTCTTATCATTAGTCCTTAGAGCACAGGAGCAGGCTCCTCCAGACCTTCCGGTAGGTCTTTTGTTTGTGCCTCCTAGGTTAAGACAGCGAGTGTTCCTGGAATTCCATGCCAAGAAGTCGGCAGGTCACCCGGGTATTGCCAGAACTCGGGAGTTGCTATCTAGGGCGGTGTGGTGGCCCTCGGTGGCTAAGGATGTGGATCAGTGGGTTCGGGCATGTGACATCTGTGCCCGAAATAAGACTCCTAGAGGGGTTCCTGTTGGCCCATTACATCCACTCTCTATTCCATCTAAGCCATGGACCCACATTTCAATGGATTTTGTGGTGGACTTGCCCAAATCCTCGGGGATGACAGCCATCTGGGTTGTCGTTGACAGGTTTTCGAAGATGGCGCACTTCGTTCCACTGGTTGGGCTGCCATCGGCCAGACGCCTGTCTGAATTATTTATGCTGCATGTTGTGCGTCTCCACGGGTTGCCACTTGATGTGGTCTCTGACCGCGGATCCCAGTTTGTGGCCAAATTCTGGAGGGCATTTTGTTCTGATCTCCAGATTTCTGTCAGCTTGTCGTCAGGCTACCATCCGCAGTCTAATGGGCAGACTGAAAGGGTGAACCAGTCCTTGGAGCAGTTCCTCAGGTGTTATGTCTCCAAGTGTCAGACTGACTGGGTTGCTCATCTGTCCATGGCGGAGTTTGCCTATAACAACGCGGCTCACTCTGCTACAGGGATCTCTCCCTTCCTTTGTGTGTATGGGCATCATCCTAAGGCCAATTCTTTTGACCCCCTGGACTCCACGCCTGGTGGTTCCTCTGTGGTTTCGGTCCTTAGAGGTATTTGGAGGAAAGTGAAGAAAGCCCTTGTGTCTGTGTCATTAGTGACCAAAAGGGTTTTTGATAAGCAGAAAAGACCCTGCAGCTTCAAATTAGGAGACTTCGTCTGGTTGTCTACCAAGAATTTGAAGTTGAGACAGCCATCTCATAAGTTAGGCCCCCGGTTCATCGGCCCTTATAAGATCACCAGGGTTATCAATCCGGTGGCATTTCAGTTAGATCTGCCCCGTTCTTTGGGTATCAATAAAACATTTCATTGTTCCCTTTTAAAACGGGCGATTAGTAATCCTTCTTCCAGTGGAAGACCTTCTCCTCTTCTGATACGTGGCCAGAGGGAGTTTGTTGTTGAAAGGATTCTTGACTCCAAGATGGTTCGGGGTCGGCTGTCATTTTTGGTGCACTGGAAGGGGTATGGCCCGGAGGAGCGGTCGTGGGTGCGCAGTTGTGATCTTCATGCCCCCAGACTGATACGCTCTTTCTTCTCGCAGTTCCCCGATAAACCCGGTGGTAGGGGTTCTTTGACCCCTCGTCAGAGGGGGGTACTGTTAGGGTCTCCTGCCCTGTGCTGCCACGTCGTCATGGCAACCGGGAGACAAGTGCTAGCGGAGTGGCCTGAGCGCAGCTGATACTCCGGTTCGGGTCTTTTGCTGTGCAGTGGTTACAGGCTTTGTGCACGGCAGGGGATCCGGTGCTGGTTTTTGTGCTCACAGTCTGTGAGGTCTGAGTGGGGCGTGGACAGCACCTGCTATATAAGGCCTCTTCTCAGGTTAAGCAGATGCTGCTGAATCTCTGTTGGTTAGTCAGTTCCTGAAAGTTAGCCAGTACTGTGTAGCTTTGTATTTGTTGTTGCTTACTGCAAATAGGCCTTGGGGTTTGGTACTACACTCTGCCAATCCAGACCTAGCAGTAAAACTGGAGTCAGTCGTTTAACTTGCTGGGGTTCTTTTGCTACTCTGTGAACTTAGCAAGTTTGCGGCTGTATTCTCAGACTTGCCTGCCTAAATCCTTTCTCACTCTGCAAAGGTGTTCAGGTGTCAGTTTAGTGGCAGTAAGCTGAACCTGTGCACTGCAAGTGAGGATTAGGATTGTTGAGACTCTCCTTGTGTCTATCATTCCATCTCTGACCAAGGAGTTTACTGCCACACCCGTTGGTAACCCTTTAGGGTTTTGCTGTTGCCCTTAGCAACAGCATTTCGGGTTCTCTACGTATTAAAACACAACATCTTGCTTTTTCCATCTGAGCATTCCTAATACTAGGGAGACACCCAGTTTCTTAGCCTCTGGGCTTATCTGTTCACTTTGTGTTTATTTTGTTACCCTATTACCTTCTGTGTACGTAATGTCATATTCCCCAGTCTGTCTGTGAGTTCATTTGTTTTGCATCCCTATCCGTTCAGACACCAGTACATTCCTGCAGGCACTGGTGTGCATAACAGTTCAGACACCAGTACATTCCTGCAGGCACTGGTGTGCATAACAGTCAGTGGACTGCTTCCGCTGTCACCCAAAGTTTTTGAACTTGTCACTGACTTATGATGAATGTGCTGCAGGTGACGTATAAGGGAGGATGTTCCGAGGTGGTTAACGTCCTTACCCCTACTTATTACAGCTTGACAAAGGCAACACACACGGCTTGACACCTGTTGTCCGCATTTGTGTTGAAATAATTCCACACCGAAGAGGTGATTTTTTTTGTATTTTGACCAGGCATGTCAATGGCCATATTCGTCCCACGGACAACAGGTGTCTCCCCGGGTGCCTGACTTAAACAAACCACCTCACCATCAGAATCCTCCTTGTCAATTTCCTCCCCAGCGCTAGCAACACCCATATCCTCATCCTGGTGTACTTCAACAGTGACATCTTCAATTTGACTTCCAGGAACTGGACTGCGGGTGCTCCTTCCAGCACTTGCAGGGGGCGTGCAAATGGTGGAAGGCGCAAGCTCTTCCCGTCCAGTGTTGGGAAGGTCAGGCATCGCAACCGACACAATTGGACTCTCCTTGGGTATTTGTGATTTAGAAGAACGCACAGCTTAAGTCTTTTAATTTTTCTAGCGAGAGGATGAGTGCTTCCATCCTCATGTGAAGCTGAACCACTAGCCATGAACATAGGCCAGGGCCTCAGCCGTTCCTTGCCACTCCGTGTCGTAAATGGCATATTGGCAAGTTTACGCTTCTCCTCAGACGCTTTTAATTTTGCTTTTTGGGTCATTTTACTGAACTTTTGTTTTTTGGATTTTACATGCTCTCTACTATGACATTGGGCATCGGCCTTGTCAGACGATGTTGATGGCATTTCATCGTCTCGGCCATGACTAGTGGCAGCAGCTTCAGCACAAGGTGGAAATGGATCTTGATATTTCCCTATTTTAACCTCCACATTTTTGTTCTCCATTTTTTAATGTGTGGAATTATATGCCAGTATCAATAGCAATGGCCTACTACTATATATACTGCGCACAACTAAAATGCACCATAGGTATAGAATGTAGATGGATAGTATACTTAATGACGACACAGAGGTAGGTACAGCAGTGGCCTTCCGTACCGTACTGCTATATATAATATACTGGTGGTCACTGTGTCAGCAAACTGCAAAACTAAAATGCACCACAGGTATAGAATGTAGATGGATAGTATACTTAATGACGACACAGAGGTGTTATGAGCCACGGCTGTGGCTCATTCTTGTTTTGCATTTTATGTTAATACTTCTGTTTATGTTCCCCGTGGGTGTCATGGGGTGTTCGGAGCTCATCCTTAAGGAGAGGGTACTGTTATGAACCACAGGTAGTGGTTCATTCCTATGCTATGTTTATAAGTTGTCTTTACAGGCCAGGATTTCCCGTTGCTCTAGTTTAAGAAGATTCTTGTTTGCTGCCAGTGGTGAGTCTGTGTAATTGCAGCTTGTTACCATGTGTTCAGCCTCACCTGTCTGTTAATTGCACCTCTCAGTTGTGCAGCAGGGCAGCTGCACGACATAATTAATTAAGACTCTCTGTTACATTCTGGCTCAGTGCAATTCACAGACGCTGGTGATATTTCCAAGGTTCCAGAGTTCTTGAGTTCTGAGTTAGTCCCTGCCAGTTCCTGAGCTCCTGTCTAGCAGTGTCTGTCTAGCTGCTTCCAGTGTCGGTTCCTGAGTGTCGGTTCCTGAGTGTCAGTTCCTGAGTGTCGGTTCCTGAGTCTGATCCCTTGTCCTGCCGTGAAGCATTCCTGTCCAGAAGTCCTGTGGCTTTGTCTGTGCCTGGTCGAGTATCTGGCTTCTTGGTGTCCACCGGTCTGTCGTTTGGGATTCTGCCTTTCCTCCAGTTCTGAGAGTCTGTGTCGGCTACATTGGGGGTTCCTGTCCGTTTGCCAGTATTTGTACCGGTTCCGTGAGTAGCGGCTTTGCCGCGTCCGTCGGCCTAGGCCGCAGTATTCTTTGGTTATTATTTGTTTCTGGTGTCTTGCAGAGGGTTCTGCTCGTGCTGTCACCGCCGGTACACAACGGTATTGTGTCGGCGAGTGGACAGCATTTCCTTTGTTGTTCTTTTCCTTTGGCGGCGTGCCGCACATATATTTAGGTTTAGGGTTGTTAGTAGCCCCTAGCCTTCTGTTTGTTTTAGTTAGAGGTCCCCTTGTTATTATCCTGTCTCGGTTCACGCCTTGTCTCAATCTAAGACCTGGGGGCATCGGAGTTGGGCAGACCTAATCCGCCCTTCAAACGCGGCTGCTGTGGGCCCAAGGAAACCATAGTCACTCAGGCGTGAACTGACCACACGGGTGAAACAATGGAGGTAGGGTGCTAGGGGCTATTTCCACACCACACCTTGTTTCAGCTTCACGTTCTGGTGATCAGGACTCACTACGCAACATCTCCCTTGTTCTGAGCACCAGGAACCTAACATTATCACCAGCCATACAACAAAAAAGAAATAAAGCTTTTTCTTTTTTGGCCCAGTCCAGTGTCTTGTTTAGAATCCAGTCCTGTCTAGAATTCAGTGTGCAGAATCCAGTCCTGTCAAGAATCCAGTCCTGTCTAGAACTCAGTGTGCAGAATCCAGTCCGGTGTTTAGAATCCAGTCCTGTCTAGAATTCAGTGTGCAGAATCCAGTCCTGTCAATAATCCAGTCCTGTCTAGAACTCAGTGTGCAGAATCCAGTCCGGTGTTTAAAAATCCAGTCCAGTCTTGTCTTGTCTAGTTTAAAAATCCAGTCCAGTCTTGTCTTGTCTTAGAATCTTGTCTAAGAATCATGTCTGGAATCATGTCTAGAATCTTGTCTAAGAATCTTGTCTAGAATCGTGTCTAGTCTTGTCTTGCTTGAAATCCTCCTATGCCTACTATGCAAGCCCTGCAAGCATCTCTCTCAGCCCTGAACTCTGCTTTCAGTGCTTTGAAACCTGAGCGGCTGGAAGTTTTGCAGCAATCCTTAAAGCAACTGCAAAACCTTCTGACCAAAATTTTGCTTATTTTGCCAGAAGTTGTTGAGAGTTCATCCTATAAAGAGACTCTTGCTCACAGTATGGTGACAAGTGAATCCTCAGGTTTAATTAAAGAGAAAAGGTTTAAAAGTTGGAGCGTCTGCGTCGCAGAAACTTAGATTTATGCCTATATTGTGGGGGTTTAGGCCACTATCTGCAGACCTGTGAGTTGCGCAAGCCAAAGTGTGGCGACAAGTCCTGCCCTCTGGCCAAGTTTAGTCAGGATACAAGACCTACTCCTGTCTCTACTGTGGCAGAGGTACTTGTCACACAACCCACACTAAAAAGCACTCTGTCCTATAATTGGGGTCCTTGGGCTAGGGAGCCCCATTATAGATTCAGGAACCAAAGGAGAATGTTTCTCTCCTCTCTTGATTTTCCTGTTGAAGCAGAGTTGCAAGCCCCTGGAGTGGTGCCCGATGCCCAGGGTCCTGGAGTGGTGCCCGATGCCCAGGGTCCTGGAGTGGTGCCCGATGCCCAAGGTCCTGGAGCGGTGCCCGATGCCCGGGGTCCTGGAGCGGTACCCGATGCCCAGAGTCCTGGAGCGGTACCCGATGCCCAGAGTCCTGGAGCGGTACCCGATGCCCAGAGTCCTGGAGCGGTACCCGATGCCCAGAGTCCTGGAGCGGTACCCGATGCTCTAGGTTATAGAGGGACATCGAATATTATAGCTCAGGTGTCAATACCAGAAGGGGTCCCAGAAGCTGCCCTGGGTGGGGTTCAGAAAGTCACTGCCCCGGGTGGGGTTCCGAGGGCCATTGCCCCAGGTGGGGTTCTGAGGGCCACTGCCCCAGGTGGGGTTCAGAAAGTCACTGCCCCAGGTGGGGTTCAGAAAGTCTCAGCCTCGAGTAAGGTTAATAGTGACCAGGTCCTAGCAAAGCACTCTAGTCAGTCAGATGGGAAGGAAGCAGATCCTGACTCTGTTGATATCTCAACATCTATAATCTTTGATGGGGACTTAGTCCAATTTCTGGCGCTTTACAAACACTATTACACCATTTTATTGTCTAGACCATTTCTGGGCATCACTTCAAAGAACCTTGTGCTCTATCTGATATATTCCTTTAGAGGAGAGCCTTTTGAGTGGGCAACCAGCCTAATGAAAGCTGAAGATCCCATTCTTCAGGATCCCCCGGCATTCAGTGATGCAGTTATTAAGATATATGGTTCCAAAGAAATTGGTTCAGGTTCCTCTAGGTCACCCGTCTTATCTGCTGAGAGTTCACGGTATTCTGTAAATTCGGCACAAGAGTCTCAGCCCGTTGTTTTGACTGCAGGATGTGCTTTTGTGTCTTCTTCTAATAGTAGTACTTTGCCTGAAAGTTCAGCTCCCAAGGTTAAGAAACCAATCTCTGATTTGAACCCAGCCTTGCTGGGAGGTACCATCAGTTCAGACAATGTTTGGGGAATTACCTTGGTCAGACCTCAAGAACTTTGTAAAAATAATAATAAAAAGAAAAAGAAATAATTATTGACTCTTGCCTTGATATAAAAAAAAAAACAGATTTTTTTCCTTGTCTTGTGTCCAGTGGCCACCGTTAAGGGGGGGCACCGTTACAAGCTGTTGCCACAGCTTGTTTCTGTTAGACCAGTGTGTCAGTTTTTTTTGTATCCCTTGTTTTGGAAAATCTGAATTTTGGGGTCCTTTGACCCCTCCTCAAGGGGGGGTACTGTTATGAGCCACGGCTGTGGCTCATTCCTGATTTGCATTTTATGTTAATACTTCTGTTTATGTTCCCCGTGGGTGTCATGGGGTGTTCGGAGCTCACCCTTAAGGAGAGGGTACTGTTATGAACCACAGGTAGTGGTTCATTCCTATTCTATGTTTATAAGTTGACTTGCAGGGGTTCACTACGGCTGGCCGGCGGTCGGGCTCCCGGCGAGCAGCATACCGGCGCCGGGAGCCCGACCGCCGGCTTACCGACAGTGTGGCGAGCGCAAATGAACCCCTTGCGGGCTCGCTGCGCTCGCCACGCTACGGGCACGGTGGCGCGCTACACTATTTTATTCTCCCTCTATGGGGGTCGTGGACCCCCACGAGGGAAAACAAGTGTCGGTATGCCGGCTGTCGGGCTCCCGGCGCCGGTATACTGAGCGCTGGGAGCCCGACCGCCGGCATACAGAAGACCACCCGTCTTGCAGGCCAGGATTTCCCGTTGCTCTGGTTTAAGACGATTCTTGTTTGCTGCCAGTGGTGAGTCTGTGTAATTGCAGCTTGTTTCCATGTGTTCAGCCTCACCTGTCTGTTGATTGCACCTCTCAGTTGTGCAGCAGGGCAGCTGCACGACATAATTAATTAAGACTCTCTGTTATATTCTGGCTCAGTGCAATTCACAGACACTGGTGATATTTCCAAGGTTCCAGAGTTCTTGAGTTCTGAGTTAGTCCCTGCCAGTTCCTGAGCTCCTGTCTAGCAGTGTCTGTCTAGCTGCTTCCAGTGTCGGTTCCTGAGTGTCGGTTCCTGAGTGTCGGTTCCTGTGTCTGATCCCGTGTCTTGCCGTGAAGCATTCCTGTCCAGAAGTCCTGTGGCTTTGTCTGTGCCTGGTCGAGTATCTGGCTTCTTGGTGTCCACCGGTCTGTCGTTTGGGATTCTGCCTGTCCTCCAGTTCTGAGAGTCTGTGTCGGCTACATTGGGGGTTCCTGTCCGTTTGCCAGTATTTGTACCGGTTCCGTGAGTAGCGGCTTTGCAGCGTCCGTCGGCCTAGGCCGCAGTATTCTTTGGTTATTATTTGTTTCTGGTGTCTTGCAGAGGGTTCTGCTCGTGCTGTCACCGCCGGTACACAACGGTATTGTGTCGGCGAGTGGACAGCATTTCCTTTGTTGTTCTTTTCCTTTGGCGGCGTGCCGCACATATATTTAGGTTTAGGGTTGTTAGTAGCCCCTAGCCTTCTGTTTGTTTTAGTTAGAGGTCCCCTTGTTATTATCCTGTCTCGGTTCACGCCTTGTCTCAATCTAAGACCTGGGGGCATCGGAGTTGGGCAGACCTAATCCGCCCTTCAAACGCGGCTGCCGTGGGCCCAAGAAACCATAGGCACTCAGGCGTGAACTGACCACACGGGTGAAACAATGGAGGTAGGGTGCTAGGGGCTATTTCCACACCACACCTTGTTTCAGCGTCACGTTCTGGTGCTCAGGACTCACTACGCAACATCTCCCTTGTTCTGAGCACCAGGAACCTAACAAGAGGTAGGTACAGCAGTGGCCATCCGTACCGTACTGCTATATATAGTATACTGGTGGTCACTGTGTCAGCAAACTGCAAAACTAAAATGCACCACAGTGTGCTGCACCACAGGTATAGAATGTAGATGGATAGTATACTTAATGACGACACAGAGGTAGGTACAGCAGTGGCCTTCCGTACCGTACTGCTATATATAGTATACTGGTGGTCACTGTGTCAGCAAACTGCACAACTGAAATGCACCACAGGTATAGAATCTAGATGGATAGTATACTTAATGACGACACAGAGGTAGGTACAGCAGTGGCCTACTGTACCGTAATGCTATATATTATATACTGGTGGTCACTGGTCAGCAAAACTCTGCACTGTACTCCTCCTATATAATATTATACTGGTGGTCCCCAGTCCCCACAATAAAGCAGCACACTGAGCACAGATATGGAGTGTTTTTCAGGCAGACAACGTATACTGGTGGTCACTGTCAGCAAAACTCTGCACTGTACTACTGCTATATAATACAGCTGCTCCCCAGTCCCCACAATTAAGCAGTGTGAGCACAGATATATGCAGCACACTGAGCACAGATATGGAGTGTTTTTCAGGCAGACAACGTATTATTGGTGGTCACTGTCAGCAAAACTCTGCACTGTACTCCTCCTATATACAGCTGCTCCCCAGTCCCCACAATTAAGTAATAAGCAAGCACAAAATATTTGCAATGCATCAACATAAACGGAGAGGAAGCCAGCCACGTCCTCTCCCTAACATTTCCAATGCACGAGTGAAAATGGCGGCGACGCGCGGCTGCTTATATAGAATCCGAATCTCGCGAGAATCAGACAGCGGGATGATGACGTTCGGGCGCGCTCGGGTTACCTGAGCCATACGGGAGAATCCGAGTATGGCTCGGACCCGTGTAAAAAGGGTGAAGTTCGGTGGGGTTCGGTTTCCGAGAAGCCGAACCCGCTCATCACTATTTTAAACACACTTAATGATAACTACTTAGTCCAACTAATTGAGGAACCAACTAGGTACAATGCAATCTTAGACCTGGCATTAACAAACAATGGGGATTTGGTATCAGGTATTATAGTAGGGGAACCCATAGGAAACAGCGACCACAAAATGGTCACATTTAATATCAGTTTCCATAAACAGCCCTATACTGGCTCAACTAGGACTCTAAACTTTAGCAAAGCAAATTTTGAAAAGATGAGGGTATTTTTCAGGGATATTGAATGGGAAGGTTTGTTTTTAGGAAAAAATACTACGGAGAAATGGGAGGTACTAAAATTCCTGCTAGCTAAAAATACACTCAAATTTATTCCTATGAGCAGCAAAAAAAGGAATAAAAATCATAAACCGATGTGGCTTAACAAAAAGATTAAGGAACTTATGGGCAAGAAAAGGCGAGCATTTAAAAAATACAAATCTGATGGGGAAGCAGAGTCATTTCAGCACTATAAGGAATGTAACAAAATTTGCAAAAAGGAAATAAGAGCGGCTAAAGTAGAAACTGAAAAACTAGTAGCAAAGGAAAGCAAAGCGAATCCCAAAAAATTATTTAAATACATTAATAGCAAGAGATTAAAGAAGGATAGTATAGGCCCTTTAAAAGACAAGTTGGGAGTCTTAAGCAAAAATGATAATGACATAGCGGACACACTAAATGTTTTTTTTTTCAACAGTATTCACTAGAGAGGACCCAATTCAGGGACTGACACAATATCAATAATGAGAATATCCCACTGATAGGTACTTATTTAAGCGAAGAAGTAGTCTGTGACCGATTAAAACATTTAAAGATTAATAAATCACCAGGGCCCGATGGTATTCACCCAAGGGTTCTAATGGAGCTTCACTCTGAACTGGCAAAACCGCTATCTTTGATCTTTAAGGATTCAGTTATATCAGGTATGGTTCCCAAAGACTGGCATATAGCGGAAGTAGTGCCTATATTCAAAAAGGGAAGTAAAGCTGAACCAGGTAATTATAGACCAGTTAGTCTTACATCTATAGTGGGGAAAGTATTGGAAGGTATTCTAAGAGATAGTATTCAGAAGTTTCTTGAAGTCAATAAGGTAATTAAAAGGAATCAACATGGGTTTATGAAGGACAGATCCTGTCAAACCAACTTACTTGGCTTTTATGAAACAGTAAGCGCAAACCTAGATCAGGGTAAAGATGTGGATGTAATCTTTTTAGACTTTGCCAAAGCGTTCGATACTGTATGTCACAACTGAGGGCCTGAGCTGACGGAAGGCAGCCTCAGTTGTAGGGGCTGAGATGTACCGGAACCTGGGAGGTTGTATCAGACCCCTGGACATGTAAGTAACATGAAGAGAAACCGCCCGAAGGCGTGACCACGACAACTTGAGTAAAAGTCAATGATATTTATTTATGACAAACTCCATGCATCACAGTAGCAGTAAAAAGTAACATAAAAATCAGCAGAGAAATAATAATACAGTTCCTGGGTACTACAGGGTGGCAGGGGCCACAGAGCTCTGGTGGTATGAGACAGTTCTTATTATCTGCAAGTTGGAAAGTCCTTACCAGGCTCAACTGTAGCAATGAGGAAAGCCCAGGGTCGTACCAGCTGGTGTTCCAGGGAAAGCTGGACTGCTGTAGATAAAATGCTGCTGTTAGTACTGGTTAGAACCAGACAGGTGTTGGCACGGAGTGGATACTGGCTGGAACCAGTTAAATAATAAATAAAGCTTGAGAGCGATGCAATGTAGATGAAATGTAGAATTTGAGAGCGGAGAAATAATAATACCGGTGGAGAGTGGTAAACTGCAGAAAGGACACCGGCCCTTTAAGAGAAACTGTACACTGCTGGAAGCTGAGCTGGAAGCAGGTGATGTTGTAGCTGGAATCAGGTGAGTCCAGAATGGATCGGAGAGTCAGGCTACACCGCAGATGGAATGCTGGTGCGGGTCTCTATAGCAGAAGTCTGGAGACAGGAGCTGGAACCTGAAAGACATTCACAGAAGAGAGACAAACTGGAACTAGGTTTGACAACCAAAGCACTGACGCCTTCCTTGCTCAGGCACAACCTATTTATACCTGCAGCAAGGAAGGCATTGGCTAGGCAATTATGCAAATTAATAATACTGACAACGGATTGGTAGGAATGATCAGCTGACAGAATCCAAGATGGCTGCGCCCATGCAGACACTTGGAGGGAAGTTTGGATTGTAATCCATGTGGTCTGGAAAACAGTAATGGCGGCGCCGGCCACCGGAGACAGGAGACGCCAGGCTGACAGATGCACATCCGACCACGCGGACACAGCGGAGGCCGCGGCTGACGTAATCGCCACTCTGAATGCAGAAGCTCAGGGACGGCGGCGGAGGCCGCGGGAGACGCCATGCCAGATGTATAAGGCGTTACTGTGACTGCGTCCAGAGAGACAGGAGAGGATGCGGGAATGTGCACATCAGGATAACAGATGGGATCCGGTCCTGGAGCGCTGAGCCAGCCTTAGGAGGCATCTGATAGGTAAGAAATGGCGTCCAGATACCCGGATCATGACAGCACCCCCCCCTTTAGGAGTGGCCCCAGGACACTTCTTTGGCTTTTGAGGAAACTTGGAATGGAATCTCCGGACCAAGGCAGGAGCATGGACATCAGAAGCATTGGTCCATGAACGTTCCTCAGGGCCATAACCCTTCCAGTCAATAAGGTACTGAAGTTGACCGTAACGGTGACGTGAGTCCAGGATCTTGGCTACTTCATACTCAACGCCTCGTTGAGTTTGGACTTTCGGAGTTGGAGGAAGTGAGGAATGAAACCGATTCAAGATTAGCGGTTTCAACAGGGAAACATGGAATGTCCTAGGTATCTTTAAGAAGGGAGGCAACTGGAGTCTGTAAGCAACAGGATTGATGACTTGATCAATTTTAAAAGGACCGATGTAGCGAGGTGCAAACTTCATACTGGGAACTCTTAACCTCAAATTCTTCGTGGATAACCATACCCGATCACCCACCTTGAGAGCAGGAACTGCTCGAAGCTTCTTATCCGCAAACTTCTTGTACCTGAACGATGCCTTGAGCAGAGCTGATCGTACGCTCTTCCAGATATTGGCAAACTGATGCAAGGTGATATCCATTGCGGGAACAGAAGTTGCTGGAAGCGGTTGGAACTCAGGGACTTTAGGGTGGAATCCAAAGTTGGTGAAGAATGGTGTTGAAGAAGATGAAGAATGATACTGGTTGTTATGACAGAACTCGGCCCAGGGAAGTAATTGAACCCAGTCATCTTGAGAGGAGGACACATAGATGCGGAGGAAGGACTCCAAGTCCTGATTCACCCTCTCAGTTTGACCATTGGTCTGAGGATGGTAAGCCGTGGAAAACTTTAGCTTGACTTGGAGGGCTTGACATAAACTTCGCCAGAATTTGGCTGTGAATTGAACTCCTCGATCTGAGATAATTTCTTCTGGAAGACCGTGGAGTCGAAAGATCTCTTGTATGAATACTTGAGCCAACTTGGAAGCTGACGGAAGACCGGTGAGAGGAATGAAGTGTGCCATCTTGGTGAACCGGTCAACTACCACCCAGATGGTATTAAACTTGTTGCACATGGGCAAATCTGTAATAAAATCCATCGACAAATGGGTCCATGGTCGACGGGGAACAGATAGTGGAACCAGTTGCCCCGCAGGCGACTGGCGGGATACTTTATGTTGAGCACACTTTGGGCAAGATGCAATAAACTCCAAAACATCCTTTTTCAGAGTTGGCCACCAATAGGACCTAGAGATAAACTCCAGGGTTTTTTGGATACCTGTATGTCCGGCAAAGCGGGAAGCATGGGCCCAATGCATGAGCTTCTTCCTTAGTGTCGGCTTCACAAAACTTTTCCCTGATGGGGGCGTAGAGTCCATCCCTACCGTGGAGAATGCCAACGGACTTATAATAGGATGCTTGTCTGAAGACTCTGACTCATTTTCTTGCTCCCATGAGCGGGAAAGGGCATCGGCCTTGCGATTCTGAGAGCCCGGACAGAACTGGAGTTTAAAGTCGAACCTGGAAAAGAAAAGTGCCCATCTGGCCTGACGAGGGTTGAGACATTGTGCGCCTTTCAGATATAGAAGGTTCTTGTGGTCTGTAAGGATGGTGATTGAATGAGAAGCTCCCTCCAACAGATATCTCCACTCCTCTAGAGCGAGCTTGATGGCTAGCAACTCCTGGTCGCCAATGGCATAGTTGCGCTCCGCTGGGGAGAACTTCCGTGAGAAGAAACTGCAAGGATGTAAATGGCCATCTTTAGCCCTCTGAGATAACACCGCTCCTACTCCAACGGAGGAGGCATCCACCTCTAGGATGAAAGGAGAGTCGATGTCAGGCTGTTTCAGGACAGGCGCAGAGATGAACCTCTGTTTTAAAAGATGAAAAGCTTGCATGGCTTCTTCAGACCACTTGGACGGGTTAGCACCCTTCTTGGTGAAAGCAGTAATAGGCGCCACAATGGTGGAAAAGTCTCGTATAAACTTTCGGTAATAATTGGCGAACCCTAAGAACCTCTGGACCCCTTTGAGGGTTAAGGGTACCGGCCAATTCTGGATTGCTTGTAGTTTCTCAGGATCCATCTCTAGTCCGGAACCGGACACAATGTACCCTAGAAACGGAATGGACTTGACTTCAAAGACGCATTTCTCTAATTTGCAATAGAGATGATTGACACGGAGACGGGACAGAACCTCCTTTACCCAAAAACGATGTTCCTCTAAATTGTTGGCAAAAATGAGGATATCATCTAGATAGACCACGACATGACGGTATAGAATGTCTCTGAAGATCTCATTGACAAAATGCTGGAAGACAGCTGGAGCATTGCTCAATCCGAAGGGCATGACGAGGTACTCATAATGTCCGTCACGGGTGTTAAATGCGGTCTTCCACTCGTCACCCTCACGGATCCGGATGAGATTGTATGCACCTCTCAAGTCCAGCTTTGTAAAGATGGTAGCTCCGCTAACTCTGTCAAAGAGCTCAGTAATCAGGGGTAAAGGATAGCGGTTCTTGATGGTAATGTCGTTCAAACCTCTGTAGTCGATGCACGGCCGCAAACCACCATCTTTCTTTTTTACAAAAAAGAAGCCTGCGCCGGCTGGAGAAGAAGAAGGTCGAATGAACCCCTTTGCTAGGTTCTCTTTAATGTATTCCTCCATAGAATGCGTCTTGGGCAGAGACAACGGATAAGTTCGGCCTCGAGGTGGAACCTTCCCTGGAACGAGATCAATCGGGCAGTCCCATTCTCTATGAGGAGGAAGGATATCAGCAGAAGCTTTACTGAACACATCCGTGAAATCTTGATATGGAGGAGGTGGAACATCAGACGACCTGGGGGAGGAAGAACAGACAGGCAACACTTTTAACAAACATGTCTCAGCACAGGAGGGACCCCATGCCAGGATTTGCGTAGTCGTCCAATCAATTGTAGGATTGTGAAGACGGAGCCATGGAAGGCCCAGGACCACAGGATGTGTGGCTCTTGGAATCACTAAAAGTGAAATAAGTTCGGAATGAAGAACTCCCACTCTCAGACGAACTGGTAGAGTCCTTAGAGCAATAACTGTATCAAAAATTTTACTGCCATCCACGGCAGTTAAGGAAAAGGAGGAAGGAAGTCTCTCGGTGGGTAGGGACCACCGTTTAACATAGGCTTCGGTAATAAAGTTCCCAGCTGCTCCGGAATCCAGGAGGGCAATGACGTTCTGATAACGTTGAGCAACTTGAAGCGAGACTGGGAGATTACAATCTTGAGGAGATGGAGAGGAGATCATTACTCCTAGCCGGCCCTCTCCTTGGCGAGCTAGGATTTGAAGTTTCCCGGACGTTTGGGACAGGCATGAATAGTGTGAGACGGGGCTGCACAATACAGACAGAGAGACTCAGAGAGACGTCTTCGGCGCTCAGCAGGAGTTAAACGGGAACGGCCAATTTGCATGGGTTCATCTTTAGTTGGTGACAGTTGGCGAGGAGGAGGAGCAGAAGATTTTGGAGCAGATGATCTTCCACGCTCAGTTGCTCTCTCTCTGAAACGTAAGTCAACTTTTGTACAAAGTGAGATTAGCTCATCTAACTTGGAGGGTAAGTCTCTGGTAGCTAACTCATCTTTAATACGCTCGGATAAACCATGCCAGAATGCAGCATACAGGGCCTCGTCGTTCCATGCCAGTTCAGATGCCAGGATCTGGAACTGTATAAGATATTGTCCTACAGTATGTGATCCCTGGCGTAAACGGAGAATCTCAGACGAAGCTGAAGTTACCCGGCCTGGCTCGTCGAAGATGCGCCTGAATGTTGACACGAATGCAGTGTAAGAAGATAGCAGGGTATCGGACCTCTCCCATAACGGTGATGCCCAGTCAAGGGCTGAGCCACTGAGAAGTGAGATGATGAAGGCAATTTTTGTACGGTCACTGGGAAAATTGCCAGGTTGTAGCTCAAACTGAATCTCACACTGGTTGAGAAATCCCCTGCAGAATCTTGGAGATCCGTCAAATTTTGCTGGCGTTGGAAGATGAAGACGTGGAGCAGAAACGGGTAAGGTGGGTGGGGTTATAGTTGGAGTCACTGTGGATGACGCCCCAGATGCGCCTGATCCACGGAGAGTTGTCTGAATCCCATCCAGCCGAGTAGAGAAATCCTGGAGACAGCGGATGATGTGGCCCTGTGCAGCCTCCTGATGTTCAAGTCGGGCTGCCAGTTCTTGCATCGGCCTGGCCGCTTGATCCTGGTCTCCGGCTGGATTCATTAGGTCAGTGCTTACTGTCACAACTGAGGGCCTGAGCTGACGGAAGGCAGCCTCAGTTGTAGGGGCTGAGATGTACCGGAACCTGGGAGGTTGTATCAGACCCCTGGACATGTAAGTAACATGAAGAGAAACCGCCCGAAGGCGTGACCACGACAACTTGAGTAAAAGTCAATGATATTTATTTATGACAAACTCCATGCATCACAGTAGCAGTAAAAAGTAACATAAAAATCAGCAGAGAAATAATAATACAGTTCCTGGGTACTACAGGGTGGCAGGGGCCACAGAGCTCTGGTGGTATGAGACAGTTCTTATTATCTGCAAGTTGGAAAGTCCTTACCAGGCTCAACTGTAGCAATGAGGAAAGCCCAGGGTCGTACCAGCTGGTGTTCCAGGGAAAGCTGGACTGCTGTAGATAAAATGCTGCTGTTAGTACTGGTTAGAACCAGACAGGTGTTGGCACGGAGTGGATACTGGCTGGAACCAGTTAAATAATAAATAAAGCTTGAGAGCGATGCAATGTAGATGAAATGTAGAATTTGAGAGCGGAGAAATAATAATACCGGTGGAGAGTGGTAAACTGCAGAAAGGACACCGGCCCTTTAAGAGAAACTGTACACTGCTGGAAGCTGAGCTGGAAGCAGGTGATGTTGTAGCTGGAATCAGGTGAGTCCAGAATGGATCGGAGAGTCAGGCTACACCGCAGATGGAATGCTGGTGCGGGTCTCTATAGCAGAAGTCTGGAGACAGGAGCTGGAACCTGAAAGACATTCACAGAAGAGAGACAAACTGGAACTAGGTTTGACAACCAAAGCACTGACGCCTTCCTTGCTCAGGCACAACCTATTTATACCTGCAGCAAGGAAGGCATTGGCTAGGCAATTATGCAAATTAATAATACTGACAACGGATTGGTAGGAATGATCAGCTGACAGAATCCAAGATGGCTGCGCCCATGCAGACACTTGGAGGGAAGTTTGGATTGTAATCCATGTGGTCTGGAAAACAGTAATGGCGGCGCCGGCCACCGGAGACGCCAGGCTGACAGATGCACATCCGACCACGCGGACACAGCGGAGGCCGCGGCTGACGTAATCGCCACTCTGAATGCAGAAGCTCAGGGACGGCGGCGGAGGCCGCGGGAGACGCCATGCCAGATGTATAAGGCGTTACTGTGACTGCGTCCAGAGAGACAGGAGAGGATGCGGGAATGTGCACATCAGGATAACAGATGGGATCCGGTCCTGGAGCGCTGAGCCAGCCTTAGGAGGCATCTGATAGGTAAGAAATGGCGTCCAGATACCCGGATCATGACACTGTACAACACATGAGACTTATCTACAAGCTACAAGAATCAGGGCTAGGAAGCACAATATGCACTTGGGTCAAAAACTGGTTAGATAATAGGGAGCAGCGCGTTGTGGTTAATGGATCTTTTTCAACTTGGACTGAAGTGCTAAGTGGTGTGCCGCAAGGCTCAGTATTAGGACCGCTATTGTTCAATATTTTCATTAACGACCTAACAGAAGGTGTCAATTTTTGCAGATGATACCAAATTGTGTAAGGTTATAAATACAGAGGAGGATGCCGAGTCTCTTCAGAACGACTTAGTTAAATTAGAAGCATGGGCAGCCAAATGGAGAATGCGCTTCAACACAGACAAGTGTAAGGTAATGCACTGTGGTAACAAGAACAAAAATTACACCTACCTACTAAATGGGGTAAAATTAGGGGATTCTGTACTGGAAAAGGACTTAGGTGTCCTCATAGATAGCAAGCTAAGCAGTAGTACCCAAAGTAGGACTGCAGCAAAGAAGGCTAATAAGATATTAGCATGCATAAAACGGGGTATTGATGCTAGGGATGAGAATATTATACTCCCGTTATATAAATCACTAGTGAGACCACACCTTGAATACTGTGTACAATTCTGGGCACCGTACTACAAAAAGGATATCCTGGAGCTAGAAAAGGTACAGAGGAGGGCGACCAAACTAATTAAGGGCATGGAGACGATGGAATACAAGGAAAGGCTTGAAAGACTAGGCATGTTTACATTGGAAAAGCGGAGACTAAGAGGGGATATGATCAACATCTACAAATATATAAGGGGACAATACACAGAGCTTGCGCGGGACCTGTTTTTGGTTAGATCAACACAGAGGACTCGTGGACACTCGCTCAGGTTAGAGGAGAGGAGATTCCGCACAATACGGCGTAAAGGCTTTTTCACGGTAAGGACAATACGTGTTTGGAATTCCCTGCCCAAGGGAGTTGTAATGGCGGGATCTATCAACACCTTTAAGTATGGGTTAGATAAATTCCTAATGGATAAGGATATCCAGGGGTATGGTGCATAGTCATAAATAGTTACTATAAATAGGGATAAAATGCAACGGCTGACAGCAGCATCAGTCAGAAATTTTAGTCAAATCATCATGCATAGGAGACCACAAATAGGTTGAACTCGATGGACAATTGTCTTTTTTCAACCTCAGATACTATGTTACTATGTAAGTGAGCCCACGATACTCTTATCAAACGCCTTGTCAGTGTCACAATTGAGCACTATGTTTCCTGTCTTATGATTTTTATGAGATTGAATCATAGCATCTAGAAGTGTACGAACATTGTGTACAGAGTGGTGATTTTTAATAAAAAACAGTTTGTGCATGGTGAAGAAGTTTGGGCAAAGGCTATTGAAGATGATTGGCTAATAATTTAGTGAATATTTGAATATTTTAAAATCCTGGTTCAATAAAGTATGACCAGACCAACGTGTGGTCCTTGTTAGGTTTTGGAAGCACTATAACCCTTGCTTCATTAAAGCTTGGAGGGGCATCGTGACTAGTAATAACTGAATTAAATAGTTTAGTAAGGGGGGAAATAGCATGTGAAGATAAAAGTTTGTAGTAGGCTGAAGAGAGGCCACCAGGGCCAGGTGTATCACATGACCGGCACTATCTTATGTTTCCTTCCTTTAAATAAGGTAATAATGCTCGTTTTTTAAATGAAGTATATTATATGAATAGATATTATGATTGTGTTCTTGATTAATAGTTTTTTATGTTGTTATTTGGGATGGTTTGCTTTTTTACATTTGGAATGGCCCAAACAGGTGGTGCCTATCAAACTATTAGGAAGGGTATAAATAGAGTACCCAATGTTCATGAGATTTATGCTCCTGAGGAAGCTGGATTATACCAGTGAAACGCGTTGAGCCTATTTTATTCATCTGGACTTCACTCTACAACCCGGCCTGCAAAGCCTTTGTCATCCTTCGGCACATTTTGGACTTCTCTCCCATCACTGGATATACATATCAAACCGGTCTGATCCACCCCTACAGCTATAAATGGACTTATCCTAATGCTGATGCCCATCATCGTGTGGATCTGGTAAATATTTACCTAATACAGTGAATGCACATGGGGAGGTTGCCCTAGCCTTTAGGAATGGACATTACCAACACAGGAGAATGTGAAATTGATGAAATCATCTTATTCAGATAAGAAATTTTTAATCCACATCGCCACTTTGTGGCAAAGGAATTCCTTTCTTTTAACCTGTCTATATATGATGTGTTAATAAATTGTGATTTTTTTTACATAAGCAAACCATCCTTTTTGATCTTTCAGCCAGCGCTGGTATACATTCTTTCTAACTGTTTAGTTTTTTCTGAGGAACTGACCTTCCTCTTACCTGCTGCTGCTGGTTGCGCACTTGCACATTTATTTATTATTTATACTCTTATCAAACGCCTTGCCAGTGTCACAATTGAGCACTATGTTTCCTGTCTTATGATTTTTATGAGATTGAATCATAGCATCTAGAAGTGTACGAACATTGTGTACAGAGTGGCGATTTTTAATAAAAAACAGTTTGTGCATGGTGAAGAAGTTTGGGCAAAGGCTATTGAAGATGATTGTCTAATAATTTAGTGAATATTTTTAAATCCTGGTTCAATAAAGTATGACCAGACCAACGTGTGGTCCTTGTTAGGTTTTGGAAGCACTATAACCCTTGCTTCATTAAAGCTTGGAGGGGCATCATGACCAGTAATAACTGAATTAAATAGTTTAGTAAGGGGGGAAATAGCATGTGAAGATAAAAGTTTGTAGTAGGCTGAAGAGAGGCCACCAGGGCCAGGTGTTTTACCACTGGGTAATGATTCAATAATCGCCTCCACCTCTAGGTCCGTGATAGGAGACGTGAGATATTCTCCGTCATCAACACTAAGTTTATGAAGACCCGCCCGTTGTAAAAATTCCAGGCCTTCCAGACTCGGGAAATCTTGAGGGGCTCGGTATAGGTTTAAAAAAAATTCAATAACTTCTTCCCCAATGTCATCTGGATGTGTACTAAGGCGTCCATGCACAGTACGGATAGCAGTAATATTTTTTGCAGCTACAGAGGATTTTACCAAGTGCGGTAATAACTTTTCTGGGCGATTACCCCATCTAAAGTATTAATTCTTTTGAAAGATAAGTTCATTTGAGCCTGTTCAGTACACAAATTATCATAGATGGCCTTGGCATCTTTGTATAAGGACCTATTAACCTCAGAGGGATTTGCTAATAAAGCAGAGTAAGCTGAGGTAACCGAACTACAGATGGAGCTGCGCTCATCTGAGGCAGCTCCATCACAGGCGTGCACTCCCGGTGTGACTAGGCGATCCTTCCGCCTAGCCCCGCCGGGAGTGCACAGAGACGCTCTCCCATTCACTAGAATGGGGCGCGTCTCTGTCAGCGTCTCCATCACGGGCGCACACGCCTGTCCGAACGGAGATGCTCTCATCGTTACCATCTGAAGCTGCCAAAGAAAAACTTTGTTGAGTTTTCTTTTTCTTAGAGGCCATGTACGATAATAGGTGACCTCTTAACACCGGTTTGGAAGCTTGCCAGTAAAGACGGACACCATTATCATGTATTGCATTGTCAACAAAATAATTTTGAAAAGACTGCAGTAAGTGACACTTAAAATCCTCGGAGGTGGCTAGTTAAATTAAGTACATTTTAACTCTGTTCCCCTTCTGCATCCACACACTGATGCATTCTTATTTTCCATTGGTCAAAGCCGTGCTGCAGCTCATTATCTGTCAGTATTCTCAACAGCTGTTGTTTTCTTCTTTTCCTCAGTAACAAATACAAAACGGATTCCTTTCAGCACAGATTTGACTTTAGAGAAAAGAAAGAAGTCATGTTGTGCTAGGTCTGGCATGTATGGAGGGTGTTCTAGTACTGCAATCTAAGTCTCTGCCAAAAACCGCTTCACAGAGAGAGCTTCGTGGGCTGGTGTTATGCTGATGGAGGATGAAACCTTTTTTCCACAACTCTGGCCACTTTCTTCAGATTATTTTGCTCAATGTTTCTAGAACATTTTTGTAGTAACATCGATTCACTGTTGTTCCTTCTTGTACCCAGTCTGCCAAAATAACACCTGTGATATCAAAGAAAACAACATGGCTTTGAATTTGGATATTCTTTGATGTGCTTTCTTCTTTCTTAGAGATGATGGTGTTTTCCAGTGCATGAACTGGCGTTTTGTTTCAGGATCATACTAGAAGATCCACGTTCCATCACAGGTAATAACTTTATCTTAAAAATGTGAATCCACTTTAACTTGTTCCAAAATGTCTGTACAAATTCGCTTTACATTTTCTTTTTGCTCAGTAGTGAGAAACCTATGAAATCATCTTAGCACAATCTTTTGTCATGCTCAGATCTTGATGCAAAACTTGCCTAACAGTTTCTTTGTTGAAGTTTACCATTTGTACTATAATTCAGATGCTGCATCGACAGTCAGTTCGAACAACTTAAAAAAATTTTATGATACTTAAACACACATACATGTGACAATCTGCTCCATGACTTAACACAATGCTCTACTTTTGAACTAAACATTTTTGCGACGCACAGGAAAAACAACTTCTTCTAATGCTGTATGACAGCAAGCTACAGTATCTGTGCGCAAAGGGTGAAACCTGTAAAACTGTTTTGGGATAGTCCAAGGTCAATCGTTCCCCACTCCCTTTTAACTCACACAGTATGGCTTATTTTTTACAAGTACAGTCTCATTATTAAATAGCTACACCTCAGTATTTTTTAATATTTGTCCCATTCAGGGATACAACACCAATATCACAACTTTTTTGTGACTATCTACTAATCAAGGTCTCACAAAGATTGAGCAATTTGTAGAAATTCTGCTAAAGTCATGTATTTTTTGATAAAATTTTGCTGTCTGTTATCACATTATTATCTATGGCAGCACTGGACAAAAAACCTACTATGGTTTGATGATGTTGGCATATCTGCGTTTCACAGCTTGTTGATCTACAGCAGTCTCTTCCTGAGTGGTGTCTATTACGGTCTGCGTTTGTCTAGGTTTACCATTGCAAGAATGTCAGAGCTTGTATTACACCAAGAAACGAACATTACATTTCTTGCTAAACTTGGCAAGAGTGGAACCAAAATCAGAGAGCTGGATAATGCTATGAAGAAATCAGCAGTTTACAAGTGGGTGAAACATTTTTCTGAGGAAAAAGAAAGTGTCACTGTCGATGAGAGTTCAGGACGGCCAGCAACGAGCAGAACTGAAGAAAAAATTGAAAAAGTTTGTCAAATTGTGCATGAAAATTATCAACTGATTGTCAGTTGCATAGCGAAGCAAGTGAACATCATCTATTTGGAACTATTTGGAAGAACTGAAAAGACTGTGTGAAAAAGTTAGAAGGAAATGACCATAACTTCACAACAATACACCTGCTCACACAGCACTGTCTATGAGGCAGTTTTTAGCTAGTAAACGAATAACTGTGTTGGAACACCTCCTTATTCACTGGATATAGCCCCCAATGACTTTATTCTGTTCCCGAAGATAAAGAAAATATTGAAAGGAATGCATTTTGATGACATTGATGACATCAGATATAGGGGGTTCATTCCGACCCGATCGCAGCGTGCTTTCGATCGCATACCTGCGACCAGGTCCCTACTGCACATGCTGGGGGGCCGTAATGCGCATGTGCTTCGTTGCCCGGCAATGTCCGAAGGGAACAAAGAAATCGATGGCAGCGGCGATCGCTTGAAGATAGACAGGCGGTGGGCGTTCCTGGGCAGCAACACAGCATTCGGACCCAATTTCTGGTAGTGGTAAGAAAAAATAAGATTTTACTCACCGGTAAATCTATTTCTCGTAGTCCGTAGTGGATGCTGGGGACTCCGTAAGGACCATGGGGAATAGACGGGCTCCGCAGGAGACTGGGCACTCTAAGAAAGATTTAGTACTACTGGTGTGCACTGGCTCCTCCCTCTATGCCCCTCCTCCAGACCTCAGTTAAGGAAACTGTGCCCGGAAGAGCTGACATTATAAGGAAAGGATTTTGGAATCCAGGGTAAGACTCATACCAGCCACACCAATCACACAGTATAACGTGTGATAAACTTACCCAGTCAACAGTATGAACAACAACAGAGCATCAACAATGGATGCCCACATAACATAACCCTTTATTAAGCAATAACTATGTACACGTATTGCAGAAAATCCGCACTTGGGACGGGTGCCCAGCATCCACTACGGACTACGAGAAATAGATTTACCGGTGAGTAAAATCTTATTTTCTCTAACGTCCTAGTGGATGCTGGGGACTCCGTAAGGACCATGGGAATTATACCAAAGCTCCCAAACGGGCGGGAGAGTGCGGATGACTCTGCAGCACCGAATGGGCAAACACAAGGTCCTCCTCAGCCAGGGTATCAAACTTGTAGAACTTAGCAAATGTGTTTGAACCCGACCAAGTAGCTGCTCGGCAAAGCTGTAATGCAAAGACCCCTCGGGCAGCCGCCCAAGAATAGCCCACTTTCCTCGTGGAATGGGCTTTCACTGATTTTGGATGCGGCAATCCAGCCGCAGAATGAGCCTGCTGAATCGTGATACAGATCCAGCGAGCAATGGTTTGCTTTGAAGCAGGAGCACCCAGCTTGTTGGATGCATACAGGATAAACAGCGAGTCAGTCTTCCTGACTCCAGCCATCCTGGCTACATATATCTTCAAAGCCCTGACTACATCAAGCAACTTGGAATACTCCAAGTCACGAGTAGCCGCAGGCACCACAATAGGTTGGGTCAAATGAAAAGATGACACCACCTTCGGCAGAAATTGCGGACGAGTCCGTAATTCTGCCCTGTCCATATGGAAAACCAGATAGGGGCTTTTACATGACAAAACCGCCAATTCTGACACACGCCTAGCCGAAACTAAGGCCAATAGCATGACCACCTTCCACGTGAGATACTTTAGCTCCACGGTCTTAAGTGGCTCAAACCAGTGGGATTTCAGGAAACCCAACACCACGTTGAGATCCCAAGGTGCCACTGGTGGCACAAAAGGGGGCTGAATATGCAGCACTCCCTTAACAAACGTCTGAACTTCAGGAAGAGAAGCCAGTTCCTTTTGAAAGAAAATGGATAGGGCCGAAATCTGGACCTTTATGGACCCCAACTTTAGGCCAAAGGTCACTCCAGACTGTAGGAAGTGCAGGAATCGACCCAGCTGGAGTTCCTCTGTAGGGGCCTTCCTGGCCTCACACCAGGCAACATATTTTCGCCATATACGGTGATAGTGTCTTGCTGTCACGTCCTTCCTAGCCTTTATCAGCGTAGGAATAACTTCCTCCGGAATGCCTTTTTCCGCTAGGATCCCGCGTTCAACCGCCATGCCGTCAAACGCAGCCGCGGTAAGTCTTGGAACAGACAGGGCCCCTGTTGCAACAGGTCCTGTCTGAGAGGCAGAGGCCACGGGTCCTCTGCGAGCATTTCTTGCAGTTCCGGGTACCAAGTCCTTCTTGGCCAATCCGGAACAATAAGTATTGTTCTCACTCCTCTTTTTCTTACGATTCTCAGCACCTTGGGTATGAGAGGAAGAGGAGGAAACACATAGACTGACTGGAACACCCACGGTGTTACCAGTGCATCCACAGCTATCGCCTGAGGGTCTCTTGACCTGGCGCAATACCTTTGTAGCTTTTTGTTGAGACGGGACGCCATCATGTCTACCTGTGGCAGTTCCCATCGATTTGTAATCTGAGTGAAGACTTCGTGATGAAGTCCCCACTCTCCCGGGTGGAGGTCATGCCTGCTGAGGAAGTCTCCTTCCCAGTTGTCCACTCCCGGAATGAACACTGCTGACAGTGCTTGCACGTGATTCTCCGCCCAACGAAGAAACCTGGTGGCTTCCGCCATTGCCACTCTGCTTCTTGTGCCACCCTGGCGGTTTACATGAGCCACTGCGGTGATGTTGTCTGACTGAATCAGCACTGGTTGGTTGCGGAGCAGGGGCTCCCCTTGACTCAGGGCGTTGTATATGGCCCTTAGTTCCAGGATATTTATGTGCAGACAAGCCTCCTGACTTGACCACATTCCTTGGAAGTTTCTTCCCTGAGTGACTGCCCCCCACCCTTGGAGGCTCGAATCCGTGGTCACCAGGACCCAGTCCTGTATGCCGAACCTGCGGCCCTCGAGAAGGTGAGCACTCTGTAGCCACCACAGAAGAGACACCCTGGCCCTCGGGGACAGGGTGATCAGCTGATGCATCTGAAGATGCGATCCGGACCACTTGTCCAACAGATCCCACTTAAAGATCCTTGCATGGAACCTGCCGAAGGGAATGGCTTCGTATGATGCCACCATCTTTCCCAGGACTCTCGTGCAGCGATGCACCGACACCTGTTTTGGTCTTAAGAGGTCTCTGACTAGAGTTACAAGCTCTTGAGCCTTCTCCGCCGGGAGAAACACCTTCTTCTGGTCCGTGTCCAGAATCATGCCCAGAAAAGGCAGACGCGTTGTAGGAATCAGCAGCGACTTTGGGATATTCAGAATCCAGCCGTGCTGTTGCAACACTTCCTGAGAGTGTGCTACGCTGATTAGCAACTTTTCTCTGGACCTCGTCTTTATGAGGAGATTGTCCAAGTATGGGATAATTGTGACGATCACAGGGAAAAGGGGAGGTGGGAAGTCCACTGCACTAGTATTGAAATTTGTAACAATTGCATACAAAATACCCCAAAATTATATCATGCCATCTATTATCTGGTCACAATTGTGGGGGTGCTGCCACACCATATATTGTTGCCAATATATGAAACAAGTTTTAAAGGGAAGGAAAGGAATTGGGCTTTTGGGTGGCGCACAAAGAATGAATAATCATACAATAAAATATAACTTTTATTTCATTAAATTAAAAAAGCCAATAACTGTGAAATATTAAAATTGCTAAAGACAGGTGCAAGACACAGTGTAACATGTATTGTTAAAAAACCACACTCCCTTAGTCCACTGTGCTGTGCAATGTCCAATATAATCAGTGAAATATTTTCAGGTTCTATGACCTTATGCTTAAATTAAGTCAGTGCTGTCAGACTATAATTCCAATAATCAATTGGGTTTATTAAATGCGAACACTAGTATGGTAATCACATATGTATTGTCTGAGGTTTTTTAAGATCTCAGGCAATTGTCCTCTGATGCATTAAATGGTCCACAATAAGAAAAATTAGTGGACAGTTAGTATTGTCACATATACGTTTTTGATATAGATGCTCTATATTCCTTTATAAAAAATATTCCCCAGTTATAAAACAATTAAGGGATTTCCAGACATCACATGCATTAGTGGGTATAATATAGATGGTGCCTTTATATGCCCAGCTGATTGGCGCTCTCAGTCTTTGCTGTCAGCGCCTATAAAAAAGCATATATTGATAACATGTACGTGTGAAATCAGCTGGTTAATGGCAATATTCAGACCGTAATATACATTAGGGTATTGGTAGGCTATTTTGCATATAGTATTGCTCAACGTTCTCAGTCTATGCTGTCAACGTATGCAGAACCACCCTTTTGGACAATAGCCAACTGTATGTGTAGAGCTAATTGACTGGCGTTCTCAGTCACTGCTGTCAGCGCCTTTCTATTGTAGTCTACACACAACATGTATTGATATAATAAATTGGGTTGATCTGAATGTAGTATTAGGTAGCGCTCTCAGTCATGCTGTCAGCGTTCACGATTTCACCCATATTGTATATATCCACTAACAACGGATGTCGTTTCTATATGAGAATTTATTTAATCAGTTGTAAGATTAGTTGTTTCACCTTAGTAAAATACTTATAAACTGGGGAGAGTAATACACTATCAATATAAGTGCTTTAAAGTCAAAGAAAATGAGCCTATATTCTTTTTATAACAGAGAATAGTATTCACAATAATAGTTGATGGATGTGTAATGCACCAGGCTAATGTCAGTAGTTAAGCCTGTCTTTGCAACATAGTATGTTTCAACATAAATTTAAATTCCAATGTATCTATACAATGTTGCATTTGCTTTGGAATGTAGCATATGTGATTCACAGTCAAGCAACCATTTCTGCAAGTCTTTATGTGGTGATTGTTGATGCCTCTGCACTGCTAAAGCCTTGTCAGGTGTGACCAGACTATGTATATCTTAAGAATAGATACATTCACTGCATGCTGAGCTGAATATACAATGTTGCTATCTGTCCCTGCTACCTAATGATTCTCAATTTGTGCTTTAAAGTAGCAGCTGCGCTCCCATTTTATACAAGTGCCAGGTGAAATTCCCCAGTATATAATATGAAGGTCAGCTATTCATTCAGTGCCAGGCTATATATTACATAATGAAATGAACTTGACTAGTAGAGCTAATTAGAGAGCCTGTCCCGCCTTAACAAAGGCAAGTGAGGTCCCTCATATGACTAGGTCCGCATATGAAATTCTGACAAACACATCTAAATGTGACATGCACAATTTGTTGAACACATGGACGGAGTGTGAGACGCCGACGCGCGTTTCACAGTTAGTTTCGTCAGGGCTAACCAGAATGCCTCCAACGATTGAAATATCACCATAAGACCACACCAATCACAGTGGCGTTTCCCGGTCACATGGTAGCTCTGGCCTGTCATGGTGCGGCGCCCGTCATTCGGGATCTAGCAGCACAGTGAGTCCGATCACATGACTGCTACAGGCCAATCACGGTCCCGATACTGAGATCACTAGAGGAATAGTCTAATGTAAAATGTCTGTCTATCAGTGTGGGCTCCTTTTCTCTGGTAAAAGGATCTAGTTATTATCGTACCTTCTATGTTGTGTTATATATTCCAAGGGGTTATGTTCTATGAGCTGATTCATCACTGCCCCCTTCTCATAATACTATCTTTTCTAAAGAGAGACTCCCTAAATTCCTGACTATACGCCATACTCAATGTATATATTAAAGATGAAAGACGTGAATTAGTTAAACGTGAATGTGATGAACCACTGCAACCAAAATTATGTGTAAAACTTAAATGTGATAAACTATTAATGTGAAAGTGATATTGATGAGCTAGTGTGAACTTCATATCTCTATGCTGTGAGTGATAAATGGAGAAATGTGACTAATTATAAAAAGAATATTTTAATAAAAAGTTTTGATTTTTATTTTTATATCTTTATTTATTGGTTTGATTTTGTTTTTTTATATTTTTATTGTTTTTTTATATTTTTTTGAAGTGTAAAGGATAAGTGTAAAGCTGGGTGATGATAAGTGAATAATTTGTATCAAGGTGATTCTACAGCTGTGGATACTACCACATGGGTAGTATCTGTGATCACTATACGGTGCTGTGTAAAGGATCCTAAATATCTCTTCCTTTTAATTTCAATCAATGATATATCATTAAAATTACATTGTGCACTTTATAGTTTAATACTATTATATGTTATTGTTGTCATTGTATTTTGTCACATGATTATGAACTTCCACCCACCAGGTATGCTCATTTTATGCTCTGTGTTAAATTGCCCAATATATTCTGTATATCCATTGTTTGGTAGGTATCTTGTGCCATGTGACATGCCTTGGGTTGACATATTATTTTAGTGTTTCTCACACTTGTAAATGTTGCCCTCATGGTAAGTATCATCCAATTTCTAATCAATCAAAGCATATCACGTTTTAATATTTCCCAGTGAAGTCCTTATAGAAGTGAAATATTGCTAATGTGTCAGGAAGTGTCTCTTTAAGAAGAATATGCACATCATATCTTACATCAGTAATTCATTCCTTAAATCCAGAGTGAGAGACTTGATTATCAATAATATTCCAATGAATCAGTATCTTTATCCCTTAAAATCAAAATGATAAGCCAGGACATTCGTACCATAAGTATTCATTATTATGAATTTATCATATATCCTTTCGCACCAATTCTCAGTGTCTAACCGTCTGATAAGTGTGTAAGTATTAGGTACATTTCACAGCCTAAATTATCCTCAGCCTTCAATAAGTGTCTATTGATTGATCAAATTATCCTAAAATGGCAAATCTGACCCAAGAATAAGTGAGACCGAATTATGATCCTATTCCATAAGTAGCCACAGGATAGCTTGGGATTCCAATGGTTCTTACGGAAAAACAAAATCCTTGGAAGGAAACAAGAGAACTGTGTATATGTATGTGGTCTGTGATCATACTTTACTTGGTATTGTGTTAGAAGAGTGTAATTCTTATTAAACAGAGGACAAAGGAAAGGACTTTTTACAAAAATGGAAGATAGCTGTTGTATTCATTCAGCCCTATTGGCTGCATGCTATCCATCAAAAAGATGAATTTGGTCTCTAATTTCAACAGCTCATTATCCAAATTACCACCCCTAATACCTAGCTGTATACGTTGCATGCCGTATGCTTTTAGGCCTCCAGTATCACTTCCATGGTATTGTAAAAAATGTTTGGCCACTGATGTTAGGGTTCTGAATCTTCCTGCATCCTTTTTCGCATTTTTGATGCTATTGGCATGCTCCAAAATTCGAACTTTCAATGGGCGAATGGTTTTTCCAATATATCTCTTGCCACATGGGCATTCTAGATGGTACACCACGCCCATCGTAGTGCAATTAATGAAATTCTGGATCAACCACTTCTTGCCAAATTTGTCTGTGAATGATTGTTTTGATATCATGTACTGGCAGGCTTTGCATCGACCGCATTGGTACGATCCTTTCTTGTTGTATAGTTGTCTAGAAGGGATGGTAAAGTGACTCTGTATAATTAGGTCTTTCAAGTTTTTAGATCTTCTCCAACTACTCTGTACCCGGCTGGGTAAGACCTGCTTCAAGACTTCATCAGTACGTAATACTGACCAGTGTTTCTGTAATATATCATTTATTTCCTTCCATTTAGGATTAAATGTACTCACGAATCTAACTGTTTCTTCTTTATGAGATCTCTCCTTGGGGGTTAAGAGCGAGTCTCTTGTGTATGATTTGACGCTGTTGACAGCAGATTTAATAATCTTATTGCTGTATCCACGTTTCTTTAGTCGGTTGCAGACCTGAGTTTCCCGTTCATGATAAACCATATCATTAGAACAATTTCTCTTTGTGCGGAGTAATTCCCCCTTGGGAATTGCCCTGATAGTTGCAGGTAAGTGAGAGCTATTAGAATGTAGGATACTGTTGGTCTTTCATCTTTAATATATACATTGAGTATGGCGTATAGTCAGGAATAGTCAGGAATTTAGGGAGTCTCTCTTTAGAAAAGATAGTATTATGAGAAGGGGGCAGTGATGAATCAGCTCATAGAACATAACCCCTTGGAATATATAACACAACATAGAAGGTACGATAATAACTAGATCCTTTTACCAGAGAAAAGGAGCCCACACTGATAGACAGACATTTTACATTAGACTATTCCTCTAGTGATCTCAGTATCGGGACCGTGATTGGCCTGTAGCAGTCATGTGATCGGACTCACTGTGCTGCTAGATCCCGAATGACGGGCGCCGCACCATGACAGGCCAGAGCTACCATGTGACCGGGAAACGCCACTGTGATTGGTGCGGTCTTATGGTGATATTTCAATCGTTGGAGGCATTCTGGTTAGCCCTGACGAAACTAACTGTGAAACGCGCGTCGGCGTCTCACACTCCGTCCATGTGTTCAACAAATTGTGCATGTCACATTTAGATGTGTTTGTCAGAATTTCATATGCGGACCTAGTCATATGAGGGACCTCACTTGCCTTTGTTAAGGCGGGACAGGCTCTCTAATTAGCTCTACTAGTCAAGTTCATTTCATTATGTAATATATAGCCTGGCACTGAATGAATAGCTGACCTTCATATTATATACTGGGGAATTTCACCTGGCACTTGTATAAAATGGGAGCGCAGCTGCTACTTTAAAGCACAAATTGAGAATCATTAGGTAGCAGGGACAGATAGCAACATTGTATATTCAGCTCAGCATGCAGTGAATGTATCTATTCTTAAGATATACATAGTCTGGTCACACCTGACAAGGCTTTAGCAGTGCAGAGGCATCAACAATCACCACATAAAGACTTGCAGAAATGGTTGCTTGACTGTGAATCACATATGCTACATTCCAAAGCAAATGCAACATTGTATAGATACATTGGAATTTAAATTTATGTTGAAACATACTATGTTGCAAAGACAGGCTTAACTACTGACATTAGCCTGGTGCATTACACATCCATCAACTATTATTGTGAATACTATTCTCTGTTATAAAAAGAATATAGGCTCATTTTCTTTGACTTTAAAGCACTTATACTGATAGTGTATTACTCTCCCCAGTTTATAAGTATTTTACTAAGGTGAAACAACTAATCTTACAACTGATTAAATAAATTCTCATATAGAAACGACATCCGTTGTTAGTGGATATATACAATATGGGTGAAATCGTGAACGCTGACAGCATGACTGAGAGCGCTACCTAATACTACATTCAGATCAACCCAATTTATTATATCAATACATGTTGTGTGTAGACTACAATAGAAAGGCGCTGACAGCAGTGACTGAGAACGCCAGTCAATTAGCTCTACACATACAGTTGGCTATTGTCCAAAATGGTGGTTCTGCATACGTTGACAGCATAGACTGAGAACGTTGAGCAATACTATATGCAAAATAGCCTACCAATACCCTAATGTATATTACGGTCTGAATATTGCCATTAACCAGCTGATTTCACACGTACATGTTATCAATATATGCTTTTTTATAGGCGCTGACAGCAAAGACTGAGAGCGCCAATCAGCTGGGCATATAAAGGCACCATCTATATTATACCCACTAATGCATGTGATGTCTGGAAATCCCTTAATTGTTTTATAACTGGGGAATATTTTTTATAAAGGAATATAGAGCATCTATATCAAAAACGTATATGTGACAATACTAACTGTCCACTAATTTTTCTTATTGTGGACCATTTAATGCATCAGAGGACAATTGCCTGAGATCTTAAAAAACCTCAGACAATACATATGTGATTACCATACTAGTGTTCGCATTTAATAAACCCAATTGATTATTGGAATTATAGTCTGACAGCACTGACTTAATTTAAGCATAAGGTCATAGAACCTGAAAATATTTCACTGATTATATTGGACATTGCACAGCACAGTGGACTAAGGGAGTGTGGTTTTTTAACAATACATGTTACACTGTGTCTTGCACCTGTCTTTAGCAATTTTAATATTTCACAGTTATTGGCTTTTTTAATTTAATGAAATAAAAGTTATATTTTATTGTATGATTATTCATTCTTTGTGCGCCACCCAAAAGCCCAATTCCTTTCCTTCCCTTTAAAACTTGTTTCATATATTGGCAACAATATATGGTGTGGCAGCACCCCCACAATTGTGACCAGATAATAGATGGCATGATATAATTTTGGGGTATTTTGTATGCAATTGTTACAAATTTCAATACTAGTGCAGTGGACTTCCCACCTCCCTTTTTCCCTGTGATCAATACTTCCTAGCTGAGATTTCAGCATTTCCAGATTCTGCTAGCACAGTTAACCTTAAATTTATACATAATTTTTTAAGATCTAATTCAAATTATTTTTATAGATTTGTATCAGACATACCAGAATGTCTTCCTTCAGTCTAACTAAGGATCTGGATGATAGACGTGAAAGACTGAAAAACAGTCTGGATTCAGCCTTTGGCAATGAGATCTATAATACTGATCCATCTAATAGGGACTGGTCAGATGACCTTTTCTCTTTGAAACAATTATTGATCAAACAAGGAAAAACGTGGTGGAATAGACTGATGTTTGATAGCTACATCAAACATAATATCACCCCACGAGGCTTAAGACCACGTGTGTTTCCAACATTTGAGCTGGCTAATGCCGATCTCAAGAAAGAGTGGGAAATGACATTAACACAATGTTCTAAGGAACTAATAAAAATACTAATTAAACACGATGAGATACTGTTAGCTCAATATGCACAAGAGATCTCTGTTTTGGGGGAGAAACTTAAAAGATTTGAAACGATTGACAAATTTCAAACCATGTATAACAAATACAAGAAAGATGTGGAGGATATGGAGTTGGAGGTCATAGAGAGGAAGAAAAAGAAACTCTCTAGGGATAAGAATGACTTTGCCCAGGACAAAGTTTATAGGTGGAAATCTTATCCACAAAAAAATAGGAATACCAACCAAATGAATTATACGACCTCAGATGTCGAATCTTCAGAGGGAGAGGAATTGGCTAATCGGAGAAGACCCCACAACAGGGATTTTTTAGAGCAAACCCCAAGGGGGGCTCAGGATCATACCAGTATGGAAGAGTTAAGATCAGGAGGGGGAAGGGGGGTCAGAAGAAAGCGAGACAGCAGAGATTGGAGGGAGGAACCCAGGGAGCAAAGGAGAAGGAGATAACCAATGATGACACATTACGGATCATTAACCTTACAGAGAGAACTCTCACTAGTGATCAAAATAGTCTTTTGAGCAAGGGATTATCTTTCTCACCTACATATAGACCTGATAGATTCGAATGTGAAAAGGACTTACAACTTTTCATGAGAAAAATATTGTTGAAAAAATTCTTCCTCACACAACAACAGCTGAGAGAAGAAAACTCCGCCCTAGAACTCATCCTGTCCTCAGATACATCAACAGTATCCCTGACAACTGAAGATCAAGCAGCCCTTGAGATACTGGAAGAGTTGGAGTCAGGGACGGAACCTCCCGCCACTCCCTCCCCATATGATCCCCTTAAAATAAAAAACAGATCCTCCTTCCCAGAATACAAAATTTCTCCATCAGCCAAAGTCTTTTATGACCTGGTTTCCAGTGATCTAGATCTTCTGTTCACACGTGAACAACAATTTCAATCAAGTAATGACAATCTGACGAGAGGAGAAAGAGTGGCACTACAAGAAATTACCAAATGGCAAGATGTTGTCATTAAACCCTCTGATAAAGGGGGAAACATTGTGCTATGGCCCAAACAAATGTATGTTGCAGAATTAAGGAAACAGTTGGGTGATCAAGATTGTTACAAATTACTGATTTTCAATCCTACCAAAAACTTTCTCTGCTTATACAACTCTATCATTTTGACCGCACATCAAAAAGGGATTATAAAGAAAAAAGATTTTGAATTTCTGAAAACAGATAATCCACGGGTGGCAACTCTATATCTGTTGCCAAAAGTGCACAAAGATGAAAGAACTCCCCCTGGCAGACCAATTGTCTCTGGTGTGGGAAGCCTGACAGAAAAGGCGAGTACATATGTTGATCAATACCTCAGACACCATGTACTGACGCTACCTTCCTACACCAGAGACACCATGGATGTCTTGAAGAAATTACAGGATATGACTGTTAATCAGGGAACATGGCTGGCCACCTATGATGTTGAAAGTCTATATACCAGCATCGATCACAACAGGAGATTGGCAGCTGTTAAATATTTCCTGAACATGGGGACTCATTATGAGTTTAATGATTTCTTAATCTCCCTATTACAGTTCATACTAACGAAAAATTACTTCATTAGCGAAGAACACTTCTACCTCCAAGTTAGGGGGACAGCGATGGGGACAGCTAGTGCCCCATCGTATGCGAACCTCTACCTTGGATGGTGGGAGAAGGAATATGTATTCAATGAAATATTGGAAAATTACACACAACATATCCTACTTTATCTTCGCTATATCGATGATATCCTGATAATCTGGGAGGGAGGAGCAGAGATGTTGGAAGAATTCATTACCATCTTGAATAACAATGATCTTAACCTTAGATTGACAGGAGAGAAAGATCAAAGAGAAATCCATTTCTTGGATCTGAATATTAGAATAGAGAATGATGGTAGAATCAGTACTGATGTTTTTCGTAAAAAAACAGCGACCAACAGTATCCTACATTCTAATAGCTCTCACTTACCTGCAACTATCAGGGCAATTCCCAAGGGGGAATTACTCCGCACAAAGAGAAATTGTTCTAATGATATGGTTTATCATGAACGGGAAACTCAGGTCTGCAACCGACTAAAGAAACGTGGATACAGCAATAAGATTATTAAATCTGCTGTCAACAGCGTCAAATCATACACAAGAGACTCGCTCTTAACCCCCAAGGAGAGATCTCATAAAGAAGAAACAGTTAGATTCGTGAGTACATTTAATCCTAAATGGAAGGAAATAAATGATATATTACAGAAACACTGGTCAGTATTACGTACTGATGAAGTCTTGAAGCAGGTCTTACCCAGCCGGGTACAGAGTAGTTGGAGAAGATCTAAAAACTTGAAAGACCTAATTATACAGAGTCACTTTACCATCCCTTCTAGACAACTATACAACAAGAAAGGATCGTACCAATGCGGTCGATGCAAAGCCTGCCAGTACATGATATCAAAACAATCATTCACAGACAAATTTGGCAAGAAGTGGTTGATCCAGAATTTCATTAATTGCACTACGATGGGTACCATCTAGAATGCCCATGTGGCAAGAGATATATTGGAAAAACCATTCGCCCATTGAAAGTTCGAATTTTGGAGCATGCCAATAGCATCAAAAATGCGAAAAAGGATGCAGGAAGATTCAGAACCCTAACATCAGTGGCCAAACATTTTTTACAATACCATGGAAGTGATACTGGAGGCCTAAAAGCATACGGCATGCAACGTATACAGCTAGGTATTAAGGGTGGTAATTTGGATAATGAGCTGTTGAAATTAGAGACCAAATTCATCTTTTTGATGGATAGCATGCAGCCAATAGGGCTGAATGAATACAACAGCTATCTTCCATTTTTGTAAAAAGTCCTTTCCTTTGTCCTCTGTTTAATAAGAATGACACTCTTCTAACACAATACCAAGTAAAGTATGATCACAGACCACATACATATACACAGTTCTCTTGTTTCCTTCCAAGGATTTTGTTTTTCCTTAAGAACCATTGGAATCCCAAGCTATCCTGTGGCTACTTATGGAATAGGATCATAATTCGGTCTCACTTATTCTTGGGTCAGATTTGCCATTTTAGGATAATTTGATCAATCAATAGACACTTATTGAAGGCTGAGGATAATTTAGGCTGTGAAAATGTACCTAATACTTACACACTTATCAGACGGTTAGACACTGAGAATTGGTGCGAAAGGATATATGATAAATTCATAATAATGAATACTTATGGTACGAATGTCCTGGCTTATCATTTTGATTTTAAGGGATAAAGATACTGATTCATTGGAATATTATTGATAATCAAGTCTCTCACTCTGGATTTAAGGAATGAATTACTGATGTAAGATATGATGTGCATATTCTTCTTAAAGAGACACTTCCTGACACATTAGCAATATTTCACTTCTATAAGGACTTCACTGGGAAATATTAAAACGTGATATGCTTTGATTGATTAGAAATTGGATGATACTTACCATGAGGGCAACATTTACAAGTGTGAGAAACACTAAAATAATATGTCAACCCAAGGCATGTCACATGGCACAAGATACCTACCAAACAATGGATATACAGAATATATTGGGCAATTTAACACAGAGCATAAAATGAGCATACCTGGTGGGTGGAAGTTCATAATCATGTGACAAAATACAATGACAACAATAACATATAATAGTATTAAACTATAAAGTGCACAATGTAATTTTAATGATATATCATTGATTGAAATTAAAAGGAAGAGATATTTAGGATCCTTTACACAGCACCGTATAGTGATCACAGATACTACCCATGTGGTAGTATCCACAGCTGTAGAATCACCTTGATACAAATTATTCACTTATCATCACCCAGCTTTACACTTATCCTTTACACTTCAAAAAATATAAAAAAACAATAAAAATATAAAAAAATAAGAATTTACTTACCGATAATTCTATTTCTCGTAGTCCGTAGTGGATGCTGGGAACTCCGTAAGGACCATGGGGAATAGCGGCTCCGCAGGAGACTGGGCACATCTAAAGAAAGCTTTAGGATCACCTGGTGTGCACTGGCTCCTCCCCCTATGACCCTCCTCCAAGCCTCAGTTAGGATACTGTGCCCGGACGAGCGTACACAATAAGGAAGGATTTTGAATCCCGGGTAAGACTCATACCAGCCACACCAATCACACTGTACAACTTGTGATCTGAACCCAGTTAACAGCATGATAATAGAGGAGCCTCTAGAAAAGATGGCTCACTACAACAATAACCCGAATTTTTTTTTTTTTTTTTTTTTTGGTAACAATAATTATGTACCAGTATTGCAGACAATCCGCACTTGGGATGGGCGCCCAGCATCCACTACGGACTACGAGAAATAGAATTATCGGTAAGTAAATTCTTATTTTCTCTGACGTCCTAGTGGATGCTGGGAACTCCGTAAGGACCATGGGGATTATACCAAAGCTCCCAAACGGGCGGGAGAGTGCGGATGACTCTGCAGCACCGAATGAGAGAACTCCAGGTCCTCCTCAGCCAAGATATCAAATTTGTAGAATTTTACAAACGTATTTGCTCCTGACCAAGTAACTGCTCGGCAAAGTTGTAAAGCCGAGACCCCTCGGGCAGCTGCCCAAGATGAGCCCACCTTCCTTGTGGAGTGGGCATTTTAAGATTTTTGGCTGTGGCAGGCCTGCCACAGAATGTGCAAGCTGAATTGTACTACAAATCCAACGAGCAATCGTCTGCTTAGAAGCAGGAGCACCCAGTTTGTTGGGTGCATACAGGATAAACAGCGAGTCAGATTTTCTGACTCCAGCCGTCCTGGAAACATGTATTTTCAGGGTCCTGACCACGTCAAGCAACTTGGAATCCTCCAAGTCCTTAGTAGCCGCAGGTACCACAATAGGTTGGTTCATGTGAAATGCAGAAACCACCTTAGGTAGAAAATTTGAGGACGAGTCCTCAATTCTGCCCTTTCAGAATGAAATATTAAGTAAGGGCTTTTATATGATAAAGCCGCCAATTCTGACACCCGCCTGGCTGAAACCAGGGCTAACTCGTCACTTCCATGTGAGATTTTTTTAAGTCCACAGTGGTGAGTGGTTCAAACCAATGTGACTTTAGGAAACTCAACACAACATTGAGATCCCCAAGGTGCCACTGGAGGCACAAAAGGAGACTGTATATGCAGTACCCCTTTTACAAATGTCTGAACTTCAGGCACTGAAGCCAGTTCTTTTTGGAAGAAAATCGACAGGGCCGAAATTTGAACCTTAATGGACCCTAATTTTAGGCCCATAGACAGTCCTGTTTGCAGGAAATGGAGGAAAACGACCCAGTTGAAATTCCTCTGTAGGGGCCTTCTTGGCCTCACCCCACGCAACATATTTTCGCCAAATGCGGTGATAATGTTTTGCGGTTACGTCTTTCCTGGCCTTGACCAGGGTAGGGATCTTCAGGATCCGGCGTTCAAACACCATGCCGTCAAACGCAGCCGCGGTAAGTCTTGGAACAGACAAGGCCCTTGCTGGAGCAGGTCCTTTCTTAGAGGTAGAGGCCACGGTTCGTCCGTGAGCATCTCTTGAAGTTCCGGATACCAAGTCCTTCTTGGCCAATCCGGAACCACGAGTATAGTTCTTACTCCTCTCCTTCTTATGATTCTCAGTACTTTTGGTATGAGGGGCAGAGGAGGGAACACATACACTGACTGGTACACCCACGGTGTTACCAGAGCGTCCACCGCTATTGCCTGAGGGTCCCTTGACCTGGCGCAATATCTGTCTAGTTTTTTGTTTAGACGGGACGCCATTATGTCCACCTTTTGTTTTTCCCAACGGTTTACAATCAGGTGGAAGACTTCTGGGTGAAGTCCCCACTCTCCCGGGTGAAGGTCGTGTCTGCTGAGGAAGTCTGCTTCCCAGTTGTCCACTCCCGGAATGAACACTGCTGACAGTGCTATCACATGATTTTCCGCCCAGCGAAAATCCTTGCAGCTTCTGCCATTGCCCTCCTGCTTCTCGTGCCGCCCTGTCTGTTTACGTGGGCGACTGACGTGATGTTGTCCGATTGGATCAATACCGCCTGACCCTGAAGCAGGGGTTTCGCTTGACTTAGGGCATTGTAAATGGCCCTTAGTTCCAGAATGTTTATATGAAGAGATGTCTCCAGGCTTGACCATAAGCCCTGGAAATTCCTTCCCTGTGTGACTGCTCCCCAGCCTCGCAGGCTGGCATCCGTGGCCACCAGGACCCAGTCCCGAATGCCGAATCTGCGGCCCTCTAGAAGATGAGCACTCTGCAACCACCACAGGAGGGATACCCTTGTCCCTGGTGACAGGGTTATCCGCTGAAGCATCTGAAGATGCGACCCGGACCATTTGTCCAGAAGGTTCCACTGTGCGTGGAATCTGCCGAATGGGATTGCTTCGTAGGAAGCCACCATTTTTACCCAGAACCCTTGTGCATTGATGCACTGAGACTTGGTTCGGTTTTAGGAGGTTCCTGACTAGCTCGGATAACTCCCTGGCTTTCTCCTCCGGGAGAAGCACCTTCTTTCTGGACTATGTCCAGAATCATCCCTAGGAACAGAAGACAAGTCGTCGGAACCAGCTGCGATTTTGGAATATTGAAAATCCAATCGTGCTGCCGCAACACTACCTGATATAGTGCTACACCGATCTCCAACTGTTCCCTGGATCTTACCCTTATCAGGGAATCGTCCAAGTAAAGGATAACTAAAATTCCCTTCCTTCGAAGGAATATCATCACTTCGGTCATTACTACAGTAAAGACCCGGGGTGCCGTGGACCATCCCTACGGCAGCGTCCGAACTGATACAGTTCTGTACCATAACCTGAAATACCCTTGGTGAGAAGGGTAAATTTTGACATGAAGGTAAGCCTCCTTGATGTCCCGAGACATCATGTAGTCCCCTTCTTCCAGGTTTGCAATCACTGCTCTGAGTGACTCAATTTTGAATTTGAACCTCTGTATGCAAGTGTTCAAAGATTTTAGATTTTAGATTTTAAAATCGGTCTCACCCAGCCGTCTGGCTTCGGTACCACAATAGTGTGGAATAATACCCCGTTCCCTGTTGCAGGAGGGGTACCTTGATTATCACCTGCTGGGAATACATCTTGTGAATGGCTTCCAAAACTGCCTCCCTGTTAGCGGGAGACGTCGGTAAAACAGACTTTTGGAAACGGCGAGGGGAATACGTCTCGAATTCCAATTTGTACCCCTGAAATATTATCTGAAGGATCCAGGGGTCTACTTGCGAGTGAGCCCGCTGCGCACTGAAATTCATTGAGAACGGGACCCCACCGTGCCTGAACTTGTAAAGCCCTAGCGTCATACTGAGGGCTTGGCAGCGGCGGAAAAGGGTTTCTGTTCCTTGGAACTGGCTGATCTCTGCAGCCATTTTCCTCTCCCTCTGTCACGAGCAGAAAAGAGGAACCCTTTTGTCCGCTTGCCAACCAGGACTGCGCCTGATAATACGGCGTCTTATTTTGAGAGGCGACCTGGGGTACATCCCCTCTTTTAAGGCAATACTTCCAAATGCCGTTTGGAATCCGCATCACCTGACCACTTTACTGGAATAATTGGACAACGCACTTATACTTGATGCCAGTCGGCAAATATTCCGCTGTGCATCCTGCATATATAGAAATGCATCTTTTAATTGCTCTATAGGCAATAATATACTGTCCTTATCTAGGATATCATATTTCCAGTCAGGGAATCCGACCACGCCAACCCAGCACTGCACATCCAGGCTGAGGCGATTGCTGGTCGCAGTATAACACCAGTATGTGTGTAAATACATTTTAGGATACGCTCCTGCTTTCTATCAGCAGGATCCTTAAGGGCGGCCATCTCAGGAGAGGGTAGAGCCCTTGTTTTTACAAGCGTGTGAGCGCTTTATCCACCCTAGGGGGTGTTTCCCAACGCACCCTAACCTCTGGCGGGAAAAGGTATACTGCCAATAACTTTTTAGAAAATATCAATTGTTATCGGGGGGAAACCCACGCATCATCACACCTCATTTTATTTCTCAGATTCAGGAAAACTACAGGAAGTTTTTCCTCACCAAACATAATACCCCTTTTTTTTTTTTGGTGGTATTCATATTATCAGAAAAGTGTAAACTTTTTTCATTGCCTCAATCATGCAATGTGTGGCCCTATTGGAAATCACGGTTGTCTCTTCACCGTCGACACAGGAGTCAGTACCCCTGTCGGCGTCTGTATCTGAGGTAACAGGCGCTTTAGGGCCCCTGTATGAGACGTCTGGACATGCACAAGCTGAGTAGCCGGCTGTCTCATGTCAACCACTGTCTTTTATACAAAGCTCACACTGTCACGCAATTTCAACAGTACATCCACTCAGGTGTCGACCCCCTAGGGGGTGACAACACTATTTCAGACACTCTACTCCGTCTCCTCATCATTTTTCTCCTCATACATGTCGACACCAACGTACCGACACACAGCACACACACAGGGAATGCTCTGATAGAGGACAGGACCCCACTAGCCCTTTGGGGAGACAGAGGGAGAGTTTGCCAGCACACACCAGAGCGCTATATATATACAGGGATAACCTTATATAAGTGTTTTTCCCTTTATAGCTGCTGTATTGTTATATACTGCGCCTAATTTGTGCCCCCCTCTCTTTTTTAACCCCTTTCTGTAGTGTAGTGACTGCAGGGGAGAGCCAGGGAGCTTCCCTCCAACTGAGCTGTGAGGGAAAATGGCGCCAGTGTGCTGAGGAGATAGGCTCCGCCCCTTTCTCTGCGTCCTTATCATCCTTTTTCTGTATGTTTTGGCAGGGGTTAAATGCATCCATATAGCCCAGGAGTTATATGTGATGCATTTATTTTAGCCATATAAGGTTTTTTTATCGATTTATTGCGTCTCAGGGCGCTGCCCCCCCCAGCGCCCTGCACCCTCAGTGACCGGAGTGTGAAGTGTGCTGAGAGCAATGGCGCACAGCTGCGGTGCTGTGCGCTACCTTATCTGAAGACAGGATCGTCTTCTGCCGCCGATTTTTCCGGACCTCTTCGCTCTTCTGGCTCTGTAAGGGGGACGGCGGCGCGGCTCCGGTGACCCATCCAGGCTGAACCTGTGATCGTCCCTCTGAAGCTAATGTCCAGTAGCCTAAGAAGCCCAATCCACTCTGCACGCAGGTGAGTTCGCTTCTTCTCCCCTTAGTCCCTCGATGCAGTGAGCCTGTTGCCAGCAGGTCTCACTGAAAATAATAAACCTAAACTAAAACTTTCACAAAGAGCTCAGGAGAGCCCCTAGTGTGCACCCTTCTCGTCGGGCACAGAAATCTAACTGAGGCTTGGAGGAGGGTCATAGGGGGAGGAGCCAGTGCACACCAGGTGATCCTAAAGCTTTCTTTAGATGTGCCCAGTCTCCTGCGGAGCCGCTATTCCCCATGGTCCTTACGGAGTTCCCAGCATCCACTAGGACGTCAGAGAAAACAAAATCAAACCAATAAATAAAGATATAAAAATAAAAATCAAAACTTTTTATTAAAATATTCTTTTTATAATTAGTCACATTTCTCCATTTATCACTCACAGCATAGAGATATGAAGTTCACACTAGCTCATCAATATCACTTTCACATTAATAGTTTATCACATTTAAGTTTTACACATAATTTTGGTTGCAGTGGTTCATCACATTCACGTTTAACTAATTCACGTCTTTCATCTTTAATATATACATTGAGTATGGCGTATAGTCAGGAATTTAGGGAGTCTCTCTTTAGAAAAGATAGTATTATGAGAAGGGGGCAGTGATGAATCAGCTCATAGAACATAACCCCTTGGAATATATAACACAACATAGAAGGTACGATAATAACTAGATCCTTTTACCAGAGAAAAGGAGCCCACACTGATAGACAGACATTTTACATTAGACTATTCCTCTAGTGATCTCAGTATCGGGACTGTGATTGGCCTGTAGCAGTCATGTGATCGGACTCACTGTGCTGCTAGATCCCGAATGACGGGCGCCGCACCATGACAGGCCAGAGCTACCATGTGACCGGTAAACGCCACTGTGATTGGTGCGGTCTTATGGTGATATTTCAATCGTTGGAGGCATTCTGGTTAGCCCTGACGAAACTAACTGTGAAACGCGCGTCGGCGTCTCACACTCCGTCCATGTGTTCAACAAATTGTGCATGTCACATTTAGATGTGTTTGTCAGAATTTCATATGCGGACCTAGTCATATGAGGGACCTCACTTGCCTTTGTTAAGGCGGGACAGGCTCTCTAATTAGCTCTACTAGTCAAGTTCATTTCATTATGTAATATATAGCCTGGCACTGAATGAATAGCTGACCTTCATATTATATACTGGGGAATTTCACCTGGCACTTGTATAAAATGGGAGCGCAGCTGCTACTTTAAAGCACAAATTGAGAATCATTAGGTAGCAGGGACAGATAGCAACATTGTATATTCAGCTCAGCATGCAGTGAATGTATCTATTCTTAAGATATACATAGTCTGGTCACACCTGACAAGGCTTTAGCAGTGCAGAGGCATCAACAATCACCACATAAAGACTTGCAGAAATGGTTGCTTGACTGTGAATCACATATGCTACATTCCAAAGCAAATGCAACATTGTATAGATACATTGGAATTTAAATTTATGTTGAAACATACTATGTTGCAAAGACAGGCTTAACTACTGACATTAGCCTGGTGCATTACACATCCATCAACTATTATTGTGAATACTATTCTCTGTTATAAAAAGAATATAGGCTCATTTTCTTTGACTTTAAAGCACTTATACTGATAGTGTATTACTCTCCCCAGTTTATAAGTATTTTACTAAGGTGAAACAACTAATCTTACAACTGATTAAATAAATTCTCATATAGAAACGACATCCGTTGTTAGTGGATATATACAATATGGGTGAAATCGTGAACGCTGACAGCATGACTGAGAGCGCTACCTAATACTACATTCAGATCAACCCAATTTATTATATCAATACATGTTGTGTGTAGACTACAATAGAAAGGCGCTGACAGCAGTGACTGAGAACGCCAGTCAATTAGCTCTACACATACAGTTGGCTATTGTCCAAAAGGGTGGTTCTGCATACGTTGACAGCATAGACTGAGAACGTTGAGCAATACTATATGCAAAATAGCCTACCAATACCCTAATGTATATGACGGTCTGAATATTGCCATTAACCAGCTGATTTCACACGTACATGTTATCAATATATGCTTTTTTATAGGCGCTGACAGCAAAGACTGAGAGCGCCAATCAGCTGGGCATATAAAGGCACCATCTATATTATACCCACTAATGCATGTGATGTCTGGAAATCCCTTAATTGTTTTATAACTGGGGAATATTTTTTATAAAGGAATATAGAGCATCTATATCAAAAACGTATATGTGACAATACTAACTGTCCACTAATTTTTCTTATTGTGGTCCATTTAATGCATCAGAGGACAATTGCCTGAGATCTTAAAAAACCTCAGACAATACATATGTGATTACCATACTAGTGTTCGCATTTAATAAACCCAATTGATTATTGGAATTATAGTCTGACAGCACTGACTTAATTTAAGCATAAGGTCATAGAACCTGAAAATATTTCACTGATTATATTGGACATTGCACAGCACAGTGGACTAAGGGAGTGTGGTTTTTTAACAATACATGTTACACTGTGTCTTGCACCTGTCTTTAGCAATTTTAATATTTCACAGTTATTGGCTTTTTTAATTTAATGAAATAAAAGTTATATTTTATTGTATGATTATTCATTCTTTGTGCGCCACCCAAAAGCCCAATTCCTTTCCTTCCCTTTAAAACTTGGGATAATTGTGACTCCTTGCTTTCGAAGGAGCACCATCATTTCTGCCATTACCTTTGTAAATATTCTCGGTGCCGTGGAGAGCCCAAACGGCAACGTCTGGAATTGGTAATGACAGTCCTGTACCACAAATCTGAGGTACTCCTGATGAGGTGGATAAATGGGGACATGCAAGTAAGCATCCTTGATGTCCAGAGACATCATACAATCCCCTTCTTCCAGGCTTGCAATGACCGCTCTGAGCGATTCCATTTTGAACTTGAATCTTTTCAGATAAATGTTCAGGGACTTTAAATTCAATATGGGTCTGACCGAACCGTCCGGTTTTGGTACCACAAACATTGTGGAATAGTATCCTCTTCCTTGTTGAAGGAGGGGAACCTTTACCACCACCTGCTGGAGATATAACTTGTGAATTGCCGCTAACACTACTTCCCGTTCCATGGGGGAAGCTGGCAGGGCCGATTTGAGGTAACGGTGAGGGGGCATCACTTCGAATTCCAGCTTGTATCCCTGAGACACAATCTGTATAGCCCAGGGATCCACCTGTGAGCGAACCCACTGGTGGCTGAAATTTCGGAGACGCGCCCCCACCGCTCCTGGTTCCTGTGGAGCCCCAGCGTCATGCGGTGGATTTAGTGGAAGCCGGGGAGGACTTCTGTTCCTGGGAACTAGCTGGATGGTGCAGCTTCTTTCCTCTACCCCTGCCTCTGGCAAGAAAGGACGCACCTCTGACCTTCTTGCTTCTTTGTGATCGAAAGGACTGCATTTGGTAATACGGTGCTTTCTTAGGCTGTGAGGGAATATATGGCAAAAAATTTGACTTCCGAGCCGTCGCTGTGGAAACTAGGTCCGAGAGACCGTCCCCAAACAATTCCTCACCCTTGTAAGGTAACACCTCCATGTGCTTTTTGGAGTCGGCATCACCTGTCCATTGCCGAGTCCACAGGACCCTTCTGGCAGAAATTGATATTGCATTTATTCTAGAGCCCAGTAGGCAAATGTCCCTCTGGGCATCCCTCATATATAGGACAGCGTCTTTTATATGCCCCAGTGTCAGTAAAATGGTATCCTTGTCTAAGGTATCCATTTCCTCAGACAGATTATCTGTCCATGCTGCTACAGCACTACACATCCAGGCCGACGCAATTGCCGGCCTCAGTAGAGTACCTGAATGTGTATAAACAGACTTCAGGATACTTTCCTGCTTCCTATCTGCAGGATCCTTTAGCGCGGCCGTATCCTGTGACGGCCAGGCCACCTTCTTAGATAAGCGTGTCAGAGCTTTATCTACCCTAGGGGAGGATTCCCAGCGCATCCTGTCCGTTGGCGGGAAGGGGTACGCCATAAGTAACCTTTTGCGCTTTCTCACATAATACATTTAACTCATGTGAAGGGGGAAAAGTCACCTCTTGCTTTTTCTCCCCATACATATAAACCCTCTTGTCAGGGACAGGGTTTACCTCTGATATGTGCAATACATCCTTCATTGCTATAATCATGTAGCGGATGGCTTTAGCCATTTTAGGCTGCAATTTTGCATCATCGTCATCGACACTGGAGTCAGAATCCGTGTCGATATCTGTGTCAACAATTTTGGATAGTGGGCGCTTCTGAGACCCTGACGGCCTCTGCGCTGTAGGATCAGGCATGGGCTGAGACCCCGACTGTCCCAAGGCATGGGCTGAGACCCCGACTGTCCCAGGCATGGGCTGAGTCCCCGACTGTCATCAGCTTTATCCAACCTTTTATGCAAGGAGTTTACATTATCATTTAACACCTTCCACATATCCATCCAATCAGGTGTCGGCGCCGTCGGCGGAGACACGTCATTCATCTGCACTTGCTCTGCCTCCACATAGCCCTCTTCGTCAAACATGTCGACACACGCGTACCGACACACCACACACACAGAGGATGCTCTATATGAGGACAGGACCCCCACAAGGCCTTTTGGAGAGACAGAGAGAGAGTATGCCAGCACACACCCCAGCGCTATATGACCCAGGAATCACACAGTAACTTAGTGTTTACCCAGTAGCTGCTGTATATATAATTAATGCCCTAAATTTATGTGCCCCCCCTCTCTTTTTACCCTTTCTACTGTGAGTCTGCAGGGGAGAGCCTGGGGAGCTTCCTCTCAGCGGAGCTGTGGAGAGAAAATGGCGCTGGTGAGTGCTGAGGAAGAAGGCCCCGCCCCCTCAGCGGCGGGCTTCTGTCCCGCGATTTTGTGTGAAATTAATGGCGGGGGCTCATGCATATAACAGTGTCCAACTGTATATATGCCGCTTTTGCCAGGAGGTACTTAATTGCTGCCCAGGGCGCCCCCCCCCCCTGCGCCCTGCACCCTACAGTGACCGGAGTGTGTGGGTTAGTGTGGGCGCAATGGCGCACAGTTGCAGTGCTGTGCGCTACCTCATATGAAGACAGGAGTCTTCTGCCGCCGATTTTGACGTCTTCTTGCTTCAACCTGCCGGCTTCTGTCTTCTGGCTCTGCGAGGGGGACGGCGGCGCGGCTCCGGGAACGGACGACAAGGTTAGGTTCCTGTGTTCGATCCCTCTGGAGCTAATGGTGTCCAGTAGCCTAAGAAGCGCAACCTAGCCGCAGTTAGTAGGTTTGCTTCTCTCCCCTCAGTCCCACGTAGCAGAGAGTCTTGCCAGCAGAAACTCTCTGAAAATAAAAAAACCTAAAATACTTTCTTATTAGCAAGCTCAGGAGAGCTCACTAAAAAGCACCCAGCTCTGTCCGGGCACAGATTCTAACTGAGGTCTGGAGGAGGGGCATAGAGGGAGGAGCCAGGGCACACCAGTAGTACTAAATCTTTCTTAGAGTGCCCAGTCTCCTGCGGAGCCTGTCTATTCCCCATGGTCCTTACGGAGTCCCCAGCATCCACTAGAACGTTAGAGAAACTGAGGCGTGTTTGAAGAAACGCAGGCGTGTCCAGGACGGGTGTTTGACATCAGAGACAGGACCGAATAGGCTGAAAACGTCAGAGCTGGTATGTCTAGACCTACTTATACCCCTTTCACATCGCACTGAATTGCCGTGTCGAAACGGGTCCGTGTGCGATGTGAAAGGTCCTTTGTTGAAATAGCGGGTCGCCTGACCCGGTAATTCAACCCGGTAAAAAAGAAGGGTTCTTACCGGGTTGATTACCGGGTCAGGCGCAGTGTGAATGGGAGCCGTTCCGATGCGAATCGGCTCCCATTCACAGCATAGGCAGAGGCGGCGCAGGAGATGAGCTCATCTCCCGGCGCCGCCTCCACCCCCGCCCCTGCTGCTGCTGCTCCCTCCGCTGCTATGGCAACCGACCCGGTATATTGCCGGGTCGGAAAGCCAGCAGAGGAGCGCAAATGCCGGATCCCACCCGGTAAGTACACGTTTGTCTTACCGGGTAGGATCCGGCATTTGCGATCTGAATGCGGTATTAGAAACTACACATTTTTTTCCCCATAGCAGGGCTGCACAAGCGAACGCAGCCTTGCTATGGGAAAAAACCCACCCCCGTAGGCGGAGTATAGTTGATCGCACGGGCTGCAAAAAGCAGCTCTGATGGCCATTCCTCAAAACCAGCTCCAACATAGTTTTGAAGAGTGGACTAGACGCTGGCATCGGTGCATAGCTTCCCAAGGGAAGTACTTTGAAGGTGACCACATTGATATTCAGCAATGAAGTATGTAGCACTTTTACCATAAGGAGTTTTCAAACTTAATTGTCATACCTCGTATATCAATGCCTCCCTGCCCCCCTGCTCACTGATTGTAGCAGGCACTACAATCAGTGAGAGGGGAGGGGGCACTCAGAGCCGGCCCTAGCCAATTTGATGCCCTAGGCAAAATTTTGTCTGGTGCCCCCTAGCTCCACCGCTAGTTCTGCATCTGTACCTGCAACGCTCAGGTAGTGGGGCCCACCGGGGGGTTACCCTGTGGGCCAGTTCAACTCTGGGACCAAAGGCCCTGAGCACGGGATGGCGCCGGAGAGGGGTAAGGGGGAGGGGCGGCAGGTGGCCCGCAGGCCAACGGCGCAAAGGAAAGGGGGGGCGGGCAGGTGTGCCCGTCCAGGGGGAGGGGCGGCAGGTGGCCCGCAGGCCAACGGCGCAAAGGAAAGGGGGGGCGGGCAGGTGTGCCCGTCCCCTCTTTCACACCTGTAGCACTGGCAGCCAGTCAGGAGGCGGGGGGCCGGCCGGACAATGGGGGGGTTAAATAGGAAAGGCGGGGGGGGGGAGGCGGCCAGTAAGGAGAGAGCAGGGCTCATAGCGTGAGCCGCTCCAACACTCACCACCAGCGACGGGCAGCGCACTCGGAAGAACACGGAGGGCACCTGCAGCGCCGGACGGGAACCATCAGTCACTCGCGGGGGGGGCGCAGCACATCGTGGCCACATCGGGAGGCTTAGTCAGCAGCGGCAGTGGGGCCCGATCCTCCTCGCGTGCAGGCCGGGTAAGTGACTTCCGGTCACTTCCGGTCGCCTCGCGGCTCCGACTTCCGGTCGCATCGCGGTGGGGGCTGCAAAGTTTTTCACTCGCCGTACAGGGCCGCCCACGATCTCGTCCCCGCAGGTCAGCGGCAGCTGAGGCTACCGGCCAGCTGCACAGCGCATACAGGGGCAGGCGGATTTTGCACTGCCTCCCCTGCACCTTCACGGCTGACTCCCCAGGTGCACAATCAGTGCAAAGTAAACCGAATATAAAGCAGCATGGAGGAGCCAGCAGAGAGGGGGGTCAGAAGGAGGAGCATACCTCACAGATTCAGGGAGGAGGCCGAGGACATCGCAGGGTTACATTTTAACTCTGCAAGGAGGGAGGGAGCACGTCAGCAGCAGCAGCAGCAGCAGCACAGGGATAACGAGGCAGGAGCTCCCCCTGGCGGCCGGAAAGTAAGAGGACGGCTGCAGGAGCAGAGGAGAAGAAAAAGCAGCTCCAATCCCACAGCCAGGGCTGCGAAGAGGAAGAAGCAGCCGGCAGCAGCGACCACCAGCGAGCAGCAACACGGGGTGAGTGACCTGCCGCCTATTTATGAAGATATCCCTGCGGCAGCGGAGTCAGATGGCCCCGATTCCGGGGGGGAGGGGCAGAAGGCTTGGGGAAAAGGTCTGAACACCGGCAACCCCATCTCACCCACCACCCAACCGCAAACCCCAGCCCGTAGAGGGGAGAAAGGAGAGGCAGGATACGAGGGCGGGCCATCATCAGGCGGCCGGGACGCTTGGGTGCAGCAGGCTTCCACCCAGCTGTTCAGGGAGATGTCACAGCTTCCGGCGTATGGGCAGCTGGGCAGGGGGCGGCAGGACCCCGTACACCGTCACAGCAGGGAGAGGCATTACAAGGGGCATGCAAGCAGGGAGTCATCTTATGGCCGGAGATCCCCGCGTTACCACTCGCCATCTCCCAGCTCCCGACATCAGCACAGCCACCATTCCGCAGCACGCAGGTCATCACCTACTAGGAGTTACAGCCGACACGCATCACCGCCGGCGGCATACATCACCTCACGGCACGGCTGTCGAGGGTGCAGCTGCAGCAGGCAAGAGGACAGGCAAGAGCAGCGTTATCAGCTTATGGGAGGAGGGCATCGATCAGCGCAGCACAGCAGCCAGCATGACACCCCGGCAAGACAAGGCGACAGGGCGGCAGTACACAGGAACTTGCAAGTCTTCACCACGCCAGCTAGATCGCCGCATGGGAGCAATACGGCGGCCCACGGTACCATCACGCCACGGGAGCAGCAGCGCGCATACACGCAGCGGTCAGGAGGCGCGGAACCCCAGCGTGGAGAGAGCGTCACGGGCTACGCTCCGGCCAGCGATGCCCCAGCAGTCCACACGGTCCAAGTGGCTACCACACCGAAGGCAGCGTTCTACGCGATGACCAGCGCGGACGGTCCAGCGAGGGAATCCTCACACGGGAAGGGTGAGACCAATGTTGATATGAACAGTTTGTGCAATGTTATTGTGTCCCCAGATATCTCGCAAAATGTTAGTAATGTTATGGTTAAGTACACGGGGTTGGTTGGTAATGGCAGAGCAGATCAGGGGAGGGAGCAGGGGGATAGCGCAACGGATTCGGATGAGGACGAATCATGCAGAGTGTTGAGGGAGCAGCTAAAGTTAGCCAGAGCGAAGAAAAAGAAAGGTCTTACCCCTGGGACAGACGTGGTTAGGGAGCGGATGGGGCAGGTGCAGCAGGACACGGCTAAGAAATTTTTGCAGACAGGGACCGCAGTGGGTTGTGAGTTTAGTTCAGTGGCAGGCCACCTGCCAAAACAAACCAGAAAGGAGATTGAAAAAGGGGCTTTCGTGGATATATGCTCATTGACAGAGAAAGGCCTGAGCGACAAGGAAAAGGCGAAACCGAAAGGGGGTACACAAGCCGATAGCTACAAGACTATTGAGAACTGGCTGAGCGGAATGTTCGCCTACTCCGGCTGTTACATAGAAGCATACCCCGAGGTAGCGATGAGCATGTTAAAATATACGGATTTTATATACTCCGTGTACAAGAAGCAAGGGGGATCAGTCTGGCTGAGGTACGACGAGAGATTCAGAGCGAAGGCGGAGGGCGGTAAGCCCATTGACTTCGGAGTTAGGGACCTCGATGCGTGGCTCAAGGCATTAGCCAGCGGTTTAGGCGAGAAGGCTACACCGGCACACGCAGCCGGTGCGGGGAGGCCTAGCACTCAGAAGCATGACCTTAAATGTTGGGCGTTTAACGAATCACAGTGCACCCGCACGCAGTGCAAGTTCAAGCACGCGTGTTCTTTTTGCAATGCAAGCCATGCCGCAAAGGATTGCAATAGGAAAAGGGCTAATCACCCAAGAAAGCTACCCGCGGCAGCAGGGGCTGGAAAAAGCGGTTAGCCCAGTGAACCTAAGCAGGATCCTGGGGTGGCTAGCCAGGTATCCCAAGCAGCAGGAAGCCAAGTTGCTGCGGAACGGTTTTAGGGAGGGTTTTAGAATACCGATAATAAGAGAGGTCCCGCCCACAAGAAAAATAAGAAACCTGAAATCCGTTAAGGAACAACCGGGGGTGGTACGCGAGAAGATCGCAAAGGAGCTAGAGTTAGGTAGAATGGCGGGGCCATTCACAGTTCCACCAATACAGGATTTGATAGTTTCACCTTTGGGACTGGTCCCAAAAAAGGCACCGGGGAAGTTCAGGCTCATTCAGCAACTGTCTTACCCCGAGGGAGGGTCAGTAAATGACGCGCTGGACAAAGAGCAATGCTCAGTGCAGTTTCAATCATTTGACCAGGCGGTCAAGATGGTAAGAGCACAAGGGAAAGGAGCTCTCATGGCAAAGCTAGACATCGAGTCGGCTTTCAGACTGCTCCCCTTGCACCCAGAGAGCTTCAGGCTGATGGGGTTAAGCTTGGACGGGGTTTTCTTTGTGGACAAATGCCTGCCAATGGGTTGCGCCATTTCATGCGCTTTCTTTTAGGCATTTAGTTCGTTTCTACAATGGTGTTTGCAGGAACGCGCTGGGTCGAGGGCCATAGCGCATTATCTAGACGATTTCTTGGTGGCGGGCCCACCAGAGTCGGAACAGTGCAGCCACCTTTTACGCGAGCTACAGGGTATGCTGGAAGAGTTCAGCGTACCCATCGCGGCGGAGAAAACTGAGGGGCCGACGGAGGTAATATCCTATTTAGGCATAGAAATCGACACGGTTAGGCAGGAGTGCAGACTCCCCACAGAGAAGGTGGTAAGGTTGGTCAGGGAGGTGAGCGACTGTGCGAAGGCCAAGAAGGTCACGTTGGGGCAGTTGCAATCATTACTGGGGAGCCTAAATTTCTCCTGCAGGGTGATTCCCACGGGCAGAATCTTCAAGAGGCGGCTGGAACAAGCCACAGCAGGCATGGCAACGAATAACCACTTCATACGTATCACCAGGGAGCTTAGGGAGGACCTGCGGGTGTGGGAGGAGTTCCTCCTACATTTCAACGGTGTGCAAATCTGGCCCAAGGCAGTAGCGTCAAACTGCGCGCTGCAGTTATTTACAGACGCAGCAGGAGCTACGGGGTTTGGGGCATACTTGCAGGGCGAATGGTGCGCCCAGCAATGGCCACCAGAATGGGAGGCCGCGGGGATCACCAAGAATTTAGCGGCATTGGAGTTGTTCCCAATAGTCGTGGCAGTTGATATATGGGGTAAAGAGCTGGCAAACAGGCAGATCCAATTCTGGTGCGACAACATGGGGGTGGTGCAAGCAGTGAACAACCAGCGGGCATCATCGCCGCCGGTTGTCAGGTTGCTTAGGAGGTTGGTGGCGGCATGTCTGCACACAACATAACATTCAAAGCTAGACACGTGCCAGGGGAGAAGAACGTAATAGCGGACGCATTGTCCAGGCAGAAGTGGGAAGTTTTTAGGGCCGCAGCACCTGGAGCAAGCGCAGTAGGTTTAACATGCCCCTCCTATCTCTGGCAGATAGTCGATCAGAATTAGACAGCTTGGTGGAACGGTCCCTGGCACCAAAGACCTGGAAGGCCTACAAGGCCGCATGGGAAAAATGGCGGCAGTTCCAAGGGGCAGGGGATATTGAATCCAAGCCTCCACAGCATCAATTGTTGGCGTTCTTGGACAAGCTCAGGAGGGAGCAGACTTCCAGGGCCAGAGCAAACACGATACTGGCAGGTGTATCCTTTTTCAGAAACTGGCAGGCAAAAGGGACGAGACGAAGAGTTTCGTAGTACGCACTATAATGAAGGGCTGGGCAAGGGCGGAGGTTAAGAAACCAGATGCTAGAGAGCCAATCACAATCGAAAGGCTGAGGAAACTGATAGAAGCGGTCCCAAGCGTCTGCCGCGACCAGAGCGAGGCGAGGTTGTTTACAACGGCGTTTATTATGGCTTTTAGTGGGGCATTCAGGGTTAGCGAATTGGTAGCGCAGTCCAAAACGGCAAAGGAAACTGGCCTGCAGCACAGTAGCGTTAGCATAGCGGATGACGCGGTATTGTGTAAAATACGCCGATCTAAGACAGACCAGAACGGAAAGGGAAAATGGGTGCAGCTACGTAGGCACGCCAACGCTACGGTCTGCCCGGTAAGGGCGGTCGAAGCCTTTCGGGTAACAAGACCGGCAGGAGGGGAGAATTTTCTTGTACACAAGGACGAGACGGCGCTCACCAGGTACCAGTTCTCAACAGTAATGAAGAGATGCGTAAGAGCACTTGGCTGGCAGGTGGAGAAGTTCGGGACACACTCGTTTAGAATAGGGGCGGCCACGTCAGCCGCTAACGAAGGGTGCGCGATCGAGGAGATCAAAGCATTAGGCAGGTGGGGGTCCAACAGCTATAGGCGCTACATTAGACCCCTCAACGACGAAACAGAAAATATCTAATTATCATATTCCCCCCCCCCCCTCTCCCACACATCCCCATCCGCAGGAAAAAAGGAGGCAAGGCAGATATGGATCGTCGGTCATTCATACATTCACTGGGCGGCAGCAAGGGCCACCGGGAGGTCTTATGGAAGGCAGTTGGGGCTAGCGGAGAAGGACGGGAATGTACGCTGGTTCGGGCAAAGAGGGATGAGGTGGCATGGTTTGAGGGGCACCTTGTTATCCGGGGAAGATGCGGCTGGCAGCCCGGACACCATAGTATTACACCTGGGGGGGTAACGATTTGGGCGACATGAAATCCCTAGACCTGATCAGGACAATACGGGCCGATCTAGCGTGGGTAAACGAGCGATGGCCGGACGTAGAGTTAATATGGTCTAACATCATCCCCAGGCTATCTTGGCGCGGAGCATGGAGAGGGGCAGGAGTAGAGAGGGCCAGGAAAAGGGTCAACGCGGCCGTGGGCAAGTGCGTTGCAGCGCTAGGGGGACGGGTCATACGGCATAAAGACATCAGCCAAAAGATTGGGGGCATGCATAGGGGCGACGGGGTCCATTTGTCGGACATTGGGATTGACCTGTTCAATAATGCGCTTCAGGAGGCACTGGAGGCCGGGGGTCAGTAGCTGGTTGCAGGGTGGGGGCTTCGGGTCTCGGGGGGGCAGCCGAGATCCTCGTGTGGCGGGAAGAAGCGGTGCGCAAGGCATGGCGAACGGGGGGAGCCAGCTGAGGTTGGCAGATTCACCCTCGGTGAACGGGCGCACGCTCGGCTCCAGCCTTGGACGGTTGGGCCAGTGAGCTGCGTGCCAGGCGAGCGTGATATGCGCCAGGAGGGCTGGTTCCCCAGGGGCGTTGCCGCGGTGCCTACAGGGTAGGCAGGGCACGCCCCCAGGTAATCAGGAGGGGTCAGTTACCCATTTGCGCCTTGCCCACCATTTCTGTCCGTGCCCTGCAACCTTTTAAGGTAACATGGAATAAGGTAATGGAAATAAACTGTGGCCAGTAATTCGATCCAAAAGACATGTGTCAGACTCTTATTTAAAGGGGAGGTTATTCGAGCGGTAACAAAGGGGGACGCCGTGGGTCGACCTCTCCCCATTATGGGACCAAAGGCGCCGAGCACGGGATGGCGCCGGAGAGGGGTAAGGGGGAGGGGCGGCAGGTGGCCCGCGGGCCAACGGCGCGAAGGAAAGGGGGGGCGGGCAGGTGTGCCCGTCCCCTCTTTCACACCTGTAGCACTGGCAGCCAGTCAGGAGGCGGGGGGGGCGGCCGGACAATGGGGGGGTTAAATAGGAAAGGCGGGGGGAGGAGGCGGCCAGTAAGGAGAGAGCAGGGCTCATAGCGTGACCCACCCACCCACCCATTAAAGCGAGCCGCTAGCGGGCCGCACACTCCCCTCTTTTTGTTTGCAGTTTGTACCCCCTTTTTGCTCGTGTCGCCGTAGGCAAAGATGCGGGGCAAGTATACATCTACAAAAAAAAAAAAGAGATAAAGATGTTCATATATGTACATATACATACAGTTCAAAGTTTTATTGTATAAATCGTTGCAAGTTATAGTATGGTTGTATGTTTAACGTGTTAAAACAAATAAAGGCAGGATATATGTATGTCACAGTCAGCGGGCGGCGGGAAGAAGCGGTGCGCAAGGCATGGCGAACGGGGGGAGCCAGCTGAGGTTGGCAGATTCACCCTCGGTGAACGGGCGCACGCTCGGCTCCAGCCTTGGACGGTTGGGCCAGTGAGCTGCGTGCCAGGCGAGCGTGATATGCGCCAGGAGGGCTGGTTCCCCAGGGGCGTTGCCGCGGTGCCTACAGGGTAGGCAGGGCACGCCCCCAGGTAATCAGGAGGGGTCAGTGACCCATTTGCGCCTTGCCCACCATTTCTGTCCGTGCCCTGCAACCTTTTAAGGTAACATGGAATAAGGTAATGGAAATAAACTGTGGCCAGTAATTCGATCCAAAAGACATGTGTCAGACTCTTATTTAAAGGGGAGGTTATTCGAGCGGTAACAAAGGGGGACGCCGTGGGTCGACCTCTCCCCCTTATGCACATTGCCACATAGTAATGACCATAATACATATAATTCCACACAGTAAAGGAACCTTACACATATGCCCCACATTAGTAATGCCCTTAATACACATATACTGCCACAGATACTGCCACACTTGCTGGTTATACAAAAAGATCAGTATCAAACATGTAGAAACTGTCCATTCTCTTCACTATTCAGTGTGTTTGCTGGTGTCTGTTACTCCCGTTAACTGCATGCCCTTTACTTTATACTGTGGGAGCTAAATGCTTTGCCCTCCAGTCTGATGTGTCCGAAAGTCACGCTGCACTGATGTTTCATATAGAAATAGCACAACGCAACTTACTGACCACGTTACAGTACTGGATGGCAGGGGAATTTTACGGTATGGACTGACTAGGAAATAAAGTGTGGGGAGAACACTGCCCATGTTATGTCCCTGCAGACACCTGGGGTTTGCACAGGGATAAGGGACACACACAGGATGGCAGGGTCCCCCTCCCCCATGTGCACAAGCAGTATAGGCATACTTGCCGACTTCTGGGCTGCTCTCTCCGGGAGAGAGCAGCCCGTCGGCTCAGCAGGGGGGGCTGGCAGTCAGGTGACGCACAAGGGGGGCGGGCCGGAGGCGGAACGGGGCGGGCCGGAGGCGGAACGGGGTGTGGCTTATGGGACACATCATTTAAGCCACGCCCCCGTTGTGTAATGCCGCGATTACCGGCATTATACAGCAGGGGGCGTGGTTACGATGACGCGATTCAACAAGAATCGCGTCATCGCCAGCCCAGACCGCCCACTTTACTTGTTAAGTGGGCGGCGGGCAGGGGGTGACCCCCGTAAATCGGGAGACTTGCCTGCTCTTCCGGGGGGCCGGGAGGGTCACCCGTTTTTCGGGAGCCTCCCGGCCATTCCGGGAGGGTAGGCAAGTATGAGTATAGGTGATGTCAGGTTTCTGTGAAGCAGTCTTCCAAAATACACATGTGTTATCATAAGAAGCCATCCAGTAATAACCTTATATAGTCAGTAAAAATGTCACAGGTCCAGGAATTGCATTTACTGGGCTTCTGCTGTCTGTCTGAGGTCTCACAAGTCAGGGGCATTCAAGCATGTCGGAGGAAGTTTAAGGCACAGTGTGCATTTTTTTTGACAAATGTAAACATCAGTGTATACAAGTACTGATTGAATACATTTGGAAAGTAACAGTTAGTTTGTAGACTGTCCCTCCCAGCATGAGATACTGCAGGGACATGCTTGGATGCCCCTAGACATGCTTGAATGCCCTAGGCAAATGCCTAGCCTGCCTATAGCTAAGGCCGGCTCTGGGCACTGATATATAATCAATACAGTCACTGACTGAGGATGTAATAATGGGTATTTTAAAATACTGTTATAAAATGCGGTCAGTGGGGTAAAATTACTAAGGTAGGATTTTTTAGAACTGGTGATGTTGCCCATAGCAACCAATCAGATTATATCTATTATCTTCTAGAAGCAGCTATATAAATGTTAAGTAGAATTTGATTAGTTGCTATGGGAAACATCACCAGTTCTAAAAAACTCCCACCTTAGTAAATTTGGTTCCGGTATGAATGGTCGACCATGTTATGGTCGACAGTCATTAGGTCGACCACTATTGGTCGATATGGACACATGGTCGACACATGAAAATGGTCGACACATGAAAGGTCGACACATGAAAAGGTCGACGTGAGTTTTTTTTACTTTTTTTGGTGTCGTTTTTTGCGTAAAGTGACTGGGAACCCCAATTAGTGCACCGCGTCCCCTCGCATGGCTCGCTTCGCTCACCATGCTTCGGGCATAGTGCCTGCGCTCCGCTACCGCTTCGTTCGGCACAGATTACCGTTCCAATCGTAGTCCACGTGGATCGTTAAATATGGAAAAGTTCCCCAAAAGAAAAAAAAATCTTCAATAAACATTTAATGTTTAAAAAAAAAATGATCAAAGATAGCGGTTTTGCCAGTTCAGAGTGAAGCTCCATTAGAACCCTTGGGTGAATACCATCGGGCCCTGGTGATTTATTGATCTTTAAATGTTTTAATCGGTCACAGACTACTTCCTCGCTTAAATAAGTACCTATCAGTGGGATATTCTCATTATTGAGATTGTGTGTCAGTCCCTGAATTGGGTCCTCTCTAGTGAATACTGTTGAAAAAAACTCATTTAGTGTGTCCGCTATGTCATTATCATTACTACTACTACTACTACATATCTTTACTACTTTGCATGCAGTTGTCCAACTTGTCTGTTGAGTGCTATGGGATGGGTACCACTGAGAATACCTGCTCCAGCCAAAGTTGCACCAATCTCTATTGCACACAATTTCTTTTATTTATTCCACCTTTACTTACACCAACATATATCACTCCCACAATCAGTACAGTTTGGTTACACTTCAATCACAGTATGGAAAATCACTTTACTCCATAAGACCATTTCAACAGTAAATCATCACTGAATGAATTCAAACATATGTGTTGAACATTCACACATCTCCAGTTAACCATTACCTTTGACCTATAACCATACAGATTTTTTTCTTATTATTTAAAAATTCAAGTAGTTGAATTATTTTACAAAACAAGGACTGTACAGCTGCAATTCTTACTGATAGCATAGTCATTGGAAAATTGTATGCCATCTGAAGAAACTGACATAATTTAACGGCAGAAAAACATATAAAAGGACCAGTGGCTAAACACATTCCGAACTCGTACTATTATAAGGAGCCACTCACAGCACAAGTCTGGGATGCTATATGCAGACACGTCTTCCCTGCCCTCTTTCAACATTTGCAGAAAGTGTAAGATGCACTGTGGTAAGCTCATGGATAACAAGAGACTGAACTAAGGTTCACATACACATGCTGGCTAACTTTTAAAGACGCCGCACCCTAAACAGGGCACTGTATAATTAGTAGATTACTGCATAAAGATCTTCTATGAGCAGAATACCATAACAGGGCTTTATTCAGGAAGCAGTGGAAGTGTGAGGAAGTGAGCCAGTGGACAAGTTGCCCATGGCAACCAAGCAGCTGCTACGTATAATTTTATAGAATGCACTTTATAAATGTTACCTCAACACTGAATGGTTGCCATGGGCAACTTCTCCAGAAGGATGGCCATCGGTGGGCTGTCCATTGATGACACAATCGACCATAACCATCGATGGCACATAAACCATCTATGGCGTACCACCAATGGTTTACACCACTTGATGGCCACCGCTGAAAGGTGCAGGCTGGACCGCGGGCAAAAAAGCAAAACTGGGGGCGGGTTTAGTGTGTGTCGGGGCAGAGCTATGCTCCATGTCCTGGCACCTTGGAAAAAAAAAAACTAGGGGCAGGGCATAGCATGTGTCTGGGCAGAGCTATGCTCCATGTCCTGGCACCTTGAAAAAAAAATATATATATTTATGCTGGTACTCTCCAATCGATGGCAAAAGCATTTGACATCGGCCATAAACCATCAATGAGTATGAATCATCGATGGTCGATGGCCATCCCTACTTCTTCACTGGCTCAGTTCTACGTACTTTCCACTGCTTCATGAATAGAACCAAAAGTGAACAACTAGTATACAGCAAAGGGGATGTCGAGCTTAACGTGACTCTCAACTTGTTACTCTTTATGGCTATTACTATTCACCCAAATAGCTACAACTCTGGCTACTAATTATGGGGGTCATTCCGAGTTGATCGCTCGCTAGCAACTTTTTGCTGTGCTGCGAATAGATAGTCACCGCCTATGGGGGAGTGTATTGTCCCTTTGCAAGTGTGCAAAGGGACAATACACTACAGCCAACGGCACAAAAAAGTTTGTTGCAGTTTCTGAGTAGCTCTGGACTTACTCAGGCGATGCGTACACTTCAGACTTTTTGGTCCCGAAATTGACGTCAGACACCCGCTCTGCAAATGCTTGGTACACCGTTGCGTTTTACCAAACACTCCCAGAAAACGGTCAGTTGACACCCATAAACGCCCTCTATCTGTCAATCACCTTATGATCGGCTGTGCGAATAGATTCTTCGTTAAATACATCACCCAGCACCAACCCTTTTTGTACCCGTACGACGTGCCTGCACATTGCGGCGCATGCGCAGTTTTGTCGAGTTTTAACCTGATTGCAGCGCTGCAAAAAGTTGCTAGCGAGCGATCAACTCGGAATGACCCCCTATGTGCATAGATACAAAGGATATTGTGCTACAGCTATTAATATACCACTGGTGAGAACTGATTTATATAAGGAGTCTGTTGAATGTTTTTTAAACGTTTTCAATATATTAATTATATAGATATATTTTTACTATGAATTAAAGTACTATATTCCTTCATTATACTGCGCTCTCTTAGATATTTACCTCTTCTGCACTAGCTTTACATCTATACATCACTAGTGTAGGTATGGCGAAGCAATGGATGAAGGTTAAGCTTTGTACACACTTGCCAGATTTGCCAAATGTTGCTAATGGACTAGACAGTTTTTGGAGCTTAAAAACAACCCCAAGAACATCCGATTTTGAACGTACATTATACATAATTATCGAGCCGAGAAAAGGCACATCATTGCTGATTTAAATACAAACGCCCACAAAGGTGACGTTTTAACATGAACTATTGGCAAGAATCAGAAAACAGTGGTCAGAATTGCATACACACTACATTTTCAGCCCAATCACTTACTGCTGTTGTGCAGCACTCATCATATTTGGACCTGATAACACTGGTTTTGATCCTACCATCGGCCACAGATGCAGCAAACATACTATCAGATACTTATTGCAGTGGTTGATAGCGCACAAATACCTAATACCAAATACCAGTGGTCGAAGAGGGAAATTAGAAGTGCTGGTTTGTACATTTTAAGTGAACAGCCGGAGGGATCTCTGCTGATCAGTGTAATAAGAGGGAGATCTTTGTGTAATAAAAGGAAGATCCTTTACAAAGCCAGAGACACAATTTCACCTGCCTAAGTTAGCCAATTATACTTTGTACTTCTATCACAGGGGCCTTGCTGTGTAGTAGTTCTCTCATCGGCTGCGCTGGCTCCTTGCCATCAGCCGACAGCATAAACGAAAATTCACATGCCAAGACCCAGGTGATTTATCTATTTTTTCCATTGGCCGGTGCCAGTACAGATCTCTCACTCCACATTCAATGCGCCAGCAGATGCGGGGCAGCAGAATCTGGAAACCACCATCTTTAAACCATGCCTGCTCTCTCTATATTAATATATAATGTACAAAATGCACAGTTATACCTGTGATAGAACATTATTATACTAAAATAAGGTGCACAGTCATACCTGTGATAGAGCATTATTATTGTATACATTTTTGGAACCTGTGATTCTTTTATATTGTGTGTTTATGTTATGTGTCTAATATTTCGCCTTTTAAATTCATGTGAGTACCCTTATCTCACTTTTATTATTTAATATTAAAAGTTAAGTTTTATTAATCTTCTCTGAACAGACCCTTATCCTCAATACAACAAAGATCAGGTTGAGTGCTCCCCCTATGAGCACCTTTTGTTTATTTGTATATGGTTTTCATTCTCAGGAAGCACCCCCGACATCCATAAATATTCTGGAATACAGCTAATAACTTCTATATATATGAATGTTAGAGATGAATATGGGCTACTGATCATGACACACTGATTCAACATAATGAGCCTGCGCGGCTGGAAAACCTGTAGCTTTTAACACAATAGAACATGTTGCAATCTAAAGATGCTACCAATAAAGTCCAGTCCAGAAATTAAAAGTCCAATATGGCTGGTGCCTATAACAACTTCTATATAGAAATGGTGGTGAATTGAAGGATAAAACATCCTCAACAGCAGAGAGACCTTAAAAGCCCTTCAAGGTGTATTCTTTTTTTTTTTTTTTTTTTTAACAATAATGTTTATTAAATTTCATTTTTCTTGGTAGTATACAACATACAGAATGCAATCAAACATGCTTTAATGAGGGGACAATTAAAAGGAGAAGGGGAAGGGAGGAGAAAAAAAGAAAAACAGTAAATAACATGAGAAAAGGGAGGGGAATTGCCAGACCTAGTTAATAACATTAAATGGAAAGACGGGTCGAGCCAACTCTTATTCACTTAGAGAATACGAAAATAAGTAATTGTAGACCTATTCAATAACAGTAGCACTCTCACAAGGGTCTTCTACAGGGGAATTCAAAACATTATAGTCTATGGGCGCACTGTAAATAATGGAATGTCCCATGCGCTCCCTGAACTCTCCCCACTTAAACCACATCATATGACTGGAAGAGGCAGGAGGAGGAATATGCAGTCTCTACCGTTTCAAATAGATAGTGCCTGTGGACTTTATCCAGAATAACAGTGGTCATAGGAATTAAAGGAGATTTCCACAGTAGGGCAATGGAAGCCTTGGTGGCTATTAAAATATGTCCCATAAGGTACCTGTCTCCCTGGGAGAGTGTCTCTGGAAAGAAGTGAAACAGGGCTGTTAAGGGGTCTGGAGAGACATCGGAACCTAATACGTCACTGACCATACAAAATTTTTCCTTCCAGAGCGGCTGCACAACTGGGCAAGCCCAGAAAACATGGAAAATATCTCCAATCGAAGCGCAATTCCTCCAACAGAACTGGGAATTTGTAGGCCAGATTTTATGCAGCCGCTCCGAGGTGAAATAGGCTATATGGATTAGTTTAAAGAACATCTCCGAGTGGTGAACACATTTGGAAACCTTAAAACAAATTAAAAAAATGACATCCCAGTCCTCATCGTTTAAAAGTTGAGAGAAGTCCTTCTCCCATTTAACTAAAGAGGGCATTTTCCCAGAGGCCCGTACTGACAGGAAAAACTGATACCACCAGGAGATGGTACCTTTCTGAGCTGGTGATTTAAGTTTAGAGAGCAACAAAAGGGGGAGGGGGGCAAGTTGTTTCTTGTCATTGTCTGTTTGTTCCAGTGTCAGTTTTTTTAGTGTGTCCCTTGTTTTGGGAAGTCTGAATTTTGGGGTCCGTTGACCCCTCCTCAAGGGGAGTGGCTCATTCCTGTTTTGCACTTTGGTTATGTATTTTATGTTATACTTCTGTTTCTGTTCCCTGTGGGTGTCATGGGGTGTCCGGAGCCCACCCTTAAGGAGAGGGTACTGTTATGAACCACAAGTAGTGGTTCATTCCTGTTTTCCGTTTATGTATTTTATTTTACAGTTCTCTTGCAGGCCGGTGATAGTTTCTGTCCAGTTTCTGTCTAGCCTTGAAGCATTCCTGTCCAGGAGTCCTGTGTCTGATTCCGTATCCTGTTCCTTGGTGTCCACTGCTCAGTCGTTGGAACTCTGCCTGTCCTCCGGTCTTGAGAGCCTGTGTCAGCAACATTGGGGGTTCCTGTCCGTTTGCCAGTATTTGTACTGGTTCCGTGAGTAGCGGCTTTGCCACGTCCGTCGGCCAAGGCCGCTGTATTCTTTAGTTTTTAGTTACTGGTGTTTTGCAGAGGGTTCTGCATATGCGGTCACCACCGGTACACAACAGTATTGTGTCGGCGTGTGGACAGTATTTCCTTTGTTGTTTATCCTGGTGGCTGTGCCGTATATACGTTTAGTTTTAGGTCTCTTTGTAGCCCCTAGCTCTCAGTTTGGTTTAGTTAGAGGTCCCCTTGTTATCATCCTGTCTCAGTTTACGCCTTGTCTCACATCAAGACCTGGGGGCATCGGAGTTGGGCAGACCTAATCCGCCCTTCAAACGCGGCTGCCGTAGGCCCAAGAAACCACAGTCTTGCAGGCGTAAACTGACCACGTGGGTGAAACGGAGGTAGGTTGCTAGGGGTTACCATCACACCTGGCCACTATTTCAGCATCACGTTTTGGTGCTTTGGAGTTGCTACACTACACCTCGTTGTTCAGAGCACCAAGAACATAACATTATCACCGGCCCTACAACAAAAAAGAAACAACACTAAATAGTAGTTTTTTCTTTTTTGGCCCAGTCCAGTGTCCTGTCTAGAATCCAGTCCTGTCTAGAATCTAGTCCAGTCTTGTCTTGGCTGGTTCAGAACCTAGTCTAGTCTTGTCTTGTTTGAAATCCTCCTATGCCAACTATGCAAGCCCTGCAGGCGTCTCTCTCAGCCCTGAACTCTGCTTTCAGTGCTTTGAAACCTGAGCGGCTGGAAGTTTTGCAGCAATCCTTAAAGCAACTGCAAAACCTTCTGACCAAAATTTTGCTTATCTTGCCAGAAGTCGTTGAGAGTTCATCTATCTAAAGAGACTCTTGTTCACAATATGGTGACAAGAGAATCCTCAGGTTTAATTGGAGAGAAAAGGTTTAAAAGTTTTCTGTGGCCCAGGCTCTCAGAAGAGGAGCGTCTGCGTCGCAGAAACTTAAATTTATGCCTATATTGTGGGGGTTTAGGCCACTATCTGCAGACCTGTGAGTTGCGCAAGTCAAAGTGTGGCGACAAGTCCTACTCTCTGGCCAAGTTGAGTCAGGATTTAAGACCTACTCCTGTCTCCACTGTGGCAGAGGTACTTGTCACAAAACCCACACTAAAAAGCACTCTGTCCTATAATTGGGGTCCTTGGGCTAGGGAGCCCCATTATAGATTCAGGAACCAAAGGAGAATGTTTCTCTCCTCTCTTGACTTTCCTGTTGAATCAGAGTTTCAAACCCCGGTACCCAATGCCCAGAGTCCTGGAGCGGTACCCGATGCCCAGAGTCCTGGAGCGGTACCCGATGCCCAGAGTCCTGGAGCGGTACCCGATGCCCAGAGTCCTGGAGCGGTACCTGATGCCCAGAGTCCTGGAGGGACATCGAATATAATAGCTCAGGTGTCAATACCAGAAGGGGTCTCAGAAGCTGTTACCCCAGGTAGGGACTTGAAAAGCGCAACCCCAGAAAGGGTATCTAAAACCATAGTTCTGGAAGGGAACTCGAGAAGCAAAACCCCAGAAGGGATCTTTGAAGTCATATCCCCAAGTGGGGTCTCGAGAGACACAGCCCCAGAGAAGGGTCTAGAGGTCGCTTCCCCAGGAAAGGACTCAAGAGGCATAGTTTTAGTGGAGGTTCTGAAGGTCATAGCTTCAGCAAAAATCCCGGAGGTCATAATCCTGGTAGAGGTCTCGATAATTATCGACTCTGAGAGGGAGGCCGACGGCCCGGTCCCAGAGAGGGAGGCTGACGGCCCGGTCACAGAGAGGGAGGGCGACGGCCCGGTCCCAGAGAGGGAGGCCGACGGCCCGGTCCCAGAGAGGGAGGCCGACGGCCCGGTCTCAGAGAGGGAGGCCGACGGCCCGGTCCCAGTAAAAGAATCCGAGGTGCTGACCCCAGCGGGTTTCCCAAAGGCCACTGCCCCAGCGGGGTTCCCGAAGGCCACTGCCCCAGAGGGTGTTCCGAGGGCCACTGTCCCAGAAGGGGTTCCGAGGGCCACTGCCCCTGGTGGGGTTCAGAAAGTCTCAGCCTCGAGGAAGGTCTGTAATGACTTGATCACAGTGAAGCACTCCAGCCAGTCAGCACAAAAATCTCAGTCTATTGCCATTGCTGCTGGATGTGCTTTCCTGTCTTCTCCCCATAGGAGTTCTCCTAAAGTTTCAGTACCTAGGGGAATGGAAACCAATCTATGGTCTGTTCTCAGATTCTGAAACTGATGAGATTTCTTATGTGCCTGGGCATTCTAGTAGTAAAGGGAAGAATCATCTGACTGCTCGACCTATATATTCTGAAGATTATTTTGAGCCAGAGATGTCTTCCTTTCCTGGTGTCTTCAAGCAGGCACAGGGAAAAAAGTTGAAGAAGAAAAAGAAATATTGCTGACTCTTGCCTGGTATAAAATAATAATAATTTTTTTCCCCCTTGTCTTGTGTCCAGTGGCCACCGTCAAGGGGGAAGGGCACAGTTACAAGCTGTTGCCACAGCTTGTTTCTGTTTCTTGTCATTGTCTGTTTGTTCCAGTGTCAGGTTTGTTAGTGTATCCCTTGTTTTGGGAAGTCTGAATTTTGGGTTCCGTTGACCCCTCCTCAAGGGGGGGGGGGGGGGGTACTGTTATGAGCCACGGCAGTGGCTCATTCCTGTTTTGCATTTTGGTTATGTATTTTATGTTATACTTCTGTTTCTGTTCCCCGTGGGTGTCATGGGGTGTCCGGAGCCCACCCTTAAGGAGAGGGTACTGTTATGAACCACAAGTAGTGGTTCATTCCTGTTTTCCGTTTATGTATTTTATTTTATAGTTCTCTTGCAGGCCGGTGATAGTTTTTGTCCAGTTTCTGTCTAGCCTTGAAGCATTCCTGTCCAGGAGTCCTGTGTCTGATCCTGTGTCTGTTCCTGATCCCGTATCCTGTTACTTGGTGTCCACTGCTCAGTCGTTGGAACTCTGCCTGTCCTCCGGTCTTGAGAGCCTGTGTCAGCAACATTGGGGGTTCCTGTCCGTTTGCCAGTATTTGTACCGGTTCCGTGAGTAGCGGCTTTGCGCGTCCGTCGGCCAAGGCCGCTGTATTCTTTAGTTTCTAGTTACTGGTGTTTTGAGAGGGTTCTGCATATGCTGTCACCGCCGGTACACAACAGTATTGTGTCGGCGTGTGGACAGCATTTCCTTTGTTGTTTATCCTGGCGGCTGTGCCGCATATACGTTTAGTTTTAGGTCTCTTTGTAGCCCCTAGCTCTCAGTTTGGTTTAGTTAGAGGTCCCCTTGTTATCATCCCGTCTCGGTTTACGCCTTGTCTCACATTAAGACATGGGGGCATCGGAGTTGGGCAGACCTAATCCGCCCTTCAAATGCGGCTGCCGTAGGCCCAAGAAACCACAGTCTCGCAGGTGTAAACTGACCACGCGGGTGAAACAACGGAGGTAGGTTGCTAGGGGTTACCATCACACCTGGCCACTATTTCTGCGTCACGTTCTGGTGCTTTGGAGTTGCTACACTACACCTCGTTGTTCAGAGCACCAAGAACATAAAACAACCATAGAAGATCGGGGAGACTAAAAGGAGACATCATTGAACCCTCTATAATAGCCCACTGTTTAAGGGATCCGGATAGGAACCAGTCTTTACTTTGGCTCAGTATACAGGCGGAGTGATACGCCTCGTGTTCTGGAAAGGCAGCACCTCCCCTGAGTTTCGGAAGGGAAATGATATGTCTAGCTATTTTAGGCTTAGAGCCCTTCCATACATATTTAACCAGAATTTTATTAAACTTTTGAAATAGTGGTCTTGGAAGAAGTCTTGGAATAGCTTTGTAAAGGTACATTAATTTTGGCAGTAGCACCATTTTAGTGGCTTGTAATAGCGGTTTATAATTGCAATCAATTAAATCACATTCTCTAGCTAGATTAATACCTAAATACTTAATAGACTTAGACTGCCAAACATACCTAAAATTATCTTGTGGTTCCAGTAATAAGTCCGCAGAAATATGAAGAGGAAGGGCCTCAGTTTTTAAGGTATTTAATTTGTAATACGACACATCAGAAAACTGTTTCAGAACTAGGTGTAGAGTAGGGAGGGAAAGCTCAGGTTTCATTAAACATAAGAGGATATCATTCGCAAAGAGACTGATTTTGTGAGAAACATCACCAACAATAGGACCATGGATGTCGGCCGCCAATCTGATTTTCTCTGCCAAGGGCTCAATTGCTAAAGCAAATATGAGAGGTGACAATGGACAGCCCTGTCTTGTACCATTGGTGATATTGAAACTAGTAGAAAGGCAGCCATTGACAGAAACCCTAGCCGATGGGAAAGAATACAAGGCAAGGATAGAGTCAAGTATACCTCCCCTAAATCCAAAACAATGCAACATAGCCTGCACAAACCCCCAGTGAAGTCTATCAAATGCCTTTTTGGCATCTAAAGAAAGAATTAGAAGAGGGGACCCATAGGAATCACAATAGTCCATCACGTCAAGAACCCGACGGGTATTATCCGGAGCCTGCCTGCCATGGTATGAACCCCACCTGATCTGGTTTAATAAGATGAGACAGAAAGGGGCAAACACGATTAGCGATCATTTTGGCATATATCTTGACATCCGCGTTCAACAAGGCTATAAGCCTGTAATTTTGCACTGAAGAAGGGGATTTCCCAGGCTTAGGAATAGTCACAAATCGTGCATCGAGCATTTCCTTCGGGAAACACTTAACCAACGTGGCTTCGCTAAATACGGATGCCTGTACCGGAGCCAACTCTGCTTTAAAAGTTTTGTAGAAGTTCACGGAGAATTCATCTGGGCCAGGAGCTTTATCAGATGGTAGCGAGTCAATGGTCGCAACTATTTCATCCGTGGTCCAGGGGGAACTCAGGGACAGGCAGGCTGCAGAGTCTAAGGAAGGAAGTTATAAGGACTGCAAAAAGGCATCAATGTCTACTTGAGAAGGCTGGGGGGTATCTAAATCATCCCGAAGGTTATAAAGGTTAGAATAATATTCCGCAAACGCGTTAGCAATTTGGTGCGGATCAGATATCTTAGCGCCTCCAGAATTAAAAACATGGTGCACCCGATCTCTCGCCTTACTTTCATGGCGGCAGCTTCACTTGCTGACATTAGCAGTTCTGTAGCCTACAAAATCACAATTGCATACAAACATGAATTAGACTCAAGGTCCCAACGAAGAATCCCAGGTAATTCCATATGCCGCTATGTCATACCTCCCAACATGTTGGAATGGTCTATGCAAAAGAGGGTTTGGCTTTGTGGCAATGCTGCAATCCTGAGCCAAGCCCGTTTTCTGTCACTGTGGGGGCACGCCCTGCGCTCTATGAGCTGCTGGCATACCCCCAGACCCTCTGTCTCCAGTAAATACATGCTAAGCACATGCACGCAGCGTCTATTCACCCACAGAGCAGCGAATGACACGAGCCTCCCAACTGCCCGCTCCTACCGCAGGACACTGCGGCCTATTGGTGGGACAGCAGGAGAGTCCCATAAAAAGGGGACTGTTTTTGGAAAAATCTGGACAATTGTGAGGTATGCTACGGCATACCTCCCAACTGTCCCGATTTTCGCGGGACAGTCCCGTTTTTTTGGGACTGTCCTGCAGTGGAGTGGGGGGCAGTTGGAAGGCTCCTGCACTCACTGTTCTGCTTAGCATGCGCACAGCATCTATTCCCAGTAGTGACGAAAATGGGGGCGTAGCTCGCAATTGCGGCACTCCCACTAAGCCACACCCCTTTTCAAAATCGGGCGAGGCTTTGCAGCGCCAGTGTCCCTCTTCACCTCTGTAAAATGATAGGAGCTGTGTGTAGTGTATAATCTGTATATAAATCATGGGTGTGTTTGCTGAGCTACATCTAGTATTACAAATGACACTTCAAGGGTAGGCTGCTGTGGAACTACAAGCAACAGCAAAGCTTTAGCAGGTCAAGCTGGGGTATGCAATTCCATAACAACAGGAGTGCTGCACATAGCCTACCTCTGCGATAGTTAATAATAAGAATTTACTTACCGATAATTCTATTTCTCATAGTCCGTAGTGGATGCTGGGGACTCCGTAAGGACCATGGGGATAGCGGCTCCGCAGGAGACTGGGCACATCTAAAGAAAGCTTTAGGACTATCTGGTGTGCACTGGCTCCTCCCCCTATGACCCTCCTCCAAGCCTCAGTTAGGATACTGTGCCCGGACGAGCGTACACAATAAGGAAGGATTTTGAATCCCGGGTAAGACTCATACCAGCCACACCAATCACACCGTACAACTTGTGATCTGAACCCAGTTAACAGCATGATAACAGAGGAGCCTCTAGAAAAGATGGCTCACTACAGCAATAACCCGATTTTTTTGGTAACAATAACTATGTACCAGTATTGCAGACAATCCGCACTTGGGATGGGCGCCCAGCATCCACTACGGACTATGAGAAATAGAATTATCGGTAAGTAAATTCTTATTTTCTCTAACGTCCTAAGTGGATGCTGGGGACTCCGTAAGGACCATGGGGATTATACCAAAGCTCCCAAACGGGCGGGAGAGTGCGGATGACTCTGCAGCACCAAATGAGAGAACTCCAGGTCCTCCTCAGCCAGGATATCAATTTTGTAGAATTTTACAAACGTATTTGCTCCTGACCAAGTAGCTGCTCGGCAAAGTTGTAAAGCCGAGACCCCTCGGGCAGCCGCCCAAGATGAGCCCACCTTCCTTGTGGAGTGGGCATTTACAGATTTTTGGCTGTGGCAGGCCTGCCACAGAATGTGCAAGCTGAATTGTACTACAAATCCAACGAGCAATAGTCTGCTTAGAAGCAGGAGCACCCAGCTTGTTGGGTGCATACAGGATAAACAGCGAGTCAGATTTCCTGACTCCAGCCGTCCTGGAAACATATATTTTCAGGGCCCTGACAACGTCTAGCAACTTGGAGTCCTCCAAGTCCCTAGTAGCCGCAGGCACCACAAATAGGTTGGTTCAGGTGAAACGCTGAAACCACCTTAGGGAGAAACTTAGGACGAGTCCTCAATTCCGCCCTGTCCGAATGGAAAATCAGATAAGGGCTTTTTTAGGATAAAGCCGCCAATTCTGACACGCGCCTGGCCCAGGCCAGGGCCAACAGCATGACCACTTTCCATGTGAGATATTTTAACTCCACAGATTTAAGTGGTTCAAACCAATGTGACTTTTGGAACCCAAAACTACATTGAGATCCCAAAGTGCCACTGGAGGCACAAAAGGAGGCTGTATATGCAGTACCCCTTTTACAAACGTCTGAACTTCAGGGACTGAAGCTAGTTCTTTTTGGAAGAAAATTGACAGGGCCGAAATTTGAACCTTAATGGACCCTAATTTCAGGCCCATAGACACTCCTGTTTGCAGGAAATGTAGGAATCGACCCAGTTGAATTTCCTCCGTCGGGCCTTACTGGCCTCGCACCACATTTTCGCCAATTGCGGTGATAATGTTTTTGCGGTTACATCCTTCCTGGCTTTGATCAGGATAGGGATGACTTCATCCGGAATGCCTTCAGGATCCAGCGTTCAACCGCCATGCCGTCAAACGCAGCCGCGGTAAGTCTTGGAACAGACAGGGTCCTTGCTGGAGCAGGTCCCTTCTTAGAGGTAGAGGCCACGGATCCTCCGTGAGCATCTCTTGAAGTTCCGGTTACCAAGTCCTTCTTGGCCAATCCGGAGCCACGAATATAGTGCTTACTCCTCTCCATCTTATCAATCTCAGTACCTTGGGTATGAGAGGCAGAGGAGGGAACACATACCCTGACTGGTACACCCACGGTGTTACCAGAGCATCTACGGCTATTGCCTGAGGGTCCCTGGACCTGGCGCAATACCTGTCGAGTTTTTCCCAACGGTTTATAATCATGTGGAAGACTTCTGGGTGAAGTCCCCACTCTCCCGGGTGGAGGTCGTGCTGAGGAAGTCTGCTTCCCAGTTGTCCACTCCCGGAATGAATACTGCCGACAGTGCTATCACATGATTTTCCGCCCAGCAAAGAATCCTTGCAGCTTCTGCCATTGCCCTCCTGCTTCTTGTGCCACCCTGTCTGTTTACGTGGGTGACTGCCGTGATGTTGTCCGACTGGATCAACACCGGCTGACCTTGAAGCAGAGGTCTTGCTAAGCTTAGAGCATTGTAAATGTCCCTTAGCTTCAGGATATTTATGTGAAGTGATTTTTTCTCCAGGCTTGACCATAAGCCCTGGATATTCCTTCCCTGTGTGACTGCTCCCCAGCCTCGCAGGCTGGCATCCGTGGTCACCAGGACCCAGTCCTGAATGCCGAATCTGCGGCCCTCTAGAAGATGAGCACTCTGCAACCACCACAGGAGGGACACCCTTGTCCTTGGTGACAGGGTTATCCGCTGATGCATCTGAAGATGCGACCCGGACCATTTGTCCAGCAGGTCCCACTGGAAAGTTCTTGCGTGGAATCTGCCGAATGGGATTGCTTCGTAGGAAGCCACCATTTTACCCAGAACCCTTGTGCATTGATGCACTGAGACTTGGCTCGGTTTTAGGAGGTTCCTGACTAGCTCGGATAACTCCCTGGCTTTCTCCTCCGGGAGAAACACCTTTTTCTGGACTGTGTCCAGGATCATCCCTAGGAACAGAAGACAAGTCGTCGGAACCAGCTGCGATTTTGGAATATTGAGAATCCAATCGTGCTGCCGCAACACTACCTGAGATAGTGCTACACCGACCTCCAACTGTTCCCTGGATCTTACCCTTATCAGGGAATTGTCCAAGTAAGGGATAACTAAAATTCCCTTCCTTCGAAGGAATATCATCATTTCGGCCATTACCTTGGTAAAGACCCGGGGTGCCGTGGACCATCCATACGGCAGCGTCTGAACTGATAGTGACAGTTCTGTACCATAAACCTGAGGTACCCTTGGTGAGAAGGGTAAATTTTGACATGAAGGTAAGCATCCTTGATGTCCCGAGACATCATGTAGTCCCCTTCTTCCAGGTTCGCAATCACTGCTCTGAGTGACTCAATCTTGAATTTGAACCTCTGTATGTAAGTGTTCAAAGATTTTAGATTTAGAATCGGTCTCACCGAGCCGTCCGGCTTCGGTACCACCACAGTGTGGAATAATACCCCGTTCCCTGTTGCAGGAGGGGTATCTTGATTATCACCTGCTGGGAATACAGCTTGTGAATGGCTTCCAAAACTGTCTCCCTGTCAGAAGGAGACATCGGTAAAGCCGACTTTAGGAAACGGCGAGGGGGAGACGTCTCGAATTCTAATTTGTACCCCTGAGATATCACCTGAAGGATCCAGGGGTCTACTTGCGAGTGAGCCCACTGCGCGTTGAAATTCATTGAGACGGGCCCCCCACCGTGCCTGATTCTGCTTGTAAAGCCCCAGCGTATACTGAGGGCTTGGCAGAGGCGGGAGAGGGTTTCTGTTCCTGGGAACTGGCTGATTTCTGCAGCCTTTTTCCTCTCCCTCTGTCACGGGGCAGAAAAGAGGAACCTTTTGCCCGCTTGTCCACGAAAAGACTGCGCCTGATAATACGGCGTCTTCTCATGTTGAGAGGCGACCTGGGGTACAAACGTGGATTTCCCAGCTGTTGCCGTGGCCACCAGGTCTAAAAGACCGACCCCAAATAACTCCTCCCCTTAATAAAGCAATACTTCCAAATGCCATTTGGAATACGCATCACCTGACCACTGACGTGTCTATAACCCTCTACTGGTAGAAATGGACAACGCACTTACTCTTGATGCCAGTCGGCAAATATTCCGCTGTGCATCACGCATATATAGAAATGCATCTTTCAAATGCTCTATAGGCAAAAATATACTGTCCCTATCTAGAGTATCAATATTTTCAGTCAGGGAATCCGACCACGCCGACCCAGCACTGCACATCCAGGCTGAGGCGATTGCTGGTCGCAGTATAACACCAGTATGTGTGTAAATACATTTTAGGATACCCTCCTGCTTTCTATCAGCAGGATCCTTAAGGGCTGCCATCTCAGGAGAGGTTAGAGCCCTTACAAGCGTGTGAGCGTTTATCCACCCTAGGGGGTGTTTCCCAACGCACCCTAACCTCTGGCGGGAAAGGATATAATGCCAATAACATTTTAGAAATTATCAGTTGTTATCGGGGGAAACCCACGCATCATCACACACCTCATTTAATTTCTCAGATTCAGGAAAACTACAGGTAGTTTTTCCTCACCGAACATAATACCCCTTTTTGGTGGTACTCGTATTATCAGAAATGTGTAAAACATTTTTCATTGCCTCAATCATGTAACGTGTGGCCCTACTGGAAGTCACATTTGTCTCTTCACCGTCGACACTGGAGTCAGTATCCGTGTCGGCGTCTATATCTGCCATCTGAGGTAACGGGCGCTTTATAGCCCCTGAAGGCCTATGAGACGTCTGGACAGGCACAAGCTGAGTAGCCGGCTGTCTCATGTCAACCACTGTCTTTTATACAGAGCTGACACTGTCACGTAATTCCTTCCAACAGTTCATCCACTCAGGTGTCGACCCCCTAGGGGGTGACATCACTATTACAGGCAATCTGCTCCGTCTCCACATCATTTTTCTCCTCATACATGTCGACACAAAAGTACCGACATACAGCACACACACAGGGAATGCTCTGATAGAGGACAGGACCCCACTAGCCCTTTGGGGAGACAGAGGGAGAGTTTGCCAGCACACACCAGAGCGCTATATATATACAGGGATAACCTTATATAAGTGTTTTTTCCCTTATAGCTGCTGTATAGTTAATACTGCGCCTAATTAGTGCCCCCCTCTCTTTTTTAACCCTTTCTGTAGTGTAGTGACTGCAGGGGAGAGCCAGGGAGCTTCCCTCCAACGAAGCTGTGAGGGAAAATGGCGCCAGTGTGCTGAGGAGATAGGCTCCGCCCCCTTATCGGCGGCCTTATCTTCCCGTTTTTCTGTATATTCTGGCAGGGGTTAAATGCATCCATATAGCCCAGGAGCTATATGTGATGCATTTTTTGCCATCCAAGGTGTTTTTTATTGCGTCTCAGGGCGCCCCCCCCCCGGCGCCCTGCACCCTCAGTGACCGGAGTGTAAAGTGTGCTGAGAGCAATGGCGCACAGCTGCAGTGCTGTGCGCTACCTTGTTGAAGACAGGACGTCTTCTGCCGCCGATTTTCCGGACCTCTTCTGCCTTCTGGCTCTGTAAGGGGGCCGGTGGCGCGGCTCTGGGACCCATCCAAGCTGGGCCCGTCCCTCTGGAGCTAATGTCCAGTAGCCTAAGAAGCCCAATCCACTCTGCACGCAGGTGAGTTTGCTTCTTCTCCCCTTAGTCCCTCGATGCAGTGAGCCTGTTGCCAGCAGGTCTCACTGAAAATAAAAAACCTAAACTAAAACTTTCACTAAGAAGCTCAGGAGAGCCCCTAGTGTGCACCCTTCTCGTTCGGGCACAGAGATCTAACTGAGGCTTGGAGGAGGGTCATAGGGGGAGGAGCCAGTGCACACCAGATAGTCCTAAAGCTTTCTTTAGATGTGCCCAGTCTCCTGCGGAGCCGCTATCCCCATGGTCCTTACGGAGTCCCCAGCATCCACTTAGGACGTTAGAGAAATACTGTATATATCTAATTTACACACTTTCCAGCTGTTGTGAACTATATATCCCAGCATGCTCTAAGCTTTACATGCAGAGAATGCTGGGACCAGTTGTTAGCTGCTGGAGGAAACACGCCCTCCCCTCATCCCATACTATCCAATGCGTTGCAAGCCATGATCCGGAGCGACCCGGTGTCACGTGGCTATAGGCTACGTCATGTCTTTGAACCACAGTACAAGTCCCGCCCGTAATGTCTCCTGGTAGCCGTTCGCTGGTTGGTTACCTGTCAGGACATTGACTGTGTGCTGAGCGCGCCATCTCCTAGCATGTTGCAGCGCGGGAAATTTCATTCACACGGAACCGAACGTGACTGATTACCGTATTATTTCGTGTATGCGCGCAGTTCCCGGTTATCGCTTCTTGCAGCGACAAGAACTCATAGGATCATCGCTGCTCTCCGCAGTTGGGGGGCCGCTGTTACAGTCCCAGCAGCAATTTAGGTCGGTGATTTGATTATGTTTTTATTCTTGTGTTCCAGGATTGGGTTCCTGTACATAGCAGTTCTCATTATATGGGCTCGGGGGTGTAATATTTGATTATGCTGCTGTAATCATAGATGTATGTAACTGATCATAAAGTTCTGTGACAGCTGCTCTAATCTGCCTTTGTCTCTGCACACAGGAATTTCATTTCCCCTGGATTATCCGTGGTGTCACCATGCCAGTGTCACTGGAGAGCATTGCCAACGGGCTGAACGTCTTTGGTGTTACAATTGATGGCGAAGACGTTCCAGAGAAGTGTAAGAAACACGCTTTCTGTTTAAAAGGCGACAAGCGTCCTTATTGGCCTGAGCGTTGTGGGTCTGTATGACGCCAGATGGACGTATAAAGCAGCAATAAATCGGTGCCTAGGGTGAAAGTGCACAATTTATTATCTTGGGGCAAATTCTGTTCAAAGTGATGCACTAGCGCTGTGCACATTATTGGCCATTTATTGTAGTTCCAACAATGCAAGTTTTCAGGTGTGAGGTGCCTTAGCTAAAATTATGTGGGCAGCACAGTGGTTAGCTTTCATGGGTTTTCTCCCACACTCCATATCCATATTGGTTAAATGGCTTCGGACAACATCAGCTTGTAAGTTTCCCTCGAACCCTATAGATGAAAAACGTGATATAGGCACTACCGTAATTAGCCGATACGTGGGCAGCCGGGCATTGCGCTGAATTGAAGGCCCCCCCATAAAGTGTAAGCTCCACCCGCTCAGGGACAGATGTAAGTTCGCCCTTTAAAATGCTGCGTATTATATAGGTCCTTGCCTGGAGTCGTGGCAACCGGTGAATGACCATGATACGGAGTGCTTCCCCATCATAAATATGTGTCTAGGGACATGTTCATCATGTGAGGGCACATTAAAGTCGGATACAAAATGAGCAGTGGGTCAGAAGGTCAGCATACCATTCGTCGGGATCCCGGCTGTCTCAATGCCGACAACGGAATCCTGATGGGGGCACCATACCGCCGCCGGTATAGGTGTCCACGACACCCACACAGGGAGAATAGAACTTGTGACGAGAGTAGCTCGCCACCGAGCCCGCAAGGGGCTTTGTTGCACTTGCCCTCCTGCTGGCATTCTACCGCTTGGGATGCAGATGTCTGTATATTGACATTCGGCATTTCAGTGCGGCGGTAATACATACTGAACCCTGTCAGACATGTGCATGTGCTGGAACAGTAATGTGTGTGTGTATATATATATATATATATATATATAACAATGGGGGTGAATGAATTGTATTTTGGACGGCAATAATAATCGGCGTGCCCAGAAGCACCAGGTTTAGCTGGGCAAAGCGTTTAAAGCGAAGCTAAAAGTGCCATTTGGGAGTCCAACAGCTGGACTTTTCGCACATTCCTGCTCGCCACTTGAGGAGGCTGCAAGCAGGAATCTGGGCGCCCGCGGTACTCTCACCAGGCGGTAGTAAGAATTGGATTGCTCCATCGGGCTCCCATTAATTATTGGCGCCTACAAAACACAATTGAATAACCCCCAATGAAACACAGTAATACAGTAACCTTATAGGGTCTACTCTGAGTTAGATGCAGAGTCAATGTCTGATGCAACAGAGCAATATTTTTTGTCTGAGTTGCAACGAATATGCGTCCCAACTTTGTTCATTCAGAGTTGCAGTACAGATTTAGATGCACCCATCGCAGAAGTGAAATGTATGGTGCATTGATGGACAGTGGCTTTGAGGTAATCAGGTGGTGGCTAATCAGATGCACAGAATATTTAATTTTATAGGAGTGTCATGTCGCTGATATTGGCTTACAGAAACTGACTTATTTACATAAGAGGATTTATGCAGTCAGACGATCTGCACCTGCCATAAGGCTGGTGGAAGTTTTCGATGGTGCAACCAATGGTGGCTTCTGAAGATGATTTCTGCGTTTGAAGACATGCAGAATGGGCATCTCAGTCCGTGCATATTCGGACACACAGATGTACAGCACAAAAAGGGCTTTGTTACTGCATTGGCATGAAGTCACTGATGTGAATGTGGCAAAAGGCGCACACAGGTGCAATGTGAAAAAGGGGCCAACCTGGGTTGGAACCATGTTCCAAAACCTGGGTTGGACCCAGGGTTTTGGTGGAAAAGGATTGTGACTTGGAATCAGGTTCATACTATCACAGTCAGTATTCCCTCAACATTGTATGATTTCTTTGGACCATTTTCTGCTCAATTTTATCCAAATGTTGTCGTCTTGGTGCTGATTTCAGTATTTTATTAAACAAATTTAATGTGATTGGCTAACTTACATAGCTACGGTTGGATAATGTTGCTGTCCTAATTAGAGGTCACCAGTTAATATAATCCTCCCTGCTAGTGAAAGTATCTAAACTGGTGCACATTTCACATTTACATCTGTGTTCACCTTGTGGTTTAGTTTATATAGATATATATTCTCACTGTTCTGCATTTTGTTAATCACATATAAATTTTGCTGTTATGTTTCTAGGTAATGTGTGCATTATCTTTTTTTTTTTTTTTAAAGTATACATAATAAAATTATCATTTTATTGGGGACACCTTACTTATCTCAACTGACTTAAGGGGGAATTCAATTGGCCGTGAAAAGCTTTCACTGATGAAAAAGGGAGGCAGCCTCGGCTGTAATGCCCATGCCTATTTAATTGTACTCCCTTTTTCATACATCAGCCTTGTTAATGCCCGTTAAATTAGCGTGTTAACACACAGAATCTGTGATAAATTAACAAATTTGCATGTTAACATGGTCGTGTCGCCTGTTAACACTAGTATTGAGCCTCTGCAGCTCCAAAAAAAAAAAATTCCCTGTTAATCCCTGGCTTCGGGGCTAAATTGGATATCCCCTGGGGATTAATTAATCCTCTGTAATTTAACGCTGCTAATTGAATTCCCCCTTTAGTGTACCCTCTGATATATATTTTCTTGATTTTGGATCTTTTCCAAAAGTTGTTGCTACAGTTTCTTTTCATTTGTACAGCACCTCCAGTACAGTAGTCTATAAATAATAAATGTGTTTTTTAGCTCATAAATATTCTGGAAATAGTCATAAACTGGGCCACTATTTTTGGATGTAGTTCTTTTTTACTTCGATCATTATAATATATAGTCTGTTTAGATTATTCTTTCCATTGCACTATTTTCCTAGTGTACATGGTCTGTCTTGTGGTCTGATCTATGTAGATGTACTGCTTTCCTCACTCGCACATCCCTGTGCCCAATAGCTTTTCTTGAGTAATGTCCCCCCTACTCGACAGCTTTTAGTGCACATGCTCCCCTTATCACCAGTCAACTATATATACATTCCTCTGTGCACACCAGCTTGTTACACATGCCCTCTCCTGTTCACTGACTTAATACAAACATATCATCCACTGTTCACTAGCTCCTCATACAGATACTCCTGTGCCCACCTGCATTTTTCAGTCATGCTGCCAGCATTTCTCCAACCTGCAATCACTACATTACTCAAACCTGTCCCCATGCAGAGCGTTTCCTTACCTGAAGGACCTGGTAGGCTGGAATGGCAGCAGCCTCCCCTCAGCACACAGGCTGGACCAGGAGCAGTACAGCCAGCCTGCCATGCAGTCAGCAAACTGTTGGGCAGATGTATTAACCTGGAGAAGTCGTAAGGAAGTGATAAACCAGTGATAAGTGCAAGGTGATAAACGCACCAGCCAATCAGCTCCTAACTGTTAATTTACATACTGGAGATGATTGGGTGGTGCGTTTATTACCTTGTACTTATCACTGGTTTATCACTTCCGTATGCCTTCTCTAGGCTACTACATCTGTGTACCATGTGTCTGCAACAGTCATATGACACAATGAGCTGGAACCAGGAAAGTCTCAGCTGAAGGAGCTAGTCTGTGCCCCAGAGCATGAATACCACCTGCTCAAACCTTGCTATACCCCTGGATTCGGGATCAGTACTAAATGCCGCCGGTCGGAATCCCGGCGGTCGAAATACCGACGCCGGAATCCCGACCATACAATCCCGACAGGGGTGGTGAGCGGAACGAAGCCCCTTGCGGGCTCGCTTAGCTCGCCACGCTGCGGGCACGGTGCCTCGCTACGCTCGGCACACTATTATATTCTCCCTCTATGGGTGTCGTGGACACCCACGGAGGGAGAATGTCGGGATTGTGGCGGTCGGGATTCCGGCGTCGGTATTTCGACCGCCGGGATTCCGTCCGGCGGCATCCTGACCGCATCACCTGGATTCTGTATAAATAATGTTTTATGAGAATGACGTGTGCTAAAAAAGTGATAGAAGGGAAGAGCTCTTTGCTGTTGATGTAATCTTAAGCTAACCAGGTGTTAGAGTGAAAAATTAAGAGCGTGGACTCACCTTTTCTCTTATTTCCTTCTGTTTTGCAGTAATTGAGCTCTGTGCTATTCATCGACTCAATGAAGAAGAGATAGTTGATGAATGGATGGCCTTCAGTACTACTCGGAGTTTATCTCTCACGGTTGTCAATCTCACTCTTCTAGAGCATGAGGTATATCAAACAAATAAACGAGCTTAAAAGTGTTTTAATACCCCCTTTTTCTCTGACGTCCTAGTGGATGCTGGGAACTCCGTAAGGACCATGGGGAATAGACAGGCTCCGCAGGAGACTGGGCACTCTAAAGAAAAGATTAGGTACTATCTGGTGTGCACTGGCTCCTCCCTCTATGCCCCTCCTCCAGACCTCAGTTAGAATCTGTGCCCGGCCAGAGCTGGGTGCTCCTAGTGGGCTCTCCTGAGCTTACTAGTAAAGAAAGTATTTATTAGGTTTTTTATTTTCAGTGAGCTTCTGCTAGCAACAGACTCACTGCTACGTGGGACTAAGGGGAGAGAAGCAAACCTACCTGCTTGCAGCTAGCTTGTGCTTCTTAGGCTACTGGACACCATTAGCTCCAGAGGGTTCGAACACAGGCACCTGTCCTCAATCGTCCGTTCCCGGAGCCGCGCCGCCGTCCCCCTCGCAGAGCCAGAAGAACAGAAGCTTGAAGACGACGAAATCGGCGGCAGAAGACTCCTGTCTTCATTTAAGGTAGCTCACAGCACCGCAGCTGTGCGCCATTGCTCCCAGCACACTTACACACTCCGGTCACTGTAGGGTGCAGGGCGCTGGGGGGGGGGGGGGGTGCGCGCCATGGTCACCAATTGAAGTACCTTTTGGCAATAAAAATACATATATACAGTCTGGCACTGTATATATGTAAAAACCCCCGCCATTTTTTTACACAGACGGGACAGAAGCCCGTCACTGAGGGGGCGGGGCCTTCTTCCTCAGCACACCAGCGCCATTTTCTCTTCACAGCTCCGCTGGAAGCAGCTCCCCAGGCTCTCCCCTGCAGTATCCAGGTACAAGAAGGGTAAAAAAGAGAGGGGGGGGGGACATAAATTTAGGTGCAAATAAAACATATAAGGCAGCTATTGGGTAATCACTTATAAGTGAAAATCCCTGTGTTATATAGCGCTGTGGTGTGTGCTGGCATACTCTCTCTCTGTCTCCCCAAAGGACTTTGTGGGGTCCTGTCCTCAGTCTGAGCATTCCCTGTGTGTGTGCGGTGTGTCGGTACGGCTGTGTCGACATGTTTGATGAGGAGGGTTACGTGGAGGCGGAGCAAGGGCAGATAAGTGTGGTGTCGCCCCCGTCGGGGCCGACACCTGATTGGATGGATATGTGGAAGGTCTTAAACGACAATGTAAGCTCCTTACATAAAAGGTTTGATGACGCTGCAGCCTTGGGACAGCCGGGGTTTCAGCCCGCGCCTGCCCAGGCGACTCAGAAACCGTCAGGGGCTCATAAACGCCCTCTATCTCAGATGGTTGACACGGAGTCCGACTGAAGTGTCGACGATGATGAGGCACATTTACAGTCTAAAATGACCAAGGCCATCCGATACATGATTATTGCAATGAAAGATGTATTACACATTTCTGAGATTAACCCTGTTAATACCAAGAGGGTTTATATGTTTGGGGAGAAAAAGCAGCCAGTGACTTTTCCCCCATCTGATGAATTAAATGAATTATGTGAAGAAGCGTGGAGTTCCCCTGATAAGAAACTAGTGATTTCTAAGAGGTTACTGATGGCGTACCCTTTCCCGTCAACGGACAGGTTACGTTGGGGAAACATCCCCTAGGGTGGAAAAGGCGCTGACACGCTTATCTAAAAAGGTGGCCCTGCCGTCTCAGGATACGGCCGCCCTAAAGGAGCCTGCGGATAGAAAGCGGGAAGCTATCCTGAAGTCAGTGTATACACACTCTGGTACTCTACTGAGACCTGCTATTGCTTCAGCCTGGATGTGTAGTGCTGTAGCAGCATGGACAGATACTCTGTCAGACGACATAGATTCCCTCGACAGGGATACTGTTTTGCTAACCCTGGGCCATATAAAAGCCGTCTTATATATGCGGGATGCTCAGAGGGACATTTGCCTGCTGGGCTCTAGAATTAATGCTATGTCCATTTCTGCCAGGAGGGTCTTATGGACTCGGCAATGGACAGGAGATGCTGATTCTAAAAAACACATGGAGGTTTTGCCTTATAAGGGTGAGGAATTGTTTGGGGACGGTCTATCGGACCTCGTGTCCACAGCGACAGCTGGAAAGTCGACTTCTTGCCTCAGGTTTCCTCACAGCCTAAGAAAGCACCGTATTATCAAATGCAGTCCTTTCGTTCTCAGAAAGGCAAGAGGGTCAGGGGCGCATCCTTTCTTGCCAGAGGCAGGGGTAGAGGTAAGAAGCTGCACCATGCAGCCAGTTCCCAGGAACAAAAGTCCTCCCCTGCTTCCACTAAGTCCACCGCATGACGTTGGGGCTCCACAGGCGGAGCCAGGTGCGGTGGGGGCGCGTCTCAGAAACTTCAGCAACCAGTGGGTTCGCTCACAGGTGGATCTCTGGGCTGTACAAATTGTATCTCAGGGATGCAAGCTGGAATTCGAAGCGACTCCCCCCCGCCGTTACCTCAGATCAGCCTTGCCAGCTTCCCCCATGGAAAGGGAGGTAGTACTGGCGGCAATTCACAAGCTGTACCTCCAGCAAGTGATTATCAGGGTCCCCCTCCTTCAACAGGGAAGGGGTTACTATTCCACAATGTTTGTGGTACCGAAACCGGACGGTTCGGTGAGACCCATTCTGAATTTAAAATCCTTGAACACTTATATAAAGAAATTCAAGTTCAAAATGGAATCGCTCAGAGCGGTTATTGCAAGCCTGGAAGAGGGGGATTTTATGGTGTCGCTGGACATCAAGGATGCTTGCTTGCATGTCCCCATTTACCCACTTCACCAGGAGTACCTCAGGTTTGTGGTACAGGACAGTCATTACCAGTTCCAGACGTTGCCGTTTGGCCTGTCCACGGCACCGAGGATATTTACCAGGGTAATGGCCAAAATGATGATACTCCTTCGGAAGAAGGGAGTTATAGTTATCCCGTACTTGGACGATCTCCTCATAAAGGCGAGGTCCAGAGAGCAGTTGTTGATCAGCGTAGCACTCTCTCAGGAAGTGTTGCAACAGCACGGCTGGATTCTGAATGTTCCAAAGTCGCAGCTGATTCCTACGACGCGTCTGCTTTTCCTGGGCATGATTCTGGACACAGAACAGAAGAAGGTGTTTCTCCCGGTGGAGAAGGCCCAGGAATTAGCATCTCTGGTCAGGGACCTCCTGAAACCAAAACAGGTATCGGTGCATCACTGCACGCGAGTCCTGGGAAAGATGGTGGCTTCATACGAAGCCATTCCCTTCGGCAGGTTCCATGCAAGGATCTTTCAGTGGGATCTGTTGGACAAGTGGTCCGGATCGCATCTTCAGATGCATCGGCTGATCACCCTGTCCCCAAGGGCCAGGGTGTCTCTTCTGTGGTGGCTGCAGAGTGCTCACCTTCTCGAGGGCCGCAGGTTCGGCATACAGGACTGGGTCCTGGTGACCACGGATGCCAGCCTCTGAGGATGGGGGGCAGTCACTCAGGGAAGAAACTTCCAAGGGCTGTGGTCAAGTCTGGAGACTTCTCTACACATAAATATACTGGAACTAAGGGCCATTTACAACGCCCGGAGTCAAGCAGAGCCCCTGCTTCGAAACCGGCCAGTGCTGATTCAGTCAGACAACATCACGGCGGTCGCCCATGTAAACCGCCAGGACGGCACAAGAAGCAGGATGGCAATGGCGGAAGCCACAAAGATTCTTCGGTGGGCGGAGAATCACGTGCAAGCACTGTCAGCAGTGTTCATTCCGGGAGTGGACAACTGGGAAGCAGACTTCCTCAGCAGACACGACCTCCACCCGGGAGAGTGGGGACTTCATCAAGAAGTCTTCACACAGATTGCAAAGCAATGGGAACTGCCACAGGTGGACATGATGGCGTCCCGCCTCAACAAAAAGCTAAAAAGATATTGCGCCAGGTCAAGGGACCCTCAGGCGATAGCTGTGGACGCCCTAGTGACACCGTGGGTGTACCAGTCGGTATATGTGTTTCCTCCTCTTCCTCTCATACCCAAGGTACTGAGAATAGTAAGAAAGAGAGGAATAAGAACAATACTCATTGTTCCGGATTGGCCAAGAAGGACTTGGTACCCGGAACTGCAAGAAATGCGCACAGAGGACCCATGGCCTCTGCCTCTCAGACAGGACCTGCTGCAACAAGGGCCCTGTCTGTTCCAAGACTTACCGCGGCTGCGTTTGACGGCATGGCGGTTGAACGCCGGATCCTATCGGAAAAAGGCATTCCGGATGAAGTTATTCCTACGCTGATAAAGGCTAGGAAGGACGTGACAGCAAAACATTATCACCGTATATGGCGAAAATATGTTGCTTGGTGTGAGGCCAGGACGGCCCCTACAGAGGAATTCCAGCTGGGTCGATTCCTGCACTTCCTACAGTCAGGGGTGACTATGGGCCTAAAATTGGGGTCCATAAAGGTCCAGATTTCGGCCCTATCCATTTTCTTTCAAAAAGAACTGGCTTCACTGCCTGAGGTTCAGACGTTTGTTAAGGGAGTGCTGCATATTCAGCCCCCTTTTGTGCCACCAGTGGCACCCTGGGATCTTAACGTTGTGTTGGATTTCCTGAAATCCCACTGGTTTGCGCCACTTAAGACCGTGGAACTAAAGTATCTCCCGTGGAAAGTGGTCATGCTGTTGGCCTTAGCACCGGCTAGGCGTGTGTCGGAATTGTCGGCTTTGTCATGTAAAAGCCCATATCTGATCTTCCATATGGACAGGGCAGAATTGAGGACTCGTCCCCAATTTCTCCCAAAGGTGGTATCATCGTTTCATTTGAACCAACCTATTGTGGTGCCTGCGGCTACTCGGGACTTGGAGGACTCCAAGTTGCTGGACGTAGTCAGGGCTTTGATAATATGTTTCCAGAACGGCTGGAGTCAGGAAGACTGACTCGCTGTTTATCCTGCATGCACCCAACAAGCTGGGTGCTCCTGCTTCAAAGCAAACTATTGCTCGCTGGATCTGTAGCACGATTCAGTTGGCTCATTCTGCGGCTGGATTGTCGCATCCAAAATCAGTAAAAGCCCATTCCACAAGGAAGGTGGGCTCTTCTTGGGCGGCTGCCCGAGGGGTCTCGGCTTTACAGCTTTGCCGAGCGGCTACTTGGTCGGGTTCAAACACCTTTGCAAAGTTCTACAAGTTTGATACCCTGGCTGAGGAGGACCTTGTGTTTGCTCATTCGGTGCTGCAGAGTCATCCGCACTCTCCCGCCCGTTTGGGAGCTTTGGTATAATCCCCATGGTCCTTACGGAGTTCCCAGCATCCACTAGGACGTCAGAGAAAATAAGAATTTACTCACCGGTAATTCTATTTCTCGTAGTGGATGCTGGGCGCCCGTCCCAAGTGCGGACTTTCTGCAATACGTGTATATAGTTATTGCTTAAATAAGGGTTATTGTTATGAGCCATCCGTTGAGTGAGGCTGTTGTTGTTCATACTGTTAACTGGGTAAGGTTATCACAAGTTGTACGGTGTGATTAGTGTGGCTGGTATGAGTCTTACCCTGGATACCAAAAATCCTTTCCTTGTAATGTCAGCTCTTCCGGGCACAGTTTCCCTAACTGAGGTCTGGAGGAGGGGCATAGAGGGAGGAGCCAGTGCACACCAGATAGTACCTAATCTTTTCTTTAGAGTGCCCAGTCTCCTGCGGAGCCCGTCTATTCCCCATGGTCCTTACGGAGTTCCCAGCATCCACTACGGACTACGAGAAATAGAATTACCGGTGAGTAAATTCTTATTTTTATATACCCACATGATTGCATATTGAGAGAACCCTGCGGGCATAACCCTATTATAAGACCAATCTTGGCTGGCAAACTGACATTTCTGTTGTATAGCAATATAAAATGGTGGCTGCTCAATCAATATAGTTTAATTCTTCAGGTGCATGAAAGGGAGGGGCTATTCTAAACCAAGACTTTTCTGTTGTATACACAGCTAATCCAGTTTCGGTAGTTTGGGTGAGGGGATTATATCCACTGCACTGGACTTCCCTGATGGAGGTCTACAGGTTCTATTGACACCTTTGTGCTACTGGCTATTATGGGACAGAAAATATGGCTTAATTTTGTAAAGCTTGTCCGTACTATACCGCAAAGCTCATGAGGAACCTTAATCGAATCAACCCCCTGTGCTATAAATTTGTATATTGTGTGTGTTTGCATGTGACCATCTTTAATTTAGAACAGCGCCCTCTCTCTTAGACGTTTCACCTATCTTAACCTTTTTGCCTCGCTAACAGGAGTCCCTTTGAGAGGTGCTGCTTCAAAATCTGCTTTTCCCAGATAGGCACAGTATAAAGTTTTGTTTTTTTAGGAGCGTAAATTTACAAAAAGTATATTTACAAACAAAGGGAACATTACGTTTTTTAAAAGTTTCCGCCAGAGGAGTCCATGCAAAGTTAAATGCGCTCAAACCACTTTGTGTATTAGCTGGACCAGTCCGAAGCTGGTGTGACTTCTACATGCTGGGTGAAGGTCTCCACTGCAGCTTTTGGTGACTCACAATGACTCCCATGTGTCTTGCGCTTGATTTGTGGGAGCACAAAGATGTCACAGGGGGCCAGGTCTGGGCTGTATAAAAAATGACCAAGCTCCTTGATGCATCCATTGGCCAGAAAATCCACCACAGTAGCTACTTGACCAATCTTGGCCACAAAAACAGCCACCATCTGCTTGGCAACGCTGTGCTTACTTCAGAACTTCTGTGGCGGCACACTTTCAACTCCACTGAGCCCACTGTTTGGTCTCAGGTTTAAAACTGTAGATCCAGGATTTATCGCCACTGATCTCCCAGACAATGTTTGAGCAACCGCCATCAAACCTGGCCAGCATGTTGCGGCACCAAGTCACCCGCGCCTCCTTTTGAGTCGGCTAATAGAGTATCCAGCGTCCACCTCAACTATGGCCCGCATGGCAGCAACGTTGTCATTTGTGAAGGCAGACACAGGTCGGCTGCAGTGCTCCTCGTCTTCCAGGTTTTGTCTACCATGCCGAAATTCTGCAAACCACTCACAGTGGGTCAAGATGGTGCTTCCTCCCCAGATGCAGCTTGTAGTTGTTAAAAAGTCCCCTGCTGTCGCAGACCACACTTGTAGTCGTAGAATATCATGGCTTTACATGCTGACTACTTCAGTGTGCAGTGCTGCTTATATGCGGTTCTGTGCCTTGACATTTCACAAGAACTTTATGGGGTAATTCAGATCTGATCGCTAGGCAGCGATTTTTGCTATCCTGCGATCAGATAGTCGCCGCCTACAGGGGGAGTGTATTTTACATAGAAACATAGAATTTGTCGGCAGATAAGAACCACTTGGCCCATCTAGTCTGCCCCCTTTTTTTTTTTTTTCTCTGACGTCCTAGTGGATGCTGGGACTCCGTAAGGACCATGGGGAACAGCGGCTCCGCAGGAGACAGGGCACAAGAATAAAAGCTTTAGGATCAGGTGGTGTGCACTGGCTCCTCCCCCTATGACCCTCCTCCAAGCCCCAGTTAGATTTTTGTGCCCGAACGAGAAGGGTGCAGGCTAGGTGGCTCTCCTGAGCTGCTTAGAATTAAAGTATATTTTAGGTTTTTTTATTTTCAGTGAGTCCTGCTGGCAACAGGCTCACTGCATCGTGGGACTAAGGGGAGAAGAAACGGACTCACCTGCGTGCAGAGTGGATCGGGTTTCTTAGGCTACTGGACATTAGCTCCAGAGGGACGATCACAGGTTCAGCCTGGATGGGTCCCGGAGCCGCGCCGCCGGCCCCCTTACAGAGCCAGAAGAGCGAAGAGGTCCGGTGAAATCGGCGGCAGAAGACTATCCTGTCTTCAGACTAAGGTAGCGCACAGCACCGCAGCTGTGCGCCATTGCTCTCAGCACACTTCACACTCCGGTCACTGAGGGTGCAGGGCGCTGGGGGGGGGGAGCGCCCTGAGACGCAATATAACAGATAATACCTTAGATTGGCTAAAGAATACATCACATCTAGCTCTTGGGCTATATGGATGTATTTTAACCCCTGCCATTTTTTACAGAAAAAGCGGGAGATAAGGACGTCGTGAAGGGGCGGAGCCTATCTCCTCAGCACACAAGCGCCATTTTCCCTCACAGCTCCGCTGGAAGGACGGCTCCCTGACTCTCCCCTGCAGACTTGCTACTGAATCAGGGTAAAAAAGAGAAGGGGGGGCACTATTGGCAGCTAAAAACTATACAGCAGCTATAAGTGAATAACACATATATAAGGTTATCCCTGTGTGTGTGTGTATGTATATATATGTATATATATATATATATATATATATATATATATATATATATATATATATATATATATATATATATATATATATATATATCTCTATCGATCGCTTGGTGTGTGCTGGCAGACTCTCCCTCTGTCTCTCCAAAGGGCTTGTGGGGTCCTGTCTTCTATCAGAGCATTCCCGGTGTGTGTGCTGTGTGTCGGTACGTGTGTGTCGACATGTATGAGGAGGAAAATGATGTGGAGGCGGAGCAATTGCCTGGGTTAGTGATGTCACCTCCTAGGGAGTCGACACCTGACTGGATGATCGTATTTAAAGAATTAAGTGATAATGTCAGCACTTTGCAAAGAACGGTTGATGACATGAGACAGCCGGCAAATCAATTAGTGCCTGTCCAGGCGTCTCAGACACCGTCAGGGGCCCTAAAACGCCCGTTACCTCAGTGGGTCGACACAGACCCAGACACAGATACTGAGTCTAGTGTCGACGGTGAGGAGACAAACGTAATGTCCAGTAGGGCCACACGTTACATGATCACGGCAATGAAGGAAGCATTGAACATTTCTGACACTACAAGTACCACAAAGAAGGGTATTATGTGGGGTGTGAAAAAACTACCAATAGTTTTCCCTGAGTCAGATGAGTTAAATGAGGTGTGTGATAAAGCGTGGGTTTCCCCCGACAAAAAACTGCTAATTTCTAAAAAATTATTGGCACTATATCCTTTCCCGTTAGAGGTTAGGACACGTTGGGAAACACCCCCTAGGGTAGATAAGGCGCTCACACGTTTATCAAAACAAGTTGCGTTACCGTCTCCTGATACGGCCACCCTCAAAGAACCAGCAGATAGAAGGCTGAAAAATATTCTTAAAAGTATATACACACATACTGGTGTTATACTGCGACCAGCAATCGCTTCAGCCTGGATGTGCAGTGCTGGCGTCGCGTGGTCGGATTCCCTGACTGAAAATATTGATACCCTGGATAGGGACAATATACTGTTAACTATAGAGCATTTGAAGGATGCATTACTATATATGCGTGATGCACAGAGGGATATTTGCACCCTGGCATCAAGAGTAAGTGCTATGTCCATTTCTGCCAGAAGAGCGCTATGGACGCGACAGTGGTCAGGAGATGCGGATTCCAAACGACATATGGAAGTATTGCCGTATAAAGGGGAGGAGTTATTTGGGGCTGGTCTATCGGACCTGGTGGCCACGGCAACGGCTGGAAAATCCACCTTTTTACCCCAGGTCACTTCACATCAGCAGAAAAAGACACCGTCTTTTCAAACTCAGTCCTTTCGTTCCCATAAGTACAAGCGAGCTAAAGGCCATTCCTTCCTGCCCCGGGGCAGAGGAAGGGGAAAAAGACTGCACCATGCAGCCGCTTCCCAGGAGCAGAAGCCCTCCCCTGCTTCTGCCAAGTCTTCAGCATGACGCTGGGGCTTTACAAGCAGACTCAGACATGGTGGGGGCCCGTCTCAAGAATTTCAACGCGCAGTGGGCTCACTCGCAAGTGGACCCCTGGATTCTACAGGTGGTATCGCAGGGGTACAAACTGGAATTCGAGGCGTTTCCCCCTCGCCGGTTCCTGAAGTCTGCTCTACCAAAGTCTCCCTCCGACAGGGAGGCAGTTTTGGAAGCCATTCACAAGCTGTATTCCCAGCAGGTGATAATCAAGGTACCCCTCCTACAACAGGGAAAGGGGTATTATTCCACGCTGTTTGTGGTACCGAAGCCGGACGGCTCGGTGAGACCAATTTTAAATCTGAAATCCCTGAACACTTACATAAAGAGGTTCAAATTCAAGATGGAATCACTCAGAGCGGTGATAGCAAACCTGGAAGAAGGGGACTATATGGTGTCTCTGGACATCAAGGATGCTTATCTCCACGTCCCAATCTACCCGTCTCACCAAGGGTACCTCAGGTTTGTAGTACAAAACTGTCATTATCAGTTTCAGACGCTGCCGTTTGGGTTGTCCACGGCACCTCGGGTCTTTACCAAGGTAATGGCCGAAATGATGATTCTTCTTCGAAGAAAAGGCATCTTAATTATCCCTTACTTGGACGATCTCCTGATAAGGGCAAGGTCCAGGGAACAGTTAGAAGTCGGAGTAGCACTATCTCAGGTAGTGTTACGTCAGCACGGGTGGATCCTAAATATTCCAAAATCGCAGCTGATTCCAACGACACGTCTACTGTTCCTAGGAATGATTCTGGACACAGTCCAGAAAAAGGTGTTTCTCCCGGAGGAGAAGGCCAGGGAGTTATCCGAGCTAGTCAGGAACCTCCTAAAACCAGGCCAGGTGTCAGTGCATCAGTGCACGAGGGTCCTGGGAAAAATGGTGGCTTCTTACGAAGCAATTCCATTCGGAAGATTCCATGCAAGAACGTTTCAGTGGGATCTACTGGACAAATGGTCCGGATCGCATCTTCAGATGCATCAGCGGATAACCCTGTCGACAAGGACAAGGGTGTCTCTTCTGTGGTGGCTGCAGAGTGCTCATCTACTAGAGGGCCGCAGATTTGGCATTCAGGATTGGGTCCTGGTGACCACGGACGCCAGCCTGAGAGGCTGGGGGGCAGTCACACAGGGAAAAAATTTCCAGGGCTTGTGGTCAAGCATGGAAACATCTCTTCATATAAACATTCTGGAACTAAGGGCCATTTACAATGCCCTAAGTCAAGCGAAACCCCTGCTTCAGGGTCAGGCGGTATTGATCCAATCGGACAACATCACGTCAGTCGCCCACGTAAACAGACAGGGCGGCACGAGAAGCAGGAGGGCAATGGCAGAAGCTGCAAGGATTCTTCGCTGGGCGGAAAATCATGTGATAGCTCTGTCAGCAGTGTTCATTCCGGGAGTGGACAACTGGGAAGCAGACTTCCTCAGCAGACACGACCTTCACCCGGGAGAGTGGGGACTTCACCCAGAAGTCTTCCACCTGATTGTAAACCGTTGGGAAAAACCAAAGGTGGACATGATGGCGTCACGTCTAAACAAACTAGACAGATATTGCGCCAGGTCAAGGGACCCTCAGGCAATAGCGGTGGACGCTCTGGTGACACCGTGGGTGTACCAGTCAGTGTATGTGTTCCCTCCTCTGCCTCTCATACCAAAAGTACTGAGAATCATAAGAAGGAGAGGAGTAAGAACGATACTCGTGGTTCCGGATTGGCCAAGAAGGACTTGGTACCCGGAACTTCAAGAGATGCTCACGGAAGACCCGTGGCCTCTACCTCTAAGAAAGGACCTGCTCCAGCAGGGGCCTTGTCTGTTCCAAGACTTACCGCGGCTGCGTTTGACGGCATGGCGGTTGAACGCCGGATCCTGAAGGAAAAAGGCATTCCAGATGAAGTCATCCCTACCCTGGTCAAAGCCAGGAAGGATGTAACCGCAAAACATTATCACCGCATTTGGCGAAAATATGTTGCGTGGTGTGAGGCCAAGAAGGCCCCTACAGAGGAATTTCAACTGGGTCGTTTCCTCCATTTCCTGCAAACAGGACTGTCTATGGGCCTAAAATTAGGGTCCATTAAGGTTCAAATTTCGGCCCTGTCGATTTTCTTCCAGAAAGAACTGGCTTCAGTACCTGAAGTTCAGACATTTGTAAAAGGGGTACTGCATATACAACCTCCTTTTGTGCCTCCAGTGGCACTTTGGGATCTCAATGTTGTTTTGAGGTTCCTTAAGTCACATTGGTTTGAACCACTCACCACTGTGGACTTAAAATATCTCACATGGAAGGTGACGATGCTGTTAGCCCTGGCTTCAGCCAGGCGTGTGTCAGAATTGGCGGCTTTATCATATAAAAGCCCTTACTTAATTTTTCATTCTGACAGGGCAGAATTGAGGACTCGTCCTCAATTTCTCCCTAAGGTGGTTTCTGCTTTTCACATGAACCAACCTATTGTGGTGCCTGCGGCTACTAGGGACTTGGAGGACTCCAAGTTACTTGACGTTGTCAGGGCCCTGAAAATGTTTCCAGGACGGCTGGAGTCAGAAAGTCTGACTCGCTGTTTATCCTGTATGCACCCAACAAGCTGGGTGCTCCTGCTTCTAAGCAGACTATTGCTCGTTGGATTTGTAGTAAAATTCAGCTTGCACATTCTGTGGCAGGCCTGCCACAGCCAAAATCTGTAAAAGCCCATTCCACAAGGAAAGTGGGCTCATCTTGGGCGGCTGCCCGAGGGGTCTCGGCTTTACAACTTTGCCGAGCAGCTACTTGGTCAGGGGCAAACACGTTGGCTAAATTCTACAAATTTGATACCCTGGCTGAGGAGGACCTGGAGTTCTCTCATTCGGTGCTGCAGAGTCATCCGCACTCTCCCGCCCGTTTGGGAGCTTTGGTATAATCCCCATGGTCCTTACGGAGTCCCAGCATCCACTAGGACGTCAGAGAAAATATAAGATTTTACTTACCGATAAATCTATTTCTCGTAGTCCGTAGTGGATGCTGGGCGCCCATCCCAAGTGCGGATTGTCTGCAATACTTGTACATAGTTATTGTTAACTAAATCGGGTTATTGTTGTTGTGAGCCATCTTTTCAGAGGCTCCTTCGTTGTTATCATACTGTTAACTGGGTTCAGATCACAAGTTGTACGGTGTGATTGGTGTCTTACCCGGGATTCAATATCCTTCCTGATTATGTACTCTCGTCCGGGCACAGTATCCTAACTGAGGCTTGGAGGAGGGTCATAGGGGGAGGAGCCAGTGCACACCACCTGATCCTAAAGCTTTTATTCTTGTGCCCTGTCTCCTGCGGAGCCGCTGTTCCCCATGGTCCTTACGGAGTCCCAGCATCCACTACGGACTACGAGAAATAGATTTATCGGTAAGTAAAATCTTATTTTTTTTTAATCTCTAACCTTAATTGATCCTTATTTCTTTGTAAGGATATCCTTATTTTAGCTGTGTAAGTGTGCGAACGCATGTGTAGCAGAGCTGCACAAACTGATTTTATGCAGTCTCTGCAGAGCCCAGGACTTACTCAGCCGCTGCGATCACATCAGGCTTTTCCGGGTCGGCATTAACGTCAGACACCCTCCCTTCAAACGCTTGGACACGCCTGCGTTTTTCCAGACACTCCCTGAAAAGTCAATTGACACCCACAAACGCCGTCTTCCTGTCAATCTCCTTGCAAACACCCGTACAAATGGATCCTTCGCACAAACCCGTCGCTTGCTGGCGATCCCCTTTGCATCCGTTTGTCGGTGCATGCGCAGTTTGGATCTGATCACCCGCTGTGCGAAAACGAACAGCAGCGATCAGATCTGAATTACCCCCTTGGTCCGAGATTAGAGTTCACAACCAGACAGTCAGATTGTGTATACTATACCTGTGCACTGCACATCTGGAAACGTATTGCACACCCTTTGTATATAAAATCTGAATTATTTTATATTTCTCTAACGTCCTAGTGGATACTGGGGTTCTGTACTTTAGTACCATGGGGTATAGATCGGGTCCACTGGAGCCTGGCACTTTAAAACCTTTAGTGTATGTATGTGTGTGCTGGCTCCTTCCCTCTATGCCCCTCCTACCAGACTCAGTTTAGAAAAATGTGCCCAAGGAGCCGGGTGCATTTCTCTGGCGCTCCAGGGAGTTTCCTGTTTTATTTTTTATTTTAGTTATTTATTTTCAGGTAGTACTGGTTGGCAACCAGGCTACCTGCTTCGTGGGACTTAGAGGAGGGACCGAACCAACCTCCTGAGGGTTAATGGTTCGTAATCCCAGCTGATAGGACACTGAGCTCCTGAGGTGCTGACCACACATCGTTAGTATGTGTGCCCACGCTGGCAACTTGCCGCCACCCTCTAACTGATGCTGAAGTTCAAGGTGCGTTGAGTGTTACACCGGGGTCCCGGTTAGTGGTCCCCAGTGCAGTTGGCGACAGGTCGTGCGGCAGTCATGGTCCTCGAGCTGCGATGCCCGCCGCAGGCATAACTGGCTCTCCTCAGCAGTGCTCACTGTCAGGAAAGGGTTTGTGTGCACTGTCAGATTTTTACTATGTATAACTGAGCCAGTTTAAATTCATATCACAGGGACCGCACGCCATTGCAAGGGGCAGGACCAGAGGCGGGAAGGTGCCATTTCCTGCTGCTGCTGATGAAGGCTGTATGTACGCTGCTCCTCCAGAGACCCACGCGGTTAGTCTTCTATTCTGGTACCGGGGGTCATAGCAGGGGGGAGCTCTTCAGCGACAGCACCGCTGCACTTATCTTGGATATACACTTACATTCACACATTTGGGCTGTGTTTGTGTGCTGGTCTCAGTTTCCTCCAGGGGCTCTTTAGGGTCTGTGTGGAGGTGTTTTCAAAGATCTGCACTGTATTTTCACTTTTGTCAATGTCGCTGTGCTGTATTTTCACTTGTGTCAATATGTCTGTGGACATGGTTATGTGTGCTGCTTGTAACTACCTCTTCATTAACTGGGTCCCTCGTGTGAACAATGCTCCTTATCTCCACAGGGGCACAGTTCACAGGCACCTGACTGGTTAGACAAATGCGTGATTCAGAATGTCAATTCAGAATTGGCTGCAGCTAAAAATAAGATTTTAAACCCCCCTTGGAGGGAGAATAGTGTGGCGTGCTTAGCGTGCCACCATGCCCGCAAAGGGCTCATTTGTGCTCGCCCAGCTGTCGGTATGCCAGCGGTCGGGATTCCGGCGCCGGTATGCTGGTCGCCGGGACCCCGACCGCCGGCAAACCATACTACACCCACAGGATGCTTCTAATTTTATGAGCGAGGCTATAAAGGAATTGTGTAAGATAAGTGGCCAAACTACTGCTATGGCTGTTTCGGCACGCAGAGCTTTATGGTTACGTCAATGGTCAGCGGACGCGGATTCCAAAAAGGGCGTCAAAAATCTTCCCTTTTACAGGTGATGCCTAATTTGGCAACAAATTAAATAAATGGATCTCCCAGGCAACGGCGGGTAAGTCTACCTATCTGCTGTCGGCTGTGCCACCTGCTAGATGTTCTTACACAGGACCCTCCTTGCAGTCCTTTCGTGTGGCGAGATACAGAGACAGGGGCCGGGGCGTCCCCATCACTCAGAGAGGATCTTGTGGTAAGTCCCATAAACCTGCAGTTGCTGCCTCCCTGGACCAGACCACTGGATCCCCTGCCGCTAAGCCTTATGCGTGACTGTTGGCCCCAGCAGCACGGCGATTTTCAGGTAGGTGCTCGTCTTCAACACTTCGCCCACATGTGGACGGAGTGCTGCTGGGATCCTTGGGTGAGGGACCACATTTCCCAAGGATACCGGCTGGAATTTCAAGCACTTCCTCCTCACAGATTTTTCAAATCGGGCTTACCAGCTTTACCCGCAGCAAAAGTTACCTTGCAAGAGGCCATCCAAAAACTTTTGTGGACAGGGGTGGTGGTTCCTGTACCTCCTCCGTTACACAACAGGGGTTTTTACTCCAGTCTTTTTGTCGTTCCAAAACCAGACTGTTCGGTGCGACCCATCTTAAACCTGAACTCTCTAAACCTGTATCTGTGGGTGTTCAAATTCAAGATGGAATCTCTGCGAGCAGTGGTGTCCGGTCTGGAAGAGGGGGAATTCCTGGTATCCCTAGATGTCAAGGATGCTTATCTACACATTCCCATGTAGCCCCCTTATCAGGCTTACTTCAGGTTCGCCATCTTGGACGACCATTTCCAGTTTCAGGCCTTGCCCTTTAGCCTGTCCACTGCTCTGAGGGAATTCACCAAAGTCATGGCGGAGATGATGCTGCAACTGCGCATGATGGAAGTCAACATGGTCACTTACTTGGACGATATCCTGATAAAGGCTATGTCCAGGGAGCGTCTATTGTACAGCATCGATCTGACGACTCGCCTGCTTACGGATCATGGGTGGATCCTAAACTTCCAGAAGTCTAACCTGGAACCGACCCAACATCTTCAGTCCCTGGGAATGATACTGTATACCGTTTTTCAAAAGGTGTTTTTTCCGATGGACAAGGCCTTGGCTATCTAGGCTATGGTCTGCTCAGTGCTCTGTCCTCGCAAGGTTTCCATTCATCTTTGCATACGCTTGCTGGGCAGGATGGTTACTGCTTACGAGGCAATCCAATATGGCAAGTTTCATGCCCGCCCATTTCTGCTGGTCAAATGGTCGGGGTCTCACCTCCACATGCATCAGGAAGTGACCTTATCTCCGAAATCCCGGATTTCTCTATTATGGTGACTGCAAGATCCTCACCTGATCGAAGGCAGGAATTTCAATATCCACTTGTGGATTCTACTCACAACGGATGCCAGCCTTCGGGCGTTGGGGGGCTGTGACCCAAGGGTCCCAGTTCCAGGGTATATGGTCAGTTCAGGAATCGGCTCTGCCGATAAACATCCTGGAACTCAGGGCAATTTACAATGCTCTTCTGCAAGCTTCCCATCTCCTGAGGGATCGGCCGATGCAGGTTCAATTGGACAACGCCATGGCGGTGGCGTACATAAACCGACAGGGGGGAACAAGAAGCAGAGCAGCGATGCGAGAAATGTCAAAACTCCTCCTCTGGACGGAGGCCAGTGCAAGGGCCATCTCGGCCATATTCATTCCATGAGTGGACAACTGGGAAGCGGACTTCCTCAGCAGACACCACCTCCATCCGGGGGAATAGGACCTACAACTCCAGGTGTTTCAACAGTTAAGTCACCGGTGGGGCTGTCCGCAGATAGATCTGATGGCTTTCTCGTCTCAACAAGAAGCTATGCCGTTACTGTTCCAAAACGAGGGATCCGCAGGCTGTAGCAGTGGACGCGCTGACGACACCATTGACGTACCAGTTTGTGTACCTGTTCCTTTCTCTACTGCTAATCCCAAGGGTTTTAAAAAGACTAAGAAGGTAAAGCATTCTTGCAATTCTTTTTTTTTTTTTTTTTTTTTAATTTTTTTTTATTGAGGAAATAAAATGTATGGGTTTTGGGGGCAGTACCTCAGACGAGGAAGAAGCTATTGGCGGCATGGCTACCCAACCCCCACGGGGCAGAGAGATGCTTGGCAGATAATTAGTAATGTCAAGTACACAATGGTTTATTATTTACACTTCAACTACTACAATTGTGCAATGCATTTAATGTCATGTTGATGTTCCTACTACTACGATTTATGTTGCAATGGAGTCTTTGGGTTGGGAGAGGAGCCGCCATTGTTACACGATTAACCCTTACATGCAGCTTCCCACCTGTGGTGTATCACTTCCAGCAGCTGCCTCTCAAAAGAAACAGGCTGATAAGCCAGTGGTAAGTAAATCTTCAACCTCACAGGTTACACATAATTCAGATGAGGATTCATCGGAGGATGAAAGCTCAATTAATTCTACTTCGGCATACGAACAGGAGGAGGAAGGTCTCGGCTCAGTGGATATAGCCGAGTTAAAGGAATGAAAGCCATTCTATCCTTAGAGGATTCATCAGAGCCTGTGTTAAAAGCAAGGCACCGATGTTTAAACGTCCCAAAACAGTTAAGACGGAGTTTCCAGGGTCCGATAAGCTGACGGAAATCATGGAAGAGGCTTAGGCAACGCCTAATAAGTTTATAATTCCTAAGAAATGGAATTCCAATTATCCTCTTCCAGCTGGGGATTGTTTAAAAAGGGAGGTGACTCCGAAAGTAGATACGTATGTGATTCGATTAGTGCGCAAATCTACATTACCTTTGCCTTCAACATCATTAAATGATGTCACGGATAGAGTGGATGTTTTTAAAAAAAACAACATTTTTTTTCCTGTCAGCAGCAGTCATAATTCCATATAGCGCACATAAAACAGGCTGCAATGTTCTTGGAAGAAGCAGCATTGGATATGGGCACTATTGCCTCCAGGGCATCAGCTTCAACAATAGCTGAGCAGTTTGGCTACGTACGTAGAGAGCTGATTCAGAATCTAAGAAGGTTTTGGAATCTTTGCCCTTCTCTGGAGATATTCTCTTTGGTAAAGAATTGACAGATATTTTGGAGTCAGAAGCAGACTCCAAGAAGGTCAAGTTTCCTTCCACATACAATTTCAAACCTAAAGTTCCGGCTTTTCGGCCCTTTTGGTTTCATGGAAAAGTTAAAGGTAAAAGTGATAGCAGGCAGTCCCAATACAACAAGTCTGGTAAGACTAAAAAGCATTGGGCTACCAGAGGACCGGTTGGTATAACAGATAAGCCATCAGCCTGGTGGTACGGGTCTCCAGGGTGGGGGGACGAATTCTTCAGTTTGCACAGATCTGGCAGCAGTCTATAACAGATGCCTGGGTGCAGGAAGTGGTATCTCTAGGTTCTGCTTTTGCTTTCAAGAAGCACCCCCCTCGAAGGTTTTTTATGTACCAGCTTGTCTCTGGTAGAGACGTAGGCCATGGCTTTGCAGGAGGCAGTTCAGAAATTGCTTCAGTCAGGAGTAGTCATTCCAGTTCCTCATGTACAATGAGGACAGGGTTTTTACTCCAACCTGTTTTTAGTTCAGAAGCCAAATGGGTCAGTCTCAAAGTGCTGAACAAATACATTTGGGTACCTCGGTTTCACATGGAGACTTTACGTTCCATCATTTTGGCCATGGAGCCAGGGGATTATATGGTATCCCTGGATATACAGGATGCTTACCTACATGTTCCTATAGCACTGTCCCATCAGTGGTATCTGAGGTTCGCTATCGTCCAACAGCATTTCCATTTCCAGGCCCTACCTTTTGGGTTAGCCACAGCTCCCAGAGAGTTTACCAAGATTATGGTGGTTACGGCAGCTTATCTCCGCCAGCAGGGGATAAGAATTTTTCCATACCTCGACGATCTTTTAATCCTGGCACAGTCGCAGGAATTGCTCCTATGTCATCTGCAACAGACAATAACGTGTCTATAGAAGCACGGTTGGCTCATAAATTGGGCAAAATCGTCTCTGGATCCGTCACAGCGGATGACTCACTTGGGGGATGTACTGGACTCAAGTCTTCAGAGAGTAATGTTACCTCTGAATAAGATATCCAAGGTTCAGTCAATGATTCAGGACTTGCTACACAGTCAAAAGGTATCCATTCACGCAGGTTTGATGGTGTTAACATTCGACATGGTGGAGTATGCACAATTCCACTTGAGGCCTCTGCAGCGTCTGATTCTTGCCAAATGGAATGGGTTGCATCAGACTATAATAACACAGACTATGGTTCTTACAATAGAAGTAAGAAGGTCATTAGCCTGGTGGCTACAGACATCCCATCTGGACAAGGGGCGACCCTTTCGTATATCAGATTGGGAATTTCTGACGACAGATGCCAGTCTCCAGGACTGGGGAGCAGTGTCGGGAAGGTTGTGTTTCCAGGGGCAGTGGACCAAGGAAGAAAGTTGCCTGCCAATAAATATATTGGAACTTCGAGCCATATACATGGCACTGATTCAGGCAAAAGACATTCTTCAGGGAAAACCAGTCCAGATCCATTCGGACAATGCGACTGCAGTAGTGTACCTCCAACAATTAGGGAGGAACTCGCAGCCAAAAAGCGATGAAGGAGGTATGGCACATACTAAAGTTGGCAGAACTTCATCATCCAGCCTTGTTCGCAGTGTTCATTTCGGGAGTCCTAAACTGGGAAGCGGACTTTCTCAGTCAACATGCCATTCAGGCAAGTGAATGGGCTCTACACCCGGAGGTCTTCCAGACTCTAGTAGACACGTGGGGGTTGCCAGAGAGAGCTCTCATGGCGTTCCGTCTGAACAACAAAGTGCTCGCATGTGGGTCAAGAACAAAGGATCCCAGAGCATTCTTTGTGGATGCCCTGTCAGTGAGATGGGACTTTCATCTGGCTTATGTGTTTCCTCAAATCACCTTATTACCCAGGATAGTGAGAAAGATAACGCAAGGGAAAGGTGCCGTGATACTAATAGCTCTGGCTTGGCCCAGAATGCATTGGTACACAGATCCACTTCTGCTCCCTCAACGTCCCGATCTACTGATGCAGGGTCCTTGTTATCACATACATCTGGATCGACTATCTTTGATGGCGCGGCTCTTGAAACCTCTATCCTGAAGTCAAGAGGATTCTCACAACAGGTAATTCAAACAATGCTCGAAGCAAGGAAACCTTCCTCAGCTTGCATTGATCACCGAATATGGCAAACCTATATTCATTGGTGCAGTGAATGGAAAACGGACCCCAAGTCTTTCAGAGATTCCACGGTCTTAGCATTCCTTCAGGCAGGAATGGATAAAGGTTTGAAGGTGGCTTCCTTGAGTGCAAGTATCGGCATTGACTGGATGGTTCGAAAAGAAAATTGCCAGCTTACAGGATGTGCATACTTTTTCTCTAACGTCCTAAGTGGATGCTGGGGACTCCGTCAGGACCATGGGGTTTAGCGGCTCCGCAGGAGACAGGGCACAATAATAAAAGCTTTAGGATCAGGTGGTGTGCACTGGCTCCTCCCCCTATGACCCTCCTCCAAGCCTCAGTTAGATTTTTGTGCCCGGCCGAGAAGGGTGCAATCTAGGTGGCTCTCCTGAGCTGCTTAGAATAAAAGTGTATTTTAGGTTTTTTATTTTCAGTGAGTCCTGCTGGCAACAGGCTCACTGCTACGAGGGACTTAGGGGAGAAAAGTAAACTCACCTGCGTGCAGGATGGATTTGCTTCTTAGGCTACTGGACACCATTAGCTCCAGAGGGAGTCGGAACACAGGTCTCACCCTGGGGTTCGTCCCGGAGCCGTGCCGCCGACCCCCCTTGCAGATGCCGAAGTTGAAGAGGTCCAGAGGTCCAGAAACAGGCGGCAGAAGACTTTCAGTCTTCATAAGGTAGCGCACAGCACTGCAGCTGTGCGCCATTGTTGTCAGCACACTTCATACCAGCGGTCACTGAGGGTGCAGGGCGCGGGGGGGGGGGCGCCCTGGGCAGCAATGTATTATACCTTTTTTATGGCTAAAATACATCACATATAGCCCTTGAGGCTATATGGATGTATTTAACCCCTGCCAGATCTCACAAACTCCGGGAGAAGAGCCTGCCGTTTTAGGGGGCGGAGCCTATTCTCCTCAGCACACGGCGCCATTTTCCTGCTCAGCTCTGCTGTGAGGAAGGCTCCCAGGCTCTCCCCTGCACTGCACTACAGAAACAGGGTTAAAAACAGAGAGGGGGGGCACTTATTTGGCGATATGATTACATATGTGAAAATGCTATAAGGGAAAACACTTGTATAAGGGGTTGTCCCTGTATAATTATAGCGTTTTTGGTGTGTGCTGGCAAACTCTCCCTCTGTCTCCCCAAAGGGCTAGTGGGGTCCTGTCCTCTATCAGAGCATTCCCTGTGTGTGTGCTGTGTGTCGGTACGTGTGTGTCGACATGTAGGAGGACGATGTTGGTGAGGAGGCGGAGCAAATTGCCTGTATTGGTGATGTCACTCTCTAGGGAGCCGACACCGGAATGGATGGCTTATTTAGGAATTACGTGATAATGTCAACACGATGCAAGGTCGGTTGACGACATGAGACGGCCGGCAAACAAATTAGTACCTGTCCAGGCGTCTCAGACACCGTCAGGGGCTTGTAAAAACGCCCATTTACCTCAGTTGGTCGACACAGACACGGACACTGACTTCAGTGTCGACGGTGAAGAAACAAACGTATTTTCCTTTAGGGCCACACGTTACATGTTAAGGGCAATGAAGGAGGTGTTACATATTTCTGATACTACAAGTACCACAAATAAGGGTATTATGTAGGGTGGGAATAATCTACTTGTAGTTTTTCCTGAATCAGATAAATGAAAGTGTGTGATGATACGTGGGTTTCCTCCGATAGAAAATTATTGGAGGTATACCCTTTCCCGCCAGAAGTGAGGGCGAGTTGGGAAACGCACCTTAGGGTGGATAAGGCGCTCACACGCTTATAAAAACAAGTGGCGTTACCATCTCCAGATACGGCCGCCCTCAAGGAGCCAGCTGATAGGAAGCTGAAAAATTTCCAAAAAAGTATATACACACATACTGGTGTTATACTACGACCAGCAATCGCCTCAGCCTGGATGTGCAGCGCTGGGGGGGCTTGGTCGGATTTCCTGACTGAAAATATTGATACCCTTGACAGGAACAATATTTCTTTTTCATCCACTAGGGGTCACTGGAGTACTCTTGGGTCACTGGAGTACTCTTGGGATATGGACGGGCTTCCGTAGGAACACAGCACTGAATATTTAAATTTAGTAACACTCCACCCCTCCATATCCCTGAGCACTTACACAGTGTTTTTTCTGTGCTGAACGTGGCAACACATGCTTAGCTGAAGTCACGGTTTTGTTGAAGAAACTTTTATTTTTAATTTTTATTTTTTCTACTGTTTGACCACATCCCTGTCCCCCTTCCAAAAGGCAGGGTCAGGGATAGTGCAGCTGCTGATAGCAGCACGGGCGTGTCGGGCCTCTCTGAAAGAGCTCCCTCACAGCCCTCACATCCTCCTGCACTGGCTGGCCGGCGCTTACTGAAAAGCCCCGTCGGAGCCTCCGCACGTCTGCAGGAGTGAGGTATGTGAAACGGGGCGGTCAGCTCCCGCTGCCGCCCCGACGTGTGGAGACATAGGCACCGCGGCTCTCTCCACTCAGGCGCCCGCACGTTCGGCCACAGACCTCCGTGCAGGCGCAGCGGCTCTCTCCACTCAGGCGCCCGCACGTTCGGCCACAGACCTCCGTGCAGGCGCCGCGGCTCTCCCCGCTCAGGTACCCGCCCGTTAGGCCACAGCCTCCGGCCAGGCACCTCGGAACGACCCTCACTTCGCCGCAGCGCTACCTTGGTAGCTGACACGCTATTATACAGGAGCCCACCGCTGGGACACACGAGGCACATAGCGCTCTACGATACCCGCTGGGGGCCCACACGCTGCGCTGCCGCTGTAATAAGATAAACAGCCATTACAGGGGGGACATATCAGTGAAATACTGCAGCAGCAGAGGGATTATTACAGTATAATCAGTGAATGCAGCACTGTGATTATATGTATAAGTATAGCAGGGCAGCCATTTTTAACATGCTTCCTGTGTCTTCCTCTGTGATTCCAGAACGTTCCTGTCCTACATCTCTTCTCCACCGGAGGCGCAGGGGTGTTCGTGGGAATTTGGGATCAAAATTTATAGTACTGGCCACGTGTATTGCACTGGGCCAGATATATATACAGAGCCACCTTATTGCTATTTTACTGAGTCGTGCAGGTGTCTGTGTTTTGTGTATTGTATTGTCTGTCGCCATAATGAGTAAGGCACCAGCAAAAACTAAAAAGCATATTTGCAAAGTATGTGGCAGTGTGTTACCGGATGGATCTACCACATGTAACGTATGTTTTGTGGATTCCGTTCAGAATACCATTTCTGCTCCGGTTTTGCAACCAATTTCATCACCGGATCCTCCGTGGGGTATGTTAGTAAATGTACTGGAGAAATTTCAGACAGAAATGACCGCTGCTCGTCTGGAGCGAGAAACGCTAAGATCTGAGTCTAGGGTGAGACCGCCAGAACTACCGGAGGCGTCTCAGCCTTGCGTAGGGTCCAAATCCATTTTGGGCAAACGGGATAATTTTCATATGTCTTATGATTTTCCAGTGTCTGCTATGTTGCAGTCTGACGATTCCATCCCAGACCTCACGGAACACGATGAGGGGGAGGAGGGCGAAGTGGAGTCAGACGGCGAGGATGTTAACAGTTCCGGCATTGATGATCTCATCAGAGCGGTACGGCAGTCGCTAAGGTTTCCTGAAGCTGAGCAGCCTCTCACCAATGATCAGGTCATATTTACTAAACGACGGAAGACGCCAGTAAGTTTTCCTGTGTCGGATTCTCTAAATCAGATGTTAGTAGAATCCAGACAGAATCCAGATAAACGGTTTTCTATACCTCGCAGATTTAAGTCTAGTTATCCGTTTCCAGAATCGGTAACGGGTACATGGGAGAATCCACCAATAGTTGATTCTTCAGTGTCAAAGCTTACCAAGAAATTAACCATACCAGTGCCATCAGCTACTACGCTTAAAGATCCGTCAGATCGTAAGATAGAAACTATGCTTAAATCCATGTATGTAGCAGCAGGTGTGATGCTAAGACCTGGATTGGTTGGCATTTGGGTCACTAAGGCGCTCATAATATGGCTTACAGAACTCAAATCGGCTTTACATGACGAAAACCTGATAATTCAGGTGAATCAAATGATTGAGGCTGTAGAGTATCTCTGTACAGCGTCTACTGACGTCTGTCAGCTCACTTCTCGTATTTCATCTTCGCTAGTTACGGCACGAAGAGCACTCTACCTGCGTACTTATCAAGCGGAGGCAGAGGTCAAACGAAGTATAGAGGCGTTGCCTTACGATGGCAAGAAGTTGTTTGGTCCAGAATTGGACGCATGGATTAAGGAGGCTACGGGAGGTAAGTCTGTGTTCTTACCATTGCCTCCACCTGCGCCAAGAAGAAGGTACGCTGGACCTTCGTTCAAATCCTTTAGACCTCAGCCCTTTCGAGGACGTGGCAGAGGATCAGCCACGCCTGCTAGACGTGGTCGAGGACGTGGTTTCCATCAAACCAACACAACTCGCCAAGACGCTAAGGTTACCGACAAGCCAGTGGCATGACGGGTTACCAGCCCATCTCGGATCTCCAATTGTGGGAGCACGCCTTCACACGTTCCATGGGGCGTGGTTCCACACGTCCGCGGAGGGCTGGATTCGCAATTTAGTGTTAAAAGGTTACAAAATAGAGTTCGACTGTCTTCCGCCTCTGCGGTTTTTCAAGACAGGTTTGCCTCTGTCGGACGACAAGAGGACAGTTTTGCAAATTGCCATTCAGTCCTTACTGGATTCGGCAGTGTTGATTCCGGTCCCTGTACACCAACAGGGTCAGGGTTATTATTCAAGTCTATTTGTGGTCCCGAAGCCGGATGGCTCAGTCAGACCAATATTGAACTTAAAGGGCCTCAATCAGTACGTAACTTACTACAGATTCAAAATGGAGTCTCTACGGTCGGTGATTGCGGGGTTAGAGACCAAGGAATTTATGATTGCGCTAGACCTCAAGGATGCGTACTTACACATTCCAATTTGGCAGCCTCATCAGAAATTCTTACGATTTGCAATACGCCAAAACCATTACCAGTTTCAGGCTCTGCCGTTTGGCCTGTCATCAGCGCCTCGGGTATTCACCAAAGTAATGTCTGTGATGATAGCTCACCTCAGATCCCTGGGAGTGACGATAGTTCCGTATTTAGACGATCTGCTCATCAAAGCTCCGTCTCAACAGATACTTACCCAACATGCGCTGCTAACTTACAATGTACTGGTTCACCACGGTTGGATTGTCAATTTCAAGAAATCACATCTGATTCCGTCTCAACGCCTTCAGTTCCTAGGTATGATTCTCGATACGGTCAATCAAAGGATTTACCTACCACAACAGAAAGTACAAATGCTACGCCATCTAGTACAATTAGTACTCAAACCACGCACAGTGTCGGTACACTTGTGCATTCGCCTGTTAGGCACAATGGTGGCAGCTTTCGAGGCGCTTCAGTTCGGGAGATTTCACTCTCGTCCATTTCAGCTGAACGTGCTTGCCCAGTGGTCGGGCTCGCATCTGCAGATTCACCACAGAGTGAGGTTGTCACCAATAGCAAGAGTTTCTCTGCTATGGTGGCTCAAGGAACACAATTTAACCGCAGGAAGACGGTTCGGAGTTTGCAATTGGATAATTCTAACTACGGACGCCAGTCTCAGAGGTTGGGGAGCGGTAATTCAAAATTGTCAGCTCCAGGGTCTCTGGGCGGATCACGAAAAATTGCTGTCAATAAATGTTCTAGAACTCCGCGCGATTTTCAATGCGCTACGACAAGCGGTGCACATGGTTCGCTCTCAGCCTGTCCAAGTGCAGTCGGACAATGCGACAGCGGTCGCATACATCAACAAACAAGGAGGAACGAGAAGCCGCATGGCAATGCGGGAAGTAGCTCGAATCCTCAATTGGGCAGAATACCACCAGGTGATATTGTCGGCCGTGTTCATTCCGGGAGTGGACAACTGGGAAGCGGATTATCTCAGTCGTCGGGATCTTCACCCAGGCGAATGGTCATTAAATCCAGAAGTGTTTCACATGTTGGTTCAGCGATGGGGTTATCCTCAGGTGGACCTGATGGCATCTCGACACAATCATCAAACGCCCCAGTATGTGTCCAGAACAAGAGATCCAAAGGCAGTCGCGGTGGATGCTCTCACTGTCGCGTGGCCGTACAGTCTGGTGTATCTGTTTCCACCGTTTCCGCTGCTCCCTCTGGTGCTAAAACGGATCAAAAGAGAGTCGCTCACAGTCATACTAGTGGCGCCTCATTGGCCTCGGAGAGCTTGGTTCTCGGATCTTCGAGGATTACTCGCAGACGATCCGTGGCCACTCCCGATACGTCCAGACCTGTTACAACAGGGTCCTTTTCTTTACCCCGATTTAGCGCGGCTGCGTTTGACGGGGTGGCTGTTGAGACCGCCCTCTTAAAAAGAGAGGGCATTCCAGATTTAGTTATACCAACCATGTTACGGGCTAGAAAGCCGGTTACGGCAGCTCATTATTACAGAATATGGCGTGCCTATATAGGTTGGTGTGAAGCTCGGAAATTTCCGACATCAGCTTTCAAGTTATGCCGCCTTTTGTTGTTTCTACAATCAGGCTTAGATGGAGGATTGCGTTTATCTACACTAAAGGTGCAGGTATCTGCTTTGTCAATTTACTTTCAAAGACGATTGGCTCTATTGCCGTCTATACGCACCTTTCTCCAAGGTGTAATCAGGGTACAGCCTCCTTTCATTCCACCTACAGCGCCATGGGACTTGAATCTGGTTTTGGAGTTCTTACAGTCTTCATATTTTGAACCCTTACAACAAGTGTATATAAAGTTTCTCACTTGGAAAACAATTTTTCTCTTAGCCTTAGCTTCGGCAAGGCGTGTTTCGGATTTGGGTGCCTTGTCCTGCAAGCCACCGTATTTGGTGTTTCATGATGACAGAGCGGAACTTCGGACGAATCCCGCCTTCTTACCAAAGGTAGTGTCATCTTTTCACATCAATCAACCAATAGTAGTTCCTGTGTTGACAGCACATTCTGGAACTCTGGATGTGGTTCGTGCGTTACGCGTTTATGTAACCCGAACGTCTTCAGTTCGTAAGACGGATACGTTATTTGTTCTCTATGATGCTGCCAAGATGGGTTGGCCAGCATCTAAACAAACTTTATCCAGATGGATAAAACTGACCATACGCCAGGCTTACCTTCATGCTAGGTTACAACCGCCTACGTCAGTAACCGCTCATTCCACACGTTCTGTGGGAACTTCATGGGCAGCTGGTCGTGGGGCTTCTGCGACGCAGCTTTGCCGGGCGGCTACATGGTCTTCAGTGCACACGTTTGTGCGCTTTTACAAGTTTGATACTTTTGCGGCATCAGCATCTAGCTTTGGCCGCCTAGTGTTACAAGTGCCAAACTGCTCTCCCGCCCACGGGGGAAGCTTTGGTACGTCCCAAGAGTACTCCAGTGACCCCTAGTGGATGAAAAAGAAAATAGGATTTTGGTACTTACCAGGTAAATCCTTTTCTTTGAATCCATAGGGGTCACTGGACGCCCACCCAGAGCAGTTTACTTACTTGGGGTTAGTTCTGAGGATCTTATGGTAACACATTTTCACCGACTGGTTCACGTTACAAGTGCTGGTTAGGGTGTCAACTGTTAGTTGTCAGTAACGTTATGGGTTAACTTCGTTATTGTCAGTTATGTTATATGTAATACTCCATTATTAACCTCTCTTAATTCCTGTTCGGCTCAGTAAAAAACACTGAGTAAGTGCTCAGGGATATGGAGGGGTGGAGTGTTACTAAATTTAAATATTCAGTGCTGTGTTCCTACGGAAGCCCGTCCATATCCCAAGAGTACTCCAGTGACCCAAGAGTACTCCAGTGACCCCTATGGATTCAAAGAAAAGGATTTACCTGGTAAGTACCAAAATCCTATTTTTATTGACTATAGAGCATTTTAAGGATGCATTTCTATATATGCGAGATGCGCAGAGGGATATTTGCATTCTGGCATCAAGAGTAGATGTGATGTCCATATCTGCCAGACGATGTTTATAGACACGACAGTGGTCAGGTGATGCAGATTCCAGACGGCACATGGAAGTATTGCCGTATAAAGGGGCGGTCCATCGGACCTGGTGGCCATGGCAACAGCTGGAAAATCCACTTTAGTTACCCCAAGTCACATCTCAGCAGAAAAGGACACAGTCTTTTCAGTCTCAGTCCTTTCGTACCCATAAAGGCAGGCGGGCAAAAGGCCAGTCATATCTGCCCAGGGTTAGAGGAAAGGGAAGAAGACTGCAGCAGGCAGCCCATTCCCAGGAACAGAAGTCCTCCACAGCTTCTGCCAAGTCCGCAGCATGACGCTGGGGCCATACAAGCGGACTCAGGTGCGGTGGGGGGTCATCTCAAGAGTTTCAGCACGCAGTGGGCTCACTCGCAAGTGGACTCCTGGATCCTACACGTAGTATCCCAGGTGTACATTGGAAATTCGAGACGTCTTCCCCTCACAAGTTCCTGAAGTCTGCTTTACCAACGTCTCCCTCCGACAGGGAGGCAGTATTGGGAAAAAATTCACAGGCTGTATTCCCAGCAGGTGATAATCAAAGTACCCCTCCTACAACAAGGGAAGGGGTATTATTCCACACTATATTGTGGTACTGAAGCCAAACGGCTCGGTGAGATCTAAAAGATTTGAACAATTACATACAAGGGTTCAAATCAAGATGGAGTCACTCAGAGCAGTGATAGCGAACCAGGACGATATGGTGTCACTGGATATCAGGGACGCTTACCTACATGTCCAAATTTTGCCCTTCTCACCAAGGGTATCTCAGGTTCGTGGTACAGAACTGTCACTATCAGTTCAGACGCTGCCGTTTGGATTGTCCACGGCACCCCGGGTCTTTACCATGGTAATGGCCGAAATGATGATTCTGCCTAAAAGAAATATGGACGCTTTCCTGATAAGGGCAAGGTCCAGAGAACAGTTGGCGGTCGGAGTAGCACTATCTCAAGTAGTTCTACGACAGCACGAGTGGATTCTAAATATTCCAAAATCGCAGCTTTTTCCGACGACACGTCTAATGTTCCTAGGAATGATTCTGGACACAGTCCAGAAAAGGATGTTTTCTCCCGGAGAAGAAGGCCAGGGAGTTATCCGAGCTAGTCAGGAACCTCCTAAAACCAGGAAAAGTATCAGTGCATCATTGCACAAGGGTCCTGTGAAAAATGGTGGTTTCTTACAAAGCGATCCCATTCGGTAGATTTCACGCAAGAACCTTTCAGTGGAATCTGCTGGGAAAATGGTCCGGATCGCATCTTCAGATGCATCAGCGGATAACCCTGTCTCCAAGGACAAGGGTGTTTTCTTCTGCGGTGGCTGCAGAGTGCTCATCTATGAAAGGGCCGCAGATTCGACATTCAGGACTGGGTCCTGGTGACCACGGATGCCAGCCTGAGTGGCTGGGGAGCAGTCACACAAGGAAAAAATTTCCAGGGAGTGTGATCAAGTCTGGAGACTTCTCTCCACATAAATATACTGGAGCTAAGGGCAATTTACAAGGCTCTAAGCTTAGCAAGACCTCTGCTTCAAGGTCAGCCGGTATTGATCCAGTGGGACAACATCACGGCAGTCGCCCACGTAAACAGACAGGGCGGCACATGAAGCAGGAGGGAAATGTCAGAAACTGCAAGGATTCTTCGCTGGGCGAAAAATCATGTGATAACACTCTCAGCAGTGTTAATTCCGGGAGTGGAAAACTGGGAAGCAGACTTCCTCAGCAGGCATAACCTCCACCCGGGAGAGTGGGGACTTCAGCGGGAAGTCTTCCACATGATTGTAAACCGTTGGGAAAAACCAAAGGTGGACATGATGGCGTCCCGCCTGAACAAAAAAAAAAACTAGACAGATATTGCGCCAGGTCAAGGGACCCTCAGGCAATAGCGGTGGACGCTCTGGTAACACTGTGGGTGTACCAGTCAGGGTATGTGTTCCCTCCTATGCATCTCATACCAAAAGTACTGAGAATCATAAGAAGGAGATGAGTAAGAACGATACTCGTGGTTCCGGATGGGTCAAGAAGGGCTTGGTACCCGGAACTTCAAGAGATGCTCACGGAAGAACCGTGGCCTCTACCTTTAAGAGAGGACCTGCTCCAGCAGGGGCTTTGTCTGTTCCAGGACTTACCGCGGCTGCGTTTGACGGCATGGCAGTTGAACGCCGGATCCTGAAAGGGCATTCCAGATGAAGTCATCCCTACCCTGGTCGAAGCCAGGAAGGATGTAACCGCAAAAACATTTTCACCGCATTTGGCGAAAATATGTTGCGTGGTGTGAGGCCAAGAAGGTCCCTACAGAGGAATTCCAACTGGGTCGTTTTCCTACATTTCCTGAAAACAGGACTGTCTATGGGCCTAAAATTAGGGTCCATTAAGGTTCAAATTTCGACCCTGTCGAATTTCTTCCAGAAAGAACTGGCTTCAGTGCCTGAAGTTCAGACGTTTGTAAAAGGGGTACTGCATATACAGCCTCCTTTTGTGCCCCCAGTGGCACCTTGGGATCTCAATGTTGTTTTGAGTTTCCTAAAGTCACATTGGTTTGATCCACTCACCACTGTGGAATTAAAATATTTCACATGGAAGGTGAAGATTCTATTAGCCCTGGCTTCAGCCAGGCGTGTGTCAGAATGGGCGGCTTTATCATATAAAAGCCCTTACTTAATTTTTCATTCTGACAGGGCAGAATTGAGGACTCGTCCTCAATTTCTCCTTAAGGTGTTTTCTGTTTTTCACATGAACCAACCTATTGTGGTACCTGCGGCTACTAGGGACTTGGAGGACTCCAAGTTACTTGACGTTGTCAGGGCCCTGAAAATATATGTTTCCAGGACGACTGGAGTCAGAAAATCTGACTCGCTGTTTAGCCTGTATGCACCCAACAAGATGGGTGTTCCTGCTTCTAAGCAGACGATTGCTCGCTGGATTTGTAGTACAATTCAGCTTGCACATTCTGTGGCAGGCTTGCCACAGCCAAAATCAGTAAAAGCCCATTCCACAAGGAAGTGGGCTCATCTTGGGCGGCTGCCCGAGGGGTCTCGGCTTTACAACTTTGCCGAGCTGCTACTTGGTCAGGGGCACACCCTGACTGAGGAGGACCTGGAGTTCTCTCATTCGGTGCTGCAGAGTCATCCGCACTCTCCCGCCCGTTTGGGAGCTTTGGTATAATCCCCATGGTCCTGACGGAGTCCCCAGCATCCACTTAGGACGTTAGAGAAAATAAGAATTTACTTACCGATAATTCTATTTCTCGTAGTCCGTAGTGGATGCTGGGCGCCCATCCCAAGTGCGGATTGTCTGCAATACTTGTACATAGTTATTGTTACAAAAATCGGGTTATTCTTGTTGTGAGCCATCTTTTCAGAGGCTCCTTCGTTGTTATCATACTGTTAACTGGGTTCAGATCACAGGTTGTACGGTGTGATTGGTGTGGCTGGTATGAGTCTTACCCGGGATTCAATATCCTTCCTTATTATGCACGCTCGTCCGGGCACAGTATCCTAACTGAGGCTTGGAGGAGGGTCATAGGGGGAGGAGCCAGTGCACACCACCTGATCCTAAAGCTTTTATTATTGTGCCCTGTCTCCTGCGGAGCTGCTAAACCCCATGGTCCTGACGGAGTCCCCAGCATCCACTACGGACTACGAGAAATAGAATTATCGGTAAGTAAATTCTTATTTTTTTTTTATTTTTATTTTTTTACCAGGGAATGCTGCGCATTCAACTTCCTTTTGTTCCTCCTACAGTGCCTTGGGACTTAAGTCTAGTCTTGAAAGCCCATCAAGTTGCCCCATTTTGAACCACTTAATAAAGTAGATCTTAAATGTTTGACAGCTAAAGTTCTCTTTCTACTGGCTATGGTGTCAGCTAGAAGAGTATCAGATTTGGGGGCATTATCATGTCGTTCCCAATTTCTGATATATATATTTTTTTTTTAATCCAGATAAAGCAGTTCTCAGAACTAGATCTGGGTATCTTCCGAAGGTGGTGTCTAAATTCCACCTTAATGATGAAATTGTAGTCCTAGCTTTCCCGGTACCATGCCTTTCTGCGGGAGATGCATCGCTGGACGTGGTCCGTGCATTAAGGATCCACGTGGATCGTACCCGTGCCATCAGAAAGACAGATTATCTCTTCATCAAGAGGGGATGGCCTGCTGATAAGCAGACACGGGGAAGATGGCTTCGGATGACTATTTCAGAAACATATTCTCAAGCTGATCTCCCTGTTCCGGCTAATGTCTCTACTCAGTCTACTCGTAAGGTAGGTCCATCATGGGCAGCACAACGTGGTGCTTCAGCAGAACTGATATGTAAGGCAGCCACATGGTCTTCCATTAACACATTCATTAGACATTATGCCTCTCATGACGCTGAATTTGGGTGAATGATTCTCCTGTCCAATCAGGCGCGTCCCCACCACTAAACTGCTTTGGGAAATCCCAATGTTATCCTGTGGATAACCTGTGGACCCTGCCGGAGAAATATACGTTATGGTAAGAACTTACCGTTGATAACTGTATTTCTCCTAAGTCCACAGGATCCACAGGGATCCCACCCTGACGCACCTGTTTTGAGGATCCTTTTACTCACTAACCTCTTCCTTCTTGTACGGAGGGGTGTGCATGTGTGTTCTTATCGCCTGATTAGGGCTATCTATATGATGCTCCTGCCTTGAGCTTTGGAATACAACTGATTTGCCTGAGCCAGGAGGCGGTGATATATGGACGGGCCCATTGCATGCTGGGAGGCCGGAAAGCTGTGACCGATTGGTGCAAATCCGCTGTCGCTTCATTATATCCCATTGTTATCCTGTGGACTAAGTTCTTACCATAACGTATATTTATTACTTTTCCTCCAAGCGGGAGTGGATATGGGCCTACGTTTAGGCTCCATCAAAGTCCAGATTTTGGCGCTCTCTATTTTCTTCCAGAAACAACTTGCCATGGTTGTGTGTTGGCTTGCTGCCTCACTGCTGTTGTCTTTATTCCTTCTCTCATGGTATGTCCATCTCCTCGGGCACCGTTTTCCTAGACTGAGTCTGGTAGGAGGGGCATAGAGGGGAGGAGCCAGCACACACATATACACACTAAAGGTTATATATATATATATATATATATATATATATATATATATATATATATATATATATATATATATATATATATATATATATATATATATATATATATATATATATATATATATATAAGAAAGGAAATTGGCGCCCAAAGGTTATTTTAACCTATAAATACAGGGAACCCAGTGGGTTTCACAATTAACATTGATTTTAAAACATAAACATGAACTGTTCTTTCATAAAAAATTTATTAAAATGTACAGAAGCAATGAAGCAAGTCCATTATATTACACATACAAAATGATGTAATTTCTCTTCGAATACTCCATCTTTGAAGTTGATAGAGGAATATTGGCAACTTAGTGCAGTATCTTTAATCTTCCTCATATACTATTCAGAGATAACATCAAATATAACAACCCAACGCGTTTCGTCTAGTAACTAGACTTCATCAGGGGTATGTCTAAAAATTATAAGACAGCCAATCAGTATTTATACATTACAGTAAAAATCATATAATAGCAATAGTATGGTACAAAGAACAGTCAATGAACAATAGGATGTGCGAGACATGGTGAAACAGTGCGAAGAGACAATAATTGGGCTATTGACGACAAAATGAGAACTCAGGTGGTGATCATAAAACTCATATATAATATCTATTATCATTGGGTATTTTACATACCTTTTGGTATTAACATTTATCAAAATGTGATAAATCAGAGTGGACACTCAGGATTTTTCAAAGAATAACTTCAAAACATCAAAAAGGAGACTGCCGAAGCTTCAAGCCAGTCTAATTAAAAGGTAATTGATTCATATTACTATAAAAAAAAATTGATTTATCAACCATTGTATGGTTCATAAAGTAGAAACATCACATACCTCATATATTCGATTGATCAGAATTCAGCTATTTCCTATGTTTCTAACTTTCAAAAGGAAGGTGAAAACGGCAAGATCCTGCCAAAAATGGACCTAACAAATCAATTGATTGTATTTAGTGTATCCAATCTAAACCGAGAGGGAAAAAAGAAAGAAAGAGGAGGGAGGGAAAGCTTGAATATCCACCCTCTCACCATTATATATTTATATTAATATAATTTTTATTTTAGTCTTCAGGGCTTATAAAAACACAAGTCTGTTCCCCCCCCCCCCCCCCCCCCACTTGCCTGGCATGGTCGCATCAGGATTTATAATGTGAGATAAAATGTTTCGCCTGTATGAGAGGGAACTGCTATATTACTTTAAATTCAGTGTCATTAGTTAAATAAAGTTTAACTAGCGCACTCCCTTTGCTTTTCTTATATAGTAATATTTCCTTGGGTAAAGATTTTAATGTTCAGAGGTGAGAATTCCTGTTTTTAAATAAAAATAAAATAAAAAATGGGGAATAACGGGATATTGTGTCACAGTCAGGCCCAGGGAAGAATCAGGACAATTTCATTCTCGTGATGCCTGGATCGAGAACCTGGGAAAATTCAACCTGTTTGCCAATTCCCTGACGGATCACGATCGTTGATGACTGCTGATTGGCACTTTTGATCACGGATTGGTTCGCTGTTGAGGAATCGCTGGCCCACATAGGGCAATTCCAACTGCTAAGGAATTACACATTCCAGCATACTCTGCCACCGATATAACATGTAAAACTGTGGCAGGAGGCACTGGTAAAGTGTAAATTAACCCCCCCCTTCCCCCGCAAGTTTGTACCCGGTGGCTGAACTGTTTAAAAAAACAACAATTCTTTACAAATAAATAAAAAAAATATTTTATATTTCTCTGACGTCCTAAGTGGATGCTGGGACTCCGTAAGGACCATGGGGAATAGCGGCTCCGCAGGAGACTGGGCACAACTAAAGAAAGCTTTAGGACTACCTGGTGTGCACTGGCTCCTCCCACTATGACCCTCCTCCAGACCTCAGTTAGAATCTTGTGCCCGGCTGAGCTGGATGCACACTAGGGGCTCTTGAGCTCCTAGAAAAGAAAGTATATGTTGGGTTTTTTATTTTCAGTGAGATCTGCTGGCAACAGACTCACTGCTACGAGGGACTAAGGGGAGAAGAAGCGAACCTACCTGACTGGAGATAGTTTGGGCTTCTTAGGCTACTGGACACCATTAGCTCCAGAGGGATCGAACACAGGACCCGACCTCGATCGTTCGGTCCCGGAGCCGCGCCGCCGTCCCCCTTACAGAGCCAGAAGCATGAAGATGGTCCTGGAAATCGGCGGCAGAAGACTTCGGTCTTCAACAAGGTAGCGCACAGCACTGCAGCTGTGCGCCATTGCTCCTCATGCACACCTCACACTCCGGTCACTGATGGGTGCAGGGCGCTGGGGGGGGGGGCGCCCTGAGCAGCAATATTAACACCTTGCCTGGCAAAACATCACAATATATAGTCCCAGAGGCTATATATGTGCTAAATACCCCTGCCAGAATCCATGAAAAAAGCGGGAGAAAAGTCAGCCGAAAAAGGGGCGGGGCTATCTCCCTCAGCACACTGACGCCATTTTTCCCTCACAGCTCCGCTGGAAGGATCGCTCCCTGGCTCTCCCCTGCAGTTTCAAGCACAAAAGGGTAAAAAAGAGAGGGGGGGCACTAAATTTAGGCGCAGCAAATATATAATATAAGCAGCTATAAGGGAAAACACTCAATTATAGTGTAAATCCCTGTGTTATATAGCGCTCTGGTGTGTGCTGGCATACTCTCTCTCTGTCTCCCCAAAGGGTTTTGTGGGGTCCTGTCCTCTGTCAGAGCATTCCCTGTGTGTGTGCGCGGTGTGTCGGTACGGCTGTGTCGACATGTTTGATGAGGAGGCTTATGTGGAGGCGGAGCAGATGCCGATAAATGTGATGTCACCCCCTGCAGGGTCGACACCTGAGTGGATGGTTCTGTGGAAGGAATTACGCGACAGTGTCGACTCCTTGCATAAAAGGTTTGACGACATACCAAATATGGGACAGCCGGCTTCTCAGCCTGTACCTGCCCAGGCGTCTCAAAAGCCATCAGGGGCTCTAAAACGCCCGCTACCTCAGATGGCAGACACAGATGTCGACACGGATACTGACTCCAGTGTCGACGACGATGAGACAAATGTAACTTCCAATAGGGCCACACGTTATATGATTGAGGCAATGAAAAATGTGTTGCATATTTCTGATGTTACCCCAGGTACCACAAAAAAGGGTATTCTGTTTGGGGAGAGAAAACTACCAGTAGTTTTTCCTCCATCTGAGGAATTAAATGAAGTGTGTGAAGAAGCGTGGGCTTCCCCCGATAAGAAACTGGTAATTTCTAAAAGATTACTAATGGCGTACCCTTTCCCGCCAGAGGATAGGTCACATTGGGAAACATCCCCTAGGGTGGATAAAGCACTCACACGCTTGTCAAAGAAGGTGGCACTACCGTCTCCGGATACGGCCGCCTTTAAAGGAACCTGCTGATAGAAAGCAGGAGGCTATCCTGAAGTCTGTATATATGCACACAGGTATTATACTGAGACCAGCTATTGCTTCAGCATGGATGTGCAGTGCTGCAGCTGCGTGGTCAGATTCCCTGTCGGAAAATATTGATACCCTAGAGCATATTAAAGACGCAGTCTTATACATGAGAGATGCACAGAGGGATATTTGCCGGCTGGCATCTAAAATAAGTGCAATGTCCATTTCTGCCAGGAGAGGGTTATGGACTCGGCAGTGGACAGGTGATGCAGATTCTAAAAGGCTCATGGAAGTTTTGCCTTATAAGGGTGAGGAGTTCGGGGATGGTCTCTCGGACCTCGTTTCCACAGCAACAGCTGGGAAGTCTACATTTTTACCCCATGTTCCCTCACAGCCAAAGAAAGCACCGTATTATTATCAGGTACAGTCCTTTCGGCCCAATAAGGGCAAGCGGGTTAAAGGCGCGTCCTTTCTGCCCAGAGGCAGAGGTAGAGGGAAAAAGCTGCAGCATACAGCCAGTTCCCAGGAGCAAAAGTCCTCCCCCGCTTCCTCCAAGTCCACCGCATGAAGCTGGGGCTCCACAGGCGGAGCCAGGTACGGTGGGGGCCCGTCTCAAAAACTTCAGCAATCAGTGGGCTCGCTCACGGGTGGATCCCTGGATCCTTCAAGTAGTATCTCAGGGGTACAAGCTGGAATTCGAGACGTCTCCCCCCCCGCCGTTTCTTCAAATCTGCCTTACCAACAACTCCCTCAGGCAGGGAGGCAGTGCTAGAGGCAATTCACAAGCTGTATTCCCAGCAGGTGATAGGCAAGGTGCCCCTCCTTCAACAAGGACGGGGTTACTATTCCATAATGTTTGTGGTACCGAAACCGGACGGTTCGGTGAGACCCATTTTAAATTTGAAATCCTTGAACACATATATAAAAAAATTAAAGTTCAAGATGGAATCGCTCAGGGCGGTTATTGCAAGCCTGGACGAGGGGGATTACATGGTATCACTGGACATCAAGGATGCTTACCTGCATGTCCCCATTTACCATCCTCACCAGGAGTACCTCAGATTTGTGGTACAGGATTGTCATTACCAATTCCAGACATTGCTGTTTGGTCTGGCCACGGCACCGAGGGTATTTACCAAGGTAATGGCCGAAATGATGATACTCCTTTAAAAAAAGGGAGTTTTAATTATCCCGTACTTGGACGATCTCCTGATAAAGGCGAGGTCCAGGGAGCAGTTGTTGGTCGGGGTAGCACTATCTCGGGAGGTGCTACAACAGCACGGTTGGATTCTAAATATTCCAAAGTCACAGCTGGTCCCTACGACACGTCTACTGTTCCTGGGGATGGTTCTAAACACAGAACAGAAAAAAGTGTTTGTCCCGGAGGAGAAGGCCAAGGAGCTGTCATCTCTAGTCAGAGGCCTCCTAAAACCAAAACAGGTGTCGGTGCATCACTGCACGCGAGTCCTGGGAAAAATGGTAGCTTCCTACGAAGCATTTCCATTCGGCAGGTTCCATGCAAGGACTTTTCAGTGGGACCTGTTGGACTAGTGGTCTGCATCACATCTTCAGATGCATCGGCTGATAACCCTGTCTCCAAGGACCAGGGTGTCTCTGCTGTGGTGGCTGCAAAGTGCTCATCTTCAAGAGGGCCGCAGATTCTGCATACAGGACTGGGTCCTGGTGACCACGGATGCCAGCCTTCGAGGCTGGGGGGCAGTCACACAGGGAAGAAACTTCCAAGGACTATGGTCAAGTCAGGAGACTTCCCTACACACAAATATTCTGGAACTGAGGGCCATTTTCAATGCCCTAAGTCAGGCAAAACCCCTGCTTCAAAACCAGCCGGTACTGATCCAGTCAGACAACATCACGGCAGTCGCCCATGTAAACCGACAGGGCGGCACAAGAAGCAGGACGGCGATGGCAGAAGCCACAAGGATTCTCAGATGGGCGGAAAATCACGTGTTAGCACTGTCAGCAGTGTTCATTCCGGGAGTGGACAACTGGGAAGCAGACTTCCTCAGCAGGCACGATCTCCACCCGGGAGAGTGGGGACTTCATCCAGAAGTCTTCCAACTGAGTGTGAACCGTTGGGAAAGGCCACAGGTGGACATGATGGCGTCCCGCCTAAACAAAAAGCTAGAAAGATATTGCGCCAGGTCAAGGGGAGCCTCAGGCGATAGCTGTGGACGCTCTAGTGACACCGTGGGTGTACCGGTCGGTTTATGTGTTCCCTCCTCTACCTCTCATACCCAAGGTACTGAGGATAATAAGGAAAAGAGGAGTAAGAACTATACTCATTGTTCCGGATTGGCCAAGAAGAGCTTGGTACCCGGAACTTCAAGAAATGATCTCAGAGGACCCATGGCCTCTGCCGCTCAGACAGGACCTGCTGCAGCAGGGGCCCTGTCTGTTCCAAGACGTACCGCGGCTGCGTTTGACGGCATGGCGGTTGAACACCGGATCCTGAAGGTAAAGGGCATTCTGGAGGAAGTCATTCCTACGCTGATTAAAGCTAGGAAAGAAGTGACCGCAAACCATTATCACCGCATTTGGCGAAAATATGTTGCGTGGTGTGAGGCCAGGAAGGCCCCAACGGAGGAATTTCAGCTGGGCCGTTTTCTGCACTTCCTACAGTCAGGGGTGACTATGGGCCTAAAATTGGGTTCCATTAAGGTCCAGATTTCGGCTCTATCGATTTTCTTCCAGAGAACTTGCTTCGCTACCTGAAGTTCAGACTTTTGTTAAGGGAGTGCTGCATATTCAGCCCCCTTTTGTGCCTCCAGTGGCACCTTGGGATCTCAACGTGGTGTTGGATTTCTTAAAGTCACATTGGTTTGAGCCACTTAAAACCGTGGAATTAAAATATCTCACGTGGAAAGTGGTCATGCTGTTGGCCTTGGCTTCGGCCAGGCGTGTGTCAGAATTGGCGGCTTTGTCATGTAAAAGCCCTTATCTAATTTTCCATATGGATAGGGCAGAATTGAGGACTCGTCCCCAGTTTCTCCCTAAGGTGGTATCAGCCTTTCATTTGAACCAACCTATTGTGGTGCCTGCGGCTACTAAAGACTTGGAGGCTTCCAAGTTGTTGGATGTAGTCAGGGCCCTGAAAATGTATGTTTCCAGGACGGCTAGTTTCAGGAAAACTGACTCGCTATTTATCCTGTATGCACCCAACAAACTGGGTGCTCCTGCTTCAAAGCAGACTATTGCTCGCTGGATCTGTAGTACGATTCAGCTTGCACATTCTGCGGCTGGACTGCCGCATCCTAAATCAGTGAAAGCCCATTCCACGAGGAAGGTGGGCTCTTCTTGGGTGGCTGCCCGAGGGGTCTCGGCTTTACAACTTTGCCGAGCAGCTACTTGGTCGGGGTCAAACACATTTGCTAAATTCTACAAGTTTGACACCCTGGCTGAGGAGGACCTAAAGTTTGCCCATTCGGTGCTGCAGAGTCATCCGCACTCTCCCGCCCGTTTGGGAGCTTTGGTATAATCCCCATGGTCCTTACGGAGTCCCAGCATCCACTTAGGACGTCAGAGAAAATAAGATTTTACTCACCGGTAAATATATTTCTCGTAGTCCGTAGTGGATGCTGGGCGCCCGTCCCAAGTGCGGATTGTCTGCAATACTTGTATATAGTTATTGTTTAACTGAAGGGTTATTGCTGAGCCATCTGTTGAGAGGCTCAGTTATTATTCATACTGTTAACTGGGTATAGTATCACGAGTTATACGGTGTGATTGGTGTGGCTGGTATGAGTCTTACCCGGGATTCAAAATCCTTTCCTTATTGTGTCAGCTCTTCCGGGCACAGTATCCTAACTGAGGTCTGGAGGAGGGTCATAGTGGGAGGAGCCAGTGCACACCAGGTAGTCCTAAAGCTTTCTTTAGTTGTGCCCAGTCTCCTGCGGAGCCGCTATTCCCCATGGTCCTTACGGAGTCCCAGCATCCACTACGGACTGCGAGAAATAGATTTACCGGTGTGAGAGAGATATATATATATATATATATATATATATATATATATATATATATATATATATATATATATATATATATATATATATATATATATATATATATATTCTGTTTTATAAAATAATTTTGGATAAGTTTAAATACTCATTGTTCACCTAATTCACTTCTAAAAAACCTCCCCAACAATTTGAGTGGTTTTTGGAATTGTTTTTTTTGTCAGCATTTTGGGCCCCCAACCACCTGGTAATCAGATCACTGGAGTGAACCACAGCTATTGTCAGTCTCCATAGCGCAGCTGAGTGACAGTGTTCTACTGGCCAATAAAAGCCTGCGCAGACTCCTTCTACAGACTGACCATTCAGACTGCACTAGTGTACAGTGCAGAAAGGGGGCTGGTGGGCATGGAGTCTTCTATGCAGTGGTACTGAGTGAGTGTGTGTAGATTGTGGTACAGCAGTGGCTTTCTGTTGTTTTTTTTTTTTTTTTTTTTAAGCGTTTGGGAGTTACCTACGAGGGAAGAAGCTGGGGCAGCCCACCGCTCGCTAGTTCCACTACTGCTACCACATCCTTCGAATCTTTAAAGCTCAGTTAATAAGAGGTTATCCTATATCTCCCATACTAGTACACACTCCAAGCTGCCCAAATATCTCTGAGTCTCTGACCAATACTTGCTACTCTTGTATCAGCGGTGTCCCCTTTCAGGTAGTTATATGCTCTTATAAGCAGGACCCTCCCTAGCATTTTTGTTAAGTTTGCGTTTCATTTATCTACCTTGTATGTCCCTGTCTCTGCATGTTGCTGTATGCATGTTTTTGCTGCCTGTAGTTGGCTGACCCCAGGACTTGTTCTCTGTGATAATCAGTCATGCACTTCTCTATATGCTGGGAGCCCTCAGACACCTTGTGTCGCTGTGGGCACCGATAAACAAAACAATTTGTCTTTGTACTGACTCTGCTAAAGATTTTTCAACTTGTAAATAATACTGCTACCACAATAGTAAATGACCATGGGGCAGATGTGTCGAGCAGTGATGAGTGGATACGTTGCCCATCGTAACTAATACGCTTAATTTATTAAGTACATTCTATAAAATAATAGGTAGAAGCAGACTTTTTGCTATGGGCAACTTTTCAGCTGGTCCTCTCTTTCTCCGCAGTTTTCACTGCTTGGTACATCTGCCTCCATGTCTGTGACCAGAAGTAATGATTATTGGGGAGCATAGTGCAGTCGCTGCCTGCTGCATTTTTTGATAACTGCCCAGTGAGCGTTGAAGTGCTGTCATTGACTAATGGGTATATTCAATTAAAGTCTGATCCATTCCGACATGTATTTGTCGGAATGGATCCGACAACCCCTGTTCAATCCCATCTTAATTTGACTTTTTCAAGTCGAATTTAGATGGGACGCAGAGGAGGAGAAGGGAGGCGAGCCGCGGGGGGACAGCCGGCGCGCATACAGGGAAGATCAGCGCTACAGTAGCGCTACAGCAGGATGTCACTCAGCCGCCCGACCTAACGGCAGCTTCCACCCGGCTCCAGCAGTGTGCTGGAGCCCCGGATGAAAGCTGCCGTTAGGTCAGGCGGCTGAGTGACATCCTGCTAACGGCAGCTTTCACCCGGCTCCAGCAGCGTGCTGGAGCCCTGGATGGAAGCTGCCGTGAGGTCGAGTGGCTGAGTGACATCCAGCTGCAGCGCTACTGTAGCGCATCCTCTGGGTCCGCATCTCAGGCCGACATAATTTTGATGTCGGACTGAGATGGTCAAAAAGGGGGCCAAAACCTCTCGGTATTGGCACAGTTTTCGACACAAGCATGTGGATCGGCAGCTATTCCGCCGATCCACGCGCTTTTCGACTAGTCGAATTCATCGACTTGTCGAACAATGTAGGGAAATATTGAATAGGTCGAATCAGGATTCGAACTTAAAAAGTCGAAAACTGCCGTCTTTTCGACAGACGGCAGTTTTTTACTTCAATTGAATATACCCCAATGACTCGTTTATTTGCATAAATAAACTTGTATCTAAGATTTTGATATTCATATACATTTATTTCATAATTGGTATTTTCATAGCATGTTGTCTCAGCCACCAATGTATATGAAATGTGTGCAGATTTTGTTTTTTAGTGTTTATTCAACCCTTAACGCATCGCTGCCTTTCTCTGCTCTGTCATGTGTTAGTCTCCTATGCAACTTGAGCTGCGTTTTATTTATGTTTCCGTTACAATAACAATTTTGGAATATCTCGGCTTTTATATTAACTAAAATTCCTAGGAAGTTTTTACTGACTCGCAACTCGGACTCACCTGAGACTGCGTGACGTGTGATTGTGCAGGCTATAATCAAACCCAAATCACCTGCCTTATCTATAATGATTAAAAAACCCTTTCTAATTTTTCACACTCCCCTTAAGTACCTGTTCTGCCACCACTAAGGCGAGATATCCCAAAGTCTGAAGTTTGGTTGGATGGTTTTCAGTTTGCCCACATTTACCTCTTATAACTTACAAATAGACGCAACATTTTCTGCCATCATTTTATTTTTCTGTAGGATTAATATGTGAACTTATAATATCTGTTACACAATGTTTTTTTAATACTGAACTTTGTGTATACAAATAATGTTAACTTTTCAGACTGGGCTTCACAGGACATTTAACATGCACTTTGTGATGCAACCACTTGACAGTATCACCGCAGGGGACCTGCAAACAACAAAGGACACATATGGGAGATTCAGAGATGGACGCAGCACCTGTGCTAAAAATATGTCAAAAGCAGCAGAAGTCTTGAAAAAGACGCCCACTGCATGGTTGTGATCTGTTGCATCATCCGAATATGCAGCATTGGATCCCTCTGCGTGAACATAGTTATCTTTGTAACCCTCAGGTTTACCAGGGTGCCCGGTGTTTTCACGCTGCTCAGGCCATTGAAGCTGCATTGGATTCCCTTACCTCTGCACGGCTTGAAACTGTGTCCGACGCAGCCGCATTTTCAAGAATCCTGCCAGTCGCTGTATCATCCATGCCCCCCAATGGCCGCAGTATGTCAGTCATGCAGCAGTTTAGGGTGCGCAGTCTCGCAGAATGAGATCTGCATATGCAGTGTCCCATCTGAACATGCTCCGATCTCACGCCGTCAGGGATATATACATAAACAATCAGGTTTGTATGTATCTCTGAATTAGGTTGTTTCAAGGATGAAAAATTTTCGTGAACTCCAACGATTCCATTAGAGGGATGCAATTGTCCTCAACCATACCACACTGAATTTGCTCAATCGTGTCTGATCTTGGAAGCCATAAAGTGTTGGGCCGGGTCAGTACCTTGTGGGAGACTACATGGGAATACCAGGTGTTGTAGGTTTCCTTACCCTGGATATTGCTAGAGTCTAATGTTGAAAGCAGATGTACAGTCTATATTACCCTTCTTTCCTTTACAAGACTAACATTGGAACTCATGTGACCCGGTCTTGTTTTTCAGCTGTTCTATCTCACTGAGGCATTTAGAACCGTACACTATGTGCAATACTTCTAACACAGAGCATTTATCTGTACACACCCTTACCAATGCATATCACAGAGGGTAAGACAGACTGCCTAATTCACCAGCCTCTGTAAGGTGTCAGAGCCGCTTTCCCGCTGCAGGACCACCGTCCTGAGAGGTTGTTGTACAGCAGGGCACTGCACCTTAGCGGTCACAATCGCAGCATGCCGCATACCCCTAACAATGCCTGAAGGTGACGACAGTGGCGAGTACAAACCGGGGGCCCCGCTAGGGAGGGTCCTCCAGTTCTTTGTGCGGCAAAGACGCAAGGGCGGCATACAGGACCCTCCTGGGGAGGACCAGCTATAGCCCCCCTGTGTACACTGGCAGCGGGAGTGAAAACTAGCACCTGCTGTGATGTTTTACACTTATAGGGAGACTTTGCCAGTATAAATATCACTGAAGCTCTGGTGCCATTACAGGGGGCGGAGCTTTCTCATAGCGGAACCAGCTGCGTTTTGGCGCCTTCCTCTGCTTAAAGCTGCAGTAGTAGACACACACAGCTCCTCCAGACACTCAGGATACGCAGGAAAACTGATACAGGGGTGTAGCAAAGCTATTGTACACAATCTAAAAAGGACTAATACTCCAGTTTTACACAGTGATATAACAGCTTGCAGCCTCACTGGGGCTGTTTAGCTTGGGTGTGCGGTTCCCTTCTCTCTGTCTCCCTCTTACAAACAGTAAGGGCAGGCTTGCTATTTGTATTACTTGTCTGTGTGTATGTGTAACTGTTTACTGTAAACATGGTAAAACACCAATTATGCAGTGTATGTCACACCAGATTCTCTCCCTCTACTTCTGGTTCCATGTCATGTGAACAATGCAGCTAGTCCTCACAACTCGGTGAGGAGGCTGGGGGGGAGGGTCAAGAGCCTTGCTGGCTCGGTGCCATAAAGTCCATGTCAGATATGTCACCTCAGCTCACTTCTAAAACTCAAAAAACTCAACAACTGCAGCAGGCTGTTTCAGACCTAGCTGCAAGGGCAGATGTTCCACAGATGTTCCTCTCTAGATCAGGACCACAGAAGCGTGGGTTACCTGCTTTATGCTCAGACTCTGATGAGGAGACACAGGAGGAGGGGGAGGAATTGGATCCTGTTGCTGGGGATTCCCCTTCTACATAGGGTATTGAACCCCTCATTCTGGCTATACGGGACGTGTTAAAACTCCCTCTAGAGGATGCTGCGGCACAGCAGTTTTTCTTAACACAGAACAAACTCCGTGTCACTTTCCCTGATTCTGCAGAGTTAGACGACCTATTTAAGTTAGCCTGGAGAAATCCAGATAAAAAATACCAAGTGTCAAGATGGTTTTTGCACACTTTCCCGTTTGCTCCTGAAGGCAGGAAACTCTGTGAAGAACCCCCGGCTGTTGATGTATCAGTCTCTCGCCTATCTAAAAAGGCGGTACTGCCAGCTCCGGGCTCCTTTACCATAAAGGACTTGGGGATAGATAAATAGAGACTACACTGAAGTCTATCTACACAGCAGCAGCTGTATGACAAAGACCGGTCATTGCAGGTTGCTGGATGACCCATCCCATTCATACGTGGGCTACTCAAATTCAGGAGGGCCTCTTAGGGGATATGTCCCTGGTTCCTACAGTGACTCTCTTAAAACACATTCAGGACACTGCATGCGTCCTGTGTGACTCTCTCAAGGAGATAGGCAATATTAATGCTAGGACCACTGCTATGGCAGTGTCTGCGCGCAGAGCTTTGTGTTTGCGTCAGTGGAGAGCAGACGAAGAGTCCAAGCGCAGTGTAGATTCTCTCCCTTTTTCAGGGCATTGGCTTTTCGGGGTGGAATTAGATACGCGGATTTCTAAAGTTACTGCGGGGAAATCCATGTTTCTCCCCTCTGGGGACCTGCCGGCTAGACATTCCTACCCGGGGCCATCTACCCAGTCCTTTCGGTCTCACAAATTTTGATCTAGGGCCAGAGGTGCCTCCAATGCGGCTAGAGGCACCAGAGGTAAGACAAGAATACCAGCAATCCGCAGGTTCTCAGGAGGGCACCAGTTCAGCTTCCACTGAGGCCTCAGCATGACGATGTCCGCCACCCCTCCCCCCCCCGGGGGGGTTCTCGAGGCGGGAGCTCGGCTGCGTTACTTCAGCCGCATCTGGGAAAGCTCCTGCCAGGATACCTGGGTAAAGGACCTCATTTCTCAGGGCTACAAGCTGGAGTTTGACAGTGCTCCTCCCCAATGATTTTTCAGATCAAGCTTACCAGCTTTGGAGGTACGCGTGTTACGCTGCAACAGGCCATCCTAAAATTGGTGCAGTTCCAAGTCATTGTTCTAGTGCCACTGCAAAAACGTGGAAAGGGTTACTACTCCAACCTGTTCGTGGTACCGAAACCGGACGCTTCGTTAAGGCCCATTTTGAATCTAAAATCCTTGAACCTTTACCTAAAGGTTTTCAAGTTCAAGATGGAATCCTTGCAAGCAGTGATTGCGGGCCTGGAAGAACGGGAGTTCATGGTCTCCCTGGATATAATTGACGCCTATCTCCATATCCCGATTTGGCCACCTCAACAGGCTTACCTGAGGTTTGTCCTGCTTGAACGATCACTACCAGTTCCCAGGCACTACCCTTCTGCCTGTCCACAGCTCCGAGGGTGTTCACAAAGATGATGGCGTAGATGATGTTCCAACTCCGGGTCCAGGGGGTCAATGTTGTCCCTTGTCTGGACAATCTCTTCATAAAAACAAGATCCATGGAGCTTTTATTGTTCCATATAGACCGCACTATCCAACTTCTGTCACACCATGGGTGGACCCTCAATTTACAGAAGTCCCACCTGGAGCCAACTTGGTGGCTCCAGTTCCTGGGAATGTTGCTGGATACTGTGGCCCTGAAAGTGTTCTTCCCAGAGGACAAAGCGAAAACACCTCCAGGAGATGGTCCGAATGGTTCTCCGGCCTACTCGAATATCCATCCATCTTTACATAAGATTGTTGGGGAAGATCGTAGCCTCATACGAGGTGATCTAGTATGGAAGGTTCCATGCCAGAACATTTCAACTGGATCTCCTGAGCAAGTTGTCCGCATCACATCTTCAGATGCACCAGATAATACGGCAGTCACCTCAGTCCAGGATTTCCCTCTTGTGGTGGCTGCAGTCCTCCAGCCTACTGGAAGGTCGAAGATCCAGTATTGGATCCACCTCACGACTGATACGAGTCTGAGAGGATGGGGAGCTGTCACCCAAGGGCCTTAGTTCCAGGGCAGGTGGTCAGCCCGCAAAGCCCTTCTTCCGATCAACATTCTGGAAATTCGGGCGATCTACAATGCTCTGATTCAGGCCTCTACTTTATTCAGGGATCACGCGATCCAAGTTCAGTCAGATAACGCCACGGCAGTGGCGTACATCAATCGGCAAGGAGGGACAAAAAGTAGGGCCTGCATGCGAAAAGTGTCAAAAATACTCTTCCTGGCAGAAAGAAATGCAAGAGCTATGTCCACGATCTTCAATCCGGGAGTAGACAACTGGGAAGTGGACTTCCTGAGTCGTCACGATCTCCACCCGGGAGTGTGGGGGCTCCACCATCAGATGTTTCAGCAGATCATCGACCGGTGCAGCTGCCCAGAAATAGACATGATAGCTTCTCGTCTCAACAAGAAGCTTCCTTGGTATTGCTCACGAACCAGGGACCCTCAGGCGAGGGCAGTAGATGCACCTATGTCGCCTTGGCCTTACCTGCTGGTCCTGTTTCCTCCGATTCCATTGCTCTCAAGAGTGCTAAAGTGAATCGGGTATCAAGGAGTCCAGGCAATTCTGATTGCCCCTAATTGGCATCGGAGGGCGTGGTATGCGGATCTTCTGGACATGTCCGTCGAAGACCCTTGGCCTCTGAGAAGAGATCTTCAACAAGGACCATTCGTCTACCCGGACTTACGGCGACTTTGTTTGACGGCATGAAGGTTGAGCAGAACATCTTAGCTCACAAGGGCCTTTCCAAAAAGGTTATTGCTACCATGATTCAGGCCAGGAAACCTGTGATGTCAAAACACTATCGTTTCCTGCAGGATGGTGTGGATAAGGGCTTACGTCTGAATTCCATTAAGGTCCAGGTTTCAGCGCTCTCCATTTTCTTCCAGAATAAATTGGCAGTGTTGCCAGAAGTTAGACCTTCTTGCAAGGGGTACTTCACATTCAACCACCTTTTGTGCCACCACGGCACCCTACGATTTGAATGTAGTGTTAGAATTTCTGATGACTGTAGAAGACGAGTACCTCACGTGGATGACTGTGATGTTATTGGCCCTGGCTTCTGCTCGTCATGTCTCGGAATTGGGGGGCATTGCCGTGTAAAAGTCCCTACTTGGTCTTTTACAAGGACAAAGCGGAGCTAAGGACTAGGCAGCAGTTCCTGCCGAAGGTTGTCTCTGCGTTCCACTTGAATCAACCTATTGTTGTTCCATCAAGTTCTGGCACTTCTGCTCCTCTGGAGGCATTGGATGCCGTGCGAGCCTTGAAGATCTATGTCAGGAGAAAGGCTCGGATCAGAAAGACTGATTCCTTGTTCGTGCTATACGATGCTCAGAAAAAGGGTTGCCCTGCTTCAAAGAAGTCCATTGCTCGTTGGCTTAGGCTTACTATCCAACAGGCCTATGTGTCGGCAGCCTTACCTGTTCCACAGTATCTGAAGGCCCACTCCTACAAGGTCTTCCTGGCTGCCGATGGAGCCTTGGCCTTGCAACTGTGCCAAGCTGCTACCTGGTCTGGGAAGAACACCTTTGTGAAGTTCTACAAGTTTGATACCCTGGCCACAGAGGATACCCAGTTTGGGCAGGTGCTCCGCACATTCACGCCCGTTCTGGAAGCTTCAGGACGTCCCCATCGTACTAATTCCCCAATATCCCTTATGGATTCTAGAGAAAATAGTATTTTAATTACCTACTGGTCAGGCCCGGCGCTGCCCGCTCAGGAAAGGGATGCAGTGCAGGTAGGCGCCAGGATGCAGAGGCGCTCTTCCTGCTCTGCATTCCTATGCTAAATTCCACTGCTGCTTCTGCTGGCTGCCGCTGCTCTTGTCACACTACTACAGATGCAGGCAGCGGCGCCGGCAGCCTGAAGAGTCTATCCCCCCTCTCCCTGTCAAAGCAGCAGAGCAGTCAGTGTTCTTCTGGATGACAAAAGGGGCAGGGCTAATACGGATGGATGGGCGGAGTAACACTGGTTCGAGGGGCAGAGCTACACGGACCAGGCTACTGTGTTGAAGAGGGAGAGGAAGCTGCTCCTGATCCGGCCAGCCAGATTTAGGTAAGTGGAGGGAAAGAGAGTGAGTGAGAGAAAGTGTGTGTATGTTTGTGGGGGGATTATGTGTGTAGGTGGCACTACTATTGGGGGGATTATGTATAAGTATTACTAGGGGCACTATACTGTATGTCTAAGTGGAGCTACTTCTGGGGGCACTGGGTCACTACGCTGTCTGCTGTAATGTGTAAACGGGATGCTGTCTGCTGTAATGTGTAAAAAGGGGAAGCTGTCTGCCGTAATGTGTAAAAAGGGGACGCTGTCTGCCATAATGTGTAAAAAAGGGACGCTGTCTGCCATAATGTGTAAAAAAGGGACGCTGTCTGCCATAATGTGTAAAAAAGGGACGCTGTCTGCCGTAATGTGTAAAAAAGGGACGCTGTCTGCCGTAATGTGTAAAAAAAAAAAAAAGGGACTCTGCCGTAATGTGTAAAAAAGGGGACTCTGCCGTAATGTGTAAAAAAGGGGACTCTGCCGTAATGTGTAAAAAAGGGGACTCTGCCGTAATGTGTAAAAAAGGGGACTCTGCCGTAATGTGTAAAAAAGGGGACTCTGCCGTAATGTGTAAAAAAGGGGACTCTGCCGTAATGTGTAAAAAAGGGGACTCTGCCGTAATGTGTAAAAAAGGGGACTCTGCCGGCCGTAATGTGTAAAAAAGGGGACGCTGCCGGCCGTAATGTGTAAACAGGGGGACGCTGTCTGCCGTAATGTGTAAACGGGGGTACGCTGTCTGCCGTAATGTGTAAACGGGGGACGCTGTCTGCCGTAATGTGTAAACAGGGGGACGCTGTCTGCCGTAATGTGTAAACAGGGGACAGGGGGACGCTGTCTGCCGTAATGTGTAAAAAGGTGGATGCTGTCTCCCGTAATGTGTAAACAGGGGGACGCTGTCTGCCGTAAAGTGTAAAAGGGGGAATCTGTCCGCCGTAATGTGTAAAGGGGGCTCTACCTGGTGTAGTGGTGCTACTGTGCGGCGTAATTTGAATAATGGAGACTACTGTGCACCGTTATATGAATTGGTATTATTTTGTGGCCACATCCCTTCCCCATGAAGCCATGCCCCTATATTTTTTGCGTACGCCTACGGCGCGCACTGCCCCTGTTTTACATAGAGGGGGGGCTCCGATGCCGCTTCTTGCACACAGCGCTAAGATGTCTAGTTACAGCACTGTTGCTAGGTATCCATTTCTCTGGCCCTGAGCAGGTCTCCCTCACCAGATCCTCTCCAGGGGTGAGGGGGTGGACTTGGACGGGATGAGGGGGGCCCAAAGCATTTTGTTGTACCTGGGCCCACCGCTTGCTAGTTCCGCCACTGGCACAACTACTGGGGAGCACTGTGTATAAGCAGCACAACTACTGGGGGCACTGTGTATAAGCAGCACAACTACTGGGGGCACTGTGTATAAGCAGCACAACTACTGGGGGCACTATGCGTGTTATCTGCGCTATTACTGGGGGTACTATGCATGTCAGTTGCGCAACTACTGGGGGCACTATGCGTATAAGCGGCGCTACTGCATGCAGTGTAATGTGAATAAGATTATGCTACTGTGTGAGACCACACACCCTTCTGCTTTGTGTGCCGTGCCTCTGTAAAGTATGGGAGGGCACAAATTTATAGTTTGCAGGGGGGCGCCGAACACCCTGCTACCGGTAAATCCTTTTCTTGTAGTCCATAGGGGATATTGGGCGCCCGCCACAGTGCGTTGACTTTTTTGCAGGTTGTCTTTTATATGATTACCAGTTCAGCTGTTGCTGTTTTGTTACCAGCCGTTGCTGTTCGTTTTATGTTATTGGTGTGCTGGTGTATGAATCTCACCACTCATTGTTATGTTCCTTCTCTCAAGTATGTCCTTTCTCCTTCGGGCACTATTTTACCTATAACTGTCTGTGGCAGGGGGCATAGAGGGGAGGAGCCAGCACACCCAGTTTTATTTTATTCTCTCTCTCCTTTTGGAAAATCTCTGAATTAGGCCCAGTACTCCTGCCACCAGTGTTCTTGCCTGTCAGTCGTCATAACGGGATCAGTACGTAATCCCGCTGGACGGGATCCCGGCGGTCGAAATACCGACGCCGGAATCCCGACCACACAATCCCGACAGGGGTGGCGAGCGGAACGCAGTCCCTTGCGGGCTCGCTTCGCTCGACACGCTGCGGGCACGGTGCCTCGCTACGCTCGGCACACTATTATATTCTCCCTCTATGGGTGTCGTGGACACCCACGGAGGGAGAATATGTCAGGATTGTGGCGGTCGGGATTCCGGTGTCAGTATTTCGACCACCGGGATCCCGTCCAGCGGGATGTTGACCGCATCCCGTCATAACACAAGTTTGTTAAACTGTAATTTGTGTGTGTGTGTTTATGTGGCAAGCCTTGTATAGCAATGATCCATTGTTTAAGTTGCTCCTGTGCATTCCCTAAACATGAAATACTCTGTTTATGTTGCATGTTCACATATGAAATGGGCAAAAATGTTGGGAGGTTTTTGTTTTTTTTCCCCTCCTTCTGGGGACCAATGATCTATTTGGGATTTTTCAAAATTCCAGCCACAAAGGGGTTAAAAAGGGGTGAGATGGTTATTTGGAATTCCCCCTTCACAGAGGATAGTCAAGACAGCCCACCCTGCCGGGACTATAAAGAATGCATGGTGCCGGCGATACCAGGTCACGGAGGGGGAGGACACAGTGCTCTGTTCCTGGACTTCATTGCCAGTGGCAGTTGCAGAGCAGTCCATTATTCAAATAGGGGAGCCACATCAACAGCCACCCCTAAACACTGTCAAACATAGCTGAGTGTGGCTTCCCTATTTGAATAATGGACTGCTCTAAAACTGCCACTGGCAAGGAAGGGCAGCCTTATAGTTCAGGAGATTTTGTGATGTGTCAGTGTATTTGCCGTGTGTATAGATAATATATATATATGTACTTAACCTATTTCCAGTTACGAGAGGATAGTGTCTCTATTATCAGAAGTTAACCTGTCACTTGAACTAAACATTGCCGAACCTCTCGGATAGCAATAGAAGGAAAGGAGAGAGAGAGATATATTTTCACTCTTAAATGCATTAAAGGAAAGCTTGATAGTCAGCAACTGCTAATCTGATGTGTAATGGGTACCGACAGCTCTCCCCCCGTGACCTTAAGTGTTGTTCGAAAATCTTTACCTTTTGACCTCAAAGGAGGAGCCCTAAGGAGAGCGAGAAGCTAAGCAAGAAGACTAAGGGCACTTTGGAATAGAGTCAGCCTATCCCTGCAAACCTTATGTATTTATCATACAGTGGGCGTAGCTTGGTCTGTTGTCCCAGCATTTACAGCACTGAGTAGGGCAGCATCAGAGGCGGGACGGGGCAGAGAAGGAGGTGGATTTTTCTCCTCGGAGACTGCATCAATCTGGGGAAGGCCTATTCGGATGTGCAACCTGACAGATATATGTAAAAAAAAAAAATTAAAAGCCGATATTCAATTTGCTTAAATACCATCGCTTTTCATCGGAGTATACTTGAAATTCCGTAGTGAAGCAAGGGTACTCAATGTATGTAAAATATATTATAATAGGTGGTCTTCAGTATGCCAACTGTCGGGATCCCGGCGCACAGTATACCGGCGCCGGAATCCCGACAGCCGACATACCGACACTTTTTCTCCCTCGTGGGGGTCCATGACCGCCCTGGAGGGAGACCGCGCGCCACCGTGCCCGCAGCGAGCCTGCAAGGGGCTAATTTGCGCTCGCCGCGCTGTCGGTATGCCGGCAGTTGGGCTTCCGGCGCCGGTATGCTGGTCGCCGGGAGCCCGGCCGCCGGCATACCATAATATATATATTATGGTATGGACCTGATGAAAATGCATAAGTAGAACGCATTGAAACGTTGTCTTCACTTTGGACGTAAGTGTACTTTTGTCCCCGCCGCTTGGAGTGCCGCACCCGACGTTGCCTGTATATATAAATATAATATAATATAATGTACACACACACCCACCCACGTCTGACTGGTGATCTGTGTGCATGCACATGCTGGAGTCTGCAAATTCTCTAGTGGAGTTATTGATCAACAGTAAGAGAATATATTATCTGGATTTGGGCATTTGTAGATGCCATTTATATAACCTTTTGGGATTTTTAGCTAATGGATTTTACATCCCTATCAAATGAACCTTAATTAAGTCTTTTAAATTGAATCGGAGGATTGGCAGTTTCCATATAACCCTCCTAGGACCTAAGTGAGGGTTCTTATCCTAGGGTACTACATATTAAAGGAAGACCTCTGGTACATCGAATATAAGACTGGCCCACTGAGGTGGATTTGTCCATTATTCCACCATATACTGAATTTACAGTTATATATGTATTAGCGCACTCGCATACTGTATCTGTTTTTTTTTTTTGTTCTGTGATTGAGGTCCTGACTATCGGGGGTCCTATCCATAGTGCTGCTTTTTAGTGCAAATTCAGGAGTATTTCTTTGTTGTATGTGTGAGTATGTGTGTGTGTGTGTGTGTGTGTGTATATATATATATATATATATATATATATATATATATATATATATATATATATATATTATAGTACTGTGCTAAAAGTTTTAAGCAGGTGAGGTAAAAATACTGCACATTAACAATGTAAAAAAAAATAAAAAATTCCATTTGCTGAAATGATGCCCCAAAGTTGCAAGGAACCTCCACCATGCTCCACTGTTGCCTGTAGACACTCATTATAGTACTGCTCTCTGGCCCTTCAGCGAACATAAAGCCAAATATTTAAAATTTGTACTCCTCCGTCCAGAGCACCTGCTGCTATTTTTCTGCACCCCAGTTACTATGTTTTTGTGCATTGTTGAGTCACTTGGCTTTTTTTCCACATTGAAAGTATGACTTTTTGTCCGCAATTCTTTCACAAAGACCACTTATGGGCAGACTTCGCTGAACAGTAGATGTGTGTACCTGGGTTCTACTGGTTTCTGCCAGTTCTGAGCTGATGGCCACATGGTTGGAAGAATTTTTTTTTTCTTTAATTAAAACAAAAAACACGCTTGTTTTTTGCATTAATGTTTTAATGGAGAAAAAAGTTAATAATTTATTAGAAACTTCGATCAACCATGTTTTACTTTTACATAATGACTGCATAGTGTGTACAGAAGCAACAATTATCATGTCAGTGTCAGGGCCGAAACTAGGATTTTTGTCACCCGGGGCAAGGTAGTCATTTGACCCCCCCCCCTCCCCCCCAAAAAAAAGATTCTTTTTTTTACAATAAATAAAAAAATAAACATTTTAAAATAATTAAATGAATAAAAAAAAAAAAAAAAAAAAATATATATATATATATATATATATATTATATATATATATATAAAAAATCTCTTTCAGAACTTTTTTTACCTGAAAAATTGCCTTTTCTAACATAAATTTCATATCCAGGAAAAAGTGTCCCCATTTTACACATTGCGGCAGACAGGTGACCCCATTTTACACATTGCGGCAGACAGGTGACCCCATTTTACACATTGCGGCAGACAGGTGACCCCATTTTACACATTGCGGCAGACAGGTGTCCCCATTTTACACATTGCGGCAGGAAAAAGTGTCCCCATTTTACACATTGCGGCAGACACGTGTCCCCATTTTACACAGTACGACAGGCAAGTGTCCCCATTTTACACATTGCGGCAGGAAAAAGTGTCCCCATTTTACACATTGCGGCAGGAAAAAGTGTCCCCATTTTACACAGTACGACAGGCAAGTGTCCCCATTTTACACATTGCGGCAGGAAAAAGTGTCCCCATTTTACACATTGCGGCAGGAAAAAGTGTCCCCATTTTACACATTGCGGCAGGAAAAAGTGTCCCCATTTTACACATTGATAAAGCTAAATATTTATCGTATATATATAACCCTTTATGAGGTCTAAGAACACTGTACGCTGTTTACTTAAGAAGTACCGTAAGGGTACGCAAGTTGCGTAACGATCGCTCAGCCGCAGGCGAGACGCTCAAGCGTCACGTTCGCTCACGGCCCAGAGATCACAGACAAGCACGCTATTGGCTATGACTAACGTAATGATTCGCTATGGCGTAACGGACGCTCGAGACCACGAGGAGATCACCAGCGGCGCAGACGCTCACAACGCAAATCCTTTATATCTATACCCTTAACAATGAAATACACAGTAAACCTTAATGTAGAGACAAAGTGTAAGTGCAACCTTGTGTAACCTGATTAACTACAAAGCTGTTTGAGCGTCACCGACGCTCAGAGAATTCTTAACACTATGAGAAAATACACAGATACTTGTTTAGGGTCCAAAGCCTATTAAATGTATTATAACTAATGTACTTGTAAAAAGGAATCACAGTACAAATGATACACTACAATATAACAGAGACTTCCTAACCAAATAACTACACTATAAATACAATACAATACAATCTAATCAAGGGAAAATACGAGAGAAAGAGTAGAGAGAGAGGGAGATGAGAGAAATGGCTCACAGTAAGACAATATGATTACGGAGAAAAACTTACGCACAAGGGGAAACGATCGCATGCGCCTGGACATCCAGCACCCGATTTTCAGCAATGAGAACCGTTGAAGAGTGAGGGCTGGATGTGGTCGGCCTGCCTATTTATGCCCCACACACAATGCAATCTAATGGTCCCTACAATCTGATCGTCCATTGGACACAGGAATTCGGCTTCGCATCATAACAAAAGGTCATAGGTTAATTCATACAGGTGGGCTGTGACGATTTCCAACTGCTCAGGTGGGAGGGAACCTGGGTTTCCCGCCGCATGGGTAATAAAGTGCAAATAAAGTAAATGTTCATAAACTTCTTATGTCCATAACTATTCGCACGAGCGATTGATCTGCTTCAAGCCAACACCGGAATATTTCTAATTAAATATTCTTCCGATGGATACTAAACACCACTGTATTACTCCTGTCTGACCCTTCGTATCAAACAAAGAGGGATTCCTCTGTTCATAAACATTCTATATTAACCAAACTTTCAGAATCTATCAAAGGGACCATGATCTACAAAATACATTATTACTGAAAATATGTTACGATTGAGTCGCACGCTACAACCACATAAACTCTACCGTAAATACGCATACCATGCGCCTGCGGGTGCCCGCGACTGTGAGTATGCGCACGTACGGGAGAGCGTACGCATGCGCAGCACGGACCTGTGTGAGGTGCAAATATGGTAGTGTGCATAGAGATATTTTTCTGACTTTGACAGTCCACCCTTTGGCAGTCAATAATAACTGCCACTTCCTGAAAACATTTCAAAAGGAGAAAAATATATGTCAGGGGTTACTTCATTTCCATGGTTGGGTGAGGGAGGAGAGAGGAGTAGGTGTGAAGAGGGTATGACCTAGTGTGATAGCAGTAGCATGTGTGTATGAGTCCATGTTTGGGGGGGTCATGTATCATCGTGCCGTACGTGTTGTAAATCAAGCTTCGAGGTATTGCGAAGTATACATTTGAATTCCTTCTTATCCTGTGGTACAGGTCTGTGGATGGGCTGTCAAACTTTACCGAGCTCTTTTCGGATTTTGAACAAAATGGGGAGCACATTTTAGTTGATGATACATGAATGGGGGGGTATGTGATTGCTGATATCTGTGCCTGTATTCCCTATACTATGTGTGTTATTACCTGAGGGTTGTAGAGATGAAGATGAAGAATACTTATGGAAAATGCAATGATATTCTATGTCAGGTAAATGTACATCTGTCGTCGAAGTTTTGTTCGGTATCAGTTGAAAGTCGTCTTCTTTGCGCTGTTTTGCTCATTAAGCGTGAGCAATAAGCTTTGTCAATGCCATTAGATTTACAAAAAATGTTGGGCTAGCGTAATTTTAAGAATTCTAGGGAAACTGGGGATCCATGGCAAAGTTCATCAAGTGTCCATATCTCAAGTGGTCAAAACTTCGTCTTTGGTCTATCCGTTGTCTGTATAGCGTCTCATCAACTTCCTCGTCCAAGGGGGTCTTGTTATCTTGGAGAAAAACCAGAAAAACAGGTGAAAGAAACGGACCGTAGAAATCGCATTTTCATCACATCATTGTTTCTATCATTGGGTCGTAAATCAAATCCAGGTTAATTACAGTTTCCTCACTCCTCAAACTCATCACTCTTGTACTTTGTTTGCACCTCATTAAAGCCTGCCCGCATCTAAATATCAATCCAATAGATATAACAACACCTAAAATACATAGGAGAAACTTTCCAACATCCATTATGACTCCTTGAGCCCAGTCTCCCAAACCGGAGAACCAATTTCGCGGGTTCAACCATGACACCCAACCAGTCAGCTCATTACCTACAGCAGCAAGAGTGAGATTGTGTTTTCGGCGAAATTCACACTTTAATTGGAGAATATCGTCCATCTTTTGGTCTATGACCTCTACCGGATCCTCGGTGCTATTTGTGATATACGTGCAACACTTCACGCCGTACTGTGTTGCCAATGTAACACAATATCCGCCTGTCACTGCTGTGAGGTAATTAAGAACCATTCTATGCTGTACCAGTTCTGTTTTATAAGCTTGAAGTTCTTTTCCAGTGTATCTAAATGTGTCATCATACATTTCAGTGATATTATCTAACAAATTGGCGAGTGCGGAAATGTATCTATAATTCATCACTCCTCGAGCGGTGCGAGTGAAATCTAACGCCACCAGAACCTGAATCCCGGTGGATTCATGGATCAGATCAGAGGCCGGATGCTCTAACCTTTCTGACAGTTGTCTTTTAACTCGGTGCTCGTAATGAGTGTGAGTATAAGGAGCTTGGGCACCACGGTGTATGTCTTTCATTTTGTCATGTGTTACAGTCATCACTTCAGGCAATACTTTTCCAATATAACACAATCCCTCAAAGTTTGGGGCAAGCCACTTGTACGCCTTTCTCCCGCATATGAAATATGCATCATCGGGGAGAACATATGGGACGGAGAAAGACATTACCATATTACACACCTTCCAGGTGAAATCTCCTAGCCCTAATTCTTCCATCTGCTTAATGCACGTATCAGGTTGTACGATATGTGCACAGTATCCTGGTGATACTTCTCCAACTCTAGTAATCCTATTTCCTAAGGTGTATCTATACCGGAAAGATTTTCCTCTACTGGCTATGTGGCGTACAAGCTCTGTATCTGTAGGCATTCTATCTGCTCTATGTGAAAAGGTCATGGTGTGGTTACTCCATGACACTTCCCAATTTCCCGGCTTTCTGGGATTGGAGATGTTGAAACATAATAGGGACCTATCCACGTGGTATTGGTGGAGCTTCAAACTAGGAGGGCTGGAGATATTAAACCTCCGGTCCACCGGTCTCCCACCATTTAACTCAAATACCTCCCCTATCGTTAAAGGAAATGGTACTAGCCCTGATTTGCTATGACCCTGAGGTACTTGAGAGCATACCCAACAATCTGTTTTGTTTAATACGTTACCCACTAAGGAGTGATAGTCACTCAATGGATGCCGGTCCATATGGATATTAAAACTGGATTGGCATTTCTTTATGCACCCATCCTCAATGACATTGTTACAGAGCCTACAGATACAGTTTTCTTCAGCTAACAATCCGTCACAATTTCTTCTATGATCAATGCTATCGGATCGTTTTCTGATACTCGCCTTTGCTTGTTGGTTAGGTTGATCTTGGAAAACTACGCCTCCATCTTTATCATCAGAACCCATTCCAGAACCTCTATCGACCTCCATGGTACTCTCGCCGGAACAGACTGCTCTGGTTAACATCATGGTCAACAGGAAAATCCGGATCACAGTCTCTTGGGGCAAGTCCATCTTTGAGGAGGAGATGAAGAAGAATGAGAAGGAGGAAAAATACATTTGAGGGAGAGGGGATGGGAAGTGGAGAAAAACAATAAAAGGGAGTGGGGAGTCGACAACAGCTCTCGGTCTTCAAGGCTCAGGTGCCGCCTCAGTCCTCCTGGAACAGACACTCCAGTGATACAACCTCTACCGTCTGTTCCTTATCACGGGACTTCTCTGGATCAGCAACCTTCTTGCAGTGGGATGAATGGACCCAAGTCTCTCTCTCAGCAACCTTCAATGCTGTAGTGCTAGTCAATAAGACCTGGTATGGTCCTTCCCATCTGTCAATAAGGCAACCTGAGCGTAGAAAATTTCGTATCATTACATAATCCCCAGGTTCAATGTCATGACAATTACTATCAGGTAGATCAGGAATCACCAACTTCAGATTATCATTTTGATTCCTTAACTGTTTACTCATGTTAATCAAGTACTTTACAGTCACTTCATTGTTACATTTCAAATCATCCTGAGGGTTAATCATGACATGCGGCTGTCGACCAAACAAGATTTTAAAAGGGGACAGATTAAGAGGGGACCTGGGAGTGGTTCTGATACTGTACAATACAATGGGTAAAGCTTCTGGCCATGTCAATCCTGTCTCTGCCATCACTTTACTCAATTTATTTTTAATAGTGCTGTTCACTCTTTCGACCTTCGCACTCGCCTGTGGACGGTACGGAGTGTGCAGCTTGCTATCAATTCCCATCAACTTACACATTCCTTGAAAGACATCACCTGTAAAATGGGTACCCCTATCACTTTCGATTATTCTAGGGATACCATATCTACATACAAATTCCTGCACAATTTTCTTAGCTGTAAACATAGCGGTATTTGTAGCTGCAGGAAATGCTTCGACCCAATTTGAGAAAACATCTATACAAACAAGTACATATTTCAAATTCCGACAAGGGGGTAATTGAATGAAGTCAATTTGTATTACCTGGAAAGGGCCGCCGGCAGGTGGGATATGGGATGGTTCTGTAGGTATTGCCTTTCCAATATTCTTTCTCAGACAGGTAAGGCATGACATTGCTCTTTTACCTGCATGAGAGGAGAATCCTGGGGCGCACCAATAGGCTCTTACCAATTTGCACATCCCTTCCTTGCCTAGATGAGTCAGCCCGTGAGCTGCTTCAGCCAGACATGGAAGATATGCTCTGGGGGCCACTGGTTTACCATGTCCATCCGTCCAGAGTCCTGAGGACTCTTGGCTACATCCCTTTGCCTTCCAGACTGCCTTTTCCTGTGTGGAACACAAATTTTGCATTTTACACAACTTCTGTGTGTTAATGGTATTAAATACCATCAATTGTGTGGTGTCTGTCTGTATGGGGGTAGCAGCTGCTAACTTAGCAGCTTCGTCTGCTCGGCTGTTACCAAGTGATACCGGGTCTTGGCTATATGTGTGTGCTTTACACTTGATAACAGCCACTCTGTCGGGTTCCTGTATCGCTGTTAGAAGCCTTTTTATGTGAGCTGCATGCGCTACCGGTGTACCAGCTGCCGTCATGAAATTTCTGAGGCGCCATAGGGCTCCGAAATCATGGACTACCCCGAATGCGTATCTAGAATCGGTGTAGATATTGGCTGACTTACCCTTAGCCAATTCACATGCTCTGGTTAGGGCGACCAGTTCAGCAACCTGGGCTGAGTGAGGTGGGCCTAGCGGTTCCGCTTCTATGGTGTCTTGGTCATCTACGACTGCGTATCCAGTACACAAGTCTCCCGAGTCTGACTGTCTGTGACAACTACCGTCCGTGTAGAACGTGAGTTCTGCATCTTCCAGTGGGTTGTCACTGATGTCAGGCCTTGCGGTAAAATTTTGGGTCAAATATTCCATACAATCATGTGTATCTTCCTTTGTATTGAATCCTCCTTCCCCAGCACTCTCACCTTCCACCCTTTGTGCCTGACCAGGCACACCTGGGAGATATGTTGCAGGATTTAATGCACTGCATCTCCTTATGGTAATGTTTACGGGGGCCATTAGTGCCAATTCCCATCTTGTAAACCTCGCTGATGAGACGTGTCTGGTTTGGGCAGAATTCAATAAGGCTGATACTGCATGTGGCGTATGGATTGTGAGGTTGTGGCCTAGCACGACATCTTCGCTTTTTGTTACTAGCAATGCTATTGCAGCAACGCTTCGCAAGCATGTGGGGAGGGATCGCGCTACCGTGTCTAGCTGAGCGCTGTAGTATGCAACTGGCCTGCTGGCATCACCGTGTTTTTGGGTTAGTACACCTGCTGCGCAACCAGCACTTTCTGTTCCGTATAGTTCAAATGGTTTCCCATAGTCTGGCATACCTAGCGCTGGCGCCTGCGTTAGGCACTGTTTGAGTCTCTCAAATGCTGTTTGGGATTCGTCTGTATGCAAAATCCTATCAGGTTTGTTTGAGGAGACCATTTCCTGCAAAGGTAGCGCCAATATGGAAAACCCTGGGATCCAATTACGGCAATACCCACACATTCCTAAAAACGTTCTGATCTGTTGCTGGGTTTGTGGTAGAGTCATGTCTCTAATTGCTTGGATTCTATCAGCGGTCAGGTGTCTCAGTCCTTGTGTTAGACAGTGTCCCAAATATTTTACCTTAGTTTGGCATAATTGCAACTTGTCTTTGGACACCTTGTGTCCGGTGTCTGAAAGATGAAACAGGAGCTGTTTCGTATCCTTCAGAGATGCTTCCAGTGAATCTGAACACAGTAATAAATCGTCCACATACTGTATCAATACTGATCCACTGTCTGGTTGGAAAGACTGTAAACAATCATGCAAAGCCTGAGAAAATATACTTGGACTATCTATGAAACCTTGGGGCAATCGAGTCCACGTGTATTGGACTCCTCTGTATGTGAATGCAAACAAATATTGGCTGTCAGGGTGCAGAGGTACCGAAAAGAAAGCGGAGCAGAGGTCAATAACAGTGAAAAATTTGGCAGTGGGAGGGATTTGCATTAGGATGACAGCTGGATTTGGCACTACGGGGAACTGACTCTCAACTATTTTGTTAATCCCCCTTAGATCCTGCACTAGCCTGTAACCCCTCCCCCCACTCTTCTTAACAGGGAAGATGGGACTATTGGCAGTGCTGGACGTTCTTACCAGAATGCCCTGTTGTAGCAAGCGCTCTATTACTGGGTAAACTCCTAACTCCACCTCTGGCTTCAGAGGATATTGTGGGATTTTTGGAGCTATCCTACCATCTTTTACTTGTACCACTACTGGAGCTACGTTTGCCATTAATCCAGTGTCCTGTCCGTCTTTTGTCCAAAGTGACTCTGGTATCTGAGATGTCATCTCTTCTATTTGGGATGGATTCCTATTTGTCATAATGGTATGTGACATTAATTTTGATGGGGAGTCTAACATGTCTCGCACTTCCTGAGCGTGTTTCTCAGGTATGTCCAAGAATACACCTTCAGGAGTACAATAAATGACGCACCCCATTTTACACAGTAAGTCTCTTCCCAGGAGATTGGTTGGTGCCGATGCAGCCAGCAAAAAGGAATGCTTGGTATGCAAAGGCCCTATTGTAATCTCGGCTGGTTTGCTAACAGGGTAGTGCTGGACTACTCCTGTTACTCCCATGGCTGAAATTGTCCTACCAGTGGTTCTCATGCCCACTGTCGAATTTATCACTGACTTGGCCGCCCCTGTGTCTACAAGAAAGTTTAAAGTTTTACCAGCTACATTGATTGCGACCTCGGGTTCACTTTCAAGGTTGGCAATCAATTTTACTGGCTGCAGATTACAGGTATGGCCACACCCCTATTGGGTATGGTGACCTCCCTGAATCCCGCTGGCAGCAACTACTTGTGAGGGAGATAGTTGGGAACTACCAGAGGCATGCCAGTCTCTGTTTGGGGGATATCTTTTTGTTTCCCCTGTATGTGGCTCATAACTCCGTTTCTGCGGACCTTGCTCCCAATGTCGTGTGTCGTGTCGTTGTCTAGGGGTTTGGTATGAGTTTCGTGGATTCTTTAATCTACAATCTCGTGCCATGTGTCCCTGTTTGTGACAAGAATAACAAGTAACCATACTTGACTTACCCACAGGATTTGGTGATACAAACAAAGGCTGCCTTGTGGTCAGAGCCTGTATACTTACTGACATTAATTTGTCACCTTGTTGTTCCCTGTGTCTGGTGATGTTTCTGTCGTGATCAATAGCAGCCTCTCTCAAAGTAGCCACAGACAGACCTCGCCAACATGGTTGCGTGGTCTGTACCCTAGTCTTCAATTACTCTTTTAAACCATCCATCAGTACCGATACTGCTACTTCCCGATGGTTTGTGTCTGTTTTAATGTCCTCTATACCTGTGTATTTTGCCATTTCTAATAATGCTCTGTGAAAATACTCTGCAGCTGTCTCTGACTCCTTCTGTTTAATGGAGAATATCTTATTCCATTTAGCTACTGCTGGGAAATGCAGCTAAAAGAGTAAGTTTATTCTTTTCACATTATCTTGGTTGTACACATCTGTAAGAGGTACATCATGATCTAGTCCGCAATCAGCTAAAAATTGAGTTGCGTCGACATTTGAGGGTAAACATGCTCTCAGCAATATCTGCCAGTCTTTATTGTTGGGCTCTACAGTGTTACCTAAGTCTCTGATGTATTTTTGACTGGCAACTAAGTCTTTTCTAGGGTCAGGAAATTCAGACACTATGGTCCTTAATTCCATTCGGGAAAATGGAGTATACATGGCAATGTTCCTAATGGGAGTGGCTCCTGATGCGTCTGTTTTCCCATTTGGCACTGCTATTACTCTAACAGGTGTAATTCTAACAACCTCATTCTGTGTAGATTCTACAGGCTGTGGTGAAATAGTTTCAGCATAATGCATGGTGCCGTACTTACCAGTTGATACGACCTCACCTATCCCTCCGCTAGGGGCCTTTACTAATCTCGTGGGTGGAGCTGTGCCTACTGTGGTCTCTGCTATGGTGGCTGCTAGAGAGAGCGCTGAAATCGTTGCCGATTCGTCCTCTTGATCACACTCCTGAGGAAAGTTCAAAACAGGGTACAACTTGCACGGGTTAATACTTGCATGGGTTAATGGGTTAACATTATCATTAACATTTACACAGTTACTAAGTGATTTTTTGTTACACCTTAGTGCGTCTTTCTCCGTAATCAACTTCTCTCCTGATATATATGGTGGCGGCGGGGCCGTGGCAATTAATTTTCTGTCAGAGCCAGATCCCGCCGCCTGAGCCAAACCTCTCTGTATCTCACCTTCCTGTTGCCACAACTGTAAATAATCATAATGCTGAATTCGTCTCTTTGTTGATTTTATGAGACATATCCTCCTCCTTAAATTTTGTAACACTTCTGAGCTGAAGCTCCCTATTCTTGGGAATTTCTCCCCGTCATGCACAGTCATTCTCTCCCATTCATCACATAAAGTTTCTGTGTGACTTCCATATTTCTCACACATGATATACCTGGCCGACCCAATTGGCCGGACCACTGAATCAACCCGAACCGAGGTTGATCGCCCCCTACCTGAACAAGTGGCCCCCATAGTTCGAAAGTGTTGCTTTATTTAGCCAACCCTTTACGAAAAACCAAATGCCAACAATAGGCTGACGGTGGCGGTTTACCGAGTACCCCACTCACTCGCCCACGCCGACCTATACGACCTGATCACACCGATATGGTGCTGGCGTACTCGACCTAGGGCCCCTGCGACCTGAACCTCTATTTACTGGAACCTGTGAGGGTTATCCGAAGAACACTTACTCTTTCCAGTAACTATTGGTTGCTGGATAGTTCCTGAGTGAGCAGCGAACTTCCCTTAAAATAAAAAAATTACACAAATCACGTTAGAGTGTACAGATAGCGTTTGTGACCCCTTTACTCTAATGGTATTAGGTCAGATTACTAACTACTGCACACACTTACGTGCGGTCCAGTCGTTCAGTACACAAACAACTAAGCTTATGTACGGAAAGACCAATGGAATCGAAACTTACGACTGCGAATTCCTTCAGCCAGAGCTTATATGGCCTATATGGGTGTTGCACCAACCCTTTTCGGTGTTGTGCCTGTGAACTGTATAGCGGACTTCCTTGTCGGCTGTACCTGGACCTCCTGGTCTTGTTACAGTGTGACCTCCTGGTCTTGTTACAGTATGACCTCCTGGTCCGCTATACTCTAATGCTCAAAATTGTATTTAACCAGAGATGCCTCCCTAGCCACCGTGCACGTCACTTACACGCATGTACCTCACGAGTACTCGACTTTTCTTGTGGTTCAACCTTTAAAAATTGTAAAAACACTCACTCATCACATGTACACTTTTGTTTCTATTTCTATTTCTGCGCAGAAATTTTCTTTAGCCCAGCTGTGTTACCAATTAGGAGCAGGATCTGTTAAACTAAATTTCAGATTTCCAAAAATAGACTTGCGTTATTTACCGCGTCGCGTTATCTACCGCTTTGCGTTAAAAATCAACTTATCGTGACTTGAGCTACGTGGGCGTAACCGGACGCTACGTTGCGTAATGAACGCTGCGTGCGTCGGCCTTTGGATTGCGTACGCTAGTCTTTGTTAGAGACACGTGTACGCAAAACAAAGATCCACCGTAACACAATATACTTTTATCAATGTAAACGATCCCTGATCATCTACCGCGTACCCCACTGGCTTTGCCTTATCTCCCAGGCAAACCTGTGTGTTTGTCTACACTTTTAACTATTACCTCTATTCTTAAACTATGAAATAACAGCAAGTCTCTTTTAGCACTTTTCTATCAACTATAAAACTGGCAGACAGAATGGTGATATACGACAAATGAAATACACAGATGGAAAAGAAATGCAGATATATATATATATGTATGCGTGCGTATATACGCAAGACAGAAGAAAAATAAACAGTTGTTTTTAAAAAAAAAAAACAAAAAAAAAAAACCACAAGCGTTTTGTTCTTACCTCCGGTTCCCGGATTCCTTCAGCACTCGTTATCTAAGCGAAGCAGACGCTTATCCCGTCAGCACTACGAGACAACCTCCCGCCCTTTGCTGAGGGATAATGTCTGCTGATCTACCTAGTGCAGATATGTGAAGGACAGGACGAGCCGCCAATTGATAAAGCTAAATATTTATCGTATATATATAACCCTTTATGAGGTCTAAGAACACTGTACGCTGTTTACTTAAGAAGTACCGTAAGGGTACGCAAGTTGCGTAACGATCGCTCAGCCGCAGGCGAGACGCTCAAGCGTCAAGTTCGCTCACGGCCCAGAGATCACAGACAAGCACGCTATTGGCTATGACTAACGTAATGATTCGCTATGGCGTAACGGACGCTCGAGACCACGAGGAGATCACCAGCGGCGCAGACGCTCACAACGCAAAACCTTTATATCTATACCCTTAACAATGAAATACACAGTAAACCTTAATGTAGAGACAAAGTGTAAGTGCAACCTTGTGTAACCTGATTAACTACAAAGCTGTTTGAGCGTCACCGACGCTCAGAGAATTCTTAACACTATGAGAAAATACACAGATACTTGTTTAGGGTCCAAAGCCTATTAAATGTATTATAACTAATGTACTTGTAAAAAGGAATCACAGTACAAATGATACACTACAATATAACAGAGACTTCCTAACCAAATAACTACACTATAAATACAATACAATACAATCTAATCAAGGGAAAATACGAGAGAAAGAGTAGAGAGAGAGGGAGATGAGAGAAATGGCTCACAGTAAGACAATATGATTACGGAGAAAAACTTACGCACAAGGGGAAACGATCGCATGCGCCTGGACATCCAGCACCCGATTTTCAGCAATGAGAACCGTTGAAGAGTGAGGGCTGGATGTGGTCGGCCTGCCTATTTATGCCCCACACACACAATGCAATCTAATGGTCCCTACAATCTGATCGTCCATTGGACACAGGAATTCGGCTTCGCATCATAACAAAAGGTCATAGGTTAATTCATACAGGTGGGCTGTGACGATTTCCAACTGCTCAGGTGGGAGGGAAACTGGGTTTCCCGCCGCATGGGTAATAAAGTGCAAATAAAGTAAATGTTCATAAACTTCTTATGTCCATAACTATTCGCACGAGCGATTGATCTGCTTCAAGCCAACACCGGAATATTTCTAATTAAATATTCTTCCGATGGATACTAAACACCACTGTATTACTCCTGTCTGACCCTTCGTATCAAACAAAGAGGGATTCCTCTGTTCATAAACATTCTATATTAACCAAACTTTCAGAATCTATCAAAGGGACCATGATCTACAAAATACACTATTACTGAAAATATGTTACGATTGAGTCGCACGCTACAACCACATAAACTCTACCGTAAATACGCATACCATGCGCCTGCGGGTGCCCGCGACTGTGAGTATGCGCACGTACGGGAGAGCGTACGCATGCGCAGCACGGACCTGTGTGAGGTGCAAATATGGTAGTGTGCATAGAGATATTTTTCTGACTTTGACAACATTGCGGCAGGAAAAAGTGTCCTCATTTTACACATTGCGGCAGGAAAAAGTGTCCCCATTTTACACATTGCGGCAGGAAAAAGTGTCCCCATTTTACACATTGCGGCAGGAAAAAGTGTCCCCATCTTACACATTCCGGCAGGTGGTGGGGAGAGGGAGGGAGAGAGAGAGAGAGAGAGACGGAGGGAGAGGGGCTGACTTACATTTGAAGCGGTTCTCGCCGCTCTTCAGCCGCCTCTCCCTCCTCGTCAGCGCGGCTCCCCCTTCTCCCTCCTCCCGAGTGCCCAGCTCGGGGGGGCGGGGTTTCGTGGAATGACGCGTTTGCGTCGTGACGTCACGACGCAATCGTTTGTCTCAGTGACCGGAGTGTGAAGTGTGCTGAGAGCAATTACGTGACAATGTCAGCACTTTGCAAAAAAACTGTTGACGACATGAGACAGCCGACAAATCAATTAGTGCCTGTTCAGGCGTCTCAGACACCGTCAGGGGCGCTAAAACGCCCGTTACCTCAGATGGTCGACACAGACCCTGACACGGATACTGAATCCAGTGTCGACGGTGACGAGACAAACGTAATGTCCAGTAGGGCCACACGTTACATGATCACGGCAATGAAGGAGGCATTGAACATTTCTGACACTACAAGTACCACAAAAAAGGGTATTATGTGGGGTGTGAAAAAACTACCAGTGGTTTTTCCTGAGTCAGATGAATTAAATGAGGTGTGTGATAAAGCGTGGGTTTCCCCCGATAAAAAACTGCTGATTTCTAATAAATTATTGGCACTATACCCTTTCCCGCCAGAGGTTAGGGCACGTTGGGAAACACCCCCTAGGGTAGATAAGGCGCTCACACGCTTATCAAAACAAGTGGCGTTACCGTCTCCTGATACGGCCGCTCTCAAGGAACCAGCTGATAGAAAGCTGGAAAATATCTTAAAAGGTATATACACACATACCGGTGTTATACTGCGACCAGCGATCGCCTCAGCCTGGATGTGCAGCGCTGGAGTGGCTTGGTCGGATTCCCTGACTGAAAATATTGATACCCTGGATAGGGACAGTATATTATTAACTATAGAGCATTTAAAGGATGCATTACTATATATGCGAGATGCACAGAGGGATATTTGCACCCTGGCATCTAGAGTAAGTGCGATGTCCATTTCTGCCAGAAGAACGTTATGGACGCGACAGTGGTCAGGTGATGCGGATTCCAGGGAAAAAGACTGCACCATGCAGCCTCTTCCCAGGAGCAGAAGCCCTCCCCCGCTCAGCATGACGCTGGGGCTCTGCAAGCAGACTCGGGCACGGTGGGGGGCCGTCTCAAGAATTTCAGCGCGCAGTGGGCTCACTCGCAAGTGGACCCCTGGATCCTGCAGGTAGTATCACAGGGGTACAAATTGGAATTCGAGACGTCTCCCCCTCGCCGGTTCCTGAAGTCTGCTCTACCAACGTCTCCCTCCGACAGGGAGGCAGTATTGGAAGCTATTCACAAGCTGTATTCCCAGCAGGTGATAATCAAGGTACCCCTCCTACAACAGGGAAAGGGGTATTATTCCACGCTGTTTGTGGTACCTAAGCCGGACGGCTCGGTGAGACCAATTTTAAATCTAAAATCTTTGAACACTTACATAAAAAGGTTCAAATTCAAGATGGAGTCACTCAGAGCAGTGATAGCGAACCTGGAAGAAGGGGACTATATGGTATCTCTAGACATCAAGGATGCTTATCTCCATGTCCCAATCTACCCTTCTCACCAAGGGTACCTCAGGTTTGTGATACAAAACTGTCATTATCAGTTTCAGACGCTGCCGTTTGGATTGTCCACGGCACCACGGGTCTTTACCAAGGTAATGGCCGAAATGATGATTCTTCTTCGAAGAAAAGGCGTATTAATTATCCCTTACTTGGACGATCTCCTGATAAGGGCAAGGTCCAGGGAACAGTTAGAGGTCGGAGTAGCACTATCTCAGGTAGTGCTACGTCAGCACGGGTGGATTCTAAATATCCCAAAATCACAGCTGATTCCGACAACACGTCTACTGTTCCTAGGGATGATTCTGGACACAGTCCAGAAAAAGGTGTTTCTCCCGGAGGAGAAGGCCAGGTAGTTATCCGAGCTAGTCAGGAACCTCCTAAAACCAGGACAAGTGTCAGTGCATCAGTGCACGAGAGTCCTGGGAAAAATGGTGGCTTCTTACGAAGCGATTCCATTCGGAAGATTCCATGCAAGAACTTTTCAGTGGGATCTGCTGGACAAATGGTCCGGATCGCATCTTCAGATGCATCAGCGGATAACCCTATCTCCAAGGACAAGGGTATCTCTCCTGTGGTGGTTACAGAAGGCTCATCTTCTAGAGGGCCGCAGATTCGGCATTCAGGATTGGATGCTGGTAACCACGGATGCCAGTCTGAGAGGCTGGGGAGCAGTCACACAGGGAAGAAATTTCCAGGGCTTGTGGTCAAGCATGGAAACGTCTCTTCACATAAATATCCTAGAGCTAAGGGCCATTTACAATGCCCTAAGTCAAGCAAGGCCTCTGCTTCAGGGTCAACCGGTATTGATCCAGTCGGACAACATCACGGCTGTCGCCCACGTAAACAGACAGGGCGGCACAAGAAGCAGGAGGGCAATGGCAGAAGCTGCAAGGATTCTCCGCTGGGCGGAAAATCATGTGATAGCACTGTCAGCAGTGTTCATTCCGGGAGTGGACAACTGGGAAGCAGACTTCCTCAGCAGACACGACCTCCACCCGGGGGAGTGGGGACTTCATCCAGAAGTCTTCCAAGTGATTGTAAACCGTTGGGAAAAACCAAAGGTGGACATGATGGCGTCCTGTCTCAACAAGAAACTGGACAGATATTGCGCCAGGTCAAGGGACCCTCAGGCAATAGCGGTGGACGCTCTGGTAACTCCGTGGGTGTTCCAGTCGGTATATGTGTTCCCTCCTCTTCCTCTCATACCAAAAGTACTGAGAATCATAAGAAGGAGAGGAGTAAGAACGATACTCGTGGCTCCGGATTGGCCAAGAAGAACTTGGTACCCGGAGCTGCAAGAGATGCTCACGGAGGACCCGTGGCCTCTACCTCTAAGGAAGGACCTGCTCCAGCAGGGACCTTGTCTGTTCCAAGACTTACCGCGGCTGCGTTTGACGGCATGGCGGTTGAACGCCGGATCCTGAAGGAAAAAGGCATTCCAGATGAAGTCATCCCTACTCTGATCAAGGCCAGGAAGGATGTAACTGCAAAACATGATCATCGCATTTGGCGAAAATATGTTACGTGGTGTGAGGCCAAGAAGGCCCCTACGGAGGAATTTCAACTGGGTCGTTTCCTACATTTCCTGCAAGCAGGATTGTCTATGGGCCTAAAATTAGGATCCATTAAGGTTCAAATTTCGGCCCTGTCGATCTTCTTCCAGAAAGAACTGGCTTCAGTGCCTGAAGTTCAGACGTTTGTCAAAGGGGTACTGCATATACAGCCTCCTTTTGTGCCTCCAGTGGCACCTTGGGATCTCAATGTAGTTTTAGGGTTCCTAAAATCACATTGGTTTGAACCACTTGCCACAGTGGATTTGAAATATCTCACATGGAAAGTGGTAATGCTGTTGGCCCTGGCTTCAGCCAGGCGCGTATCAGAATTGGCGGCTTTATCCTATAAAAGCCCTTACCTGATTTTTCATTCGGATAGGGCGGAATTGAGGACTCGTCCTCAATTTCTCCCTAAGGTGGTTTCAGCGTTTCACATGAATCAACCTATTGTGGTACCTGTGGCTACTAGGGACTTGGAGGACTCCAAGTTGCTGGACGTAGTCAGGGCCCTGAAAATATATGTTTCCAGGACGGCTGGAGTCAGAAAATCTGACTCACTGTATGCACCCAACAAGCTGGGTGCTCCTGCTTCTAAGCAGACGATTGCTCGTTGGATTTGTAGTACAATTCAACTTACACATTCTGTGGCAGGCCTGCCACAGCCAAAATCTGTAAAAGCCCATTCCACAAGGAAGGTGGGCTCATCTTGGGCGGCTGCCCGAGGGGTCTCGGCTTTACAACTTTGCCGAGCAGCTACTTGGTCAGGGGCAAACACGTTTGCTAAATTCTACAAATTTGATACCCTGGCTGAGGAGGACCTGGAGTTCTCTCATTCGGTGCTGCAGAGTCATCCGCACTCTCCCGCCCGTTTGGGAGCTTTGGTATAATCCCCATGGTCCTTACGGAGTTCCCAGCATCCACTAGGACGTTAGAGAAAATAAGAATTTACTTACCGATAATTCTATTTCTCGTAGTCCGTAGTGGATGCTGGGCGCCCATCCCAAGTGCGGATTGTCTGCAATACTTGTATATAGTTATTGTTACAAAAAAATCGGGTTGTTTATTGTTGTGAGCCATCTTTTCAGAGGCTCCTATGGTTATCATACTGTTAACTGGGTTCAGATCACGAGTTGTACGGTGTGATTGGTGTGGCTGGTATGAGTCTTACCCGGGATTCAAGATCCTTCCTTATTATGTACGCTCGTCCGGGCACAGTATCTTAACTGAGGCTTGGAGGAGGGTCATAGGGGGAGGAGCCAGTGCGCACCAGCTAGTCTAAAGCTTTTACTTTTTGTGCCCAGTCTCCTGCGGAGCCGCTATTCCCCATGGTCCTTACGGAGTTCCCAGCATCCACTACGGACTACGAGAAATAGAATTATCGGTAAGTAAATTCTTATTTTTTTTTTTTTTTTCTTTTAGTAGGTGCCGTACCAGTACTAACAGCATAATAAAAAAAAAACAGATTGGTTTTTATAAAAAAAACAACCTATTGGGTTGGTGGTTTAAACCAGCCAACCCTGGCTGGACATCTTCCAATTTCGAAGGGCATGATGCTTTCATCTAATACCCTGGCGGGGTGATTCAGATCTGATTGCCCGCTGTGCGTTTAGGTTCTATCCACCAGACGTGCTCCCCATTGCACCGTTATATATGTCACCACGTGTAATAGCTTATATGAGATAATGTTTACATGTTAGCCTGCTTGGTTTCTTTCCCACATCACACAGTTTAAAATTTCCACTAAGCAACAGAAAGTTCTTGCAATGGTACTTAGAACAGCTTGTTTATTGTGAACAGCGGACCAGTAAACCAATTTAAAAATCAATAAAAAGCATCATGGGGGAGTACATGGAATACCAGTTTGACATTGGGGGAGATTCAGATCTGATCGTAGATGTGCTAAATTTAGCACAGGGCTAGTCCACCCCGCATATCAGGCCCTGCCCTCCCCGCACGGGTGCGAAAGCCTTGCACGACGGCGATGCTTTTACACCCGCCGAGTAGCTCCCTGCCTGCGCAACCTAGCTGTGCTGGCAGGCGGCTACCTTCCGCATCCTGGGTTGCAGCGGCTGCGTGCGATGTCACGCAGCCGCGTCAGCTCGCCTCATCCCTTCCCCCATACACGCATGCATTGTCCGGAACGAGCCCCACCAACTGCGTTTTAATGCCGTTGGGACACCCCCCTCCTGCCCCGCGACCGCCTCTTCCTGACAATCAGGAAGAGGTGATCGTAGCCCTGAGATGCTTTTACCATCTCACTGGGCCTCCCAGGGAAGGGCACGCGCAGTGTGCCCGCTGCGTGTGCGCACTCCCCAAAGGACTTTAGACTGCTGCTGCAGCGATCCAGTCTGAATTAGGCCCATGGTCTACATGTCATAGTCCCCAATATGTGAGAAGGTGGAATCCTGGGACTTTCTCCTCCTCTGGACCATATAAGACCAATATACTAAGGCCCCCTCAGTCAACGCGTTTTGCCACACCTGGCATCTGTCAAGGATGTGTGACCTGCAATCTGACAATTCATTTATTTTGTAACTGGAAGTTTGGGACCGGAAGTCTCCCGTTTTGGGATTAGGAATTATATACTGTATACTATATTATAAAATTATTAAATATACACAAGTGTTACACTTTGCCTCTCCTCTCTGTACTCGTATAAACATAAATAACTATCTTCAGCATAAAGAACAAGGAGTCCTGGAAGTGATAATATGATCACAATATCATTGAGTCTGCCTGGGATTATATGAAGAGACAGAGGGATTTGAGCAAGCCTATATCTACGAAGATCTGTGGTTACTCCAAGATCCCTGGAGGGGATGTAGTTAATATGCTGCCGGTCGGGATCCTGGCGATCAGAATACCGAAGTCGGGATCCCGACTGCCGAGAATGCCGACAGCTGCGCCAGGGCTTTTCCCACTTCTGGGTGACCACGACACCCATAGAGTGGGAATAGAACCTGCGGTGAGCGCAGCGACCTGTTCATGCTGTGGACTGGGGGTGAGGCTGAGCTTCAACAATTTATTACCAAATTAAATCAAATTCCAGGGTCTATTAGGCTCACATGTGTTCACGACTTTTTGTCTATTAATTTTTTGGATGTTACGATCAAATTAAACAACGGGTCCATCACCACCCAGGTTTATAGGAAGCCTACAGATAAAAACTCTCTCTTGTTGGCTACGAGCTTCCATCCGCAGCCATTAAAGAAGGGACTACCCTTCTCCCAACTTTTACGAGTGAAACGCATAACTTCGGATGAATTATTATTACCAGCTGCTTTGACCGAGATGGGCAAGAAATTCATCGAGAGGGGCTATGATCCGACTGAGATACAAGGAGCGATCACGAGATGTCTCCAGATGGAACGTTCAGACGTATTAAGATCCAAGAATAAAGATCCAGAGATTGGACGATTGGTCTTTTCCAGCACATATTCTGTCGCCTCTGGTGCCATGAGACGTGCGATCTCCAAGCATTGGCATATTTTACAGGCAGATTCGACTATGGGAAAATTCTGTGACAGCTTACCATTATTTAGCTACAAACGTAGTCCAAATCTCAAGGATCAGATCACCTATTCTGATATAGCACCAATGTCGCAACAAGGCAATGGTTGGCTAAAATTGAAACCAGGAGCACACAAATGTGGCTCCTGTGTTAATTGCAAGCATATGCACACAGGTAGCACGTTCGTCCATCCAACTAGGGGAGACACTTTTCGACTGAAACATCGAATGACATGTGAGACCAAATATGTCGTTTACGTGATCCAATGCCCCTGCAAGAAACTATATGTCGGAAAGACTATTAGAATGCTCAAAGAACGGATGGCCTTGCACCGGTCATCAATTAAGAAAGCGTTCATCAAAATTGAAAATTCCACTCCGCCAGTTGCTAAACACTTCGTTCATCAAGGTCACCACATTAAAGATCTTTTATTCATGCCCATTGACCACATACCACCATTGAAGAGGGGTGGTGACCGGCATAAGCTGCTATTACAACAGGAATGCCGCTGGATCCGACGATTATTTTCCCTTTCACCATTGGGACTTAATGAGGAATTCTCGTTGGTACCTTTTTTATAAATAAATATATTTTTTTTTTTTCTTTTCTTTTTTTATATTTACATTTTTTTCACTTCACATTTTTTATGTACGTGAACACATGTGAGCCTGATGACTCTGCATCCGGATCCATTGTCTTATCTATGTACTTTTTGTTTATTTGTTTATTAATTAGATTAACTGTTTATGCTTATATGCACACTTCAGTTGATTTATATACCTACTTACTGAAAGGCCTATAAATTGGGGCTTTGTTATAAGGCATGATTTATGTATAATAACTAAGAATGTAGTCAGTGACAGATTTAAATTCAGTTCAATTCATTGTTAAATCATTTATGACTGGCCATAGACATGCTTTATTATCAGTAGATTCATCATCAGGATGTAAGTGTGCATCTAATTTATTTTCATTTTTATTTATTTTTATTAGTTCAATGTTATCTTACACTGTATTTGTTTTTCTTTGCCTGTGCGCCTCTCCCCTTGTCCCCGGAAACAGGTCTGATGCTTCTTCAGTTCCGGGTGTGTTCGTTTACCCGGACTGTTTTAAGCACGACCTGTTGGTTGCCACGGGTAACGCGTTAGAAGTGACGCGCGGCCCGAGGGTGATTCTTCACACCAGGACACAGTTACGGAGACTTATGTCTCCGTGCAGGATGGACAGGTCCCAGCTCCATCGTTTGGTCACTGACGATGTGCAGCGGTTAATACCTTCCCCTGCACGTCACTTCCGGTTCACGGCATGCCGTGCTGCTTGGATGTAACGCAGCTGATGTCCACGTGTGACGGGGAACAGGTGAGACAGCTTACAGGTAAGTATTTCACACACTATTTAATGCACTCATGGGCTAAGCTTTTCAGGCACACGTCACTTTGGAACCAGACACTGCGGATGGCAGTGTACAGCACCATGTCACTTTATCTATTCCCATGATGAAGATAGTCGAAACAGCTGTCGGAATGATAAGTACTCATTGATTTATTCATGCTGCTACCATCATGTGTGCTATATGCTTGTTGCCTTTTTAAATGATTTTTCTGGACAAGTAAAACTTCTTCTTTTGCATCTAAGCTGTGTGCTGGTATTTCTGGGTACAATCACCTGTGTGGTTATTCTTGTATTTTTTCTATATGATTACACCAACCGTGCACCAGCGTTTTCTAAATGATAAGTGAGAAGCGGCTGCTTTTGTGGATTTATATATATATATATATATATATATATATATATATATATATATATATATATATATTATAGACAGACAGAGGTGGTGATCTGGCACAGCCACATATTGCAGTCGTAACCTGGGTGCCCTCACGGGAAAATGAACAATTAGGAGGCTGGTGGTGCGGCACTCCAAGGATTTTGACACTGACAGTAGGTAGATAACGTTTCAATGCCGTTTATTCAAAGTGCCATTTTCATCAGGATGAAAATGCCACTTTGAATAAACTGCATTGAAACGTTGTTATCTACCTACTGTCAGTGTCAAAATCCTTGGAGTGCCGCACCACCAGCCTGCTGTGTAGATAGATATAGATGTGTATAGGCTGCGCTAGTCGACTTTCCTGTATTCATGCATTGCATCCCTCAACATAGTGTATCATGTGAGGAAATACTGGATTACTAAACAAAACAATATTGGTATTTGCAGCTTTAAGATTAATATTTGATTTTTGTTGGTTACAGCTCATTTGTGCTATTTGTTCTAGGTTAATAAATAAGCCATCCTGTATACTCTTTTTAGGATTGCGGAATTTCAAACCTTTGCGTGCAAACTAAAAACCATGGGGGTCATTCTGACCTGATTGCACGCTCCCGTTCATCGCAGCGATCAGGTCAGAAGTGCGCATGTGCGCCAGTGCATGGCTGACAGCCGACAGCTGTCGTTGCCTAGCGATCGCCTCTGCCTGATTAACGGGCAGAGGCGGGAGGGGGCGGCACGGTAACGTGTGGGCGCGGTCCGGTCAACGCAGGCGTGGCCGGACTGTGCGGGGGGCGGGCCACAGCGGCTGCCTAACGTCACACGACGAGTAGCTCCCGGCCAGCACGCAAAAGCTACTCCTGAAGTGCAAAAGCATCGCCGCTGTGCGATACTTTTGTACTTCTGCGGGAGGGGGGGCAAGCATGACATGCGGGGCGGACTACCCCTGTGCTGGACGTCCCCTTGTATGGGCAGCGATCAGGTCTGAATTTGGCCCCAGTTTTCTGTTCAAACATGCAGATAATGAAATGTATGTTGTGGGATTTATTCCATTTTATTTCTTTAGTGATGTTGTTACTTGTGTTCCATTGAATTCCGCACAAATTGTTGTTGCATCCTTGCTATACTTTTTAGGCATGATGCATAAGATGCACTCCTGTCACATAAGTTAAGTCTGTTGGAGCACAAAGTGACTTGACATGATTCCATTTTGGACATCCGTGTAAAGGTGTGTGCACACGGTGAGATATTTTCTTCCGATTTTGATTATATAGTCAAAATCGCAAGAAAAGTTTAGTGCAGATCGCAAGGTGAAAGTCACCTTGCGGTCCCGATTCGATCCTGATCCGCGGTTCTGCCAGGTCGGCATCGCAAGAAAAGATAGACTGTGCAGGCAAGTCAATCCTTGCTAGATCGGTGTACTATCTAGTTCATCTCGCATGTCAATGACATCTCGCATAAGCCAAAATCGTAAGCACACATAGTCCATATCTCAAGAAAAGTTAGTCAAAATCTGTGCTATCTGGGCTCCGGGGAGTTCAAGGGAAATCGCAAGTGAAAATCGGGCATAGCAAGGATCTCACCGTGTGTACACACCCTAAGTGGCCAGCTTGGGCAGATCTTGACATTCCTCACCTGGCAGCCATATTACATTGGGGCCTGCTATTGCCATTGGACACGGGTCGATGTGAAATCTGGCATCTGGCGCCGGGCGCCCTGGGCAGCAATATTCCTCACTTTTGGGCAAATTCAGATAGATTAGGCTGCGGAGGCAGTAAATCTAAGATCCCCCGCCATTTTAATAGAAAAGTCACTGGGACCGAAGCCCGCCGTCGGGTGGGCGGGGCTTGATCCTCAGCACTAACCAGCGCCATTTTCTCCACAGAAGCTGCATGCATGAACGCTGGCTCCCTGGTCTCTCCCCTGCTGAACTTTACAGGCTGGAAAAAAGAGGAGGGGGGCACATTAGCGACGCAGTGAGTGGGAATTGGTATATTATATATAAAAAAGCGCTATCTGGTCCTATTTTTTCCAGTGTTTTTAAGCGCTGGTGTGTGCTGGCATACTCTATCTCTGTCTCTCCTAAGGGCCTGGTTGGGGTTTTGTCCCCTTGTAGGTTAATCCCTGTGTGTGTGGGGTGTCGGTACGTGTGTGTCGACATGTCTGAGGCGGAATGCTTCTCCAAGGAGGAGGTTGAGCAAATGAGTGGTGTCCCCGTCGGTTGTGCCGACTCCGGATTGGATGGACATGTGGCATATGTTGAATGCAAGTGTGGCATCTTTACATAAAAGGCTTGATAAGGCTGACTTAGGGGGGACATCAGGGGGTCAATCCTCGGATTGGACCGACTCACAGGGCCCGTCGGGGTCTCAAAAGCGTCCCTTAACACAAGACACTACTACCGACACGGATTCTGACTCCAGTGTCGACTACGACGAAGTAAAATTACACCCTAGGGTGACTAAAACCATTCAGTGTATGATTGTGGCAATAAGGGATGTGTTGCATATTGAGGATGAACCCTCGGTCCCCGACACAAGGGTACACGTTTAAGGGAAAGAAACATATTATTAATTTTCCCGCATCCCATGAATTAAATGATTTCTTTGGAAAAGCTTGGGAGACTCTGGAAAAGAGACCGCAGATACCCAAAATAATTTATATGGCATACCCCTTCCCTAAGCAGGACAGGGAGTTTTGGGAATCTTCCCCCACTGTGGACAAGGCCCTGACGCGCTTGTCCAAGAAAGTGGCGCTACCGTCACCTGACACAGCGGCCCTTAAGGACCCTGCAGATCGCAGGCAAGAAACTACCTTAAAGTGTATTTATTCTCATACGGGTGCTGTGCTAAGACCGACAATTGCGTCGGCATGGGTGTGTAGCGCAATTGCAGCTTGGACAGATGAGCTGACAGACCAATTTGATAATATGGATAAGTATACTATATTCTTAACTCTAGCCCATATAAAAGACGCAGTCTTATTTATGAGGGATGCTCAAAGGGACATTGGATTGCTAGCTTCTAGGGCCAATGCCATGTCTATCTCAGCGAGAAGATCCTTATGGACTCGCCAATGGACGGGTGATGCGGATTCCAAAAAACATATGGAAGTACTACCCTATATAAGGGTGATGTATTGTTTGGGGATGGGCTGACGGACCTGGTTTCCACAGCTACAGCAGGTAAATCAAATTTTTTACCATATGTTCCCCAACAGCAAAAGAAAGTAACACCCTATCAGATGCAGTCCTTTCGGTCGCACAAGTCCAGAAGAGGTCGGGGATTCTCTTTCCTCGCCAGAGGTAAGGGCAGAGCCAAAAGAGCACCTGCTTCGGCAGGTGCCCAGGAACAAAAGTCCTCCCTGGCTGCTCCAAAACCCACAGCATGACGCTGGGGCTCCCCTGAGGGAGTCCGCACCGGTGGGGGCACGTCTTCGACTTTTCAGTCAGGCCTGGGTCAGTTCAGACCTGAATCCCTGGGTGTTGGAAATTAGTTTCCCAGGGTTACAAATTGGAATTCGAGGAGGTGCCCCCGCGACGATTTTTCAAATCGCCCCTACCAGCTTCCACATCGGTAAGGGATATAGTGTTAGCTGCAATTCAAACGCTGTGTATACAGCAAGTGATGATAATCAAGGTTCCCCTGCACCAGCAGGGAAGAGGTTACTACTCAACCCTATTTGTGGTCCCGAAACCGGATGGTTCGGTCAGACCTATTTTGAATCTGAAATCCCTAAACCTGTACATAAAAAGATTCAAATTCAAAATGGAATCACTCAGAGCGATAATAGCCAACATGGAGGAGGGGCAGTTTATGGTATCTCTGGACATAAAGGATGCGTACCTTCATGTCCCCATATATGCCCCCCATCAGGAATACCTGAGATTCGCTGTACAGGATTGTCATTACCAATTTCAGACGTTGCCGTTTGGACTTTCCACGGGCCCGAGGATTTTCACCAAGATAATGGCGGAAATGATGGTGGTCCTGCGCAAGCATGGAGTCACAATTATCCCATACTTGGACGATCTCCTGATTAAAAGCGAGATCAAGGGACAAATTGCTGAGCAGTGTGGCGCTCTCTCTGAGAGTGCTCCAGCAACACGGTTGGATTCTAAATCTACCGAAGTCACAGCTGATTCCGACAACTCGACTAACGTTCCTAGGTATGATACTGGATACGGAACAAATGAAGTTCTTCCTCCCAATAGAGAGAGCCCAGGACATCCAGAACATGGTCAGAGACCTGCTAAAACCGAAAAGGGTGTCAGTTCACCAATGCACTCGAGTTCTGGGAAAAATGGTGGCGGCCTACGAGGCCATTCCCTTCGGAAGGTTACATGCAAGGACTTTTCAATGGGACCTTCTGGACAAGTGGTCCGGGTCCCATCTGCACTTACATCGGAAAATAACTCTGTCCCCAGGGGCCAGAGTGTCTCTCCTGTGGTGGTTGCAAAGTGCTCACCTGCTGGAGGGTCGCAGGTTCGGAATTTAGGATTGGATCCTGGTTACCACGGACGCGAGCCTCCGAGGATGGGGAGCGGTCACACAGGGAAAAAATTTTCAGGGTCTTTGGTCAGACCAGGAGTCCTGTCTACACATCAATGTGTTGGAACTCGGGGCCATTTACAACGGTCTTCGACAAGCGGAGAGTCTTCTTCGAAACCTACCAGTTCTGATTCAATCAGACAATGTCACAGCAGTGGCTCATGTGAACCGCCAAGGCGGGACAAGAAGCAGAGTCGCGATGGCGGAAGCCACGAGGATTCTTCGCTGGGCGGAAAATCATGTAAGCGCTCTGTCGGCTGTCTTCATTCCGGGAGTGAACAACTGGGAAGCAGACTTCCTCAGCAGACACGATCTCCATCCAGGAGAGTGGGGACTTCATCAAGAAGTCTTTGCAGACATAACACGTCTTTGGGGAACTCCTCAAATAGACATGATGGCGTCACGCCTCAACAAAAAGCTTCGGAGGTATTGTGCCAGGTCTCGGGACCCTCAGGCAGTGGCAGTAGATGCTCTGATAACACCGTGGCTGTTCAAAACGGTCTATGTGTTTCCTCCTCTTCCTCTCATCACAAAAGTGTTGAGGATCATAAGGCAAAGAAAAGTACAGACAATACTCATTGTCCCAGATTGGCCTCGAAGGGCCTGGTACTCAGATCTACAAGAGATGCTCACAGGAGATCCCTGGCCTCTTCCTCTGAGGGAAGACCTGTTGCAACAGGGGCCCTGTGTATTTCAAGACTTACCGCGATCACGTTTGACGGCATGGCGGTTGAACGCCGAATCCTAGCGAAAAAGGGGATTCCGGAAGAGGTCATCCCTACTTTAATAAAGACTAGGAAGGAGGTGACGGTTAAGCATTATCACCGTATCTGGCGAAAGTATGTGTCTTGGTGTGAGACCAAGAGTGCACCTACGGAAGATTTTCATCTGGGTCGTTTTCTCCACTTCCTACAGACAGGAGTGGATATGGGCCTGAAATTAGGCTCTGTTAAGGTACAGATTTCGGCCCTCTCGATTTTCTTTCAGAAGGAATATGCTTCTCTTCCAGAAGTCCAGACGTTTGTAAAGGGAGTGCTGCATATCCAGCCCCCTTTTGTGCCTCCAGTGGCTCCATGGGACCTGAACGTGGTGTTGCAGTTCCTAAAATTACACTGGTTTGAACCGCTTAACAAGGTTGAGTTGAAATTCCTTACCTGGAAGGTGGTCATGCTGTTGGCCTTGGCATCAGCAAGGCGAGTGTCTGAATTGGCGGCTTTGTTACACAAGAGCCCCTATTTGATTTTTCATGTGGATCGAGCTGAATTGAGGACACATCCGCAATTTTTGCCTAAAGTGGTTTCTTCATTCCATATGAATCAACCTATTGTGGTGCCTGTGGCTACAAGTGACCTGGAGGATTCCAGATCCCTGGATGTAGTCAGGGCCTTAAAAGTTTATGTAGCCAGAACGGCTAAAATTAGGAAAACAGAGGCTCTGTTTGTCCTGTATGCTGCTAATAAGATTGGCGCACCTGCTTCGAAGCAGACTATTGCTCGCTGGATCTGTAATACGATTCAGCAGGCTCATTCTACGGCTGGATTGCCGATACCAAATTCGGTTAAAGCCCATTCCACTAGGAAGGTGGGCCCTTCTTGGGCGGCTGCCCGAGGCGTCTCGGTCGGGGTCAAACACTTTTGCTAAATTCTACAAGTTTGATACCCTGGCTGATGAGGACCTAGCGTTTGCTCAGTCGGTGCTGCAGAGTCATACGCACTCTCCCGCCCGATTGGATGCTTTGGTATAAACCCCATGGTCCTTACGGAGTCCCCAGCATCCTCTAGGACGTAAGAGAAAATAAGATTTTAAACCTAACGGTAAATCTATTTCTCCTAGTCCGTAGAGGATGCTGGGCGCCCGTCCCAGTGCGGAAACTCTGCAAGACTTGTATATAGTTGTTGCTTACATAAGGGTTATGTTACAGTTGGAATAGGTCTTGGACCGTTACTGTTGTTTTGTTCATACTGTTAACTGGTTATCTATGTTCCAGGTTACGTGGTATGATTTTTTGTGGGCTGGTATGAATCTTGCCCTTGGATTGCTAAATCCTGCCTTGTATTGTCCATCTCCTCTAGGCACAGTTCTCTAACTGAGGTCTGGAGGAGGGGCATGGGCATAGAGGGAGGAGCCAGTGCACACCCATAGTAAAAGTTCTTTTTAGGTGCCCTATCTCCTGCGGAGCCCGTCTATACCCCATGGTCCTTACGGAGTCCCCAGCATCCTATACGGACTAGGAGAAATAGATTTACCTGTAGGTTTAAAATTTTATTTTTCTTATTCTTTTTTCCTGTCAAACTGACTTTAGGCAAATGTCTGGCCATGTGAGGCTACCTTAAGGCTAGTCCTGTCACGATTTGCTGCCCTGCATTAAAATAATAACCTTTGCTAAAAATTGTGCGTTTGGCATGTTAGTAATTATTTGGGGAATATTTAATTCTTTTTCTAATACATGTTTCACTGATATGGGATCTAGATCATTTGTTCTTCCAAACCAAGGCCTCATAAAGGGTTTCATCAGGAGCAGCATACTTTATTACTCCTTCTCTAGTGACTCCTATCTCAGAAGGCCCTGTCATGGTAGCATCAAACACACAGTAGCCAGCATGAATAGCTGGCTTGCTGGGCAGCCACATTGATGTCAGAATGTGCGAGCCAGTACACACTATTATCACAAGGGAATGCAAATGACTCTTCACTGCTGCACTTGACACTCTGGAAAGTTTATTTTGCTCTCCACTGATATACAGTAGATGTTACTTACAATCGTATAATATTGTACTGTATCTAATACTTTTTTTCTGTCTTCCCTCAGATTCTCAATAAGAAAATCAGACGCCAGAATGTGAAGAAAGAAAAACATTGTGGCAATAGAGACTTTAACAGCATTCAAGAACTGTATCCTTTTGGCATTGTACCTTCTTACATTCACTGTGAACGTTAAAATGTTTCTGCCCCACCTATGCATGGATCCTTAATGCTGTCTTCAGTATAGAAGTAGAGACTGAAGAGGAGAACCTTCTTGATTCATATACCACACCGGCAAAGGCGAGTCTGGGGGTTAGATTTCACGATTTATCCATTTTATTTCCTGTTGAGGGTTGTATTTTTGGGAATGTCAATTACTGTGTGCTACTTAGTTCAGTATACATTAATCTGATTACGTTAGTCTTCTCTTTTGTTTGGAATGTCATAAGTTGTACCAATAGTAAATGTTTTCATGTGATCAATATTTTTGGAGGGTATTCAATTTGCGTGAATGTCCACAAGGTGGCAGTGTTCTGGCAGTGTCCCTAGCAGCTTGTGACCACCTACAGTATATTGCAGATTATACTGTGTACATCTGCGGCGTGAGGAAAAATTTGCTGTAAGTGCATCACCCATAATAAGTGGCATACGTTGCCACTAATAGTGCCCCCTGTGAGTCTTAGGACTCCTGTCTATTATCAGTGCAAAAACATAGGCGTTCTGAGGAACACCATGTGATTTATGATATATATGGTCACATGTTTCTATTTATGGTGTAGAGTGATCACTAGCTGATTTCAATGTTCAGACAACGTATAGGTGTTAATTGAAGTGTTGGGTTCAAAAACCCGATGCGAACGATCATGTTTATATCTGAAATTGAAAGTGCAATAATTTTACTAGGAAAACACTGCTAGTAAAAGCTTTTCCCTTTTACATTTCAGGCATAAACCTGACGCTTAATGAATGAAGACTACGTGGGGGTTTATTTACTAACAACGCTTATAGGGCAACATGGGATCTAGCTGTTCTACCTCATTGGTGAATAACTGGGTCTGTAAATATTTTTGCAGATCTGGACATTTGCATAACATAATAATGACTGAAGTAATTCCTGCTTTAAAGAATATCTCCACCAAGGACTAAAATTCTTTTTGGATGGTGTGTACACCAAGGGTTCGCCTACCTGCTAATTTTCCCTTAGCTGGATTCGCCATAGAGCATGAGGGTCTCAGTATTCTCCACAAATGTTTATATCAGGGCCTGATTTGAAGCAAGCGGAGTATCTGGCCTGCGATAACACACTGGCCACGTGGGAAGATGAACAAAGTGCAGCATGGGACTGAGTTCAGTGAATGTAGCATAACTGTTTCTCAGTTTACTTTTGTTGTACAGGTTGAGTATCCCATATCCAAATATTCCAAAATACGGATTATTCCGAAATACAGAATTTTTTGAGTGAGATAGTGAAACATTTGTTTTCTGATGGCTCAATGTACACAAACATTGTTTAATACACAAAGTTATTAAAAATATTGTATTAAATGGCCTTCAGGCTGTGTGTATAAGGTGTATATGAAACATAAATTAATTGTGTGAATGTACACACACTTTGTTTAATGCACAAGGTTATTAAAAATATAGGCTAAAATGACCTTCAGGCTGTGTGTGTGTATAAGGTGTATATGTAACATAAATGTATTCTGTGCTTAGACTTGGGTCCCATCACCATCCAAGCGTTTTGGATAAGGGATACTCAACCTGTACTACCAAAAACTAAACTTTTAGGGGGTCATTCCGAGTTGATCGCTCGTTGACGATTTTCGGAGCGGTTAAGGCAAAAATGCGCATGGTACGCAGTGCGCATGCGCTAAGTATTTTAGCACAGAACTTAGTAGATTTACTCGCGTCCGAACAAAGAATTTTCATCGTTGAAGTGATCGGAGTGTGATTGACAGGAAGTGGGTGTTTCTGGTCGGAAACTGACCGTTTTCAGGGAGTTTGCGGAAAAACGCAGGCGTGCCAGGATAAAACGCGGGAGTGTCTGGAGAAACGGGGGAGTGGCTGGCCGAGCGCAGGGCGTGTTTGTGACGTCAAACCAGGAAAGAAACGGGCTGAACTGATCGCAGTGTAGTAGTAAGTCTCGAGCTACTCAGAAACTGCTAAGAATTTTCTATTCGCAATTCTGCTAATATTTAGTTCGCAATTCTGCTAAGCAAAGATACACTCCCAGAGGGCGGAGGCCTAGCGTGTGCAATGCTGCTAAAATCTGCTAGCGAGCGAACAACTTGGAATGACCCCCTTAGTTCTATTTAAAGTTATCCCTTGTTTTTGTTCGGGATGGAGTTTTGTAACTGTTACTTTGCTGTACACATTTCATGTAAAAAGGGAATCTGCAAGATTTGGGTTTTTTCCCCATATCCGTAAATCTCTTCCACGTAAGGCAGAGGTGACAGTCATTGACATTGGCTCAGTAATATTGCTTTACTGCTTGTGGGCTTAATCAAAATCCTTTGCAGCAACCACTATTGTACTACTTGATGATTGTACATCACTGGGAGCCTCGTTTTAGGGTTGAATTTACTAAAAAGAGGTGATGTTGTCCATAGCAACCAATCAGATTCTGTCTATCATTTTCTAGGATGCAATAGAGAAATAATAGACATAATCAGATTGGTTGCTATGGGCAACATCACCTCTTTTCACTTTTAGAAGCTTTAGAAATTTTACCCCTTTAGACTCCGTTTCTGTGGTGGTATGTAAATGCATGCGTGCTTAGTTTTGTATCTTAGACAAGTTTCTGGAGAGTCAGAACTAGAGTCTGCAGGCATTGAGTACAGTTTAAGGGTATGTACTAAGGACCCAACCCCCCGCCCCCCCACGCCAATGTAGTTTAATCAGATGTGGATGCGTTGCCAGATATGACTCGTGTAAACGACCGTGTGTATGTGTCTTTACCTCTCCAGGTGATAGAGGGCTGAGACAGTAATGAAGGAAGTTCTGTTTGGATTATTCATTTGTCTATTTCATTTGGGCTTCTGCTAGACAGAAGATTCCTATCAAGTGGGTACAACTGATGTAGAGGTGTTTTTGTGTTGGATTCCATTCTATATGGAAACTGCTTCTTTATTATTTATGAATAACATGGTTAAGGCACTATTTTCATGACATAATTACGTTATTATATTGTGTAGCGATAGGATAATGGGGAGTGAGTTAATGGTGGTCATTCCGAGTTGATCGCTCGTTATTTTTTTTTCGCAACGGAGCGATTAGTCGCTAATGCGCATGCGCAATGTCCGCAGTGCGACTGCGTCAAGTAAATTTGCTATGAAGTCAGGTATTTTACTCACAGCATTATGAGGTTTTTTCTTCGTTCTGGCGATCGTAATGTGATTGACAGGAAGTGAGTGTTTCTGGGCGGAAACAGGCTGTTTTATGGGAGTGTTTGTAAAAACGCTACCATTTCTGGGAAAAACGCGGGAGTGGCTGGAGAAACGGAGGAGTGTCTGGGCGAAAGCTGGGTGTGTTTGTGACGTCAAACCAGGAACGACAAGCACTGGCAGAGTAAGTCTGGAGCTACTCAGAAACTGCACAGAGAAGTCTTTTCGCAATATTGCGAATCTTTCGTTCGCAATTTTGCTAAGCTAAGATTCACTCCCAGTAGGCGGCGGCTTAGCGTGTGCAGTGCTGCTAAAAGCAGCTTGCGAGCGAACAACTCGGAATGAGGGCCAATATCCCAGCGGTCGGAATACAGACGCCGGGATACCGACCGCAGAGAGTGCGCCAACAGCTGCGCCAGGGCTATTCACACTCGTGGGTGTCCATGACAACCATATGTTGGGAATAGAACTTGTGGCGAGTTCAGCGAGCCACCAAGCCTGCAAGAAGCTTTCTAGCGCTCTCCCCGCTTCCTACATTCTGATGGCCGGGATCCTGGTGTCGGTATTCTGACCTACGGGATCCCGGACGCCAGGATTCCCTTACCAACCCGGTTAAGGCATTTACTACTAGCCCTGTTCAGCTGCATGCCTATACTATTTGCAGGCATAAGTGTATATGTACTTGAATGACTGATGCAGGAATGCTGCGATTTTGATGTTGGACATATCTTGAAAAGCATGCGACTCAAAATATACTTTCTGCTGCGGGGTACACTGGGCTCCACAAGGATTGGACAATGGGGGTGTAGAGTAGGATCTTAATCCGATGCACCAACAGGCTCAAAGCCTTGACTGTTCCCAGAATGCACAGCGCTGCCTCCTATATCACCCCGCCTCCCAGCACAGGAGCTCCGTTTTGTAAGTTGGTGCTGCAGTAAGCAGGCACTTAACAGAGGGGCTGCTCCAAGCAGCCCTGAAAAAAGCTTTTTATGAGGTAAAAAGTGAAGACTTCAAGGGCAGCAGCGGTGGTAAATGTCTTGTGACATTTACTGCTGCAGCTCCAGCTCTCCCCAGCGGCGCTGTACACTCACGAGCCCTGGTTGCCGGGTACCTACAGCAGAGGCTCCGGTTTTCTTCACGTTAGACACACACGGCTGGGGCTCTCCAGGATCGCGTGGCCGCGCTTCGGGAGGTGGTAAGTGGGTCCCGCTTGCGGGACCCGGTCTTTATCGCGATCCGGCGCGGTCAGTGGGAGGCGGGCCGCGCGCGCTGGCGGTGGACACTGTGGCAGTACAGGCGATCCCACTAGATCACCAGGGCATGGGCGCAGGTCAGGTTTTCTCTCTAAACCAATTCTTATATCGCCCACAGTACCCGGTGGTTTTGCCAGCAGAGGGGATAAGGCTTAGACCTGAAGCCCCTCCCCCAGCCCTAGGGCGCCATTTCTAGCAAGTGTTCCTGCCCTGGAGCTGCATATCTGTCTTTTCCTCACTCCCTGTCAGTGTCTGCGGCGCCATTATCCCTCAGCTCACTGTTCCTGGGACTGCTTGGGCAAATCCTCCTATGTAAATCCGCCTGGTTGTCAGCTCTGTGCCTTTACATGACACTTAAGTATTCTACCTGCCTTTTTAGACAGTGATAGTCGTAGTACAGGTGCCTCTTGCTCAGAGGGGCCGGGCGTACTATTCTCCGCTGTTTCTAGTCCCGAAACCAAATGGGTCCTCCCGGCCCATTCTCAACCTCCAAGGCATTGAACAGGTTTGTGAAGGTTTCCAAGTTCCGTATGGAAACCCTTCGCTCTATAGTTCTGGCCTTGGAACCTGGGGACTACATGGTCTCCCTGGACATACAGGATGCTTACCTGCATATTCCTATAGCAGTGTCACATCAACAATACCGGAGGTTCGCTATTGGCAACCTACATTACCAGTATCGGGCGTTACCTTTTGGTTTAACAACGGCTCCGCGAGTCTTCACCAAAGTTATGGCTGTGATGACGGTGGTACTCCGCCGTCAAGGGGTCAGGATACTGCCGTATCTGGGCGGCTTGTTAATCCTGGCAAATTCCCCAGATCTTCTCCTGCGTCATCTGGATAGGACGGTCCGGTTTCTACAAGCCCACGGGTGGCTCATCAACTGGAAGAAATCCTCCCTGGTCCCTGCTCAGAGCATGGTGCACCTGGGAGCGTTGTTGGTCACTCACAACCAGAGGTTGTTCTGGTCTCAGGAGAAAGTCCCGAAGATTCAGGACAGGATTCGTTGCTTCCTTTCTCGTCCGCAAGTGTCGATACATTCGGCAATGCAGGTGGGCGGCCTAATGGTATCAGCATTCGACATGGTGGAGTATGCTCAATTCCATTCTCGCCCCCTCCAGAGGCTGATTCTAGCCAAGTGGGACGGCCTGCCTCACCGGATCAGATCTCAAATGATCTTCTTGACTCCGGAGGTTCGTCTGTTGCTACACTGGTGGCTCTGGGACCAACAATTGTGCAGGGGTCGTCCCTTCTGGATATCCAACTGGGTCCTGTTGACGACAGATTCCAGTCTAAGAGGTTGGGGCGCGGTGCTGGAGCAACACTCCCTTCAGGGTCGGTGGACCGAGGAGGAATCTCTCCTCTCGATCAACATTCTGGAATAGCGGGCGGTCTTCAATGCGTTGAACCTGGCCCAGCATTTAATTCAGAACCGTCCTGTTCAAGTACAGTCGGACAACGCCACCACAGTGGCTTACATAAATCATCAAGGCGGCACTCGAAGCCGTTTGGCAATGAAGGAAGTCTCACGGATTCTACGTTGGGCGGAACGCCATCTTCCGGCCATATCTGCAATATTCATTCCGAGAGTTCTGAATTGGGAAGCGTACTTTCTCAGTCGTCAGGACGTGCATGCCGGCGAGTGGGGCCTCCATCCAGAAGTGTTTCAACTCCTCGTGGAAAAGTGGGGTCTTCCAGACGTGGATCTGATGGCGTCTCGACACAATCACAAGGTTCCGGTCTTCGGAGCAAGGACAAGGGATCATCGAGCAGCATTCGTGGATGCGCTGACTGTGCCATGGAGGTTTCGGCTGCCGTATGTGTTCCCTCCGGTGTCACTCCTGCCCAGGGCAATTCGGAAGTTAAAGCAAGAAAAAGGAAATCTGCTTCTCATAGCTCCAGCGTGGCCCAGACGACACTAGTTCTCAGATCTGCAGGGCCGATCGTCAGAGCGTCCAATTCTACTTCCACAACGCCCAGACATCCTCGTTCAGGGCCCCTGTGTCTACCAGGACCTAGCCCGGCTATCTTTGACGGCGTGGCTCTTGAAGCGTCCGTCTTGAGGGCTAAAGGGTTTTCTGAAGGGGTCATTAAAACTATGTTGCGGGCCCAGAAACCGGCTTCTGCTCGGATTTATCATAGGGTCTGGCATTCCTACTTTGTTTGGTGCGCATCTAACAATTATGACGCTTCCAAGTTTAGTACAGCCAAACTTTTAGCTTTTCTGCAGCAAGGCCTAGATTTAGGCCTGCGTCTGGCCGCCCTCAAGGTTCATATTTCTGCCTTGTCGGTGTGGTTTCAGAGAAAAATTGCGACTTTACCTGATGTTCATACTTTCACTCAGGGTGTGTTGCGTATCCAACCTCCCTATGTCCCGCCTGTGGCTCCTTGGGACTTGTCGGTGGTTTTGGAGGCCTTGCAGGAGCCTCCATTTGAACCTCTTGGTTCAGCTGACCTTATGTGGCTTTCCCTTAAGGTGGTGTTCTTGCTGGCTATTGCCTCTGCTAGAAGAGTGTCGGATCTGGGTGTCTTGTATTGTAGTTCCCCATATCTGATTTTTCACCGTGACAGGGCGGTTCTTAGGACTCGTCCCGGATAATTACCTAAGGTGGTTTCTTCGTTTCTCCTTAATCAGGAGATTGTGGTTCCGGCCTTTGTTTCTCCTGATTTGTCTCCCAAAGAGCGGTCTTTGGATGTGGTACGGGCTCTCCGTATCTATGTGAAGAGAACTGCTTCTATTCGAAAATCTGATTCTCTCTTTGTTTTGTTTGGATTTCACAAACGTGGCTGGCCTGCTCACAAGCAAACTCTGGCCAGATGGATTAGAATGGTGATTGCACATGCTTATGTGAAGGCTGGTCTGTCAGCTCCTGATCACTTTAAGGCCCATTCTACTCGGTCTGTCGGACCTTTTGGGCGGCCCAACGTGGTGCGACCCTTGATCAATTGTGCAAGGTGGCTACGTGGTCCTCAGGGAACACGTTCATAAGGTTCTATGCCTTCGATACTGCCGCTTCCCAGGATGCTTCCTTTGGACGCCGGGTTCTTGTGCCCGCTACAGTGTGTCCTCTCCCATAAGGAACTGCTTTAGGACATCCCCATTGTCCAATCCTTGTGGAGCCCAGTGTACCCCGCAGCAGAAAACGAGATTTATGGTAAGAACTTACCTTTGTTAAATCTTTCTGCGAGGTACACTGGGCTCCACAAGGAGCCCACCCTGACGCACTTAGCTTTTTTGGGTTGGTATGGCTTTAGCCGCTGACACTTCTCCTGTCGTGAGAGTGTGGTGTTATTGGCTACTAACCGTTGTCGTCTCTTTTCCTGCTACTGCATTGGGCTGGTTAACTAAAAACTAAACTCCTGTGCTGGGAGGCGGGGTGATATTGGAGGCTGTGCTTTCTGGGAACAGTCAAAGCTTTGAGCCTGTTGGTGCCTCGGATCAAGATCCTACTCTACACCCCCATTGTCCAATCCTTGTGGAGCCCAGTGTTCCTCGCAGAAAGAGTAAGTTCTTACAAAGGTAAGTTCTTACCATAAAACTCGTTTTGTTTGCTACAGAAACTTGTGTGTATACTTTAAACTGTAAATGGGACTCTCTTGTCTTTGATCCTGTGTACTCCCAAGGAATTTGTATTTCACAGTTCTTGTTAGAGAAAATTGCCGGTAATCTTTTAAATGATCTCCTATTTCCTACAGGGTTCACAGAAACGCATTTTGTCCACACCGGAGAATCCTCAGTCCAAACGCGTTCCATCCATAAACCGAAGCCCCCATCTTCTCTTCTCACCCGCTAGCTTCTCACCCAGGTATCCTTTCCACAAATGGTACAAAAACTTCTGTTTTTTTGTAGATGGGGGTGCACAATGGTGTAATGTGCTCACACTAGTGTATTGTTGCACTTACTGGGGTTAAAGCAGCGGGTAGTGACTCTGTTTGCCACATCCACATTTGCAGAATGAAATAGCTGAGCTGTTGGGTGCCTTCTGTAGGAAAGTGAAGAAAGAAAACGTTTTTTCTCGTTGATAACATGCCAGGATACCGCTGACTTTGCTTCCAATATAACCTTAAAGACTCATCATTGGATCACCATCACGACAATCCATTGTGTTGGCAGCAGCCAACGACCATCTGAGTAAGCCCAAGCTTACTCGGAATGACAGCTGGAACTCCTTTGTTGGAGACCATGAAGCAACAGACCCTGCCTCTGTCATGCCTACAAAACAGGAGAGACACGCCCCTGTTTTGTAAAACTGTCTCCATTACAGCCCCTAAGTGGCTTATGTGCATGGCGAGCAGTCTTGCAGTACAGATCCCGTGCACGTGTCGATTGGGAAGCCAGAGTTGTGCATAAACCATTGGTTTTTCAGCCCATGGTCAAGAGGTTCAGTTGATGTTTGGACCAAACACTAGAACGTAGTAGAAATTTGCCCTTGGAATGATAATGGGTGCCAGAGGGGTGGATTTAGCATTTCAGAAACTGCTGATCTCCAGGGCTTTTCATGCACAGCAATCTCTAAACTTTATAGAGAATGGTACACAGAGCAGAGAACTTCCAGTTCTGTGACTGAATAGGTCTTGTTAATGAAAAAGTTCCAAGGAGTATGGCCAGCCTGATTCATGAGGACAGGAAGGCGACTGTAACCCAAATACCCGTGGGCTGTAACAGTGGTGTACAGAAGAGCATCTCTGAAGCCATAGCACATGGAACCTTGTATTGGTAGTTTACAGCTGCAGAAGACCACACAGGGTTCCATTACTGCCTGCTAAGAACGGGAAATGCAGGCTATTGTGGTCACAGTCTCCCAAACACAGAATTGTTAAAGACGCCTGGTCTGATTAGTCTCTAGTTCTGCTCTGACATCCAGATGGTAGTGTCAAAATTTGGTGTAAACCTATGGATCCCCACGGTGAGTAGTGGGGGTTGGGCTTCGTGTTAGGTTTAATCTGCGAGGGGGGGTAGATGGGTAGCAGATGGGTTGTGAGCTGGCAAAACTCCCTCTGTGTCTCTCTGACAGGCTTTGCTGTGGGTCTGTCCCCTATATGCCCATGTGTCTGTGGGTGTTTGGGACACGTGTGTCGGCATGTCTGAGGCTGAGTGCTCTTTCCAGGAGGAGGCTGTATTAGGTACACAAACTGCTGTGGTAGTGACCCTGTCTGCACCGCCGACTCCTGATTGGGCAAATGTGTTGAATGCTAATGTGGCTCGTATTAATAAGAGATTAGATAAGTCTGATTCTCAGAACCAGGCATGGAAGAAATCTGTGGAGGATGTATTATTACAGGTACAGACCCCTTCGGGGTCACAAAAACGTCCGTTTGCCCAGTTGGCAGACACAGATACCGACACAGACACTGACTCCAGTGTCAACTTTAGTGATTCCAGATTGGATCCTAAATTAGCAAAGAGTATTCAGTACATGATTGTGGCGGTAAAAGACTTATTACATATTTCTGAGGACCCTGCTGGTCCTGATACAAGGGTTTGTATGTATAAAGAAAAGAAACCTGTGGTAACGTTTCCTCCCTCTCATGAGTTGAACTCTTTTTGAAAAGGTTTGGAAAAGCCCTGACAAAGTTTCAGATTCCCAAGAGGATTCAGGTGGCGTATCCGTTTCCCTCTGTGGATAGGGAAAAGTGGGAGTCACCCCCCATTGTGGACAAGGCCCTATCTCGCTTGTCTAAAAAGGTGGCTCTCCTGTCTCCTGATACGGCAGCCCTTTAGGACCCTGCGGATCGCAAGCAGTAAAATGCATTAAAACTATTTATGCCACCACGGGTACGCTGCTCAGACCAGCCATAGCGTCTTCGTGGGTGAGTAGTGCTATCGAAAAGTGGGCAGATAACTTGTCACCTGAGAGAGATACCCTAGATAGGGATAGCGTCCTTTTGACACTGGGTCATATCAGGGATGCAGCGGCCTACCTAAAGGAAATGGCGAGAGATATTGGCCTTTTGGGATCAAAAGCCAATGCCATGGCAGTCTCAGCTAGGCGAGCATTGTGGATCCATCAATGGAATGCTGATGCTGACTCCAGGAAAAATATGGAATCTCTGCCATATAAAGGTGGTGTCTTGTTTGGTGAAGATGTCGCTGATTTGGTATCTACAGCCACCGCGGGTAAGTCATCATTTTTGCCTTACGTTCCTTCACAACAAAAGAAAACACACCACTATCAGATGCAGTCCTTTCGGCCCAATAAATACAGGAAGGGCCGAGGTTCTTCCTTCCTTGCTACTAGAGGAAGGGGAAGGGGTAAAAGATCACCGGCCTCGGCAGGTTCCCAGGAGCAGAAGTCCTCCCTGGCTTCTGCCAAATCCACTGCATGACGCTGGGGCTCCTCTGCGGAAGTCCGCACCGCTGGGGTCACGTCTCAAACTCTTCAGTCAGTTCTTGGTTCGTTCGGACCTGGACCCATGAGTTTTACAAATAGTGTCCCAAGGGTACAAACTGGAGTTTCAAGACGTTCTCCCTCGCCGATTTTTCAAATCGGCCTTACCAGCTTCTCTTCCAGACAGGGAGATAGTATGCGGCGCAATACAAAAGTTGTGTCAAAATCAGGTCATTATCAAGGTTCCCCCGTCACAACAGAGAGAAGGCTTTTATTCGAGCCTGTTCGTGGTCCCGAAGCCGGACGGCTCGGTCAGACCAATCCTGAACCTAAAATCCCTCAATTTCTACCTAAGAAGATTCAAATTCAAGATGGAGTCTCTCCGAGCAGTGATCTCCAGTCTGGAGGAAGGGGATTTTATGGTGTCGGTGGACATAAAAGATGCCTACTTACATGTTCCCATTTATCCTCCGCATCAGGCTTACCTGAGGTTTGCAATTCAGGATTGTCATTATCAATTTCAGACGTTGCCGTTTGGTCTGTCCACGGCTTCAAGCACTTTCACCAAAGTGATGGCGGAGATGATGGTTCTCCTTCGCAAACAAGGAGTCACGATTATCCCGTACTTGGATGATCTCCTGATAAAGGCGAGATCTAGGGACCAACTGGTGCAGAACATTACACTCGCCATGGCAGTTCTGCAACAACACGGTTGGCTCCTAAACTTGCCAAAATCACAGTTTATTCCGACGACGCGACTGTCTTTTTTGGGAATGATTCTGGACACAGAATTACAGAGTGTTTCTTCCAGTGGAAAAGGCTCTGGAAATTCAGAACCTGGTCAGACAAATTCTGAAACCAGCAAGAGTGTCAGTCCATCAATGCACTCATTTACTGTGGAAGATGGTGGTGGTCTACGAGGCCATTCCGTTTGGCAGGTTCCATGCCAGGGTGTTTCAGTCGGACCTGTTGGACAAGTGATCCGGATCCCACCTGCACTTGCATCGGAAAATAATTCTGTCTTCCAAGACCAGAATTTCACTCCTGTGGTGGCTGCACAGCTCTCACCTCCTAGAGGGGCGCAGGTTCGGGATCCAGGACTGGATCCTAGTAACCACGGAGGCGAGTCTCTGGGGCTGGGGGGCAGTCACACAGGGGGAAAACTTCCAGGAAAGATGGTCAAGCCTGGAAACTTGTCTACACATAAACGTTCTGGAGTTAAGAGCCATTTACAATGGCCTTATTCAAGCGGAACATCTGCTTCGCAATCTGCCCGTACTGATCCAGTCGGACAATATAACAGCAGTAGCGTACATAAACCGACAAGGCGGAACAAAAAGCAGAGCAGCAATGGCAGAGGCCACGAGGGTTCTCCGCTGGGCGGAAAGACATACAAGCGCTCTGTCAGCGGTCTTCATTCCGGGAGTGGACAACCGGGAAGCAGACTTCCTCAGCAGACACGATCTCCATCCAGGAGAGTGGGGTCTTCATCAAGAGGTCTTCACAGAAGTGACAGGTCTTTGGGGAATTCCTCAAGTAGACATGATGGCGTCTCGTCTCAACAAGAAGCTTCAGAGATATTGTTCCAGGTCGAGGGATCCTCAAACAATAGCAGTGGATGCCCTAGTGACACCATGGGTGTTTCAGTCAGTGTATGTATTCCCTCCGCTTCCGCTCATTCCAAAAGTGCTAAAGATCTTAAGAAGAACAAAGGTTCGGGCGATCCTCATTGTTCCAGACTGGCCAAGGAGGGCTTGGTATCCGGATCTTCAGGAATTACTCATAGAAGATCCCTGGCCTCTTCCTCTACAAGAGGATCTGTTACAACAAGGGCCGTGCATGTATCAAGACTTACCACGGCTACGTTTGACGGCTTGGCGGTTGAACGCCACATCCTAACCCGAAAGGGTATTCCCAGTGAAGTCATTCCCACACTTCTGCAGGCTAGAAAGGGAGTAACGTCCAAATATTACCACCGTATTTGGAGAAAATGTGTCTTGGTGTGAATCCAAAGAGGTTCCTACAGAAGAATTTCAGTTGGGACGTTTTCTCTATTCTCTCCAGGCAGGTGTGGATGCGGGCTTGAAGTTGGGCTCAATTAAAGTACAAATTTCGGCCTTATCGGCTTTCTTTCAAAAACAATTTGGCCTCCCTTCCAGAGGTTCAGACTTTCGTGAAAGGCGTGTTGCACATCCAATCTCCATTTGTGCCCCCAGTGGCACTATGGGATCTTAATGTGGTGTTGCAGTTTCTTCAATCACATTGGTTTGAGCCTCTAGAAAAGGTGGAATTTAAATTCGTCACTTGGAAAGTGGTCATGCTGTTGGCCTTGGCATCCACAAGGCGGGTATCGGAGTTAGCGGCTTTGTCTCACAAGAGCCCTAATTTGATCTTCCATGAAGATAGGGCAGAGTTGAGGACTCGTCAGCAATTTCTGCCGAAGGTGGTTTTGTCGTTCCACATGAACCAACCTATTGTGGTGCCAGTGGCTACTGACGCCTTAGTGGAGTCGAAGTCTCTCGATGTGGTCAGAGCTTAAAAAATTTATGTCGCCAGGACTGCACGGATTAGGAAAACGGAGGCTCTGTTTGTCCTGTATGATCCCAACAAGATTGGGACTCCTGCTTCCAAGCAGACTATTGCACGCTGGATCTGTTCTACGATTTGGCAGGCTCATTCTACGGCTGGATTGCCGTTACCGAAATCGGTGAAGGCCCATTCTACCAGGAAGGTGGGAGCGTCCTGAGCGGCTGCCCGGGGGGTCTTGGCCTTACAACTATGCCGAGCAGCTACTTGGTCGGGTTCGAACACTTTTGCAAAGTTTTACAAGTTCGATACCCTGGCCGAGGAGGACCTCATGTTTGGTCAATCTGTGCTGCAGAGTCATCCGCACTCTCCCGCCCGTTCTAGAGCTTTGGTATAACCCCATGGTTCTTATGGTTACCCCAGCATCCTCTAGGACGTATGAGAAAATAGGATTTTAATACCTACCGGTAAATCCTTTTCTCTTAGTCCGTAGAGGATGCTGGGCGCCCTTCCCAGTGCGTACTGTATCTGCAATTAGTTATGGTTATACACAGTTTGTGTTACATTATAGTCAGCCTGTTGCTGACATTGTTCAGGCCGTTGGCTGGAGTTCTGTTGAATGCCATGTTGTACGGCGTGTTTGAGGTGTGAGCTGGTATGTATCTCACCTTAGTTGAACAATAATTCCTTTCCTCAAAATATCTGTCTCCCTGGGCACAGTTCCTATAACTGGAGTCTGGAGGAGGGGCATAGGGGGAAGAGCCAGTTCACACCCATTCAAAGTCTTATAGTGTGCCTATGTCTCCTGCGGATCACGTCTATACCCCATGGTTCTTATGGTTACCCCAGAATCCTCTACGGACTAAGAGAAAAGGATTTACCGGTAGGTATTAAAATCCTATTTTCTCCATCATCCATAGGGGACGCTGGAGTTCACTACTATGGGGTACAGATGGGGTGAATAGCTGAGCCGGCACGTTAAAATGTGTGTATGTGTATATATAATGGATTTCTTAGAACAGAGAGATGGAAGTAGAGTTTGCTCTGTCCATTCCAAGCATTGACCTGGTATTAAAATAGCAATACCTTCTGCAGACATCTTTAAAGATGTGACGTACTCTCAGATTGGATTTTACAAAACTTTGCTGTACCTGGGAAAATTCACAAAGGTGTATTCCACTCTGTACTGTCTATAATGGACCTTGATTTTCCACAGATTCCTACAATACAGGCATCTGACTGAAGGGCCGTCTGGCTACGGTCAAGTCTGGTTTCTCCACTCAGCTGAATTTAGCGACAATGAACAGGGAAGTATTTGAGGCTCTTTAGAACCTGATTAGACAGAAATTTATATAGAATATAATTCAACATCTTTTCCATACATTTCTTTTCTGTTCCAGTTTTAGCTAAATTGGGTTTTTGTACAGCACAAATTGACTCCTGTGAGGCGGGTCTAGTTTACTGATACGCTCCTAGAGCTCTGTAGTTCGCTTACATTGTAAGGCGGGAATTTTCCACTTAAGCACATGCAGGGTCCCCTTACAACGGAGCTGCCCACTAAAGGAAGCTTGATAGGCTGTATTGAGCAGATTGTTTTGTATTCCCAGGAGCTGTTTACTGGTAGGGTTCAGTAGTATCGGGAAGGGAGAAATTGACACTTAGTCAGTTTTTGTCATGCTATTGCCTTCCAATGATTTACAATATATTTGTATAAGTCAATATATATGTTTCTCTATCGTCCTAGTGGATGCTGGGGTTCCTGAAAGGACCATGGGGAATAGCGGCTCCGCAGGAGACAGGGCACAAAAAGTAAAGCTTTAGGATCAGGTGGTGTGCACTGGCTCCTCCCCCTATGACCCTCCTCCAAGCCAGTTAGATTTTGTGCCCGGCCGAGAAGGGTGCAATCTAGGTGGCTCTCCTAAAGAGCTGCTTAGGAAAGTTTAGCTTAGGTTTTTTATTTTACAGTGAGTCCTGCTGGCAACAGGATCACTGCAACGAGGGACTTAGGGGAGAAGAAGTGAACTCACCTGCGTGCAGGATGGATTGGCTTCTTGGCTACTGGACATCAGCTCCAGAGGGACGATCACAGGTACAGCCTGGATAGTCACCGGAGCCTTGCCGCCGGCCCCCTTGCAGATGCTGAAGTAAGAAGAGGTCCAGAATCGGCGGCAGAAGACTCCTCAGTCTTCTAAAGGTAGCGCACAGCACTGCAGCTGTGCGCCATTTTCCTCTCAGCACACTTCACACGGCAGTCACTGAGGGTGCAGGGCGCTGGGAGGGGGGCGCCCTGGGAGGCAAATGAATACCTATTTTGGCTAAAAATACCTCACATATAGCCTCCGGAGGCTATATGGAGATATTTAACCCCTGCCAGAATCCGTTAAGAGCGGGAGACGAGGCCGCCCGAAAAAGGGGCGGGGCCTATCTCCTCAGCACACAGCGCCATTTTCCCTCACAGATAGGCTGGAGGGAAGGCTCCCAGGCTCTCCCCTGCACTGCACTACAGAAACAGGGTTAAAACAGAGAGGGGGGGCACTAATTTGGCGATATGCTTATATATATATTAAGATGCTATAAGGGAAAACACTTATATAAGGTTGTCCCTATATAATTATAGCGTTTTTGGTGTGTGCTGGCAAACTCTCCCTCTGTCTCTCCAAAGGGCTAGTGGGTCCTGTCCTCTATCAGAGCATTCCCTGTGTGTGTGCTGTGTGTCGGTACGTGTGTGTCGACAGGTAGGAGGACGATGTTGGTGAGGAGGCGGAGCAATTGCCTGTAATGGTGATGTCACTCTCTAGGGAGTCGACACCGGAATGGATGGCTTATTTAGGAAATTACGTGATAATGTCAACACGCTGCAAGGTCGGTTGACGACATGAGACGGCCGACAAACAATTAGTACGGTCCAGACGTCTCAAAAACACCGTCAAGGGTTTTTAAAACGCCCGTTTACTTTAGTCGGTCGACACAGACACAGACAGGGACACTGAATCCAGTGTCGACGGTGAATAAACAAACGTATTCCTTATTAGGGCCACACGTTAAAGGCAATGAAGGAGGTGTTACGTATTTCTGATACTACAAGTACCACAAAAGAGGGTATTATGTGGGATGTGAAAAAACTACCATAGTTTTTCCTGAATCAGATAAATTAAATAAAGTGTGTGATGATGCGTGGGTTCCCCCCGATAGAAAATTATGGGCGGTATACCCTTTCCCGCCAGAAGTTAGGGCGCGTTGGGAAACACCCCTTAAGGTGGATAAGGCGCTCACACGCTTATCAAAACAAGTGGCGGTACCGTCTATAGATAGGGCCGTCCTCAAGGACCAGCTGACAAGGCTGGAAAATATAATAAAAAGTATATACACACATACTGGTGTTATACTGCGGCCAGCGATCGCCTCAGCCTGGATGTGCAGAGCTAGGGTGGCTTGGTCGGATTCCCTGACTAAAAATATTGATACCCTTGACAGGGACAGTATTTTATTGACTATAGAGCATTTCTATATATGCGAGATGCACAGAGGGATATTTGCACTCTGGCATCATGAATAAACGCGATGTCCATAACTGCCAGAAGATGTTATGGACACGACAGTGGTCAGGTGATGCAGATTCCAAACGGCACAGTATGGCCGTATAAAGGAAGAGGACTTGTTTGGGGTCGGTCCATCGGACCTGGTGGTCACGGCAACTGCTGGAAAATCCACCGTTTTTTACCCTAAGTCACATCTCTGCAGAAAAAGACACCGTCTTTTCAGCCTCAGTCCTCTCGTCCCTATAAGATCATATCTGCCCAGGGATAGAGGAAAGGGAAGAAGACTGCAACAGGCAGCCTATTCCCAGGAACAGAAGCGTTCCACCGCGTCTGACAAGTTCTCAGCATGGCGCTGAGACCGTACAGGACCCCTGGATCCTACATGTAGTATCCCGGGGGTACAGATGGGAATGTCGAGACGTTTCCCCTTCGCAGGCTCCTGAAGTCTGCTTTACCAAGTCTCCCTCCGACAAGGAGGTAGTATGGGAAAAAATTCACAAGCTGTGTTCCCAGCAGGTGACAATTAAATTACCCCTCCTACTACAGAAAAGGGGTATTATTCCACACTATATTGTGGTACTGAAGCCAGAAGGCTAGGTGAGACTTATTCTAAAAAAATTTTTTTTTGAACACTTACAAAGGTTCAAATTAAGATGAAGTCACTCAGAGCAGTGATAACGAACCAGGAAGAAGGGGACTATATAGTGTCCCGGGACATCAAGGATGCTTACCTCTATGTCCCAAATTTGCCCTTCTCACTAAGGGTACCTCAGGTTCGTGGTGCAGAACTGTCACTATCAGTTTCAGACGCTGCCGTTTGGATTGTCCACGGCACCCCGGGGTCTTTACCAAGGTAATGGCCGAATTGATGATTCTTCTTCGAAGAAAAGGCGTCTTAATTATCCCTTACTTGGACGATCTCCTGATAGGGGCATAGTCCAGGGAACAGTTGGAGGTCGGAGTAGCACTATCTCGGATACTGCTACAATCAGCACGGGTGGATTCTAAATATTCCAAAATCGCAGCTGATCCCGACGACACGTCTGCTGTGCCTAGGGATGATTCTGGACACAGTCCAGAAAAAGGTGTTTCTCCCGGAAGAGAAAGCCAGGGAGTTATCCGAGCAAGTCAGGAACCTCCTAAAAACAGTGCATCATTGCACAAGGGTCCTGGTAAAAATGGTGGCTTCCTACGAAGCAATTCCATTCGGCAGATTTCACGTAAGAACTTTTCAGTGGGATCTGCTGGACAAATGGTCCGGATCGCATCTTCAGATGCATCAGCGGATAACCCAATATCCAAGGACAAGGGTGTCTCTCCTGTGGTGGTTATAGAGTGCTCATCTTCTAGAGGGCCGCAGATTCGGCATTCAGGATTGGATGCTGGTAACCACGGAGCCCAGCCTGAGAGGCTGGGGAGCAGTCACACAAGGGAAAAATTTCCAGGGAGTGTGATCAAGTATGGAGACTTTTCTCCACATAAATATACTGGAGCTAAGGGTAAATTTATAATGCTCTAAGCTTAGCAAGACCTCTGCTTCAAGGTCAGCCGGTATTGATCCAGTGGGAAAAACATCACGGCAGTCGCCCACGTAAACAGACAGGGCGACACAAGAAGCAGGAGGGCAATGGCAGAAACTGCAAGGACTTTTCGCTGGGCGGAAAATCATGTGATAACACTGTCAGCAGTTTTTCATCCCGGGAATGGAAACTGGGAAGCAGACTTCCTCAGCACGACCTCCACCCGGGAGAGTGGAAACTTCATTGAGAAGTTTTTTCCACATGATTGTAAACCGTTGGGAAATACCAAAGGTGGACATGATGGCGTCCCGTCTGAACAAAAAACGGGACAGGTATTGCGCCAGGTCAAGGGACCCTCAGGCAATAGATGTGGACGTTCTGGTAACACCGTGGGTGTACCAGTCGGTGTATGTGTTCCCTCCTCTGCTTCTCATACCTAAGGTGCTGAGAATTATAAGACGTAGAGGAGTAAGAACTATACTCATGGCTCCGGATTGGCCAAGAAGGACTTGGTACCCGGAACTTCAAGAGATGCTTACAGAGGTCTTATGGCCTCTGCCGCTAAGAAGGGACTTGCTTCAGCAAGTACCATGTCTGTTCCAAGACTTACCGCAGCTGCGTTTGTCGGCATGGCGATGGAAAGCCGGATCCTAAGGGAAAAAAGGCATTCCGGAAGAGGTCATTCCTACCCTGGTCAAAGCCAGAAAGGAGGTGACCGCACAACATTATCACCACGTGTGGCGAAAATTTGTTGCGTGGTGTGAGGCCAGGAAGGCCCCACAAAGAAATTTCAACTCGGTCGTTTCCTGCATTTCCTGCAAACAGGAGTGTCTATGGGCCTCAAATTGGGGTCCATTAAGGTTCAAATTCGGCCCTGTAAATTTTCTTCCAGAAAGAATTGGCTTCAGTTCCTGAAGTCCAGAAGTTTGTCAAGGGAGTATTGCATATACAAACCCCTTTTTTGTGCCTCCAGTGGCACTGTGGGATCTCAACGTAGTTCTGGGATTTCTCAAATCACATTGGTTTAAAACCAGTCAAATATGTGGATTTGCAGCATCTCGCATAAAAAGTGACCATGCTCTTGGCCCTGGCCTGGACCAGGCGAGTGTCAAATTGGTGGTTTTTTCTCAAAAAAGCCCATATCTGTTTGTCCATTCGGACAGGGCAGAGCTGCGGACTCGTCCCCAGTTCTCTCCCTAAGGTGGTGTCAGTGTTTCACCTGAACCAGCTTATTGTGGTGCCTTGCACCTACTAGGGACTTGGAGGACTCCAAGTTGCTAGAAGTTGTCAGGGCCCTGAAAATATATTCCAGGACAGCTGGAGTCAGAAAATCTGACTCGCTGTTTATACTGTATGCACCCAACAAGTTGGGTGCGCCTGCTTCTAAGCAGTCGATTGCTCGTTGGATTTGTAACACAATTCAACTTGCACATTCTGAGGCAGGCCTGCCACAGTCTAAATCGGTTAAGGCCCATTCCACAAGGAAGGTGGGCTCATCTTGGGCGGCTGCCCGAGAGGTCTCGGCATTACAACTCTGCCGAGCAGCTACGTGGTCAGGGGAGAACACGTTTGTAAAATTCTACAAATTTGATATCCTGGCAAAAGAGGACCTGGAGTTCTCTCATTCGGTGCTGCAGAGTCATCCGCACTCTCCCGCCCGTTTGGGAGCTTTGGTATAATCCCCATGGTCCTTTCAGGAACCCCAGCATCCACTAGGACGATAGAGAAAATAAGAATTTACTTACCGATAATTCTATTTCTCGGAGTCCGTAGTGGATGCTGGGCGCCCATCCCAAGTGCGGATTATCTGCAATACTTGTACATAGTTACAAAAATCGGGTTATTATTGTTGTGAGCCATCTTTTCAGAGGCTCCGCTGTTATCATACTGTTAACTGGGTTTAGATCACAAGTTGTACGGTGTGATTGGTGTGGCTGGTATGAGTCTTACCCGGGATTCAAAATTCCTCCCTTATTGTGTACGCTCGTCCGGGCACAGTACCTAACTGGCTTGGAGGAGGGTCATAGGGGGAGGAGCCAGTGCACACCACCTGATCCTAAAGCTTTACTTTTTGTGCCCTGTCTCCTGCGGAGCCGCTATTCCCCATGGTCCTTTCAGGAACCCCAGCATCCACTACGGACTCCGAGAAATAGAATTATCGGTAAGTAAATTCTTATTATTTGTGTACCGCATAATCCTAAAGGGTTGGCAGAATGGAGAGAGTTGACAGACATCTGGCAACACTCTGCCATCCATTGTTGATTTACAATCTTCTCCCCTAGATAAATTTGGAAGACTACGCTATGGTAGTATTCAGTCTCCTGTCCAGCAAGGCGTCTCGTCTGGACCACCCTTTATCAACATTCTGGATAAGTGTATTTATGTGCAGATGTGTTTGTATGTATGTATGTATCTATATATTTATATTAATTGGTATTCCTGTACAGGTTGGGGGTACGGTCGAGTTCTCCAAGTAGATTCCATCGACAAATAACGTTACCTCCCATCTTAACTGGAAAATCGCTGTGTGGAATGGGTCTCCCGACTCTTTTTCTCGATTGGGGTAGAGGCCTTCACATTTATGGGTCATATATCTCAATTGCTTACAGGCAACGGAACTCTAGTTTCAGTCACCTGACCCAGCACCGTCCTTCCAGTCGGTTGGAGCAGAAGGTCCTGGGGAATTAGTGCACTAATTCAAGCGCCAAGCCTTTAGCAAACATATCAGTTTGTTTGGTTTCCAGCTCGGGATAGACTTATCAGGAACACGAAGTGGTATAGAGACCTGTGTTAGGGTCACAGTCTTTTCTGGAACTGAGCGTTATATACCAGTTTGGACTTTGTGTAGAGGGATTTCCTAAATGTCTTTGGATTTCTCCTCCTTGTTCCCTTCTGACCGTTTCTTCTTCAGAAACTCAGATTTGTAGTCCGCTGGTCATCTTCCAATTTTTAATATGTTTTCTTCTGACTTCTGACGCCTTGTGGCTCACGGGGCATTAATTGTGGTAACAGGAGCTGCTCATCTGTGACCTCGACTTATAGGCTTCTTTCCTCAGCTGGATGACCTATTACTCTAGGCTTTTTCTGGAGAGAAATTTCATTAATGCTTCTGTTTCCACACCAGTATATATGAGGGACATTTTACTCGAGTCTCCGTACATAGGGGGTAATTCTGAGTTGATCGCAGCAGGATCTTTGTTAGCAGTTGGGCAAAACCATGTTCACTGCAGGGGAGGCAGATATAACATGTGCAGAGAGAGATAGATTTGGGTGTGGTGTGTTCAATCTGCAATCTACATTGCAGTGTAAAATAAAGCAGCCAGTATTTACCCTGCACAGAAACAAAATAACCCACCCAAATCTAACTCTCTGCACATGTTATATCTGCCTCCCCTGCAGTGCACATGGTGTTTTGCCCAATTGCTAACAAAAATCCTGCTGCGATCAACTCAGAATTACCCCCATACAGAGACTTTAGTCTGAAAGTGTAGACTCCGTTGGATACTCTCCTTGAGCGTAAGGGTTTCTATTTGCTGGGTCCTCGGCTCAGTTAGTGTGCTCTCCTTCGGGGATAGTTGGTTGGCCTTAAATAGGTCTTTCCCGTAGAGCAGAGGTTTCCAAACGCGGTCCTCATGGCACCCCAACGGTCCTGATTTTAAATGTATCCATGCTTAGCCACACGTGACTTAATTAGCACCTTAGTAAATTTGATTTAACCATCTGTGCTGAGCCATGGATATACCTAAAACCTGGACTGTTGGGGTGCCTTGAGGACTGCATTTGGGAACCTCTGCCGTAGAGCCTTTCCCATTTACCTATGGGGTCTCCTTTTAACAGGGATTGGCTTTTTCTCACCTACAAGCTGATCTCTCCAGACTAGTGCAGGTATCTTCTTAGGGCTCTGCACTGGCCATAGATGTCCTGTAACTGGGACTACTTGAACGGCGTTGGGTCATTTTGCTTCTCCGTTTGACAATAGGTCATTTAGGTCTGGTCAGACTGTATCCCTACTGTTGCATACTCTTAGGAGTAGGAATACACATATTGGGCTCTGCTCTTCTACTGTTACACACTTATAAGAGTAAGGAGTCAACAGAGACCTTGCCTGCTCTGTGGTCTTGCCAGTAAGCTTTGGGGCCAACTGACCTCTTTGCTTCTTCCCTGTTTACGACTAGGTAAAACAAAATACGACTGTTTTGTTCTCATGTTTTGTCTAGCCTTGCAGATCTCTGTCTCCACATCTGCGTATTTTTCTCGCGGGCGACCCTTTATGTTGCCTCTGTGTTCGGGCTTGTTCTGGCACCTACGCTTGACATTTGGCTGTTCAAGGTGTGGTGCTGGAATGTGAGGCAGTACTTTTCTAGAACAAAAATACCTGTATCGGTGGACACATGCCGCCTTTGGTCCAGCCATTCCTATTCTTACGGACAGCATATGCCTCCTAGGGTGCATACTCCTGGAGGTTGGTGGCACCTTTTCTGTTCCGGTTTTGTTAGCTGCCGGTCTCTAAATGCTCTTCCTTACGGTAAAGACTCGCTTGTCAGTCTTCTCTACAACTAGTACTGCCGGACCTTCAGCCGTTTGCTCCGGGCGTTTCTTGACCTTCAAGTTCCGCCTTACTCCTTCGGAATTCGATGAATTTTGCAGTGTTGTCATTTTTTTCAAACTGGCCTCTGCAATCTCTCTGCTTTTCAGAACACAATTGTGGCTTCAGTCTTTGCATAACATGATCTCTGCCTGATCAGCCTCGACATGATATCTGGCTCACTGGCAGGGCTCTTGGCGCGATATGGGTATCCCAGTTATCTTGGTGGGTCTCTGTATTGGCTGCCTTGAGGGTCCTACTGGATCTTCGGTTGCCTGACATCCTTTTGTCATGCTCCACAGTTCTCTGACTTGTGACCTTGAGTCTCTGCTTGACTGTGCAGTTTTCTGAAATTCTCATTGCTCTCCCGCCCGTTTGGGAAGCTCTGGGACATCCCCATGGTATGGAACTCCATCGTCCCCTATGGATGATAGAGAAAACAGGATTTTGGTACTCACCAATAAATCCTTTTCTCTGAGTCCATAGGGGACGCTGGATGCCCACCCTGCGCTGCTCTCTTCCAGCGGTGTGGTTTATCCCTGGTTGTCCCGGTGGTTCCGCGTGGCTGGGTGTCCTTTGGACCTGGTTGCACAGTTTCCTTGCGTTACTGTCCTTTTGTCCTTTTCTTTTGTACGATTCTAATGTAAGGGTAAATAGTTCTTTCTGTACAGTGTCTGCTTCAATATAGCAGGTCATGGGTTCTTATTGGGTGTGACTGCTAAGACCTGTGTGATTTCACACACACACACTCGCATACTTTATATGTCTATCTGTGAGTTTCTGGGGTTCCTGTTTTACGGGGATCTCTCTTTATGGATATCTTACTTACCTCCTCATCTGTTGGTCGTGTTGCCGTCTCCTCAGGCACATTTTCTTAACTGGTCTGGGGAGGGGCCAGTCATACAAATTAAAATTTTTAAAGTGCTGGCTCGTCTTATCACCTCATCTATACCCCATGGTACTGAACTCCAGCGTCCCCTATGGACTCAGAGAAAGGGATTTATCGGTAAGTACCAAAATCCTGTTTTTGCTTTGTTTATTAGAACGTCTTTTTTAACTGTTGCACTTGTTTTCTGGCATTGGAGCTTGTTCCCTGATGTGTCTGCGACACTTATAGATGCACATGTTCATTTACAGGGATACCTCCGTCCACTTCTTTACATGAATAGAAAGTAGAAATTGAGCTGATATAAGAAGCATGCTGGTGCACATAAAAGTAGAAATAAAGTTCATCTATGCCTTTCTCTATATTATTAATGCCTGTCCCAGCTTTTTTCCTTTTAACATTTTCAAAGGTTAGACACGGCCAAGGCTTCTTTTCTTTTTTTCTTTCTTCCTCTATTCCCCCCAACCCCCCCTTCCCCCCCAGCATATGAATATGTTACAGAAATGTATCTCTTGAAGCATAATCGTCTTTAGTTCTGTAGCCAAGTTCTTCATGAATTGTTATGTTATGTCCTACTCCAGTCAGCTGTAAACCACTATTTACAGGCTTGTTATAACAAGACTTCATCATTATTATGGCGGCAGAGCTATATGTAAATAAACATGTAGCAACACTTAAGAAATATGTAGTTCTTTTTCTCCAGTTGTCTTTACTAGGCCTCTGCAGTGTTTTATGGCACTGAACCAGATACAGTAGAAATCCTGCCAAGTTGAAAAGTAATATGTATCAGATATTTGTAGATGGTAATGAAAATGATTTTAAAAATGTTTGTAGTTTTAAGAGCGGTCACATAAATGTATGTTCTTAATATATGAAGGTGTAATATGCCATATCTAATGATACCGGTTTAAATTCCATCGGCACAAATAGTTTTTTCTTTTCTCTACGGCAACAGTGCCACCCCATCACAAAAGTACAGTTCCCGTGGGAACCGAGGGGAAGTGGTAACATCTTATGGAGAGGTGCAGGGAACATCGTGGAGTGGTGGAAGTGGAAAAAACACGATAGTCGAAGTCCTCGTCCCACAGGAGGAGTCGCTGACTAAATCATACAAGTACATGTTTCAGAAGTTGATGGACATCCGAGATGGTAAATTTTACAAGGGCTAGCCTGATGACTGTTGCTCATACAAGAATGGTGGCTATTGATATTCATTTTATCATATTAGTAATCTGTGGCAGAAGCTCTGATTGCATGATTTATAGCTCCATGTTAGTAGGTGTGGTGCCCAGTGTCTCTCGTCCTGTCTGTATACTGGCATGTAGCATGTAAATATAGACTAAGTGATGGTAATATTTGTGTCTCATGGTTTTTCTGCTGATTTACCCCCTTGATAGTTGTCAGCAGTAAAATAGAAGAGATTGGAGAAGCCCTGAAGAATAATTTCCATATTGAAGAATTTACGTCCGTTTCTTTTCCAGCACAAGTAAGTGGAGATGGTCATAAATGTTCCTTTCCTTTTTCTTGCTTAAAATAAGTTTGTAAGGTTTTCCATACTTTGTTTTTTACCTGAAAGACTGTTAAATGTGGAAGATCCCTGCTCATGAGTGCTTACTTTCTAATAACTTGTTATATAAAAAAAATAATCCAGATTTATAATCCATGAAATGCAAATAGTCACTTCAGAGTTTCCGGACAAATGACATTTGGTATTAAAAAAAATCCTAAAATCAAACATTAAAAAACAAACCACTGTATAGAGCTGCAAGGTGTGTCACGGTGGGTGGCCACATACTCTGAAATTTGGAATCTAAGTAATAGGCAGAGACTTTGATAGCCTGGATAATAGTGTTATTGGATCAGTAAAGGGGGGTACTCACGGAGCGATATTCTAAGCAATCTGACTAGATTGCTTAGAATATCGGCAGGATCGCTCCGTGTGTAGCCCCCTCGGCGATAGCGATGCGCGGCCCCGCACATCGCTATCGCCGCTGCTAGATTGGCCTGCATGCAGGCCAATCTAGCGGGTCGCTCACTTCACCCGCTGGGTGAAGTGAGCGGCCCCCCCGTCTCCCCCCGCACGCTCAGCACAGATCGCGCTGTGCTGAGCGGCAGGAGAGATGTGTGCTGAGCGGTTCGCTCAGCACGCATCTCTCCTTGATCGGCCCGTGAGTACTGGGCTTAAGAGAATGGCAGTAGGTGTGGATACATGGATAAAGGTACGGGATTAAAATAGACACTGGAACATTGATCATAAGAAAAAGTGTAAATAAATAAAAAATGTATATTAAAAATAAAGGTCTGCATGATTTACGGAGGTGTGTGCAGCATGAAATTACAGGAGAATCAGATAGCTTTTCTTATTGTGTGATTCTGATTCATATTTGTTGTTCTTTGATTTAAAAAAAGACAAAAAAAACAACTATAAAGTCTTGATATATAAGCATTACAAAGCTCCAGGACATTTAGGACTGTTTTTTTTAAAGAATTTATTAGTGAAGTAATACTTAAATCCTATGGGGGTATTCAATTAGTTCCAGCAATTTTGGAGCTATCAAATTCACCCCCCTGAGTATTCAATTGCAGGCTGTTTTCGCCCGCTTTTAATGCATTTTAGCCAAAGGCTTTTTACGTGTTTTATTTTTTATTTTTATAAAGGCATTGTCGAAATATGCTTCAAAATCAGCAAAAACGGCCCGCGTTTTCACCGACGCAGGTGCGAAAACATGTGGATTCTCCAATCCACATGTTTTTCACTCCTGCCGAATGTTTCGCCTAGGCAAAAAAACAAAAAACGACCCTGCTATTGCATAGGGCGATACCCTATTTGCCCTGAAAAAAATAGCGAAAAGTCCAAGGCGAATAAACGGCCCTAACTGCATACCCCCGATATGCTTTAAGCCTGAAAAAAAAAAAAAAAAAGACTGCAAATGGAAATTCCTTCATTTTTTTTAGCTCCTTGTATTAAGTAAATTGATTTAAACTACGGGGGTACTATATTGTTTATGATGCACATTTCTAGATAAAGATATATATATATATATATATATATATATATATATATATATATATATATATATATATATATATATATATAGATAGATAGATAGATAGATAGATAGAGAGCTTGCTGTGTATGGCGCACAGCCTGGAGCTGATGGTGGAGCTTGCTGTGTATGGCGCACAGGCTGGAGCTGATGGAGCTTGTTGCATATGGCATAGAGCCTGTAGCTGATGATGGAGATTCTTGTACATAGCACACAGCCTGGAGCTGATGATGGAGATTCCTGTACATAGCACACAGCCTGGCACACTTGAACTGGAACAGATATACAGGTATACTACCAGGAGAGAGGAAGCAAGTCCCGGGAGAAAGTAGTTCTGACAATGAGTTCACTGCTAGAGCTGGTTTAAATAGGGTGTCCTTGTCCCAGATAGGCTGAGTGGATCATGTATGCAGTCAGTGGACCCTGGCTGTTAGTTAGTCAATCAATCAGGTAAAATCGGGCAAGATGGCGGCACCCATATTCTGACAGCGCAGAAAATAATTTTGGGATGGATGCCAACCATCTAATTGGTTGGCATGCATGAAACTCAGGGATGTCTCCGGTAGCCAGAAAGAGCACAAGTAACCGTGCAAACGCTCTGCGGGGTCAGGTAATGTGGCCTGGAACCTGGATTTGTGACAGCTTTTTCTCTGACGTCCTAGTGGATGCTGGGTACTCCGTAAGGACCATGGGGAATAGACGGGCTCCGCAGGAGACTGGGCACTTCTTTAAAGAAAAGATTAGGTACTACATCTGGTGTGCACTGTGACAATGCTAAATTCCTTTGTCGTATAAACAACCCTTTATGAAGTCTAAGAACACTGTACGCTGTTTACTTAAGAAGTACCGTACGGGTACGCTGGTTGCGTAACGATCGCTCAGCCGTAGGCGAGACGCTCAAGCGTCACGTTCGCTCACGGCCCAGCGATCACAGGACAGCACGTTAAATGGCTTTTGACTAACGTAATGATTCGCTATGGCGTAGCAGACGCTCGAGACCACGAGGAGATCACCAGCGGCGCAGACGCTCACAACGCTATACCTTTATGTCTAAACCTTTTAACAATGAAATACACAGAATACCTTAATGTGAATACAGGGTGTAAGTGCAACCTTGTGTAACCTGACTAACTACAAAGCTGCTTGTGCGTCACCGACGCTCAAGTGAACACTTAACACTATAGGAAATACACAGATACTGGTTTAGGGTCCAAAGCCTATTAACTGTATTATATCTAATATACTTGTAAAAGAGAATCACAGTACAAATGCTACACTACAATATAACAGAGACTACCTAACCAGATAACTACACAAGAAATACAATACAATACAATTACTATTTATGGGAAAATGGAAGGGGAAGAGAAGAAGAGAGAGATAGAGAGAAATGGCTCATGATAACATTAAATAAGAGACAACATGGTTGCAGATAAAACTACACATGTGAGAGACAATCGCTGCGCAGTTAGTCAATGCTGAATACAGCATGGGATGGAAGCTAGACTCCATTTTGAGAAAACTCCCATAATTCCAAAGACTGCACCACATGCCTGAAAGGGGGAGGGGAAGACATCCAGCAGCAGCCATTTTAGATTTGCAGGTCCAAACACATGGCACGCTCTACTACACCACAATCACATAGCAGAAAACACAAGACTCCATTTTATTCCAAAATGTCCAAGCCTCAAAACAATGCATATGTTCTGATTTTACAATTCCAAACCATCTAAATCACCTTTCACAATGTAATCCAACTTCCTAGAACGATCTCATAATTTCACATCCCAAACAACTTCAGTATCTCAATAACCAGAGCATATTCATCACAAGACCAGATCACAATGTAATTAACACAAACGTAACTGCATGGTGGTATTTATGATTAACAGGATATATAGTATAACTAACCAGCACAATCTATTTTAAATCTCCATAGGCAAACAAATACCACAAATACTATGCTACAGATGGTATACTGTTCCAATCCATCACAGACTTCACAGAGTATCCACAAACACCCAACAATCACACAACCAAGTTACAATATCCTATTTAAACCAGAAAGCAATCTGTCTGTTTCCTTATCTAGCCATGTGAAGTTCAATACTTAGCCTTTAGTTTGGAGGATGTCCTGGGGATTTAGCCGCCATGCTGCTGGGTGCCAGGTAGCTGTGTGTGTGTGTGTGAGTGTAGCTACATTACATCTGTTCTCTGAGGCCACACCTGACCACTACCTTCCTGTTTGACCAGTACCTGGGGGAGGGGTCTTTCTTTCTCCTTTGTATTGAGTCACTATTCTCTTTGTATATGCTAATCAGGTTCAGCCCTGAAAACTTAGTAAAAGGTTGTCTTGAGCATCCATTGTTCTAACAATATGATCTTAGCTTTTATACATATAATCATATCTATCCGCTGCAATGTCCCACAACAACACAACAGGCCTCAAACTAACCCACACCTCATTCTGCTTGCTTCAATACCAAACATGATGTGTTTATCTGGTTCGGTTCGAATGATACACATCCATGACATTAATTCATTAGCCAATTCTAAATCTCCATGATGTCTGGTGCTGTTCATTATTATAACCATGTACTGTATGAAACAAGCGCCGAATCCATCTCAGTGCCATGTCCGAGCAAATGCGTGTTTCCATATATTGCTGTGCTCGCTGCGCATATTTGCAAGTATAGCGACTTATATGTGTGCAGTTTATATGGTCTCTCTATGTAATATTTTTGACTTTGACAGTCCACCCTTTGGCAGTCACCAATAACTGCCACTTCCTAAAACATTTCAAAAAGAGAAAAATATATGTCAGGGGTTAATACATTTCCATGGTTGGGTAAGGGAGGAGAGAGGAGAAGGTGTGAAGAGGGTATGACCTAGTGAGATAGCAGAAGCATGTGTGTATGAATCCATGTTTGGGGGGTCATGTATCATCGTGCCGTACGTGTTGTACATCAAGCTTCGAGGTATTGCGAAGTATACATTTGAATTCCTTCTTATCCCGTACTAAGGGTCTGTGGATGGGCTGTCAAACTTTACCGAGCTCATTTCGGCTGTGGTTGTAACAAAATGGGGGAGCACATTTTAGTTGATACATGAATGGGGGAGGTATGTGGTTGCTGATATCTGTGCCTGTATTCCCTATCGACTATGTGTGTCATTACCTGAGGGTTGTAGAGATGAAGATAAAGAACACTTATGGAAAATGCAATGATATTCTATGTCAGGTAAATGTACATCTGTCGTCGAAGTTTTGTTCGGTATCAGTTGAAAGTCGTCTTCTTTGCGCTGTTTTGCTCCTTAGGCATGAGCAACAAGCTTTGTCAGTGCCATCAGATTTACAAAAAAATGTTGGGCTAGCGTGAGTTTAAAAATACTAGGGAAACTGGGGATCCATGGCAAAGTTCATCAAGTGTCCATATCATAGGTTGTCAAAACTTCATCTTTGGTGCTTGTCTGTTGTCTGTATAGCGTCTCGTCAACTTCCTCGTCCAAGGGGGTCTTTGTATCTTGGAGAAAAAGCAGAAAAACAGGTGAAAGAAACGGACCTTATAATCGCATTTTCATCACATCATGGTTTCTATCATTGGGTCATAAATCAAATCCAGGTTAATTACAGTTTCCTCACTCCTCAGGCTCATCACTTTTGTACTTTGTTTGCACCTCATTAAAGCCTGCCCGCATCTAAATATCAATCCAATCGATATAACGACACCCAAGATACATAGTAGAAACTTTCCAACATCCATTATGACTCCTTGAGCCCAGTCTCCTAAACCGGAGAACCAATTTCGCGGGTTCAACCATGACACCCAACCAGTCAGCTCATTACCTACAGCAGCAAGGGTGAGATTGTGTTTTCGACGAAATTCCCACTTCAATTGGAGAATATCGTCCATCTTTTGGTCTATGACCTCTACCGGATCCTCGGTGTTATTTGTGATATACGTGCAACACTTTATGCCGTACTGTGTTGCCAATGTAACACAATATCCGCCTGTTACTGCTGTAAGATAATTAAGAACCATCCTATGCTGAACTAGTTCTGTTTTATAAGCTTGAAGTTCTCTTCCAGTGTATCTAAACGTGTCATCATACATTTCAGTGATATTATCTAACAAATTGGCGAGTGCGGAAATGTATCTATAATTCATCACTCCTCGAGCGGTGCGAGTGAAATCTAACGCTACCAGAACCTGAATCCCGGTGGATTCATGGATAAGATCAGAGGCCGGATGCTCTAACCTTTCTGACAGTTGTCTTTTAACTCGGTGCTCGTAATGAGTGTGAGTATAAGGAGCTTGGGCACCACGGTGTATGTCCTTCATTTTGTCATGTGTAACAGTCATCACTTCAGGCAATACTTTTCCAATATAACACAATCCTTCAGAGTTTGGGGCAAGCCACTTGTACGCCTTTCTCCCGCATATGAAATATGCGTCATCGGGGAGAACATATGGGACGGAGAAGGACATGACCATGTTACAAACCTTCCAGGTGAAATCTCCTGACCCTAATTCTTCCATCTGCTTAAGGCACGTATCAGTTTTTACGATATGTGCACAGTATCCTGGTGATACTTCTCCAACTCTCGTAATCCTATTTCCTAAGGTATACCTATACCGGAAAGATTTTCCTCTACTGGCTATGTGGCGTACAAGCTCTGTATCTGTAGGCATTCTATCTGCTCTATGCGAAAAGGTCATGGTTTGGTTGCTCCATGACACTTCCCAATTTCCCGGCTTTCGGGGATTGGAGATGTTAAAACATAATAGGGACCTATCCACATGGTATTGGTGGAGCTTCAAACTAGGAGGGCTGGAGATATTAAACCTCCGGTCCACCGGTCTCCCACCACTTAGCTCAAGTACCTCCCCTAACGTTAAAGGAAATGGTACTAGCCCTGATTTACTATGACCCTGAGGTACTTGAGAGCATACCCAACAATCTGTTTTATTTAACACACTACCCACTAAGGAGTGATAGTCACTCAATGGATGCCGGTCCATATGGATATTAAAACTGGATTGGCATTTCTTTATGCATCCATCCTCTACCAGATTGTCACAGAGCCTACAGATACAATTTTCTTTTTGAACTAACAATCCTTCACAATTGTTTACAAATAACATGGTTGTTAGATCGTGCCCGGTACTCGCCTTTGCTTGGTGATTGGGTTGCTATTGGAAATTTACACTTCCGTCTCAGTCATCAGGACCTTTCTGGATCCTTTCTCGACCTCACTGGTACTCTCACCGAAACAGACTGTTCTGGTCAACATCATGGTCAACAGAAAAATCCGGATCGCAGTCTCTTGGGGCAAGTCCATCTTACAGGAGGAGAAAAGAAGAAATTTGTAAAGGGGGTATAAGAAAACAGTTTGAGGGGGAGAGAACTTGTTACGATAATAAGTTCTCTCGTCTTGTTGTTCTTCTTGTTCTGCTGTCCTCTCAAAGGTGCTGTCTCTCAGTCTTCCAAACGAACATTCTGGTGATGCAATATTCCTTCCCAACCGACGATCTTTCTGTAAGGAGCAAAAATCTGGCATTACCATTGGTCCAACTGAGGGGTGACATAGCATCTTTAAACCATGGAAACATGAGTGGGAAGAGAGAGACAACAAAAAAAAACAAAAGAGATAGAGAACAATTCATGTGCATATATACATTACATAACTCGACAATAACCATCAATAAGAAAAGAGAAACAAAGCATTTTTAAACATTGTCAACATTAAGAAAACATTGTTAGCATTAGAAAAACATTGTCAGATTATCAGGCTGTCATAGCTACGTGTCTAATGGTCTCCTTGAGCAGTCCCTCCCCACCAGCACCTGCATTACTCCACTGTCTGTATCTGGCCAGAAATACATTGTGGCGGAGGTCATGCTGGGGTTTGGTAGACTTCTGCAAGGACCAAGTGGATATGCAATGTTTGAATTCTTACCAATAATCGTCAGAGATGGGGATAGCGAGAGAGAGAGAGAAAAAAAACATTTCACAGATACATTTACAACGTTTCACCTGGTCATTCCGGTGTCTTCAGTGAATGACCTCCCACTTTATTAACCGTTACCTCAGGCTTACCATCAGTCCTAATGATCACCTTTCCTGACTATATATTATGGGTGTGGCCCAAAATTCTTCCTATCTGATCTCTGATTATAATGGTGTGTGTTGTAATTTTGCTCATTTCTTGGTCTAGGGGGTCTAACTTTATGTGGGTTATTACAGTTGTTGGCATAATGCCCTTCTCTTCTACAATGGTAACAGATCCTTGGCTTTCTCCAAGTGTCAGTGAACTGGGGTCTTGGCTGATTTGATGCCTCCTCAAACGCTTGGATGCTCATCACCATCAACCGCTTTCCCTGTACCTACCTGATTCCTTGGATACCATGATTATGTCGTTGTCTAGGGAGTTGATATACCTTCTGTGAATCTTTGATCATACAGTTAGATCTTTCCTAGGATCTGGGTAATCAGATATGATTGATCTCAATTCTGTCCGGGACCAGGGATGGCGCATTGCACTGTCCTTGACGGGAATGGTTCCCTGATCATCAGTCTTCCCATTGGGGACTGTGATCACCCTGACGGGACTAAACTCAATCACATCACCTTGTTTTGGTCTTACAATATGGGGTACATTTGTTTGTGCGTGATATAAAACATTGTACGTACCTGTGGACACGACCTCACCTGACCCTCCGTTAGGGGGTTTGATTATTGCCTTTACCAATTTGGTCGCGTCCACCTGGATGTCTTGTAGGATGGCTTCTGGAAGAGGTGCCGACATCGTTCTGGGCTCACTTTCTTGTTGGTAATCCTGAGGGAAGTTTAACATGGGGTGCGACTTGCACAGGTTAACATTTGTAATTTTTTACACTTTCATTTTCATAAACATTATTACATTTAACACTTTCATTCTTAATACAGTTACTAAGTGCATTTTTATCGTACAACATTGTGCCATTTCTCTGCAACCATAATCCTCTTCAATGCCATGTCTCTCCTCTCAAGATGAAAGTTAGATATGTAAGTTACATTTCTTTGCATTTCACTTTCCTGTTGCCATAACTGCAAACAATCATCATGTTTAACTCGTTGTTTCCAGGATTTTATGAGACTGATCCTTTGCCTTAAATTATGCAACACCTCTAAGTCAAAACTACCTATCCCGGGAAATGGTGCCTTATCCCCTGCAGTCATTCGTGTCCATTCATCACAAAAGGTCTCAGTGTGGGGACCATACCTCCTCCACATTACTAACCGAGCAGACCCTCGGGGTCTACAAGCCTCTGGAGTCTGAATCCTGACCTCCGACCGTCTCTGTGTTGTGCACTTGGCTGCCATTGTGGACCTTTTTAACACAGAAAAACTTCCTAAAATGCACCAAACACAGAACTTCGTTGGAAATCCTTAAAGCTCTTCCACTGAACTTCTTCTGCTCCGGGTATCCCCGTTCCGCCTTCTAGCAGACACGTGTAGCCGTTGCAGGCCCTATCTCTAGAGATTTTCCTGAGAAAATTCCCTTCCTTTTTCTTTTACACAAATCACGCTTGCATGTGCTTCCCTACAACACGTATGAGGGCAAGATTTACGCATGGATATACGACCTCATATCACGTTGCGTTATTGGTCACACATACAACCGTGCGGTCCAATCGTACCACTTATAGACACTTGTTGCCCATAAATGGTAGGATCATTGGAGTCTCCCTACTGTGCTCCAAAACAGCCAGAGCGTAATACAACGAAAACTTTATCACACTCTGTTGCACGTTTTCACTCAGATCGTGCTCATCACGTTCCACATAGATCACAAAGTTCACAAAGCGGGATTATCACATAGATCACAAAGTCCACAAAGCGGGATTCAATACACTCATACCGTTTTCAACCCACTATCATTCTTATAGTTTTCTGATCAGAAAAATCATTTCCCGTAGTCTGATAGCTCTCCCCAGAGGCGTTACAGTAAAGTAAGGTATTTAAACTAAATTTTGGAAACTGAACAAATGTGTGCTATTGTCTTGTGGCTTCTGTATCGCCTTACTATAAGCGATATTTCACTATATAAACGCTTACCAAACACCACACAGTATCTTCTATGCTGTGTGCTTGTTTTTTTTTTTCAGTTACTCCCTTACCTTTTTTTTTTTTTTTATAGCAGCAAATTTTCTCAGCACGTTATCAATGCAAATGGCAAACAGGAAGGTGAGATGTGAAACTTACACAGATGAAAATGCAATTCTAAATTTAATCTAATAACATACATTGATGTAAGCACACGCATATAGATATTACATATAAGTACCAATCACTATTACTTATGATTGACTATGATATAGATTAAATAAATGCATTAAAAAAAACTCATTAAATGATGATTTCTTTTTGACAGTGGATGGCTGATTGTTTCCTGAGTCAACTGAAAACCAGCCGCTCAGAAAAAAAAAAAAATTTGACCTTCCCAAAATGGCCGCTGCTCCTCCCCCTTCCACCTCCATGAGGGTCACACAAAATGGTGGACAGACCATGCGGCCTCTTGTCACAAAGAAAGTCATCATTCAAAACTCCTAAAGTTATTCTAGGCCTGAGTGTGTAGTTGGCACCAAATTGAAATAAAAACCAGATTTTCAAAGACAATAGCGTACTGTTCTTACCTCCGGTCCCGGATTCCCTCAGCACCCTTTACTAAGCGAAACAGACGCTTATCCAATCAGCACTGCAAGGAATATGATCCCGCCCTTTGCTGATGGATAATGTCTGCTGATATTACCTAGCAGAGATATGTGAAGGACAGGACGAGTCCCCCAATTGACAATGCTAAATTCCTTTGTCGTATAAACAACCCTTTATGAAGTCTAAGAACACTGTACGCTGTTTACTTAAGAAGTACCGTACGGGTACGCTGGTTGCGTAACGATCGCTCAGCCGTAGGCGAGACGCTCAAGCGTCACGTTCGCTCACGGCCCAGCGATCACAGGACAGCACGTTAAATGGCTTTTGACTAACGTAATGATTCGCTATGGCGTAGCAGACGCTCGAGACCACGAGGAGATCACCAGCGGCGCAGACGCTCACAACGCTATACCTTTATGTCTAAACCTTTTAACAATGAAATACACAGAATACCTTAATGTGAATACAGGGTGTAAGTGCAACCTTGTGTAACCTGACTAACTACAAAGCTGCTTGTGCGTCACCGACGCTCAAGTGAACACTTAACACTATAGGAAATACACAGATACTGGTTTAGGGTCCAAAGCCTATTAACTGTATTATATCTAATATACTTGTAAAAGAGAATCACAGTACAAATGATACACTACAATATAACAGAGACTACCTAACCAGATAACTACACAAGAAATACAATACAATACAATTACTATTTATGGGAAAATGGAAGGGGAAGAGAAGAAGAGAGAGATAGAGAGAAATGGCTCATGATAACATTAAATAAGAGACAACATGGTTGCAGATAAAACTACACATGTGAGAGACAATCGCTGCGCAGTTAGTCAATGCTGAATACAGCATGGGATGGAAGCTAGACTCCATTTTGAGAAAACTCCCATAATTCCAAAGACTGCACCACATGCCTGAAAGGGGGAGGGGAAGACATCCAGCAGCAGCCATTTTAGATTTGCAGGTCCAAACACATGGCACGCTCTACTACACCACAATCACATAGCAGAAAACACAAGACTCCATTTTATTCCAAAATGTCCAAGCCTCAAAACAATGCATATGTTCTGATTTTACAATTCCAAACCATCTAAATCACCTTTCACAATGTAATCCAACTTCCTAGAACGATCTCATAATTTCACATCCCAAACAACTTCAGTATCTCAATAACCAGAGCATATTCATCACAAGACCAGATCACAATGTAATTAACACAAACGTAACTGCATGGTGGTATTTATGATTAACAGGATATATAGTATAACTAACCAGCACAATCTATTTTAAATCTCCATAGGCAAACAAATACCACAAATACTATGCTACAGATGGTATACTGTTCCAATCCATCACAGACTTCACAGAGTATCCACAAACACCCAACAATCACACAACCAAGTTACAATATCCTATTTAAACCAGAAAGCAATCTGTCTGTTTCCTTATCTAGCCATGTGAAGTTCAATACTTAGCCTTTAGTTTGGAGGATGTCCTGGGGATTTAGCCGCCATGCTGCTGGGTGCCAGGTAGCTGTGTGTGTGTGTGTGAGTGTAGCTACATTACATCTGTTCTCTGAGGCCACACCTGACCACTACCTTCCTGTTTGACCAGTACCTGGGGGAGGGGTCTTTCTTTCTCCTTTGTATTGAGTCACTATTCTCTTTGTATATGCTAATCAGGTTCAGCCCTGAAAACTTAGTAAAAGGTTGTCTTGAGCATCCATTGTTCTAACAATATGATCTTAGCTTTTATACATATAATCATATCTATCCGCTGCAATGTCCCACAACAACACAACAGGCCTCAAACTAACCCACACCTCATTCTGCTTGCTTCAATACCAAACATGATGTGTTTATCTGGTTCGGTTCGAATGATACACATCCATGACATTAATTCATTAGCCAATTCTAAATCTCCATGATGTCTGGTGCTGTTCATTATTATAACCATGTACTGTATGAAACAAGCGCCGAATCCATCTCAGTGCCATGTCCGAGCAAATGCGTGTTTCCATATATTGCTGTGCTCGCTGCGCATATTTGCAAGTATAGCGACTTATATGTGTGCAGTTTATATGGTCTCTCTATGTAATATTTTTGACTTTGACAACTGGCTCCTCCCTCTATGCCCCTCCTCCAGACCTCAGTTAGAATCTGTGCCCGGCCTGAGCTGGATGCACTTAGTGGGCTCTCCTGAGTTCACTAAAAAGAAAAGTATTTGTTAGGTTTTTTATTTTCAGTGAGATCTGCTGGCAACAGACTCACTGCTACGTGGGACTTAGGGGAGAGAAGCAAACCTACCTGCTTGAAGCTAGCTTGTGCTTCTAGGCTACTGGACACCATTAGCTCCAGAGGGATCGAACACAGGGCCCGACCTCGATCGTCCGTTCCCGGAGCCGCGCCGCCGTCACCCTTGCAGAGCCAGAAGACGGAAGAAACCGGAGGAAATCGGCGGCTGAAGACTTCGGTCTTCAATAAGGTAGCGCACAGCACTGCAGCTGTGCGCCATTGCTCCCATAGCACACCACACGCTCCGGTCACTGGTGGGTGCAGGGCGCTGGGGGGAGGGGGGCGCTCTGGGCTGCAATTAATATACCTTTTGGCAATAAAAAGCACATAATACAGTGTTTAACACTGTATATGTGTAGAAACCACGCCATTAACATTATAAAAAGCGGGAGAAGCCTGCCGTTGAAGGGGCGGGGCTATCTCCCTCAGCACAGCCAGTGCCATTTTCTCTTCACAGCTCCACTGGAAGGACGCTTCCCAGGCTCTCCCCTGCAGTATACACTACAGAAAGGGTAAAAAAGAGAGGGGGGGCACATAAATTTAGGCGCAAATTGTGATATAAGCAGCTATAGGGGGAAAATTCACTTTGTGTATAGTGTATATCCCTCTGTTATATAGCGCTCTGGTGTGTGCTGGCATACTCTCTCTCTGTCTCCCCAAAGGACTTTGTGGGGTCCTGTCCTCAGTCAGAGCATTCCCTGTGTGTGTGTGCGGTGTGTCTGTACGGCTGTGTCGACATGTTTGATGAGGACGCTTACGTGGAGGCGGAGCAGGTGCCGATAAGTGTGGTGTCGGCCCCGCAGGGATATGGATATGTGGAAGGTATTAACCGACAGTGTCAACTCCTTGCATAAAAGGTTCGATGACGCAGCTTTGGGACAGCTGGCATCTCAGCCCGCGCCTGCCCAGGCATCTCAGAGGCCGTCAGGAGCTCAAAAATGCCCGCTATCTCAGATGGCAGACACAGATGTTGACACGGAGTCTGACTCCAGTGTCGACGAGGATGAGACAAATATACAATCCACTAGGGCCATCCGATGCATGATTACGGCAATAAAAAATGTGTTGCACATTTCTGACATTAACCCGGTTACCACAAAAAAGGGTATTATGTTTGGGGAGAAAAAGCAGCCAGTGACTTTTCCCCCATCTGATGAGTTAAATGAATTGTGTGAAGAAGCGTGGGGTTCCCCAAATAAGAAACTAGTAATTTCTAAGCGGTTACTAATGGCGTACCCTTTCCCGCCAACGGATAGGTTACGCTGGGAGACATCCCCTAAGGTGGACAAGGCGCTCACACGCTTATCAAAAAAGGTGGAACTGCCTTCTCAGGATACGGCCACCTTAAAGGAGCCTGCAGATAGAAAGCAGGAGGCTATCCTGAAGTCTGTGTATACACACTCGGGTACTATACTGAGACCTGCTATTGCTTCAGCATGGATGTGTAGTGCTGCAGCAGCGTGGTCTGATTCCCTGTCTGATAACATTGATTCCCTTGACAGGGACACTATATTGCTAACCATAGAGCATATTAAAGATGTAGTCTTATATATGAGAGATGCACAGAGGGACATTTTGCCGGCTGGCATCTAGAATTAATGCAATGTCCATTTCTGCCTGGAGAGTATTATGGACTCGGCAGTGGACAGATGATGCTGATTCTAAAAGGCACATGGAAATTTTGCCTTATAAGGGTGAGGAATTGTTTGGGGACGGTCTTTCGGACCTCGTATCCACAGCAACAGCTGGGAAGTCGACTTTTTTACCTCAGGTTTCCTCACAGCCTAAGAAAGCACCGTATTATCAAGTACTGTCCTTTCGGCCTCAGAAAGGCAAGCGAGTTAGAGGCGCGTCCTTTCTGCCCAGAGGCAGGGGTAGAGGGAAAAAGCTGCACCAGACAGCCAGTTCCCAAGAACAAAAATCCTCTCCTGTTTCCACTAAGTCCACCGCATGACGCTGGGGCTCCACATGTGGAGCCAGGTGCAGTGGGGGCCCGTCTCCGGAACTTCAGCGACCAGTGGGTTCGCTCACAGGTGGATCTCTGGGTTCTACAAGTGGTATCTCAGGGATACAAGCTGGAGTTCGAGACGTCTCCCCCTCGCCGTTACCTCAAATCAGCCTTGCCAGCTACTCCCCAGGACAGGGAGGTAGTACTGGCGGCAATTCACAAGCTGTACCTCCAGCAGGTGATAATCAAAGTTCCCCTCCTTCAACAGGGACGGGGTTACTATTCCACAATGTTTGTGGTACCGAAACCAGACGGTTCGGTGAGACCCATTCTAAATTTGAAATCCTTGAACACTTATATAAAGAAGTTCAAGTTCAAAATGGAATCGCTCAGGGCGGTTATTGCAAGCCTGGGAGAGGGGGATTACATGGTATCACTGGACATCAAGGATGCTTACCTACATGTCCCCATTTACCCACCTCACCAGGTGTACCTCCGTTTTGTGGTACAGGACTGCCATTACCAATTCCAGACGTTGCCGTTTGGTCTGTCCACGGCACCGAGGGTATTTACCAAAGTAATGGCCGAAATGATGATACTCCTTCGGAAGAAGGGAGTTATAATTATCCCGTACTTGGACGATCTCCTTATAAAGGCGAGGTCCAGGGAGCAGTTGTTCGGAGTAGCACTATCTCAGGAAGTGCTACAACAGCACAGCTGGATTCTGAATATCCCAAAGTCGCAGCTGGTTCCTACGACGCGTCTGCTGTTCCTGGGTATGATTCTGGACACAGAACAGAAGAAGGTGTTTCTCCCGGAGGAGAAGGCCAAGGAGTTGTCATCTCTGGTCAGAGACCTCCTAAAACCAAAACAGGTGTCGGTGCATCACTGCACGCGAGTCCTGGGAAAGATGGTAGCTTCTTACGAGGAAATTCCAGTCGGCAGGTTCCATGCAAGGATCTTTCAGTGGGATCTGTTAGACAAGTGGTCCGGATCTCATCTTCAGATGCATCGGCTGATCACCCTGTCCCCGAGGGCCAGGGTGTCTCTGCTGTGGTGGCTGCAGAGTGCTCATCTTCTCGAAGGCCGCAGATTCGGCATACAGGACTGGGTCCTGGTGACCACGGATGCAAGCCTCCGAGGTTGGGGGGCAGTCACTCAGGGAAGAAACTTCCAAGGACAATGGTCGAGTCAGGAGGCTTCCCTACAAATAAATATTCTGGAACTAAGGGCCATTTACAATGCCCTAAATCAGGCAAAACCCCTGCTTCAAAACCAGCCGGTGCTGATTCAGTCAGACAACATCACGGCGGTCGCCCATGTAAACCGCCAGGGCGGCACAAGAAGCAGGATGGCGATGGCAGAAGCCACAAGGATTCTCCGATGGGCGGAAAATCACGTGATAGCACTGTCAGCAGTGTTCATTCCGGGAGTGGACAACTGGGAAGCAGACTTCCTCAGCAGGCACGACCTCCACCCGGGAGAGTGGGGACTTCATCCAGAAGTCTTCCAGCTGATTGTAAATCGTTGGGAAAGGCCACAGGTGGACATGATGGCGTCCCGCCTCAACAAAAAACTAAAAAGATATTGCGCCAGGTCAAGGGACCCTCAGGCGATAGCTGTGGACGCTCTAGTGACACCGTGGGTGTACCAGTCTGTTTGTGTTCCCTCCTCTTCCACTCATACCAAAGTTACTGAGGATAATAAGAAAGAGAGGAGTAAGAACTATACTCGTCGTTCCGGATTGGCCAAGAAGGACTTGGTACCCGGAACTACAAGAAATGATCTCAGAGGACCCTTGGCCTCTGCCTCTCAGACAGGACCTGCTACAGCAGGGGCCCTGTGTTCCAAGACTTACCGCGGCTGCGTTTGACGGCATGGCGGTTGAACGCCGGATCCTGATGGAAAAGGGCATTCCGGTTGAAGTCATTCCTACGCTGATAAAAACTAGAAAGGATGCGACAGCAAAACATTATCACCGCATATGGCGAAAATATGTTGCTTGGTGTGAGGCTATGAAGGCCCCAACAGTAGAATTTCAGCTGGGTCGATTTCTGCACTTCCTACAGTCAGGAGTGACTATGGGCCTAAAATTGGGATCCATTAAAGTCCAGATTTCGGCCCTATCTATTTTCTTTCAAAAAGAACTGGCTTCACTGCCTGAAGTTCAGACGTTTGTTAAGGGAGTGCTACATATTCAGCCTCCTTTTATGCCTCCAGTAGCAGCTTGGGATCTCAACATTGTGTTGGATTTCCTAAAATCACATTGGTTTGAGCCACTTCAGACCGTGGAGTTGAAATATCTCACGTGGAAAATGGTCATGCTTTTGGCCTTGGCTTCGGCTAGGCGTGTGTCAGAATTGGCGGCTTTGTCATGTAAAAGCCCCTATCTGATCTTCCATATGGACAGGGCAGAATTGAGGACTCGTCCCCAATTTCTCCCTAAGGTGGTATCAGCGTTTCATTTGAACCAACCTATTGTGGTGCCTGCGGCTACTCGGGACTTGGAGGCTTCCAAGTTGCTGGATGTAGTCCGGGCCCTGAAAATCTATGTTTCCAGGACGGCTAGAGTCAGAAAAACTGACTCGCTGTTTATCCTGCATGCACCCAACAAGCTGGGTGCTCCTGCTTCTAAGCAGACTATTGCTCGCTGGATCTGTAGCACGATTCAACTTGCACATTCAGCGGCTGGACTGCCGCATCCTAAATCAGTCAAAGCCCATTCCACGAGGAAGGTGGGCTCTTCTTGGGCGGCTGCCCGAGGGGTCTCGGCTTTACAACTTTGCCGAGCTGCTACCTTGTCGGGATCAAACACGTTTGCAAAATTCTACAAGTTTGATACCCTGGCTGAGGAGGACCTTGAGTTTGCTCATTCGGTGCTGCAGAGTCATCCGCACTCTCCCGCCCGTTTGGGAGCTTTGGTATAATCCCTATGGTCCTTACGGAGTCCCCAGCATCCACTAGGACGTCAGAGAAAATAAGATTTTACTCACCGGTAAATCTATTTCTCGTAGTCCGTAGTGGATGCTGGGAGCCCGTCCCAAGTGCGGAATTCTGCAATACTTGTATATAATTATTGCTTAACTATAGGGTTTTTTGTTCTGAGCCATCAGTTAATGAGGCTCAGTTGTTGTTCATACTGTTAACTGGGTATAGTTATCACGAGTTGTACGGTGTGATTGGTGTGGCTGGTACGAGTCTTACCCTGGATTCCAAATCCTTACCTTGTAATGTCAGCTCTTCCGGGCACAGTTTCCCTAACTGAGGTCTGGAGGAGGGGCATAGAGGGAGGAGCCAGTGCACACCAGATGTAGTGCCTAATCTTTTCTTTAAAGAAGTGCCCAGTCTCCTGCGGAGCCCGTCTATTCCCCATGGTCCTTACGGAGTACCCAGCATCCACTACGGACTACGAGAAATAGATTTACCGGTGAGTAAAATCTTATTTTCTTTATATAACCCTAACAAATCATGGTAATTACTTGTCCAATAGTATCCTACGCTGTGTATGTCTTCCTGTCCACCTTAAGCTATAAGATCATTAAAAATGTGGGTGAAATACTGGGGCCAGCATGGGTGTGCAGAATAGATGGGCCACATGCTTATTATCTGCCATCAAATAAGAGCACTTCCAGCTTCCCTATCTGTGTAACCCTGAACATTGGGAGCATCAGTTGTGGGCTATGAGTAGAAGTCTAATGCTATAATACGCCTGTATTGTGAGTCTGCGCATACAATGCCTCCAGCCCGCTAGAGCAGCCGCCGCCACTGTTATTGGAACTTATGCCAACACCATGCCAAATGCAAGAGATATTACTGAAACAGGTGTCCCCTCTGCATATTCTGGCTATGGTGAAACGCTGGATACATTCCCAGGAGACAGCTCTCTTGTGTGCGCACGACCAGTTACCACCCAACAACTCTCATTGGGTGGACGCAGAGAAACAATCGATATACCTCGGAATTACTCAGACATAACTGAAGATGCTTATGTTTGCTGCGATGCATGTCCACTCTGCAAAAAATTGTGAGATGCAGCCTTATTCGATCTTACGTACAGCTATGCATCAGGACCTGTGTACCTGGGTATGTAGAATTCAATAATTACCAGCCACATCCTCTGGAGTACGGTTTTACAGTGGACAATGATAATTGTATATTGGCCCTCATTCCGAGTTGATCGGTCGCAATGCGAATGTAGCAGAGTTACACACGCTAAGCCGCCGCCTACTGGGAGTGTATCTTAGCTTCTTAAAAGTGCGACCGAAGTAATCGCAATATTGCGATCACAAACCTCGTAGCAGTTTTGGAGTAGCTTCAGACTTACTCTGCCTGTGCGATCAGTTCAGTGCTTGTCGTTCCTGGTTGACGTCACAAACACACCCAGCGTTCGCCCAGGCACTCCCACCGTTTCTCCGGCCACTCCTGCGTTTTTTCCGGAAACGGTAGCGTTTTCAGCCACACGCCCCTGAAACGCCGTGTTTCCGCCCAGTAACACCCATTTCCTGTCAATCACATTACGATCGCCGGAGCGATGAAAAAGCCGTGAGTAAAATTACTTTCTACATAGCAAAGTTACTTGGCGCAGTCGCAGTGCGAACATTGCGCATGCGTACTAAGCGGATTTTCATTGCGATGCGATGAAAAATACCGAGCGAACGACTCGGAATGAGGGCCTTTGATCTTAAGGTGCTTTTATCTTTTGTGTGCCCTATATTGCACTGCATTGCGTGTATGCTCATGCAGAATATTACATAGACTAGCTAACAAATTTAAGCCATGGAAACATCCGCACTATAACATCCGCACTGTAATAGCGCTTTAATATCCAGAGAGAAATATTAGACCCCCCCCCTTTTTTCTTTTTTTAACCCCTTGAGCAATGTAATACACCGGTGATGGCTAACCTTGACACTCCAGCTGTTGTTGAACTACACATCCCAGCATGCCCTGCATCAGTTTTAGCATGGCCAAATAGCAAAACTGTAGCAGGGCATGCTGGGATGTGTAGTTCAACAACAGCTGGAGTGTCAAGGTTAGCCATCACTGTAATACGCTGTAATTTCAACCATGGACTGCCCTCCACTGGGCAGGTTAGTGCTACTGTGATCTAAGTGAGAAACTATAACTAAAGTGTATGCGTATATGCACTACATAATTATATATGTGGACTATAACATTTCTGCAAGTGTTAGAGAATCTGGCATGCTAAGGCACTTGAATCTAGAACTTTCTAGAACAAATCTAATGTCCTAGTGGATACTGGGGAATAGTATATTACCATGGGGTATAGATCGGTACACTGGAGCCTGGCACTTTAAGAAATCAATCGTGTGTGCTCGCTCCTCCCCTCTATGCCCCTCCTAGCAGACTAAGTTTACAAAATGTGCCCAAGTAGCTGGGTGCATTCTGTTGCTCTCCACAGAGTTTTCTTCAGATATTTATTTTATTTTATTATTTCAGGCACGCTGGTTGGCAACCAGTCTGCCTGCATTGTGGGACTGAAGGGGGTGACCGAACCAACTTCCTAAGAGGTAATGGTTCGTAATCACAGCTGACAGGACACTGAGCTCCTGAGGTAATGTTTCTCACACTCCCAGAGGGTGAGCCCACGCCGGCAGCATGCTGCCACCCCTTAACAGATGCCGAAGACAGACGCGGTGCGGTGAGTTTTACACCGGGGACCCGGTTAGCGGGTCCCTGGTGCAAAATGGCTGCATGAAAGGACAGTGATCACCTGGCTACGGGCAGCGGTGCCCACCGGGAACCCAGACTGCGGGCTCTTGTTTTACACTTTATTTGGAGTAAGCCAGTATAAAGAAACTACAGGGACCGTGTGCCATTAAGGGGGCGGGGCTTCTCGGAGAGTGGGACCAGAGGCTAAACGGCACCAATTCCTGCTGCTAACAGGTTGCATGCAGAGACTGCTCCTCCACAGAACCCACTAAATCACCATTGTAACTGGTACCAGTGTGTTATAGTGAAGGGGGGAGCGCAATATCAGCGGTTATACCGCTGTGGAAAAATTTACACGTAGCAGACACCCAGCGGGGCGCTGCTTGGTCTGTGGCATAGTGTGCTGGTTCCATTCCGCTCTGTGGCCCTCATTCCGAGTTGTTCGCTCGCTAGCTGCTTTTAGCAGCTTTGCACACGCTAAGCCGCCGCCTACTGGGAGTGAATTTTAGCTTTGCAGAATTACGAACGAAAGATTCGCAGAATTGCGAAAAGAAATGTATTTGCAGTTTCTGAGTAGCTCGAGACTTACTCTGCCACTGCGATCAGTTCAGTCAGTTTCGTTCCTGGTCGGACGTCACATACACACCCAGCGTTCGCCCAGACACTCCCCCGTTTCTCCAGCCACTCCCGCGTTTTTCCCAGAAACGGCAGCGTTTTTTCGCACACACCCATAAAACGGACAGTTTCCGCCCAGAAACACATACTTCCTGTCAATCACACTCCGATCACCAGAACGAAGAAATTTCTTCGTTAAGCCGTGAGTAAAATACCAAACTTTTTTGCAAATTTACTTGGCGCAGACACACTGCGAACATTGCGCATGCGCAGTTTGCGACTAATCGCTCCGTTGCGAAAAACACTAACGAGCGAACAACTCGGAATGAGGGCCTGTGTCACTCCATTCAGGGTCAGCTGGGATAAGTGTGCATAGTTCACTAATACTACACTGTGTTATCATACGAACTGTGTGTTTTTCTGCTCAGCATGTCTGCAAATAAGTCTGTGTGTAATTTATGCAAGGCTAGGTTTACACCTTCCTCACTGAGGTCCCTCATGTACCTAATGCTCAATTCCTTCACAAGCTAGTGATGTGCAGGAACCTTAGTGCATGGAATCATTTAAAACTATGGTTTCCAGTATTAATTCAGAGTTGGCTACGGGTAAGCAAGAAAGATCAGCCCTGAAACAAACAATGGACACGTTTATGGTTGCTGCTGCAGACCACAGACAGGCTCTTCAGCCCCCCTGTTGGTCTCTCACAAACGCAGTCTCCCTCACTTGCTACAATCTGATTCTGAACTACCAGAGTTTGATGGAGAAGCTGAGGTGGAAGAGGATAATTCCCTGTCCCCAGGTGTTGAGACCCTCATTTATGCCGTTAGAGAGGTGCTCAATAGGAAGAAGAAGAACAGGCAGAGGAATTGTATTTTAATGTGAAACCAAAGTCCTCTGCAACCTTCCCGTTCTCTAAAGAATTAGATTCTCTGGCTAAGGCAGCATGGTTAAATCCTGACAAAAAATTTATTACCCCTAAACGGGTGTTAAATTCTTTCCCTTTCCCTACAGAGGATAGGAAAGTCTGGGAAACCCCACCGGCAGTGGATACGTCTGTGTACAGGCTGTCACGTAAGATTGTTTTACCTGTTCCTGGGGCTGTTTCCCTTTAAAGACCCATCTGACCGCAAAATTTAAACTACTCTTATATCAATTTATACTGCAGCAGGTGTAGCCCAACGCCCTAACTAGGGAGGCCAATCCCGGGCCATTTTTTCAATCCCAGGATTCGGGATTGAAAGATGCTCAATCCCGGGATTGTAGTAGGGATCAGTGTAAGGAGCAGGGAGAGTGGATTTGGAGGGCAGCAAGGGAGGGAGGATGTAGGGAGCAGCACAGAAGAATGGATGTAAGGAGTAGGAAGGGAGGGGGTGGGTGTAGGGAGGATGTAGGGAGCAGCACAGAAGAATGGATGTAAGGAGTAGGAAGGGAGGGTGGGTGTAGGGAGCAGGGAGGATGTAGGGAGCAGTGAGGGAGGGTGTAGTAGGTAGCGATACTAAAGTATTACTATTAGGTGTGTAACAATTGTTATGGGCGCCAGTGAAAAAGTAAAAAAGGAACTAAAGAAATAGTATTAAAAATAAATAATAATAATAATGTCAGTGGCATCTGTGAAAAGAAATGGTTTGTTCAATAAATGTTTACTTTACAGCCCTTTTAGTGTGATAAGTAAAACTGGTGTGCTGGAGTTTGATAATGGGACAGGTTACATGTCCCTATCTTACCCTAACTGGTACCTTTTCCTCCGCTTTCCATTAGTGCGGTGTCCTTGGGTGCATCTAGCCGCGATCGGCAGTTGTCGATGACGTCACCAACTGGTCCCTTAAATCTGCTAAGTTCTGCGTCTGGCTGGGCAGTTGCCGGTCTCCTCTCACGCTGGCAGTAACCATGGACACACAGTGACCACGCCGCTGCATTTCAAATGTAGCGCCGGCTGCCAGCCAGTCAGAACTGGCAGTCCGGCAGCCAATCAGGAGCCGCTACTGCTGTCCTGATTGGCTGCCGGTTCGCCAGCTTCGATTGGCTGGCGGCCGGCGCTGCATTTGAAATGCCGCCGTCGCGGTCACTGTGTTCATGGCTGCCCGAGATGTAAGTAATACCTCGCTGACAGCCGGGCCGCATAGCCGGGCAGCGCTGTACTATAGTGCTCGGCGCTGCCCGGCAAAACTGCGCATGCGCACCCTAATCCCGGGATTGGAGGCTCCGATCCCGGGATTAAAATCCCGGCATTTTGGGGCCCAAATCCCGGGATCCCGCCAATCCCGATCCCAGGATTGGCCTCCCTAGCCCTAACATAGTATGCGGCTGGATTTCTAGAGCCATGGTAAAATGGTCTGATGACATTTTGAAAGGATTGCTTACACTACCTCAAGAAGAGATAGTTACATTATTACAACACATCCAGGATGCTGCAAACTTTGAGTGAGACTGTTAAAGAACTTAGTATCATTAATGGCTGTACCACTGCTATGGCAGTATCGGCTTGTAGAGCCTTGTGGCTACGTCAATGGTCAGCAGATGCCGATTCCAAAGAAGGGGTTGAAAACCTTCCTTTTACAGGTGATGCCTTGTTTGGGGAAGAACTGAACAAGTGGATATCTCAGGCAACTGCAGGTAAAAAGGCATATCTGCCGTCTGCCCCGCCACCTGCCAGGCGCCCGTATTCTGGACCCTCCCTCCAGTCCTTTTGGGTGGCCAGATTCAGAGGCAGGGCCAGAGGTGCCTCCAATGCTGCTAGAGGGTCTCACGGTAAGTCACATAAACCAGCAGCTGCTGGACCTGCAGACCAGGCCTCAGGAGCCTCTTCCACGAAGCCCTCTGCATAATGGTTGGCCCCAGCAGCAAGGCAACTTTCAGGTAGGTGCTCGCCTTCAACACTTCACCCACGTATGGGCAGAGTCTTGCCAGGATCCTTGGGTGAGGGATCTCATATCCCAAGGGTACTGGTTGGAATTCCAGGAACTCCCTCCTCTTAGATTCTTCAGGTCAGGCTTACGAGCTTCACAGGAAGCAAGGGTTTCCATACAGCAGGCAGTGCAAAAACTGCTTTCTACAGGAGTTACTGTTCCAGTGCCTCCTCAGCTGCACACAAAGGGGTTTTATTCAAGTCTCTTTATGGTTCTGAAGCTGGACGGCTCGGTACGGCCTATCTTGAATCTCGAATCCCTGAACCCGTTTGGGTGTTCAAATTCAAGTTGGAATCTCTAAGAGCTGTGATAGTGAATTTGGAGGAGGGGGAGTTTCTGGTGTACCTGGATATAAAGGATGCGCACCTACATATCCCAATTTGGCCCCCTCACCAAGCGTTCCTTAGGTTCACGATTCTGGACCAACATTTCCAGTTTCAGGCCTTACCCTTCGGTCTCTCCACAGCCCCAAGGGTATTCACAAAGGTAATGGTAGAAATTATGCTACAACTGCGCATGAGGGGTGTCCAAATAATTCCGTACCTGGACGATCTCCTGATAAAGACTGTGTCCAGGGAACAGCTACTGCACAGTATTGACTTGACTACTCGTTTGCTTACGGATCACGAATGGATACTCAATTCCAGAAATCTCACTTGGAACCGTCTCAGAGAATTCAGTTCCTGGGGATCATCCTGGATACGGTGTCTCAGAAGGTTTACCTTCCCATGGACAAGGCCTTGACTATTCAGTCTATGGTCCAGTTGGTGCTGAAACCTCGCGTGATCTCAATTCATCTGTGCATTCGCCTGCTGGGCAAGAGGGTGACCTCCTTTGAGGCAATACAGTATGGCAGGTTCCATGTGCGACCGTTTCAACTGGATTTGTTGGATAAATGGTCGGGTCTCACCTGCACATGCATCAGCATATAACCCTGTCACCGAAAGCACAAATTTCGCTACATTGTATCTGCAGTGCGCAGCCTGACTGACAGCTCAGGAGCACACAGCCAAACAGGAGAGTGCCATGATGTGGCGCTCCCTGATTGGCTGAAGGGACCCTCTTTGACAGCAGTCACGGGGGGTCCCGCCAGTCGGGGAAAGGGGATCCATGTGTAAACATGGATCCCCTTTCAGTGCGTGGTTCGGGTAATCCGTTTTTTTATTTTACCAAATCCCTGGATTATAATTTATAGGAAGAGGACCGATCTACCCCGGATTCTTTGTAAGTATAATTTTATTTACAGGTATCTCGGGATTCTACTGGACAAGGGGACCGAGTGCTTCGTGTCAACATAGGTAAGTGTGCATGTATGTTTAATAAAATGTTACTATCACGGTGTGTGTGTGTGTGTTCTTTTTTTATTTGGGTATTTATTTTGTAGTAGAACTACAGGTACCAGTGCCCCCCCCCCCCCCCCCCCCCCCCCCCGCATGCTGGTACTTGTGGTTCTCCAAGTACCAGCTTGCGGGGAAGGCTTGCTGGGACTTGTAGTTCTGCTACAAAAAACAATATTCTTTTTTTTTACACAAAAGGCTATCAGCCTCCCATCCGCCGCCCTTGGATGGGGGGGGACAGCCTCGGGCTTCACTCCTGGCCCTTGGGTGGCTGGGGGGGGGGGGGGGGGGACACCCCTTGATTTAAGGGGTCCCCGACTCCTCCAGGGTATTTTGGCCAGGGGTGACTGGTTGGTGATTTAATGCCAGGGCCGCAGGGACCAATATAAAAGTGTCCCCCGGCTGTGGCATTATGTCTCTGACTAATGGAGCCCGGTGCTGGTGTTAAAAATACGGGGGACCCCTACGTCTTTTGTCCCCCGTATTTTTTGCACCAGGACCAGGTGCAGAGCCCGGTGCTGGTTGTTAAAATATGGGAAATCCCCTGTAAATCCCCCCCCCCCCCCCCCGTATTTTTACAACCAGGACCGGCTCAAAGAGCCCGAGGCTGGTTATGCTTAGAAGGGGGGACCCCACGCAAAAAAAATAATTCAGATTTTTAACCATTTCACATCCCTTCCCACTGATAAACATGCACGGATCTCACTGATCCGTGCATGCCTATCAGAACATGGTAAAAAAAAAAGCAGGACTATTTGAAAACTGCTTTTTTTTTTTTTTTTTTTTCACGGCAGTGTTTGGCTATTGCCGGCAGTGATTGTGAATTCGAATTTTTAGTAAATTACCGAGTTGTATAAAATAACAGGCGTGTTTGACAGATGGTATATTCATTCGTATTTTTTTTCTTTAACTTAAAAAAAAAATACGAATGCCCTCATCACTGCCGAGAATTGAGTTTAGTAAATTCCCGAGATGACACTTTGATGAAAAAACACCAATTCGGTCAAAATCGTGAGCTTAGTAAATATACCCCCATCCCCCCAGTAATTCCTTTTCTCGTAGTCCATAGTGGATACTAGGCGCCCGCCTCTGTGCCTCGTTTTCCTGCTTACCTGGTTGTAAGTGTTATTGGATGGGTTTGCTGTTATTTCCCTGTTCCATGTTTGGTTGGCGTTGTTATCCTTATATTGTTAGCGTTGCTTTCCTCTGTTCTGGTTAGCTCTGCTTTCTTATTGTTGTGTGTTGGTTCGTTACCTCACCGCTTTATGTGTTATTGCCTTCTCTCAAAGTATGTCCGTCTCCTCGGGCACAGTTTCCTAGATGGAGTCTGCTAGGAGGGGCATAGAGGGGAGGAGCCAGAAGACACTATTGATTTCTTAAAGTGCCAGGCTCCAGTGGACCTGATCTATACCCCATGGTAATATACTATTCCCCAGTATCCACTACGGACTGCGAGAAAAGGAATTACCGGTACGTATTAAATTCCTATTATTATTTTTTCTCCCCTCTTTAGGAGACTGTGACCGTGCTTGGGCAGATTGGCTGCGATAGCAATGGGAGGCTGAATGCCAAATCTGTGATCCTGGAAGGGGACCGGGAGCACTCATCAGGGATGCATGTCCCAGTGGATTTGTCAGAGCTGAAGGAATATTCATTATTTCCTGGACAGGTATTTAATTGACCAGGGATCTATTGTTGATTAATGCCAGTATGTATTATAGTGGAGAGGTCTTTGTGCAGACACTGCTTCTGTAAGTATACAATAAAATGAGGGATCACACACATTCACAAAGAATGCCTATTTATTTGACTTATTTGATAAATATCCATGCAAAGTCTCTCAGCTGGTCACACACAGTGTAGGTTAATGCAGGTTTTTTTGGTAGCTCTAACCAGTGTACTCTGTGTGTGCCCTTGAGAATGGTTGTTGTACATACAGTATCAATGTATTTTACTCAAGCAAGTATGGTGGCAAGTCGGCTCACACTGTGATCGGCCCCCATCACTGCATTGTGATGTCAATTTATTTTTGTTAAGAGCTGCGGCTCATATCCCTGGCAGATTCCGATCGTTGCTAAACTACCTTGTACTTCCGTCTGGCGATCCCCGCCGGTTGCTAAGCAACCATGACGACCGCAGTGAATTCTGGGTCTGCAGCTATCTAAACAGCCAGAACCCATGTTGTATGTGCAACGCTGCAGGTGCATGAAGTTGTTTAATTAAAGATCCCTCCCTCTCTGGCAGCGCTGATTGTTGCTGGTTCCTGTTATAAGGCACTTAGGGGGACATTTACTAAGCAGTGATAAGAGCGCCAGTGGTGAACCTGCCCATGACAACCAATCAGCACTGAAGTAACATCTATAATTTACATACTTTAAAATGATACAGAGCTGCTGATTGGTTGATGGGGCAACTTCTCCACTGGCTCACATCTCCGCTCTTATCTCTGCTTAGTAAATGTCCCCCTTAGCCCAGCTCTCCAGTGCTGGTTATAGCTTGTGCCTTGTCTGTATAAGCTGTAGGTCCTTGTTTCCAGCTCCTGTGAAGACTTTGCCTGTCTTGTGGATACTTTCCTGGATTATCTAACCATTTGAGTCCAAATTCTTGCCCTGTCTGTACCTACGTTCAGTCCCAGTGTGCCTTAACCCATCGTCTGCCATTTTGGTGTTCCTGCACTCTGCCTGCAAAGTGTACCAACTGCACAGTACCTGCATACCATCTGCGCTGAGCCTACAAGCCATCTGTACACTGCCTGCATTCTATCTCACATCCTTATCTGCTCATGCTGCGTGCCTGGCCCAGCCTTGACCTAAACCCTCTGTGCTCCTGTGTGTCCATTTACCCTTGGTTATACTCCAGCTCATTATCCTGTGGTCTCCAGCCTATTGTGTGAGCCCCTACTACTAGTGGTTTAAGTCCAGATGGCAACTTAAGTATCTGTGTGCGTGTTGTGTACTAAGGGAAGGCTGTTATTGACTGAAGACCCTCTCACCGGCTGTAAGGGTCTCTCACAAATAGTACCGGAGTTCCCTAACAATTTACTTTGAAGTGCATACTTGCAACCAGCTGGTCAGCTTCCACTTGTCAAATTAAAACCATTTATTTATGTTTGCATGGGGGATAACATTCCTTGCAGATGTTACATGCTATAGTCAACATTGCCATAGAATGATAGAGGCAAAAGTTATAAAGTCTTCTTTGTCCGCTAGGTGCGCAAAATGTTTCTTTCCATCGGAGGAATCATAGGGGGTCATTCAGATCTGATTGCTGCTGTGCGTTTTCACATAGCGGGCGATTAGGTCATAACAGCGCATGCGTATGCATCGCAATGTGTTTGCCCTTCGGACAACAACTGGGACCGCCGGTCAGCGACGGGAGTGTTCGGGGGAAAACGCAGGCGCGCCCAAGCGTTTTCAGGGAGTGTGTCAGACGTCAGCTCTGACCCCGATCAGCCTGAATCTATTACACTGGCAGAGACTGCACACACAGAATTTTAGCAGTTCGGCGTACACATAGCATCGCTCACTTGCACAGTGAAAATACACTCCCACTGCAGGCAGCGACTATCTGAACGCAGGACAGCAAAAAACGCAGCCCAGCAATCAGATCTGAATGACCTCCATAGATCTGAAGCAGCCTTCAGCTGAGGTATTGGGTCATACCATGCATGCTTTTTGCTGTGGGATTTAGCTGCAGTACTAGGAAGAAAGAAAATATCTTGTCTGCTAAATCTACTCTAAGTGGTACAGTCATTGAGAATATTACAATTAGACACAAAATACTAGGATTGTCTGTTTCTTGTGTTCCAGGTTGTGGTCATGGAAGGGACCAACAGCACTGGAAGAAAATTTGTGGCTTCAAAGCTTTATGAGGTAACTTTACATCATGGCTTTGACTATTTTTACACTTGGTCAGTCAGGAAACGTGGGACAGCTGTCCCTATAATGCCTGATATGTCACTGTGAAGTTAATTTTATACAAACATTATTTTAGATTTGCTGTGCACAGAACATTCAGTGAGAGATTTAGCAAAGCTTGGGGAGAGGTAAAGTGAAGAGAGATGTACAGGCAATCTGCTCCTAACTCATTTTTTCAAACACAGGCTGTAAAATGATCACAAGAAGCTGATGGGTTTTTACTTCATCTCTCTCTTTCACTCCGTTCCTTACTGTTTGTGGTTAAAGTATTACTCCAAGAGCTTTTTTAAATGTGCAACATTGAATGTAACTATTGTCCGCTAAAATTCCAGACTTATTTAAGCATTTACTAATATGGAACCATAAGTTACTCTGAGGAGCTTACTCTAAGGAGTAAGTCAGCTCTGTATGTTTTCGCTCTGCGCATTCTGTGAGGCAAGTTCACACATATACTGGCGCTTTATAACTGTACGCAACTCGCATGTGCACTTGCAAAGAACGTACATAACATGTTTGTAATGGCATATCCACAAAGCTTACCAAGGGCATGTAGATGAAACTGTGACCTATGTAGAGTTGTGCAGGCAAGCAGATATGCTATTTTCATATGGAGCTTTTACACCATGGATAGGGCTGGTGTATATGCTCACTGATCACGTGAATGGATTGGGGTGGCCTGGCCGCATAGATATGTACAACTCTGACTACACATGTCTGTCTGCGGGTGTAATTGCATCTGACTTCTGTTCAACTCAGCATCTGCCCCAATGTGTGCAAACCCAGTCCTGTGCTGCAACACGCAACTTGTTTCTTTCATCAGGACCTCGGACAGGGCAGTGGAGCGCTTGTGAAATCTGTTCTCCCGGGTGTTTAGTGCACGCCTGTCCGGCATGTGCTCAGAGCAGCAGCATGTGTAAAGGTGGAGTCTACCTTGCTTTGCCATTGGCATTTGTTCTTTTGCTGGTGCACTGCTAAAATGATTTGAATGTCCTATAGCTGACTATGCAATATGAGTGATGTTCTACTTCCAGTATTTCTCTAACGTCCTAAGTGGATGCTGGGACTCCGTAAGGACCATGGGGAATAGCGGCTCCGCAGGAGACTGGGCACAACTATAAAGAAAGCTTTAGACTACTGGTGTGCACTGGCTCCTCCCACTATGACCCTCCTCCAGACTTCAGTTAGAATCTTGTGCCCGGTTGAGCTGGATGCACACTAGGGGCTCTCCTGAGCTAGAAAGAAAGTATATTTAGGTTTTTTATTTTCAGTGAGATCTGCTGGCAACAGACTCACTGCAGCGAGGGACTAAGGGGAGAAGAAGCGAACCTACCTAACAGGTGGTAGTTTGGGCTTCTTAGGCTACTGGACACCATTAGCTCCAGAGGGATCGACCGCAGGACTCGACCTTGGTGCTCGTTCCCGGAGCCGCGCCGCCGTCCCCCTTACAGAGCCAGAAGCATGAAGAGGTCCGGAAAATCGGCGGCAGAAGACTTCGGTCTTCACCAAGGTAGCGCACAGCACTGCAGCTGTGCGCCATTGCTCCTCATGTACACCTCACACTCCGGTCACTGATGGGTGCAGGGCGCTGGGGGGGGGCGCCCTGAGGGCAATATTAGACACCTTGGCTGGCAAATCTACATCATATATAGTCCTAGAGGCTATATAGATGTAAAAAATACCCCTGCCAGTATTCCAGAAAAAGCGGGAGAAGTCCGCCGAAAAAGGGGCGGGGCCATCTCCCTCAGCACACTGGCGCCATTTTTCCCTCACAGCTCCGCTGGAAGGAAGCTCCCTGGCTCTCCCCTGCAGTCTGCAAGCTACAGAAGGGTAAAAAAGAGAGGGGGGGCACTAAATTTAGGCGCAGGATATAGATATAGATATAGCTGCTATATATATATATATATATAGCAGCTATAAGGGAAAAACACTCATTTATAGTGGGATCCCTGTGTTATATAGCGCTCTGGTGTGTGCTGGCATACTCTCTCTCTGTCTCCCCAAAGGGCTTTGTGGGGTCCTGTCCTCTGTCAGAGCATTCCCTGTGTGTTTGCGGTGTGTCGGTACGGCTGTGTCGACATGTTTGATGAGGAGGCTTATGTGGAGGCGGAGCAGATGCCTGTAAATGTGATGTCACCCCCTGCGGGGTCGACACCTGAGTGGATGGTGCTGTGGAAGGAATTACGCGACAGTGTCGACTCCTTGCATAAAAGGTTTGACGACATACCAAATGTGGGACAGCCGGCTTCTCAGCCTGTGCCTGCCCAGGCGTCTCAAAAGCCATCAGGGGCTCTAAAACGCCCGCTACCTCAGATGGCAGACACAGATGTCAACACGGATACTGACTCCAGTGTCGACGACGATGAGACTAATGTAACTTCCAGTAGGGCCACACGTTACATGATTGAGGAAATGAAAAATGTGTTGCACATTTCTGATGTTACCCCCAGTACCACAAAAAAGGGTATTATGTTTGGAGAGAAAAAACTACCAGTAGCTTTTCCTCCATCTGAGGAGTTAAATGAAGTGTGTGAAGAAGCGTGGGCTTCCCCTGATAAGAAGCTGGTAATTTCTAAGAGGTTACTAATGGCGTACCCTTTCCCGCCAGAGGATAGGTCACGTTGGGAACCATCCCCTAGAGTGGATAAAGCGCTCACACGCTTGTCAAAGAAGGTGGCACTACCGTCTCCGGATACGGCCGCCCTAAAGGAATCTGCTGATAGAAAGCAGGAGGCTATCCTGAAATCTATATATACACACACAGGTGTGATACTGAGACCAGCTATTGCTTCAGCATGGATGTGCAGTGCTGCAGCTGCGTGGTCAGATTCCCTGTCAGAAAATATTGATACCCTAGACAGGGACACTATATTGCTAACCATAGAGCATATAAAAGATGCACTTTTATACATGAGGGATGCACAGAGGGATATTTGCCGGCTGGCATCCAAAATTAGTGCAATGTCCATTTCTGCCAGGAGAGGGTTATGGACTCGGCAGTGGACAGGAGATGCGGATTCCAAAAGGCACATGGAAGGTTCTGCCTTATAAGGGTGAGGAGTTGTTCGGGGATGGTCTCTCGGACCTCGTTTCCACAGCAACAGCTGGGAAGTCTACATTTTTACCCCATGTTCCCTCACAGCCAAAGAAAGCGCCGTATTATCAGGTACAGTCCTTTCGGCCCAATAGGGGCAAGCGGGTTAAAGGCGCGTCCTTTCTGCCCAGAGGCAGAGGTAGGGGAAAAAAGCTGCAGCATACAGCCAGTTCCCAGGAGCAAAAGTCCTCGCCCGCTTCCTCTAAGTCCACAGCATGACGCTGGGGCTCCACAGGCGGAGCCAGGTACGGTGGGGGCCCGTCTCAAATATTTCAGCAAGCAGTGGGCTCGCTCACGGGTGGATCCCTGGATTTTTCAGATAGTATCTCAGGGGTACAAGCTGGAATTCGAGACATCTCCCCCCCGCCGTTTCCTCAAATCTGCCTTGCCAACCACTCCCTCAGGCAGGGAGGCAGTGTTACAGGCAATTCACAAGCTGTATTCACAACAGGTGATAGTGAAGGTACCCCTACTTCAACAAGGAAGGGGTTACTATTCCACAATGTTTGTGGTACCGAAACCGGACGGTTCGGTGAGACCCATTTGAAATTTGAAATCCTTGAACACATATATAAAAAAATTCAAGTTCAAGATGGAATCGCTCAGGGCGGTTATTGCAAGCCTGGACGAGGGGGATTACATGGTATCCCTGGACATCAAGGATGCTTACCTGCATGTCCCCATTTACCATCCTCACCAGGAGTACCTCTGATTTGTGGTACAGGATTGTCATTACCAATTCCAGACGTTGCCGTTCGGTCTATCTACGGCTCCGAGGGTCTTTACCAAGGTAATGGCCGAAATGATGATACTCCTTCGAAAGAAGGGAGTTTTAATTATCCCGTACTTGCACGATCTCCTGATAAAGGCGAGGTCCAGAGAGCAGTTGTTGGTCGGGGTAGCACTATCTCGGGAGGTTCTACAACAGCACGGCTGGATTCTAAACATTCCAAAGTCACAGCTGGTCCCTACGACACGTCTACTGTTCCTGGGGATGGTTCTGGACACAGAACAGAAAAAAGTGTTTCTCCCGGAGGAGAAGGCCAAGGAGCTGTCATCTCTAGTCAGAGGCCTCCTAAAACCAAAACAGGTGTCGGTGCATCACTGCACGCGGATCCTGGGAAAGATGGTAGCTTCTTACGAAGCAATCCCATTCGGCAGGTTTCATGCAAGAACCTTTCAGTGGGACCTGTTGGACAAGTGGTCCGGATCGCATCTTCAGATGCATCGGCTGATAACCCTGTCTCCAAGGACAAGGGTGTCTCTGCTGTGGTGGCTGCAGAGTGCTCATCTTCAAGAGGGCCGCAGATTCGGCATACAGGACTGGGTCCTGGTGACCACGGATGCCAGCCTTCGAGGCTGGGGGGCAGTCACACAGGGAAGAAACTTCCAAGGACTATGGTCAAGTCAGGAGACTTCCCTGCACATAAATATTCTGGAACTGAGGGCCATTTACAATGCCCTAAGTCAGGCAAAACCCCTGCTTCAAAACCAGCCGGTACTGATCCAGTCAGACAACATCACGGCGGTCGCCCATGTAAACCGACAGGACGGCACGAGAAGCAGGACGGCAATGGCAGAAGCCACAAGGATTCTCCGATGGGCGGAAAATCACGTGTCAGCAGTGTTCATTCCGGGAGTGGACAACTGGGAAGCAGACTTCCTCAGCAGGCACGACCTCCACCCGGGAGAGTGGGGACTTCATCCAGAAGTCTTCCAACTGATTGTAAACCGTTGGGAAAAGCCACAGGTGGACATGATGGCGTCCCGCCTAAACAAAAAGCTAGAAAGATATTGCGCCAGGTCGAGAGACCCGCAGGCGATAGCTGTGGACGCTCTAGTGACACCGTGGGTGTAACGGTCGGTTTATGTGTTCCCTCCTCTTCCTCTCATACCAAAGGTACTAAGGATAATAAGGAGAAGAGGAGTAAGAACTATACTCATTGTTCCAGATTGGCCAAGAAGAGCTTGGTACCCGGAACTTCAAGAAATGTGGTCAGAGGACCCATGGCCTCTGCCGCTCAGACAGGACCTGCTGCAGCAGGGGCCCTGTCTGTTCCAAGACTTACCGCGGCTGCGTTTGAGATTAAAGCTAGGAAAGAAGTAACCGCAAACCATTATCACCGCATATGGCGAAAATATGTTGCGTGGTGTGAGGCCAGGAAGGCCCCAACGGAGGAATTTCAGCTAGGCCGTTTCCTGCACTTCCTACAGTCAGGGGTGACTATGGGCCTAAAATTGGGTTCCATTAAGGTCCAGATTTCGGCTCTATCGATTTTCTTCCAGAAAGAACTGGCTTCGCTACCTGAAGTTCAAACTTTTGTTAAGGGAGTGCTGCATACCTCCTGTGGCACCATGGGATCTCAACGTGGTGTTGGATTTCCTAAAGTCACATTGGTTTGAGCCACTGAAAACCGTGGATTTGAAATATCTCACGTGGAAAGTGGTCATGTTGTTGACCTTGGCTTCGGCCAGGCGTGTTTCAGAATTGGCGGCTTTGTCATGTAAAAGCCCTTATCTGATTTTCCATATGGATAGGGCAGAATTGAGGACTCGTCCCCAGTTTCTCCCCAAAGTGGTATCAGCTTTTCATCTGAACCAACCTATCGTGGTGCCTGCGGCTACAAATGACTTGGAGGCTTCCAAGTTGTTGGATGTAGTCAGGGCCCTAAAAATTTATGTTTCCAGGACAGCTGGAGTCAGGAAGACTGACTCGCTCTTTATCCTGTATGCGCCCAACAAGTTGGGTGCACCTGCTTCAAAGCAGACTATTGCTCGCTGGATCTGTAGCACGATTCAGCTTGCACATTCTGCGGCTGGACTGCCGCATCCTAATTCAGTGAAAGCCCATTCCACGAGGAAGGTGGGCTCTTCTTGGGCGGCTGCCCGAGGGGTCTCGGCTCTTCAACTTTGCCGAGCGGCTACTTGGTCGGGGTCAAACGCGTTTGCTGAATTCTACAAGTTTGACACCCTGGCTGAGGAGGACCTAGAGTTTGCCCATTCGGTGCTGCAGAGTCATCCGCACTCTCCCGCCCGTTTGGGAGCTTTGGTATAATCCCCATGGTCCTTACGGAGTCCCAGCATCCACTTAGGACGTTAGAGAAAATAAGAATTTACTCACCGGTAATTCTATTTCTCGTAGTCCGTAGTGGATGCTGGGCGCCCATCCCAAGTGCGGATTGTCTGCAATACTTGTATATAGTTATTGCTTAACTAAAGGGTTATTGTTGAGCCATCTGTTGAGAGGCTCAGTTGTTATCATACTGTTAACTGGGTATTGTATCACGAGTTATACGGTGTGATTGGTGTGGCTGGTATGAGTCTTACCCGGGATTCAAAATCCTTCCTTATTGTGTCAGCTCTTCCGGGCACAGTATCCTAACTGAAGTCTGGAGGAGGGTCATAGTGGGAGGAGCCAGTGCACACCAGTAGTCTAAAGCTTTCTTTATAGTTGTGCCCAGTATCCTGCGGAGCCGCTAATCCCCATGGTCCTTACGGAGTCCCCAGCATCCACTACGGACTATGAGAAATAGAATTACCGGTGAGTAAATTCTTATTTTTAATATAGCTTACGTTTTATTGATACTTAATGAAGAATGTGTATTTACAAACAATACAAGAATGTGTAAGTGATTACATGCTGCCAAAGAGGCGTTTACACGTCTCCGCTTATGGGCAGAAATGTACTATGTTTTGTGTGCATCTTTTTAGTATAAAATATGGCCATTTTTTAACTAAACCTGGCACATACCTAAAGATTTATCTGTCAGATCTGGCTGATTGGAATGAAATTCTGGTAATGGATGAGAGCAAATGACAATTACCATTTGCTCCCAAACATTGGAATAATGGTCAATCAGGCAAATTTGTTAAATCCATTTGATTTGACCCAGTGGTTCTCAAACTCGGTCCTCAGGACCCCACACAGTGCATGTTTTGCAGGTAACCCAGCAGGTGCACAGGTGTATTAATTAATCACTGACACATTTTAAAAGGTCCACAGGTGGAGTTAATTATTTCACTTGTGATTCTGTGAGGAGACCTGCAAAACATGCACCGTGTGGGGTCCTGAGGACCGAGTTTGAGAACCTGTGATTTAACCAATTTGTCTGAACTACTTTTCTCTAACGTCCTAGTCGATGCTGGGGACTCCGTCAGGACCATGGGGATTAGCGGCTCCGCAGGAGACAGGGCACAAAAATAAAGCTTTAGGATCAGGTGGTGTGCACTGGCTCCTCCCCCTATGACCCTCCTCCAAGCCTCAGTTAGGTTTTTGTGCCCGTCCGAGCAGGGTGCAATCTAGGTGGCTCTCCTAAAGAGCTGCTTAGAAAAAGTTTTTAGGTTTTTTATTTTCAGTGAGTCCTGCTGGCAACAGGCTCACTGCATCGAGGGACTTAGGGGAGAGAAGTGAACTCACCTGCGTGCAGGATGGATTGGCTTCTTAGGCTACTGGACACCATTAGCTCCAGAGGGAGTCGGAACACAGGTCTCACCCTGGGGTTCGTCCCGGAGCCGCGCCGCCGACCCCCCTTGCAGATGCCGAAGATGGAAGAGGTCCAGAAGCAGGCAGCAGAAGACTCTTCAGTCTTCCTGAGGTAGCGCACAGCACTGCAGCTGTGCGCCATTGTTGTCAGAACACTTCACACAGCGGTCACGGAGGGTGCAGGGCGTTGGGGGGGCGCCCTGGGCAGCAATATATAATACCTTTTTATGGCTAAAAATACATCACATATAGCCCTTTGAGGCTATATGGATGTATTTAACCCCTGCCAGATCTCAGATTCCGGAGAAGAGCCCGCCGAAATAGGGGGCGGGGCTTATTCTCCTCAGCACACAGCGCCATTTTCCTGCTCAGCTCCGCTGTGAGGAAGGCTCCCAGGACTCTCCCCTGCACTGCACTACAGAAACAGGGTAAAACAGAGAGGGGGGGCACTTTTTTTGGCGATATTAATATATTTAAGCTGCTATAAGGATACAACACTTATATAGGGTTGTTCCCATATATATTATAGCGCTTGGGTGTGTGCTGGCAAACTCTCCCTCTGTCTCCCCAAAGGGCTAGTGGGGTCCTGTCTTCAATAGAGCATTCCCTGTGTGTCTGCTGTGTGTCGGTACGTGTGTGTCGACATGTATGAGGACGATGTTGGTGTGGAGGCAGAGCAATTGCCGGTAATGGTGATGTCACCCCCTAGGGAGTCGACACCGGAATGGATGGCTTTGTTTATGGAATTACGTGATAATGTCAGCACATTACAAAAATCAGTTGACGACATGAGACGGCCGTCAAACCAGTTGGTACCTGCCCAGGCGTCTCAGACACCGTCAGGGGCTGTAAAACGCCCTTTACCTCAGTCGGTCGATACAGACCCAGACACGGACACTGAATCTAGTGTCGACGGTGAAGAAACAAACGTATTTTCCAGTAGGGCCACACGTTATATGATCACGGCAATGAAGGAGACTTTGCATATCTCTGATACTACAAGTACCACAAAAAGGGGTATTATGTGGGGGGTGAAAAAACTACCTGTAGTTTTTCCTGAATCAGAGGAATTGAATGATGTATGTGATGAAGCGTGGGTTAACCCAGATAGAAAAGGGCTAATTTCTAAAAAGTTATTGGCATTATACCCTTTCCCGCCAGAGGTTAGGGCGCGCTGGGAAACACCCCCTAAGGTGGATAAGGCGCTCACACGCTTATCAAAACAAGTGGCGTTACCGTCTCCTGATACGGCCGCCCTCAAGGATCCAGCTGATAGGAGGCTGGAAACTACTCTAAAAAGTATATACACACATACTGGTGTTATACTGCGACCAGCCATCGCCTCAGCCTGGATGTGCAGTGCTAGAGTGGTCTGGTCGGATTCCCTGACTGAAAATATTGATACCCTGGATAGGGACAGTATTTTACAGACTTTAGAGCAATTAACGGATGCTTTTCTTTATATGCGAGATGCTCAGAGGGATATTTGCACTCTGGCATCGAGAGTAAGTGCGATGTCCATATCTGCCAGAAGAAGTTTATGGACACGACAGTGGTCAGGTGATGCGGATTCCAAACGGCATATGGAAGTATTGCCGTATAGAGGGGAGGAATTATTTGGCGTCGGTCTATCGGATTTGGTGGCCACGGCAACTGCCGGGAAATCCACCTTTTTACCTCAGACCCCCTCCCAACAGAAAAAGACACCGTCTTTTCAACCGCAGTCCTTTCGGTCCTATAAGAACAAGCGGGCAAAAGGACAGTCATATCTGCCCCGAGGCAGAGGAAAGGGTAAGAGAGGGCAGCAAGCAGCCCCTTCCCAGGAACAGAAGCCCTCCGCGGGTTCTGCAAAGCCCTCAGCATGACGCTGGGGCTTTACAAGCGGACTCAGGAGCGGTGGGGGGGTCGACTCAAGAATTTCAGCGCGCAGTGGGCTTGCTCACAGGTGGACCCCTGGATCCTGCAGGTAGTATCTCAGGGTTACAGGTTGGAATTCGAGAAGTCTCCCCCTCGCCGGTTCCTAAAGTCTGCTTTGCCAACGTCTCCCTCAGACAGGGCGACGGTATTGGAAGCCATTCACAAGCTGTTTTCTCAGCAGGTGATAGTCAAGGTACCCCTCCTACAACAGGGAAAGGGGTATTACTCCACGCTATTTGTGGTACCGAAGCCGGACGGCTCGGTAAGACCTATTCTAAATCTGAAATCTTTGAACCTGTACATACAAAAATTCAAGTTCAAGATGGAATCACTCAGAGCAGTGATAGCGAATCTGGAAGAAGGGGACTTTATGGTGTCCCTGGACATAAAAGATGCTTACCTGCATGTCCCAATTTGCCCTTCACATCAAGGGTACCTCAGGTTCGTGGTGCAAAACTGTCATTATCAGTTTCAGACGCTGCCGTTTGGATTGTCCACGGCACCTCGGGTCTTTACCAAGGTAATGGCCGAAATGATGATTCTTCTGCGAAGAAGAGGCGTATTAATTATCCCTTACTTGGACGATCTCCTGATAAGGGCAAGGTCCAGAGAACAGCTGGAGGACGGAGTAGCACTAACCCAAGTAGTGCTGCAACAACACGGGTGGATTCTGAATTTCCCAAAATCTCAGTTGACCCCGACAACACGTCTGCTGTTCCTGGGAATGATTCTGGACACGGTTCAGAAAAAGGTGTTTCTTCCGGAGGAGAAAGCCAAGGAGTTATCCGAACTTGTCAGGAACCTCCTAAAACCAGGAAAAGTGTCTGTGCATCAATGCACAAGAGTCCTGGGAAAGATGGTGGCTTCTTACGAAGCAATCCCATTCGGCAGATTCCACGCACGAACTTTTCAGTGGGATCTGCTGGACAAATGGTCCGGATCGCATCTGCAGATGCATCAGCGGATAACCTTATCGCCACGGACAAGGGTGTCTCTTCTGTGGTGGTTGCAGAGTGCTCATCTGTTAGAAGGCCGCAGATTCGGCATACAGGACTGGGTCCTGGTGACCACGGATGCCAGTCTGAGAGGCTGGGGAGCGGTCACACAGGGAAGAAACTTCCAGGGAGTATGGTCAAGCCTGGAGATGTCTCTTCACATAAATATACTGGAGCTAAGAGCGATTTACAATGCTCTAAGCCTGGCAAAACCCCTGCTTCGGGGTCAGCCGGTGTTGATCCAGTCAGACAACATCACGGCAGTCGCCCACGTAAACAGACAGGGCGGCACAAGAAGCAGGAGAGCAATGGCAGAAGCTGCAAGGATTCTTCTCTGGGCGGAAGATCATGTGATAGCACTGTCAGCAGTGTTCATTCCGGGAGTGGACAACTGGGAAGCAGACTTCCTCAGCAGACACGATCTACACCCGGGAGAGTGGGGACTTCATCCAGAAGTCTTCCACATGATTGTGAACCGTTGGGAAAAACCAAAGGTGGATATGATGGCGTCTCGCCTCAACAAAAAACTGGACAGGTATTGCGCCAGGTCAAGAGACCCTCAGGCAATAGCTGTGGACGCTCTGGTAACACCGTGGGTGTTCCAGTCAGTGTATGTGTTTCCTCCTCTGCCTCTCATACCCAAAGTACTGAGAATTATACGGCAAAGGGGAGTAAGAACGATACTCGTGGCTCCGGATTGGCCAAGAAGAACTTGGTACCCGGAACTTCAGGAGATGCTCACGGAAAATCCGTGGCCTCTACCTCTAAGACGGGACCTGATTCAGCAGGGACCGTGTCTATTCCAAGACTTACCGCGGCTGCGTTTGACGGCGTGGCGGTTGAACGCCGAATTCTAAGGGAAAAAGGCATTCCAGAAGAGGTCATTCCTACACTGGTTAAAGCCAGGAAGGAGGTGACTGCACAACATTATCACCGCATTTGGAGAAAATATGTTGCGTGGTGTGAGGCCAGGAAGGCCCCCACGGAGGAATTTCAATTGGGTCGATTCCTACATTTCCTGCAAACAGGATTGTCTATGGGCCTCAAGTTGGGGTCCATTAAGGTTCAAATTTCGGCCCTGTCGATTTTCTTCCAGAAAGAATTGGCTTCAGTTCCTGAAGTCCAGACTTTTGTAAAAGGAGTACTACATATACAGCCCCCGGTTGTGCCCCCAGTGGCTCCGTGGGACCTTAATGTAGTTTTGGATTTTCTCAAATCCCATTGGTTTGAGCCACTCAAATCGGCGGATTTGAAATATCTTACATGGAAAGTAACCATGCTACTGGCTCTGGCTTCAGCCAGGAGAGTGTCAGAATTGGCGGCTTTATCGTATAAAAGCCCATATCTGATTTTCCATTCGGACAGGGCAGAACTGCGGACGCGTCCTCATTTTCTGCCTAAGGTGGTGTCAGCGTTTCACCTGAACCAGCCTATTGTGGTGCCTGCGGCTACTAGCGATTTGGAGGATTCCAAGTTGCTGGACGTTGTCAGGGCATTGAAAATATATATTTCAAGGACGGCTGGAGTCAGAAAATCTGACTCGCTGTTTATACTGTATGCACCCAACAAGCTGGGTGCTCCTGCTTCTAAGCAGACGATTGCTCGTTGGATTTGTAGCACAATTCAACTTGCACATTCTGTGGCAGGCCTGCCACAGCCTAAATCTGTCAAGGCCCATTCCACAAGGAAGGTGGGCTCATCTTGGGCGGCTGCCCGAGGGGTCTCGGCATTACAACTCTGCCGAGCAGCTACGTGGTCGGGGGAGAACACGTTTGTAAAATTCTACAAATTTGATACCCTGGCTAAAGAGGACCTGGAGTTCTCTCATTCGGTGCTGCAGAGTCATCCGCACTCTCCCGCCCGTTTGGGAGCTTTGGTATAATCCCCATGGTCCTGACGGAGTCCCCAGCATCCACTAGGACGTTAGAGAAAATAAGATTTTACTTACCGATAATTCTATTTCTCGTAGTCCGTAGTGGATGCTGGGCGCCCATCCCAAGTGCGGATTGTCTGCAAGACTTGTACATAGTTATTGTTACAAAACAATCGGGTTGTTCTTGTTGTGAGCCGTCTGTTCAGAGGCTCCTACGTTGTCATACTGTTAACTGGGTTCAGATCACAAGTTGTACGGTGTGATTGGTGTGGCTGGTATGAGTCTTACCCGGGATTCAAAATCCTTCCTTATTGTGTACGCTCGTCCGGGCACAGTATCCTAACTGAGGCTTGGAGGAGGGTCATAGGGGGAGGAGCCAGTGCACACCACCTGATCCTAAAGCTTTATTTTTGTGCCCTGTCTCCTGCGGAGCCGCTAATCCCCATGGTCCTGACGGAGTCCCCAGCATCCACTACGGACTACGAGAAATAGATTTATCGGTAAGTAAAATCTTATTTTTTTTTGTCAGTTTTACTGCATTTAGAATCAAATGGTCTATTGCCATTTGCTCTCATCCATTACCAGATTTTCATTCCAACCAGCCAGATCTGATAGAACAGAGGTTCTCAAACTCTGTCCTCGGGGGCCCACACAGTGCATGTTTTGCAGGTCTCCTCACAGAATCGCAAGTGAAATAATTAGCTCCACCTGTGGACCTTTTAAAATGTCAGTGAGTAATTAATACACCTGTGCACCTGCTGGGTTACCTGCAAAACATGCACTGTGTGGGGTCCTGAGGACCGAGTTTGAGAACCTCTCTGATAGAAAAATATTTGAGTTAAGCTGGCCATACACCTAAGGTGCCCACACACTGAGCGATTTTCAAGTCATTTTGGATGAAAACTATACAACGTAACGATATATCGTTCACAAAAGTGCAACTCTTATGTTCTGCTCAAACGATAACGATCTGCTGCGCGTCCCCGCAGCTCATATGATGTATCCTCTGATCTTACCTGCTGCAGTCAAGATCTGCCAATATCTGTCAATGTCTTCAGCGATCGTACTATAAATCGTTTGTTAAAAGAACACTTTTTTACAAAATTGTGAGTCGTGGACTGCCAGGGAGCTCCCTGGGGCATTCAAGGGAAATCGCAAACGATATTGCATCGTTTGTGAATCGCTCAGTGTGTGGACACCTTTAAGTAGCCCGTTTATATTGAAAGGGCATGGGTACAGCAACCTCCATATACTGCATCATGAATAAGGCCCATGAGTGGCTTAATATACATTTAAAGGACAGACTATGGGCCTAATTCAGATCTGATCGCAAAAGCAAAATATTTCTCTAATGGACAAAACCATGTTGCACTGCAGGTGGGGCAGATATAACGTGCAGAGAGAGTTAGATTTGGGTGGGGTGTGTTCAAACGAAAATCTAAATTGCAGTGTAAAAATAAAGCAGCCGATATTTACCCTGCACAGAAACAAAATAACCCACCTAAATCTAACTCTCACTGCACAAGTTATATTTGCATTCCCCCCCCCCTCCCCCCGTGCAATGCACATGGTTTTGCCCACTAGAGCACAGGTTCTCAAACTCTGTCCTCAGGACCCCACACGGTTCATGTTTTGCAGGTCACCTGTAGATTTTTAAAATGTGACAGTTGGTGATACACAGTGCAGCTGCTGGGTGACATGGAAAACGTGAACCGTGTGGGGTCCTGAGGACAGAGTTTGAGAACCACTGCACTAGAGGAAGATTTTGCTTTTGCAATCAGGTCTGAATTAGGCCCTATTTTGGCACACAATCAGCAGTATTTACAAATAAAAGGACTACCTATAAAATTTTTGTTGTACATTTTATTTTTCAGTTAGACGTAACCAGTTCTTTTTCTTCTAGGGCGTTCCACTTCCTTTTTACAAGCCAAACCTGGATCTGGAAGGCAAGTGAACTGAGATGTGCTTAATGTAATTATGGAATTCAGCATGGTGCAATGCTGCTTATTTTCTCCGTGGAGTATTAATAGCAGTCAGCTCAGACTACTGTAACTTTTATCTGCAATGTACCCTCTCATATGCCAAGCCATGTACAGTTTATGTGTCTAGAGCAGTGATGGCTAACATTGACACTCCAGCTGTTGTTGAACTACATATCCCACCATGCCCTGCATCAGTTTTAGCATGGCCATATAACAAAACCGTAGCAGGGCATGCTGGGATATGTAGTCTAACAGCTGGAGTGTCAAGGTTAGCCATCACTGGTCTAGAGCAATAGTTCCCAAAAATGGTCCTCAAGGCACCCCAACAGAGCTGACTCTGATGTACTAATTAATTTGCCTGTGCCTAAGCATGGATAGCCTTAAACCCTGGACTTCCGGGTGCCTTGAGGGCCGCGTTTGGAATCACTGGTCTAAAGGATCCACAAATTGGCTGCTGCTTGGAGTTGGTGGGGATGTAATTTACGTTTGCATTTACACACAAACTGCATTCAACTGCATGGATCCTCGGATGTTTAAATTGGTCCTACCATGTTATAGGCGAGTGGTTGTAAGTCTTAGATTTTTGTTGCTAACTGAAGATTAGTACTATTGTCCTCATAAGTATAGCAACACACACCTATGTTACTAAACCTGTATAGACCAGTTGCAGCTTTGACCTTTATAAAAGCAGAATCTGCAAATAGCACACCTCTTTTTTATTTTTTTTATCTTTCTTTTTTTTTTAATGCGGTAACCACTATTTCTCTGACGTCCTAGTGGATGCTGGGTACTCCGTAAGGACCATGGGGAATAGACTGGCTCCGCAGGAGACTGGGCACTCTTAAAAGAAAGATTAGGTACTATATCTGGTGTGCACTGGCTCCTCCCTCTATGCCCCTCCTCCAGACCTCAGTTAGAATCTGTGCCCAGCCAGAGCTGGATGCACCTAGTGGGCTCTCCTGAGCTTACTAGAAAAGAAAGTATTTGTTAGGTTTTTTATTTTCAGTGATATCTGCTGGCAACAGACTCACTGCTACGAGGGACTGAGGGGAGAGAAGCAAACCTACCTGCTTGCAGCTAGCTTGTGCTTCTAAGGCTACTGGACACCATTAGCTCCAGAGGGATCGAACACAGGGCCCGACCTCGATCGTTCGTTCCCGGAGCCGCGCCGCCGTCCCCCTTGCAGAGCCAGAAGACGGAAGAACCAGGAGAAAATTGGCGGCTGAAGACTCCGGTCTTCAATAAGGTAGCGCACAGCACTGCAGCTGTGCGCCATTGCTCCCACAGCACACCACACGCTCCGGTCACTGGTGGGTGCAGGGCGCTGGGGGGGGCGCCCTGGGCTGCAATAAGTATAACTTTTGGCAAATGTGCACATAATACAGTTATAAACTGTATATGTGCCTAATCCCCCGCCATTAACATTATTAAAAAAGCGGGAGAAGCCCGCCGCGGAGGGGGCGGGGCTATCTCCCTCAGCACACCGGCGCCATTTTCTCTTCACAGCTCCGCTGGAAGGACGCTCCCCAGGCTCTCCCCTGCAGTATACACTACAAGAAGGGTAAAAAAAGAGAGGGGGGGGCACATAAATTTAGGCGCAAAAGGTGATATAAGCAGCTATTGGGGGAAAATTCACTTTGTGTTAGTGTAAATCCCTCTGTTATATAGCGCTCTGGTGTGTGCTGGCATACTCTCTGTCTCCCCAAAGGACTTTGTGGGGTCCTGTCCTCAGTCAGAGCATTCCCTGTGTGTGTGCGGTGTGTCTGTACGGCTGTGTCGACATGTTTGATGAGGACGCTTACGTGGAGGCGGAGCAAGAGCCGATAAGTGTGATGTCGCCCCCTGCGGGGCCGACACCAGAGTGGATGGATATGTGGAAGGTATTAACCGACAGTGTCAACTCCTTGCATAAAAGGTTAGATGACGTAACCGCTTTGGGACAGCCGGCATCTCAGCCCGCGCCTGCCCAGGCGTCTCAGAGGCCATCAGGGGCTCAAAAACGCCCGCTACCTCAGATGGCAGACACAGATGTCGACACAGAGTCTGACTCCAGTGTAGACGAGGATGAGACAAATGTACAGTCCACAAGGGCCATCCGATGCATAATTACGGCAATTAAAAATGTGTTGCACATTTCTGACATTAACCCGGTTACCACTAAAAAGGGTATTATGTTTGGGGAGAAAAAGCAGCCAGTGACTTTTCCCCCATCTGATGAGTTAAATGAATTGTGTGAAGAAGCGTGGTGTTCCCCAGATAAGAAATTAGTGATTTCTAAGAGGTTACTAATGGCGTATCCTTTCCCGCCAACGGACAGGTTACGTTGGGAAACTTCCCCTAGGGTGGACAAGGCGCTCACACGCTTATCAAAAAAGGTGGCACTGCCGTCTCAGGATGCGGCCGCCTTAAAGGAGCCTGCAGATAGAAAGCAGGAGGCTATCCTGAAGTCTGTGTATACACACTCAGGTACTATACTGAGACCTGCAATTGCTTCAGCATGGATGTGTAGTGCTGCAGCTGCTTGGTCTGTTACCCTGTCAGATAACATTGATTCCCTTGACAGGGATACTATTTTGCTAACCATAGAGCATATTAAAGACGTCGTCTTATATATGAGGGATGCACAGAGGGACATTTGCAGGCTGGCATCTAGAATTAATGCAATGTCCATTTCTGCCAGGAGAGTATTATGGACTCGGCAGTGGACAGGTGATGCTGATTCTAAAAGGCACATGGAGGTTTTGCCTTATAAGGGTGAGGAATTGTTTGGGGACGGTCTCTCGGACCTCGTATCCACAGCAACAGCTGGGAAGTCGACTTTTTTACCTCCGGTTCCCTCACAGCCTAAGAAAGCACCGTATTATCAAGTACAGTCCTTTCGGCCTCAGAAAGGCAAGCGGGTCAGAGGCGCGTCCTTTCTGCCCAGAGGCAGGGGTAGAGGGAAAAAGCTGCACCAGACAGCCAGTTCCCAGGAACAAAAATCCTCCCCTGCTTCCACTAAGTCCACCGCATGACGCTGGGGCTCCACAGGTGGAGCCAGGTGCGGTGGGGGCACGTCTCCGGAACTTCAGCGACCAGTGGGTTCGCTCACAGGTGGATCTCTGGGTTCTACAAGTGGTATCTCGGGGATACAAGCTGGAGTTCGAGGCGTCTCCCCCTCGCCGTTACCTCAAATCAGCATTGCTCTCAAGGAAAGGGAGGTAGTAATGGCGGCAATTCACAAGCTGTACCTTCAGGTGATAATCAAAGTTCCCCTCCTTCAACAGGGACGGGGTTACTATTCCACAATGTTTGTGGTACCGAAAGACAGACGGTTCGGTGAGACCCATTCTAAATTTGAAATCCTTGAACACTTATATAAGGAAGTTCAAGTTCAAAATGGAATCGCTCAGGGCGGTTATTGCAAGCCTGGAAGAGGGGGATTTTATGGTGTCACTGGACATCAAGGATGCTTACTTACATGTCCCCATTTACCCACCTCACCAGGAGTACCTCAGGTTTGTGGTACAGGACTGTCATTACCAATTCCAGACGTTGCCGTTTGGTCTGTTCACGGCACCGAGGGTATTTACCAAGGTAATGGCCGAAATGATACTCCTTCGAAAGAAGGGAGTTATAATTATCCCGTACTTGGACGATCTCCTTATAAAGGCAAGGTCCAAGGAGCAGTTGTTAGTCGGAGTAGCACTATCTCGGGAAGTGCTACAACAGCACGGCTGGATTCTGAATATCCCAAAGTCGCAGCTGATTCCTACGACGCGTCTGCTGTTCTTGGGCATGATTCTGGACACAGAACAGAAGAAGGTGTTTCTCCCGGAGGAGAAGGCCCAGGAATTGTCATCTCTGGTCAGGGACCTCCTGAAACCAAAACAGGTGTCGGTGCATCACTGCACGCGAGTCCTGGGAAAGATGGTAGCTTCTTACGAAGCAATTCCCTTCGGCAGATTCCATGCAAGGATCTTTCAGTGGGATCTGTTAGACAAATGGTCCGGATCGCATCTTCAGATGCATCGGCTGATAACCCTGTCTCCAAGGGCCAGGGTGTCGCTGCTGTGGTGGCTGCAGAGTGCTCATCTTCTAGAGCGCCGCAGATTCGGCATACAGGACTGGATCCTGCTGACCACGGATGCCAGCCTTCGAGGTTGGGGGGCAGTCACACAGGGAAGAAACTTCCAGGGACAATGGTCGAGTCAGGAGACTTTCCTACACATAAATATTCTGGAACTAAGGGCCATTTACAATGCCCTAAGTCAGGCAAGACCCCTGCTTCAACACCAGCCGGTGCTGATCCAGTCAGACAACATCACGGCGGTCGCCCATGTAAACCGACAGGGCGGCACAAGAAGCAGGATGGCGATGGCAGAAGCCACAAGGATTCTCCGCTGGGCGGAAAATTGTGTTAGCACTGTCAGCAGTGTTCATTCCCGGAGTGGACAACTGGGAAGCAGACTTTCTCAGCAGACACGACCTCCACCCGGGAGAGTGGGGACTTCATCCAGAAGTCTTCCAAATGGTTGTACACCGGTGGGAAAGGCCACAGGTGGAAATGATGGCGTCCCGCCTCAACAAAAAGCTAAAAAGATATTGCGCCAGGTCAAGGGACCCTCAGGCGATAGCTGTGGACGCGGACGCTCTAGTGACACCGTGGGTGTACCAGTCGGTTTATGTGTTCCCTCCTCTGCCTCTCATACCCAAGGTACTGAGAATGATAAGAAGGAGAGGAGTAAGAACCATACTTGTGGTTCCGGATTGGCCAAGAAGAGCTTTGTACCCAGAACTTCAAGAAATTATCTCAGAGGACCCATGGCCTCTGCCGCTCAGACAGGACCTGCTGCAGCAGGGGCCCTGTCTGTTCCAAGACTTACCGCGGCTGCGTTTGACGGCATGGCTGTTGAACACCGGATCCTAAAGGAAAAGGGCATTCCGGAGGAAGTCATCCCTACGCTGATTAAAGCTAGGAAGGAGGTGACCGCAAACCATTATCACCGCATATGGCGAAAATATGTTGCGTGGTGTGAGGCCAGAAGGGCCCCAACGGAGGAATTTCAGCTGGGTCGATTTCTGCACTTCCTACAGTCAGGGGTGACTATGGGCCTCAAATTAGGTTCCATTAAGGTCCAGATTTCGGCTCTGTCGATTTTCTTCCAAAAAGAACTGGCTTCACTGCCTGAAGTTCAGACGTTTGTTAAAGGAGTGCTGCATATTCAGCCCCCTTTTGTGCCTCCAGTGGCACCTTGGGATCTCAACGTGGGGTGTTGAATTTCCTTAAGTCACATTGGTTTGAGCCACTTAAAACCGTGGAATTAAAATATCTCACGTGGAAAGTGGTCATGCTGTTGGCCTTGGCTTCGGCCAGGCGTGTGTCAGAATTGGCGGCTTTGTCATGTAAAAGCCCATATCTGATTTTCCATATGGACAGGGCAGAATTGAGGACTCGTCCCCAATTTCTTCCTAAGGTGGTATCAGCTTTTCATTTGAACCAACCTATTGTGGTGCCTGCGGCTACTAAGGACTTGGAGGACTCCAAGTTGCTGGAAGTAGTCAGGGCCCTAAAAATCTATGTTTCCAGGACGGCTGGAGTCAGGAAAACTGACTCGCTATTTATCCTGTATGCACCCAACAAGTTGGGTGCTCCTGCTTCAAAGCAGTCGATTGCTCGCTGGATCTGTAGTACGATTCAACTTGCACATTCTGCAGCTGGACTGCCGCATCCTAAATCTGAAAAAGCCCATTCCACGAGGAAAGTGGGCTCTTCTTGGGCGGCTGCCCGAGGGGTCTCGGCTTTACAACTTTGCCGAGCTGCTACTTGGTCGGGTTCAAACACATTTGCTAAATTCTACAAGTTTGATACCCTGGCTGAGGAGGACCTTGAGTTTGCTCATTCGGTGCTGCAGTGTCATCCGCACTCTCCCGCCCGTTTGGGAGCTTTGGTTTAATCCCCATGGTCCTTACGGAGTCCCCAGCATCCACTAGGACGTCAGAGAAAATAAGAATTTATTCACCGGTAATTCTATTTCTCGTAGTCCGTAGTGGATGCTGGGCGCCCATCCCAAGTGCGGATTGTCTGCAATACTTGTATATAGTTATTGCCTAACTAATGGGTTGTTGTTATGAGCCATCTGTTCGTGAGGCTCAGTTGTTGTTCATACTGTTAACTGGATATAGTATCACGAGTTGTACGGTGTGATTGGTGTGGCTGGTATGAGTCTTACCCGGGATTCCAAATCCCTTCCTTATTGTGTCAGCTCTTCCGGGCACAGTTTCCTAACTGAGGTCTGGAGGAGGGGCATAGAGGGAGGAGCCAGTGCTCACCAGGTAGTCCTAAATCTTTCTTAGTTGTGCCCAGTCTCCTGAGGAGCCGCTATTCCCCATGGTCCTTACGGAGTCCCCAGCATCCACTACGGACTACGAGAAATAGAATTACCGGTGAGTAAATTCTTATTTTTTATTTTATTTTTTTATTACTTTTTCTTATTGAGGTATCAAAAAAAGAAAACAGCAACAGAAAATATTGCAAACAATAAATCAATAGACCACAACGATCACCGTACATAATCACAGAAAGTTGGGTGAAGAAGTTACAAACATGTCGATATATGTGGTAGGGAGTTGGTAGGGTCAGAGAGTAGCATGAATATACAATATCAATATAGACTCGTATAGTATTAGTCACGTCTGGAGCTCGGGGGAGATCAAAGCAACGCAATTGGCGGGTCTTGTATCGCTATCCTCGGGAGATACCATACAGTGTTTTTTAGGCTGTGATGTATTTGCATTTTAGTAGAAAGGGGTAGAGTAGCTATATATGATTCCCACATTAAGAAAAATCTTTCCACTTCCCTCTCTTTATGTAGCAGTGTTTCCATCCAGTCCATCTTGAAAATAAAATTTAATTTAGTCAAAAATAAGGGTATTTGAGGCGGTGTGCTATCCAACCAGCCTTGTAATATTGTTTTCCTCCCTGCTGCACTGATGGCTAGCAGTAGTTTTTTTGCATGCCAGGGTTATTCGTTGATGGGGGTCAAATAATCCCAGGATCGCCCATTCCGGAGTGAAGGGGACATGGTTAACTAGTTTGGCTTCCGTATATCTGTGGATTAGGTGCCAAAAATATTGAATGTCGGGGCAAGCCCATAGACAATGAAAAGTGTCAGCTTCTTCCTGATGGCAGCGTAAGCAAGCATGACTCTCCGCAGTGCCCATGCGATAGCGTTTTAATGGTGATAAATATGTGTTTAAGAACAATTCAGTGTACATGCTAGCCGATAGAGTCCTTTGGGAAAACACTAAAGCTTTCTCCAGTGTCGGTATAGTTAGGGCCGGGAAATGAAGTAACCATTTCGACATCCCTTCTGGTATGGCAGCATTATCCAATATATCTCTTAAAAAAATTATAATGAATGGATAGAGCTTTGCGCTGGGGCGGTGGGTATAGGTCAAGAGGTTATCCAAAGGATTGTTCCAATCTTTTTTAGAGAAATGTTTCAGTACATGGGCCGTGTAAAAACGCAATTGTAAGAGTGCCAGTGGGTGAGAGGCCACTAAGGGATAGGCAACTGATAATTCCCCAGGTGTGAGAGCGCGTTCTTGGGTAGTGGAGACCACTGACTTTAAGGTATGCAAGCCCTCCACACTCCAAGCAATGAAAGGGTGAGCAGCCATGCCATCAAGGAAGTTGGGATTCCGGAGCAGGGGTAAATGGAGGGAATGGTATGAGTTAAGACCCTTTTTATGACGCAGGATATGCCATAACCGTCTAGTGGACCATAATAACGGGTTGGATCGTAATGGCTCTGAGATTTCCTGGTCATGAAGGTGGAGGAAACAGGTTAGGTCGTAATCAGCCAAGAAATTTTGTTCCAGGGACGTATCCGTATATATTGACGTTTTAGAGATCCAATCACGTAAGTGACGTAGGAGGGCTGCTTGATTGTGGGTCACAATGTCTGGAAGGTTTATACCTCAGTTATGTTTTGGCTGTTGTAGTTTTCGCAAAGCAATTCTGGTTCTGGTACCATTCCAGATAAACCTACGGATAATCGAGTTAATGTGATGAGAGTCAGCTTTAGTTAGTAAAATTGGCAATGATTGGATGGGATATAATAGGCGTGGGATCGCTATCATCTTGAGAAGATTAGCTCTGCCCAAGAACGATAGAGTCAAATGGCTCCATGATTTTACATCCTCAGTAAGTACGTGAATAGCCTTGGTAACATTCAATTTGTATAGTGAGTGTAAATTACGGGGTAACAGGACTCCTAAATAGGGGATATAATTCGTTGCCCATATGAATGGGAACCGCAGGGCCCAACGGGGGCGTCCAACCGTGCCACCCAGGAACATTACAGTGGACTTATCCATGTTGATGTATAGGCCCGATATGGAGCTGAAATTTTCGATTGTGTGTAAAATAGATGTTTGGGAGGATTCCGAGTTACCAATATAAAGGAGAATGTCATCTGCAAATGCAGATATTTTAATTTCTCGGCTTCCAAGTTTAATGCCTTGAAATGTGTGGTCACTTTGCAGAGATCGCAGTAGGGGGTCTAAGGCCAGGTTAAACAGTAAGGGGGATAGTGGGCACCCCTGACGCGTTCCCCTTTCCAAGGTAAATTGAGGTCCCACCATGCCATTAATCAGTAAAGAAGCTGAGGGGGTGGAATATAGGTTGTGTATTAAATCTATGAAACCCGTGTCAAAAGCCCTCCTTTCCAATATTTTAAATAGATGCGGCCATAAGACCGTGTCAAACGCTTTGTGGATGTCCAGGCTGAGAAGCATGTTTTGTTCCCTAGGGGAATTGTTCGCCATAGCGATCGCTGCTATTGCTGTTCGGATTGCTTTAATTGCATGACGACCTTGGACAAAACCCATTTGGTGGTCAGTCAATAGGTCAGGAAGGACTGTTTGAAGGCGGGTGGCAAAAATCTTGGCTAAGAGCTTGTAATCGACATTAAGCAGGCTTATTGGCCTGTAGGATGTTAGCAGAGTGGGGTCCTTGTTAGGTTTGGGTAGGAGAATTATGTGGGCAGCGTTAAAGGTAGGATAAGTCAATCCGTGTGTTTGGATGCCTTTGAGTAATTCTAGTAAAGTGGGGGTGAGGTGAGGTTGTAGTATACGATAGTATTCCCCAGAGAAACCATCGGGGCCAGGGGCTTTATTGTGAGGAAGGTAAAAGATAGCTGAGTTAAGTTCCTCCATAGTGATATCTCCTGTTAGGGCGTCTTTGTTCTGGATTTAATTTCGGTAATGTTGCGTCAGTTAGTAAAGTGTCCTGCAAAGCGATGTTGATAGGGGAGGAGCGAAATAAGGTTTCAAAGTGGGATTGGAATAGCGATAGTATGTCTTTGGATTTGGTAAGTACAGTTCCGGTGGAAGGGTGTTTCAAAGAGGTGATTGTGGGACGGGGCTTAGATGGTTTGGATAGAGAAGCCAAAAGTTTGCCTGCTTTGTTCCCCCAACGATAAAACTTGTGTTTAGTGTATTCCAGGGAGTGACGAGCTTGGGTTGCTAGGTAGGATTCAAGGAACTGTCTAGATTGTTTATATGCAGCTAGTGTGTGCTCAGAGGGGTTCGCAGTGTAGAGCAGAAACGAGTCATGCATTGCTATTTTAAGGTTATATTCGATTTTTGATTCCTTCCTTTTACGGGAAACGTAACTAATAATATGTCCCCTCATCACTGCCTTGGAAGCTTCCCAGAAAAGAGCCGGGCGGTCCCAATAGTCTAGATTGTCCTCGACATAATTGTTCCAGTGATGAATGAGATATGCTTTAAACTCATCAGAGTGGGCTAAGTAATAGGGGAATCGCCAGATGCGGTCAGTAGGTTGCATCTGTGGGTGAGAGAGGGCCAAGAGTATGGGGGCATGGTCCGATATGACAATGTCAAAGATATCAACCTGTTGGATGTCCGTCATTAAATCGTCAGAGATGTAGAATTTGTCTATACGAGAGAGGGAACCGTGGGCCAAAGATAAATGGGTGTGGGTCCTGTCCGTAGGGTTTAATAATCGCCATGGGTCGGATAGTTGTAAATTATGTCGAAACGTTGTGAGATGTCAGTGTGACGTGTTCGCATTTCGCAAAAGGGGGGGAGATTTATCGAGGGAGGGGTCCTCCACCATATTAAAGTCGCCTCCAAGAATTAAAGAGTAGTTGCATCTACTACGTAGGAGATGTCCCAGGTATTGAAGGAAATGATGTGTGTTAATGTTTGGGGCGTAAACATTGACAAGGGTGTATCTAGAATGGTACAGTTCGACGTCAAGAATAATATATCTAACTTCAGGGTCTATAGTTTGTGAGAGGATAGAAATAGGTAAACCCTTCCTAAAAACAATAGCAACACCTCGAGCTTTTCGCTTAAAGGAGGTGCATGTGTCTATCCAAGTAGCCTTTAGCGAATTTGGTTCAGAGGTGACCCAATGCATTTCTTGAATCTATACTATGTCAGGGTGGAAACGTTTAAGGTGGGTCGTAACTCTTTTGCGTTTGATAGGAGTGTTTTAATCCACCAACATTCCAAGATAAAATTTGCAGGGGCCTCGGGGGTAGGCAGGTAATAGGGTCAGAGGGCGTGGACAGCATGGCTACTCACCCTCCCCAGGAGGAAGATCAAGAGGCAGATAATGATAAACATATTAGAAGTGCGTGGTAATAAAGCGGGTAAAAATTGTTTCCCCCGAGCTCCAAGACATAATCAACAATCGACAAAATAAATACAAATACAGAAAGTAAACAAGTTGTTAAGATAAACATATGCATGTGAACGTGGTCTTGTTATGGTGAAATACCTCAAACTAACATTTTCAACAATTTTCCTAACCATGAAACAAATAGTGGGCACCAACTAAACTTTTAGCGGTGCGCACTCCATCAACTTCAAATAAAATCAAAATAGGGAGGGAAAGCAAGAGTATGCAATACTCTGGGGACATGGTAAACAGAATTGTATCCTGCCCAGGGCGAGTAGTGCCCAGTGAGACATTATTAAGGTGGGGACGATGAGGGGGAGTCCTGGGCCATGAGTCGGGATTTCGCTGCCTGAGGATCTGTGAAGAACACCTGGGTGCCGTTTAACAAAACCCTAAGTTTGGCCGGATACAACAGCGCAAAACGGATTTTATTGTTGTGCAAATAGGTGCATATCTCAGAGAATTCCCTGCGTTTCTGGGACACCATGGCCGAAAAATCCTGAAAAATCAAGATTCTATGGCCCTGAACTAGAAGTTCCCCGGATTTGCGGTAAGTGGATAATATAGTTTCCTTAGTTCTATAGTCCAGGTATCGTGCTAGCACCGGTCGGGACTGACGTTTGGTCCCCTCTTGGGGTGGGCCGATCTTATGTGCCCTTTCAATGTGAGGTATATCAATGTCCTCCAAAATATTTATGGCCAATGGTAGGGCGTCAGTTAGAAAAGTGATAAGAGCCGTCCCAGTGATGGACTCAGGAATCCCTACAAAGCGTAGGTTGTTCCTACGAGACCTATTTTCAAGGTCATCTACTCTTTCAAGTAACTGTTGTGTGGTTCTATCATGGGCCTCTAACGTGGATTGACATGATTGAATAAGATCATCTGCATCCCCCACCTGGGTCTCCAATGCCGTAATACGTGAGGCGTGGGAGTCAATGCGAGCCAGGCCAGCATCCAGCTGTGCCTGGAGGCCCTCAAACAACTTGTCCATAAGGGGCATAAGGAAGTCTGAGATCTCCTTCGCAGTAAGAGCTGAGGATTTGTCTCCTGAGGCCTCAAATATGCCAGGATCGGAGTGGGTTGGTGAGGATGGTGTCGATTTTTGAGGGGGTGCCTTATTTTTCCCATTCTTATTAGCAGGGTTGGAGTTTTTGGGAGGCATGGTTTTGTCTATAAATCTATCCATACCCCTGTAAAAGGGGGGGGGGGGGGGATAAGCAGACGTCAAACACACACACAAAGACAGGTGCTAAGATATGTATATAATATGCAATGAATAATACCAGGGCAGGACATGACCATAAAGTATCAGAACATGTTGGGAGTCCCCAGAAGAAATTGCAGAGGCGGGAATTTACAACCCACATACTAATGCCAGCGGGGGAAATTACAGGAAGTGAGGGGACTGGGAAGAGTACCGGGTTATTAGAGGGAGGGGGAACACTTGCACTGTGCCCAGAGAGTGCAGAATTTTTTTTTATTTTTTTTTATTTACCCCCAAAAGGACCTTGGGTGCAAAAGTGTTGAATGTACACTATTAACTCTAGGTTTAGTCAATTTAAAGGAAACACAGTATGAAGAGTCATCAGTTACATAACAACCAGAAACAAAAAGTTAATTCAAAATAGATGTAGAATACTGGCCGTAATCACAGGTCGCGCAGTCCTACAGGGCGACTGCAGTAGGAGGAGTTCATGCAACTTCTGAAAGGCGGTTCATTGGTTAGAAAAGACAAGGGCAGAGTTCACCTTGTGCAATCAACTGGTATTCAAGGGCTGTAGGATGGTTGGGGGCCGAGCGTCTGATGCTCCAGGAGAGTCAGTGGGAGCCAATCCGGGGTCGCCGTGAAGCAGTGAGTAGTGAGAGGAAGCACAGGGCAGGTTGTTGATGTTGTAGTGCAGGATTTGTACATAGGTAGAGATCTCGTAGATAGAGCGGCAGGGTCAGGAGCCTCTGTGGGGGGGAAATAGGCGGTAGCAGATGTTAGCGTGGCGAGTGGGACCCGCCGTCCAGGGTGGCCTCTCATACCGCAAGGCCGTTGTGGTGCAGAGGGTAGAGATGGCGTGTGAGAGCAGATATTGCGTGGGGGCAAAGGGCGCAATTTCACAGCCAGAGTAGAAAGGTAGAATTTCGTCTTGCGGCCGATGATTGCGGCCTGACTCCTGGGATAATGGCTAAGACTTCGGGTGCAGCAGTTAAAGTTCCAAAGGTGATCCCTTCATGGAATAGCAATGTATGCCATGTATCCACTGATATGGGTGCAGGGAAGGAGCTGCTGGGTCCGGACTCGTGTTAAGATGCGGTCGTCACAGACGTCCCGCCCACCGGCAGTCTTAACACAGGTAGATAAATGTTAAAGTGACATTTCCTCTAAAGTGGGTGAGTACACACTGGTGCACCGGCTGGATGGGGGTTGTGGGACATCAGATGCCGAACCAGGGTCCCAATGTTGGTGAAGGGAGCGGGTGACCCAATGGTCCCAGGGCCGAACACAGGTAGGCACCTTGGGTAAGGCAGAGTCCAAGCACAGTAGCCCACGTCAGGGGGACGGTAGCGAGGATCGTTCACAGGGCTAGCTTTGGGCCTCTGTACCTTTTAGGGTATTTTTAAAAAGCGGGAGGCCGGGAGATGAATGCATATGATCTGGGGAGCGTTCCCCTCCGGTGGAAGGTTCAGGGTGTCAGGAAGGTGGTGCGGCTGTCGCCCGTTGAGAGCAGGTGCTATGCGACCAAGCAATGCAGGCAGGGCAAGGAGGGGTAGCCGACGTCCAATATCCCGTCAGCGGTTATGGTCTGGGTCTGCGGCTCGAGGTCCAGTAGGCGAGTGGGAACAGCTCCAAGGGTCTCACTCAGGGATGCAGCCAAAATCAAAGCCGCGGCTTCAGGGGGATAGGCCACAATAAACCCGGTTGCAGGTCCCTCGCTGGTAATTGCAGCTCCGGAACGCAATTAGAGACCCGGGGGCGGAGCCGCGGACTCCTTTTATTTATTTTTTTATTTATTTTTAACAACCCATGTAGCTATTTTTTTTGACTCTGAAATGCACACAATTATAGGAAGATGTATATTTTAAACCTTTTGTTCTCTTCCTGGATCCGCCATTGGCAGCAGAGTGCAGGTTACCTTTTTAGCTGTTCCTTTCATACTAAGTAAGATTTGACCTGTTGTGAGCAGTCTTTAAGCATGATCGGTCAATGCACCGATATGTTAGATCAGTCCCTTGTTCTGTGGTCGCCACTCCGCAATGCCTGCAGGCACTAGTTCTCCACATGTGGCCTGGAGAATGCAGTCATTAGGTCACCATTCGCAATGATTACAATTATAATATCGACATGTTCACAATATCGACATTGGAAATGTCAACATGTGAATTCCTGACATTCTGAAAATGTCAGAATTAGGGTCAGGCGGTGGGGCAGGAGGGTTAAGGTTAGTCACTAAAGGGAGTTAGGCACCAGGGTCAGGGATAGGGGACTTGATGGAATGCTGGGGTATCAGATGACTGACTGAACTGCTCATCATGTGCCAGCCAAAACCCAGAAGCCACCTCTGGAGACGCCGGGAGCAGGCAAGTGGCTACTAGGAAATTTCTTTTGTCATTCTATCATGTTGACATTTCAGCAGAGGTCTGTGGTTCTGTAGTTAGCATAATTAGCAGATAATTAACATTGAACTGTGTATAAATATGGCTAATTCAGCTGCGGTAGCTCATTACCTGTTCTCCACTGTGGTATCACCACTGAATTATTAGTCCTGTTTATACACAGTTAATTTTTAATCATCTACTAATTACTAACGGGACAGCTCTGTTTATCCAGAGGACTTATATTTTATAGACACTGGAGCCGGCACCTGGAGCAAAGAGAGACAGGATCAGGTCTGATACAGGTGCAGTCACAGCGTAAATATTCTGTATGGCAGATACCTCTGGACAGTGAGATTATATATGATCCACCTTTTAAGGTTTTTCGGTGTCTAATACGTATACAGTTTCCACTACATGTTGACGTTTATCTGGTATGCGGTCAGCATACTGCTCGCGTAAGCCCGGCTGTCACAATAATAGAACCTAAGGCGTGCGTAGCTCGCCACCAAGCCCACAGTGTGGTGAGCGCTGGAAGACCCCAGGGGGCTTCGTTGCACTCGCCCCCCTGTCTGCATTCCACCACTCGGGATGCAATGTCTGTATACTGACCTTCGGCATCCCAAACGGCGGTACGCCATACCGATCCTGTTTATCTTATGTATATCTATGTGGTATTTTAAATAAGCACAGCCGGTTGTCGTCATAGAATAAATTCTGTATAATATATATTCTTAAACATGTGTATAGAGCGTGCTTTTCATGCCAGCCTTCTCTTGTCTAAATTAGCACTAGAGTTTCCATTTCATTAGCCTATTGAGTGATTATACTGCCACCCTCTGTCTGTAGAACACTTCTCTGTAGTAGTATGCCACTGGCTGTTCATTTACAAAACAATTATGTAATCTGTGTGACTGTCCCAAATTTCTCTGCATGTTTAGTGAATATGAAACTGTTCTAACATCCGAAGTAGAGGTAATTAAACTGCATGGCAGACCTGACCGGTGAGGATTGTTTTTATTAGGTCCATTTGCATCACTAAATAAACAAGCACCGGGTACAGAGGGAAGGAAATGGGCTGGCACCAATACAGTCGCTGAGTGAGGAAAGGCATAAGATATTGTTCTCAATACAGATTACATGATTATGTTGTGCTGATATGTGATGCTTCCAGTGTGGGAGAAAATGGCCTCAGAGGGTATTTGGCGTCTTCCCCCCGCCCTCTCCTTCATTGTAATATAATGACACACACCCCTGACGTCAACAGCTTTACAGTACTTGTGATTGCTTACTTTTGCCAAGCCACTCTGTATAATGCTGGCCATATATTATATAAATATCTGGCCAATCCACCTGATATCTGAAGATAGGACAGCTAATTTAATTGTACAGTGTATGCGCATGATCGATCCGATAATATTGATCTGTCAAGCATGCTGAAACATACAGCGTGGCCGTCCCATGAGATATTTTGAATTTACAAGTCTGACGTATCGGGCAGTGTATGCTCTTCACAGCAGAGAAACAGGAACGTAAATATTGTGTGGCCATACACTGTCCGATATCTCTCACGATATATGCCGTTGATATTGGAGGGGTGTCGGGCTGTAGAGATAAAGGTCTGTCTGACAGGCATATTATCTGACTGTTTATGCCCAGAATAGATAATTGCTCCCTTATCTGCTCTTTTCAAATTACAGAGGGACATATTGCAGTGTCCTACAATAATCTGTGTGGGGAAATACATTCCCCCACCTCCTTCAGTTCTGAACAGCTCCTACAGGGAAATACAAGGGTGGTTCAATTAGTAAGGTAACGATCTCTCACATGTGTAATGTTCTCGATTTCATTTTAATTTTCCGCTCAGATAGACCACTGCTTCCCCTCACGGCCAGAAGACTGCGCATCATATCATTCGTACTGTCCCAACATCACTTGTAACATGGCAGGGCTGGCGTAACCATGGTCACACATTGAGAAGGGTAGTGTGATTAGATTTCTGCGTCTAAAGGGCACATCAGCAGCTGAAATTGTCCTGGGTTGCTGCAAATAGGCATTGTATTGCTGCACGATAATGCCGGACCACTCTCGGTCAACCGCACGCGTGAATTGTTATGGCGCGCTACCATTGGGAGGTGCTGCACCATACTCCCTACAACACTGGCACTGAGTTATTTGCATCTCTTTGGACCATTGAAGAAGCACCTGGGTGGAAGGCGATTCGCATCAGATAGTGATGTTCAGCAAGCAGACATAACCTGGCTTCAGGCACTTGACACCAATCTTTCCTATGCTGGGATAGATGCCTTGGTGTACTGTGAGAACATACAGTAAATAAGTTAATCTGTAGTTTAGAGCTGGTTTCTCCAGTTGGCTAGAAAATGCAGACACTGCCAGATGCAGTAAACTAGTGGAAGATGATGCTAATTTTGTATTTTAAAACAGATGAAATTGCTCAGTAGTCTTATTTGGATAAATTAGGTTATGTAGTTAGAACAAATATATAGATTACCTTTTAGTGATTTAAAACAAAGAAAAAACACAAACTTAATTTCTTTACAGGTATTTGTGTACATGTTAGAATATGATATTGCAGAGGCGACAGACTACTTTCAGACATACTCACACCTCCTGCACTCACTATAAAGGTGTGAAACCACTTATACGGCAGCACATTCAGTAAATCAGAAGTGTAGGTGCAATTCATAGGGCTTATCCGCTTAAGCCATTACAGAACATGAATCAGGGAAGGTAACAATAGGTGTGAAACCTGATCAAATATCTGCAGGCAGAGTGGCTGCAGTAAGAGGTGGTAATGTGTGAGAACTTTCAGCCCAAACAGGGAGAAACTGGAGCTTTTCCTGTACAGTAAATGATCTAATAAATCAGTATATGGGACAAACGGTTTATGTAGTACAGGAGAACAATAGCAATTAGACCAACTTAAGGGTTTTTTTAAATTGGAAAAATTAAGTTTAAAAAAATGTGGTCAAGAGAAGACTGGCCACTGGTAACTTGGAAGAATAAAATGTTTACTATGGGTTACTGAATAGTAATTCACATTATACCAGGTTGTTGTTGTTATTATTATGCACAAAACCGATTATAGCTATTTTGAAAATAAAAGCTAGACTCTTACTGGTTTTAGCATGATCCAATGAGCCCAAATGTGCCATGCCCAATCAATAATATAAATAGTGGGGCACATTTAGAGTTGGATGTGTATTATATCTAAAGTGCAAGTATTAAATGGTTAGTAAAAATGTTTTGGTTCCTTTGTGCTGGCCCACAGCCGAGAGGTGTCTCAGAATGTGTTGTGCGCTGCAATAGTAGAGTATGCCCCAGGTTCTAGCCAAGAGTAACAAGGAAGCAGATGAGTGGTATGACAGTGTTGGTAATTAAGGCTTAAAGCTGGACACACACTATGCAATCCATCGCACGAGATATTGCTCTGATGTGGATTGGAATGATATAGCGTACTCATCGTATAGTGTGTACCTGCGATCCATCGTTCCTGCCCATTGTTCATTGTATCGGCTCATCTGATGTGCTGCACATTACATGGGGCGATCCCACAGACGACGCAGTGTATTTTATATCCTATTGTATAGTGTGTGTACAGTAATGGGATGTATAGTTACATTGCGTTGCCTTGTTTCTGGGTCACACCATCGTGTAGTGTGTACATTGTCCAATTTCTACACACTATAATAGTGTGTGGGCAGTGTTTATTGATGTCAATTCTGTGTTTACTAGGGAAATACTATTATATACAGGCATGTACTAAATAAAACTACAAAGCAACTGTCCGTCTGCTGTGTCATCTCATTTTAGAATGAAATGGGAATACTCTTAAATTATGCGGTCTAAATCAAAAAATTAAGTATTGTAAATAGGTGACCGTGACTTAAGGCCAGTACTCACTGGGCGATGTAGGAGAGATGTGTGCTGAGCGTGTGGGGGAAACGGGTGGCCGCTCATTTCACCCAGCGGGTGAGCAGGCCAATCTATTACCAGTGATAGCCCCGCACATCGCTATCGTTGTAGGGGCTACACACGGAGCGATCATGCTTAAAATCTAAGCAATCTAGTCAGATTGCTTAGATTTTAAGCAGCGATCGCTCCGTGAGTACCCCCCTTAACTATAGCAGCCACAGCTGATGTGAATCAGTGGAGTGGTCTAAAAATGCAGTTGGCTAATCTGTATCCGTTTCTGATCTTCCTTAGTATGTATTGTACACCAGGGGAGAAACACCTAATGACATGCTGTATAGGTGTCTCTGTCCAGGTCGGCCTCCGTTACAATAACATGAAGGCGTCCATCCCGTGCTCTTAGAAGGCTGGCATGCCCCTTCCCTCCCTCTGTTCACAAGTGCAAGGTGCAACCGTCTTTCCCTGCTCATGCCCAATAATGCACAAGCATTTTGTTTTTTTATGCAGAACCAAGATGCATACAGATGTCTCTTCAGCTTACCCGCAGGTATTCGCAGGAGGATTGCCGCAATGCGTGCGTATAGTTGCAATCGCGATCCATAAGAAATGCATTGAGCGATTACAACCTTGCTGGGAATAATCGCAGTCACGTCAAAATTGCATCCAATACCTGTTCGCAAATAAGATGAAGGTGGCCACATCTGTATGTCCAACTGTACATGAGCCCCATGTCTAAATTATACATAGTGGTAGAACATACAGTTACAGACTCCATATTTAACTTTAGCTAAGTCATGGGAGACGGTAACCTTCTGTAGACATGCGTAACAAATTGTAGGTTTTCTAGAATTCTCTTGTGTCCACTTCAGTTTGTACTTAAGTTTTATAAACGTAATCATTGCCGATGGCCATTAAATCATTGATCAGTGGTATTGACTGCTGGAGTTAGGCACCAAGTCTATCACAAAGTGTCTGCCAGGCAATAAAATAGCTCAGGGTACAGTGTGAATGGGTTGAACTACAGCAGATATCACATGAACACTGCAGAGGTTAGAGAGGCAGCTGTGGGAAATCAGTGCTGCCGGCACCAACCACTTTCCCGATCAATGTGACTGACTGGCTGCTGCTTGTGCCTGGGGGGAGTCAGACACCTGGTGAGGGAGAGCAACATTGAGAATCGGCTAGCAAGCGTTTGAAGCAGAAACAGCATCACAGTATCAGATCAAATAAACATGTATTTCTCACTAACCTTGGTGAATTAGATGTACTTGACATAGCCTTGGGGAGAGTTCTCTACAGTGGTTCATTTAACTTACTATTGGCATAAAAACAAGATTGTGATGCTCTGTCTTATTCTGTGATTAATGATGGAGGGGGGTTTGTAGAACAAGTTGTACTCATAAATAAAGGCACGGTGTCAAGCTTGTCAGTGGGGAAGTTTATGATTATAGTTAGAAAATCTGATTTGATTGAAATCACAGGGGATGCCTGGAACAATGAGAATAACTTATTATTATTTATTATTAGTAACAGTTTCTTATATAGCACAGCAAATTCCGTTGCGCTTTACAATTAGAACAACAGTAATAGAACAAAACTGGGTAAAAGCAGACAGACATAAAGGTAGGATTAGTAAATTCAAATAAGCAGGTTAGTTGGAATAGTTAGTATCGTATTTGCTGTCAATACATTTAGTTTGTGTCCATCATCCATGTGAACAACACAGAACAATTTGTCACTATATGTTAAGTGGTTCCGGTATGAATGGTCGACCATGTTAGGGTCGACAGTCATTAGGTCGACCATTATTGGTCAACATTGGCATGGTCGACATGGACAAAAGGATGAAACATGAAAATGGTCGACACATGAAAAGGTCTACATGAGTTTTAAAAAACTTTTTTGGTTGTCGTTTTTTGCGTAAAGTGACGGGGAACCCCAATTAGTGCACCGCGTCCCCTCGCCATGCTTCGGGATTACCGTTCCCAATCGTAGTCCACGTGGATCGTAAAGTATGGAAAAGTTCCACAAAATAAGTTTTGTGTGTGTGGAAAAACTCTTGTCGACCTTTCATGTGTCGACAATGTGTCCATGCCGACCAATAGAGGTCGACCTAATGACTGTCGACCATCCAAACAGATACCATGTTAAGTACAGTACATTCACAAAAAAATAAACTGACTCTTCCATTTAGGGCTGGCTGGCTTAAACCAACTGGTTAAAAAAAAAAAAAAAAAATAAAGTTTTTTTTTTATTATGCTGTGACTACGGGCATTGTGCCATAACTTCTTTAAAAAAAAAAAAAAAAGAAGCATATTATACTAAGAAACGTGTTTTTATTCAAAATGTTTAACCACTTAACTGACTATTTCCCCCCAAAAAAAATCGCTCTGAAATTGTCGGTTTTTTTTATGAGTGAATTAGGTGAAGAACATGAATTTAACCCTATCCAAAATGATTTTAGTTAAAAATAAATAAATAAAAAGAAATGTATTTTTTTATCGTTCGGGAACATCGCGACCATCGGAAATATTGCGGCTTTCATTTTGAAAACCGGGAGAGCCTTCAGGTATACAGGGGGTGCTTGGGGGGGTTACACTCTGCAGCGGCTGCTATTGTCTGCAGCCACTGGAAGGGGGGATCCTGACTTGCTGACCGATCAGCAGTGATCGGCAGTATAGCAATCAGTAGGTCCCTCTGACAGCAGTAGCGGAGGGACGTTTCCGTTCCCGGCCGCTGCTAACACTGTTTATCTCACTGGTCGCATCCTGTGCGACCAGGTCAGATAAAGCACTAGCAGGCATGGTTAATTCCGTGGCATGCCCAGTGCTAACTCTTAGCTTGTCCTTTTTGTGTGTGTCTCTATCTGAAAAGTGCTTTTGTATTACTATTCAGAATTAGTTAATTACAGTAAGTAATAGGACTAATGCTTAACATTAACTTGTTCTTATTTTCCATTTCATCTATCTCTGCGTGTACTTTGTATGTATTAATATGTTTAGTCTATCTACATATATGCAGATGTAATAGGAATAATAAGCTGTAAAAAAAGGTTTTATTGAAAGATGTAAAATGAATCAAACCAAAGCCTATTAACATGATTAATATTAGAATGCATCAAAACATGGTTCTAATACATTAATCTTTTTTTTTTTTTTTTATTAAAACATACACTGGTCAGCCTCCATTGCTTTGATTTTTTTTTTTTTTTTTTTTTGCAATATTAGTTACCATCTCATCATACGTTTATAAATTTTTGCTGAATCTGTCTTGCGTATTTCATGTGGTTCACAAAAGATGTATCAACTAGTGTGAAAGCAAAAAAGATGGTCTTTAGGAAATATAAGCCGACTCAAAATAATGTTAGGTGTATTTTGCCAGATAGAAGGAGGCTAAGAAGGTGATCAGACGTGCAAAGGCAGAAGCTGGGGAGAAAATGGTCCAGTCGGTAGACGGGCAAAACGTTTTTTAAAAGTGAAATGAGATGATCAAATGGAGGAATGATAAGACTTAAAACAGAGTGAGAGTATGGTAGAAAGAGACCAGGCAATAGCACATCATCTAAATAATTATCTTTGCTCAGTATTAAGGGCCACAGTTAAGTTGCAAAGACATTCATAAAATAAGGTAGATAAAAGTACATTTACAGAGGAGAAGGTCCGAACAGAACTCTCAAAATTGAAAGTGAATAAATCAGTGGGCCAGATCCAAGGAGACGAAGGCCCTTAAAAAGTGATAAAGTGCCAGTCAATCGGCTTCCTAACTAACATGTTACAGGATGTGTTTGAAAAATGACAGGAGCTCATTTGTTGGTACTTTATCACTCTTAATCACACTCCACGTTATCACGTTTTAATGCTTAATACATTTGGGCCTAAAAGAGGTGGTAGAAACATTAACAGAATTATTTAACCAGTCACTAGCTACAGGTACAATTCCAGAGGACTGGCAAAGAGCGATAGTAATACCACTGCACAAAAGTGGAAGCAAGGAAGAAGCAAGTAACTATAGACAAGTAAGCTTTACATCAGTAGTAGGGAAAGTAATGGAAACACTATCAAAACAAAGAGTTGTGGAATATCTTAAATCAAATAACTTACAGGATCCCAAACCGCATGGATTTACTGGTGGGAGATCATGCCAAACATATTTTATTGACTTTTTTGACTCCGTGACTAAAATAATAGATGGGGGGGGCTATAGATGTATCATATCTAGACTTTGGTAATGCATTTGACACGGTCCCCCATAGCAGACTGCTAAAAAAAAAAAAACTCAAAAGCGTGGTATTGAATTATAAAACAGTTAAATGGATAAGAAGCTGGTTGCAGGATAAGAGACACAGTTATAGAAAATGGAGTGCATTCTATGGAAGGAAATGTTGCCAATGGAGTACCTCAGGGATCTTTGTTTGGATCAGTGCACTTTAATATCTTTGTTGGTGACGTAGCAAATGGAGTTGAAGTAAAAATATTCTTTTTTTTAGATGAGACTAAGATATTCAACGGGGTAGACATAATGGGAGGGGTAAAACAAATGATTGAGGATCTAGGTAGACTTGATAAATGGTCAAGAATGTGGCAACTACAGTTTAATGCTAAAAAATGCAAAATCATGCACTTGGGTCTCAAAACCCAAAGGCTAAATATGGTACCGAGGGTACTATAATTGAAACTACTAAGGAGTAAAGGGATCTAGGAGTAACTATATCAAGTAACTTGAAAGGAATGGAAGCAATGCAACAAGGTCGACACCTGAGTGGATGGTTCTGTGGAAGGAATTACGCGACAGTGTCGACTCCTTGCATAAAAGGTTTGACGACATACCAAATATGGGACAGCCGGCTTCTCAGCCTGTGCCTGCCCAGGCGTCTCAAAAGCCATCAGGGGCTCTAAAACGCCCGCTACCTCAAATGGCAGACACAGATGTCGACACGGATACTGACTCCAGTGTCGACGACGATGAGACTAGTGTATCTTCCAATAGGGCCACACGTTATATGATTGAGGCAATGAAAAATGTGTTGCATATTTCTGATGTTACCCCGGGTACCACAAAAAAGGGTATTATGTTTGGAGAGAAAAAACTACCAGTTGTTTTTCCTCCAACTGAGGAATTAAATGAAGTGTGTGAAGAAGCGTGGGCTTCCCCCGATAAGAAACTGGTAATTTCTAAGAGGTTACTAATGGCGTACCCTTTCCCGCCAGAGGATAGGTCACGTTGGGAAACATCCCCTAGGGTGGATAAAGCGATCACACGCTTGTCAAAGAAGGTGGCACTACCGTCTCCGGATACGGCCGCCCTGAAGGAATCTGCTGATAGAAAGCAGGAGGCTATCCTGAAGTCTATATATACACACACGGGTGTTCTACTGAGACCAGCTATTGCTTCAGCATGGATGTGCAGTGCTGCAGCTGCGTGGTCAGATTCCCTGTCGGAAAATATTGATACCCTAGACAGGGACACTATATTGCTAACCGTAGAGCATATTAAAGACGCACTCTTATACATGAGGGATGCACAGAGGGATATTTGCCGGCTGGCATCTAAAATAAGTGCAATGTCCATTTCTGCCAGGAGACTCGGCAGTGGACAGGAGATGCAGATTCTAAAAGGCACATGGAAGTTTTGCCTTATAAGGGTGAGGAGTTGTTCGGGGATGGTCTCTCGGACCTCGTTTCCACAGCAACAGCTGGGAAGTCTACATTTTTACCCCATGTTCCCTCACAGCCTAAGAAAGCACCGTATTATCAGGTACAGTCCTTTCGGCCCAATAAGGGCAAGCGGGTTAAAGGCGCGTCCTTTCTGCCCAGAAGCAGAGGTAGAGTGAAAAAGCTGCAGCATACAGCCAGTTCCCAGGAGCAAAAGTCCTCCCCCGCTTCCTCTAAGTCCACAGCATGACACTGGGGCTCCACAGGCGGAGCCAGGTACGGTGGGGGCCCGTCTCAAAAATTTCAGCGATCAGTGGGCTTGCTCACGGGTGGATCCCTGGATCTTTCAAGTAGTATCTCAGGGGTACAAGCTGGAATTCGAGACGTCTCCCCCCCGCCGTTTCCTCAAATCTGCCTTGCCAACAACTCCCTCAGCCAGGGAGGCAGTGTTTAGAGGCAATTCACAAGCTGTATTCCCAGCAGGTGATAGTAAAGGTGCCCCTACTTCAACAAGGACGGGGTTACTATTCCACAATGTTTGTGGTACCGAAACCGGACGGTTCGGTGAGACCCATTTTAAATTTGAAATCCTTGAACACGTATATAAAAAAAATTCAAGTTCAAGATGGAATCGCTCAGGGCGGTTATTGCAAGCCTGGACGAGGGGGACTACATGGTATCACTGGACATCAAGGATGCTTACCTGCATGTCCCCATTTACCATCCTCACCAGGAGTACCTCAGATTTGTGGTACAGGATTGTCATTACCAATTCCAGACGTTGCCGTTCGGTCTATCCACGGCTCCGAGGGTCTTTACCAAGGTAATGGCCGAAATGATGATACTCCTTCGAAAGAAGGGAGTTTTAATTATCCCGTACTTGGACGATCTCCTGATAAAGGCGAGGTCCAGGGAGCAGTTGTTGGTCGGGGTAGCACTATCTCGGGAGGTGCTACAACAGCACGGCTGGATTCTAAATATTCCAAAGTCACAGCTGGACCCTACGACACGTCTACTGTTCCTGGGGATGGTTCTGGACACAGAACAGAAAAAAGTGTTTCTCCCAGAGGAGAAGGCCAAGGAGCTGTCATCTCTAGTCAGAGGCCTCCTAAAACCAAAACAGGTGTCGGTGCATCACTGCACGCGGATCCTGGGAAAGATGGTAGCTTCCTACGAAGCAATTCCATTCGGCAGGTTCCATGCAAGAACTTTTCAGTGGGACCTGTTGGACAAGTGGTCCGGATCGCATCTTCAGATGCATCGGCTGATAACCCTGTCTCCAAGGACCAGGGTGTCTCTGCTGTGGTGGCTGCAGAGTGCTCATCTTCAAGAGGGCCGCAGATTCGGCATACAGGACTGGGTCCTGGTGACCACGGATGCCAGCCTTCGAGGCTGGGGGGCAGTCACACAGGGAAGAAACTTCCAAGGACTATGGACAAGTCAGGAGACTTCCCTGCACATAAATATTCTGGAACTGAGGGCCATTTACAATGCCCTAAGTCAGGCAAAACCCCTGCTTCAAAACCAGCCGGTACTGATCCAGTCAGACAACATCACGGCGGTCGCCCATGTAAACCGACAGGGCGGCACGAGAAGCAGGACGGCGATGGCAGAAGCCACAAGGATTCTCCGATGGGCGGAAAATCACGTGTTAGCACTGTCAGCAGTGTTCATTCCGGGAGTGGACAACTGGGAAGCAGACTTCCTCAGCAGGCACGACCTCCACCCGGGAGAGTGGGGACTTCATCCAGAAGTCTTCCAACTGATTGTAAACCGTTGGGAAAGGCCACAGGTGGACATGATGGCGTCCCGCCTAAACAAAAAGCTAGAAAGATATTGCGCCAGGTCGAGAGACCCTCAGGCGATAGCTGTGGACGCTCTAGTGACACCGTGGGTGTACCGGCCGGTTTATGTGTTCCCTCCTCTTCCTCTCATACCAAAGGTACTGAGGATAATAAGGAGAAGAGGAGTAAGAACTATACTCATTGTTCCGGATTGGCCAAGAAGAGCTTGGTACCCGGAACTTCAAGAAATGATGTCAGAGGACCCATGACCTCTGCCGCTCAGACAGGACCTACTGCAGCAGGGGCCCTGTCTGTTCCAAGACTTACCGCGGCTGCGTTTGACGGCATGGCGGTTGAACACCGGATCCTGAAGGAAAAGGGCATTCCGGAAGAAGTCATTCCTACGCTGATTAAAGCTAGGAAAGAAGTAACTGCAAACCATTATCACCGCATATGGCGAAAATATGTTGCGTGGTGTGAGGCCAGGAAGGCCCCAACTGAGGAATTTCAACTGGGCCGTTTCCTGCACTTCCTACAGTCAGGGGTGACTATGGGCCTAAAATTGGGTACCATTAAGGTCCAGATTTCGGCTCTATCGATTTTCTTCCAGAGAGAACTGGCTTCACTACCTGAAGTTCAAACTTTTGTTAAGGGAGTGCTGCATATTCAGCCCCCTTTTGTGCCTCCAGTGGCACCTTGGGATCTCAACGTGGTGTTGGATTTCCTAAAGTCACATTGGTTTGAGCCACTTAAAACCGTGGAATTGAAGTATCTCACGTGGAAAGTGGTCATGTTGTTGGCCTTGGCTTCGGCCAGGCATGTATCAGAATTGGCGGCTTTGTCATGTAAAAGCCCTTATCTGATTTTCCATATGGATAGGGCAGAATTGAGGACTCGTCCCCAATTTCTCCCTAAGGTGGTATCAGCCTTTCATCTGAACCAACCTATCGTGGTGCCTGCGGCTACTAAAGACTTGGAAGCTTCCAAGTTGTTGGACGTAGTCAGGGCCCTGAAAATGTATGTTTCCAGGACAGCTGGAGTCAGAAAGACTGACTCGCTATTTATCCTGTATGCGCCCAACAAGTTGGGTGCACCTGCTTCAAAGCAGACTATTGCTCGCTGGATCTGTAGTACGATTCAGCTTGCACATTCTGCGGCTGGACTGCCGCATCCTAAATCAGTGAAAGCCCATTCCACGAGGAAGGTGGGCTCTTCTTGGGCGGCTGCCCGAGGGGTCTCGGCTCTACAACTTTGCCGAGCAGCTACTTGGTCGTGGTCAAACACATTTGCTAAATTCTACAAGTTTGACACCCTGGCTGAGGAGGACCTAGAGTTTGCCCATTCGGTGCTGCAGAGTCATCCGCGCTCTCCCGCCAGTTTGGGAGCTTTGGTATAATCCCCATGGTCCTTACGGAGTCCCAGCATCCACTTAGGACGTCAGAGAAAATAAGAATTTACTCACCGGTAATTCTATTTCTCGTAGTCCGTAGTGGATGCTGGGTGCCCATCCCAAGTGCGGATTGTCTGCAATACTTGTATATAGTTATTGTTTAACTAAAGGGTTATTGTTGAGCCATCTGTTGAGAGGCTCAGTTGTTATCATACTGTTAACTGGGTTTTGTATCACGAGTTATACGGTGTGATTGGTGTGGCTGGTATGAGTCTTACCCGGGATTCAAAATCCTTCCTTATTGTGTCAGCTCTTCCGGGCACAAGATTCTAACTGAAGTCTGGAGGAGGGTCATAGTGGGAGGAGCCAGTGCACACCAGTAGTCTAAAGCTTTCTTTTAGTTGTGCCCAGTCTCCTGCGGAGCCGCTATTCCCCATGGTCCTTACGGAGTCCCAGCATCCACTACGGACTACGAGAAATAGAATTACCGGTGAGTAAATTCTTATTATTAGATTGCTAGAATGTTTTATCTGTGCAAATGGGCTCTGTATACATTATTTGTGTACTGGTTATGGAACCCGGAGACTATATAGTATCCCTAGATATACAGGATGCGTACTTGGATATACCTATTGCCATGTTGCATCAGCAGTTTCTGCGGTTTGCTATTGGCAACATCCACTACCAGTTCCAGGCTGTGCCGTTTGGACTGGCTACGGCTCCTCGGATCTTCACTAAGGTCATGGCCGTAATGACAGCCCATCTCTGTTGCCAGGGAGTCAGGATCCTACCATATCTGGATGACTTGCTGATTCTGGCAAACAACCACAACGTCCTCCCTAGTCATCTGCAACGGACGGTAAGCTTCCTACAGGCCCACGGGTGGCTCATCAGTTGGAAGATATCCTCACTGGTCCCAGCTCAGAGCATGATGCACCTGGGGGCACTCTTGGACACACACAGTCAACGACTGTTTCTGTTTCCAGAAAAGGTCCTGAAACTTCCTTTGTTGCCACAGAATGTCAATACACTCGGCGATGCAATTACTTGGCCTGATGGTGTCGGCATTCGACATTGTAGAGTATGCTCAATTTCATTCCTGCCCTCTACAGAGGTTAATCCTTTCCAAGTGGGACGGCCTACCTCACCGGATCAGATCTCACATGATCATTTTGACTCTGGAGGTTCGTCTGTCGCTGACCTGGTGGCTACAGGACCAGCAATTGAGCAGTGGCCGAGTGGGTCCTGCTGACAACGGACAGCAAGAGGATTTCTACTTCTAGTCGCTCAAGCGTGGCCCAGACGGCATTGGTTCTCAGACCTGCAGGGTCTATCGACAGAGCATCCCGTTCTACTTCCTCAGCGCCCAGACCTCCTCGTACAGGGCCCTTATCTTTATCCGGACATGGCCAGACTGGCTTTGACGGCGTGGCTCTTGAAGCATCACTCCTGAAGGCCAAAGGATTCTCTGAGGCGGTCACTCAAACTTTGTTGAAAGCCTGCAATCCGGCATCTGCCCGGATTTATTACAGGGTCTGAAATTCTCACTTCACCTGGTGTGCTGATAAGAATTATGATGCATACAGATTCAGAACTTTCAGAGTACTGGCTTTTGTGCAATGAAGCCTGGACTTAAGCCTTCGTTTGGCCTCCCTCAAGGTTCACCTATCTGCCTTGTCGGTATGGTGTCAGAGGAAAATTGCGTCTATACCTGACATTCTAACATTCACTCAGGGTGTCTTACGGATTCAGCCTCCCTATGTCCCTCCTGTGGCTCCATGGGATCTGTCTGTTGTCCTGAATGCCCTGCAAGAGTCTCCATTTGAACCTCTTGAGACGGTAAACCTTAAATGGCTCACGGCCAAGATCTTGTTTTGCTGGCTATTGCCTCTGCTAGAAGGGTCGGACTTAGGCACACTGTCCTGTCGTCCACCCTGTCTCATATTTTCATTGTGTACGAGCAGTTCTTGGAACTCGCCCAGGTTATTTGCCTAAGGTGGTGTCCTCTTTTAACCTTAACCAAGAGATTGTGGTTCCGGCCTTCATCTCTTCTGATTTGTCCTCCAAAGAGTGGTCTTTGGATGTGGTATGGGCTCTCCGTATATATGTGGAGAGGACTGCCTCTATCAGGAGGTCAGATGCTCTTTTTGTCTTGTTTGGTTTCCACAAACATGGCGAGCCTGCGAATAAGCAAATCTTGGCCAGATGGATAAGAATGGTGATTGCACAATCTTAACAGCTCCTGCTGCTCTTAAAGCCCATTCTATTTGGTCTGATGGACCTTCTTGGGCGGCCCGCCGTGGTGCGTCTGCAGAACAATTGTGCAAAGCGGCTATGTGGTCCTCAGTGAACACATTCATTAGGTTCTATGCCTTTGATAATTCCACCTCCCAGGATGCTTCCTTTGGACGCCGGATTCTCATAGCCACTAAGGCGCGTCCACTCCCTTGACTAACTGCTTTAGGATATCCCTGATGTTTCACTGTGGAACACAATGTACCCTGCTGCAGAAAAGGAGCGTTATGGTAGACTTACCAAGGTTAACTCTTTCTGCGAGGTACATTGTGTCCCACAGGGTGCCCACCCTGACGCACCTAGCTTCTATGGTTTGTATGGCATTAGCCGCTGGTCCCTTCTCCTGTCATGAGAATGTAGTTCTATGTGACTAACATCTGCCTTATCTCTTGCCTGCTCCTGTATTGGACTGGTTAATGAAACTGAGCTCACAGTGCCTGGAGGTGGGGTTATAGAGGAGGCCCCAGTGCATCCTGTGACAGCCTAAAGCTTTAGCCTGTTGGTGCCTTTGGATCAAGATCCACTCTACACCCCGATGTTTCCCTGTGGAACCCAATGTACCTTGCAGAAAGAGTTAACCATGGTAAGTCTACCATAACACTCCTTTATTTACGAGAGTATATAACTGTTGTCCATTCTAATTTATTTTGACTTCAAAATTGAAAAACCTTTTGTGGTCTTATATTTCTCTGACGTCCTAGTGGATGCTGGGAACTCCGAAAGGACCATGGGGAATAGCGGCTCCGCAGGAGACTGGGCACAACTAAAGAAAGCTTTTAGGTCACCTGGTGTGCACTGGCTCCTCCCACTATGACCCTCCTCCAAGCCTCAGTTAGATTTTGTGCCCGGCCGAGGTTGGATGCACACTAGGGGCTCTCCTGAGCTTCTAGAAAGAAAGTATATAATTAGGTTTTTTATTTTACAGTGAGACCTGCTGGCAACATAGCTCACTGCAGCGAGGGACTAAGGGGAGAAGAAGCGAACCTACCTGCTTGCAGCTAGCTTGGGCTTCTTAGGCTACTGGACACCATTAGCTCCAGAGGGACCGACCGCATGGAACTGGCCTTGGTGTTCGGTCCCGGAGCCGCGCCGCCGCCCCCCTTACAGAGCCAGAAGTAAGAAGAGGTCCGGAAAATCGGCGGCAGAAGACATCAGTCTTCACCAAGGTAGCGCACAGCACTGCAGCTGTGCGCCATTGCTCCTCATACACACTTCACACTCCGGTCACTGAGGGTGCAGGGCGCTAGGGGGGGGCGCCCTGAGCAGCAATAAAAAGACCTTGGCTGGCAAAAATACCACAATATATAGCCCCAGAGGCTATATATGTGATAATTACCCCTGCCAGAATCCATAAAAAAGCGGGAGAATAGTCTGCGAAAAAGGGGCGGAGCTATCTCCTTCAGCACACTGGCGCCATTTCTCCCTCACAGCTCCGCTGGAAGGAAGCTCCCTGGCTCTCCCCTGCAGTCTACACTACAGAAAAGGGTAAAAAAGAGAGGGGGGGCACTAAATTTAGGCGCAGTATATATAACAGCAGCTATAGGGGACATAATTCAGTTAGTCCCTGCATTATATAGCGCTCTGGTGTGTGCTGGCATACTCTCACTCTGTCTCCCCAAAGGGCTTTTGTGGGTCCTGTCCTCTGTTAGAGCATTCCCTGTGTGTGTGCGGTGTGTCGGTACGGCTGTGTCGACATGTTTGATGAGGATAATGATGTGGAGGCGGAGCAGATGCCTATAGAAGGGATGTCACCCCCTGCGGGGCAGACACCTGAGTGGATGGACTTATGGAAGGAATTGCGTGCACGTGTCGACTCCTTACACAAAAAATTTGACGACATGCCAAATGCGGGACAGCCGGCTTCTCGGCTCGTGCCTGTCCAGGCGTCTCAAAGGCCATCGGGGGCTCTAAAACGCCCGCTACCTCAGATGGCAGACGCGGATGTCGACACGGATACTGACACCAGTGTCGACGACGATGAGTCTAGTCTAATGTCCACTAAGGCCATTCGTTGCATGATTGAAGCAATGAAAGAGGTGTTACAAATTTCTGATATAAACCCAGGTACCACTAAAAAGGGTATTAGGTTTGGGGAGAAAAAACTACCCGTAGTCTTTCCCCCATCAGAAGAATTAAATGAAGTGTGTGAAGAAGCGTGGGCTTTCCCTGATAAAAGATTGGTAATCTCTAAGAAGTTACTAATGGCGTTCCCTTTCCCGCCAGAGGATAGGTCACGTTGGGAGACACCACCTAGGGTGGATAAAGCGCTCACACGTTTGTCTAAAAAGGTGGCACTACCGTCTCCGGATACGGCCGCCCTCAAGGAACCTGCTGATAGAAAGCAGGAGGCTATCCTGAAGTCTGTATATACACACTCAGGCATTATACTTAGACCTGCTATTGCGTCAGCATGGATGTGCAGTGCTGCCGCTGCGTGGTCAGATTCCCTGTCAGAAAATATTGACACCCTAGACAGGGACACTATTCTGCTAACCATAGAGCATATAAAAGACTCAGTCTTATACATGAGAGATGCACAGAGGGAGATCTGCCGGCTGGCATCTAAAATAAGTGCACTGTCCATTTCTGCTAGGAGAGGCTTATGGACTCGCCAGTGGACAGGGGATGCAGATTCAAAAAGGCACATGGAAGTTTTGCCTTATAAGGGTGAGGAGTTATTCGGGGATGGTCTCTCGGACCTAGTTTCCACAGCAACTGCTGGGAAGTCAGCATTTTTACCCCATGTTCCCTCACAGCCTAAGAAGGCGCAGTTTTATCAGGTACAGTCCTTTCGGACTCAGAAAAACAGGCGTGGAAAAGGCGGGTCCTTTCTGTCCAGAGGCAGAGGTAGGGGAAAAAGGCTGCAACAAACAGCAGGTTCCCAGGAGCAAAAGTCCTCCCCCGCTTCTTCCAAGTCCGCCGCATGACGGTGGGGCTCCACAGGCGGAGCCAGGTACGGTGGGTGGCCGCCTCAAAAATTTCAGCGATCAGTGGGCTCACTCACAGGTGGATCCCTGGATCCTGCCAATAGTATCTCAAGGGTACAAACTGGAATTCGAGGCGTCTCCACCCCACCGGTTCCTAAAATCTGCCTTGCCGACAACTCCCTCAGGCAGGGAGGCTGTGCTAGAGGCAATTCACAAGCTGTATTCCCAGCAGGTGATAGTCAAGGTGCCCCTACTTCAACAAGGACGGGGTTACTATTCCACACTATTTGTGGTACCGAAACCGGACGGTTCGGTGAGACCCATTTTAAATTTGAAATCCTTGAACACATACATAAAAAAATTCAAGTTCAAGATGGAATCGCTCAGGGCAGTTATTGCAAGCCTGGACGAGGGGGATTACATGGTATCCCTGGACATCAAGGATGCTTACCTGCATGTCCCCATTTACTATCCTCACCAGGAGTACCTCAGATTTGTGGTGCAGGATTGCCATTACCAATTCCAGACGCTGCCGTTTGGACTCTCCACGGCACCGAGGATGTTTACCAAAGTAATGGCGGAAATGATGATACTCCTTCGAAGAAAGGGAGTTTTAATTATCCCGTACTTGGACGATCTCCTAATAAAGGCGAGGTCCAAGGAGCAGTTGTTGGTGGGAGTAGCACTATCTCAGGAGGTGCTACACCAGCACGGTTGGATTCTGAATATTCCAAAATCACAGCTGGTTCCGACGACACGTCTACTGTTCCTGGGTATGATCCTGGACACAGTCCAGAAAAAAGTGTTTCTCCCGGAGGAGAAAGCCAAGGAGCTGTCATCTCTAGTCAGAGACCTCCTGAAACCGAAACAGGTATCGGTGCATCACTGCACGCGGGTCCTGGGAAAGATGGTGGCTTCTTACGAAGCAATTCCTTTCGGCAGGTTCCATGCCAGAATCTTTCAGTGGGACCTGTTGGACCAATGGTCCGGATCGCATCTTCAGATGCATCGCCTAATAACCCTGTCTCCAAGAACCAGGGTGTCTCTGCTGTGGTGGCTGCAGAGTGCTCATCTTCTAGAGGGCCGCAGATTCGGCATACAGGACTGGGTCCTGGTGACCACGGATGCCAGCCTTCGGGGCTGGGGGGCAGTCACACAGGGAAGAAACTTCCAAGGACTATGGTCGAGTCAGGAGACTTCCCTACACATAAATATTCTGGAACTAAGGGCCATTTACAACGCCCTAAGTCAGGCAAAATCCCTGCTTCTACACCAGCCAGTACTGATCCAGTCAGACAACATCACGGCAGTCGCCCATGTAAATCGACAGGGCGGCACAAGAAGCAGGATGGCAATGGCAGAAGCCACAAGGATTCTCCGATGGGCGGAAAATCACGTACTAGCACTGTCAGCAGTGTTCATTCCGGGAGTGGACAACTGGGAAGCAGACTTTCTCAGCAGGCACGACCTCCACCCGGGAGAGTGGGGACTTCATCCAGAAGTCTTCACGCTGATTGTAAATCGATGGGAACGTCCACAAGTGGACATGATGGCGTCCCGCCTAAACAAAAAACTAGAGAGATATTGCGCCAGGTCAAGGGACCCTCAGGCGATAGCTGTGGACGCTCTGGTGACACCGTGGGTGTACCAGTCAGTTTATGTGTTCCCTCCTCTGCCTCTCATACCAAGGGTACTGAGAATAATAAGAAAACGAGGAGTAAGAACAATACTCGTGGTTCCGGATTGGCCAAGACGAGCGTGGTACCCGGAACTTCAAGAGATGATCTCAGAGGACCCATGGCCTCTGCCGCTCAGACCGGACCTGCTGCAGCAGGGGCCCTGTCTGTTCCAAGACTTACCGCGGCTGCGTTTGACGGCATGGCGGTTGAACGCCGGATCCTGAAGGAAAAGGGCATTCCGGAGGAGGTCATTCCTACGCTGATTAAAGCCAGGAAAGATGTAACTGCAAAGCATTATCACTGCATATGGCGGAAATATGTTGCTTGGTGTGAGGCCAAAAAGGCTCCAACAGAGGAATTTCAACTAGGTCGATTTCTGCATTTCCTACAAGCAGGAGTGACTATGGGCCTGAAATTAGGCTCCATTAAGGTACAGATCTCGGCTCTGTCGATTTTCTTCCAGAAAGAACTGGCTTCACTACCTGAAGTTCAGACGTTTGTGAAGGGAGTGCTGCATATTCAGCCCCCGTTTGTGCCTCCAGTGGCACCTTGGGATCTCAACGTGGTGTTGAGTTTCTTAAAATCACATTGGTTTGAGCCACTTAAAACCGTGGATCTAAAATCTCACGTGGAAAGTGGTCATGTTATTGGCCTTGGCTTCGGCCAGGCGTGTGTCAGAATTGGCAGCTTTGTCATGTAAAAGCCCTTATCTGATTTTCCATATGGATAGGGCAGAATTGAGGACTCGTCCTCAGTTTCTCCCTAAGGTGGTATCAGCTTTTCACTTGAACCAACCTATTGTGGTGCCTGCGGCTACTAGGGACTTGGAGGATTCCAAGTTGCCGGACGTAGTCAGGGCCTTGAAAATTTATGTTTCCAGGACGGCTGGAGTCAGGAAAACTGACTCGCTATTTATCCTGTATGCACCCAACAAGCTGGGTGCTCCTGCTTCTAAGCAGACTATTGCTCGCTGGATTTGTAGCACAATTCAGCAGGCGCATTCTGCGGCTGGACTGCCGCATCCTAAATCAGTAAAAGCCCATTCCACAAGGAAGGTGGGCTCATCTTGGGCGGCTGCCCGAGGGGTCTCGGCTTTACAACTTTGCCGAGCTGTTACTTGGTCAGGGGCAAACACGTTTGCAAAAGTCTACAGATTTGATACCCTGGCTGAGGAGGACCTTGAGTTCTCTCATTCGGTGCTGCAGAGTCATCCGCACTCTCCCGCCCGTTTGGGAGCTTTGGTATAATCCCCATGGTCCTTTCGGAGTTCCCAGCATCCACTAGGACGTCAGAGAAAATAAGATTTTACTCACCGGTAAATCTATTTCTCGTAGTCCGTAGTGGATGCTGGGCGCCCGTCCCAAGTGCGGATTGTCTGCAATACTTGTACATAGTTACTGTTAACTAAAGGGTTATTGTTGAGCCATCTGTTGAGAGGCTCAGTTGTTTTTCATACTGTTAAACTGGGTATTGTATCACGAGTTATACAGTGTGATTGGTGTGGCTGGTAAGAGTCTTACCCGGGATTCAAAATCCTTCCTTATTATGTCAGCTCGTCCGGGCACAGTGTCCTAACTGAGGCTTGGAGGAGGGTCATAGTGGGAGGAGCCAGTGCACACCAGGTGACCTAAAAGCTTTCTTTAGTTGTGCCCAGTCTCCTGCGGAGCCGCTATTCCCCATGGTCCTTTCGGAGTTCCCAGCATCCACTACGGACTACGAGAAATAGATTTACCGGTGAGTAAAATCTTATTTTTTTTATTCCTACCATATAAACAGTTGGCAACCTATGATTACATCCTCTTCAGCTGCAATTTTAATGTAATATTTATTTATTTTATTTTCTTAAATTCCTTTTTATGGAATTGGTATTAATACCGGGAATGTCTAGGTGCTGTAGAATGTAGTGCAGGCCCAGGTCGAGGATGCAGTCAACCTGGGTCTGCACTACATTCTACAGCAGCTAGACATTCCCAGTACTTACGCGAGGGTTCTGTTTGTCGATTTCAGCTCAGCCTTCAATACAATCGTCCCCAGCATCCTCCACCCCAAATTACTTTGCCTAGGGGTCCCAGAAGCTACCTGTTCCTGGATAGTAGACTTCCTGACAGGACACAGGTGGTGAAAGCGGGGGAATTCACCTCTCAAGTGCTGTCCATTAGTACAGGGGCTCCTCAGGGCTGTGTCCTCTCACCCTTGCTCTTCTCCCTGTACACAAATTACTGCGCATTCAGTAAAGATCATCAAATTCGCCGACGACACCACCGTCATCAGCCTCATCAAAGACAGGGACGAAACGGCCTATAGACGGGAAGTAGACCGGCTGGCCCAGTGGTGCAGCCACAACAACCTTGAGCTCAACCCCCTCAAAACTGTCGAGATGATGGTGGACTTCAGGAAGAAGTCAGCTAGTGCACATCCGCTAACAATTGCCGACAGTGTGGTATCGCTAGTGGACTCCTTCAAGTTCCTAGGGACCACAATCTTCCGGGACCTTAAATGGGGCTCCAACGCCACTGTTCTTCCTCAGGCAACTAAGGAAGTTCAACATCCCACAGAAGCTTCTCCTTTTCTACTCCGCGATTGTGGTGTCGGTGCTGTGCTCCTCGATTCTGGTATGGTACTGCTCCGCCAGCGCGAAGGACAGGTGCAGGCTCCAAAAGGTGGTCAGAACCGCAGAGAAGATCATCGGGCCGGCCTTCCCTCAGTCAAGGACCTGTACCTGTCCAGTGCTAAAAAGCGGGCAACGAAGATAGTAAAGGACCAGCTACACCCTGCCACAGCATGTTTAACTTGCTTCCTTCAGGCAAGCGTTACAGGGCCGTCCCCGCCGGGTCCACCAGAAGCCTCCAAGTTTTTCCCCAAGCGGTCCGCCCGCTGATCTCCTGAACACTAACTGACTAGTCGTACATGTAACCCACTTGTGTCCCTATGGTATACCTATCTATATGACTTTACTTCTACCCCCCCCCCCCCCCCCCCTTTCCCCCCTGCTTATCTGTTACCTACTTGGCTGTTGTATAGCAAACCGAAGACAAATTCTTAGTATGTGCATGAATGCCTGGCCAATAAAGGCGATTCTAATTATGAAAATGGTAATAGTAAGTTCTCTGCAAAGGCTTCTTGAATTATTTATTGTCTGTTGTACTGGTCATGAGTCAAACCTAAGGAAAACGCTTCATTGCCGGGCACAGATATCAAAGATGAAACCACTTCTGTGAATATTCTTTTCACAGCTGAGGTCAGATTTGAAGACTATGGGGTCAATTCTATTAAGTATGAGTACGGTTTCTCAATCCAATTCCAAACTTTCATTGCTTTTTCAGAGGAAATTTGCATTGGTTTTTTTGTGCGCAACCCCCTGAGCAAGTGAGAAGGTAGGGAAACATTTTATTATAAGGAATACCAGGTGCAGAACCTCTGGTACATCCCTTGAAGTTATTTATATAGCAAAGTATGGCCAATAAAGACGTCTGTTTTCACGTGAATTTCTCTAAAGAGCTGAAAAATGGGTTAAATGATGTGGAGTATATGTACTACAATGCGGTTTTATAGAAGTGGAGATGTTGCCCATAGAAACCAATCAGATTCTACTTAATTTGTCCAGCACCTTCTGACAGATAATAGCTAGAATCTGGTTGCTATGGGCAACATTCACTTCTACAAACCCGTACCTTAGTAAATATACCCATGTTTAGGGTGGCCAATCCCGGGGATTTCGGGATCAGGCTGTCCTTTGTTTTTTGTCTTTTATGCTGGGCAGTGTTGAGTGTCCTCAGGAGGCTCTGATAGTGGCCGGCTCCCCCTGTGCAGCGTGACGTGAAGTCAGAGGTCACGCTGCACAGCCAGCCACCCGTCGCATGGACCTCAACGAACCGGAGGAAGTTATCCCCCCACCCTCCCAAGTACCATGGTGGTGAGTTGTGTGCGGGTTGTGGACACAGGAAACGAACCAATCCCGTAATCCTGGGATTGACAATTTTTCAATCGCGATACCTGGTATTGAAAAAAATGGCCAGGGATTGATGTTGTATTGGTGGGAGAGGGTTTTTTAAACTTGTAGATGGGAGCTAAAAGGTTTTTTTTTTCCAACTTTTTACAGACTTGTGTAAGAACACTGGAAAATATCTTTACAGACATTTTTCTGTACAGAAGTCCTCATTTGACACCTTTTAAGAACCTCCGGTAATTTCCTTATGGTCACTGTTAGCTTACTGTATGGACATGCTATCTCATTTGCCACTTTTTAGGAGTCTAGGATGGTCTTTCCACCTTTTCATGCCACAAGTTGCGGGATACAGAATTTCTAATTAGATCTAATTTCTTAGGTGTGCACATTCACGTGATGTATGCGAGTTCCATGATGCAAACTCTAACCTAATAGGATTGACCCCTATGAGCACAACAGATTGCTTGGGGTTGTTTATGCATTCCTGAAAGGCAGGTCGTTTGTAATCAGTGGGGAATACTAACAATATTCACTTTACCAGTATATTATGCAGGAATAGATCAGTGTATCACGCATGCATTCGTAGAGTTAGGGACCCTTCTGACGAGGTTCACCATGACGTGATGAATGGGCACACATTTGTGCCAAACATGCTAATAAACACAAATATAACATGTTATTTGCAGAGCTTATTATCTGTTTTGACTATTTGTGCTCTTAGTGCTTAGAGTGTGCATCAACATCTTATTTTTCCTGCAGGGCATTACAAGTCTTAGCATGGTAACAAACCTTTTTATGATTAAAATTAGGGTGTTCATTCTAAGACTCTTCTCCGTCATCCATGTGCTAAAATGTCACAACTGTGGGTCATAGTGCATAAAAAGGTATAAATATATGCAGCGCTGAATATGTTAATATCTTTGCCTTACTGGTGATTAACAGTAATCCTCTTTCATAGCTGCTTTAAATTCTGGTTGAATTCTCTATAGTTATTTCCTTTTTTTTGTTTAGTATTACCTTTAACTTTTATTAGATTAATTTCCCCAGCATTGGAAAGCATTATGAGCGAACGTTTGTTTTTTTTTTTTTTTCATCACAGTGCATTAAAGTATTATTCCTGATCATGCAAGGGAAATAAAATTGCAAATTTATGCAAACATCGGCATTGTATACAACTCAGAATCAGTCCTTATGTGTGACCAAAGTACTGCTATACATTCCATAGTTGTGTGAGCTTATTCTACAATAGCAATAACAGTCATGCATTCATGTGACCCAAAACTGGATTTTCATTTAAACGTTTAAAATGGACAATTAGAATTGATTAAACCCAATATCTAGTGGCAACCAAACATTAATTTTTATTTTTTCATTCCATCAGTCTTGCCCATGAGCCTGAGTTAGGAGACTCTTGGGAAAATCTGGTGGACGTTTCTGGTTATGAAACAAAGTTAATTTTGGTGCAGAGTCAGATATTTGGTTTAGTTCATTCCAAAACCCAAACATTCTTCAGGTTTAGTCATTATCCTATTGTTGGTTTGTTTTTTTTAAACTGCATATGCGTCTAAATTTCTAAATAGGTCACATGGCGCATGCGTCAAAGTGCTTGTGTAGAGAGTCCCAGAACTGATAGAGCCGCACTGACTCGGGAATGTATTGGGCGTTCCTGAGCATTAACTGAGAGGTGACTAAACAGGCACATAGATATTATGTCTGATGGGAGTGCTTGTGGACTGAGATGCTTTAATCGCATGCATTGGAGGCCATTCTGTGACAGATACTCTGCACCTAGCATTGGGCTGGTGCAAGTCCTGTTTGTACTTCCGATTTGTTGTGACTTCAGATGTACAGTGTGGGCGTCCTAGTCCACACGCATTCAGATGCATGCTTGTACACCAAGGGAAGGGCTTTTGCTAGCATTAGCATAGATGCAGGCATAAATGGCGGCAAAAGATGCTAAAGCATTCACAGACCCATAATACGTACAAACGTAGAATGTTTGTCAAAATATTTATCTTTAATAAAAAATCCTACAAATTGTTGGTGGCTTTGGTAATGTTATCCACAGAAATGACTTTTAGAAAATAAAATGCTGTGAAAGAAAAACTACTGTATTTCACAGCAGTAGTTGTATGTATCTGTACGAAAGCTGCTTGTAGACAAAGGCATGTCCACTTATAGAAGCCCAATTTTTAATAGTTGCATTATACAATCATGCATTTCATAAATTGTAGGAAATGCGTATTTTTTGGGAGCCACATTATGTTTAAAAACTGGTGCTTAGAAATATTACATCTAAACTAGAGATGTCTTGTATTTTATGGTCTGCATAATTGTATTGTTTTTTGTTTTTTTCTTCCACGACATCACCTTCCAGTTGTTATATATATATATATATATATATATATATATATATATATATATATATATATTTTTTTTTTATTATTTTTTTTTTATTTATATTTTTTTTATAATTTGTACTGCAGATTATCCGCAACAGATGATAATGGCGGCCTGTGGCCCATTCACCACGTCGGACACTATTACTTATGATGCCCTAAAGGATCTGGTGGACGTTATTAATAGAGACCGTCCAGATGTCTGCATCCTGGTTAGATTGTAAACTTAGACAAATAAAAGTTAATCTAAATGTTTATGTATATGACATCTTACAAATGTGTCTGCCTTTTCAGCTTGGTCCCTTTTTGGATGCAAAACATGAGCAGATTGAGGTACATTTTTATTATTATTATTATTATTATTATCATAAAAAAATTCAGAATAAAAATGAGAGATGCTTCATATATTGATTTGCAGGAATTTTTGGCACCACGGCCAGAATTGAAAATGGCTTTCAAATATGGTGTGCAGGTTGAATAAAACCTAAAATACAGGAAGATTTAAAAAAAAAAAAAAGCAATAAATTAACAAATGCATATTCTTAATATTAATCACATCAATGCCATGCTTGGAATTCTATTAGTTTCCTCTGTGGAGTATAGTACAATCCATTGTTCTGTCTGTTCCACCTAAATACCGTGTCACCTCACCAGCCTTATATGTATTCCCGGCCACTGGATTCGGGTATTTTTAGGTAAGATTTTTCCACTGAGCGGCAGTGGAAAAGGGGTATAATATTGTATAAGCTTTGGTACTATAGGCCAATTAGATTGTTCTGAAACCAATCGTTCACAAATTGCAGCATATTTATGGGCCAAGAAATGCAGCTGATTTCGACACTACAGACTGTGCTCCATAGATTCACAGAGTTGTAGTCTTTCAGAGTTGGCCATGTATGTACTAAGGGTGGTCTTCAGTTTGCCGTCTGTCGGGATCCCGGCGCACAGTATACCGGCGCCAGAATCACGACAGCCGGCATACCGACACTTTTTCTCCCTCTTGGGGGTCCACGACCCCCCTGGAGGGAGAATAGATAGCGTGGCGCGTGTAGCGCGCCACTGTGCCCGCAGGGGGCTCATTTGCGCTCACCACGCGGTCTATGCCGGCGGTCGGGATTCCGGCGCCGGTATGCTGGTCGCCGTAAGCCCTGCCGCCGGCATACCCTACTACACCCATGTACTAAGGCACCTTTTCACAGACTCAAGTTCCATATGAAGAAAAACAGCCACAGCTATACTTTATTTTAAGTTGGCTAGATGCAGTGGGGTATATGCAATTGCGGTCAAATTCCGGCTGGAATTCGACCGTTTTTAAATTCGACACAATTCGACAGTCACATACTCTCCCGCCGGGACCCGAATTCCACATATTCAATAAAAAACAGATTCGACAGTACCGCTGTCGAAAAATGGACCAATTAACAGATAGTGTGCGTCCTGGATTCGACTTTTTGGACGGCACAAAAGTGTTTAAAAAACCCAGAAAAAAAAAATTGACAGGGGATCCCCCGTATTTTTACAATCAGCACCGGGCTCTGCGTCCGGTCCTGGTGCAAAAAATACGGGGGACAAAAAGCGTAGGGGTCCCCCGTATTTTTAACACCAGCACCGGGCTCCACTAGCTGGAGCGATAATGCCACAGCCGGGGGGACACTTTTACACTTTTATACCGGTCCCTGCGGCCGTGGCATTAAATCCCCAACTAGTCACCCCTGGAGGAGTGGGGACCCCTTAAATCAAGGGGTCCCTCCCTCCAGCCACCCAAGGGCCAGGGGGTGAAGCCCGAGGCTGTCCCCCCCCCCCCCCCCCCCCCCATCCAAGGGCTGCGGATGGGGGGCTGATAGCCTTGTGTCAAATAAGAGTATTGTTTTTTGTAGCAGAACTACAAGTCCCAGCAAGCCTCCCCCGCAAGCTGGTACTTGGAGAACCACAAGTACCAGCATGCGGGGGAAAACGGGCCCGCTGGTACCTGTAGTTCTACTACAAAAAAATACCCAAATAAAAACAGTACACAGACACTGTGAAAGTAAAACTTTATTACATACATGCACACCGACACACACATACTTACCTATGTTGACACGAGGTTCGGTGTACCTGAAAATAAAATTATACTCCCCAAAATCCAGTGTAGCTCCGTCCTCTTCTGTTTTGTAATCCACGTACTTGGCAAAAAAACAAACCGCATTACCCGGACCACGCACCCCGAATGCCGGGACCCCCGTGACTCCTGTCACAGAGGGTCCCTTCAGCCAAGCAGGGAGCGCCACGTCGTGGCACTCTCCTGATTGGCTGTGCGAGTCTGAGCTGTCAGACGGCACATCGCACAGCCGCTCCATTATCTTCAATGGTGGGAACTTTGCGGTCAGCGGTGAGGTTACTCGCGGTCAGCGGCTGACCGCGAGTAAACTCACCGCTGACCGCAAAGTTCCCACCATTAAAGATAATGGAGCGGTATGTGCTATGCGCGTCTGACAGCTCAGACGCGCACAGCCAATCAGGAAAGTGCCAAAGTTTACAAGAAACTTAACCCTAAAAAGATTCTTCATTTCACAGCGAGAAGCAAGCTCTGAAATCAAGAATGTATTCAAACCTAAATCTATGTTTTTTCCTACACACATGAAAGGAAGTTATGTGGAAACATTTAACCAACTAGTAGGAGAGGATTTAGAAAGAATTATACCTAAGGGGAAGAAACATCCAAACATAACCAAGAAAGAGAATCTTTGGAGGAAAACAAGAATATTATCATAAAGCCATCTGATAAAGAGGGAATCAAAGTCATAATGAACAAAGAGGATTATGAACAAGAAGCTCTCCGTCAACTAAATTATAAAACCACTTATAAAATTTTGAAAGCAGATCCTAGCCTAAGAATACAGAAAGAGATGGAATCCTTAATTACTAAATACAAAACTCTCAACACCATCAATGAGAAAGAGGCAGGATTTATTATTAATAAAAACCCAAGCCTACCAGTGTTTTATCTACTCCCCAAGATCCACAAAAGCACAGAAAATCGCCCGGGACGACCCATTGTTGCCAGTACGGATTCCATAACTGCCAACTTATCGGAATACGTGGACCACAATATACAACCGGAGATGATAAAAATCAGATCATACCTAAAAGATACCATTAACGTCCTCAGTATTTTGGAAAATATTACATGGGAGGTAGGAGATATCCTTGTAACAGCCGATGTAAGTTCTTTATATTCCATCATAGACCATAACAAAGGAATCCATGCAGTGGACTATTTTCTAAAAAGCAGTAATATAGATAAGACAAAGATAGAATTTTTAAAGGAATCCATCAATTTCATCCTGAATAATAACTTTTTTTTTGTTTAAAAACTATTATTACCAACAAGTACAGGGGACAGCCATGGGAACAAAATCCGCTCCAGCATATGCGAATATGTTCATGGGATACTGGGAAGATATGTGCATTTGGGAAAATAACTCGTATTTCAAGAACATAATATTATGGAAACGTTATATAGATGATATTATTTTTGTATGGAGAGGAAAAGGAGATGACCTACAAAAATTCTGTGATATTTTGAATACAAATTCATTCAACATAAGTCTCACATTTGAAGTTAGCACCAAAGAAGTACATTTCCTGGATTTGTGTATATATGTCGAGAACAACATCCTCAGAACAAAGAATTATACCAAACCTACGGATAATAATTCCTATATTTTGAGAACAAGTAACCATCTTTCAACGTGGTTAAAAGGCATTCCAGGAAGCCAGATACAAAGAATAAGGAGAAATTGTTCGGACATAAAGGTTTTTAATGAACAAGCATCAGAAATGACCTCCAGATTTGTAGAAAAAGATTACAACAAGGAGGAAATAGAAAAAACAGTAATGAAAATAAGGAACACGGAAAGAACTACATTACTTGAATATAAGGAAAAACCTAATATCCAAACAAAGAAAATTCCCTTCATTACTCAGTTTAATACACAACATCGAGCAATAGAGAAGTCAATTAGAAAACATTGACATATTCTAAAATGTGACCCTCTCCTAAAAGAAATCATTCCGGACAGACCACAGTTTGTCTATAAGAAAGCGAACAATTTAAAATCCTGTTTAGTCAAAAGTGCCATTCCAGAGAAGAAAACGGGGAGAGTGAAAACAACCGGTTTTCATAGATGTGGAGATTGTATTATGTGCAAATCTCACACCACCACCCCCAGAAAAGTTAATGAATTCATAGCCACAGGAAGTGGCAAAAAATTGCAGATTAAAGAATTCATTACTTGTAATAGCAGTAATTGCATATATCTGATCCAATGCAGCTGTAAATGACAGTATGTCGGACGCACATCAAGAAAGCTCCGGGAGCGATGGGGGGAACATACACGCAGCATCAAGAAAGGACTGGACAAACATAATTTATCCAACCATTTTAGGGAAGAACATCAATGCTCCTTGGATTCAATAATGGCGGTTATAGGGATTAAGAAAATAGAAGGGAGTTGGAGGAAAAAAGACACAAATACAATATTAGCAAAAACAGAAATGAAATACATATATGATATGAAGACACTGTCCCCCTCAGGTCTGAACGTAGATTTTGAATTAAAATGGTTCTTGTAAGCTATCCCTTCCACCTATTCTTGCAACAAATAGACTCTCCCTAATAGGTTTCTTTTACACATTGGGGTGTGTATATTGTAACAATAGGTATCATTGCCTTCTATCTCCTCACAGTTACCCTTAGACATCATGTGTTCCCTATTATATTCATGCTTTGCATTATCCTAGACCATATATGGTTTTGTTTGTATTTACAATTATTCCTCCAATTTATCACTATTTTAGGGAGGTGTAATATACAGAGCTACAACTAGGGACTCGGGGAATGTAATGTGTAGTAAATACACTACATACTTGTCCTAATATACAAACCCGGAACCTACGTTCCGTATATATTCCTATTATTTCAATACTTAGTTATTGCCAGCACCCCATTGGATTTCAAATGTGGTTTTATTTTTATTTCTCTGATGTCCTAGTGGATGCTGGGAACTCCGTAAGGACCATGGGGAATAGACGGGCTCCGCAGGAGACTGGGCACTCTAAAAGAAAGATTAGGTACTATCTGGTGTGCACTGGCTCCTCCCACTATGACCCTCCTCCAGACCTCTGTTAGATTTCTGTGCCCGGCAGAGCTGGATGCACACTAGGGGCTCTCCTGAGCTCCTAGAAAGAAAGTTTATTTTAGGTTTTTTATTTTACAGTGAGACCTGCTGGCAACAGGCTCACTGCATCGAGGGACTAAGGGGAGAAGAAGCGAACCTACCTGCTTGCAGCTAGCTTGGGCTTCTTAGGCTACTGGACACCATTAGCTCCAGAGGGATCGACCGCATGGAACTGGCCTTGGTGTTCGTTCCCGGAGCCGCGCCGCCGTCCCCCTTACAGAGCCAGAAGCAAGAAGAGGTCCGGAAAATCGGCGGCAGAAGACATCAGTCTTCACCAAGGTAGTGCACAGCACTGCAGCTGTGCGCCATTGCTCCTCATACACACTTCACAAAAGCGGGAGAAAAGTCTGCGAAAAAGGGGCGGAGCTATCTCCCTCAGCACACTGGCGCCATTTTCTCTTCACAGTGCAGCTGGAAGACAGCTCCCCTGTCGTTTGCAGGCTCAAAGGGTTAAAAAGAGAGGGGGGGCACTAAATTTAGGCGCAATATTGTATATACAAGCAGCTATTGGGAAAAATTCACTCAATATAGTGTTAATCCCTAAATTATATAGCGCTCTGGTGTGTGCTGGCATACTCTCTCTCTGTCTCCCCAAAGGGCTGTGTGGGGTCCTGTCCTCAGTCAGAGCATTCCCTGTGTGTGTGCGGTGTGTCGGTACGGCTGTGTCGACACGTTTGATGAGGAGGCTTATGTGGTGGCAGAGCAGATGCCGATAAATGTGATGTCGCCCCCTGTGGGGCTGACACCAGAGTGGATGGATAGGTGGAAGGTATAAACCGACCGTGTCAACTCCTTACATAAAAGGCTGGATGACGTAACAGCTGTGGGACAGCCGACTTCTCAGCCCGCGCCTGCCCAGGCGTCTCAAAGGCCATCAGGGGCTCAAAAACGTCCGCTCCCTCAGATGGCAGACACAGATGTCGACACGGAGTCTGACTCCAGTGTCGACGAGGTTGAGACATATACACAATCCACTAGGAACATCCGTTACATGATCCCGGCAATAAAAAATGTGTTACACATTTCTGACATTAACCCAAGTACCACTAAAAAAGGGTTTTATGTTTGGGGAGAAAAGCAGGCAGTGTTTTCCCCCATCAAATGAGTGAATGAAGTGTGAAAAAGCGTGGGTTCCCCCGATAAGAAACTGGTAATTTCTAAAAAGTTACTGATGGCGTACACTTTCCCGCCAGATGATAAGTTACGCTGGGAGATATCCCCTAGGGTGGATAAGGTGCTCACACGTTTGTCAATAAAGGTGGCACTGCCGTCTTAGGATACGGCCACTTTGAAGGTACTTGCTGATAAAAAGCAGGAGTCTATCCTGAAGTCTGTATTTACACACTCAGGTACTAGACTGAGACCTGCAGATAGTGCTGCTGCAGCGTGGTCTGTGACCCTGTCAAACAGGGATACTATTTTGCGAACATAAGAGCATATTAAAGACGTGGTCTTATATATGAGGGATGCACAGAGGGATATTTTGCCGGCTGGCATCCAGAATTAATGCAATGTCCATTCTGTCAGGAGGGTATTAGAGACCCGACACTGGACAGGTGATGCTGACTTTAAAAGGCACATAGAGCCTTATAAGGGTGAGGAATTGTTTGGGGATGGTCTCTGGGACCTCGTATCCACAGCAACAGCTGGGAAGAAAATTTTTTACCTCGGGTTTCCTCACAGCCTATGAAAGCACTGTATTATCAGGTACAGTCCTTTCGGCTTCAGAAAAGCAAGCGGGTCAAAGGCGCTTCCTTTCTGCACAGGGAAGAGGGAAAAAGCTGCACCAGTCAGCCAGTTCCCAGAATAAAAATTCTTCCCCCGCTTCCTCTGAGTCCACCGCATGACGCGGGGGCTCCACAAGCGTAGCCAGGTACGGTGGGGGGCCGCCTCAAAAAGTTCAGCGATCAGTGGGCTCGCTCACAGGTGGATCCCTGGATCCTTCAAGTAGTATCTCAGGGGTACAAGCTGGAATTCGAGGCGTCTCCCCCCCGCCGTTTCCTCAAATCTGCCTTGCCGACAACTCCCTCAGGCAGGGAGGCTGTGCTAGAGGCAATTCACAAGCTGTATTCCCAGCAGGTGATAGTCAAGGTGCCCCTACTTCAACAAGGACGGGGTTACTATTCCACACTGTTTGTGGTACCGAAACCGGACGGTTCGGTGAGACCGATTTTAAATTTGAAATCCTTGAACACATACATAAAAAAATTCAAGTTCAAGATGGAATCGCTCAGGGCGGTTATTGCAAGCCTGGAGGAGGGGGATTACATGGTATCCCTGGACATCAAGGATGCTTACCTACATGTCCCCATTTACCATCCTCACCAGGAGTACCTCAGATTTGTGGTACAGGATTGCCATTACCAATTCCAAACACTGCCGTTTGGACTGTCCACGGCACCGAGGGTCTTTACCAAGGTAATGGCAGAAATGATGATACTCCTTCGAAAAAAGGGAGTTTTAATTATCCCGTACTTGGACGATCTCCTTATAAAGGCGAGGTCCAAGGAGCAGTTGTTGGTCGGAGTAGCACTATCTCGGGAAGTGCTACAACAGCACGGATGGATTCTATACATTCCAAAGTCACAGCTGGTTCCTACCACACGCCTGCTGTTCCTGGGGATGGTTCTGGACACAGAACAGAAAAAAAGTGTTTCTCCTGCAGGAGAAAGCCAAGGAGCTGTCATCTCTAGTCAGAGACCTCCTGAAACCAAAACAGGTATCGGTGCATCACTGCACACGAGTCCTGGGAAAAATGGCAGCTTCTTACGAAGCAAAATTCCATTCGGCAGGTTCCATGCAAGAACCTTTCAGTGGGACCTCTTGGACAAGTGGTCGGGATCGCATCTTCAGATGCATCGGCTGATAACCCTGTCTCCAAGGACCAGGGTATCTCTACTGTGGTGGCTGCAGAGTGCTCATCTTCAAGAGGGCCGCAGATTCGGCATACAGGACTGGGTCCTGGTAACCACGGATGCCAGCCTTCGAGGCTGGGGGGCAGTCACACAGGGAAGAAATTTCCAAGGACTTTGGTCAAGTCAGGAGTCGTCCCTACACATAAATATTCTGGAACTGAGGGCCATTTACAATGCCCTAAGTCTGGCAAGGCCTCTGCTTCAAAACCAGCCGGTACTGATCCAATCAGACAACATCACGGCAGTCGCCCATGTAAACCGACAGGGCGGCACAAGAAGCAGGATGGCGATGGCAGAAGCCACAAGGATTCTCCGATGGGCGGAAAATCACGTCTTAGCACTGTCAGCAGTGTTCATTCCGGGAGTGGACAACTGGGAAGCAGACTTCCTCAGCAGACACGACCTACACCCGGGAGAGTGGGGACTTCATCCAGAAGTCTTCCAACTGTTGGTAAACCGTTGGGAAAGGCCACAGGTGGACATGATGGCGTCCCGCCTAAACAAAAAACTAGATAGTGCGCCAGGTCAAGGGACCCTCAGGCAATAGCTGTGGACGCTCTAGTGACCCCGTGGGTGTACCAGTCGGTTTATGTATTCCCTCCTCTGCCTCTCATACCAAAGGTACTGAGAATAATAAGAAAACGAGGAGTAAGAACGATACTCGTGGTTCCGGATGGGCCAAGAAGAGCTTGGTACCCAGAACTTCAAGAAATGATATCAGAGGACCCATGGCCTCTACCGCTCAGACAGGATCTGCTACAGCAGGGGCCCTGTCTGTTCCAAGACTTACCGCGGCTGCGTTTGACGGCATGGCGGTTGAATTCCGGATCCTAAAGGAAAAGGGCATTCCGGAGGAAGTCATTCCTACCCTGATAAAAGCCAGGAAAGAAGTAACCGCAAACCATTTGTTAGGCGCCGAGGGTCCGCCCGTCAGTGCGGCCCGGCGCCTAGCAACTAGGGACGCCGCAGGCACACAGCCGCCGGCTCCCTAGCAACGCTAGACGCCGGGCGCACGGAGCCGCTCAGACCATAGCAACGGGGACGCCACTGTCGGACCGCGTTCCCCGTTGCTAGGTCTAGATAATGAGTTCATTTGTATCCTGGCCGTGCAGCATGCAGCTGCACGGCATGATGTTTATTATCCTGTCTGGATCCTGATTGGAGGGTTCCCAAATAAAGGCACTCTCAGGACTTCTTACAGACGCCGGTGATAGCTTCCTGTTTGCTGAGTCTGTTACAGAGAGTTTCCAGTCCTGCTCTATCCGGTTGTTCCTGTCCTCAGTGATCCAGTACTCGGAATTTGTCATCTATTCCTGGAGTCCGACCGAGCACCTTTAACATCCTGTGGTGTTCGTGAGTCGCGGCGTAGCCGTGTGTTGCGGCCTGACCGCTTACTATTTATTATTTGGTTTCTTTGTGTTTCGGAGTTTTTGCGGAGGATTCCGCTCCCACAGATCCACTCTGGTATCCAGCGGTGCTGGATAGGAGTAACGGATCAGGGGATCTTTTGGTTGTCCTTTTCCCTGGCGGTTTGTCCGCACATACTTTTGGTTTAAGTTAGATAGCTTGTAACCCCTGGCCTGGTTGCTTAGTCAGAGGGCCCCTTGTTATCACCCTGTCTCGGATTTCCCTTTGTCTCCCATTAAGACCTGAGGGGGCATCGGGGTTGGGCAGACATAATCCGCCCTTCGAACGCGGCTGCCATGGGCTCAAGCAACCATAGTCTCGCAGGGGATTTCTGACAACACGGGCGAGACAACGGAGTTAGGGCGCCAGGGGTTACTAGGCTTTCCTGCTCCCGTAACCAGCATATCTTTCCAGTACCCAGACCTCTGCCATAAGATCTCCTCTGGTCTGGAGTACGGGAATCATAACATTATCACCGGCCAGACTAACATTTAAAATTAAACAGGAGTTAATTTTTTCCTTTATTCTGTTGGGAGATTTGTCAGCCTCATGAATCCCACCGGTGTTGGGCCAAATCCTGGCCAGCTTTTAGTTAGCCAGATTCAAGAGCTTACTCAGATGGTTCAGGATCTGTCCCTTCGGGTGAGGTCACAGGAAGATCTGTTACGGACTTCCCCGAGGGTCATTCCTGAACCAAAAATGCATCTGCCTGACCGTTTTTCTGGGGATAGAAAGCTGTTTTTTAATTTTAAAGAGTCTTGTAAACTATATTTTCGTTTAAGACCAGTCTCCTCAGGTACTGAATCTCAGCGGGTAGGAATTATTATTTCTTTGCTACAGGGGGATCCTCAGACCTGGGCTTTTGGTTTAAAGACAGACGATCCGGCTTTATTGTCTGTAGACGCCTTTCTGGGGTCTTTAGGGCTATTGTATGACGACCCTGATAGAGAGGCATCCGCCGAGAGTCAGTTGCGTGCTCTCAGACAGGGTAGGAATCCCGCAGAGATTTATTGTACGGAGTTTCGCCGTTGGTCGAACGACTGTGGATGGAATGACCCAGCCCTGCGCAGTCAGTTTCGCCTCGGCTTATCCGAGTCTATAAAAGACAGTCTCCTTCAGTATCCCGCTCCTGAGACGCTCGATAAACTCATGGAGCTCTCTATTAAGATTGATCGTCGTCTCAGAGAGCGGAGGGCTGAAAAAGGAGCATCTGTCGGGTCTACTCCTTGTGTTTTTTCCATTCCTGTGGACATAGAGGAGCCCATGCAGATAGGCCTCTCCAAACTGTCTCCTGAAGAAAGAACCAGAAGGCAAAATTCTGGTCTTTGTTTATACTGTGGGGGTAAGGGACATTTTGCCCGTAGTTGTCCGAACAAGTCGGGAAACGCCTCGACCAAGTGAGTTGTGAGGGGGTTCACTTTGGTCTGCAGCTTATCTCCTCAAATAATTCACTGTTGGTTCCAGCTAAGGTTTCCTTTGGCAGCCTCTGTTCCTCGATCTCGGCTTTTGTGGACAGTGGAGCTGCAGGGAACTTTATGGATTTAACATGGGCCAAGGCCTTAGGTATTCCTCAGTTAGCCTTGGGTAGGTGTATCACCATGCATGGTTTAGATGGGAGTCCCTTGTCCAATGGGGTTATTTCTCTCTGTACACCTCCTGTTCTACTTTCGGTAGGAGCTCTGCATTCTGAAAAGATTGAGTTTTTCCTTACCCATTGTCCAACAGTTCCTGTGGTTCTGGGTCACCCTTGGCTGGCCTTTCATAATCCTATCATTGATTGGCAGTCGGGGGAGATCTTACAATGGGGTACCATCTGTAATAAGGAATGTATTACGCTTCCCATCAGAATAGCTGCTGTCATTCCCGCACCCATTCCTGTGGAATACCAGGATTTTGTTGATGTATTTTCCAAGGGCAATGCGGATATTCTGCCTCCCCATAGGCCTTATGATTGTGCTATTGAGTTAATTCCTGGTGCCATTTTTCCTAAGGGAAGGTTATATGCATTGTCCGGACCTGAAACTGTGGCCATGAATGAGTATGTTAAAGAAAGTCTAGGGAAAGGATTTATCAGGCCATCTAAATCCCCTTTAAGTGCAGGCTTCTTCTTCGTGGAGAAGAAGGATGGATCACTCAGACCTTGCATTGACTTTAGAGCCTTGAATAAAATCTCAGTAAAGAATACTTACCCTTTGCCGCTGATTTCTGTCCTCTTCGATCAGCTACGTTCGGCTGTGATTTTTTCTAAGATTGACCTGAGAGGAGCATATAACCTTATCAGAATCAAGTCAGGGGATGAGTGGAAAACGGCATTCAGTACTCAGTCAGGCCACTGAGTATCTGGTTATGCCATTCGGCCTGTCCAACGCTCCGGCAGTTTTCCAGGATCTCATTAACGATGTGCTCCGTGAATTTCTTGGAAAATTCGTTGTAGTCTACTTAGACGATATTTTGATATATTCTGACTCTATAGAACAACATGTTACCCAGGTGCGTCAGGTTCTAAAGAAATTACGTGAAAATCACCTATATGCCAAGCTGGAGAAGTGTGAATTTCATGTCACGGAGGTATCCTTTTTAGGGTACATTATTTCCCCTCGGGGATTCTGTATGGAACCAAAGAAGCTCCAAGCCATCCTTAGTTGGGCGCAACCCACCAATTTAAAAGCAATTCAGCGCTTTTTAGGGTTTGCGAATTACTATAGAAGATTTATTCACTCTTTCTCTGACCTAGTTGCTCCCATTGTGGCACTGACTAAGAAGGGAGCAGATCCTACCAACTGGTCACATGAAGCGGAGTTATCTTTTCAGGCCTTGAAACAAGCCTTTGTCTCAGCCCCTGTCCTCAGACATCCCAACCCAGATTTGCCTTTCATTGTTGAGGTTGATGCCTCGGAGGTTGGAGTAGGGGCCATCCTATCTCAGAAGGATCCGGATTCCCTAGAATTACATCCCTGTGCCTTTATGTCCAGGAAATTCTCGTCTGCTGAATCCAACTACGATGTTGGTAACCGGGAATTACTGGCTATTAAATGGGCTTTCGAGGAGTGGAGGCATTGGCTTGAAGGAGCCACTCATACCATTTCAGTTTTGACTGATCACAAAAATCTTCAATACATTGAATCAGCTAAACGGCTGAATGCCCGGCAAGCTCGTTGGGCTTTATTTTTTACTCGTTTCAAGTTCATTATCACCTTCAGGCCAGGTTCCAAGAATACCAAGGCAGATGCCCTGTCACGCAGTTTTCTTCCAGTTCAAGACAACAGTCCTGTTACTCCCATACTTCCGTCTTCAGTCATTCGGGCAGGCCTCACACAAGATTTATTTACCCAGTTAAAGCAGCTTCAACATCAAGCTCCTGGAAATACTCCTGCTGGTCGTCTTTATGTCCCCGAGTTTTTGAGAGCAACAGTTTTGACGGAGTTTCACGATAGCAAAGTTGCCGGGCATCCGGGGATCGCTAAAACCTTTGAATTAGTTTCCCGCTCGGTATGGTGGCCTGGTCTTTCCAAAGACGTTAAGGAGTTTGTTTTTTCTTGTCAGGTCTGTGCACAGCATAAGGTTCCCCGTTCCTTGCCTATCGGTCAACTTATGCCCTTGAATGTTCCTCTTAGGCCATGGTCTCATATTTCCATGGATTTTGTGGTGGACCTCCCTCTGTCAGCCGGATGCCGAGTCATATGGGTGGTAGTGGACCGTTTTAGCAAGATGGCCCATTTCATTGCTCTTCCCCGATTGCCATCTGCCCAGGGATTGGCAGTTTTGTTCCTCCGCCATGTTTTCAGACTCCATGGGTTACCCACTGATATTGTTTCTGATCGGGGTCCACAATTCATTGCACAATTTTGGAAGTCTTTTTGTGCCTCATTAAAGATGAAATTATCTTTAACGTCTGGCTACCATCCCCAATCCAACGGGCAGACTGAGCGAGTTAATCAGTCATTGAAACAATATTTGCGTTTGTACTCGGCCAAACTCCAAAATGACTGGTCTGAGTTTCTTCCGTTAGCAGAGTTTGCTTACAACAATGTCTGTCATTCCTCCACCAATGTATCTCCATTTTTTACAGTTTTTGGTTTTCACCCCAGAGCTAATTCCTTTTTTCAACATTCCTCTGTCTCCTCACTGACCTTGACCTCTCATCTCAAACTCATTTGGAGAAAAGTGCACCTGGCTCTCAGAAAAGCGGCATTTCGGGAGAAAAAATTTTCTGACCGGCTCCGGCGGCCGTGCACTTTTAAAGTTGGAGATAGGGTATGGTTGTCGACTCGCAACATTAAACTTCGACAAACCTCAGCCAGATTGGGTCCTAAATTTATTGGACCATTTCATATTATCAAAAAAGTCAACCCAGTTGCTTTCCGGTTACGTTTACCAAAAACTTTACGGATCGGGAATACCTTCCATTGCTCCTTGTTAAAACCATATGTTTCGTCCAGTAGATTTCCTCGCAAGATCCCTCAGGGGAAATCACCAATAGATGTACAGGGTCAGCAGGAGTTCTTGGTGGAGAAGGTTCTCGATTCCAAGTTGTCCCGGGGTCGGCTTTATTTTTTGGTGCATTGGAGAGGTTATGGTCCAGAAGAAAGGTCTTGGGTCCTGGATGAGGATCTCCATGCTCCAAGGCTTAAAAAGGCATTTTTTCGAGAATTTCCTCAGAAACCTGGCTTTAGGGGTTCCTTGACCCCTCCTCAAGGGGGGGGTACTGTTAGGCGCCGAGGGTCCGCCCGTCAGTGCGGCCCGGCGCCTAGCAACTAGGGACGCCGCAGGCACACAGCCGCCGGCTCCCTAGCAACGCTAGACGCCGGGCGCACGGAGCCGCTCAGACCATAGCAACGGGGACGCCACTGTCGGACCGCGTTCCCCGTTGCTAGGTCTAGATAATGAGTTCATTTGTATCCTGGCCGTGCAGCATGCAGCTGCACGGCATGATGTTTATTATCCTGTCTGGATCCTGATTGGAGGGTTCCCAAATAAAGGCACTCTCAGGACTTCTTACAGACGCCGGTGATAGCTTCCTGTTTGCTGAGTCTGTTACAGAGAGTTTCCAGTCCTGCTCTATCCGGTTGTTCCTGTCCTCAGTGATCCAGTACTCGGAATTTGTCATCTATTCCTGGAGTCCGACCGAGCACCTTTAACATCCTGTGGTGTTCGTGAGTCGCGGCGTAGCCGTGTGTTGCGGCCTGACCGCTTACTATTTATTATTTGGTTTCTTTGTGTTTCGGAGTTTTTGCGGAGGATTCCGCTCCCACAGATCCACTCTGGTATCCAGCGGTGCTGGATAGGAGTAACGGATCAGGGGATCTTTTGGTTGTCCTTTTCCCTGGCGGTTTGTCCGCACATACTTTTGGTTTAAGTTAGATAGCTTGTAACCCCTGGCCTGGTTGCTTAGTCAGAGGGCCCCTTGTTATCACCCTGTCTCGGATTTCCCTTTGTCTCCCATTAAGACCTGAGGGGGCATCGGGGTTGGGCAGACATAATCCGCCCTTCGAACGCGGCTGCCATGGGCTCAAGCAACCATAGTCTCGCAGGGAATTTCTGACAACACGGGCGAGACAACGGAGTTAGGGCGCCAGGGGTTACTAGGCTTTCCTGCTCCCGTAACCAGCATATCTTTCCAGTACCCAGACCTCTGCCATAAGATCTCCTCTGGTCTGGAGTACGGGAATCATAACACCATTATCACCGTATTTGGCGAAAATATGTTGCGTGGTGTGAGGCCAGGAAGGCACCAACAGAGGATTTTCAGCTGGGTCGTTTTCTGCACTTCCTACAGTCAGGAGTGACTATGGGCCTAAACTTGGGTACCATTAAGGTCCAGATTTCGGCTCTGTCGATTTTCTTCCAGAAAGAACTGGCTTCACTGCCTGGAGTTCAGACATTTGTAAAGGGAGTGCTACATATTCAGCCCCCTTTTGTGCCTCCTGTGGCACCTTGGGATCTCAACGTGGTGTTGAGTTTCCTAAAATCACATTGGTTTGAGTCACTTAAAACTCTGGATTTGAAATATCTCACGTGGAAAGTGGTCATGTTATTGGCCTTGGCTTCGGCCAGGCGTGTGTCAGAATTGGCGGCTTTGTCATGTAAAAGCCCTTATCTGATTTTCCATATGGATAGGGCAGAATTGAGGACTCGTCCCCAGTTTCTCCCTAAGGTGGTATCGGCTTTTCACTTGAATCAGCCTATTGTAGTGCCTGCGGCTACTAGGGACTTGGAAGATTCCAAGTTACTGGACGTATTCTGGAAGATTTATTACGTGCTTAATCCTGCGCTATTCTGCTCAAACCATGAACAAACATATACCAAAGGGCTGTGCACAAGAAAAAACATGCAGAATTGGTGTACACATGCAAAGCACCACCTCCAAATAAAAATAATATACTGAGCTTTTATAAATGATGAATGAGTCACAGGTTTCTGTGAGTAGCTTCTCAGTACATGTCGAGTGTAGTACCATTCAGGAATTTCTGAAATAAAGATAACGGTGCTTCCCTCATAGGTTGTTAACCATTACAGGGGGAATCAGCACAGAGAGTAAATGATAGTGCAGTATTTTGTATAAAATGGAGAAAGTTTTAATACAAATTGCACTTACAACAAATAAGAATAAAAATCACATATAAAACATCCTTTCGTGGTGACACTGGAACACTACAAGCATATCACCCAAATCCTGTTGATGTATTTCAGGAAGGGATTGGCAGCCACAGTTCCGGAATCTGCAGAGGCTTCTCCAGAGTGACAATGCAGGGTGAATAAGTGTCCGACCGGCAGGAGTTTGTAGACCACACTTAACGCGTTTCGGACCTCGCTGGGTCCTTCGTCAGAAGTGTGGCTATAGTCCCAGAGTAAGTCTTTTAAAGGTTTGTTAATTATTACAAAGTACATACAGCGGTGCGGGATCTTCATTTCCTATTTCCCGAACTCAGGACTTTATGAACGGCAGTGGAACGCAATGCTGACATAAAGAGAGCAGCGCTTCCTGCTTCCGGCGAGTGCGCTTGATGGATGTCCGTGGAACGCAGCGCCGCCGTATAGATGACGTCACTTCCGTTCGGGAAATAGGAAATGAAGATCCCGCACCGCTGTATGTACTTTGTAATAATTAACAAACCTTTAAAAGACTTACTCTGGGACTATAGCCACACTTCTGACGAAGGACCCAGCGAGGTCCGAAACGCGTTGGTGGCATGTTTTTTTGGGAGAACTTGGTGACCCTTTGTCTTTGAGGCTCCCAGCAGATTTGGTGAGAACATTTGTTATATGTTTCTTTCCTCCTATTGGGAAGTTTACAACTGCCGAGGCAAGGTGATCCTTGTTCCCATGTTTTAATGCATATATATTTTTTGTTGAATAAAATCCGTTTGTTTATTACAAACACGGCTTTTTTGGTGGAGATTGACTACGGATGTGTCTTGAAAGAAATCGCTATGTGAACATACCCCGCATCCTTCAAGCTCACGTGTAAGCGTGTTATGCCAAGAGTTTTTGAGAAATTATCTTGCCTAAAAGTTTGAAAGATACCTTTACATGTTTTCATTGGCCTAATTTTATGTAAGCCTAAAAGTGAGCATTTCGTATTTGTGATCCTTCACATTTTTCGGGTGGTCCCCTAATGCTATACTCTCATTTCACGGATATAGAGAACCACTACACATTGGATTTTCTCTCTTTGCTTTCTCTCCCATGTTCCATATTTTGGAGAATAACCCGGTAAATTGGGAATCCTTTGGAGCAAAGTTTTGTGAAAATCCTAAAGATACCTTTATAGGAGTCCACATACGTATGTTGAAGTAAGCAAGAAAGTGAGCATTCTGTGTTTGTGACTGATACACTTTCCGGGTGGTCCCAGAACATCTTACAAAGACACAGAGGGGAGACCTTACATCCCATAGTCCCTCTATATGATTCCTGTTACATCATAAGAAATCACCACACATTGGAAATTTTCTTTTGTTTTCTTCCTTTATGTACCATCTTGTTGAAGAAAATTCCCGGAGACATCGATTAGAGACTTTAGGACTTTTGGAAACAAACCGGTCTGAAGCATTTCACTTTTATTAATCCAGTGTTGAAGCGCATTTTGTATATAAATCTTGTATTGTGGTATTGTTTGTTTTCCGGTCGATAACTCCGGAATATATACACATTTGCAGCCTCTACACTTCCAGCGCAGGGAAGCATTGTTCTTTTTTTCTAAGTATGTATGTTTGTGTGCATGTATGCAATAAAGTTTTACTTTCACGGTGTGCGTGTACTGTTTTTATTTGGGTATTTTTTTTGCAGTAGAACTACAGGTACCAACGGGCCCGTTTCCCCCCCGCATGCTGGTACTTGTGGTTCTCCAAGTACCAGCTTGCGGGTGAGGCTTGCTGGGACTTGTAGTTCTGCTACAAAAAAACAATACTCTTTTATTTGACACAAGGCTATCAGCACCCCATCCACAGCCCTTGGATGGGGGGGACAGCCTCGGGCTTCACCCCTGGCCCTTGGGTGGCTGGAGGGGGGACCCCTTGATTTAAGGGGTCCCCACTCCAGGGTACCCCGGCCAGGGGTGACTAGTTGGGGATTTAATGCCACGGCCGCAGGGACCGGTATAAAAGTGTCCCCCGGCTGTGGCATTATCTCTCCAGCTAGTGGAGCCCGGTGCTGTGTTGAAAATACGGGGGACCCCTACGTCTTTTGTCCCCCGTATTTTTTGCACCAGGACCTGACGCAGAGCCCGGTGCTGGTTGTAAAAATACGGGGGATCCCCTGTCAATTTTTTTCCCGTATTTTTCCAACCAGGACCGGCTCGAAGAGCCCAAGGCTGGTTATGCTTAGGAGTGGGGACCCCACGCATTTTTTTTTCGTGATTTTTAACCCATTCCCACCCCTTCCCACTAAAAAACATGCTCTGATCTCTCCATATTATTTTAGTCAGTAAATAAAATAAAATATTCTTTTAAAAAATATATAAATAATACTTGTGGCTCCTAATAGACAAACCAAGTAGATAATCCCTTCTAATATAAATAGATATGCTATTAGCAACAAAAGAAAACCACAAAAAAAACATGTTTTTAAAAATGTTTATTAGATTCCGCCAGCAAAATGAGGCGGACTGAAATTGACGAAATGACTGTCGAAAAGCACTGTTGTCGAATCGACATTCTTCAATTGAATATACTTTTGTCGAAAAGCCACATTTTTACCATTGCAGACATGTCGAATTTAACAACTGTCGAATTTCAAAAAGTCGAATCTGAAACGTCCGTTTTTTTGTCGAAAAGTACTGTATTGCATTGTCGGAAAAAAAATTTGAGTTGAAAATGCCCCGTTTTTCGACATTTGCGGCAATTTGACCGCAATTGCATATACCCCAGTGTGTCTTATTTCCACCCCTTATAACATAGGTGATTGCTAGAGAACAGAGTTTTGGAAAAGTAACTTGAGAACTTGTCACTAGACTTACAAATCGGTCCAGAGATAGTTTTGTGCAATCATGCAGCTTCCTCATCTCCAGCTGTTTCACTTGCTCTTTATTTCCAGAGACTGCAGCTGACTGTAACGTTTGAAGAGGTGTTTAAGTCATGTCTGAAAATGATCATTGAAGGAACACGTCCGTAAGTGATGCTGAAAACTGGTCCCTGGGTAAATAAGGGTATTGATCTACAGTATATCGGCTCCTTTTTCTGGAACTCACTTGGGACGGTGTCACATACTTAACTTTATATAGTACTAGAGGAGAAGTTCATGCAGTAGAAAGTTTAGTTACTGATCTTTCTATAGAGCTGGGACATTTATTATAGGGTGTAGTTGAGAGACAGTTAGGGTGTCTGATTCCACTCTGACTGCTGAGTGTCCATTCATAGTGAATGCTTCCTCTACAATCAGTGACGTAATACAATTAAAATAAAAAACACAGCCACAAAGTGTTACATGCAGGACTGGTGTTATCTTCTATTCTCAGAAGTGTCACTACCTGGGTAATGCTTCAGGGCTGGTCCGCTCAGCATGCATTCTTCTGTTACCAGTGTGTGCTGATTTTTACTACCATCCATATAATCTATTATTGCTTTAGAACACTTTTTGATGTTTTATACACTTACTCTAAATGAAATGCTCATTGCAGACAGAAAAATGGACCCATACATGGGCAAATGAAATAGCCCCTGCAGTTGAATTTAGCCACTGACTTGTAGACAAATTTGCAGCTGAATATGAGGAAAAAATCGGGTGAAATTATCTCACACATAATGCTGACCAGTGTTTCTTGCCTTATTAGTTATGCTTCATACATTCCCTTCCTACTCATCATCTGTTTCTCCAGATCTGGATCCCATCTGGTCTTCGTTCCCTCTGTCAGAGATGTTCACCATGATCCGGTCTATCCTCAGCCTCCTTTCAACTGCTATGAGGCAGCCAAAGAAGATAAGACGGTAGTTTCATACACATGAATATTATAAACCTCAGCTCCATGTACCAAATTGAGGCTGATCATAATGCTTCTATATGTGCATAGCAATGCAAGCACAAGTCCTCTGTGATACTTAGTACAGCTTGTATCTCTGTTGCTGGTGAGCAGATGGCACGATGGCCATAAACTACTGGACACTGTAGGTCAGATGAAGTTTCTGTATGGGCACATTTAGGCTCACCAGCTGCTGTAGCTGATTCATACAGATGTGTATTTTCTCCGACAGGGTCCACAGGATAACATTGGGATATAAGGTAGCGACAGCGGATTGGCACCAAACAAACAAAGCTTTTGGCCTTCCAGCATGTAACGGGCCCGTCCCTGTATCCCCGCCTTCTGGCTCGGACAAATCAGTTTTTCGTTATGTGCGGCAGGAGCCGGACCATGGTCAATGGGCTGCTGGTTTTTAGCAGCCATAAGCTTTTTTTATTTTATTTTTATATTCTTACTATATATTTATTTTTTTAGCGATCTCTCTAAAAAGCGTCTTATATGCTTGGAAAGAGTCGCTCCAACAACTCCCCGCCGGGTCACGACAACGCTTACCCACGTGTACAGTGCTGTTTCAGCGGGCGTCTGTGTAGAATGTACTAGCAAGTCTAGCAGACGTTACCAGGCTGTGGCCAGAGCACGGGGAGAAGGTAAGGCATAGTTTCCACTTAATAGGGGAAACTACGAGATACAGCCGCACTGTTTCGGGTTGGAGACTTCTGAACAGTTGCTGACGGAGCTGCTACCTCGGGTGCACCAGCGCTAGGCCTCAGGGATCATAGGCTCCAGGAGTAGTATGAGGCCACGATCCATAGGGTTAATGTCAGCAGTGGGGACTAGGACGCTCCCTTTGTCTAAACACCCCCCCACCCTCGGTTTATGAAGTTTCCTCCAAGTTTCCTGCCATGAACTGACTTCCCGTTTCCGTCTGAGACTCTGTATTTAAAAGGACCCAGTCGCAGCATAGGCAGCTGTGTGACTGGTGTGTCAGTGTTCACTTGGGCGTCTGCGTTCACTGTGGGTTCGCGAGGCAATTGTGTACACTAATAGTGAGTGCTGAGCGAATCCAGACGCTAACGTATTGATTGATCCAGAAAATGGGGTGAAGTCTTCCTGTATCCCACTCTCCTGAGATGGATGATACAGCACTAAGTCTTTATCTACCTTTGAGTACGAATAGTGGATAAGTGCCTGATGCATACGAGTCTGTAAACTATTACTGCTGTTTCTTTCACTGTTCGACTGAATACGTTTAAATTCCTATATGAGGTAATGCAGTAATGTGTTTCTCCTACTTGAAATGCTTATTATGCTAATGTGCAACTTGTGACATTTCTATGACTGATTGCTAGTGTGATTGCTGACTTTACTAATAATTCTGTCAGTCTTCTGTGTATTTCGATCCTCAATGCTGGTGCAAAGCAGGGTAGGATCAGATTTTGTGTCATTTTAACAAAATGTAAAGTGATTGCAGTCACAAATTGTGTACTGATACTGTACAGGTGTGTTTTATTTATCATGTCTAAGAGAGGCAAGGGTGAGGAGGATACACCCTCCACAGCAGCGCCAACACTTCTTTCATGTTTGTCTTGCAAAGCTGGGTTAACCTCTCAGGATCTGGTTCAAAATGGATTATGTGCAAATTGTTTTAGCTTTCACCAAAGCCTCTTAAATAAGCCGAGGCAGGCACAGGTTCAAGTTGAACCCCCATGAGCTACTTTTGCACAGACCTTAACCAGTATAACTGAGCGGATAATGCCAGCTCCTATACCAGGGATAGGTTACCCTATTAACCCTTACATGCAACATTCCATCTGGGGTTTATCACATCCAGCACAGGAATTGGCAGCCTCTCAGCAAAAGCATGCTTAATGGCCGGTGGTAAGTAAATCATAGTCCTGAAACTACATCTTCAGTCTACACATGTTTTAGATGAGGACTCGTCGGAGGATGAGGACTCATCGCACTCCGGCTCTGCATACAGAGACGAGGTGGAAGGCCTCAGCTCAGGGGATATACCTGAGCTAATTAGTGCTATGAAAGCTTTTCTATCCTTAGAGGAGGCAGCAGAGCCTTTGTTAAAATCTAAGGCACCTGTGTTTAAATGTCCTAAAACAGTTAGGACTGAGTTTCCTGGGTCAGAACAGTCGATGGAAATTATGCAAGAGGCCTGGGCTTTGCCCAGTAAGAAGTTTAGGATTCCAAAGAAATGGAATTCCCATTATCCTCTTCCGGCTGGGGACTGTTTAAAAAGGGAGGTGGCTCCAAAAGTAGATACACATGTCATTCAGTTGGTGCGAAAATCTACATTACCTCTGCCTTCAACATTATTAAATGTCACGGATAAGAAAATAGATGATTTTCTAAAAACCATTTTCTCTTTGTCTGGGGCAGTCATAAAACCAGCCATGGTTCAGCCTGGATGCTAAAAGCAGTGGTAGCCTGGGCAGATGCATCTAGAGAGCAAAAATCCTATATTGCACATATCAGACAGGTGGCTGTTTTTATGGAAGAAGCAGCATTAGCTATAGGTACAATTACCTCCCAGGCCTCAGCAGTAGCAGCTCACAGAGCGGTTTGGCTACGTACATGGAAAGCTGACTCAGACTCCAAGAAGGTTCTGGAGTCTTTGCCTTTTACTGGAGATATTCTTTTTGGTAAAGAATTAAACAGTATTTTGGAGTCAGAAGCAGATTCCAAGAAAGTAAAGTTTCCTTCCACACACAAATCCAAGCCTAGATTTCCAGCTTTTCGGCCCTTTTGGACGCAAGGAAAAGCAAAAGGAAAGGGTTATGGCAACTAGTCTCAATCTGGCAAGTCTGGTAAGACTAAAAAGTATTGGGCTGCCAGAGGACCGGCTTCCAAATCAGATAAGCCATCAGCCTGATGGTGCAGGCCTCCACCTGGGGGACCCCAGGGTGGGAGGCCCACTTCAGTTTGCACAGATCTGGCAGCAGTCTACCACAGATGCCTGGGTGCAAGAAGCAGTATCTCACGGTTATGCGTTTGCTTTCAAGAAACACCCTCCTCAAAGGTTTTTTTTGTTCCAGCCCGTCTTCAGTGAAAACGAAGGCCAGGGCTTTGCAAGAGGCAGTTCAGAAGTTGCTTCAGTCAGGAGTGATAATTCCAGTTCCTCCTGCGCAACGAGGACAGGGTTTTTATTCCAACCTGTTTCTAGTCCAGAAGCCAAATAGCTCAATCTCAAAGTGCTGAACAAGTACAATTGGGTGCCTCTGTTTCATATGGAGACTTTACGTTCCATTATTTTGGCCGTGGAGTTGCAGGATTTTATGGTATCCCTGGATATCCAGGATGCTTACCTACATGTTCCTATAGAACTGTCCCATCAGCGCTATCTCAGGTTTGCTATCTCCAGCATCATTTTCAGTTTCAGGCCCTACCATTTGGACTGGCCACAGCTCCCAGAGTATTCACCAAAATTATGGTGGTAATGGCATCTTTTCTTCGTCAGCGGGGGATAAGGATTTTTCCATACCTTGACGACTTATTAATCCTGGCACAATCTCAGGAATTGCTTCAGTGTCATCTGTATAAGACAGTAGTTTGTTTACAGAGACACGGTTGGCTCATAAATTGGGAAAAATCGTACATGGTTCCGTCACAACGGATGACTCATTTGGGGGCTGTGCTGGATTCAGGTCTTCAGAGAGTAAGTCTACCTCTGAACAAAATATCCCAAATTCAATAAAGGATTCAGGAGCTGCTACACAGTCAAAGGGTATCCATTCACGCCGCAATGTGCGTGATGGGGTTGATGGTGTCGACATTCGACATGGTGGAGTATGCTCCGTTCCATTCGAGGCCTCTGCAACGTCTGATCCTTTCCAAATGCAATGGTTTTCATCAGACAATAAAAACGCAGACTATGGTCCATCTCATCTGGACAAAGGGAGACACTTTTGGATATCAGATTGGGAAATTCTAACAACGGATGCCAGTCTTCAGGCCTGGGGAGCGGTGTCAGGAAGGAGTTGCTTCCAGGGGCAGTGGACCAAGGAAGAAAGTTGCCTGCCAATAAATATATTGGAACTTTGGGCCATATATATGGCACTTATTCATGCAAAGGACATCCTTCAGGGGAAACCAGTTCAAATCTGCTTGGACAATGCAACGGCACTAGCGTTTCTCTATCGTCCTAGTGGATGCTGGGGTTCCTGAAAGGACCATGGGGAATAGCGGCTCCGCAGGAGACAGGGCACAAAAAGTAAAGCTTTTTCAGATCAGGTGGTGTGCACTGGCTCCTCCCCCTATGACCCTCCTCCAGACTCCAGTTAGATTTTTGTGCCCGGCCGAGAAGGGTGCAATCTAGGTGGCTCTCCTAAAGAGCTGCTTAGAAAAAGTTTAGCTAGGTTTTTTATTTTACAGTGATTCCTGCTGGCAACAGGATCACTGCAGCGAGGGACTGAGGGGAGAAGGAGTCAACTCACCTGCGTGCAGGATGGATTGGCTTCTTGGCTACTGGACATCAAGCTCCAGAGGGACGATCACAGGTACAGCCTGGATGGTCACCGGAGCCGCGCCGCCGGCCCCCTTGCAGATGCTGAAGTCAGAAGAGGTCCAGAATCGGCGGCTGAAGACTCCTGCAGTCTTCTAAAGGTAGCGCACAGCACTGCAGCTGTGCGCCATTTTCCTCTCAGCACACTTCACACGGCAGTCACTGAGGGTGCAGGGCGCTGGGAGGGGGGCGCCCTGGGAGGCAAATGAATACCTATAAAGGCTAAAAATACCTCACATATAGCCCCTAGAGGCTATATGGAGATATTTAACCCCTGCCTGATTTTTCTAAATAGCGGGAGACGAGCCCGCCAGAAAAGGGGCGGGGCCTATCTCCTCAGCACACGGCGCCATTTCCTCTCACAGCTCCGCTGGTCAGGACGGCTCCCAAGTCTCTCCCCTGCACTGCACTACAGAAACAGGGTAAAACAGAGAGGGGGGGGCAAATTTATGGCGATATTTTGATATAACAAAGCAGCTATAAGGGAGCACTTATTATAAGGCTATCCCTGATATATATATAGCGCTTTTGGTGTGTGCTGGCAAACTCTCCCTCTGTCTCCCCAAAGGGCTAGTGGGTCCTGTCTTCGTTAGGAGCATTCCCTGTGTGTGTGTCTGCTGTGTGTCGGTACGTGTGTGTCGACATGTATGAGGACGATATTGGTGTGGAGGCGGAGCAATTGCCAAATATGAGGATGTCACCCCCTAGGGAGTCGACACCAGAATGGATGCCTTTATTTATGGAACTACGGGATAGTGTCAACACGCTAAAGCAGTCGTTTGACGACATGAGGCGGCCGGACAATCAATTAGTGCCTGTCCAGGCGACTCAAACACCGTCAGGGGCTGTGAAACGCCCTTTGCCTCAGTCGGTCGACACAGACCCAGACGCAGGCACTGACTCCAGTGGTGACGGTGACGATTCAACCGTATTTTCCAGTAGGGCCACACGTTATATGATTTTGGCAATGAAGGAGGCGTTACATTTAGCTGATACTACAGGTACCACTAAACAGGGTATTATGTGGGGTATGAAAAAACTACCTATAGTTTTTCCTGAATCAGAAGAATTAAATGACGTGTGTAATGAAGCGTGGGTTGCCCCTGATAAAAAGCTGATAATTTCAAAGAAATTATTGGCATTATACCCTTTCCCGCCAGAGGTTAGGGAGCGCTGGGAAACACCTCCTAGGGTGGACAAGGCGCTAACACGCTTATCTAAACAAGTGGCGTTACCCTCTCCTGAGACGGCCGCACTTAAAGATCCATCAGATAGGAGGATGGAAAATATCCAAAAAAGTATATACACACATGCAGGTGTTATACTACGACCAGCTGTAGCGACTGCCTGGATGGGCAGTGCTGGGGTAGTTTGGTCAGAGTCCCTGATTGAAAATATTGATACCCTGGACAGGGACAATATTTTACTGTCGTTAGAACAAATAAAGGATGCATTTCTTTATATGCGTGATGCACAGAGGGATATCTGCACACTGGCATCACGGGTAAGTGCTATGTCCATTTCGGCCAGAAGAGCTTTATGGACGCGACAGTGGACAGGCGATGCGGATTCAAAACGGCATATGGAAGTTTTGCCGTATAAAGGGGAGGAGTTATTTGGAGTCGGTCTATCAGATTTGGTGGCCACGGCTACAGCCGGGAAATCCACCTTTCTACCTCAAGTCACTCCCCAACAGAAAAAGGCACCGACTTTTCAACCGCAGCCCTTTCGTTCCTTTAAAAATAAGAGAGCAAAGGGCTATTCATATCTGCCACGAGGCAGAGGTCGAGGGAAGAGACAGCAACACGCAGCTCCTTCCCAGGAACAGAAGCCCTCCCCGGCTTCTACAAAAGCCTCAGCATGACGCTGGGGCTTCTCAAGCGGACTCGGGGACGGTGGGCGGTCGTCTCAAAAATTACAGCGCGCAGTGGGCTCACTCGCAGGTAGATCCCTGGATCCTGCAGATAATATCTCAAGGGTACAGGTTGGAATTAGAGACAGATCCACCTCGCCGTTTCCTGAAGTCTGCTTTACCAACGTCCCCCTCCGAAAGGGAGACGGTTTTGGAAGCCATTCACAAGCTGTACTCTCAGCAGGTGATAGTCAAGGTACCTCTTCTACAACAAGGGAAGGGGTATTATTCCACTCTTTTTGTGGTACCGAAGCCGGATGGCTCGGTAAGGCCTATTCTAAATCTGAAGTCCTTGAACCTGTACATAAAGAAGTTCAAGTTCAAGATGGAGTCACTCAGAGCAGTGATAGCGAACCTGGAAGAGGGGGACTTTATGGTATCCTTGGACATCAAGGATGCGTATCTCCACGTTCCAATTTACCCCTCACACCAGGGGTACCTCAGGTTCGTTGTACAAAACTGTCACTATCAGTTTCAGACGCTGCCGTTCGGATTGTCCACGGCACCTCGGATCTTTACAAAGGTAATGGCCGAGATGATGATTCTTCTTCGAAGAAAAGGCGTATTAATTATCCCATACTTGGACGATCTCCTAATAAGGGCGAGGTCCAGAGAACAGCTAGAGATGGGATTAGCACTGTCTCAAGAAGTGCTAAAACAGCACGGGTGGATTCTGAATATTCCAAAATCCCAGTTAATGCCGACAACTCGTCTGCTGTTCCTAGGGATGATTCTGGACACGGTTCAGAAAAAGGTTTTTCTCCCGGAGGAAAAAGCCAAGGAGTTATCCGAGCTTGTCAGGAACCTCCTAAAACCAGGAAAGGTGTCTGTACATCAATGCACAAGAGTCCTGGGAAAAATGGTGGCTTCTTACGAAGCAATTCCATTCGGCAGATTCCACGCAAGAATTTTCCAAAGGGATCTGTTGGACAAATGGTCAGGGTCGCATCTTCAGATGCACCTACGGATAACCCTGTCTCCAAGGACAAGGGTGTCTCTTCTGTGGTGGTTGCAGAGTCCTCATCTATTGGAGGGCCGCAGATTCGGCATACAGGATTGGATCCTGGTGACCACGGACGCCAGCCTGAGAGGCTGGGGAGCAGTCACACAAGGAAGAAACTTCCAGGGAGTATGGACGAGCCTGGAAACGTCTCTTCACATAAACATTCTGGAACTAAGAGCAATATACAATGCTCTAAGCCAGGCAGAACCTCTGCTTCAGGGAAAACCGGTGTTGATCCAGTCGGACAACATCACGGCAGTCGCCCATGTGAACAGACAGGGCGGCACAAGAAGCAGGAGTGCAATGGCAGAAGCTGCAAGGATTCTTCGCTGGGCAGAGAATCATGTGATAGCACTGTCAGCAGTGTTCATCCCGGGAGTGGACAACTGGGAAGCAGACTTCCTCAGCAGACACGATCTTCACCCGGGAGAGTGGGGACTTCATCCAGAAGTCTTCCACATGCTGGTAACCCGTTGGGAAAGACCAATGGTGGACATGATGGCGTCTCGCCTCAACAAAAAACTGGACAGGTATTGCGCCAGGTCAAGAGATCCGCAGGCAATAGCTGTGGACGCGCTGGTAACGCCTTGGGTGTACCAGTCGGTGTATGTGTTTCCTCCTCTGCCTCTCATACCAAAAGTATTGAGAATTATACGGCAAAGAGGCGTAAGAACGATACTAGTGGTTCCGGATTGGCCAAGAAGGACTTGGTACCCGGAACTTCAAGAGATGATCACGGAAGATCCGTGGCCTCTACCTCTAAGGAGGGACTTGATTCAGCAGGGTCCCTGTCTGTTTCAAGACTTACCGCGGCTGCGTTTGACGGCATGGCGGTTGAACGCCGGATCCTAAAGGAAAAAGGCATGCCGGAAGAAGTCATTCCTACTTTGATTAAAGCAAGGAAGGAAGTAACCGTGCAACATTATCACCGAATTTGGCGAAAATATGTTGCGTGGTGCGAAGATCGGAGTGCTCCGACGGAGGAATTTCAACTGGGTCGATTCCTACATTTCCTGCAATCAGGATTGTCTATGGGTCTCAAATTGGGATCTATTAAGGTTCAAATTTCGGCCCTGTCGATTTTCTTTCAAAAAGAATTGGCTTCAGTCCCTGAAGTCCAGACCTTTGTTAAGGGAGTGCTGCATATACAGCCTCCTGTGGTGCCTCCAGTGGCACCGTGGGATCTCAATGTGGTTTTGGACTTTCTAAAATCTCATTGGTTTGAACCACTAAATAAGGTGGATTTGAAATATCTCACTTGGAAAGTGACCATGCTTCTAGCCCTGGCTTCTGCCAGGAGAGTATCAGAATTGGCAGCTTTATCTTACAAAAGCCCATATCTGATTTTCCATTCGGACAGGGCAGAACTGCGGACTCGTCCGCATTTTCTCCCTAAGGTGGTGTCAGCATTTCATCTGAACCAGCCTATTGTAGTGCCTGCGGCTACAAGTGACTTGGAGGACTCCAAGTTACTGGACGTTGTCAGAGCATTAAAAATATATATTGCAAGGACAGCTGGAGTCAGAAAATCTGACTCGTTGTTTATATTGTATGCACCCAACAAGATGGGTGCTCCTGCGTCTAAGCAGACGATTGCTCGTTGGATCTGTAGCACAATCCAACTTGCACATTCTGTGGCAGGCCTGCCACAGCCTAAATCTGTAAAGGCCCACTCCACAAGGAAGGTGGGCTCATCTTGGGCGGCTGCCCGAGGGGTCTCGGCATTACAACTTTGCCGAGCAGCTACGTGGTCAGGGGAGAACACGTTTGTAAAATTTTACAAATTTGATACTCTGGCTAAGGAGGACCTGGAGTTCTCTCATTCGGTGCTGCAGAGTCATCCGCACTCTCCCGCCCGTTTGGGAGCTTTGGTATAATCCCCATGGTCCTTTCAGGAACCCCAGCATCCACTAGGACGATAGAGAAAATAAGATTTTACTTACCGATAAATCTATTTCTCGGAGTCCGTAGTGGATGCTGGGCGCCCATCCCAAGTGCGGATTATCTGCATAAATTGTACATAGTTATTGTTAACTAATTCGGGTTATTGTTGAAGGAAGCCATCTTTCAGAGGCTCCGCTGTTATCATACTGTTAACTGGGTTTAGATCACAGGTTGTACGGTGTGATTGGTGTGGCTGGTATGAGTCTTACCCGGGATTCAAAATCCTCCCTTATTGTGTACGCTCGTCCGGGCACAGTACCTAACTGGAGTCTGGAGGAGGGTCATAGGGGGAGGAGCCAGTGCACACCACCTGATCTGAAAAAGCTTTACTTTTTGTGCCCTGTCTCCTGCGGAGCCGCTATTCCCCATGGTCCTTTCAGGAACCCCAGCATCCACTACGGACTCCGAGAAATAGATTTATCGGTAAGTAAAATCTTATTATCTCAACCATCAGGGACGAACTTGCAGCCAAAAAGCAATGGAGGAGGTAAGTCACACGTTAAAGTGGGCAGAACTTCATCATCCAGCCTTGTCCACAGTGTTCATTCCGGGAGTCCTAAACTGGGAAGCAGATTTTCTCAGTCGACACGCCATTCATGGAAACAAATGGACTTTACACCCTGAGGTCTTCCAAATTCTGGTAGACAAATGTGGGTTACCGGAGATGGATCTCATGGCGTCCCGTCAGAACAACAAAGTTCCCGCATACGGGTCAAGAACAAAGGATCCCAAAGCGACCTTTGTGGATGCCCTGTCAGTGAGATGGGACTTTCGTCTGGCCTAAGTGTTTCCACCAATCGCCCAGTTACCCAGGGTGATGCGAAAGGAAAAAAAAGGAAAGGGTGCCATGATATAGCTCCGGCTTGGTCCAGAAGACATTGGTACACAGATCTGCATAGAATGTCGATGGATGCTCCATTCCTACTCCCTCAACGTCCAGATCTACTGTCTCAGGGTCCTTGCTGTCACAAGCACCTGGATCGACTGTCTTTGACGGCGTGGCTCATGATACTTGCATCCTTAAAGCAAGAGGATTCTCACAACAGGTAATTCAAACTATGCTCAGAGCAAGGAAACCTTCCTTAGCTTGCATTTATCACCAAATATGGCAAGCATGTATCCAGTGGTGCAGTGACCGGAAATTTGATCCTAGGTCTTTCAGCGTTTCCAGAGTCTTAGCATTCCTTCAGGCAGGAATGGAGAAAGGTCTACGGGTGGCTTCTTTGAGAGTACAAGTGTCAGTATTTACTGTATGGTTCCAAAAGAAAATTGCTTTCCTACAGGATGTGCATGCTTTTGCCAGGGTATTCTGCACATTCAACCTCCTTTTGTTCCTCCTACAGTGCCTTGGGACTTAAGTTTAGTCCTATATGCCCTTCAAGTTGCCCCATTTGAACCACTGAAATGAGTGGTTCTTAAATGGTTGACAGCTAAAGTTCTCTGTCTACTAGCCATTGCTTCAGCTAGAATAGTTTCAGATTTAGGGGCATTGTTATGTCGCCCTCATTCTATGATTTTTTTTCTTTATCCAGATAGAGCTGTTCTTAGAACCAAATCTGGGTATCTTCCTAAGGTGGTATCTAAATTCCACCTTAAGGAAGAAATTGTAGTCCGGGCCTTGCAGGGGCCGTACCTTTCTGCGGGAGATGCATCGTTGGACGTAGTCCGTACCTTAAGGATCTACGTGGATTGTACCAGTGCCATCAGAAAAACAGACACACTCTTCGTTCTCTGCGGATTTCACAAGAGAGGGTGGCCTGCTGACAAACAGACGCTGGCGAGGTGGCTTTGGATGATCATTTCAGAAGCATGTTCTCAAGCTGATCTCCCTGTTCCGGCTAATGTCTCTGCTCACTCTGCTCGTAAGGTAGGTCCTTCATGGGCAGCACAATGTGGTGCTTCAGCAGAACAGATATCTTATACAGCCGCATGGTCTTCCATTAACACATTCATTAGGCATTATGCCTTTGATACATTTGCCTCTCAGGACGCTGAATTCGAGTGAAGGATTCTCCTGTCCAGTCAGGAACGTCCTCACCACTAAATTGCTTTGGAACATCCCAATGTTATCCTGTGGACCCTGCCGGAGAAATAATCGTTATGGTAGACCTACCGTTGTTAACGTTATTTCTCCTAAATCCACAGGGATCCCTCCTGACACACCTGATTTGAGGATCCTTTCACTTACTAACCTCTTCCTTCTTGTAAGGAAGGGTGTGCATGTGTGTTCTTCTCGCCTGATTAGGGCTCTCTATGATGCTCCTACCTTGAGCTTTGGAAAAACAACTGATTTGCCTGAGCCAGTATGCGGATAGGGACGGGCCCGTTGCATGCTGGGAGGCCAAAAGCTTTGATCGTTTGGAGCAAATCCGCTGTCGATACCTCATCCCGATGTTATCCTGTGGACTTAGGAGAAATAGCGTTATCAACGGTAAGTCTACCATAACGATTATTTTTCTTTGTCTGTCTAGCAGTAAACCACAAGATAAGCAGAGCAGGTTAACAAAGGATGTTGTATTTGTGTCACAATGTGGCCAAATTGCAGACATAGTGAAAACTGAAGAAGTTATTCTGCCTGTGGTGTGGTGCTGATTGTTTTGTTATATAAGTTGCTGTTGTTTTTGTTGCAGATGTTTTATTTCAAAAAGTTAAACACTCTTCCTCTTTCCAGCGAGTGCACTTCATTGCAGATCCCTGCACCTTATCTGTCAATGGTGTAGCCGTGGGATTCACGTCCACAGACCTTCTCTTCCATATGGGTGCAGAGGAAATCAGCAGGTACAGCTCCAATTACACCTGGGTCTTGTAAGCAGTAGGGGAATAGATGACTTTGATCTGATCCATCATTGGCATTTCACAAGGAAGGTGGTTTGGAACAAAGCCGTGTAGTAATATTTGGAGAATGTTGATTTGACAGCATTGATACTGGCTGTTCTGTCCTGGTTCTTTTGCATGCATCTGTTGGATGTGATTTGCGTATCACTGACTCTACCTGTATGTATACTATAACTGCTAACATCTTTATTTGCCTTTAGTATTGTTAGTCAAAACATAATTTCAATATACATGCAGCTGTCTGCATTTTGGTCTATGAAAACATCTTCTGTAAGGGTAGCAGTTGTTTTACCAACGGACACAATACCGACGGTCATAATCCCGACAGCCATTGACTGACAGTCAAAATACCGGCATTCATTATGCTGACATGTTCAAAATGCCGACATAGAATACCGACATGCGTTTTTAAGGCATTTTTGCCCCAAAACAGACTTGTTCATACTTTACCATCCCAATGGACCTGGAGGGGGAATATAATAGTGTGCCGAGCGTAGCGAGGCACCGTGCCCGAAGCATGGCGAGCGCAGCGATACACCTAGACGGTGTCCATGACAGCACTGACACAAAAAAACAGGAAAACTTGTCAGTATTTTGACATGTTGGCATTTTAAATGTCTGTATTCTGACTGTCGGCATTTTTAACATGTCGGCATAATGATTGTCTGTATTATGACTGTAGGATTGTGTCTATTGGTAAATCATACTGAACCCTTCTGTAATTATTAGTAATTGCTAAATCACAAGCTTCCAAATCCTTTTTTATTTTCATACCAACTACGTAGCTTGAGTTTTGTGATGTGTCATATTAAATGGGAATCATCGTTATTAAATGATCGTTTAGAAGATCGAAGTAAAAAATGCAAACACCTCATTATTACAGTAAGTCTCCATGCCACAATCTTCTAGGCATACAGTACATCTCCGATAAATGGCTATTTTAAGAAGACGTCCATTAGATTTAGCGACTGGCAGGTGACATTATTACACCCACTAGGGTACATTATGCTACCAAATATATGGAGAACAGAACATTGTAATTATTTTGTAAATGTATGATTGATCCTAAAACGGAACCTTGCTGATCAGTGTGTTATAGGATTCTACATCTGCCACATGCACAGGCCGGGAAGCAGTTTCTCTACCTGGCTCCCTCATTTCTTACACTCTTACCTACTCACCATCATCATGGGTAATTTCACCACTCTAGATCATGGTGGATGACATGCTTTTAAAGAACTCTCTAATCTCTCTATCTGCCTGTCTCAGGTGCTGACTATCTACCAAATGCTATGCCCACTATCTTAATCTTGCTTTCTCCACACTTTGGACCTTTCTCAGGTCGCATTGTTAATGCAATGCGACCGCATTCTCCCATGCTCACAGCCACTGCGCATGACTGCGCATGCACAGGTCCCGTTCTGCACTACACGGCAGCGAAAATGCGATTGCATCACATTGCCACGAACGCCTCTGCCTGACTGACAGTCAAAGGCGTTCGCAGGGCGGCGACATGGTGTTGTGGGGGCATGGACTCTACGCTGGGTGGGCGTGATGAAAAAATGGCGGTGGGTTCGGGCCAGCGGCGGGATGTCATACGCGGCCACTGTGACACGAAAAATGGCTTCCCCGTGCCTGCCATCTCGGCCAGGCTGCAGAGGCAGGGGAGCATCCACATATAAACGATGCAGTTGCAATGCGATCACATCGCTGCAGGTTATTTGCATGCTGGGCGGCCATGCCCTGTGCTGAGCGGCCCCCGGCATGCGATCACAGCCAGTTGCAGTTTTGCTAAATTAGCAAAACTGGAGCTGAATAAGGTCCTTTGTGCGGTTTCTTTAATTTTGTTTTTGTTTTCATAAATAACTCTGCTTTGCCCATCCCAGTCCATTACTTGAGTTCCTGCAAGCTCCCTTCCATAATCCTAAATGTTTTGCTCTCTAACTCAGCAAAGCCTCCTCCTACTGTACCTGCTTCTTTCTATCTCTGCAGCAACGCCTTTCCCCTATTTGAACATTATTCTGTCAATGTCATGTCTTTTTTTTTTTTTTTTTTTTTAACCATTTCTTAGATTTTTAGAAGCTTAGCTATTATAAGTTTGCCTGCATTCTCTTCACATTCTTCCTTTCCTAGTACAACCTGCTGGCCCCTCATCATACCGGCTGTCTCTCCTAACATTCCAGAGACTACACTGACTCACCCTGTCAATTCTTTTATCACGCTAAATGACACTCCTTGCCTTTAGTTCTCCTGGATTGCTCTGATAAATTTACAGTTGACCACTCACATCCCATACAAATAATGCATTACCTAGTCTTGTGAACCAGAATATGGTAAGGTTCTTATCTTTAATAAACCCACTCAGCGTGTGTTACTCTTAATTAGTTTGCCATATTATTTCCTTAATAAGAGACACACGTGTATAACACAGGTTCTGTGGCTGGCTGACTTCAAGTCTGCATTTTACAATGATTTAATACAGAACCTGTGTAGTTCAGGAACGTGAGGTGAGGTACATGGCTTAGGAGGCACTGGCTAGTACCAGAGATAGATTTACGCACTGAATCCACGGTTACAAATGGGCATTATTCAAAGATGCAGCAGTTTGATGAGTTTTGATCAGAGATGTGTGGAAAAGATAGGCAAAGCCTCACCTACAATAGACTTTTACGCCAGAGTTTTGAATATACAAATGATAAGAATAATATAAAGTAGACATTTCTAATATATTCTTTGTGAAGCCTCTGGTATATACTGCAGTATGATGGGAAAGGCTCTTCCTCACCGCACGTCACTGGTGTAATTCATATATGTATTTATATTAAAGGGATAATCTGTCAGCCCTGCTATGGATCCACCTCCTCTCTGCTTCCTCTGTCAGTTAGAGCCATGCAGGGCTGGATGGTATTCTTTCTACACTTCTCTATCTAAATCAAAACAAACAAGCTCCTTCTGGACTTTAGTATCACCCTTATACTATACACTATGGCAGGGTTATTCAAACTGTTATCACCCAACCTAGCAGTCCAGAATTTTTTCATATCCATACTTGAGCACACATGACTGAAACAAAATGATGGCTGTACTAATTAAGTCACCTGTGCTCAAGCAGGAGTATCCTTAAAACCTGGACTTTGAGCGTTCTTTGAGGTCATAGTTTGGGATGCACTGCTTGATGGTTATTTACCATCTGTGTTAAAATGGCAAAGAGATAATCCATAACGCAGTCCAGTCATCCCACCACCTCATACACGGTGTTTGAAAACTGGTCCACTGATCAGCTGATGCTGCTTACCTGACATCTGTTTCTGTTGATAAAGCCAACCTTTCAAGCTCGCTGCCTAAGTACTCAGAATTGTACTTTGATGCCCACATACAGTCTATACCCAAAACCTATTGCATTTATCTAAGAAATCACGACAATGCCAAAACTTTTATGCCATCTCCTGCATGAACTATAGCAGTTCTCTTGTTTATAGTTTCCCATTAACACCTACAATCTATCTGCCAGTCCCTACACTATTTACCTGCACTTTACCTAATCCAGTTTAAATAGTTCTAAAAAAAACCCAACATGCACATCTTCATTTATCCCAAAATATTTCCAACTGAGGAGCAGCACTGCTCATCCACACTTCCTACCTTCCTGCTCCCAGTTAATGTACTATTTTTATTAGCACTCTATGGCTTTCCCTTCCTGTTTTAGTATCCAGTAGTTTTTTATAGTGCATGTTCCCAACTGCAAAGTGCTGGTGCTTTATAAATGTAATAAATTATGGCAATGTGCCTCAATCAATTTTTAGGGGGCTAGGGGGATTATTTTCACCATAATAACTGTCCCTTAGCTGACATAATGCTGTGGAAATAATTATCTCAAACCTGTGTGAGTTTTCCCTATATTTTAACATTCTTTTATTCTAATTTTGATAACCACAGTGGTACCGCTGGTGCTTCTGACCGGTTCAGCCGAATCCTCAAACACATCCTGACTCAGCGCAGGTGAGACAACCTATTTAAATTGTGAAATGAGAGTATGGGAAATAGTTGATTCAGTTCAATTACAGGTGCTCATGTGCGCGCTTATTTGCCCTTCAAAATAGATGCAACATGGCAAGTTTTACTGTGCGACTCTATGGAGTGCGAGGGAAAACTTGCAGTGTTGCTAGATGCAATATGCCAATCTGGAAGATCACATTAGTTATTGCATATAATTGCATAGCCTCCAATAAATTGTGGCTGTTTGAATGTATAATGGACCAGGAGAAAAAGTATTGCATATTTTATTTAACCTCCCAAATGTTCTCTGTGTTGTGTACAGGTATAGGGGCATATGTAATAGGGTCTGAGTTTGCTGGAGGTGCAAGATGCAGCCCAATCTCTAACTGGTTTGTTTTTTTTAAGCGCCAATTATTTATAAGGCGGGGGGGTGCCTTGTAAACGATTGCCCCTTTAAAAAAAAAAGTCCGATATCAGCCGGCATAGCGCACCTCTGGCAAACTCAGACTCTATTACAGATCTGTCCTCAAACAACTTTGCTCCATGCGCTGCAAGTCTCGTTACACACAACGTGTGAGTGCCGTGTGACACTGTAGCGCCAAGCTTTTTTTTTTTTTTTTTTTTTTGCGTCTTGTGCCACGAAAAATGTATCGTAGATGCAAAGTGATGTATTAGGATGCACTAGCAGCTTCTTCTGATTAAAATATGAAGCATGCCTGTATTCTGTGTGTGACTGCGACTGTATTTGCATACAAAATGGTATGCTGCGTTTCATTTCAGATGGAAATAGAGCCGCTCAGAATAAAGGCATGCTGCATATCTTTCTAATCAGCAGTAGCTGCTTGTGTGTCCTATTGCATTACAGTGCGTCTAATATGCATTTTCGCAGCAAAAGATACAAAGAAGACTATTGTTGCTACAAAGTCCCACCACGACATTGTGCGACTTCAAGGGCTTTTTGGTGTAACTGCCCCATAGTCTTTGATCATGTTAAATATTTACATATGGGAGACATACCATATGGCCGGCAGCAAAGCATGGTCCCCAGTTGTCCCTTCTATTTGAAAGCCCACCCCCAATCTCCTGTCCTCTCTAAACCAGTGTTTTCCAAACCCTGTCCTCATAGCCCACTCACTGTCCAGACACTAAGAATATCCATGCATGAACACAGGTAACTTAATTATTACCTCAGTCAGTTTGATTTAGCCACCTCTGCTGAAACAGGGATATCCCTAACGTCTGGACTGTGATTGGACCATGAGGACCGAGTCTAGGAAATGCTGCTTTAAGCAAATGTCTAATAAGAAAGTAAAGTACTTATGATTGCTGAATGTAATAAGTGGTCAGTTGGCTCTATGTGGGGAATTTGTTGCACAGGTATATAGGGTAAGGCAGTGGTTCCCAAACTTTCTTGAATCACAGCGCCCTAGAGTATCAGCATTTCTTTTCACGGTACCCTTAGCCAAAGGTTTGTTGTTAAGAAGTTATCTGCCATTCTTAAATTCAGTTATGTGGTGGTGGAAAGGGTTCCGTTTCGGTAGTGATATATTTAAAATAGGCAAAACCAGTGCTGGTGGATGCCAATCACTTTGACCACAAATAATCTAATTTGGTTCTGGACCACCAACCCAGGCACCCCAGCACGTGCTCTGCACTGCACCCAGTTTGGGAACCACTGAGATAAGGTCTTATCTGGAAAGGTAAAACAAAACAGAAGTTTTAAACTGACCCTTTTACTTCTGTTTGTGGTGGGGAATGTACAGAAGCTTTTCCATACAAATCTGAATTTCTTTAGAAGTCCATTATATAAACCAGATTAGACCGCTTTAAAGGAAACACAGCTATTGTGCCTTTAAAGATGATGACCAAAAGCAGTGTTCATGGTGCTGGTATAACGTTAAGGGCCATACTGACAGGGAGATTTCCCCAGAGATGTGTGCTGAGCGGTCTAGCACATACTGCTCAGCACACATCTCTCCCCCAGCGCGATGTACTGAGCGAGGGGGTGGACGGACACGGGGGCCGCTTATTTCACCCAGCGGTGAAATGAGCAACCTGCTAGATTGTGCCTGCATGCAGGCCGATCTAGCACTGGCGATAGCGACGCGCGGGACCGCGCATCGCTGTCGCCCCTACACACGGAGCGATGTTCTAAGCAATCTAGTCAGATTGCTTAGAAATGAGCTAAACATCACTCCATGTGTACCCTCCTTTACTGTTCTCAGAGATAATATTTGAGAAATTTGATGTGTTTTTAAATATTGTTTAAATGTCCTGCAGATAGTGAGACTGTCTTCTAAATAGCCCTTTCTCTATTGGCCATTGAATATTCTATAATGTGTAACATAGACTACACTGAATATGCCATAGGACAAATGCTATGTCCGCTAAAAGAACAGGGTTACTGTACGGGATGTAGTTATGTGACTGGCGGTCAGGAGACAGTCGGTCACATTACCGACGCCGGTATCCCGCCCCTCACAATCCCTACAGTCTGCATGCCGACTAGCAGGGACTATTCCCACACGTGGGTGTCCACGACACCCATAGAGTGGGAACAGAACCTGTGGCGTCAGGCATCTAAAAGTTACAGCATGCAAGATAAAAACAGCAGGTTGGTGTATCAAGCAGGTTTATATAGTAACAGGTTTTAGTTATTTGTAAGTATAGTCTATATTTCATTACTGGGCAGTACTACATACATCTGCAATTCAGTGTTGATGGCACCTTTATGTGGCGGTGTTTGTTGAGGTGGTCTATGCAGTTACATTGTATTGTTCTGTTGCCTTACTACTAATGCTACTAATAACTTTGTGTTTTACAGTTACTATCCGTTGTATCCGCCAAGTGAGGAGATAAATATTGATTATGATGCCCTCTATAACTATGCAATGATGCCAGTTACACCAGATGTCTTTATTGTACCCTCAGAACTTCGCTTTTTCATCAAGGTTAGCCTTGCTTTTAATGTGTGCTTTGTTGTATTGTGCTTCTGCATAGTTAAGGGGGGTACTCACGGAGTGATTGCTGCTTAAAATCTAAGCAATCTGACTAGATTGCTTAGATTTTAAGCATGATCGCTCCGTGTGTACCCCTCACAGCGATAGCGATGTGCAGCCCCAATCTAGCAGGTCGCTCACTTCACCCGCTGGGTGAAATGAGCGCCCCGTCTCCCCCCGCACACTCAGCACACATCTCTCCCACATCGGCCAGTGAGTTCTGGCCTTAACTGTGCATTCATCCACTGGGAACTGGTCTTCTGTGTGCCCCTGGAAGCCACCAAGCAGGTTTGTACTTCATAAATATGTTAAGTGTCGACTTAGTTAATGCCACTGCCCATATTTCCCTGCTCCAAGAAGTGAGACCATTGGTAAAATATTAGTATTAAGTTCTTTATGGAAATTTATTTTTGCTGCAACTTATGTCTTCTATTGTTTGGGAAAAGGTTCCCATCCTCACCCCACTTTTTTCCTCCCTTTTCAAGCAAATAAAAAATTAACATCTAAAAGTGTTTCCATGTTGTCACTAATTCCTATTGCCTTGGGAAGCAGCATTCTCATGAATACTGCTTCACTTGTCAAAAATGGCTGCTTCCGCTATGTGCAGACGTATGCGCTTTCATTTTTTGTAGACCCAGCTGAAGTATTCTGTATCCTATTCTAGGTGTGAGGAAGCTGGCATCAGATATGCAAACCCTATCCATGCTTTGTAGATGTGCACATTAGTTTTGTAGAATCCAGGTCCCTTATTGCACGTGGAACACAAGTTTTGGGGAAACACCTTTTTGGACTCTTAGAACAATAGCATACTAATACTAGGGGCTCTAGCCAAAGAGAAGTGTGAACCACTACTCTAGGCCATCGAACTGTAGTAGTTGTGGCAAGCACACATTTCATTGACTTCATTAGTGCACAGCAAAAATAACTACAGTGAACTAAATTGCTGTAGGCGATAATGTAGCAAACGGAAAACCTTCTAAAGGTGGGTACACACTAGTAGATATATCTGCAGATCAATTGATCTGCAGATATATCTATGGACGGATCGGGCAGTGTGCTGTGCATACACACTGCCCGATCCGTCGGGGACTGACGTCATGAACTGGGCGGGCGTGTACACACGCCCGCCCAGTTCAGCTGTCAATCACCGCCGGCCGCCGCAGCATGTGTACGGGCGGTCGGCCGACCGCCCCGTACACACACAGCGACGCGCCAATATATCGGTAGATATATTGGCCGTCGGCTGTGCTGCCAGCCGACGCGATACGTCTGTGAACGACTGAGTTCACAGACGTATTGGCCGTACACACTGGCTAACGGACCCGCGATATATCGGACGTTCAAGAAAACGGCCGATATATCGACCAGTGTGTACGGGCCTTAAGGCATACAGCTTCAGAAAACATAAGCATGTAGCTTTTACCATGTAAGACAGCTGTAGGTAATTGAACGGCTAATATACTGTACAGTCATTCACTTAGTAGGGTGTTAGGACTTCATGTGCAGCCTTTGCAGTCTGTATACATCATGGCACTGTCTGCTGCTATCTGATATTGTGCAGGAGTGCTGCATCACCATTCACAACTAATGCCTAGCTGGTGCTTACAGAGCACACCATAAATGCGTTATTGGGTTCTGATCTGGTGACAAAATAGTGACATATAAAGACTGTTCTGTACATGCTCATTATACTACTGTGTTACTGCACATGTTCTTTGGTTTGGGGAACGGTTATTCCATAGACACTCCTCTTCTCGGGTAAGAGATGCTGCAACCAGGGTGAAGATGATACCTCAGTGTTATTTAGTAATAAGGGAATGACTGCACCAAATCATGCCAAGAACATCTGCCCACAACGTTACAGAACAACCAGAACCCTTCACTGCTGCAGACCAGATATTGGTGGTGGTGTGTTCTTTGGGTTGGTGCCACGTCCATAATCATTGTTTCTCTGACGTCCTAGTGGATGCTGGGACTCCGTAAGGACCATGGGGATATAGCGGCTCCGCAGGAGACAGGGCACAAAATAAAAGCTTAAGGATCAGGTGGTGTGCACTGGCTCCTCCCCCTATGACCCTCCTCCAAGCCTTAGTTAGATTTTTGTGCCCGGCCGAGAAGGGTGCAATCTAGGTGGCTCTCCTGAGCTGCTTAGAATAAAAGTTTAGTTAGGTTTTTTTATTTTCAGTGAGTCCTGCTGGCAACAGGCTCACTGCATCGTGGGACTAAGGGGAGAAGAAACGGACTCACCTGAGTGCAGAGTGGATCGGGTTTCTTAGGCTACTGGACACTAGCTCCAGAGGGACGATCACAGGTTCAGCCTGGATGGGTCACCGGAGCCGCGCCGCCGTCCCCCTTACAGAGCCAGAAGAGACGAAGAGGTCCGGTGAAATCGGCGGCAGAAGACATCCTGTCTTCAGACTAAGGTAGCGCACAGCACCGCAGCTGTGCGCCATTGCTCTCAGCACACTTCACACTCCGGTCACTGAGGGTGCAGGGCGCTGGGGGGGGGAGCGCCCTGAGACGCAATATAACAGAATACCTTAGGTGGCAAAACAGAATACATCACATATAGCTCCTGGGCTATATGGATGTATTTTAATCCCCTGCCATTTTACACAAAAAAGCGGGAGATAAGGACGTCGTGAAGGGGCGGAGCCTATCTCCTCAGCACACAAGCGCCATTTTCCCTCACAGCTCCGCTGGAAGGACGGCTCCCTGACTCTCCCCTGCAGTCCTGCTTCAGAATCAGGGTAAAAAAGAGAAGGGGGGGCATTGTTGGCAGCAAATAACAATAATTAACAGCAGCTATAAGGGAATAACACTTATATAAGGTTATCCCTGTATATATATATAGCGCTGGGTGTGTGCTGGCAGACTCTCCCTCTGTCTCTCCAAAGGGCTAAGTGGGGTCCTGTCCTCTATCAGAGCATTCCCGGTGTGTGTGTGCTGTGTGTCGGTACGCGTGTGTCGACATGTATGAGGAGGAAAATTATGAGGAGGCGGAGCAGTTGCCTGCGTTGGTGATGTCACCCCCTAGGGAGTCGACACCTGACTGGATGATTGTATTTAAACAATTAAGTGATAATGTCAGCAATTTGCAAAAAACTGTTGACGACATGAGACAGCCGGCAAATCAGTTAGTGCCTGTCCAGGCGTCTCAGACACCGTCAGGGGCGCTAAAACGCCCGTTACCTCAGTGGGTCGACACAGACCCTGACACAGATACTGAGTCTAGTGTCGACGGTGACGAGACAAACGTAATGTCCAGTAGGGCCACACGTTACATGATCACGGCAATGAAAGAGGCATTGAACCTTTCTGACACTACAAGTACCACAAAGAAGGGTATTATGTGGGGTGAGAAAAAACTACCAATATTTTTTCCTGAGTCAGAGGAAATAAATGAGGTGTGTGAAAAAGCGTGGGTTTCTCCCGATAAAAAACAGCTAATTTCTAAAAAATTATTAGCATTATATCCTTTCCCGCCAGAGGTTAGGGCGCGTTGGGAAACACCCCCTAGGGTAGATAAGGCGCTCACACGTTTATCTAAACAAGTAGCGTTACCGTCTCCTGATACGGCTACCCTCAAAGAACCAGCTGATAGAAGGCTGGAAAATATCCTAAAAAGTATATACACACATACTGGTGTTATACTGCGACCAGCAATCGCCTCAGCCTGGATGTGCAGTGCTGGAGTCGCATGGTCGGATTCCCTGACTGAGAATATTGATACCCTGGATAGGGACAATATTTTGTTAACTATAGAACATTTAAAGGATGCATTATTATATATGCGTGATGCACAGAGGGATATTTGCACCCTGGCATCAAGAGTAAGTGCTATGTCCATCTCTGCCAGAAGAGCGTTGTGGACGCGACAGTGGTCAGGGGATGCGGATTCCAAACGGCACATGGAAGTATTGCCGTATAAAGGGGAGGAGTTATTTGGGGCTGGTCTATCGGACCTGGTGGCCACGGCAACGGCTGGAAAATCCACCTTTTTACCCCAGGTCACTCCACATCAGCAGAAAAAGACACCGTCTTTTCAATCTCAGTCCTTTCGTTCCCATAAGTACAAGCGAGCAAAAGGCCACTCCTTTCTGCCCCGGGGCAGAGGAAGAGGAAAAAGACTGCACCATGCAGCCGCTTCCCAAGAGCAGAAGCCCTCCCCTGCTTCTGCCAAGTCTTCAGCATGACGCTGGGGCTTTACAAGCAGACTCAGATATGGTGGGGGCCCGTCTCAAAAATTTCAACGCGCAGTGGGCTCACTCGCAAGTGGATCCCTGGATTCTACAGGTAGTATCGCAGGGGTACAAACTGGAATTCGAGGCGTTTCCCCCTCATCGTTTCCTGAAGTCTGCTTTACCAAAGTCTCCCTCCGACAGGGAGGCAGTTCTAGAAGCCATTCACAAGCTGTATTCCCAGCAGGTGATAATCAAGGTACCCCTCCTGCAACAAGGAAAGGGGTATTATTCCACGCTGTTTGTGGTACCGAAGCCGGACGGCTCGGTGAGACCAATTTTAAATCTGAAATCCTTGAACACTTACATAAAAAGGTTCAAATTCAAGATGGAGTCACTCAGAGCAGTGATAGCGAACCTGGAAGAAGGGGACTATATGGTGTCTCTGGACATCAAAGATGCTTATCTCCACGTCCCGATATACCCTTCTCACCAAGGGTACCTCAGGTTTGTAGTACAAAACTGTCATTATCAGTTTCAGACGCTGCCGTTTGGATTGTCCACGGCACCTCGGGTCTTTACCAAGGTAATGGCCGAAATGATGATTCTTCTACGAAGAAAAGGCATTTCAATTATCCCTTACTTGGATGATCTCCTGATAAGGGCAAGATCCAGGGAACAGTTAGAAGTCGGAGTAGCACTATCTCAGGTAGTGTTACGTCAGCACGGGTGGATTCTAAATATTCCAAAAAAGCAGCTGATTCCAACGACACGTCTACTGTTCCTAGGAATGATTCTGGACACAGTCCAGAAGAAGGTGTTTCTCCCGGAGGAGAAGGCCAGGGAGTTATCCGAGCTAGTCAGGAACCTCCAAAAACCAGGACAGGTCTCAGTGCATCAGTGCACGAGGGTCCTGGGGAAAATGGTGGCTTCTTACGAAGCGATTCCATTCGGAAGATTCCATGCAAGAACATTTCAGTGGGATCTACTGGACAAATGGTCCGGATCGCATCTGCAGATGCATCAGCGGATAACCCTGTCGCCAAGGACAAGGGTGTCTCTCCTGTGGTGGCTGCAGAGTGCTCATCTACTAGAGGGCCGCAGATTTGGCATTCAGGATTGGATCCTGGTAACCACGGATGCCAGCCTGAGAGGCTGGGGAGCAGTCACACAGGGAAGGAATTTCCAGGGCCTGTGGTCAAGCTTGGAAACGTCTCTTCATATAAACATTCTGGAACTAAGGGCCATTTACAATGCCCTAAGTCAAGCAAAACCTCTGCTTCAGGGTCAGGCGGTGTTGATCCAATCGGACAACATCACGTCAGTCGCCCACGTAAACAGACAGGGCGGCACGAGAAGCAGGAGGGCAATGGCAGAAGCTGCAAGGATTCTTCGCTGGGCGGAAAATCATGTGATAGCACTGTCAGCAGTATTCATTCCGGGAGTGGACAACTGGGAAGCAGACTTCCTCAGCAGACACGACCTTCACCCGGGAGAGTGGGGACTTCACCCAGAAGTCTTCCACCTGATTGTAAACCGTTGGGAAAAACCAAAGGTGGACATGATGGCGTCACGTCTAAACAAAAAACTGGACAGATATTGCGCCAGGTCAAGGGACCCTCAGGCAATAGCAGTGGACGCTCTGGTAACGCCGTGGGTGTACCAGTCAGTGTATGTGTTCCCTCCTCTGCCTCTCATACCAAAAGTACTGAGAATCATAAGAAGGAGAGGAGTAAGAACTATACTCGTGGTTCCGGATTGGCCAAGACGGACTTGGTACCCGGAACTTCAAGAGATGCTCACGGACAAACTGTGGCCTCTACCTCTAAGAAAGGACCTGCTACTGCAGGGGCCTTGTCTGTTCCAAGACTTACCGCGGCTGCGTTTGACGGCATGGCGGTTGAACGCCGGATCCTGAGGGAAAAAGGCATTCCAGAAGAAGTCATCCCTACTCTGGTCAAAGCCAGGAAGGACGTAACCGCAAAACATTATCACCGCATTTGGCGTAAATATGTTGCGTGGTGTGAGGCCAAGAAGGCCCCTACAGAGGAATTTCAACTGGGTCGTTTCCTTCATTTCCTGCAAACAGGACTGTCTATGGGCCTAAAATTAGGGTCCATTAAGGTTCAAATTTCGGCCCTGTCGATTTTCTTCCAGAAAGAACTGGCTTCAGTACCTGAAGTTCAGACATTTGTAAAAGGGGTGCTGCACATACAGCCTCCTTTTGTGCCTCCAGTGGCACCTTGGGATCTCAATGTGGTGTTGAGTTTTCTAAAGTCACATTGGTTTGAACCACTTTCCACTGTGGACTTAAAATATCTCACATGGAAGGTGTCGATGCTGTTAGCCTTGGCTTCAGCCAGGCGTGTGTCAGAATTGGCGGCTTTATCATATAAAAGCCCTTACTTGATATTTCATTCTGACAGGGCGGAATTGAGGACTCGTCCTCAATTTCTACCTAAGGTGGTTTCTGCATTTCACATGAACCAACCTATTGTGGTACCTGCGGCTACCAGGGACTTAGAGGACTCTAAGTTGCTTGACGTTGTCAGGGCCTTGAAAATATATGTTTCCAGGACGGCTGGAGTCAGAAAATCTGACTCGCTGTTTATCCTGTATGCACCCAACAAGCTGGGTGCTCCTGCTTCTAAGCAGACGATTGCTCGTTGGATTTGTAGTACAATTCAGCTTGCACATTCTGTGGCAGGATTGCCACAGCCAAAATCAGTAAAAGCCCATTCCACAAGGAAGGTGGGCTCATCTTGGGCGGCTGCCCGAGGGGTCTCGGCTTTACAACTTTGCCGAGCAGCTACTTGGTCAGGGGCAAACACGTTTGCTAAATTCTACAAATTTGATACCCTGGCTGAGGAGGACCTGGAGTTCTCTCATTCGGTGCTGCAGAGTCATCCGCACTCTCCCGCCCGTTTGGGAGCTTTGGTATAATCCCCATGGTCCTTACGGAGTCCCAGCATCCACTAGGACGTCAGAGAAAATAAGATTTTACTTACCGATAAATCTATTTCTCGTAGTCCGTAGTGGATGCTGGGCGCCCATCCCTAGTGCGGATTGTCTGCAATACTTGTATATAGTTATTGTTACAAAAATTCGGGTTATTATTGTTGTGAGCCATCTTTTCAGAGGCTCCTTTGCGTTTATCATACTGTTAACTGGGTTCAGATCACAAGTTGTACGGTGTGATTGGTGTGGCTGGTATGAGTCTTACCCGGGATTCAATATCCTTCCTTATTATGTACGCTCGTCCGGGCACAGTATCCTAACTGAGGCTTGGAGGAGGGTCATAGGGGGAGGAGCCAGTGCACACCACCTGATCCTTAAGCTTTTATTTTGTGCCCTGTCTCCTGCGGAGCCGCTATATCCCCATGGTCCTTACGGAGTCCCAGCATCCACTACGGACTACGAGAAATAGATTTATCGGTAAGTAAAATCTTATTTTTTATCAAGAACGTGGTAAAGGCTTATTCATCTGACCGGACCCCTTACTCCACTGCTCAGCAGTTCTCTGCCTAATGACCCACACACATACACACATGGGGGGTAATTCTGAGTTGATCGCAGCAGGATTTTTGTTAGCAGTTGGGCAAAACCATGGGGGTAATTCCAAGTTGATCGCAGCAGGAAAGTTTTTAGCAGTTGGGCAAAACCATGTGCACTGCAGGGGAGACAGATATAACATGTGCAGAAAGAGTTAGATTTGGGTGGGTTATTTTGTTTCTGTGCAGGGTAAATACTGGCTGCTTTATTTTTACACTGCAATAAAGATTGCAGATTGAACACACCACACCCAAATCTAACTCTCTGCACATGTTATATCTGCCTCCCCTGCAGTGCACATGGTTTTGCCCAACTGCTAAAAAATTTCCTGCTGCGATCAACTTGGAATTACCCCCCATGTGCACTGCAGGGGAGGCAGATATAACATGTGCAGAGAGAGTTAGATTTGGGTGGGTTATTTTGTTTCTGTGCAGGGTAAATACTGTCTGCTTTATTTTTACACTGCAATTTAGATTGCAGATTGAATACACCACACCCAAATCTAACTCTTTCTGCACATGTTATATCTGTCTCCCCTGCAGTGCACATGGTTTTGCCCAACTGCTAACAAAAATCCTGCTGCAATCAACTCAGAATTACCCCCATTGTCAAGTGTGGTTTTATGCACTGTGCACCTGACTGACATGCTGCTCGTGATGTTCTCGTAGGATCATTTTCTGTTGAATTGGATGTCGTAATTGCAATATGTAGTCCATTCTGACCCCCCTTTTGGTCATGGAACTTTAGCAAGTGGAGCTTTTTGTTGGTGCTGCTTTGGCAGGTGCTTCAGCTGCAATTGCACCTCTGTACAAGTCACGGAGGTCGCCTCTTGCAGCCCTGCTAGTTTAGGCAGTCATGTCATGATATTTTTTCTTAGTTAAGGCATGAGCCACACACGTGTGTGTGTGTGTGTGTGTGTGTGTGTGTGTGTGTGTGTGTGTGTGTGTGTGTGTGTGTGTGTAAGCTATTACTTGGTGGCCCTCATAGACCCTGGTGTTCCATTTTGTTATCAATTTGAACAAAGAAATATAAAATAGGCAGGAAGCTGTTAGTCTGAGAAAGCTACAGAAGCGTCCTCATACATCTAGCCCCGAGATGCCTGGCGTGAGTGAGCCACAGGTCCTGTGCAACTCTAATGTAAAGCATCTTTTGCAAAAATGCATCTTAGTCGCAGTGCTATGCAACTAGGACGCACGGGGAGACTGTGCTGATTACTTTGATATATGACACTATATAGTGTGTGACGGAGTCTGTATACGGAGCAGAACAGAACTTGTATTGGAAAAAAGCTGCTGCTGCTACATTGTAGCACTTTGGGGGTCATTTCGACCTGATCGCATGCTAGGTTGTTGCGCTGCGATCAGGTCAGAACTGCGTATGCACCGCAATGCGCAGGCGCGTCATACGGGTGCAAAGCGGATCGTTGCTGAGCAATGGATTTTACGAAGAATCCATTCGCACAGCCGATCGCAAGGAGATTGACAGGAAGAGGGCGTTTGTGGGTGTCAACTGACAGTTTTCTGGGAGTGTTTGGAAAAACGCAGGTGTGTCGAAGTGTTTGCAGGGCGGGTGTCTGACATCAATTCTGGCAAAGAACAGGCTGAAGTGATCGCAGCGCTGCGTAAGTTCTGAGCTACTCAGAAACTGCACAAAACTTTTTTGTAGTGCTCGGCTGCACATGCGATCGCACATTTGTAAAGCAAACATACACTCCCCTATAGGCGGCGACTATCTGTTCGCAGCGCTGCAAAAAATAGCTAGCGAGCAATCAACTCGGAATGACCCCCTTTGTGTACAGATTCTGAGACTCTGTCGCACACAGATATACAAGTGCCCTATCAAATATATCAGCACAGTCTCCGCGTGCATCCTAGTCACATTTTTGGCTTAATAGATGCCTGACGCTAGGATATTCCACGGGAACTGGCGTGCCAAGTGGGACACTTTAATGTGACTGGAGCAAAGATGTATGAGGACATATCTGTATGATGATTAGCTAAACATACATTGGGCAGACAAATGATTATGCGGTAGCAGTGTGTTTTAGTGAATATAAATACACAGATAAAGTAATTCTTTAGGAAGCTTAAACACCACCTCCCTCCATTTTGCATTAACCAACATTGTAATGCAAAAATAGGATTTTGGTACTTACCAGGTAAATCCTTTTCTTTGAATCCATAGGGGTCACTGGAGTACTCTTGGGATATGGACGGGCTTCCGTAGGAACACAGCACTGAATATTTAAATTTAGTAACACTCCACCCCTCCATATCCCCGAGCACTTACTCAGTGTTTTTTACTGAGCCGAACAGGAATTAAGAGAGGTTAATAATGGAGTATTACATATAACATAACTGACAATAACGAAGTTAACCCATAACGTTACTGACAACTAACAGTTGACACCCTAACCAGCACTTGTAACTTGAACCAGTCGGTGAAAATGTGTTACCATAAGATCCTCAGAACTAACCCCAAGTAAGTAAACTGCTCTGGGTGGGCGTCCAGTGACCCCTATGGATTCAAAGAAAAGGATTTACCTGGTAAGTACCAAAATCCTATTTTCTTTTTCATCCACTAGGGGTCACTGGAGTACTCTTGGGACGTACCAAAGCTTCCCCCGTGGGCGGGAGAGCAGTTTGGCACTTGTAACACTAGGCGGCCAAAGCTAGATGCTGATGCCGCAAAAGTATCAAACTTGTAAAAGCGCACAAACGTGTGCACTGAAGACCATGTAGCCGCCCGGCAAAGCTGCGTCGCAGAAGCCCCACGACCAGCTGCCCATGAAGTTCCCACAGAACGTGTGGAATGAGCGGTTACTGACGTAGGCGGTTGTAACCTAGCATGAAGGTAAGCCTGGCGTATGGTCAGTTTTATCCATCTGGATAAAGTTTGTTTAGATGCTGGCCAACCCATCTTGGCAGCATCATAGAGAACAAATAACGTATCCGTCTTACGAACTGAAGACGTTCGGGATACATAAACGCGTAATGCGCGAACCACATCCAGAGTTCCGGAATGTGCTGTCAACACAGGAACTACTATTGGTTGATTGATGTGAAAAGATGACACTACCTTTGGTAAGAAGGCGGGATTCGTCCGAAGTTCCGCTCTGTCATCATGAAACACCAAATACGGTGGCTTGCATGACAAGGCACCCAAATCCGAAACACGCCTTGCCGAAGCTAAGGCTAAGAGAAAAATTGTTTTCCAAGTGAGAAACTTTATATCCACTTGTTGTAAGGGTTCAAAATATGAAGACTGTAAGAACTCCAAAACCAGATTCAAGTCCCATGGCGCTGTAGGTGGAATGAAAGGAGGCTGTACCCTGATTACACCTTGGAGAAAGGTGCGTATAGACGGCAATAGAGCCAATCGTCTTTGAAAGTAAATTGACAAAGCAGATACCTGCACCTTTAGTGTAGATAAACGCAATCCTCCATCTAAGCCTGATTGTAGAAACAACAAAAGGCGGCATAACTTGAAAGCTGATGTCGGAAATTTCCGAGCTTCACACCAACCTATATAGGCTCGCCATATTCTGTAATAATGAGCTGCCGTAACCGGCTTTCTAGCTCGTAACATGGTTGGTATAACTGAATCTGGAATGCCCTCTCTTTTTAAGAGGGCGGTCTCAACAGCCACCCCGTCAAACGCAGCCGCGCTAAATCGGGGTAAAGAAAAGGACCCTGTTGTAACAGGTCTGGACGTATCGGGAGCGGCCACGGATCGTCTGCGAGTAATCCTCGAAGATCCGAGAACCAAGCTCTCCGAGGCCAATGAGGCGCCACTAGTATGACTGTGAGCGACTCTCTTTTGATCCGTTTTAGCACCAGAGGGAGCAGCGGAAACGGTGGAAACAGATACACCAGACTGTACGGCCACGCGACAGTGAGAGCATCCACCGCGACTGCCTTTGGATCTCTTGTTCTGGACACATACTGGGGCGTTTGATGATTGTGTCGAGATGCCATCAGGTCCACCTGAGGATAACCCCATCGCTGAACCAACATGTGAAACACTTCTGGATTTAATGACCATTCGCCTGGGTGAAGATCCCGACGACTGAGATAATCCGCTTCCCAGTTGTCCACTCCCGGAATGAACACGGCCGACAATATCACCTGGTGGTATTCTGCCCAATTGAGGATTCGAGCTACTTCCCGCATTGCCATGCGGCTTCTCGTTCCTCCTTGTTTGTTGATGTATGCGACCGCTGTCGCATTGTCCGACTGCACTTGGACAGGCTGAGAGCGAACCATGTGCACCGCTTGTCGTAGCGCATTGAAAATCGCGCGGAGTTCTAGAACATTTATTGACAGCAATTTTTCGTGATCCGCCCAGAGACCCTGGAGCTGACAATTTTGAATTACCGCTCCCCAACCTCTGAGACTGGCGTCCGTAGTTAGAATTATCCAATTGCAAACTCCGAACCGTCTTCCTGCGGTTAAATTGTGTTCCTTGAGCCACCATAGCAGAGAAACTCTTGCTATTGGTGACAACCTCACTCTGTGGTGAATCTGCAGATGCGAGCCCGACCACTGGGCAAGCACGTTCAGCTGAAATGGACGAGAGTGAAATCTCCCGAACTGAAGCGCCTCGAAAGCTGCCACCATTGTGCCTAACAGGCGAATGCACAAGTGTACCGACACTGTGCGTGGTTTGAGTACTAATTGTACTAGATGGCGTAGCATTTGTACTTTCTGTTGTGGTAGGTAAATCCTTTGATTGACCGTATCGAGAATCATACCTAGGAACTGAAGGCGTTGAGACGGAATCAGATGTGATTTCTTGAAATTGACAATCCAACCGTGGTGAACCAATACATTGTAAGTTAGCAGCGCATGTTGGGTAAGTATCTGTTGAGACGGAGCTTTGATGAGCAGATCGTCTAAATACGGAACTATCGTCACTCCCAGGGATCTGAGGTGAGCTATCATCACAGACATTACTTTGGTGAATACCCGAGGCGCTGATGACAGGCCAAACGGCAGAGCCTGAAACTGGTAATGGTTCTGGCGTATTGCAAATCGTAAGAATTTCTGATGAGGCTGCCAAATTGGAATGTGTAAGTACGCATCCTTGAGGTCTAGCGCAATCATAAATTCCTTGGTCTCTAACCCCGCAATCACCGACCGTAGAGACTCCATTTTGAATCTGTAGTAAGTTACGTACTGATTGAGGCCCTTTAAGTTCAATATTGGTCTGACTGAGCCATCCGGCTTCGGGACCACAAATAGACTTGAATAATAACCCTGACCCTGTTGGTGTACAGGGACCGGAATCAACACTGCCGAATCCAGTAAGGACTGAATGGCAATTTGCAAAACTGTCCTCTTGTCGTCCGACAGAGGCAAACCTGTCTTGAAAAACCGCAGAGGCGGAAGACAGTCGAACTCTATTTTGTAACCTTTTAACACTAAATTGCGAATCCAGCCCTCCGCGGACGTGTGGAACCACGCCCCATGGAACGTGTGAAGGCGTGCTCCCACAATTGGAGATCCGAGATGGGCTGGTAACCCGTCATGCCACTGGCTTGTCGGTAACCTTAGCGTCTTGGCGAGTTGTGTTGGTTTGACGGAAACCACGTCCTCGACCACGTCTAGCTGGCGTGGCGGATCCTCTGCCACGTCCTCGAAAGGGCTGAGGTCTAAAGGATTTGAACGAAGGTCCAGCGTACCTTCTTCTTGGCGCAGGTGGAGGCAATGGTAAGAACACAGACTTACCTCCCGTAGCCTCCTTAATCCATGCGTCCAATTCTGGACCAAACAACTTCTTGCCATCGTAAGGCAACGCCTCTATACTTCGTTTGACCTCTGCCTCCGCTTGATAAGTACGCAGGTAGAGTGCTCTTCGTGCCGTAACTAGCGAAGATGAAATACGAGAAGTGAGCTGACAGACGTCAGTAGACGCTGTACAGAGATACTCTACAGCCTCAATCATTTGATTCACCTGAATTATCAGGTTTTCGTCATGTAAAGCCGATTTGAGTTCTGTAAGCCATATTATGAGCGCCTTAGTGACCCAAATGCCAACCAATCCAGGTCTTAGCATCACACCTGCTGCTACATACATGGATTTAAGCATAGTTTCTATCTTACGATCTGACGGATCTTTAAGCGTAGTAGCTGATGGCACTGGTATGGTTAATTTCTTGGTAAGCTTTGACACTGAAGAATCAACTATTGGTGGATTCTCCCATGTACCCGTTACCGATTCTGGAAACGGATAACTAGACTTAAATCTGCGAGGTATAGAAAACCGTTTATCTGGATTCTGTCTGGATTCTACTAACATCTGATTTAGAGAATCCGACACAGGAAAACTTACTGGCGTCTTCCGTCGTTTAGTAAATATGACCTGATCATTGGTGAGAGGCTGCTCAGCTTCAGGAAACCTTAGCGACTGCCGTACCGCTCTGATGAGATCATCAATGCCGGAACTGTTAACATCCTCGCCGTCTGACTCCACTTCGCCCTCCTCCCCCTCATCGTGTTCCGTGAGGTCTGGGATGGAATCGTCAGACTGCAACATAGCAGACACTGGAAAATCATAAGACATATGAAAATTATCCCGTTTGCCCAAAATGGATTTGGACCCTACGCAAGGCTGAGACGCCTCCGGTAGTTCTGGCGGTCTCACCCTAGACTCAGCTCTTAGCGTTTCTCGCTCCAGACGAGCAGCGGTCATTTCTGTCTGAAATTTCTCCAGTACATTTACTAACATACCCCACGGAGGGTCCGGTGATGAAATTGGTTGCAAAACCGGAGCAGAAATGGTATTCTGAACGGAATCCACAAAACATACGTTACATGTGGTAGATCCATCCGGTAACACACTGCCACATACTTTGCAAATATGCTTTTTAGTTTTTGCTGGTGTCTTACTCATTATGGCGACAGACAATACAATACACAAAACACAGACACCTGCACGGCTCAGTAAAATAGCAATAAGGTGGCTCTGTATATATATATCTGGCCCAGTGCAATACACGTGGCCAGTACTATGAAATTTGATCCCAAATTCCCACGAACACCCCTGCGCCTCCGGTGGAGAAGAGATGTAGGACAGGAACGTTCTGGAATCACAGAGGAAGACACAGGAAGCTGTTAAAAATGGCTGCCCTGCTCTACTTATACATATAATCACAGTGCTGCATTCACTGATTATACTGTAATAATCCCTCTGCTGCTGCAGTATTTCACTGATATGTCCCCCCTGTAATGGCTGTTTATCTTATTACAGCGGCAGCGCAGCGTGTGGGCCCCCAGCGGGTATCGTAGAGCGCTATGTGCCTCGTGTGTCCCAGCGGTGGGCTCCTATATATAGCGTGTCAGCTACCCAGGTAGCGCTGCTGTTCCGAGGTGCCTGGCCGGAGGCTGTGGCCTAACGGGCGGGTACCTGAGCGGGGAGAGCCGCGGCGCCTGCACGGAGGTCTGTGCCGACCGTGCGGGCGCCTGAGTGGGGAGAGCCGCTGCGCCTGCACGGAGGTCTGTGCCGAACGTGCGGGCGTCTGAGTGGGGAGAGCCGCGGCGCCTGCACGGAGGTCCGTGCCGAACGTGCGGGCGTCTGAGTGGAGAGAGCCGCGTGCCTGCACGGAGGTCCGTGCCGAACGTGCGGGCGTCTGAGTGGAGAGAGCCGCGTGCCTGCACGGAGGTTCTGAGCGGGCCGGAATGGGCGGGCGCCTGAGCGGGAAGATGCCGGAGGCTGAGAGGGGAGAGCCGCTCTGCCACTTGCCGTCACCCAGCACTATGTCCCCATACGTCGGGGCGGCAGCGGGAGCTGACCGCCCCGTTTCACATACCTCACTCCTGCAGACGTGCGGAGGCTCCGACGGGGCTTTTCAGTAAGCGCCGGCCAGCCAGTGCAGGAGGATGTGAGGGCTGTGAGGGAGCTCTTTCAGAGAGGCCCGACACGCCCGTGCTGCAATCAGCAGCTGCACTATCCCTGACCCTGCCTTTTGGAAGGGGGACAGGGATGTGTCAAACAGTAGAAAAAATAAAAATAAAAATGAAAAATAAAACTTTCTTCTGACTTCAGCTAAGCATGTGTTGCCACGTGCAGCACAGAAAAAACACTGAGTAAGTGCTCGGGGATATGGAGGGGTGGAGTGTTACTAAATTTAAATATTCAGTGCTGTGTTCCTACGGAAGCCCGTCCATATCCCAAGAGTACTCCAGTGACCCCTAGTGGATGAAAAAGAAATTGCATTTTCTTTTAATGCCAGTGAACTGGATACATATTCTAGTTTTCAAGTTCTTCTAAATAGAACACAGTAATTGAATAAACTAATTTTGTTGACTCTCCGTGACACTTTGTGATAACTGCTAGAGCTGGGAGGTGAAGACCAGGTGACATAAATATTTATTTTTAAAGAAATGTCATACTAATGGTACACAAGTGTGTGTGTGTGTGTGTGTGTGTGTGGGTGGGTGGGGGGGTTTCTGTTAATCTAAGGTTACACTGTGATGTGATGCTATCCAGTATTGCCTGAAGGTGACAGTCTCTGTTTCTCTCACTCTCCTAACAATGGGATTAGTATGCACATACAATAGCATCCCTTTTGTTTTTTGTAGATTTAAACTTTTTGTATCTATGACCTAATCACCAGGGATTCTTTTCAGGTGATCTCCCATTAGATATTGGCTTATATAATGTAATATTTCCCATTTTACTAAATGTTTGTCCCCTTTTTTCCTGTAGGACGTCTCTGGCTGTGTCTGCGTTAATCCTGGCCGGCTAACAAAGGGAATGGTTGGAGGAACATATGCTCGTATTCTGGTCCAGAAGAAAATCCCAGAGACCGAAAAAAGAAAGTCTCCGTGCATCTCTGCTCAAGTAGTTAAGATTTAACAATAAAAAAAAAAATACCTATCTGCAGGCGGAGAAAAACTCATTGAAGTTGCATAAAGTGGACAATGATGGAGGAAAGATACAATAATGAAGATAGTCCAACAAGACGCTTTACAAGTAGTCATTCTTTTATAGACTGTGTTACATTGAGACACAGAAGAGAGAGAAGCGGATTTATTGCTATGAGAAACTTCTCTTTATCTCTCTAAAGTCTGATACATCTCCTCCACAGTCTGCTTCCCTCTCTCACTGCTATTGGCTCCTCTTCTGGAATATGTATTTCTGGTGAGGGAGAATGCTTTCCCACCAGCACACCAGGTTATCCCTCCTGTGGGTTAGTAAGGACACTATATTATATGTGCTGATTAATGTCAGGAGGGAGCTGCTGCTTATGCCTTTGTACACAAAGCTAGGAATACACTGTAAGCAAGCAATATGTACATGCACTGAGAACTGGTCTCTGTTCTTATGGTTTTTTTAAATAAAGCATAAACGAAAAAAATAACCTTGTTTTGATTGGTTAGTGCACTACCCGCCTTCTCCCCCATGAGCGCGCTTATTGGCTGTTTTCCTGCGCTGTGCAGGATTGCTGTGTTCTGACCTCGTTCCCCTATCAGTAGCGGCTGTGCTCTCTCCGTGGTAGGACCGTCGTCTGTGTCTCCTGTTCCAGGACCCCCCTGCCCCAGATGCGGTTTACTTGGCGACTGAGAACCGGAAGCTCTGGCCACTCCCAACCACGTCCTCATCTTCCTGGGTCCAAATCTGCATTCCGGGTCCAGCGCCTGTGAGCGCCATAGGTCAGTGTGCGCGTATAACACTTCTGCGCCAGCAGAGTCCCCTTTCTTACATGACTGGGTGCTGATCACATTGGTATGCAAGCTGCGCTGCGGGAGTAGCAGCCCGGGGTGCTGGCTGGGTGCCCAATCCCTAGGTGATGAGATCATTTACAGGACCGAGGTCACGTTACTCTTTTCTAGAACGTTGCATTGCTTTATTATTCATTTTATACCACTCCGTGCCCGCGGGGTTTCACAAGGGCATTCCGCACACATAGATGTCTCCGTGTACAATTAGAATTGGCACAGTTACTCCCCATTCTGTTCTATCCTGCAGAGGTGTGGCAGCACGCACTGCTGGGGAGCAACGGTCCCAGTTCTGGCAGATCTATCAGTCACCCCCCCCCCCCCCCCCTCTTACTGGAATCTCCAGACCCCCCCCACCCCCACCCCCACCCCCTTACTGGAATCTCCAGTAAGTTTTCTCAGTGGGAACTTTTTATTGCTTCTCCAAAATGCTGTAATTTATTTACTGATGCAATTTATTGTCCTGGCTGCATATTTGGGACAATTAAAATAGTTTTTTCATGCCCGGTCTCCCATCTAAAGTGACCGGTGGGGGTGGAGGGTGGATATTCAAATGTTTGTTTTCTTTTATTGTGCCAATCGCGCCGAACGGTGCCGGGGTTTATTCACGTATAACTGTTAAATCCAACCAAAGTTCTGGGCGTGATGCGAAAAAGTGCTGTTTTCCCACCCAAAACTGCTGACTTTATGCATAATTCAGCTCGCCACTTCCAGGGGCGGCAAACTGAAATGCCGCTGCTAGCAGCTGTTTGATGCTGAACGGAGCAACAATTGAATTGGGCACCTGGCACTGACAGCTGCTGGTGAAAACAAGTGAATTCCCCCTTAGCATTCTCTCTGTCCCTGTGTCTCACACTACACTGCTTTAGTAAGTGACTACAATGGTTTCTGAAACGTAGCTTGTAAGCTGGCAGAAGTAACTTTTGTTTCCCAATGGTTTATAACGAGTGGGGGCCATAGATCCAGCCAGCAATTCACTGATTCAATCCAGTTTATCAGAGACCTATCAGTGGATCTGTAAAACCCTACTTGTTAAAAATCACGACTCCCCTATTAACAATCCTTTTTGGTCTGAATAATTAAATTGAAGATTTTCAACATCCTGGATTTTGCCGAAGACCTGACCCAGACATTGGCAAAATGGGGAAGTGTCCCCAATTAATTGCGGATACTAAGGGCCCCCTTACTACTAGAGCGAGGTACAATATCATGGTAAAGCTTTGGTGATTGTCACCAGTCTTTAACCCCCACCCCCCCAATCCCCGTCCCCAAACATACACCCCATCCATGTTTTTTCAGAGGCCTAAAGAATTACACCACAATGGAAACCATGAAAGGTTTGACCTAAGGGGCCTGTATATCTGCAACTAATTGAGGCAGTTCCCCATTTTGTCGATAACATGTTGGAAATCCTCAATTCCGACCCAAAACTATCTCTGTATCAGATGGTATACGGTCTCTAGGTCAACATGCATTAGGTCAACCACTATTGGTCGATATGCATTAGGTCTACATGGTTACTAGGTTGACATGTTCTAGGTCGACATGACAAAAAGGTAGACACGAGTTTTTCACAATTTTTACAATGTTTTGCACTTTTTCAAACTTTACGGCACCTGAAATAGGTCGACATGGTTACTAGGTTGACATGTTCTAGGTCGACATGTCAAAAAGGTAGACATGTTTTTCACTTTTAAAAACTTTACGGCACCTGAAATAGGTCGACATGGTTACTAGGTTGACATGACAAAAGGTCGACATGAGTTTTTCAAAAAATGTTCAATTTTTTTGCACTTTTCATACTTTACAATCCACATGGGCTACAATTTGGAACGGTAACCTGTGCTGGGCTCAGCGGTAGCGGAGCGAGGACACATAGTGCACTAATTGGGGTTCCCGGTCACTCTGCGAAAAAAACTACATCAATTATTTTTTTTTAAACTCATGTCGACCTTGTACATGTTGACCTAATGCTTGTGTCGACTTAGTTACTGTCGTCCAAAAGTGGTCGACCTAGACGGACCCTATGATCCACACCCGTACCAGGGAGCCTGGGATTTTTAACATGTAAGATTCTCGCGGATCGGAGTTAGATATAATAATAATAATTTTTATTTATATAGTGCTCTTTCTTCAAACAGGACTTAAGGCACTTTATAGACAAAAAAAATGCACATAATACAGAAGATTTAATTAGCAATAGGCAAGTCACACAGACATAAAAATGAATACCTAGAACACACAGAGTAAGCATAACGCAGGATTTGTGTAGGCATATTGGGTATGGCCTGCATTACACTTGGCAATGCATTTATTTGTTGCAATAAATGTGTTTGGCAATGGCCTTGTAAAGCGGTCAGTCTCATTTGATCTGTTATCTTTTGCACAATTCATCAAGTGGTCGGTACCAGACTGAGGCCCTGCGATTCTAACCGGCAAAAACTGCTGCTGTTCCTGGTCCTCCTCTAATTGAAATCAGTCATTGGGGACTAGGCAAAAAAGTAATTAGAGAATAACTTCAATGTAAGCTATGTAAATGGTTGTATTGCATTTTGCTACAAGTTACCCAGATGTGACGACAGTGAGGAGTATTAAGCCATTAAGTGGTCTATTCAATTCAACGCAATGTGAATAACATCAGGAATGAGGTCCCGGAGCTATTTAATTCAGCACGCTGAACAGGCATTCTCCGAGTTAAGTGGCCCGCCATGATGATGTCTGTCTTGCGCTAAGACACAGTTTTGTCGGATTTTTGCTCGCACCTCAGTAGGGGTGCAAGCAGAATCCTGTAGTTAGACTTAACAGTGCACTGAATTGAATAGCTCCAGGACCTCATTCCCAGTGTGACTAACAACGCACTGCATTAAATCAGCCCCTAAGGCTGTGGGTGTAAAGCTACTGATATAGGGGGTCATTCCGAGTTGATCGTAGCAGCACAGCTACGATCATCTTCCCTGACATGCGGGGGCACGCCCAGCACAGGGCTAGTCCTCCCCGCATGTCAGTACCGCCCCCCCTTCACAAATACAAAAGCATCGCACAGCGGCTATGCTTTTGTATTTCAGGAGTAACTCCCGGCCAGCGCTGCTCCTGCGGCTGGCCGGGAGTTGTTTTGTCGCTGCTGCTGACGGCAGCGGCTGCGTGAGACGTCACGCAGCCGCTGCGCCCCCCCCCCCCCCCATCGGTCCGGCCACGCCTGCGTGTGCCGGACTGCGCCTCCTAAACGGCGGCTTGACGCCGCCGTCCAGCCCCCTCCCGCCCGGCGACCACCATGCACCGGCGCATGCACGGTTCCGACCCGATCGTTGCGCTGCGACAAACTGCAGCGAGCGATCGGGTCAGAATGACCCCCATAGTAACGGAAGCTGACATACAATTATAGAGTTTTGTTACTGGGATATATCTCCTTTCTAAAGTGCCTATGTCATTCTGAAATAGGGAAAGTCGCTGTAAGGCCCATACACAGAGCGATCTAGCACAGACTGCTCAGCACACATCTCTCCCCTCGCTCAGCACAGCAGTGAAATGAGCGATGTACTAGGCCAGAGCTGGCCAAACCAGTCCTCGAGATCTACCAACAGTTCACATTTTCCAGAACACTTAGCTGGTGCTCAGGTGTAGTCATTACTAATTAAGATGTGCTGCATTCATTCCTAACTGACAATTCTACAGATCTCCAGGAGGACTGGAAAACATGAACTGTTGGTAGATCTCGAGGACCGGTTTGGCCAGCCCTGTACTAGGCCAATCTAGTACTGGCTATCGCTGTGGGGCATACACACGGAGATCCTAGTCAGATTGCTTTGAATTTAAGCACGGATCTCTCCGTGTGTATCCCCCTTAAGGGGTGGTATTCATGTGACCGACGGTCACATGACCTCCTGCAGCTTCCCGACACCCACTATCCCGATGGTCGGCATGCCGACCAACAGGGACTATTTCCACTCGTGGGTGTCCACGACACCCATAGAGTGGGAATAGAACCCGTGCGACCGTAGGTCGCCACCAAGCCCGCAGCGTGGTGAGCGCAGCGAGCCCGCAAGGGGCTTGCTGCACTCGCCTCTCCCCGCCGGGATCCCGGCGTCTGTATGCTGCCGGGATCCCGGCGTCGGTTAGGAGACCGCCGGTCAGCCATACTACACCCCCCTTAAGCCTAAGGAAATGTCTGAGTTAGCTTGTTGTGTATTTGTGGGCTAAGCATATCTTAATCTGCATTTTGGGTCCTTGGATACCAATGCCCTGGATTACTCTTAGCTGGCTGTTAGGAAGGTGGTAGTACAGTATGTAATTGATGTAATGTGTACTTGTAATACAGTGAATTAAACTGAACATTGTGGCTGGACTGAAAGCTCAATTGCAATGCAAAGTAGTTGTGCCTACAATTGCCTAGAAAATACAGCTGTAAAAGGATGCCTCTTCTCTAGCCCATAAATGCCTCAGGCTTTATTTTAACTAGCTGTGAAGTTCATGTGACACTAATCTCCTGTGTTCATTTGAATGTGTGTGGTGAGCTTGGCCATATGATGATGCTGAGGTGCGCACTACATGAGGTCATACTCTTATTTACATAGACCTGTTCTGGGCAGCTATGAATATGAACAACTTAATATGAAAATGTGAATTACATGAGAAACTGTGAAGCTGTAGTACACAATAATGGGGGCTATTCAATTATTGGTTGCCATGGCTGCTACTAGATGGTACCCAATGGAGCAATTAAGTTGATGCTCTATTTGGGTGTGCATGCAGCCGGGGGAACACATTTCCTCTCGCAGCTTCCTGAGGTGCAAGCTAAAATGTGTCAAAACACTATGGTTTGGGCACCTTAACCTGGGCTTTAGACGGGGTTAGCCGCTTTATGCAACTAAACCTGGCACTAATGGGTGCGCACATATGGGGAATGCATTCCTAGCAGGGCAGAACAATTGAATAGCTCCAGTGGGCGCCCATTACGTTTGAGCGCCCACAAAACAATTGTTTCGCATCCAATTTAACCTGTTCAGTTGTGTTGGCTCTTCAGATATTTGATTAACACTTTTCTTTGAAGGCGACAGGTTCAAAATAGTCTCATTTATTTATTTTTGTGTTGAAAAATGTTTTTTCTTTTCTTCAGACAAATAAGCAGGCCTGAGGTACTGAGAGGAGGTCATTTCACCTTTTGACTCCACATGAAATTCCTTGAATAGTTTGGTATTACCTCTGGAATGACTGGCCTGTTGTGAATGAGGCATTATCTGACATTGAGATACTATTTCACAGTTTGGGTGGGGTCTTACGCCTTTGTTTGTTTATTTGTCTTGCATCATTAGATGATTCAGTTTTTATGTAGACATTTTCAATTATTTACTTAACATCAAAATATGTTTTGAATTTGCAGTGTTATACGGGGTTATTTGAACAGTGCCGTGGGGATGCTCAATATACACTATTTGTTTAGTCAAGAGAAATCTGACACATACTCTCGCACACTTGATGCAGTCCCAGCATTTTGTAGATGTTTTAAATATGAAGGTAGTTTTGTCTTGGTTGTTGTCTAACTGCCAGTTAAAAGATCTGTAATTAAAGATTGTAGAGAGAGAGGGGCAGGGATATATACATTTATTACTGCAGAATGCAAAGATGTTTACTTTTCCTGTTAGGACCGTCCTTGTGGAAACTGTATAGGTGGGTACACACACGGATCTCTCCGTGTGTATGCCCCACAGCGATAGCACGGCGCTATCGCCGGTGCTAGATTGTCCTGCATGCAGGCTCAATCTAGCACAGCACTCATTTCACCGCTGGGTGAAATGAGCGGTCTGTGCTAGATCGCTCAGCACACATCTCCCCCGTGTGTACGGCCCTTATGTTGTGTAATTCTTATCTTACCAGTCCTCCTCTATTCAGGCTTGCCTTTGCAAACAGTGCATAGCTTTAATATCCTCATTGAGCGATAAACAAGCATTTGCTTGTTGTATGTACAACGCCTCTTTCTAGGTTAGATTATCAGCTATTGTTTGTGAAATGCGCTATAACTGTGTACTAGAGGCTGTGCCCTTACTGGTCATCACCAACAATGCATGTTTACCTCCTCCATCCTCATCTCTAGATAAATTCTTACTGAGGGTTTAGCGGTAAGTTTATTATATTAAAGGTGTTTGTTCTATAATGAGCTTCCTAAAAATAAAGTTGCCTGAACTCGCAATCTCTTTCAAGAAAGCATGGTGTGCGCACCAATGATATAATCGCTTCAACGATCTGAGCGTTTATCTGATCTGCTCAGTGTGTACCCAGCTTAAGGAGCTCTGCTGGCAGAGCAAATTGACTATAGGAGCCGTATAGCAATCCCGCTTCATCTCGTAACGGATATTGCAAAATTTGTTACTTCTGGATTCTTACTTATTCAGCTACATGTGTGCTGTTTTTGCGTGCGAGATCTCCTTTAGCAGGCGTATACTGAATATTAAATTGCGGTAGTGACGCAGTTTTTTTCATTGTACATTGCAGTTTTTCTTTACATGATTAGACAAGCTATGTACTAAATGTAACTTGCAGGGACAGTGGTAGTGTTGCGACGGGCAAGAATGCTGTAGGCGCCCATATTTCTGCTCGCATCCTCTAGAGGAGGCACGCAGAAATTAGCGAAAAGTCAATGTTTAGTGCTTTAAGCTGGTTACACACTTGCCAATATATCGGCTGAGCTAATGAACAAATTGAACTATCATGGGCCCCTCAGCCAGTGTGTACCAACGATATGTCTGTGTGAGCGCCATCGTTCACAGACATATCGCGCCGGCCCGGCAGCGCACACGATGACCAATATATCTACAGATATATTAATGCATCGTAGTGAGTGTACAGGCGGTACACTTCCTGCAGCAGCCGGTGGTGATTGACTGATCACCTGGGTGGGCGCATGTAAATTCCCGCCCAGTTTGTGACGTCAGTCAGACAGATCAGGCAGTGTGTATGCAGAGCCACAGTGCCCGATCCGGCTATAGATATATCTGCACATCCATTTATCTGTAGATATGTCTACCCAGAATTAGACAGGTTTAGCCAGTAATGCTTTGGGGTGCAACAAGCATGATAAGTAATGGGCACTCAAAACAATTGAATAGCTATGTGGGGTGTGCATAAAACCATTGATATTCCCACGTAAAGACACTTAAGTTGGTTGTCCACTTATATTCAGATATTACTTAGGGGTTGATTCAATTAAGCGCGCTGATAATAGCGCTACGAAGGAGGTCCTGGAGCTATTTAATTTAGCGCACTGTTAAATCCAACTACAGGATTTCTGCTCTCATCCCTCCTGAGGTGCGATCAGAAATCCGACAAACCTAGTTCTGTGATGCTGTTTTTGCCTTAGCACGGTGCAAACAGCATGGCGGCGGGGCGCTTAAGTCTGAGAATGCTGGTTCTCATGACTAAACATCCGGTTTAAGGCTCGGGTACTGGCATTCTCTGACATAACAGCGTGCTAAAATTTAAATGCTGGTTGGGAGGTTTAGATTTCACCCTAGCTGTGATGTTCATACTGATTTAGCTCAGAAAGGCCCAAACTGCAGTGTAAGGTAGGGTATACATTAGGTGATCTATTGGACAATGATATATGGTCCATATCACTCAGTATGTACCTGTGATTACGTGTGCCCAGCTGGCCGTGGGGTCATCCCATCTAATGAAGATGTCTTACATGCTGGTGAATGCGGCGGGAAACTATATATTCACAGTCGTACGCCGAATTGTGTCAGTCACGCGATATATCAATCCATTGGACCTCTGGTCAACTGGGACACACAATGTCTTGATGCTTACTCAGCCAAGTGCGTTGATTTATTAGGCAGTGGAGAAGTGGGTCAGTGGAGAAGTTGCCCCTAACAACCACAGTTGCTACAGTACCTGTGGAATTATAGGCTCTACTTGAAAAATGCTACCTTTAAAGCGGATGGGTCGTTATGGGCAACTTCTCCACTGATCCACTCTCTTCACTGTTTGATGCATCAACCACTAAATTAGTAGTAACAGGTTTGCCAGTGAGAGTATTGAAGATGCGGGGCAGGGATTTGGCAGGTTGGGTAGGGGTCACCTATATGTGCAGCGTCTGCAGCCACTTATGTGCGTTGTGATTGTGTTTTGGTGGCGTCTGTCCACGCCCAAAGTTTTGCCTTAACATGGTAGGACACTTTAATTTTATTTAGATAATTTTGGTTAAATATGTTCTTTTGGCTATGCTGCTTAATCTGGGTACACACTAGGCGATGTTTAATTGCCGATGGTGAATGACTATATTGTTGAACGATATAGTGCATACACACTGATGTTATGGTTCAACCATAACGTTCAGTGACGTCACCGCCGGCATTCCCGAACATGCAACTCTGCCCGACATTGACAGGTTGAGCTGCATGTGGGCTCAATATTGGTGAACGCTGAACGACATGCGGGAGCGCGCATAGTTCATCGTTCACCAATATTACCCCCATACACACTGGACGATATAAGTCTAAAAATAAACGTTATTGTTTATTTCTCTATCGTCCTAGTGGATGCTGGGGTTCCTGAAAGGACCATGGGGAATAGCGGCTCCGCAGGAGACAGGGCACAAAAAGTAAAGCTTCAGGATCAGGTGGTGTGCACTGGCTCCTCCCCCTATGACCCTCCTCCAAGCCTCAGTTAGATTTTTGTGCCCGGCCGAGAAGGGTGCAATCTAGGTGGCTCTCCTAAAGAGCTGCTTAGAAAAGTTTAGCTTAGGTTTTTTATTTTACAGTGAGTCCTGCTGGCAACAGGATCACTGCAACGAGGGACTTAGGGGAGAAGAAGTGAACTCACCTGCGTGCAGGATGGATTGGCTTCTTTGGCTACTGGACATTAGCTCCAGAGGGACGATCACAGGTACAGCCTGGATGGTCACCGGAGCCTCGCCGCCGGCCCCCTTGCAGATGCTGAAACGAGAAGAGGTCCAGAATCGGCGGCAGAAGACTCCTCAGTCTTCTTAAGGTAGCGCACAGCACTGCAGCTGTGCGCCATTTCCTCTCAGCACACTTCACACGGCAGTCACTGAGGGTGCAGGGCGCTGGGAGGGGGGCGCCCTGGGAGGCAAATGAAAACCTTTTTTGGCTAAAAATACCTCACATATAGCCTCCGGGGGCTATATGGAGATATTTAACCCCTGCCAGAATCCATTAAAGAGCGGGAGACGAGCCCGCCGAAAAAGGGGCGGGGCCTATCTCCTCAGCACACAGCGCCATTTTCCCTCACAGAAAGACTGGAGGGAAGGCTCCCAGGCTCTCCCCTGCACTGCACTACAGAAACAGGGTTAAAACAGAGAGGGGGGGCACTAATTTGGCGTTAGAAATATATAAAAGATGCTATAAGGGAAAACACTTATATAAGGTTGTCCCTATATAATTATAGCGTTTTTGGTGTGTGCTGGCAAACTCTCCCTCTGTCTCTCCAAAGGGCTAGTGGGTCCTGTCCTCTATCAGAGCATTCCCTGTGTGTGTGCTGTGTGTCGGTACGTGTGTGTCGACATGTATGAGGACGATGTTGGTGAGGAGGCGGAGCAATTGCCTGTAATGGTGATGTCACTCTCCAGGGAGTCGACACCGGAATGGATGGCTTATTTAGGGAATTACGTGATAATGTCAACACGCTGCAAGGTCGGTTGACGACATGAGACGGCCGACAAACAATTAGTACCGGTCCAGACGTCTCAGAAACACCGTCAGGGGTTTTAAAACGCCCGTTTACTTTAGTCGGTCGACACAGACACGGACACTGAATCCAGTGTCGACGGTGAATAAACAAACGTATTCCTTATTAGGGCCACACGTTAAGGGCAATGAAGGAGGTGTTACATATTTCTGATACTACAAGTACCACAAAAGAGGGTATTATGTGGGATGTGAAAAAACTACCGTAGTTTTTCCTGAATCAGATAAATTAAATGAAGTGTGTGATGATGCATGGGTTCCCCCCGATAGAAAATTATGGGCGGTATACCCTTTCCCGCCAGAAGTTAGGGCGCGTTGGGAAACACCCCTTAGGGTGGATAAGGCGCTCACACGCTTATCAAAACAAGTGGCGGTACCGTCTATAGATAGGGCCGTCCTCAAGGAGCCAGCTGACAGGAGGCTGGAAAATATCATAAAAAGTATATACACACATACTGGTGTTATACTGCGACCAGCGATCGCCTCAGCCTGGATGTGCAGAGCTGGGGTGGCTTGGTCGGATTCCCTGACTAAAAATATTGATACCCTTGACAGGGACAGTATTTTATTGACTATAGAGCATTTAAAGGATGCATTTTCTATATATGCGAGATGCACAGAGGGATATTTGCACTCTGGCATCAAGAGTAAGTGCGATGTCCATATCTGCCAGAAGATGTTTATGGACACGACAGTGGTCAGGTGATGCAGATTCCAAACGGCACAAAGGTGTATTGCCGTATAAAGGAAGAGGAGTTATTTGGGGTCGGTCCATCGGACCTGGTGGCCACGGCAACTGCTGGAAAATCCACCGTTTTTACCCTAAGTCACATCTCTGCAGAAAAAGACACCGTCTTTTCAGCCTCAGTCCTTTCGTCCCTATAAGAGTCATATCTGCCCAGGGATAGAGGAAAGGGAAGAAGACTGCAGCAGGCAGCCCATTCCCAGGAACAGAAGCGTTCCACCGCTTCTGCCAAGCTCTCAGCATGACGCTGGGACCGTACAGGACCCCTGGATCCTACATGTAGTATCCCAGGGGTACAGATTGGAATGTCGAGACGTTTCCCCTTCGCAGGCTCCTGAAGTCTGGTTTACCAAGGTCTCCCTCCGACAAGGAGGCAGTATGGGAAACAATTCACAAGCTGTATTCCCAGCAGGTGATAATCAAATTACCCCTCCTACAACAAGAAAAGGGGTATTATTCCACATTATATTGTGGTACTGAAGCCAGAAGGCTAGGTGAGACCTATTCTAAATCTAAAAAAATTTGAACACTTACAAAGGTTCAAATCAAGATGGAGTCACTCAGAGCAGTGATAACGAACCAGGAAGAAGGGGACTATATAGTGTCCCGAGACATCAGGGATGCTTACCTCCATGTCCAAAATTTGCCCTTCTCACTAAGGGTACCTCAGGTTCGTGGTACAGAACTGTCACTATCAGTTTCAGACGCTGCCGTTTGGATTGTCCACGGCACCCCGGGTCTTTACCAAGGTAATGGCCGAAATGATGATTCTTCTTCGAAGAAAAGGCGTCTTAATTATCCCTTACTTGGACGATCTCCTGATAAGGGCAAAGTCCAGGGAACAGTTGGAGGTCGGAGTAGCACTATCTCGGATACTGCTACAACAGCACGGGTGGATTCTAAATATTCCAAAATCGCAGCTGATCCCGACGACAAGTCTGCTGTGCCTAGGGATGATTCTGGACACAGTCCAGAAAAAGGTGTTTCTCCCGGAAGAGAAAGCCAGGGAGTTATCCGAGCTAGTCAGGAACCTCCTAAAATCAGTGCATCATTGCACAAGGGTCCTGGTAAAGATGGTGACTTCCTACGAAGCAATTCCATTCGGCAGATTTCACGCAAGAATTTTTCAGTGGGATCTGCTGGACAAATGTTGCGGATCGCATCTTCAGATGCATCAGCGGATAACCCTATATCCAAGGACAAGGGTGTCTCTCCTGTGGTGGTCACAGAGTGCTCATCTTCTAGAGGGCCGCAGATTCGGCATTCAGGATTGGATGCTGGTGACCACGGAGGCCAGCCCGAGAGGCTGGGGAGCAGTCACACAAGGAAAAAATTTCCAGGGAGTGTGATCAAGTCTGGAGACTTTTCTCCACATAAATATACTGGAGCTAAGGGTAAATTTATAATACTCTAAGCTTAGCAAGACCTCTGCTTCAAGGTCAGCCGGTATTGATCCAGTGGGAAAAACATCACGGCAGTCGCCCACGTAAATAGACAGGGCGGCACAAGAAGCAGGAGGGCAATGGCAAAAACTGCAAGGACTTTTCGCTGGGCGGAAAATCATGTGATAGCACTGTCAGCAGTGTTTCATTCCGGGAATGGAAACTGGGAAGCAGACTTCCTCAGCAGGCACGACCTCCACCCGGCAGAATGGAAACTTCATCGGGAAGTTTTCCACATGATTGTAAACCGTTGGGAAATACCAAAGGTGGACATGATGGCGTCCCGTCTGAACAAAAAACGGGACAGGTATTGCGCCAGGTTAAGAGACCCTCAGGCAATAGCTGTGGACGTTCTGGTAACACCATGGATGTACCAGTCGGTGTATGTGTTCCATCCTCTGCTTCTCATACCTAAGGTACTGAGACTTATAAGACGTAGAGGAGTAAGAACTATACTCATGGCTCCGGATTGGCCAAGAAGGACTTGGTACCCGGAACTTCAAGAGATGCTCACAGAGGACTTATGGCCTCTGCCGCTAAGAAGGGACTTGTTTCAGCAAGTACCATGTCTGTTCCAAGACTTACCGCAGCTGCGTTTGACGGCATGGCGGTGGAACGCCGGATCCTAAGGGAAAAAGGCATTCCGGAAGAGGTCATTCCTACCCTGGTCAAAGCCAGAAAGGAGGTGACCGCACAACATTATCACCACATGTGGCAAAAATATGTTGCGTGGTGTGAGGCCAGAAAGGCCCCACGAAGAAATTTCAACTCGGTCGATTCCTGCATTTCCTGCAAACAGGAGTGTCTATGGGCCTCAAATTAGGGTCCATTAAGGTTCAAATTTCGGCCCTGTCGATTTTCTTCCAGAAAGAAGTGGCTTCAGTTCCTGAAGTCCAGAAGTTTGTCGAGGGAGTATTGCATATACAACCCCCTTTTGTGCCTCCAGTGGCACTGTGGGATCTCAACGTAGTTCTGGGATTCCTCAAATCACATTGGTTTAAAACCAGTCAAATCTGTGGATTTGAAGCATCTCACATGAAAAGTGACCATGCTCTTGGCCCTGGCCTGGACCAGGCGAGTGTCAAATTGGTGGTTTTTTTCTCAAAAAAGCCCATATCTGGTTGTCCATTTGGACAGGGCAGAGCTGCGGACTCGTCCCCAGTTCTCTCCCTAAGGTGGTGTCAGTGTTTCACCTGAACCAGCTTATTTTGGTGCCTTGCGCCTACTAGGGACTTGGAGGACTCCAGGTTGCTAGATGTTGTCAGGGCCCTGTAAATATAGGTTCCAGGACGGCTGGAGTCAGGAAAACTGACTTGCTGTTATCCTGTATGCACCCAACAAACTGGGTGCTCTTGCTTCTAAGCAGACTATTGCTAGTTGGATGTGTAATACAATTCAGCTTGCACATTCTGTGGCAGGCCTGCCACAGCCAAAATATGTAAATGTCCATTCCACAAGGAAGGTGGGCTTATCTTGGGCGGCTGCCCGAGGGGTCTCGGCTTTACAACTTTGCCGAGCGGCTATTTAGTCAGGGGCAAACACGTTGGTAAAATCCTACAAATTTGATACCCTGGCTAAGGAGGACCTGGAGTTCTCTCATTCGGTGCTGCAGAGTCATCCGCACTCTCCCGCCCGTTTGGGAGCTTTGGTATTATCCCCATGGTCCTTTCAGGAACCCCAGCATCCACTAGGACGATAGAGAAAATAAGAATTTACTTACCGATAATTCTATTTCTCGGAGTCCGTAGTGGATGCTGGGCGCCCATCCCTAGTGCGGATTATCTGCAATACTTGTACATAGTTACAAAAATCGGGTTATTATTGTTGTGAGCCATCTTTTCAGAGGCTCCGCTGTTATCATACTGTTAACTGGGTTCAGATCACAGGTTGTACAGTGTGATTGGTGTGGCTGGTATGAGTCTTACCCGGGATTCAAAATCCTTCCTTATTGTGTACGCTCGTCCGGGCACAGTATCCTAACTGAGGCTTGGAGGAGGGTCATAGGGGGAGGAGCCAGTGCACACCACCTGATCCTGAAGCTTTACTTTTTGTGCCCTGTCTCCTGCGGAGCCGCTATTCCCCATGGTCCTTTCAGGAACCCCAGCATCCACTACGGACTCCGAGAAATAGAATTATCGGTAAGTAAATTCTTATTTTTTTAGGCAGAAATCACCTAGTGTGTACCCGCCTTAAGTCTATCAGTCCAATCTGGATGGTTAAACCAAAATCTAGTAACGTATGGTAGCAAAAGGACCATATACCTTTTGCTCCGAAACAGCGGAAAATGGACAAAAAATGGTTTGTTAAATAAAACTAATTTGACCATTTTTGTATGTTTTTCAGTGTTTGGGAGCAAATGGTTGATTGTTATTTGCTCCCATACATTACCAGATTTGACATATAGGGCGGAATTCAAATATTTTTCTGGTCGGCGTCTAAATTTTAGCTTGCACCCGCCGGGAGTGGCGAGCTGAAATGTGTGAAAAGTGATCCATTTGGGCACCTAAACAGCACATTTCCTGATCGCACCAATTAGTTTAGTCGGATTTAGCTGCTTTACGCGGATAAACCTGACACTAATGAGCGTGATAGAGGACATAAATTTTATATCACCCCCTGCGATCTCCCGTCATGTTATTGTGGTGATAACATTTGAATTCCCCCCATAATCTTAAACTGTGTACCCAGCTTTACTTTATATGTCCTTGCTAAGTTTAAGGAGTCTCCTTTTTTTGCAGCAGAGCCAGCTTTTGTGTATTGTGCAGCAAAAAACACAAGCTTACAAGGCACTGTAGACATAAAATGTTTGTTGCTTGCAATGTATTTGTTGCAAGTAGCTATTGCTTTATTATTTTACGTAACGAATGTGCTTGAAATGGAATACATACCTTTTACCGGCGGACGGGATCACAGCTGTCATGATTCCGACAGCGGGATCCCGGTCACCAGTATGCCGGCAGCGGTGCGAGCGCTAGAAAGCCCCTTGCAAGCTTGCCACGATGCGGGCACGGTGGCTCGCTGTGCTCGCCACAGTAGCTATTCTCCCTCTGTGGGTGTCGTGAACATCCACAGAGGGAGAAAAGCCTGTGGCACCGGTATTTCACAGGTGACCCTGTGATTGCCTCCCCTTATAACAGTTCTGTGAGTTAGTTGGTCTACACTTCTGTCAAACTCCGTTTCCTATCCTTAATTTTTGTTCTAGCTTTTTAAAACTTCTCCATGTATAAAGTAAGGAACTTAGCAACATCTTAGGTTTTGACAGTGTGTGCTGATGATTTCATAGCAATTACTTACAGTCCCACTGAGGACAGACTATTTGTACCCTGGAAAATATTACAAATTGTTGCACGATTAATATGCACATGCAGCAGCTCTAGACAGAGCTGTACCCAGAATCCTTTACTTCTGACGGACAGACAAAGGTCCTAACCAAATCTTTCCCTGAATCAGCAGCTGCTGCTAGAGTGACACAGAAAAACATACGCTGCAACAATTTGTGTGTATTTTATTGGAGAATAGCAGAAATTGAGCTGCAAAAGAGCCAAACAAATATGCCCACAGAATGTTAACGTAAAATAGTTATTGCTTTTTATAGCACAGTTTACCCAAAGTAATTTTTATTATGTTAAACCTTTCAGGTGACGCTGGGGTTTGTTTGAACAGAGAAATTGAAGACCAGATCTGAAGTCTTTTGCATCCTGCAGTGCCAACATTTTCCTCAAGTATGTATTAATAATTTGATACAGAGACTTTATGCATGACTCCTAAAGAATGTTGAAACTATTTTGAGCACCATATTTTTGTTTATTCCCCCACAGGAGACTCTTGTGATGAGATGTGACGGGGACACTTGAAAATTCAGTTCTTAAGTCCCACATTGAGACTGCTAAGATGTCAACAAAAGCTCCCATATACCTGAAAAGGGGAAGCCGCAAAGGAAAGCTGAGAGATGTTTTGTCACCGGACATGATAAGTCCACCACTCGGAGACTTCAGACACACCATTCACATTGGCAGTGGGGAAGGAGATATTTTTGGGGATGTTTCCTTTCTGCAGGGCAAATTCCACCTCCTTCCTCGACTGCATCCAGGGTCCACCTCCTCTTTGTTACCTGATGCCACCCCACCACCGTCACATTCAGACCTACCATCACCTGTCCTAAAGAATGCAATCTCCCTTCCTGCAATTGGAGAGCCACAAGCTCTCGCCCTCCTGCAAGCCCCACCACCAAAACCACCCCGGTTACACCTTGATGAGAAGAGTAAGAGCCCAGTGAAGGAGATAGACAGACCGCTGCAGGTGACTGCGGATAATGGCTTCACGGCAGAGGAAAGGGAAGAACGGTTTCTTGTTCATGCTGGGTCTCTTCTTTCCCTTCATGTGGATTTGGGACCTTCCATCTTGGATGATGTTTTGCAGATCATGAAAAAAGACTAGGTACCGGTGGACAAACAATCTCAAGTAGTTTTAAGTCTCTATGTTTAAACACTAAAAACATTTTGGAAGTTAACTGTTTAACTACCACAGTGAATATAACCTAAACTACGCTGCCTTACAATGGTTAATATGTGAAGTTTAATCCTAAAATGCTGTTTAGTGATGCGGAGCATCTCCATGCACATACTGTGCTATATTTTTGGACCTTTACTGGAAATGGACAATCTCAGTTGTATGTGGACAGTGTTTACATTCCAGCTATGCAATGATATGCCTTTGTGCAATAGCCAAAACCTCTGTAGTTTTTATGAAATCCACCCTACAGGGAACTCATAGTGCCTTCTTGCCAGAAAATGACAAACGTACTTTATTTTTATTTCTTTTATCTTTTTTTTTTTCTGGCCAAAAATTGTAAATTGTTCATAAGACCAAATACAGGAAATTATTTTCATGTTGTGTCATGTATTTATGAGACGAGACCTGAAACCAGTGCTAGTGACACACATACGCTAATAGTATAATTGCACAATGATTACTGCTGTGGTTAACTGATTCAAAAGGCCATCTTGCATAGGACAGGCCCAGTCATACAGTACATGGTTTAGTGTGGGGTAATACAGACAAATTTGCCCGGTTAAATCTTTGTCATGTGTATTACATTTGTTCTTTGGCGCTATACAAATTAAATGTAAAGTACACAGCACTAATATACAACCACCCAATGGAACATTGCACATTCCAAACAAATACTTTAGGAGGAAAAAGAAAGCGTTGCAATTTAGTAAATAATAAAGGTTACGTGTCAGATTTTGTGTAATAGGAATAACTGAATCTATTTAAAATTAAGTGTTTTAATCAAACTAACCATATGCGTCTTTAAAGGCATCTATCATCATGATCTACTGATGGCAAAGTAAAAACCTACAGGTAAAAATAAAGGCCTCCATACATCTAGTCGCCATTTCACCAATAACCCGACCAGAACCATGGCATCCATTTAATTCTTGTTAATAAGCCCCAATTTGCCAATCCTGACCATTTTACGTCTGGTTCAGGAAACTTAGATGTTTAAACTTGTTGAATATTCCAGATTCCCAGAGCCAGCCATTGGGGGGGAAGGGGGTTGTTTCAGGAAATTGTGACTGTTTGTTGCAGATGTATGTGTAGGGGGGCTTTACTTTAAAACTCTGTTATTAAGGGGGAGAATGATCAAATCTTAGAGTGAGATAAAGTACAAACCAATGAGCTCCTGTTATTTAAAGGCTGCTTTTGAAAAAATGGGATTTTGTACTCATTGTAAAATCTCTTCCTAAGACTCCATAGCCCACACTCTAACCCAGAGGTAACAAATAACGCAGCGTCCCCCAGATGGATGAAAGAGGAATGAGTTAGGAGCTGATTGGTACTAGATCTCTTTCCAAGCTTTGATAAATCGATCTCTTTGTGAGCCAGAAAATCCTTCTACAGTATGTGTATAGATCTTACATCAAATAAGAAAAGTCAACATTTGGTATATTAGTATTAATACTCATTGAGGGATTCCAAGAACAGATTAATAATAAAGAAAAGCTGTTTGTTAAATTATCTTTGAGAAACATTAATGCAAGCCTCTGCCAGCTAATAAAATGTCTTATGTCGCCTCCCTGCGATTTGGCAGCTGTTCATCCTCATCGGGACAAGCTGCACAGCCGATGAGTAACTGATTAGCACATATGCGGGTATTACCTCTGGCTGGGGGTGAGTAGCTGCTGAGTCCTCGGTCACAGAACCCCACAGTTCTATTAATCTGAGGAGAGGTGGAGGGTTTACCGATTAACTGTTTCATTTTACTTTTCTCCCTTTTAAAGTGTTTGTATGGATTTGATAAGCCCTGAAAGAATGGAGGAATTTCTTGGCACTGTTGACTTTCTGTAAATGTTTACATGGTGTTGTGTGTTAAGACATATTGTTTACATCTACGATCTAATCCAATGACTTTTGTACTTTGTAAAGCTGTAGTTGCCAATATTTGCATACAATTCAAGTCTCCTTTCTCCTTGGGTGGCGACAATAATGTATGACATACTAAAAGAAGATCTACTGTAGGGATCAGCTAAAATGCATACGTAGTGCAAAAGAAGAATTTAAACTGGAAGCCTGAGTGCCTGGAGCGCACAGGGCTGCTGCCGTGTTTGTTATGCGACTCGCTCTTTTGCTGGACACAACAGTGCACTAAATCATCTGCTACTGAGTACGTATGACAGGTTGGCCAGCCTGGGCTCGCCCTCCTTGCAGGACAAAACTATGGAAAATGTAAAGACTTCTCACTGTCAACATTGCTTTGGGGGAAGGAAAACACATAAAGGACAAAATAAAAATTGCTCTGGGTAATGTATCAGTACTGTAAAACTCTGATGCACAGAACACAAAAATGTAACAAGTAATTTTACATTTAAAAAAACATACACAAATATTAATATGGTGCCAACATACTCAATGTGGTTGTAGGTATCCGTTTGGATGGTCGACCACTATTGGTCGACATGGACACTTGGTCGACACATGAAAATGGTAGACCTGTGAAAAGGTCGACATGAGTTTTTCACATTTATTTTCTTTTGGGGAACTTTTCCATACTTTACGATCTACGTGGACTATGATTGGGAACGGTAAGCTGTGCCGAGCGCAGCGAGGCACCTTGCCCGAAGCATGGCGAGCGAAGGCGGTGCACTAATTGGGGTTCCCCGTCACTTTACGCAGAAAACGACACCAAAAAAAGTTTAAAAAAAAAGTCGACCATTTCATGTGTCGACCTTTCATGTGTCGAGCATTTTCATGTGTCGGCCATTTGCCCATGTCGACCATGTCAATGTCGACCAATAGTGGTCGACCTAATGACTGTCGACCATAACATGGTCGACCATTCATACCGGAACCGTGGTTGTACTAGTTGTACATTCTTTTCCTGTAAATATTTCCCGAAGGAGAGTCCCACAATGATGTACAGTAGGTTGCAGAAGGTTTCAGTTGCTCTGGTTTTGGCCCTACTGCGGGGTGGTGCAATAATAGCCCATATGTCAGTCTCCACACACAAGTCTTAGGTGAGATTGTTTTACAGCTGCCCCTACACTTCTCCCACAAGGTCTAGAAGAAAATCATCCTTACTTTATACTCTGCTTCCATTATATTGCAGATACTGTTATATTTAGGTTAGTTGAAGATGCATCATAATTGGTCTCCAGGAAAAAGTCTAGGACCACAGCAGAATACGGACCCTCTTTGACCAGCTAATGTGTATGGGATTAAAGAGCCTATGTGACATTAATGTATAACAGTCTTTCTCTAACGTCCTAGTGGATGCTGGGGACTCTGTAAGGACCATGGGGAATAGACGGGCTCCGCAGGAGACATGGGCACTTTAAGAAAGAATTTAGATTCTGGTGTGCTCTGGCTCCTCCCTCTATGTCCCTCCTCCAGACCTCAGTTTGAATCTGTGCCCGGACGAGCTGGGTGCTGTTCAGTGAGCTCTCCTGAGCTTGCTGTAAGAAAGTATTTTGTTAGGTTTTTTATTTTCAGGGAGCTCTGCTGGCAACAGACTCCCTGCATCATGGGACAGAAGGGAGAGAAGCAGCCCTACTCTCTGAAGATAGGTCCTGCTTCTTAGGCTACTGGACACCATTAGCTCCAGAGGGATCGTACACAGGATCTCACCCTCGTCGTCAGATCCCAGAGCCGCGCTGCCGCCCCCCTCGCAGAGCCGGAAGACAAGCCGGGTGAGCATATGAAGCAAGAAGACTACGAAATCGGCGGCAGAAGACTCAAGTCTTCACTGAGGTAGCGCACAGCACTGCAGCTGTGCGCCATTGCTCCCACACACACCTCACATACTGCGGTCACTGTAAGGGTGCAGGGGGGGGGGGGGGCGCCCTGGGCAGCAATTGGAACCTCTTTGGCAAAAGTTTAGCATATATACAGTTGGGCACTGTATATATGTATGAGCCCCCGCCAAGAAAATGTATATTTAAGCGGGACAGAAGCCGCCGTCGAGGGGGCGGGGCTTCTTCCTCAGCACTCACCAGCGCCATGTTTTTTCTCCACAGCACCGCTGAGAGGAAGCTCCCCAGCCTCTCCCCTGCAGATACACGGTAGAAGAGGGTAAAAAGAGGGGGGGGGCACATAATTAGGCGCAAAAATCATTATAAACAGCAGCTACTGGGTTAACATTAAGTTAGTGTTATTCCTGGGTTAATAGCGCTGGGGTGTGTGCTGGCATACTCTCTCTCTGTCTCTCCAAAGGGCCTTGTGGTGTGTCGGTACGTGTGTGTCGACATGTCTGAGGTAAAAGGCTCCCCTAAGGAGGAGATGGAGCAAATGTGTGTGTGAGGGGTGTCTCCGTCGACAACGCCGACACCTGTTTGGATATGTGTAATTAAGTGCTAAGGTGAATTTATTGCACAAAAGATTAGAGAACAGACAGGGAATCTACCCATGTCTGTCCCTATGTCGCAGAGACCTTCAGAGTCTCTCAATGCTCACTATCCAAAATAATAGACACTGATCTCGACACGGAGTCTGACTCCAGTGTCGACTACGATAATGCAAAGTTACAGCCAAAATGGCAGGACAGTATTCAATATATGATTACTGTAATAAAAGATGATTTGCATATCACTGATGACTCATCTGTCCCTGACACAAGGGTACACATGTTTAAGGGGAAGAAAGCTGAGGTAAATTTCCCTCCTCTCATGATGAAAAAGAGCGGGAATCTCCAGACAAGAGACTGCAGTTTCCCACAAAGAATTCTCAGGGAATATCCTTCCCCTTCTAGGGCCAGGATACGATGGGAATCTTCCCCTAGGGTGTCACGTTTGCCCAAAAGGTAGCCCTGACTTAACACCTATCCTCAGGGATCCTGCGGATAGCGTACACATTCTGGTACACTACTCAGACTGCGATTGTGTCGGCATGGGTTTATAGCGCTGTAAGAGCGTGGACAGGTACCTTATCAGCAGAGATTGAGACCCTAGTATGTATGTATATATATATATATATATATATTTATATTAAAGATGCTGTCTTAAGTTTTATATATATATATATATATATATATAAAACATGCCCAAAGAGGCATTAGTCTACTGGGCTCTAGAGTCAACGCTATGTCGATTTCTGCTTAACGTGTCCTGTAGATATGCAATGGACAGGTGATGCCGACTTAAGAGGCACATGGAAGGCTGAGGATTTTGTGGAGAAGGGATCTCGGACCTGGTCTCCACAGCTATGGCTGGTAATTCTGATCTTTTGCCTTATATTCCTGCACAGCCTAGGAAAGCACGACATTATCAAATGCAGCCTTTCGATCACAAAGAAACAAGAAAGTCCGAGGTACGTCCTTTCTTGCCAGAGGCAGGGGCAGAGGAAAGAAGCTGCACAACACAGCTAGTTCCCAGGAACAGAAGTCCTCCCCGGCCTCTACAAAATCCACCGCATGTCGCTGGGGCTCCACAGGCGGAGCTAGGCCCGGTGGGGGCACGTCTTCGTAATTTCAGCCACAAGTGGGTTCACTCCCTGTTGGATCCCTGGGCAATAGATATTGTGTCTCGGGGATACTAGCTGGACTTTGAGGAGATGCCCCCTCACCGACGGCCCTGCCAGCTTCCCCCCACGAGAGAGAAATAGTGTTAACTGCAATTCACAAATTGTATCTTCAACAGGTGGTGGTCAAGGTTCCCCTCCTTCAACAAGGAGGGGGTTATTATTCGACCATGTTGTAGTCCCGAAACCGGACGGTTCGGTCAGACCCATATTGAATTTAAAATCCCTGAACATATACCTGAAAGGGTTCAAGTTCAAGATGGAATCACTAAGAGCGGTCATCGCAAGCCTGAAAGGGGGAGATTTTATGGTGTCTCTGGACATAAAGGGACGATCTCTTCATAAAAGCGAGATCAAGAGAGCAGTTGCTGAATAGCGTATCACTTTCTGTGGAAGTGTAACGGTAACACGGCTGGATTCTAAATATTACAAAGTCGCAGTTGGTTCCTACGGCTCATCTGCCTTTCCTAGACATGTTTCTAGACACAGACCAGAAAAGGGTTGATCTCCCGATAGAGAGAGCTCAGGAGCTCATGACACTGGTCAGGAACCTGTTAAAACCAAAACAGGTGTCAGTGCATCACTGCACTCGAGTCCTGGGAAGGATGGTGGCATCATACGAGGCCATTCCCTTCGGCAGGTTCCATGCGAGGACCTTTCAATGGGACTTACTGGACAAGTGGTCCGGATCACATCTTCAGATGCATCGGTTAATCATCCTATCCCCCAGGGCCAGGGTGTCTCTCCTGTGGTGGCTGCAGAGTGCTCACCTTCTCGAGGGCCGCAGATTCGGCATTCAGGACTGGATCCTGGTGACCACGGATGCAAGCCTCCGAGGGTGGGGAGCAGTCACACAGGGAAAAAAAGTTCCAAGGTCTGTGGGCAAGTCAGAAGACTTGCCTTCACATCAACATCCTGGAACTAAGGGCCGTATACAACGCCCTACGTCAAGCGGAGACCCTGCTTCGCGACCAACCGGTTCTGATTCAGTCAGAAGCCACCAGAATTCTTCGCTGGGCGGAGAATCACGTAAGCGCACTGTCAGCAGTGTTCATCCCGGGAGTGGACAACTGGGAAGCAGACTTCCTCAGCAGGCACGACCTCCACCCGGGAGAGTGGGGACTTCATCAAGAAGTCTTCACGCAGATTGCAAGTCGGTGGGAACTGCCACAGGTGGACATGATGGCATCCTGCCTCAACAAAAAGCTACAGAGGTATTGCGCCAGGTCAAGAGACCCTCAGGCGATAGCAGTGGACGCACTGGTGACACCGTGGGTGTTCCAGTCGGTCTATGTATTTCCTCCTCTTCCTCTCATACCCAAGGTGCTGAGGATAATAAGAAAAAGAGGAGTGCGAACAATCCTCATTGTTGCAGATTGGCCAAGAAGGACCTCGTATCCAGATCTGCAAGAAATGCTCACAGAGGACCCGTGGCCTCTTCCTCTAAGACAGGACCTGTTGCAACAGGGGCCCTGTCTGTTCCAAGACTTACCGCTGCTGCGTTTGACGGCATGGCGGTTGAACGCCGGATCCTAGCAGAAAAGGGCATTCCGGACGAGGTCATTCCTACGCGGATAAAGGCTAGGAAGGACGTGACAGCTAAACATTATCACTGTATATGGCGAAAATATGTTTCTTGGTGTGAGGCCAGGAATGCTCCTACAGAGGAATTCCAGCTGGGCCGTTTCCTACACTTCCTTCAAACAGGAGTGAATTTGGGCCTAAAATTGGGTTCCATAAAGGTCCAGATTTCGGCCCTATCCATTTTCTTTCAAAAAGAGTTGGCTTCTCTACCAGAAGTTCAGATGTTGGTAAAGGGGAGTGCTGCATATTCAGCCTCCTTTTGTGCCTCCAGTGGCACCTTGGGATCTTAACGTGATGTTAAGTTTCCTGAAATCACACTGGTTTGAACCACTTAAAGCGGTGGAGTTAAAATATCTCACGTGGAAAGTGGTCGTGATATTAGCCTTGGCTTCGGCTAGGCGTGTGTCAGAATTGGCGGCTTTGTCCTGTAAAAGCCCCTATCTGATCTTCCATATGGACAGGGCAGAATTATAGCGGCTGGGACATCTCCGTATTTAACAATCGCGGCGTGCAGGCCTATATGTAGACACCTCCATAGCACCAAGAGGGTCTCCATTTCAGCGTTTATCTGTCTGTGAGCCACCATTAAGTAACATGACACTAAATGAAGCATTATGTGTGTGGTTGCCATGGAGATTCCTCCAATGAAAATCATGTAATGCACCCATTTTGAATCTGTTTTGTTTTTAACAACTTTGTTAATCATTATAAATCCAGGTGATATATTCCGTTTGGTATTTTACAATGGTCTTCTGCTATCCTGAGAAAAATGTCCTTTAATGATGATGTCATAACTAATGAAACTTCTGATTGGTCACTCCACATATAAAACACTGGTCCCTCCACTCTCTCAGTATGTCTTGATAAAGGCCTATGACAGGCCGAAACATGTTGACCAGCTGAGAGTGTGGACCTTCTATTATACCATTTAGGTATGAGCTGATTTTGCTTTTATTATACATCTTTTTATCTAAGTCTTGGACTTGAATTATTTTATTTTATTTTTTTTGTCACACATTTTTGCTATGTTTTTGAATACATTGTCCATGCTGCTATAACATCTATCGGACTGTGTATACCGTTTTTATTGTTGTTCATTGTTTTCAGCCCTTATGTATGGGGTATTTTTAATAAAATACAAACCTTTTCCATGTGGATACATCGTGAACCATATATATTTTTTTTCTGATTTTGGGAATTATCCACACATGAGGGAAACTAGTGCTAATCACTAACACGTCTGATCATCGAAAGAAACCCAGATGTGCTTGAACATAATCTTTATTTCCGTGAGTAGGGTACGCCTTACATCTAACCTACAAGGAATGAAAGATACCTTTATGTGTTTCAACCACCCTCTTGTTGTGTGAGTGAGGTACGCTCATTTCCTTGGTAAAAGGGGTTCACTACTTAAACCTGTGATTTCCAAACACCGAGGTGGATAGGAAAAGATACCTTGATAGGCTTTCTTCTTTTGTTTGGAAAGTGAGTTGGGGTACGCCTCACCGACGGATGAATATAGCCTTTCCTGTGTTGCACATTTCTGACATTGAAAGAGACTTATCCATTATTGAAACATTATTACACATGTATATATATATATACCATCTCTTTCATGTTAACATCGAGCTGAGGAGAAAGAATCGCCTCAGGAAAGAGAAATACGCCCGTCTACACGACGATTTGAAGCTCCACCTTTCCTGTACACCCCAGGGACGTGTTACCTGAGTATATTTTGATATTTAAGTTTGTTAAGCGCCTGTTATTCTGGTGTCCCACACATTTGTATTTAAAATTGTGTCATTTGAACTTTTTGGTGAGGTTCTGTTGTGGTGAACCGGCCTACGGGCTGCTCTTTTTTCGCGCCATTTGCTAGGGATTCACAATTTTTTTGTTCTGTGTCAGAATTAGCGGCTTTGTCACATAAAAGCCCCTATCTGGTTTTCCATATGGATAGAGCAGATTGCGGACCCGTCCACAAGTTCTGTCAAAAGTGGTGTCATCTTTTCATATGAACCAACCTATTGTGGTGCCTGTGGCTACTCGTGACTTGGAGGATTCCGAGTTACTGGATGTGGTCAGGGCTTTGAAGGTTTATGTAGCCAGAACGGCTAGAGTCAGGAAAACTGAGTCACTGTTTATCCTGTATGCATCCAACAAGCTGGGTGCTCCTGCTTCAAAGCAAACTATTGCTCGCTGGATCTGTAATACGATTCAGCAGGCTCATTCTGCGGCTGGATTGCCGCTGCCAAAATCAGTTAAAGCCCATTCCACTAGGAAGGTGGGCTCTTCTTGGGCGGCTGCCCGAGGGGTCTCGGCATTACAACTATGCCGAGCTGCTACTTGGTCAGGTTCAAACACTTTTGCAAAGTTCTACAAGTTTGATACCCTGGCTGAGTAGGACCTATTGTTTGCTCAATCGGTGCTGCAGAGTCATCCGCACTCTCCCGCCCGTTTGGGAGCTTTGGTATAATCCCCATGGTCCTTACGGAGTCCCCAGCATCCACTAGGACGTTAGAGAAAAAAAGATTTTACTTACCGGTAAATCTATTTCTCATAGTCCGTAGTGGATGCTGGGGACTCCATAAGGACCATGGGGAATAGACGGGCTCCGCAGGAGACATGGGCACTTTAAGAAAGAATTTAGATTCTGGTGTGCTCTGGCTCCTCCCTCTATGTCCTCTAAATCTTATTATTACATTACAACTGTGTAGTTCTAAGGCTGCTCCATGTAACTGGCTGTATGTAGTAATTGACCGTATACAAAACATTTACTGTATTTTCTTAATACAACATTTTATACAATTTAAAAAAAAACAGAAAATAATTCACTGGGTGGGTAAATATCTGATTGTATTTTCATAGCACTGTGTCTTGTCCTGCTTGGCTAAACATGTGGCTCATTAACTGTCTTGGTCATGTTTACAGTCTGTCCTTATGAACATAAAAAATAATTGATAAGAAGTCTGCAGTCATTTTGGTTTAAATTGACCTAAGTGGTCACAGTTTCAAGATGTATAGACTACAGTCTACAGCCCCCAAACCATCATAAAATGGTAGCAGTAACATCTAAAAGATCCAGGGCCTAAACCTATAAATATTGGCAATCTGAAAAAGTGTCAGATTATATTTTGGTGTGACAGTCTGTGGTTGCATTAATTTGGTCTTTATAAATCTACCCAGAAAGATTGTGGTACAGTGTAGATCTACAGCACCAAAAAGAGTAACATTTGTTGCTCCGCATTTCTCTGGCAGGGTCCACATGTTATCCACAGGATAACAATGGGATATGATGGAGTGACAGCGGATTGGCATCAAACGATCACAAACTTTCAGTCCTCCCAGGATGCAACGGGCTCGTCCATATATCCCCGCCCACTGGCTCAGGCAAATCAGTTTTTTGTTTGGTGCGACAGGAGCCAGACCATGGTCAGAGGGCTGCTGTTCCGGGCAGCCCTAAGCTTTCTTATTTTATGTTTATAGTCTTACTACGTTTTCTGAGTGATCTTTCCCAACAGCGTCTTACACGCATATTGGAAAGAGTCGCTCCAACAACTCTCTGCCGGGTCGCAACAACACTTACCCACGCCACAAGTGCTGTCTCGACAGGCGTCTGTGTTGGATATACTAGCAGGTCCAGCAGACGTTACCAGGCTGTGGCCGGAGCACAGGGAGAAGGTAAGGCATCGGTTCTGCTTAGAAGGGGAATAACGGACACAGCTGCACTGTATTGGGAGGAGACTACCAAACAGTAGCTGGCGCGCCGCCACTATGGGTGCTCTGGCGCTGGGTCTTCGGGATCATAAGCACCAGGATTAGTATGAGGCTGCGATCCCTAGGGTTGATGTCAGCGGTGGGGATTCAGACGCTCTCCTGGTCGCCCCTCCCCCAGTTTCCGCCAGTCTCCTGCCATGAACTGATTGCCTCACTTCTGTCTCAGACGCTACCACAAGGGGTCTCGGTCCCAGCATAGCGCTGTGTCTGTGTACACTAAGCGCTACCGCGAGGAGACCCGGTTGCAGTACAGGCTTCTGTAGGACCGGTGCGTCTGCATGCACAGTGTGTCTGTGTTCACTAAAAGTTCCCGGAGCGGCAGTGTACACTAGTAGCGTCTGGATCCACTCAGCGTTCGCTAACATATTGATCGATCTTGGAAGTGGGTGAGTCTCCCTGTATCCCACTCTGAGTACGGGTTATACAGCACTAAATTTCTATCTACTTTTTGTCAGTATGAATAGTTACGTTTAATGCTTATTGCATATGAGTCTGTGTACATTACTGTGGTTTTCTTCGCAATGCGTCTGAATACGTTAAAGACTGTATAAAACAGGATTCAGTAATATGTACACCTACATACTTTGAAATGTGTTTGTAGTTGATAATATGCTCATATGATTAATATATAACATGTGACTGACTGCTAGTGTGATTGCTAACTTTATATAATGTTTGTCAATGGTTTCTTCTGAGCCTCAATGCTGGTGCATGGGATGGGGTCAGATTGATATCACTTTAATTATAGTGAAGTGATTACAGTCACAAATTGTGTAGTACAATGTGAAAAGCTGATTATTTATCATGTCTAAGAGCGGCAAAAGTGATGAGGTTACATTAACAGTAACACCAACACTCAGAACATGTTTGTCCTGCAAAGTAGGTTTACCCTTTCAGGATCTGGCACATGATGGGTTTTGTACAAATTGTTTTGCGTTTCAGCAGATTGCAAGGCAGATCCCTGTTCAACAGCAGATAGATCCACCTTGGGCTATGCTTGCACAGACCTTGTCCAGTATAGCTGAGCGGGTAATCCCTACAGCTTCAATACCAGGAGTAGGGTACACTATTTACCCATACATGCAGCTTCCTTCTTACGGTATAGCCCCAACAGCTTCTCCAAGAAAACAAGCTGATAAACAGAGTGTAAATATATCAGATTTACAGGCTACACAAGATGATACATCAGATGATGATAGCTCTATATACTCTGCTTCAGCATATGAAGAACAGGTAGAAGGTATCAGCTCAGAGGATATAGCTGATTTAATTGGAGCAATGAAGGCTATTCTATCCCTAGAGGATTCAGCAGAGCCAATGTTAAAAACTAAGGCACCTGTTTTTAAACGTCCCAAAACAGTTAGGGTTGAGTTTTGTTGCCTTATAGGTAATTGTCTGCACTTAGTATAATATTAGGGCAATGGATATTGTCTGAATCAAAATATAATTCATTATAAATAGGCGATGTTACCATAGTGGACAGTATACTGGATATATATAGTAAGGAATAGATATGAAATAAGTCTGAATGTATGAGGTAATGTTTAGCTGATTTAAGAGATTAGGTTTGTGTATGTGTTTATATAGATATACTGTATATTTGTGTTTTACAGCAAGATGGTAAAAAAAATAGTGTAGGGAACAGGTTTATTCTGCTCTAGTCATAAATAAGGCCAGAGAGGTTACAGTAAGATCAAGAGTCATTGTAGAGAAAAGGTATTAGGCCATAAATGATAATAGGTATGTGACAGAGCTCTGTTGGTCATTGGAATTCACAGGTGTGCTTACAGTAGATCAGAATCTACTGGTTTGTCTATTGTCCAGTGAAGGTTAAAAGCTAGGGAGTATAAATTAACTACTATGAAAAGAGATCACATCCATTGATAAAACATTGTGTAACCGACCCCAGGAAAACTTGTCAATACAACAGAACTTTGGATGAAAAGACATTCCAGATTTTACAATACTATACTTGCTTAAGGCAGTGTGGACACCACACTTTTATGACACCATGCCTCCGTGAACAGGACACGACAGCCCAGTTCAATGTTTGTTTTATTACACCTTGGAATCTGACAAACCTATAATTACCTATTCCATTGGAAACTATGAGAATATGATAGTTTGAATTGGTAAAATATGAGATAAAAGGACCAGACTTGTAGTTAGGAGTTAGAAGGAAGAGGGAGAGGGAGAAGAAGAAGGAGAAGGAAGGAAGTCAGTCAGGAGGAGAAGTCATGGAGAACATGCAGAAGGAATGATTCTTGGGATGGCAATCTTTAACTTGCAAGTATACATTTTATGTTAGCAATTGAAACTGTTTGTGAAACTTATGTCATGTTGTTTTATGTTATGTAACGAAGGAAGCATATATAATTATAATTAGTATATATATCACTACTGTGTATATCTTATTCTGTACGATTTGATCTGCCTGTAAATAAAGAATCATATAAAAAGAGCGGTAATATTCAAGCTTGAACTCTCTTTAAGGAATCTTAACTTAATAACTTCATAAGTCATATGTATAAGGACTGCATATATGTATCAGCCAATTAGTTTGTAAGCCTGACATAATATATTTGCAGATATATATGATAAATGCATATTAATTGAAATATATCCATATATTAAATACCATATATGATATATTAAATATTAATATTCATAAATATGTTTCCATAAATCAATATTGGCGACCACGAATTGGACTTGTTATTACTGAATCTGATTATCTGATTTATAATATTTATGAGGAGTAGCAAATGCTATAAGCTGGCTACCAAATCTGCAGAATCACGGTGGGGATGTATCTATGAAAATTTATTACCATTGTGTAATGTCAATTTTGTATTCTGTATAACCTAGGATAAATGTGTTAGTGCAATATACGTTATTTTAACTAACATAATATCTATTAGGAAGCAGCACCAAAGGCTATAAGCCTGCTGGCAAAATACAAGATCACAGTGGAATAGGTTACAAATGAGAATAAAGAATTTAAAGGCCTAGAATAGAAAATGTGCACAGTGGAAAAGAGTATTTCCAAATAAATGTATAAATGTACCAGGTATTAGAGTTTAACCTTAAGACACCGGTCAATCTTAAGGAGAGGATACCTTCAGTACTAAAAACAAAGAATATATAAATTTAGCATTGAAATGTTAAAAATGCAAAAGTTTTCTGTAGCATTTAGAAAAATGCGCAGAACTGCGGCTCTAGAAGCCAAACAGAAATGTAAAGAAGAATCAGGTTCACGTCTTCGTAAGGCGTGCCTGACCATTAATGCAAAAATGCATTCGTTATTTAAGTCCCTTAAACAGAAAAATAAACAGAAAAAGTTTGGGGCAGAAGCGAAAAGCCTGACAGTTTGTAATCAAATTGTCAAGATCTCTGATGAAGAGATAACATCCAGCAAGCAAGCTGAGATAGAAACACCAAACAGGAATAGTGTTGAGGTATGTGAAACTCTGTACACAGAGTCTACAGGAGTCAGAAATGACTTAATCAGTCAAGATCCTAAAATTAAGGAAGGTTACATGTTGCAGGACTGCATCAATGTGCAGCGCATGGAGTCTGCTATGGTCACACAGACCACCAGCAGAACAGCCTCTGTGGTAAAGGAAGAAAGTAGCAATGTGCCGGATGTGTCTATCATCAGACAGCACATTAATGTAAAGGAGGTAGCAGCAATAGGAGATGTCCCCTACACTGTGTCTAGTAAGGGGGAAGATCATTGTAACTCAGATTATGAGTATTCTGCTGAATACACTCTCAGAGTTCCCAATGTAAATGAAGAATTTGTTATGCCCTTAGGCAAAGGTGAATTGTCAGCAGATTTAAACACTGATAGCAGCAGTACAGTGCACACAGGGGTGGGGAAGTTCCCCATGGTGAAAACTCCCATGGCAACCAGAGTTGCAAACCTTGAAATGTATTCACCTGGAAACATGTTTAAAGGGAAAATCCATGAAATTAATTCAGGAATGCATGTTTACAAACAAAGTTCCCAAACTTATGTAACCCCCACAGAGCACTCAGAGACTTCTAGTGATGGTGCAAATGTTTGCATGCTCTCAGAGAGACCACATGCAGAGTGTCATTCTGCAAACCACACACCAATTAACAATGACAAAAAGGATCACCAGGATGAAAATGTTTTTATGCCCTGGTGCCATAACCATTTTATTACAGGTGTGGAAAGACAGAAAGCCCTGGGACCTGCAATACATATTTGGCAAAGTTTAACAAGTTTCTCTCCCCACAAAAGTAGGTTTTTTCAGAAGCTCCAAGATTCTTCCAAACTAAGGAGCCACACCAAGCAGCAAACGCTATGGTTAAAGACAGTCTGGGACCAGGCTGCATCACAAGGGAGTATGGTCACAAGTGAATACGGTAGTATCATTCCTTTACTTGTTAGATCCAATGAAGCCATTGTTTGCTTTGATGTTCAAACAGCCACAGTTTCCAAATTAAACCTGCATCATATCTGCAGCGACAATTGTGCTGTCATTGACACACAATGTGACAGGAAAGATTGGCACAGGCCAGAAACAATTGTTTGTTTGTTATTCAATCGTTAAAAGACACATTTGTAAATTCTGTACCTGATAACATGCAGCAGATAGGACAGAATGCATAGCAAGCTATGTTAAATCACTGTATAAATATCTGTGATAGTCATTGTATGTATTTTTGTTTGATTCATAGTAATCCTGGCAACCTGTATACAGAATGGTGCAAGACTCCAAAAAGACTCCAATTTACAAGGGAAAAGGTCTTCATTAACCCTTTCATCGCTGCTATCCAGCAAAATCTACATAGCATCCCTAAAGACTGATATATGGACAAATCCTCAAGGAGTTTTCTAGTTTCACAAGAAAGGGGAATGTTTTCATTAACCTTTTCATCACAAGTAATCATTACTTGTCTTTCAAACTACATGTACACTCCCAAAACAGTGTACAGCACATCTCATCACTGTGATTATACAGAACTGTCTCATCCCTTCATATACCTTAATCACATATATGTAAACATTTGTCTGATATATATATATATATTATGTAATTGTATTATATACCTTGTAAATATTTTATGTTTTTTTAATATTACACAGTAGATACTACCTATGCTTCCTTCGTAAAAGCTTCAAAAGTAATTAAATATCTAATACAGGATGGTATACCACGTTATAACAAATTGGGCCGAGATTATTAAGTGGGATGAATAATTCTCTTAATAAAGACTGTCACAAGTCTAAGATAATTATTTGTAGCATAACAGGGTCACTGTATATGCACATGGCTGCATATAAAATAATATTGGATGGAATTAGATATATTTAAAGCCATTCCTAAATGATATTTAATATCTGTTTGAAGCAAAATTATATTCATTTATTGTATTGATAGGATGTTACTATATACACATCAAAAGCATTTTAAATAATTATTAGTCAAAATATAGGTAGGATAGAAAACGCCTTTATATGGGTTAAACTGGTATAAGTTTATGTAAGATTGAGATGTATAAATAGGTACAAGGTAGAATAAGGAGATTTAAGACTGCATGGTAATTTATTCAGTGAGGAAATACAGAACAGAGTAGGTGTACTACTCACAGCCATTTGTGGTACTATTGCCCGAAGACAATTAAGACCTACTATTAACAAGCAAGGAAAGAAAGAAAGAAAGAAAAAAAAAAAAAAAGACTGTTTCATATATGCCTGTTCTATTCAAAATCACAACCTGTTTGTGCAAAAGCAATATGGACACTGGTCACAACTGCGGCATTGGATAAACGCAAAGGAAACAGAACTGCTAAAGACTGTATAAAGACTATTACTATTACTGAGGGTCGTCACAAGTACTGAATGTTCAAGACACAGCACTCGACGTACACAGCCCTCTGCCTCAAACAGCGAAATGGCAAGCAAAGGAGCAGCTGCTACGAAGAATTCTACTTCTAGTAATGGTGCAAATGTTGCAAACGCAAGGCCATAATGCAAACGCAAGGCATCTCCAATTGCAAGCAAACCACGCAGATGACAGTCTTATCCCAGTAAATTGCTACATACAAGAACAGCAAAAATGTCCAAACGTACTGATCCAGATACAGAAAAAAGGTCTACAATTGGGCTATGGTATTCCAAATGTCTGTAGAAATTAGTTTTCCTCATGAATACTGAATAAAAACCTCAGTTTTGTCTGCTTTAGTTAAAAAGTAGAATAAGGTTAGGTAAGCTAAGAATTTTTATAGATTTTTAAAATCACAATGGTTATTATTATTACACTTATGGTATATATTAGGGTTACAACAAAAGTTATGTTTTGAAGAAATATTTTGAAATGTATTTGGAAGCAATTACGCTAGTTTAATGTGTGGCCAATCAAAATAATTTCTCATGGCCACAAGGGGGCGACTGTTGCCTTATAGGTAATTGTCTGCACTTAGTATAATATTAGGGCAATGGATATTGTCTGAATCAAAATATAATTCATTATAAATAGGCGATGTTACCATAGTGGACAGTATACTGGATATATATAGTAAGGAATAGATATGAAATAAGTCTGAATGTATGAGGTAATGTTTAGCTGATTTAAGAGATTAGGTTTGTGTATGTGTTTATATAGATATACTGTATATTTGTGTTTTACAGCAAGATGGTAAAAAAAATAGTGTAGGGAACAGGTTTATTCTGCTCTAGTCATAAATAAGGCCAGAGAGGTTACAGTAAGATCAAGAGTCATTGTAGAGAAAAGGTATTAGGCCATAAATGATAATAGGTATGTGACAGAGCTCTGTTGGTCATTGGAATTCACAGGTGTGCTTACAGTAGATCAGAATCTACTGGTTTGTCTATTGTCCAGTGAAGGTTAAAAGCTAGGGAGTATAAATTAACTACTATGAAAAGAGATCACATCCATTGATAAAACATTGTGTAACCGACCCCAGGAAAACTTGTCAATACAACAGAACTTTGGATGAAAAGACATTCCAGATTTTACAATACTATACTTGCTTAAGGCAGTGTGGACACCACACTTTTATGACACCATGCCTCCGTGAACAGGACACGACAGCCCAGTTCAATGTTTGTTTTATTACACCTTGGAATCTGACAAACCTATAATTACCTATTCCATTGGAAACTATGAGAATATGATAGTTTGAATTGGTAAAATATGAGATAAAAGGACCAGACTTGTAGTTAGGAGTTAGAAGGAAGAGGGAGAGGGAGAAGAAGAAGGAGAAGGAAGGAAGTCAGTCAGGAGGAGAAGTCATGGAGAACATGCAGAAGGAATGATTCTTGGGATGGCAATCTTTAACTTGCAAGTATACATTTTATGTTAGCAATTGAAACTGTTTGTGAAACTTATGTCATGTTGTTTTATGTTATGTAACGAAGGAAGCATATATAATTATAATTAGTATATATATCACTACTGTGTATATCTTATTCTGTACGATTTGATCTGCCTGTAAATAAAGAATCATATAAAAAGAGCGGTAATATTCAAGCTTGAACTCTCTTTAAGGAATCTTAACTTCATAATTTCATGTCATATGTATATATAAGGACTGCATATATTTATCAGCCCATTAATTTGTAAGCCTGACATAATATATTTGCAGATATATATGATAATGCATATTAATTGAAATATATCCATATATTAAATACCATATATGATATATTAAATATTAATATTCTTAAATAAGATTCCATAAAGCAATAGTTTCCAGGGTCAGATCACGGAAATCATGGAGGAAGCTTGGGCTACACCCAATAAAAAATATAGAATTCCCAAAAAATGGGATTCCTATTACCCTTTTTCAACTGGGGACTGTTTAAAAAGAGACGTGCCTCCTAAGGTAGATACGCACGTCATTCGATTAGTGCAAAAATCTATATTGTCTTTACCGTCAACATCATTAAATGATGTCACAGACAAAAGAGTGGATGGGTTTTTGAAAACCATATTTTCTCTGTCAGGGGCAGTCATAAGGCCAGCTATGGCTTCAGCTTGGATGGCAAAGGCGGTAGCTGAATGGGCTGACATACTGGAAGACGGGCTTGCGGCACCTACTAGGGAGCAGGAATCCCATATAGCCCACATGAAACAGACTTCGGTATTCTTATAAGAAGCGGTAATAGATATGGGTACTATTGCTTCTAAAGCATCAGCCTTAACGGTAGCTGCTCGCAGAGCACTTTGGCTACATGCATGGAAAGCTGATTCAGAATCTAAGAAGGTTCTGGAATCTTTGCCTTTTGTTGGGTATATTCTGTTTCGTAAGGAATTGACAGATATTCTGGAGTCAGAAGCAGAATCCAAGAAGGTCAGATTTCCTGGCAATTATAACCCCAGGCCTAGGGGTTCGGTTTTTCGGCCATTTCGGTCGCAAGGAAAAACAAAAGGTAAAAGTGATTCTAAGCAGCCCCAGTACAATAAGTTTGGTAAGGCAAAGAAGCAATGGACCACCAGAGGGCCAGTTTTCAAACCAGAATATAAGCCATCAGCCTGATGGTGCGGGCCTCCGCCTGGGGGACCCCAGGGTAGGGGGCCGACTTCTTCACAAACTGGATGGCGGGGGTAGCAAGTCTGCGCCGTATAAGACTGAGACAGCTGGCCATGTGGAGAGTGCCAGAGCTCCTTAAGGGCTCGGTACAAAAGTGCAAGATGAAAAAAGGAGGTGTGCTCTCTCTACAATGGTGCTGGTCTCTCTTACGGTCACCTATGTATGTGGATAATTCCCAGGTGTGAAAGTGTATGTTGAAACACACTGGTATGGTATAAATAAAATAGAATTTAATACAATACTAACATGCAATGTCTAAAAACAAGCCAACTTCTTCAGTTTGCACACATATGGCACCAGTCAACAACAGATGCTTGGGTGCAAGAAGCGGTATCACTGGGTTATGTTTTCCCTTTCAAGAAGCAGCCTCCTCGAAGATTCTACTGCACCAGTCCGTCTCGAATAGAGGCGAAGGCCAGAGCCCTGTAAGAAGCAGTTCAGTAATTGCTTCAGTGAGGAGTAATTATTCCAGTACCCCCTGCACAACGGGGACAGGGTTTTTACTCCAACCTGTTTTTGGTTCAGAAGCCAAATGGGTCGTTTCGGCCAATTCTCAATCTCAAAATGTTAAACAAATACATTTGGGTACCATGGTTCCACATGGAGACGTTACGCTCCATAATTTTGGCCATGGAACAAGGGGATTACATGGTATCTCTGGATATACAGGATGCTTACCTGCATGTTCCTATAGCATTGTCTCATCAGTGTTACCTCAGGTTTGCCATCCTCCAGCAACAATTTCAGTTCCAGGCCTTACCCTTTGAGTTAGCCACAGCCCCCAGAGTATTTACCAAGATTATGGTGGTTATGGCAGCTTATCTCCGCAAGAAGGAGATAAGAATTTTTCCATACCTCGACGATCTTTTAATCCTGGCACAATCCCAGGAATTGCTCTTGAGCCATCTTCAACAGACAATAACTTGTCTACAGGAGCGCGTATGGCTCTTAAATTGGGCAAAGTCATCTCTGATTCCGTCACAACAGATGATCCACTTGGGGGCTGTATTGGATTCAAGTCTGCAGAAAATATTTTTACCTCGGAACAAGATATCCAATGTGCAGTTAATGACTCAGGAGTTGTTACACAGTCAAACAATATCAATTCATGCAGCAATGCGAGTGATGGGTCTGATGGTGTCAACATTCAACATGGTGGAGTATGCACAATTCCACTCAAGACCTCTGCAGCGTCTGATTCTGGCCAGATGGAATGGAGTACATCAGACAATAAAGAAACAGACGATGGTACTTCCAGTAAAGGTAAAAAGGTCATTAGCCTGGTGGCTGCAGACATCCCATCTAGACAAGGGGAGACCCTTTTGGATATCTGATTGGGAGATCCTGACAACGGATGCCAGTCTTCAGGGCTGGGGAGCAGTGTCCGGAAAACTATGGTTCTAAGGACAGTGGACCACAGAAGAAAGTTGCCTGCCGATAAACCTGTAGGAACTTTGGGCCATATACATGGCACTAATTCAGGCAAAGGACACTCTGCAAGGAAAAACAGTCCAGATCCGCTTGGACAATGCAACGACAGTAGCGTACCTCAACCATCAGGGAGGAACTTGCAGCCAAAAAGCAATGAAGGCGGTAAGTCACATACTAAGTTGCGACAATACAAAGGAATGTAACCAGGCGCTAATATATCATCACCATAATTTGATGGTCAAATTACAAATATTAAAAAATTATATATAAATAATACTGCAAATACTGTATACTCAAGCTGCAGGAGAGAGCTTGACTTGGGGTAAATCAAGTCAAAAAGAACCGGCACTTTATAGTCTCCGGAAACACTAGAACACTGAACTAATCCCCTCTTGCGCTGTAAATAGTATGATATGACTCAAAGTTCAATAAGGACAAATGGATAAATTCATATATTCTATATATTTTTTAATAATACATATAAATATATATATATATACACTTTACAATGAACTATTAGACCGGTCAAATAAAATCACTAACAAATATATTACCTAGCTATAGGAGGTGGATCTCAGGTAAACTCTGTGCACAGAGTATTTTTAAAAATAAAAATCAGTCCATGTATTGGATTAAAAAATCAATTGACCAACTATAATTCGCACCCATGTAGTGGATAACATATTTAAACGTGGTTATGTATTGGAATTCCTCAATATGTTACCACTTAACCAGGAAGATAGTATTGTGCAGAATAACCGCTCCACACTGGAGCCTTACGTGTAGCTTGCACCAGTGGTTGTATCACGGGAGAGTCCAATGACAGGAGAGACGGTCTCGGGCTGCGGGAACGGCGCTTCACTGGCGCCTACTGTGCTGATAGTTTACCCGACTTCCAAGCTGCGGGAACGGCGCTTCACTGGCGCCTGCTGTGCTGATTGTTTACCCGACTTCCAGGCTCTCTGAGTACACGTCTCCAAGTGCCGTATGCAGACACCTCAGTCACGGTTGTATTCCGCCAATCTCCGTTTGATCCACGAATAGTACGGCTGGATGATGGTATATTGTAGGGGTGCAAATAAGCTGGTACAAGGGTCCAAAGGTCTACTTCTGACGCGTTTCGCTCCTCTTATGGGGGCTTCCTCAAAGAAGCGCCGTTCCCGCAGCTTGGAAGTCGGGTAAACTATCAGCACAGTAGGCGCCAGTGAAGCGCCGTTCCCGCAGCCCGAGACCGTCTCTCCTGTCATTGGACTCTCCCGTGATACAACCACTGGTGCAAGCTACACGTAAGGCTCCAGTGTGGAGCGGTTATTCTGCACAATACTATCTTCCTGGTTAAGTGGTAACATATTGAGGAATTCCAATACATAACCACGTTTAAATATGTTATCCACTACATGGGTGCGAATTATAGTTGGTCAATTGATTTTTTAATCCAATACATGGACTGATTTTTATTTTTAAAAATACTCTGTGCACAGAGTTTACCTGAGATCCACCTCCTATAGCTAGGTAATATATTTGTTAGTGATTTTATTTGACCGGTCTAATAGTTCATTGTAAAGTGTATATATATATATATATATTTATATGTATTATTAAAAAATATATAGAATATATGAATTTATCCATTTGTCCTTATTGAACTTTGAGCCATATCATACTATTTACAGCGCAAGAGGGGATTAGTTCAGTGTAACATACTAAGTTGCGCAGAACTCCATCTTCCAGCCTTGTCCGCAGTGTTCGTTCTGCGAGTCCTAAACTGGGAAGCGGACTTTCTCAGTCGACACACCATTCAAGCAAGCGAATGGGCTCTACACCCGGAGGTTTTCAGACTCTAGTAGACAAATGGGGGTTGCCAGAGATAGATCTCATGGCATCCCGTCTGTACAACAAAGTACCCGCATTCGGGTCAAGAACAAGGCATCCCAGAGTGATCTTTGTGGACGCCTTGTCAGTGAAATGGGACTTTCACCTGGCTTATCTGTTTCCTCCGATCAACCTGTTACCCTGGGTGGTGAGGAAAATAAAGCAAACAAAGGGTGCCGTGATTCTAATAGCTCCGGCTTAGCCCAGAAGGCATTGGTACATATATCTACAGAGGATGTCGATGGATGCTCCAATTCTGCTCCCTCAACGTCCAGATCTACTGATGCAGGGTCCTTGTTATCACAGGCATCTGGATCGACTGTCTTTGACAGCGTGGCTATTGAAACCTCTATCCTGAAGTCAAGAGGATTTTCACAACAGGTAATACAAACTATGCTCAGAGCCAGTGCTTAAAGTGGTCCTAGAGAGGTGGTGGAACTCACCCCCCTCCCCACGGCGCCCATGAAATAAAGGTATTGCACGCGCGCCGTAGGCGCGCGCAGCAAAAAGGGGGTGTGGTCTCAAAAAAAAAGGGGCGTGGTCACACAATAGTAATAATGCCCACAGTAGTAGTACCCAAGTGGAAATTTTGAAGTGGGGGTATGGAAAAGTGAAGGGTGCAATTATGTGCGCGCCGAAGGCGCGCGCACTCCTGACAAGGGGGCGTGGCCACGCAAAAGGGGGCGTGCCCTTCAGTGTAGTTTACCACACCATATACCCCTTATACACATTATGCACCACAATAGTAGGACCCCTTTCACATTATAGCTCACAGTATGAGCCGAAATTCACATTTATACCACACAGTATGAACCACATTCATATTACACCACACAGTATGAGCCAAATTCACATTACACCTCACAGTATGAGCCAAATTCACATTACACCACACGGTATGAGCCGAAATTCACATTACACCACACAGTATAAGCCGAAATTCACATTACACCACACAGTATGAGCCGAAATTCACATTATAGCACACGGTATGAGCCGAAATTCACATTATAGCACACAGAATGAGCCAAAATTCACATTATAGCACAGAGAATGAGCCGAAATTCACATTATAGAGTGACAGGGAGAGTGACAGCAGGGACATGGAAAGTGACAGCAGGGATATGGAAAGTGACAGCAAGGGAATACAGTAGGGACTAGGGAGAGAGAAAGGCAGCAGGTTAGATTACCTGTTTAGCAGCGGCGGTGGTCTGCGGTGCTGTGGATGAGTAGGCTGTGGTTGGCGTGACGTGGAGGCTGTGGGCCTCGGAGATAGTGCGGAGGAGGAGGCTGTGGGTGCGCAGAGGTCCGAGGGCGGGGCGGCAGAAGAGGCTGAGGGCGGCTGCAGTGGATCTGGAACCAGGCTGGCTTTATTATCCCTGCCGCCGCATCGAGCTCCTGTGACCACGGCGCTAATATTTCAAAACTGCTGCGGACCGGCAGCCAATCAGCGACAGATTTGAACTAGTAGTGCCGCGGTCACAGAAGCTCGATGCAGCGGCAGGGATAATAAAGCCGGCCTGGTCCCAGATCCGCTGCAGCTGGGAGTCTGGAACCTGGGCTTCCAGTGCGGCGGCGATGGTAGGGGCGGAGCGACGGAGGGCGGACCGGGAACGCAGCTTCTTTGTCGGCCCATACAGTAATGCCCCCAGCAGTAGCATCCCTTATACAATGCCCACAGTAGTAGTGCCCCTTATGCAATGCCCCCAACAGTAGTGCCCCTTATGAAGTGCCCCCTTTACAATGCCCTCATTAGCTGTGCACCCCATCAGTAATGCCCTTAATGGTAATGCCCCTGTGTAGTATTGCCCCATGTCATTTAGCCCCAGTAGTCATGCCCATACTGGTAATGCCCCTGCAGTTATGACCCCAGCAATTTCCTCCCCCCCCCCTCTAGTTTAGCCTCTGAGTGGTAATGCCCCCAGTAGTTTTGCCCTCATGTAGTTTGCCCCATGTAGTTTAGCCCCCAGTGGTAACGCCCCCTGCAGTTGTGCCCCCAGTTGTTTAGCCCCTGTAGTTTAGCCCCCATGTAGTTTGCCAAAGTTAGTAATGTCCCCAGTAGTTTGCCCCCTTGTAGTTATACCCCCAGTAGTTTAGCTCCTGTAATTATGCCCCCTTGTAGTTTAGCCCCCAGTAGTAATGCTGCCAGTAGTTTGCCCCTTTGTAGCTTGCCCCCTTGTAGTAATGCCCCCAGTAGTTTGCCCTTTGTAGTTTGCCCCAGCAGTAAAGCCCCCCAGTAGTTTGCCCCCAGTACTAGAGCCCCCCAGTAGTTTGCCCCTCTGTAGTTTGCCCCAGTAGTAAAGGCCCCCAGTAGTTTGCCCCCAGTACTAGAGCCCCCCAGTAGTTTGCCCCAGTAGTTTGCCCCCAGTACTAGAGCCCCCCAGTAGTTTGCCCCTTGTAGTTTGCCCCAGCAGTAAAGCCCCCCAGTAGTTTGCCCCCAGTACTAGAGCCCCCCAGTAGTTTGCCCCTCTGTAGTTTGCCCCAGTAGTAAAGGCCCCCAGTAGTTTGCCCCCAGTACTAGAGCCCCCCAGTAGTTTGCCCCTCTGTAGTTTGCCCCAGTAGTAAAGGCCCCCAGTAGAAACGCCTGTGGTACACATATAGGAGGGAGGGAGGGAGAGGGAGAGAGGGAGGGGGGAAAGAACTATACTTACCTAGCCCCGCTCCCGCCGCAGTCCTCTCTCGCCGCCCGCTCCTCTGCACTATGAGAGAGACGTCATGACGTCTCTCCCATAGCGCGCACTGACAGAGCCGGAAGCCGGAGCTCAGTACTGAGCTCCTGCCTACGGCTGCCGCTGCGGAGAGGGAGACGGGCGCCCGCTGGTAACGCGATCTCAGCGGGCGCCCGGCATCTCCCTGCAGCGCCGCACGGGACATCGGGTTAGGTGAGCCGGGGGAGGCGGAACTGCGTTCCGTCTCCTGGTGGAACTGACGGAACGCAGTTCCGGCCCGTTCCGGCTCACTTTAACCCCTGCTCAGAGCACGGAAACCCTCCTCAGCTCGCATTTATCACCGAATATGGCAAGCCTATATTCATTGGTGCAGTGAAAGAAGTATGGACCCAAAATCTTTCCAAGTTTCCAGGGTCTTAGATTTCCTTCAGGCAGGAATGAATAAGGGTTTGAAGGTGGCTTCCTTGAGAGTGCAAGTATCAGCATTGACTGGTTTCAAAAGAAAATTGCCAATTTACAGGATGTGCATACTTTTTTCCAGGGAATGCTGGACATTCATCCGCCTTTTGTTCCTCCTGCAGTACCTTAGGATTTAAGTCTGGTTTTCAAAACCCTTCAAGGTGCTCCGTTTGAACCACTTAATAAAGTGGATCTTAAATGGTTGACAGCTAAATGGTTGACTATGGCATCCGCTAGAAGAGTATCAGATTTAAAAGCGCTGTTATGTAAATCTCCTTTTCTAATTTTTTATCCAGATAAAGCAGTTCTCAGAACTAGGTCTGGTTATCTTCCTAAGGTGGTATCTAAGTTTCACCTTAACGAAGAAATTGTAGTCCCGGCTTTTCAGGTATCGGGATTTTCTGCGGGAGAAGCATCGCTGGACGTAGTCTGTGCATTAAGAATCTACGTGGATCGTACCAGTGCCATCAGAAAGACAGATTCTCTCTTCATTCTCTACGGATTTCACAAAAGGGGATGAACTGCTACTAAACAGATGCTAGCAAGATGGCTTCGAATGACTATTTCAGAAGCATATTCTCGAGCTGATCTCCCTGTTCCGGCTAATGGGGGTAATTCCAAGTTGATCGCAGCAGGAAATTTTTTAGCAGTTGGGCAAAACCATGTGCACTGCAGGGGACGCAAATATAACATGTGCAGAGAGAGTTAAATTTGGGTGTGGTGTGTTCAATCTGCAATCTAGATTGCAGTGTAAAAATAAAGCAGCCAGTGTTTACCATGCACAGAAACAAAATAACCCACCAAATCTAACTTTCTCTGCACATGTTATATCTGCCTCCCCTGCAGTGCACATGGTTTTGCCCAACTGCTAACAAAGTTCCTGCTGCGATCAACTCAGAATTACCCCCCAATGTCTGTGCTCAGTCTACTCGTAAGGTAGGTCCTTCATGGGCAGCACAACATGGTGCTTCAGCAGAACAGATATGCAAGGCAGCCACACGGTCTTCCATTAACACATTCATTAGACATTGTGCCTTGGATACTTTTGCCTCTCATGATGCTGAATTCGGGCGTAAGGTTCTCCTGTCTAATCAGGAGTGTCCCCACCACTAAAAATTGCTTTGGGAAATCCCATTGTTATCCTGTGGATAACCTGTTGACCCTGCCGGAGAAATATACGTTATGGTAAGAACTTAACCGTTGATAACGGTATTTCTCCTATGTCCACAGGTTTCCACAGGAATCCCACCCTGACGCACCTGATTTGAGGATCTTTATACTCACTAAACTCTTCCCTCTTGCATGGAAGGGTGGGCATGTGTGTTCTTCTCGCTTGAATACGGTTCTACATAATGCTTCTGCCTAAATGCTATGGAATCCAACTGATTTGCCTGAGCCAGTGGGCGGGGATATATGGACGAGCCTGTTGCATCCTGGGAGGACTGAAAGCTTGTGATTGTTTGGTGCCAATCCGCTGTCGCTCCATCATATCCCATTGTTATCCTGTGGACATAGGAGAAATACCATTATCAACGGTAAGTTCTTACCATAACGTATATTTCTGAATGGCTCCATACAGCAGTGTATAGCACTGCAGAATGGGATGGTACTGGGATCCCAGCGCTTGGGATGGCGGCAGTCAGAATACCGACAGAAGCTTCCTGAAGCTGAAGATCCCGACACCAAGGTAATAAGTAGACTAGCCCTAATCCCCAACCTTCCTTACCTGCAGCCTGAACTTAACCCTCTCCTCCTCCTCCCACAGCCTAAACCTAACCCACCTGTCAAGAGGCCCGTTAAATCCTCGTTTGGGATCCCGGCGTCGGCATTCCGAGTAGTGTTGATATTTAGATTGCCAGGATCCTGACCGGATCACCTACAGAATAGAGCAGCATGATACAGTTTTGAGGATAACCCTATAACCGTCCTGTAGGATGTTTGGATGCTGTGCTATGATATTAAAGTATATGTATACCCAGAAAAAATTGAATCCACTCCTGACTGCCATCTTTACAGATATTTCACGGGGCCGTGGAGACAAGAATGAAATTTTCTGTGGTTTTGCAGTGCCTACGTTGAAGCCCAAGGCTGCTATTGCCTGCTGGTACCAATGAAGTGACTAGGAACTGCTACTTATCTTTCCTGTCCACTAGACACCTTAGGCAGTGTGAAAGTATACATATCTGAATTGATAGGACCCCTTTAATGTAAGGAAGTGATATCCATAGTCACTATGTAGACAAAAGTGATTGGACCCACACACGCAAGCGCAATGGTGTGCTCCTGTAGCAGACACGTGTTCGTGAAGGTCTAAAAAGGATTTTAATTATCTACCGGTAAATCCTTTTCTCGTAGTCTGTAGAGGATACTGTGGTCCATTTAGTACCATGGGGTATAGACAGGTCCACTATGAGCCATGGGCACTTCAAGAATTTGATAGTGTGGGCTGGCTCCTCCCTCTATGCCCCTCCTACCAGACTCAGTCTAGGAAACAGTGCCCGAGGAGACGGACATACTTTGAGAGAAGGATAGATAAGGATAGTGGCGAGATTCCGAACCAGCACACACAACAAGAGGAAAGCTATGCTAACCAAACTTGAAACAGGAACAGCAACGGCTGAACCAACATTACTTAACCAAGTGACAGTGCAGGAAGAACGAAGCACTGGGCGGGCACCCAGTATCCTCTACGGACTACGAGAAAAGGATTTACCGGTAGGTAATTAAAATCCTATTTTCTCTTACGTCCTAGAGGATATTGGAGTCCATTTAGTACCATGGGGATGTACCAAAGCTCCCAAACCAGGTGGGAGAGTGCTGAGGTTCCTGCAGAACTGATTGACCAAACTGAAGGTCCTCAGAGGCCAAAGTATCGAACTTGTAGAACTTAGCAAACGTGTTTGAACCTGACCAAGTAGCTGCTTGGCAGAGCTGTAAAGCAGAGACTCCCTGCGCAGCTGCCTAGGAAGAACCCACGACCTAGTCGGTTGGGCCTGTACAGATTTTGGACACGGCAAAATTGTCGTGGAATAAGCATGTTGGATAGTAAGTCTGATCCAGCGTGCAATTGTCTGCTTTGAAGCAGGACACCCAATCTTATTGGGATCATAAAGAACAAACAGCGAGTCCGTCTTTCTGTGACAAACTGTTCTTTTCACATACACCTTCAAAGCTCTCACAACATCCAAAGACTTTGAAGTAGCAGAGGTGTCAGTGACAACCGGAACCACAATAGGTTGGTTGATGTGAAATGCGGACACCACTTTAGGAAGAAATTGCTGACGAGTTCTGAGTTCAGCTCTCCTCATGGAAAATTAAATAGGGACTTTTGTGAAACAAAGCCCCCAGCTCCGACACACGTCTTGCTGAAGCCAAGGCCAACAGTGTGACGTTCTTCCGCGTAAGATATTTCTCATATGTCCTAGAGGATGCTGGGGTCCACTTCAAAATCATGGGGTATAGATGGTTCCGTAGGAGCCATGGGCACTCTTAAGACTTTTCAATGGGTGTGAAATGGCTCCTCTCTCTATGCCCCTCCTCCTGACCTCCGTTTTAGAAATGTGCCCAGGCAGACTGGATGCACTCCTATTGATATGATGCATGCTATCACATATTTCTTTCACCCATGCAGGCTCTTGGAATGTCGGCAGCGCCACCACATTACAACTCTGTGTCCCTAAAATGGCTTCCTCCGCGGAAGAACTCCCTGCCTCAGACATGTCTTACACACGTGCACAACATACACACAGACACACTGGGACTTATAGGGGACAGACCCACAGTAAAATCTGTCAGAGGGACACAGTTTAGGAGTAGCCAGTTCACAGCCCCAGCGCCAGTATCTAATGCCTGTGAACACAAAATGCTCACTGACATGCAGCGCTGTTTTACACAGTAAACACACTTGTAAAGCACCAAATTTGCTTGTGCCCCCTCCCCCCTGTTTTGCACCCTGATACTTGTAGTCAGTAGTGTAGGAGGACCAGCGATGTCTCTGCAGCCTGAGGAGAGAGAGAAAATGGTGCTGAGCAGTGTGCTGGCTGCCTGAGGAAGAAGCTCCGCCCCCGCAATGGCGCGTTTTTACCTCAGAGATTTTACATAATATTTATACCGGCGGGGGTAGGGCTGTTGCTGGGCATCTTATGCTCCCTTTTAGCCAGTTTATTCAGGTACTTTGCTGCCCAGGGTGCCCCCCCGCGCCCTGCACCCTGCAGTGTCTGTGTGTGTGGGCAGCAATAGCGCGCTGCGCTCCCGCCAGCCGCGCGGTACCTCAGCCGTCACTTTACTTGATTGAAGATCTATCTTATTACACTCACCTGTCTTCTGACTTCTGGCTCTGTGTGAGGGGGGTGACGGCGTGCTGTGTGAGTGAGCATCTAGACACACGGCTAGCGTTCAGTACCCTTCAGGAGCTAATGGTGTCCTGTCAGCCAGAAGCAGAGCCATGAAACTCTTCAGGAAGTTGGTTCCTACTTCTGCCCCCTCAGTCCCACGAAGCAGGGAGTCTGTTGCCAGCAGTTCTCCCTGAAAATAAAAAACCTAACATAAGTCTTTTCAGAGAAACTCAGTAGAGCTCCTCTGGAGTGCATCCAGTCTGCCTGGGCACATTTCTAGAACTGAGGTCTGGAGGAGGGGCATAGAGGGAGGAGCCAGTTCACACCTATTGAAAAGTCTTAAGAGTGCTCATGGCTCCTGCGGAACCGTCTATACCCCATGGTCTTGAAGTGGACCCCAGCATCCTCTACGGACTAGGAGAAAAGGATTTACCGGTAGGTATCAAAATCCTATTTCTCTTACATCCTAGAGGATGCTGGGGACTCCGTAAGGACCATGGGGTATGGACGGGCTCCGCAGGAGACATGGGCACTATAAAGAACTTTAGAATAGGTGTGCACTGGCTCCTCCCTCTATGCCCCTCCTCCAGACCTCAGTTAGATCCTGTGCCCAGAGGAGATTGGGTGCACTACAGGGGAGCTCTCCTGAGTTTCTCTGGTAAAAATAATTTTGTTAGGTTTTTTATTTTCAGGGAGCACTGCTGGCAACAGGCTCCCTGCATCGTGGGACCGAGGAGAGAGAAGCAGACCTACTTAAGTGATAGGCTCTGCTTCTTTGGCTACTGGACACCATTAGCTCCAGAGGGAGTCGGAACGCAGGTCTCCCCCCGCCGTTCGTCCCAGAGCCGCGCCGCCGTCCTCCTCACAGAGCCGGAAGATTGAAGCCGGGTGAGTATAAGAAGAAAAGAAGACGTCTAAGGCGGCAGAAGACTTCTGATCTTCACTGAGGTAAGCGCGCAGCGGTAACGCTGCGCGCCATTGCGCCCACACATTACACGCACTACCAGGCACTGATGGATGCAGGGCGCAGGGGGGGGGGGCGCCCTGGGCAGCAATATAAACCTTTAAGTCTGACAATATGGATATAGGCTGCGGAGGCAGTAAGTGTATAAATCCCCCGCCAGTTTTATAAAATTGAGCGGGACCGAAGCCCGCCACTGGAGGGGGCAGAGCTTGGTCCCTCAGCACTAACCAGCGCCATTTTCTCCACAGAGCACTGCAGAGAAGCTGGCTCCCCGGACTCTCCCCTGCTGAACACGGTGACTCAGGGCTGAAAAGAGGGGGGGGGGGGGGGGCACTTGTAAGGCGCAGTGAGTGTATTACACGATTTATTATATATAAAAGCGTTATTATCTGGGAATTCTGTTTCCAGTGTCAGTTGGCGCTGGGTGTGTGCTGGCATACTCTCTCTCTGTCTCTCCTAAGGGCCTTAGTGGGGAACTGTCTCCTTATAGATATATCTCTGTGTGTGTCAGGGACGTGCAGTCAGGGGATGCAGGGGAGGCAGAGTCTGTGATAAATATCTTCTTTTATTATTTTAATAATCTCCCCCCGTGAAAATGTTGGGCTGGGAGGCAGCGGGAGAGGTGCCTCCCGCACCTAACATTAAAGTCCGGGCAGCTGGGGGCGGGCAGGGGGCGGGGCGGGGTGCTGCAATGGGCTGTGAAAGCCCATTGAGAAAGTACAGGGAAGCGGCACCTATACTGGCGCCGCAATGACAGGGGCGTGCATTTAGCCCCGACGAATGCACGCCCCTGTCACTGCCCCAGATGTGATTGGCCAAGCGGATCCAGTGCTGGATCCGCTGTCCAACCACTAGCGAGCCCCCTTCCCGGCTGCAGCAGGCGCCGTGGGCTGTGTGGGCGCCCGCTGTGTGGGCGCCCGCTGCAGCCGGCGCCGCTGACTGACAGGGGTCATAATTGACCCCTAGTGTCTGAGCGGCGCTACAGTGGGAGAGACGTCATGAGTCATGAAGTCTCTCCCATAGTACAGCCGGAGACGGAGGACGGCACTGCAGGAGCGGTAAGTATGTTTTTTTTGTTTTTGTTTTTTATATATGTGTGTGTTTGAGGCGCAGCTACGGGGGCACAATTACCAGGGGCGCAGCTACGGGGGCACAACTATCAGGGGCGCAGCTACGGGGGCACAACTACCAGGGGCGCAGCTACGGGGGCACAACTACAAGAGGCGCAGCTACGGGGGCACAACTACCAGGGGCGCAGCTACGGGGGCACAACTACCAGGGGCGCAGCTACGGGGGCACAACTACAAAGGGCACATCTACGGGGGCACAACTACAACAGGCGCAGCTACGGGGGCACAACTACAAGGGGCGCAGCTACGGGGGCACAACTACCAGGGGCGCAGCTACGGGGGCACAACTACAAGGGGCACAGCTACGGGGGCACAACTACAAGGGGCGCAGCAGGAGGACGGCACTGCAGGAGCGGTAAGTATGTTTGTTTGTTTTTTAATATATGTGTGTGTTTGAGGCGCAGCTACGGGGGCACAACTACCAGAGGCGCAGCTACGGGGGCACAACTACAAGGGGTGCAGCTACGGGGGCACAACTACAAGGGGCGCAGCTACGGGGGCACAACTACAAGGGGCGCAGCTACGGGGGCACAACTACAAGGGGCGCAGCTACAGGGGCACAATTACAAGGGGCACAGCTACAGGGGCACAACTACAAGGGGCGCAACTACAGGGGCACAACTACAAGAGGCACAGCTACAGGTGGCACAGCAACTGGGGACACAGCTACAAGGGGCACAGCAACTGGGGGCACAACTACAAGGGGCACAGCAAATGGGGACACAGCAACTGGGGGCACAACTACAAGGGGCACAGCTACAGGGGGCACAGCAACTGGGGGCACAGCTGCAAGGGGCACAATTACAGGGGGCACAGCCACAAGGGGCACATCTACTGGGGGGCAATGCTACAGGGGGCACAGCGACTGGGGGCACAGCTACTGGGGGCACAGCTACAGGGGGCACAACTACTCAGGGCACTGCTACAAGGGGCACAGCTACAGGGGGCACAACTACTGGGGGCACAGCCACAAGGGGCACAGCTACTGGGGGCAAAGCTACAGGGGGCACAGCTACAAGGGGCACAGCGACCTGGGGGCACAATTACAGGAGTCACAACTACTCAGGGCACTGCTACAGAGGGCGCTGCAACAGTGGGGAAAGCTACTCAGGGCACAGCTAGAGGGATCACAACTACTGGGGGGCACAGCTACTGGGCTCATAACTATTGGGGGCACCTGCTCCATCCTGCCAGCCGGCAGCAGCAGCTGGGGGCACAACTACAAGGGGCACAGCTACAGGGAGCACAGCAACTGGGGACACAGCTACAAGGGGCACAACTACAAGGGGCACAGCTACATGGGGCACAGCAACCGGGGGCACAGCCACAAGGGGCACAGCTACTGGGGGCAAAGCTACAGGCCAGCCGGCAGCAGCACTGTCCCCTGTCTGTGCTAACATCTTCCCGCGTCAGCGAGTACATAATATTCATTCATTTCTCTCTCTCTCTCTCTCTCTCTCTCTCTCTCTCTCTCTCTCCTCCTGTGGATTACTTCGTTTGTAAGTATAATTTTCATTTTTACAGGTACCCCTATTGGATTCTACTGGACAAGTGAACGTGACCGGCGTGGGATGTAGGTAAGTAATCTCTCTCTCATTTTTACAGGAACCATCTATTGGATTCTTCATGGACAAGTGGACGTGACCGGTGTGGGATGTAGGTAAGTATGTGTGTGTATGTAAGTGTGTTTTAATAAATGTTTACTTTCACGTTGTGTGTGTTGTTTTTATTTGGGTATTTTTTGTTGTTGTAGAACTACAGGTACCAGCGGCCCGTTATTTCCCCACATGCTGGTACTTGAGGTTCTCCAAGTACTAGCAAGCGGGGGAGGCTTGCTGGGCCTTGTAGCTCCACAACAAAAAACAATATTCTTTTTTTTACACACTTATGGCTATCAGCCCGGCACCAACCGCCCAGGGGTGCTGGGGACAGCCTCGGGCTTCACCCCTAGCCCTTGGGTGCCTGGAGGGGGGGGGGAGACCCCTTGATTTAAGGGGTCCCCACTCCTCCAGGGAACCCCAGCCAGGGGTGACTAGTTGGGGGGGTAATGCCACGGCCGCAGGGACCTACATAAATGTGTCCCCCGGCTGTGGCATTATGTCCCTGGCTAGTGGAGCCCGGTGCTGGTTTTAAAAATACGGGGGACCCCTACATCTTTTGTCCCCCGTATTTTTGGAACCAGGACCGGTCTAAGAGCCCGGTGCTGGTTGTCTAAATACGGGGAACCCCTGTCCAATTTTTTCCCAGTATTTAAACAACCAGGACCGGCTCAAAGAGCCCGACGCTGGTTATGCTTAGGAGGGGGGACCTCACACATTTTTTTTTTACATTTTTTAACCCATTCAGACCCTTCTCCATTAAGTTAATGGAAGCACTGGACAACAAAATTGCATTCATGTCCTCCTCCCACTCCCTTCCCAAACACTAATTTTTATTTATTTTTCTATAAAAATGTACAATATATCACAAGTATGATGAGCAGGCCAGCAGCGGGCATGGCGGCATCGGACTGTGATGCAAATTAGTGGCGGAGGGCTGGGTCAGTTGATGGTAGGCAAGTTTGTAAGCCATTGGCGGTGGCAGCAGACATTGGCTCAGAGGCAGTAGTGGGCATTGGCTCGGCGGCGGTAGGGGTCATCGGCAGGATCTGGCGGACATTATGGCTGTAGTGCCTCACCAGCCACTGACCTCACCGCACGCCACTGGTGTGTGTGGGGGTGTCGGTACGCGTGTGTCGGCATGTCTGAAGCGGAAGGCTTATGTAAGGAGGTGGTGGAGCAGATGATTGTGGTGTCTCCGTCGGCAACGCCGACTCATGATTGGGTGGACATGTGGAATGTTTTAAATACAAATGTGAACTTATTACATAAGAGAATGGACAAAGCAGAGTCCAGGGAAAAGGCAGGGAGTCAATCCATGGATTGGACTGTGTCTCAGGGCCCTTCAGAGTCTCAAAAGCGTCCCCTATCCCAAATAGCAGACACTGATACCGACACGGATTCTGACTCCAGTGTTGACTACGATGATGCGAAGTTACACCCAAGGGTGGCCAAAAGTATTCATTATATGATTATTGCAATAAAAGACGTTTTGCATATCACAGAGGACCCCTCTGTCCCTGACACGAGGGTGCGCATGTATAAGGAAAAGAAACCTGAGGTAACCTTTCCCCCGTCTCATGAGCTAAATGAGTTATTTGAAAAAGCTTGGGAAACTCCAGACAAAAAACTGCAGATTCCCAAGTGGATTCTTATGGCGTATCCTTTCCCAGCACAGGACAGGGTACCCTGGGAATCCTCACCCAGGGTGGACAAGGCTTTAACGCGCCTGTCCAAGAAGGTGGCACTACCGTCTCCAGACACGGCAGCCCTCAAGGATCCTGCTGATCGCAGACAGGAAACTACCTTAAAATCTATTTATACGCATACGGGTGCTTTACTCAGACCGGCTATAGCATCAGCATGGGTATGTAGCGCAGTTGCAGCTTGGACAGATACCTTGTCAGCTGACCTTGATACCCTAGACAGGGATACCATTTTATTGACCTTAGGTCACATTAAAGACGCAGTCTTATATATGAGAGACGCTCAAAGAGACGTTGGGCTGCTAGGTTCGAGAGCCAACACCATGGTGATTTCTGCTAGGCGATCCCTGTGGACCCGCCAATGGACGGGTGATGCCGATTCAAAGAAGCATATGGAGGTTTTACCATACAAAGGTGAAGTTTTATTTGGGGAAGGTCTCGCGGACCTGGTTGCCACAGCTACCGCGGGTAAATCTACTTTTTTGCCTTTTGTTCCCCCACAGCAAAAGAAAACTCCACAATATCAGATGCAGTCCTTTCGGTCGCATAAGTCCAGAAGAGGTCGGGGCTCATCCTTCCTCGCCAGAGGTAAGGGTAGAGGCAAGAGAACACCTGCTTCGGCTGGTTCCCAGGAGCAGAAGTCCTCCCCGGCTTCTACTAAATCCACCGCATGACGCTGGGGCTCCACTGAGGGAGTCTGCACCGGTGGGGGCACGTCTTCGACTCTTCAGCCAGGTCTGGGTTCTGTCAGACGTGGATCCTTGGGCGATGGATATTGTATCCCAAGGATACAAACTGGAATTCGAAGAGGTGCCCCCTCGACGATTTTTCAAGTCGGCCTTGCCAGCTTCTTCCCCACAGAGGGAAGTAGTGTTAGCTGCAATTCAAAAGCTGTGTCAACAGCAAGTGATTGTCAAGCTTCCCTTAGTCCAACAGGGGAAAGGGTACTATTCGACCCTGTTCGTGGTCCCGAAGCCGGATGGCTCGGTCAGACCCATTTTAAATCTAAAATCCCTAAACCTGTACTTGAAAAAGTTCAAATTCAAAATGGAATCGCTCCGGGCTGTGATCTCCAATCTGGAAGGGGGGATTTTATGGTGTCACTCGACATAAAGGATGCATACCTTCATGTCCCCATATATCCTCCTCATCAGGCGTACCTGAGATTCGCTGTACAGGACTGTCCTTACCAGTTTCAGACGTTGCCGTTTGGGTTTTCCACGGCCCCGAGGATTTTCACCAAGGTAATGGCGGAAATGATGGTGCTCCTGCGCAGGCATGGAGTCTTAATTATCCCGTACTTTGACGATCTCCTGATAAAAGCATGATCGAGAGATCAATTGCAGATGAGCGTGTCGCTCTCCCTGAGAGTGCTACAACAACACGGTTGGATTCTCAATCTGCCAAAGTCACAATTGATTCCAACGACTCGACTATCATTCCTAGGCATGATTCTGGACACAGAACAGAAGAGGGTTTTTCTCCCGATGGAAAAAGCCCAGGACCTCCAGAACATGCTCAGAGACTTGCTAAAACCAAAAAGAGTGTCTGTTCATCAATGCACTTGAGTTCTGGGGGAAATGGTGGCAGCCTACGAGGCCATCCCCTTCGGCAGGTTTCATGCAAGGACGTTTCAGTGGGACCTCCTGGACAAGTGGTCCGGGTCCCATCTACTAATACATCAGAAGATAAGCCTGTCCCCCAGGGCCAGGGTGTCTCTCCTGTGGTGGCTGCAAAGTGCTCACCTTCTAGAGGGTCGCAGGTTCGGCATTCAAGACTGGGTTCTGGTGACCATGGACGCGAGCCTCCGAGGATGGGGAGCAGTCACACAAGGAAGAAAATTTCAAGGGCTATGGTCAAGCCAGGAGGCTTGTCTACACATCAACGTACTGGAATTGAGGACCATATACAACAGCCTACGACAAGCAGAGAATCTTCTTTGCGACCTACGGGTTCTGATTCAATCGGACAACGTCACAGCCGTGGCTCATGTAAACCGCCAAGGCGGGACAAGGAGCACAGTGGCAATGGCGGAAGCCACCAGGATTCTTCCCTGTTCGGAAAATCACGTAAGCGCTCTGTCAGCAGTCTTCATTTCGGGAGTGGACAACTGGGAAGCAGACTTCCTCAGCAGACACGATCTCCATCCAGGAGAGTGGGGACTTCATCAAGAAGTTTTTACAGAGATAACAGGTCTTTGGGGAATTCCTCACATAGACATGATGGCGTCACGCCTCAACAAGAAGCTTCGGAGGTATTGTGCCAGGTCAAGAGACCCTCAGGCAGTAGCGGTGGACGCCCTGGTGACACCTGTGTTCCCCCCTCTTCCTCTCATCTCAAAAATATTGAGAATCATAAGACAAAAAAGAGTGAAAACAATACTCATTGTTCCAGATTGGCCTCGAAGGGCCTGGTATTCAGATCTTCAGGAGATGCTCACAGAAGATCCATGGCCTCTTCCTCTCAGGGAGGACCTGTTACAACAGGGGCCCTGCGTGTTCCAAGACTTACCGCAGTTACGTTTGACGGCATGTCGGTTGAACACCGTATCCTAGCTGGGAAAGGTATTCCAGAGGAAGTCATCCCTACTCTGATAAAGGCTAGGAAGGAGGTGACGGCTAAACATTATCACCGTATCTGGAGGAAGTATGTTTCTTGGTGTGAAGCCAAGAATGCTCCTACGGAAGATTTCCATCTTGGCCGTTTTCTCCACTTTCTACAGACAGGAGTGGATATGGGCCTGAAATTAGGCTCCATTAAGGTACTATTTTCTTTCAGAAGGAATTGGCTTCTCTCCCGGAAGTCCAGACTTTTGTAAAGGGAGTGCTGCACATCCAGCCTCTTTTTGTGCCCCCAGTGGCACCTTGGGACCTTAACGTGGTGTTACGGTTCCTGAAGTCTCACTGGTTTGAACCTCTTCAAACAGTTGAATTGAAATTTCTCACTTGGAAGGTGGTCATGTTGTTGGCCTTGGCATCTGCAAGGCGGGTGTCCGAATTGGCGGCCTTGTCTCACAAAAGCCCCTATTTGACTTTCCATGTGGATAGAGCAGAGTTGAGGACTCGTCCTCAATTTTTGCCTAAGGTGGTTTCTTCATTTCATATGAACCAACCTATTGTGGTGCCTGTGGCTACGGGTGACTTGGAGGATTCCAAGTCCCTGGATGTAGTCAGGGCCTTAAAAATCTATGTAGCCAGGACGGCTCGGATTAGGAAAACAGAAGCACTGTTTGTCCTGTATGCATCCAACAAAGTTGGCGCTCCTGCTTCGAAGAAGACTATGGCTCGCTGGATCTGTAACACGATTCAGCAGGCTCATTCTACGGCAGGATTGCCGTTACCAAATTCGGTAAAGTCCCATTCCACTAGGAAGGTGGCCTCTTCTTGGGCGGCTGCCCGAGGCGTCTCGGCTTTACAGCTTTGCCGAGCGGCTACCTGGTCAGGTTCAAACACTTTTGCAAAGTTCTATAAGTTTGATACCCTGGCTGATGAGGACCTTGCGTTTGCTCAGTCGGTGCTGCAGAGTCGTCCGCACTCTCCCGCCCGGTCTGGAGCTTTGGTATAAACCCCATGGTCCTTACGGAGTCCGCAGCATCCTCTAGGACGTAAGAGAAAATAAGATTTTAAACCTACCGGTAAATCTTTTTCTCCTAGTCCGTAGAGGATGCTGGGCGCCCGTCCCAGTGCGGACAAAATCTGCAAGGCTTGTATATAGTTGTTGCTTACATAAGGGTTATGTTACAGTTGAGATCAGTCTTTAGCTGATACTGTTTTGTTCATACTGTTAACTGGTTGCGTATAGTCCAGGTTATACGGTGTGGATGGTGTGGGCTGGTATGAATCTTGCCCTTAGATTAACAAAATCCTTTCCTCGTATTGTCCATCTCCTGTGGGCACAGTTTCTCTAACTGAGGTCTGGAGGAGGGGCATAGAGAGAGGAGCCAGTGCACACCCATTCTAAAGTTCTTTATAGTGACCATGTCTCCTGCGGAGCCCGTCTATACCCCATGGTCCTTACGGAGTCCCCAGCATCCTCTACGGACTAGGAGAAAAAGATTTACCGGTAGGTTTAAAATCTTATTTTTTACATCCACCTCCTGTAATGGTTCAAACCAGTCCAATTGTAGGAACTGCAGCACCACATTGAGTTCCCAAGGTGCCATGGGAGGCACAAAGGGAGGTTGGATGTGCAGAACACCTTTCAAGAATGTCTGGACCTCAGGGAGAGAAGCCAATTGTTTCTGAAAGAAAATGGACAAGGCCGAAATCTGGACTTTTAAGGAGCCCAGACGCAGGCCCACATCCACGTCTGGCTGCCGAAAAAGCAGGAAACGTCCCAGATGAAATTCCACCACAGAATAATTTCTGCTCTCACACCAAGAGACGTATTTATTCCAAATACGATGGTAATGCTTAGACTTTACCTCCTTCCTGGCTTGGATCATAGTCGAGATAACCTTGTCAGGGATCCCTCTCCTGGCTAGAATCAACCGTTCAACTTCCATGCCATCAAACGTAGCCGCGGTAAGTCCTGATAGACGAACGGGCCCTGTTGCAGAATATCCTTGCGAAGAGGTAGAGGCCACGGATCTTCCAGGAGCATCTCCAGAAGGTCCGCGTATCAGGCCCTTATTGGCCAGTCCGGAGCAATGACTATTGCTTGAACCTTTTCCCTTTTTATTCGTTTTAGAATTCTTGGGATCAGAGTAAGTGGAGGAAACACGTACACCATCTGATAGACCCATGGAGTTGTCAAGGCGTCTATCGCCACCGCTTGTGGGTGTCGACCTGGAACAATACCGCCTGAGCTTCTTGCTGAGACGAGAGGCCATCATGTCGATCTGTGTATATCCCCTTGGACTTGTCAAGCACCGGGGTTCAGGTCGTGTCTGCTGAGGTAGTCTGCTTCCCAGTTGTCTACTCCCGGTATGAAGACCGCTGTCAATGCCACAGCGTTTTTTTTCTGCCGAGAGGAGAATTCTTGACCCCTTTGCCATTGCTGCTCTGTTTTTCGTTCCGCCCTGTCGGTTTATGTACGTTTCTGCTGCCACATTGTCCGACTGTACCTGAATTGCCTGATCTTGAAAAAGATGTGAGGCCTGCAGAAGGGCGTTGTATATGGCCCTGAGTTCCAGAATGTTGATTGGAAGGATGACTTCCTGACTTGACCATCTTCCCTGAAACTGTACCGCCTGAGTGACTGCTCCCCAACCTCTGAGGCTTTCGTCTGTGGTTAACAGAATCCAGTTCTGAATTCCGAACCTCCGTCCTGCGACGAGGTGAAGACTGTAACCACCACAGAAGGGAGATCCTGGCCTTTGGCAACAGACGGATCCCCTGGTTCATGTGAAGATGCGATCCGGACCATTTATCCAACAGATCGAGCTGGAAGGGTCTTGCGTGAAACCTTCTGTATTGAAGTGCCTCGTAAGAGGCCACTATTTTCCCCAGAAGGCGAATGTACCGACACTCGGGTTGGCTTTAGGACATCCCAAACCATTGACTGGATTACCAATGCCTTTTCAACGGAAGGAACACCTTTTGTGACTCAGTGTCCAGTATCATTCCCAGGAATGTTCAGAATCCACCCGTGATCCTGGAGAAGTTTGGTTGAGAGAGCAATGCTGTCCAGCAACCTTTCCCTGGACAGCGCTTTTATCAGGAGATCGTCCAGGTACGGAATTATGGGGGTCATTCCGAGTTGTTCGCTCGTTGCCAATTTTCGCAACGGAGCGATTAAGGCAAAAATGCACATGCGCATGGTACGCAGTGCGCATGCGATAAGTATTTTAGCACAAAACTTAGTAGATTTACTCACATCCGAACAAAGAATTTTCATTGTTGAAGTGATCGGAGTGTGATTGACAGGAAGTGGGTGTTTCTGGGCGGAAACTGACCGTTTTCTGGGAGTGTGCGGAAAAATGCAGGCGTGCCAGCATAAAACGCGGGAGTGTCTGGAGAAACGGGGGAGTGGCTGGCCGAACGCAGGGCGTGTTTGTGACGTCAAACCAGGAACGAAACGGGCTGAGCTGATCGCAGTGTAGGAGTAAGTCTCGAGCTACTCAGAAACTGCTAAGAAATTTCTATTCACAATTCTGCTAATCTTTCGTTCGCAATTCTGCTAAGCTAAGATACACTCCCAGAGGGCGGCGGCCTAGCATGTGCAATGCTGCTAAAATCTGCTAGAGAAACCGAAAAACTCGGAATGACCCCCTATGTTCACTCCCTGTTTGCGGAGTAAAAACATCTCTGCCATCACCTTGGTGAACACCCTCGGTGCCGTGGAGAGACCAAATTGCAGGGCCTGGAACTGGTAGTGACAGTCCTGCAGTGCAAACCGGAGATAAGCCTGATGAGGAGGCCAGATCGGAATATGAAGGTAGGCATCCTTGATATCCAGAGACACTAGGAATTCCCCTTCCTTCAGACCTGAGATCACTGCTCTCAGAGACTCCATCTTGAATTTGAACACTCGTAAGTATGGGTTCAAAGACTTGAGGTTCAGAATCAGTCTAACCGAACCGTCCGGCTTCGGTACTACGAACAAGTTGGAATAGTACCCCTTGTTTAGTAGATGAGGTGGAACTGGAACAATTACCTGAGTCTGTACCAGTTTTTGGATTGGCTCTTGTGAAACTGGCAAGCATGATTTGAAGAATCTGTGAGGTGGGAGCTTTTGGAACTCCAGTCTGTAGCCATGGGAAATAAGATCTATGACCCAGGGAGCGTGGCACGAATTTGACCAGATCTGACTGATCCCAAGAATTGTAGTCGGGCTCCCACCTGACAGCCTTCCAGGCATTGCGGTCCACCGTCATGCTGAAGTCTTTGAGGAGGCAGAGCCTGAGCACCTGCTGTTGCTGGCTTGCGTGGTTTACCTCTTGCGCCGCTGGAGGACGTAGAAGCACCTCTGGATTTGCCCTTGAACTTGGCCGTCCGAAAGAACTGTAACTTAGAAGCTGAATATGTCTTCTTCATTGGTGTGGGGGGGGGGGGGGGGGCTGCGGAAGGAAGATACGTAGACTTACCTGCAGTAGCTGTGGAGATCCATTTGTCTAATTCATCTCCAAACAAGGCCTCTCCTGTGAATGGTAGGCCTTCCACGCCTTTCCTTGAGTCTGCGTCAGCAGTCCACTGGTGTAGCCACAAGCCCCTGCATGCCGACACTGCCATAGCGGTGGTGCGTGCGTTAAGCACGCCTATTTCCTTTATGGCTTCCACCATAAAGTTCGCAGAGTCCTGTATATGTGTTAGGGTCTCCTGCCCTGTGCTGCCACGTCGTCATGGCAACCGGGAGACAAGTGCTAGTGGAGTAACCTGAGCGCAGCTGATACTCCGGTTCGGGTCTTTTGCTGTGCAGTGGTTATAGGCTCTGTGCACGGCAGGGGATCCGGTGCTGGTTTTTGTGCTCACAGTCTGTGAGGTCTGAGTGGGGCGTGGACAGCACCTGCTTTATAAGGCCTCTTTTCAGGGTAAGCAGATGCTGCTGAATCTCTGTTGGTTAGTCAGTTCATGAAAGTTAGCCAGTACTGTGTAGCTTTGTATTTGTTTGTTGCTTACTGCAAATAGGCCTGGGGATTTGGTATTACACTCTGCCAATCCAGACCTAGCAGTAAGACTGGAGTCAGTCGTTTAGCTTGCTGGGGTTCTGTTATTACTCTGTGAACTTAGCAAGTTTGCGGCTGTATTCTAACACTTGCCTGTCTAATCCTGTCTCACTGTGCTAGGTGTCAGGGGTCAGTTTAGTGGCAGTAAGCTTAAACCTGTGCACTGCAAGTGAGAATCAGGATTGTGGAGGCTCTCCTTGTGTCTATCATTCCATCTCTGACCAAGGAGTTTACTGCCACACCCGTTGGTAACCCTTTAGGGTTTTGCTGTTGCCCTTAGCAACAGCATTTCGGGTTCTCTACGTATTAAAACACAACATCTTGCTTTTTACATCTGAGCAGTTCTAATACAAGGGAGATACCCAGTTCCTTAGCCTCTGGGCTTCTCTGTTCACTGTGTGTGTATTTTGTTACCCTATCACCTTCTGTGTACGTTATGTCATATTCCCCAGTTTGTCTGTGAGTCCATTTGTTTTGCATAACAGTTCAAACACCAGTACATTCCTGCAGACACTGGAGTGCATAACAGTTCTGACACTAGTACTTTCCTGCAGGCACTGGTGTGCATAACATATTCAGCAGCCTAATACTCCTGTTGAAATTTTGTGGGAATATGGAGCATACCCCTCAAAATACGTTGCAACAGGTGGTCGATCAGGTGCAGGTCCTGACTCGACAATTTAATGATTTGTCCATTAAAATGCATACCTCCCAGGCTGCTGGCGGAGCTCCCGCAGCAGCAGCACCTGCAGGGGTTAAGGAGCCGAAAGTAAATCTCCCGGATCGTTTTTCTGGAGATCGCTCGCAGTTCTTTTGTTTCAAGGAGAGCTGCAAGCTATACTTCCGGCTTAGGCCTCAGTCTTCTGGGTCGGAGATTCAGCGGGTGGGCATAGTGATTTCCTTGCTACAAGGAGACCCACAGGTCTGGGCATATGGGTTGCAGCCTGACTGTCCGTCGCTTAAAAGTGTTGATGCTTTTTTTACGGCACTGGGCATGTTGTATGATGACCCTGACAAGACGGCCTCAGCCGAGGCTCAGATTTCGATCCTTAAGCAAGGGCGAAGGCCAGTTGAGGTTTACTGTACGGAGTTTCGGAGGTTGGCCCATGATACCCAGTGGAATGACCCAGCCCTGAGACACCAGTACCGAAGAGGTCTTTCTAACCAGATAAAGGACCAACTGGTACAATATCCCTTGCCTGATAGCTTGGATCAGCTCATGCAGTTATCCATCCGGGTGGATAGACGGCTGAGAGAGCGTAGGCTTGAAAGGGAGACTGAGATTTCCTTCCTTCCCAAGGGAACCTCAGACTCTGAGGAATTTTCTGAGGAGCCTATGCAGATTGGGGCTACCCGCCTCTCCTCGCGTGAGAAGACGCGGAGGAGACAGCAGGGGTTGTGTTTGTACTGTGGGAATAAAGGTCATGTGGTAGTATCATGCCCAGAAAAGCCGGAAAACTTCAGGGCCTGAGGGTGATGGGAAATATCCTGTCAGGCCAGAAGTCAGAATTTCCCAAGAAGACTTTTATCATTCCGGTGACCTTGAAGATCCTCGGTCAAACTGTCAAGACTGAGGCCTTTGTGGACAGTGGGGCCGACGGGGTTTTTATGGACCGCCAATTCGCCCTAAAACACTCTGTTCCCTTAGTACCCTTGGCATCGGAAATTGAGATTTGTGGGTTAAACGGGGAACCATTATCCCAAGGTAAAATTACCTCTTGCACTAGCCAGATTTCTTTGTTTATTGGAGCCACACACTCTGAAAAATTGTCCTTTTATGTGACTGTCTGTACTTTTGCCCCATTGGTGTTGGGGTTACCCTGGTTAAGGGCCCACAATCCTCAATTTGACTGGGTCTCTGGGGAGATTCTTAGTTGGGGTACTGATTGTTTCAGGAGTTGCTTGAGCCTTCCAGTCAGGCTCTCGCAGCTAAGTTTGCCAGGATTGCCAGGGTGTTATGCAGATTTTGCGGACGTGTTCTCCAAAAAAGTTGCAGAGGTACTACCTCCCCATCGCCCCTATGACTGTGCCATTGATTTGTTGCCAAATGCTAAGCTTCCCAAGAGCAGGTTGTACTCCCTGTCACGTCCTGAGACTCAGGCTATGGCAGAGTACATTCAGGAGAACTTGGCTAAGGGATTTATCAGACCTTCACAGTCTCCAGTTGGGTCGGGGTTCTTCTTCGTGGGTAAAAAGGACGGTTCGTTGCGACCCTGCATCGACTTCAGGGAATTGAACCGTATCACGATTAAAAACTCATACCCACTGCCTCTCATTTCGGTCTTGTTTGACCAGCTTCGTACTGCCACCATTTTTTCTAAGATTGACCTACGCGGTGCGTACAATCTAATCCGAATAAGAGAGGGGGATGAATGGAAGACTGCCTTTAATACCCACTCAGGGCATTATGAATATTTGGTGATGCCTTTTGGGCTCTGTAATGCCCCGGCAGTCTTCCAGGATTTCATGAATGATGTGCTCAGGGAATATTTGGATAGATTCTTAGTTGTATACTTAGATGACATCCTAATCTTCTCCCATTCCCTGGAGGAACATCGGAAGCATGTACGCTTAGTCCTCCAGAAACTCAGAGACCACCGGCTTGGGGCGAAGCTGGAGAAGTGCGAATTTGAAGTTCAGCAAATCGCATTTCTAGGATATATTATCTCCCCAGAAGGTTTCCAAATGGAGGGTTCCAAGGTACAGGCAGTCCTGGATTGGGTGCAGCCCACTAGTTTGAAGGCGCTTCAGCGTTTCCTGGGCTTTGCAAATTTTTATAGACGATTTATCGCTGGATTTTCGTCTATAGTGGCGCCCTTGGTGGCACTCACTAAGAAAGGGGCGGATGTTGCTCACTGGTCTTGTGAGGCTAAAGCGGCTTTTGCCCGTCTCAAAAGGGCATTTGTTTCGGCCAAGGTGCTGCGACACCCAGATCCAGAGCGTCCTTTTGTGGTGGAGGTGGATGCCTCTGAGATGGGTATTGGGGCAGTGCTTTCTCAGATGGGAGTGTCTGATAATCGCCTTCATCCCTGTGCTTACTTTTCCCGTAAATTTTCGCCTGCCGAGATGAATTATGACGTGGGTAACCGGGAATTGTTGGCTATTAAGGATGCACTCGAGGAGTGGAGACACTGGCTTGAGGGGGCTAAGTTTGTGGTCTCAATTCTCACTGACCATAAGAATCTGGCATATTTAGAGTCAGCGAAGCGTCTCAATGCCAGGCAGGCACGATGGGCTTTGTTTTTTGCTCGCTTTAATTTTTTGATAACATATCGCCCTGGGTCAAAAAACATCAAGGCTGATGCGCTCTCGCGGAGTTTTGCTCCAATCCAGGAGACCACCGAGGAGCCGTTGCCCATTGTTTCCCCATCATGTATTAAAGTGGGCATTACCCAGGACCTCTTATCATTAGTCCTTAGAGCACAGGAGCAGGCTCCTCCAGACCTTCCGGTAGGTCTTTTGTTTGTGCCTCCTAGGTTAAGACAGCGAGTGTTCCTGGAATTTCATGCCAAGAAGTCGGCAGGTCACCCGGGTATTGCCAGAACTCGGGAGTTGCTATCTAGGGCGGTGTGGTGGCCCTCGGTGGCTAAGGATGTGGATCAGTGGGTTCGGGCATGTGACATCTGTGCCCGAAATAAGACTCCTAGAGGGGTTCCTGTTGGCCCATTACATCCACTCTCTATCCCATCTAAGCCATGGACCCACATTTCAATGGATTTTGTGGTGGACTTGCCCAAATCCTCGGGGATGACAGCCATCTGGGTTGTCGTTGACAGGTTTTCGAAGATGGCGCACTTCGTTCCACTGGTTGGGCTGCCATCAGCCAGACGCCTGTCTGAATTATTTATGCTGCATGTTGTGCGTCTCCACGGGTTGCCACTTGATGTGGTCTCTGACCGCGGATCCCAGTTTGTGGCCAAATTCTGGAGGGCATTTTGTTCCGATCTCCAGATTTCTGTCAGCTTGTCGTCAGGCTACCATCCGCAGTCTAATGGGCAGACTGAAAGGGTGAACCAGTCCTTGGAGCAGTTCCTCAGGTGTTATGTCTCCAAGTGTCAGACTGACTGGGTTGCTCATCTGTCCATGGCGGAGTTTGCCTATAACAACGCGGCTCACTCTGCTACAGGGATCTCTCCCTTCCTTTGTGTGTATGGGCATCATCCTAAGGCCAATTCTTTTGACCCCCTGGACTCCACGCCTGGTGGTTCCTCTGTGGTTTCGGTCCTTAGAGGTATTTGGCGGAAAGTGAAGAAAGCCCTTGTGTCTGTGTCATTAGTGACCAAAAGGGTTTTTGATAAGCGGAAAAGACCCTGCAGCTTCAAATTAGGAGACTTCGTCTGGTTGTCTACCAAGAATTTGAAGTTGAGACAGCCATCTCATAAGTTAGGGCCCCGGTTCATCGGCCCCTATAAGATCACCAGGGTTATCAATCCGGTGGCATTTCAGTTAGATCTGCCCCGTTCTTTGGGTATCAATAAAACATTTCATTGTTCCCTTTTAAAACGGGCGATTAGTAATCCTTCTTCCAGTGGAAGACCTTCCCCTCTTCTGATACGTGGCCAGAGGGAGTTTGTTGTTGAAAGGATTCTTGACTCCAAGGTGGTTCGGGGTCGGCTGTCATTTTTGGTGCACTGGAAGGGGTATGGCCCGGAGGAGCGGTCGTGGGTGCGCAGTTGTGATCTTCATGCCCCCAGACTGATACGCTCTTTCTTCTCGCAGTTCCCCGATAAACCCGGTGGTAGGGGTTCTTTGACCCCTCGTCAGAGGGGGGGTACTGTTAGGGTCTCCTGCCCTGTGCTGCCACGTCGTCATGGCAACCGGGAGACAAGTGCTAGTGGAGTAACCTGAGCGCAGCTGATACTCCGGTTCGGGGCTTTTGCTGTGCAGTGGTTATAGGCTCTGTGCACGGCAGGGGATCCGGTGCTGGTTTTTGTGCTCACAGTCTGTGAGGTCTGAGTGGGGCGTGGACAGCACCTGCTTTATAAGGCCTCTTTTCAGGGTAAGCAGATGCTGCTGAATCTCTGTTGGTTAGTCAGTTCATGAAAGTTAGCCAGTACTGTGTAGCTTTGTATTTGTTTGTTGCTTACTGCAAATAGGCCTGGGGATTTGGTATTACACTCTGCCAATCCAGACCTAGCAGTAAGACTGGAGTCAGTCGTTTAGCTTGCTGGGGTTCTGTTATTACTCTGTGAACTTAGCAAGTTTGCGGCTGTATTCTAACACTTGCCTGTCTAATCCTGTCTCACTGTGCTAGGTGTCAGGGGTCAGTTTAGTGGCAGTAAGCTTAAACCTGTGCACTGCAAGTGAGAATCAGGATTGTGGAGGCTCTCCTTGTGTCTATCATTCCATCTCTGACCAAGGAGTTTACTGCCACACCCGTTGGTAACCCTTTAGGGTTTTGCTGTTGCCCTTAGCAACAGCATTTCGGGTTCTCTACGTATTAAAACACAACATCTTGCTTTTTACATCTGAGCAGTTCTAATACAAGGGAGATACCCAGTTCCTTAGCCTCTGGGCTTCTCTGTTCACTGTGTGTGTATTTTGTTACCCTATCACCTTCTGTGTACGTTATGTCATATTCCCCAGTTTGTCTGTGAGTCCATTTGTTTTGCATAACAGTTCAAACACCAGTACATTCCTGCAGACACTGGAGTGCATAACAGTTCTGACACTAGTACTTTCCTGCAGGCACTGGTGTGCATAACAATATGCTGCAGGAGTAAAACAACATCCCCCATCGATAAGGAATCTAACCCCTCAATTAGGTTACCTGACCATTTAGCAATGGCTTTAGTGATCCACGCACATGCAATAGTGGGTCTTTGGGCCACCCCAGCAGCTGTGTACAATGCAAAAAGTATGTGAGCGGAACATAAAATAGCGCTTGGTGGAAACTGCCCTGAGGAAGAGTTAAACAACTCGAAACGCGTTGGCGGCATTCAGAGATCCATTTACCTGCATTTTAGAAAAACAGGAGAACCTCGCCAGGTCCAGCAGCCAGCGGTTTGCGTGAAGGGAGGAGGGAGGAATTCCGGAACCTTCCAATTTCGCCCTTTTCATTGCTCCATGCTGGGAGCTTGACACGGTACGGTTCCATCTTGTACTAAGTATAGCTGTCATTTTTAATCGAATAAGAATATTTTAATTGAAAAAGAATACTTTCATGTATTTTATAACTGAATAAATTCGTTTGTGTTCAAAATACTACACTATGGCCCTCATTCCGAGTTGTTCGCTCGCAAGGCGATTTTAGCAGAGTTACACACGCTAAGCCGCCGCCTACTGGGAGTGAATCTTAGCTTCTTAAAATTGCGAACGATGTATTCGCAATATTGCGATTACAAACTACTTAGCAGTTTCAGAGTAGCTTCAGACTTACTCGGCATCTGCGATCAGTTCAGTGCTTGTCGTTCCTGGTTTGACGTCACAAACACACCCAGCGTTCGCACAGACACTCCCCCGTTTCTCCAGCCACTCCCGCGTTTTTTCCGTAAACGGTAGCGTTTTTATCCACACGCCTATAAAACGCCGTGTTTCCGCCCAGTAACACCCATTTCCTGTCAATCACACTACGATCGCCGGAGCGAAGAAAAAGCCGTGAGTAAAAATACTATCTTCATAGCAAAATTACTTGGCGCAGTCGCAGTGCGAACATTGCGCATGCGTACTAAGCAGAAAAACGCTGCGATGCGAAGATTATTTCCGAGCGAACGACTCGGAATGAGGGCCTATATACGTTATTCTCTTTTTTTATGAACAACATCCTCCTATAAGGGAATTTTCTGAAGCACTCCGAAATTGGAGAAGAACTTACACCTAGAAGGAGGAATACTGCGAGTGAAACACAAGACTCTATTTTGGGACTATTAATTAAGAATAGAACGTGACTTTCTCTTAGAAGGTGGTAGCGCCTAAGGCGTATTCAATATCTATTGTTCTCTATTAGCTGTGTACAATGATTTGAGTGTAGTCTCAATTTTACGATCAGCTGTGTCTTTCATGGAGGCTGCACCAGGAACAGGCAATACAATTTTACGTGACAGCCTAGAAACTGATGCGTCAACTATCGGTGGATTTTTCCATTTTTTCCTATCCTACAGAGGAAAAGGAAAAGGTGAGAGCAACCTTTTAGCGATCTGAAACTTATCAGGATTAACCCACGGTTCTTTAAACACGGTTTTCAATTCCTTTGACGCATTAAAATAAGATTCCTCACACTCCTCTGACATCTTATCAAGAATATGCAGAACATCTCTGATAGCCTCTATAAGAGCCTCTATTCCCTGTGACAGAGCTGCTTCCCTCTCCTCCATGTCTGACCTGTCAGAGTCAGACTGCAGGATATGGGCCAGAGATCGCTTTTGCGGACAAATGGGAGGGGATTGAGATGCTGTTTTGGGGACTGAGTCTCTGTTCATAAACTCATCCACAGTCTGTTTTAAGTATTGTGTCTCTTTCTCATTGTGGGACAATTTTGTAAAAAGGGTGATAATTTCTTTAAGAGAATTAACCCACTCTGGTTCAGTCCCGCTATTCTGTGAACCCTGAGTACCCAGTAGTGAGCCCCCCACTCCGCTGTACAAGACACACACTCTTTGACACACACACACACACACACACACACACACACACACACACACACACACACACACACACACACACACACACACACGAACAGGTTAAGCTCAATTAACCCACAAGGAGCCCTTCAAGGAGACACAGAGTTGTTTGGAGCCAGCCCTTATCGCTAATGCCAAGCTTAGCTGAGTCGCAGACTAAGTACCCTGATAGGGGACTTAGTACACTAATAGTCGCTAACCCCCTGCTATGACCCCTGGTACCGCTGAGGTAATTTGGAGTCACACCGGAGGAGCTGCACGTCCCTGTCAGTCAGCGTCTGTGTCCACTGCACAGGGAAAATGGCGCTGGTGAGCTGCTGGATCCTCTCATAGTGAAGCCCTGCCCCTTCAATGGCGCGCTGTCTCCCCGCTTTTTTTTATACTGGCTGAGGTATATTTTGTGCTTAAAATGGAGCAGAACCGTTTTAAGGCTGTGTTTGCCAGTTTGGGTACTGTGTACAGTGTACTGAGACGCAGTTGTGTACTGTGTCTCGAGATGCATTTCACCCCGCTTAGAAGCCGCGCGTCTCCGTACCCTCGTGCCACCATTATGGCCGGCCCCTCGCTAACCGGGACGCCGGCTCAGTACTCACCACTCTTCAGTATTCTGGCTCTGTTAGGGGTGGCGGCGTGCTGCGGGAATGTACGCTCGCCGTGGTGGGGCTTGTGAATATTTACCTCCGTAGCTCAGTGTCCTGTCAGTGGAGAATGGGACCATTAACCCTTCAAGAGGTTGGGCCATCCCCCCCCCTCCCTCTCTCCTTAAGTCCAAAGAAGCAGGCAGGCTGGTGCCATCCAGCCCTGCCTGAAAATTACAAACAGAGAAAATAAATGCAGAAAACTCTCCAGGAGCTTCCTTCAGGTTGACCGTTTCCTCCGGGCACATTTTCTAAACTGAGTCTGGTAGGAGGGGCATAGAGGGAGGAGCCGGCCCACACTATCAAATTCTTAAAGTGCCCATGGCTCCTAGTGGACCCATCTATATCCCATGGTACTAAATGGACCCCAGTATCCTCTAGGATGTAAGAGAAAAATGGGTAGAGGGACACTGATTAGATCATTTGCTAACAAATTGACTTTCCCCTGAAGGAGCTAACGGAGTATGAAAAGGGGATCCTCACAGGCTGCACAATGTCATGTTTCCAGGGCGACGCTGGACTGGTATACAGAACATTCAGTAACCCCGATGGACTGTCCAGCTCAGAGTCTAGATCTTAACCCCACTGAGAACCTCTGGGATAAAGTGGAGCGATGGGAGTGTTCTGGACAGACCCAACCTCCGTCAGCAGGGGTGGATTGGGAACAAAAAGCGGCCTTGGAAAAATTTGTACTAGTGGCCCCACATGGGCAGCACCAGAGGTGTAAGGTCTAGCCATGGCAGCAGCACCCTCCCCCCAAGACTTTCCAGATAGTGGGCATGTCCAGCATCAAGGGGGAAGTTAAATAGAAATAACATTTTATATTATGAGCACATTATATGATACACCTTCAGAATTTAGGAAACTAAATCATTCTTTAGAAAGATACATTTTCTTGCTTGTTACATCAACCGTATCCCAATCACTATTCACTCAATCTTATACATCAGCCAAGAAGGCAGACAAAGCATACACTAGATCAGTGGTTCTCAAACTCGGTCCTCAGGACCCCACACAGTGCATGTTTTGCAGGTAACCCAGGAAGTGCACAGGTGTATTCATTACTCACTGACACATTTTAAAAGGTCCACAGATGGAGCAAATGATTTCACTTGAGATTCTGTAAGGAGACCTGCAAAACATGCACCGTGTGGGGTCCTGAGGACCGAGTTTGAGAACCTGTGCACTAGATCATCTGCAATCATTGGCAAAGTCATTTTCAAATTATTTTGCATCTTAATCATTATGTCTATAAAAAGGACCACATGTCCTCAAACAAAACAGGCCCCACGGGTGCGTCGGCCCACCGGGAATCTTCCCTATAAACCCTATGGCCAATCCGCCTCTGTCCATCAGTGTCACAGTTGGTCACTATGCTTAAAGCGGAATGGCAAAACATACCGCCTACTGTTGTCTAGGAATTTGTGGACAGTTTGCCAAGAACGGTGTTCGCAATAATCCCTACAAAGTACCAATAAAATCTTGTTGAACTATTTGCTGTCAGTGTCCAATCAGTTTTGTCTACATAGTGTATATAAGGTTCTGCAGCGGGGTACCCTGTGTTCTACAGGGAATACATCGGGGGTGTAGAGATGGATCTTGATCCAGAGGCACCAACAGGCTAAAGCTTTATATATGTAAAAAAACAAGCGCTGGTAAGTAACTTTTAAATGAGTCAGGACAAACAAACATATAGAGAAACAATATAACGTTTAGGCTCTTTTTTGTGGAACTCAACAAAGCCAGTGACGTCATCATCCAGCGCCGCGGCTTGCAACCGCCGCTCACCACAGTGCCCGTGCTGGGCGAAGAATGGAGAAGGGGCACTGCTGGTTAAGGTAAGATAGGGACAACGCTATACCACCAACGCACCCGTGTTTGTGCTATTGAATCCAACAAAAAAGAGCCTAAACATTATATTGTTTCTCTATATGTTTGTTCTGACTCATCAGCTAACTTGCTTGAAACTCTCAGCAACTGCTGAAACATTACTTACCAAGTAACAATGCAGTACATAACTAAACCAAAGAAGTACTGAACCAGATAACGGTTGCAGGAAAACGAAGCGCTGGGCATGCACCCAGCATCCTCTACGGACTACGAGAAAAGGATTTACCGGTAGGTAACCAAAATCCTATTTTCTCTTACGTCCTAGAGGATGCTGGGGTCCACATTAGTACCATGGGGATGTACCAAAGCTCCCAGAACGGGAGGAAGAGCGCAGAGGCTCCTGCAGGACTGATTGACTGAACTTCAGATCATCAGAGGCCAAAGTATCGAACTTGTAAAACTTTGCAAACGTGTTCGACCCAGACCAAGTTGCAGCTCGGCAAAGTTGCAATGCCGAGACACTCCGGGCAGCCGCCCAGGAAGACCTCACCTTACAAGTAGAGTGGGCCTTAACAGATCTTGGACACGGCAGCCGCCCAGGAAGACCTCACCTTACGAGTAGAGTGGGACTTCACAGAATTTGGACACGGCAATCCTGCCGTAGAATAAGTGTGCTAGATAGTGAACCTAATCCAGCGAGAGATCGTCTGCTTAGAAGCAGGACACCCAATTTTCTTGGGATCATATAGGACAAACAGAGAGTCCGACTTTCTGTGACGAGAAGTTCTCTTCACATATATCCTCAGAGCCCTCACAACATCCAAGGACTTTGATGTAATTGAGGAGTCAGTAGCCACTGGCACCACAATAGGTTGGTTGATATGAAATGCCGACACAACCTTCGGAAGAAACTGCTGACGTGTCCGGAGCTCAGCTCTATCTTCGTGGAAGATCAAGTAAGGGCTTTTACAGGATAAAGCCCCCAATTCGGACACATGCCTAGCAGAAGCTAAAGCCAACAACGTGACAGCCTTCCATGTAAGAAATTTGACCTCAACCTCCTGTAGAGGCTCAAACCAATCCGACTGGAGGAACTGCAACACCACGTTAAGGTCCCAAGGTGCCGTAGGCGGTACAAAGGGAGGTTGGTCGTGATCTGTTGGAGCAGGGTCAAAAACTGGATTGTGAGGTAGTCTTTTCAGACGAGGCCATGTCCATTTAAATGAGGCCACACCCATTTAGATGAGGCCACGCCCCCTTGCCGGGTGCGCGCGCAAGTTTTTTTTTATCTAGGCGTGTGGGGGGGGCACATTTTTTTATTGTCATGGGGGGGCGCATTTTTAAATCTCGCACTGGGAGCCAAATTGGCTAGAAACAGCCCTGGGTGTACGTGTTTCCTCCACATCCTCTGATCCCAAGAATTCTCTAAAGAATAAAAAGGGAATAGGTTCAAGCAATAGTCATTGCTCCGGACTGGCCAAGAAGGGCCTGGTACGCGGACCTTCTGGAGATGCTCCTCGAAGAGCCGTAGCCTCTACCTCTTCACGAGGATCTTCTGCAACAGGGCCCGTTCGTCTATCAGGACTTACCGTGGCTACGTTTGACGGCATGGAAGTTGAACGGCTGATTCTAGCCAGAAGAGGGATCCCTAAAAATGTTATCCCAATTATGATCCAAGCCAGGAAGGGGGTAATGTCTAAACATTACCACCGTATTTGGAAGAAATACGTCTCTTGGTGTGAAAGCATAACTTATTCTGTGGTGGAATTTCACCTGTGACGTTTCCTGCTTTTTATACATGCAGGTGTGGATGTGGGCCTACATCTGGGATCCATAAAGTTCCAGATTTCGGCCTTGTCCATTTTCTTTCAGAAACAGTTGGCTTCTCTCCCTGAGGTCCAGACGTTTTTGAAAGGTGTTCTGTGCATCCAACCTCCCTTTATGCCTCCCACGGCACCTTGGGATCTCAATTTGGTGCTGCAGTTCCTCCAATCGGACTGGTTTGAACCATTACAGGAGGTGTACGTTAAATATTTTACGTGGAAGACCGTCACACTGTTGGACAACGCTTCAGCAAGACGTGTGTCGGAGCTGGGGGCTTTGTCTCATAAGAGCCCCTATTTAATTTTCCACTAAGACAGAGCTGAACTCAGAACTCGTCAGCAATTTCTTCCGAAAGTGGTGTCTGCGTTTCACATCAACTAACCTATTGTGGTTCCAGTTATCACCGACACTTCCGCTACTTCAAAGTCTTTGGATGTTGTGATGGCATTGAAGATATACGTAAAAAGGACAGCTCGTCACAGGAAATCTGACTCGCTGTTTGTTCTACTGTATATGATACTTGTCAAAGTAGACAATTGCATGCTGGATCAGGCTCACTATCCAGCATGCTTATTCCACGGCAGGTTTGCCGGTTCCAAAATCTATACAGGCCCACTCTACTAGGTCGGGGGGGTTTTCATGGGCGGCTGAACGGGGTGTCTCGGCTTTACAGCTCTGCCGAGTGGCTACTTGGTCTGGTGCGAACACGTTTGATAAGTTCTACAAGTTCGATACTTTGGCCTCTGAGGACTTTCAGTTTGGTCAACCAGTTCTGCAGGAACCTCAGCACCCTCCCACCCGGTTTGGGAGCTTTGGTACATCCCCATGGTACTAATGTGGACCCCAGCATCCTCTAGGATGTAAGAGAAAATAGGATTTTAATTATCTACCGGTAAATCCTTTTCTCGTTGTCCGTTGAGGATACTGGGCGCCCGCCTGGTGCTTCGTTCTTCCTGCACTGTTACTTGGTTAAGTATTGTTGGTTCAGCTGTTGCTGTTCCTGTTTAAAGTTGGGTTAGCATAGCTTTCCTCTGTTTTGTGTGTGCTGGTTCGGAATCTCACCACTATCTTTATCTATCCATCTCTCAAAGTATGTCCATCTCTTCGGGCACAGTTTCCTAGACTGAGTCTGGTAGGAGGGGCATAGAGGGAGGAGCCAGCCCACACTATCAAATTCTTAAAGAGACCATGGCTCCTAGTGGACCCGTCTATACCCCATGGTACTAAATGGAACCACAGTATCCTCTACAGACTACGAGAAAAGGATTTACCGGTAGGTAATTAAAATCCTATTTACTGGGGACATCTTATTTGGGGAAGACCTAATTAAAAATTGGATCTGAATCGGCGGCTACTATGACTGCCTTTCTCCCAAATGCTACTCCTTCTGCACAGAAGGCAAAAGGTACCACTTTCCCCTGCTTTCGGCCTTAAGGGAAAGGCATACCAGAGATTGTCAAGTGCTCCCAACAACCACTAAGCCCAAGGCTTAACAATCCTGGGCTGCTCGTCAGCCTGTTTCTCATGACAAGCCTGCTGCATGATGGGACAGGCCACCCCCTAGGAGATCCCAGGGTGGGGGGCCGACTCCTACGATTCATCCAGGTCTGGTTAATGACCACTTCAAGCGCATGGATGCGAGAAGTTGTCTCACGGGTATGCAGTCTCTTTCAAGAGACGTCCCCCTCGCCAGTTCTGCACAACGGTTATCCCTTCAGATCCGTTAAAGGTGCAAGCTCTACAGATTTTTGTGCATTCCCTCCTGGATACAGGAGTGGTAGCACTGGTACTTCTGTCCCAGAGAAGCAGAGGATACTACTCAACCCTGTTTCTAGTCCCGAAACCTGGTGGATCTTTCCACCCTATTCTCAACCTCAGATCACTGAACAAGTTTGTGAGAGTGTCCAAGTTCTGTATGGAAACACTGCGCTCAATTGTACTGGCCATGGAACCCGGAGACTATATGGTATCCCTGGATATACAAGATGCTTACCGGCATATGCCTATTGCCATATCACATCAGCAATATCTACGGTTTGCTATTGGCAACCTTCACTATCAATTCCAGCGTCTGCCGTTTGGACTGGCCATGGCCCCTCGGATCTTCACCGAAGGTTATGGCCGTGATGATGGCTCATCTCCATCGCCAGGGAGTCAGGATCCTGCTGTGTCTGGACGATTTGCTGATTCTGGCAAACTCCCACGATGTCCTCCTCAGTCATCTACAACTGACGGTAAACTTCATACAAGCCCAAGGGTGGCTCATCAACTGGAAGAAGTCCTCGCTGGTCCCTGCTCGGAGCATGGTGCACCTGGGGGCACTACCGGACTCACACAGCCAAAGACTGGTTCTGTCTCCAGAAAATGTCCTGAAACTTCAGAACAGGATCAGATACTTCCTCTCTCGCCCAAGAGTGTCGATACACTCAGCGGTCCAAGTACTAGGCTTCATGCTGTCAGCTTTCGACATGGTAGAGTACGCTGAATTCCATTCCCGTCCTCTACAGAGGTTAATCCTTTCCAAGTAAGATGGCCTGCCTCATCGGATCAGGTCTCAAATGATCTGCTTGACTCCGGAGGTTCGTCTGTCACTGAGCTGGTAGCTACAGGACCAGCAGTTGAGCAGAGGCCGTCCCTTCTGGATCCCCAACTGGGTCTTACTGACTACGGACACCAGTCTGAGGTGTTGGGTCGCGGTGCTGGAGCAACACTCTCTCCAGGGTCGGTGGACCAAGGAGGAATCTCTCCTCCCGATAAACATTCTGGAATTGCGGGCAGTGTTCAATGCTTTGACTCTTGCCCTGTCTCTGATAAAGAACAGGCCTGTTTAAGTACAATCAGACAACGCCACCACGGTGGCATACATAAACTATCAAGGCAGCACTCGAAGCCGCATGGCAATGATGGAAGTGTCAAAAATCCTTCGTTGGGCGGAACGTCATCTGCCAGCAATATCGGCAGTGTTCATTCCGGGAGTCCTCAACTGGGAAGCGGACTTCATCAGTCACCAGCACGTGCACGCTGGAGTGGAGTCTTTATCCAGAAGTCTTCCAACTCCTAGCGGCGAGTGGGGCCTACCAGACATAGCCCTGATGGCGTCATGACACAATCACAAGGTTCCGGTCTTCGGGCCAAGGACCAGGGAATCTCAAGCGGCATTCGTGGACGCACTGGCAATTCCATGGAACTTTCGGCTGCCCTCCAGTGTCACTCCTGCCAAGGGTCCTGCGGAAGTTCAGATAAGAAGGATTTCTACTTCTAGTCGCTCCAGCGTGGCCCAGATGGCATTGGTTATCAGACCTGCAGGGTCTATCGACAGAGCGTCCTCTTCTACTTCCTCAGCGCCTGGACCTCCTTGTACAGGGCCCTAGTCTTTATCCGGACCTGGCCAGACTGGCTTTGCTCGGTCACGATGTAATATCAAAAAGGGTGGACAACAGGACAAAGCACCCAAGTCTGACACCCTTCTAGCAGAGCCAATAGCCAGCAGAAACAGGACCTTGGCTGTGAGCCATTTAAGGTCCACTGACTCAAGAGGTTCAAATGGAGACTCTTGCAGGGCATTCAGGACAACAGGCAAATCTCATGAAGCCACAGGAGGGACATAGGGAAGCTGAATCTGCAGTACGCCCTGAATGTATGAACGTCAGGTATAGATGCAATTCTTCTCTGAAACCACACCGACAAGGCAGATATGTGAACCTTGAGGTAGGCCAGACGAAGTCCCAAATCCAGGCCTTGTTGCAAAAAAGCCAGAAGTCTGGAAGTTCCTTTGGACGCCGGGTTCTCATACCCGCTAACAGTGGCGTAACTACTACCTCGCGGTGGCTTGGGGGCGAGGGGCTGCGGGGGCGCCACTACTGATTTAGCGCAGATTGACATGCGGACGAGCTTCCGCATGTCAATCTGTTCTCACCAACCCTCCCTGCTGTAAGGAGGGACACGGAGGGCACAGCGCGCACCTCTCCTGTGTCCCTCCTGCGTCTCCGGCAGGTCTAATAAAGGAAGTGCCGTTCGTGAGCTCCGATTGGCTCACGAACCGGCACTTCCTTTAACAGACCCGCCGGAGACCCAGGAGGGACACAGCAGAGGTGCGCGCTGTGCCCTCCTCTGTGTCCCTCCTTCACAAAACAGAGGGGGAGCGCGGGGGGGGGGGGGGCACGCACTGGGGGAGCATATGTGGCACTGAGGGGGCATATATGGCACAGGGAGGGTGTATGTGTACCTGGCACATGGGGGGGGGCTATATTTAGCACTGGGAGCACGTGAGTACCTGGCACTGTGGGGGAATATCTGGCACTGGGGGCATATGTGGCACCGGGGGTTTATATGTGTACCTGGCACATGGGGGGGGGCTATATTTGGCACTGGGGGCATGTGACACCTGGCACTGTGGGGGAATATCTGGCACTGGGGGCATATGTGGCACTGGGGGGGGTATATGTGTACCTGGCACATGGGGGGGTATATTTGGCACTGGGGGCACGTGAGTACCTAGCACTGTGGGGGAATATCTGGCACTGGGGGCATATGTGGCACTGGGGGGGTATATGTGTACCTGGCACATGGGGGGGCTATATTTGGCACTGGGGGCATGTGAGTACCTGGCACTGTGGGGGAATATCTGGCACTGGGGGCATATGTGGCACTGGGGGGGGGGGGGGGCATATGTGTACCTGGCACATGGGGGGGCTATATTTGGCACTGGGGACATGTGAGTACCTGGCACCGTGGGGGAATATCTGGCACTGGGGACATATGTGGCACTGGGAGCACAGCCCTAGCAACAAGCACTACCCCCTAGCAACGAGCATGACACCCAGTGCATGAAACCCCTGGCAACGAGCATGACACCCTGAGCATGAAAACCCCTGGCACCGTGCATGGAACCAAGAGCATGAAACCCCTGGCAACGAGCAGGTAATTTAAAAGTAATTAGAAGCCTTACTGTAGGACTTAATGTGTAATGGGCATTATGGTGTGTGGCATAATGTATCACGGACATTGCGGTGTGTGTCATAATGTGTCACAGGCATTACGGTGTGTGGCATACTATATCACGGGCATTGTGGTATAATGTCTCAGGGGCATTGCAGTGTGGCATAATGTATAACGGCATTGCGGTGTGTGGCATAGGGTATAACGGGCACTGCGGTATGTGTCACAGGCATTACGGTGTATGGTATACCATATCACGGGCATTGTGATATGTGGTATAATGTCTTAGGGTCATTGCAGTGTGTGGCATAATGTATCACGGACATTGTGGTGTGCCAGTGGCGTAACTACTGCCCCAGCAGCCCTCGCGGTGGCTTGGGGGCGAGGGGCTGCGGTGGCGCCGCCACTGATTTAGAGCAGATTGACATGTGGACGAGCATCCGCATGTCAATCTGTTGTCACTAACCCTCCCTGCTGTAAGGAGGGACACGGAGGGCACAGCGCGCGCCTCTCCCGTGTCCCTCCTGCATCTCCGTTGGGTCTAATAAAGGAAGTGCCGTTCGTGAGCTCTGATTGGCTCACGAACCGGCACTTCCTTTATTAGACCCGACGGAGATGCAGGAGGGACACGGGAGAGGTGCGCGCTATGCCCTCCTTGTCCCTCCTTCACAGCAGCAAGGGAGCGCGGGGGGGGGGGGCACTGAGGGGACATATATGGCACTGGGGGGGGCACTGAGGGGGCATATATGGCACTGGGGGGGCACTGAGGGGCATATATGGCACTGAGGGGGCATATATGGCACTGGGGGGGCACTGAGGGGGCATATATGGCACTGAGGGGGTATATATGGCACTGGGGGGCACTGAGGGGGCATATATGGCACTGTATGTGTACCTGGCACATGGAGGGGGGCTATATTTGGCACTGGGGGCACGTGAGCACTTGGCACCGTGGGGGAATATCTGGCACTGGGGGCATATGTGGCACTAGGGGGGGCTATATTTGGCACTGGGGGCATGTGAGTACCTGACACCGTGGGGGAATATCTGGCACTGGGGACATATGTGGCACTGGGAGCACAGCCCTAGCAACAAGCACTACCCCCTAGCAATGAGCATGACACCCAGTGCATGAAACCCCTGGCAACGAGCATGACACCCAGTGCATGAAACACCTGGCAACGAGCATGACACCCTGAGCATGAAAACCCCTGGCACCGTGCTTGGAACCAAGAGCATGAAACCCCTGGCAACGAGCAGGTAATTTAAAAGTAATTAGAAGCCTTACTGTAGGACTTAATGTGTAATGGGCATTACGGTGTGTGGCATAATGTATCACGGACATTGCGGTGTGTGTCATAATGTGTCACAGGCATTACGGTGTGTGGCATACTATATCACGGGCATTGTGGTATGTGGTATAATGTCTCAGGGGCATTGCAGTGTGGCATAATGTAAAACGGGCATTGCGGTATGTGTCACAGGCATTACGGTGTATGGTATACTATATCACGGGCATTGTGATATGTGGTATAATGTCTCAGGGTCATTGCAGTGTGTGGCATAATGTATCACGGACATTGCGGTGTGTGTCATAATGTGTCAGGCATTACGGTGTGTTGTATACTATATCACGGGCATTGTGGTATGTGGTATAATGTCTCAGGGTCATTGTAGTGTGGCATAATGTATAACGGGCATTGCGGTATGTGTCAGGCATTACTGTGTGTTGTATACTATATCACGGGCATTGTGTTATGTGGTATAATGTCTCAGGGTCATTGCAGTGTGTGTCATAATGTGTCACAGGCATTGTATGTGCTATAATCTATCAGGGGCATTGCAGTGTGTAGCATAATGTATAACGGGCATTGCGATTCCTGTCGTCATGTGTCATAGGCATTACGGTGTGTGGCATAATGTGTCACAGGCATTACGGTGTGTGGCATAATGTGTCACAGACATTGTATGTGCTATAATGTATCAGTGTCCCTTTAATAGTGCCAATTATGGGGGATGGGGGGGGGGGGCGCCGAAGAATTTTTTGGCTTGGGGGAGAAAAACTTCTAGTTACACTACTGTGTGTGTCATAATGTGTCAGGCATTACGGTGTGTTGTATACTATATCACGGGCATTGTGGTATGTGGTATAATGTCTCAGGGTCATTGCAGTGTGTGTGTCATAATGTGTCACAGGCATTGTATGTGCTATAATGTATCAGGGGCATTGCAGTGTGTAGCATAATGTATAATGGGCATTGCGATTCCTGTCATAATGTGTCACAGGCATTACGGTGTGTGGCATAATGTGTCACAGGCATTACGGTGTGTGGCATAATGTGTCGGGGGCATTGCAGTGTGTAGCATAATGTATAACAGGCATTGCGATGCCTTTCATAATGTGTCACAGGCATTACGGTGTGTGGCATAATGTGTCGGGGGCATTACGGTGTGTGCATATTGTGTCATGTGCATTATTGTGTGTGGCATAATGTCTAAGGGCCATTGCAGTATGTGGCATAATGTATACTGGGCATTACTATAAGGAGGAAAAATGACAAATAATGTAAGGGGCATGAATCAGGATTATTTTTCTTTCCTGTGGTGGCTAACGTCTGGGCGTGCAGCGGGCCGCGGCAGCGGGGGGCACCACAGCAGCAGCGGATCTTGCCATGGTGCGGCACCCTCCGGACGGCGCCAGCGCCCTCCGGAAGGTGGCGCCCCGGGCAAAAGTCCTGCTTGCCCGTGGCAAGATCCGCTACTGTTACTATGGTTAAATCTCTTTCTGCGAGGTACACTGGGTTCCACGGGGCGCCCACCCTGACGCACTTAGCTTCTTTGGGTTTGTATGGCATTAGCCACTAGACCCTTCTCCTGTCCTGAGAACGTGGTTCTATGTGACTAACATCTGCCTTCTCTTTTACCTGCTTCTGCATTGGACTGGTTAACAAAACTGAGCTCACAGTGCCTGGAGGCGGGGTTATAGAGGAGGCCCTGCAATGCATTCTGGGACAGTCTAAAGCTTTAGCCTGTTGGTGCATCTGGATCAAGATCCATCTCTACATCCCCGATGTATTCCCTGTGGAACCCAGTGTACCTAGCAGAAAGAGATTTAACCATGGTAAGTCTACTATAAATCTCCTTATGTGCAGAGGGCAGATCAATCTCTGTTTTCCTGCCAGCATCTATAGATCTGCATTAACGTAGACTTAATAGTCATTCACTTCTCAGATGACGGGTATAAATACTATTAGATCTGGATTTCTCAAATTACAAACTGCTCTACTGATGACTGAGATAACTCTGGCAACACTGTTTAGCTGATGTTGTAACTATTGGTTACTTATGAGAAGCAAAGGGGGGTATTTAATTAGTGCCATTATTTTGTCTAGGCACTTTTTGCTATATTTTAGGGCAAATGGGTATTCGCTCTATGCAAAAGCAGACCGTTACTTCACCTAGGCAAAACGTTCGGCAGGAGCAAAAAACAAATGGATTGGTGAATTAACGTGGCGAAAATGCCTTAAAAATGTGCAGTCTGCAATTGAATACGCAGTGAGGTAATTAAATACCCCCACCTTAATTTCAATCTGATTTTATGCTTGTTATTTTTATTGTATACTTGAACATTAGAATGTCAATTTAATATATATTATACTGTATGTGCATTTTTGGGTAGGTTATATTGAGAGTTAGATTTGGGTGGGTTATATTGTTCTGTGCAGGGTATGTCTGCTTTATTTTTACACTGCAATTTTGATTTCAGTTTGAACACACCCCACCCAAATCTAACTCTCTTTGCACATGTTATTTATCGTACATCCATAGGGGACACTGGAGTTAAGTACCATAGGGTATGGATGCATACCTCCCAACTGTCCCGATTTTTGCAGGACAGTCCCGTTTTTTTGGGACTGCCCCGCTGTCCCACCCTCGGGCCGCAGTGTCCCGCAGTTGGGAGGCTCCTGCACTCGATGCTCTGCTTAGCAGAGCAGCGGTGAATAGACGCTGCACGCATGCGCACAGCGTCTATTCAGTGGTGACAGGAGAAGAGGGGGCATGCCAGCAGCTCACAGAGCGCTGGGCATGCCCCCTCAGTGCTGAAAATGGGGGCGCGCAAGTGTCCCTCCTTGTGGAAGATAACAGCTGGGAGGTATGTGGATGGGGTGATCAGTCGAGCCAGCACTTTAAATGTTTAATGTGTGTGTGACTGGCTCGTCCCCTTCTATGCGACTCTCCCAGACCAGTTTTACAAATACAGTATGCCTGGGAGAGCTGGTCGCCTCCTCTGGAGCTCCAGAGATATGTTTATTATTTTCTTGATTTAACACTTAAACAACCTGGCAGTTTGTCCCTGCCAGGCTGCTACGTGTTATGAGCCACGGCTGTGGCTCATTCCTGTTTTGCATGTCGGTTAGGTATTTTATGTTATACTTCTGTTTATGTTCCCCGTGGGTGTCATGGGGTGCTTGGAGCTCTCCCTTAAGGAGAGGATACTGTTATGAACCACAGGTAGTGGTTCATTCCTATTTTATGTTTGTAGTTCTCTTGCAGGCCAGGATTTCCCTTTGCTCTGGTTTAGAGGATTATTGTTTGTTGTCAGTGGTCAGTCTGTGTAATTGCAGTCTGTTCCCATGTGTTCAGCCTCACCTGGCTGCTAATTGCATCTTGTCAGTTTGGAGTCATGCAACGGCAGCTGCATGACATAATTAATTAGGCCTCTCTGTTATATGCTGGCTGAGTGCAATTCACAGACGCTGGTGATATTTCTAGGTTTCCAGTCTGCTTGAGTTCTGAGCTTGTTCCTGCCAGTTCCTGAGCTCCTGTGTAGCAGTGTCTGTCGAGCTGCTTCCTGTGTCGATTCCTGTGTCAGTCCCTGTGTCGATTCCTGTGTCTGATCCCGTGTCCTGCCGTGAAGCGTTCCTGTCCAGAAGTCCTGTGGCTTTGCCTATGCCTGGTCGCGTTTCTGGCTTCTTGGTGTCCACCGGTCTGTCGTTTGGGATTCTGCCTGTCCTCCAGTTCTGAGAGTCTGTGTCGGCAGCATTGGGGGTTCCTGTCTGTTTGCCAGTATTCGTACCGGTTCCGAGAGTAGTGGCTCTGCCGCATCCGTCGGCCTAGGCCGCTGTATTCCGTTATTATTTCTGTCACTGGTGTTTTGCAGAGGGTTCTGCTTATGCTGTCACCGCCGGTACACAAAAGTATTGTGTCGGCGTGTGGTCAGCATTTCCTTTGTTGTTCTTTTTCTTTGGCGGCAAGCCGCACATACTTTGGTTTTAGGTTTGTTAGTTGCCCCTGGCCTTGTTGTTTAGTTAGAGGGCCCCTTGTTATCACCCTGTCTCGGTTCACTCTTTGTCTCTCATTAAGACCTGAGGGGGCATCAAAGTTGGGCAGACGTAATCCACCCTTCAAACGCGGCTGCCATGGGCTCAAGCAACCATAGTCTTGCAAGAGTGTACTGACAGCACGGGCAAGACAACGGAGATAGGGCGCCAGGGGCTATTCCCTTTCCATTCCCCTTTCCCAGCATTACGTCCTGGTGCTCTGGACTCACTTCATAACATCTCCCTTGTTCTGAGCACCAGGAACCTAACATTATCACCAGCCCTACCACAAAAAATAAATAAAACTTTTTTCTTTTTTGGCCCAGTCCAGTGTCTAGTCTAGAATCCAGTCCGGTGTTTAGAATCCAGTCCTGTCTAGAATTCAGTGTGCAGAATCCAGTCCGGTGTTTAGAATCCAGTCCGGGGTTTAAAAAAAAAAAAAACCAGTCTTGTTTTGTCTAGTTAAAAAATTCAGTCTTGCCTTGTCTAGTCTTGCCTTGTCTTGTCTTGCCTTGTCTAGTCTTGTCTAGTCTTGCCTTGTCTAGTCTTGTCTAGTCTTGCCTTGTCTAGTCTTGCCTTGTCTAGTCTAGTCTTGCCTTGTCTAGTCTTGCCTTGTCTAGTCTTGTCTAGTTTTAAATCCTCCTATGTATACTATGCAAGCCCTGCAGGCATCTCTCTCAGCCCTGAACTCTGCTTTCAGTGCTTTGAGACCAGAGCGACTAGAAGTTTTGCAGCAATCCTTAAAGCAACTGCAAAACCTTCTGACTAAAATCTTGCTCATCTTGCCAGAAGTCGTTGAGAGTACATCTATCTCTAAAGAGACTCTTGTTCACAGTATGGTGACAAGAGAATCCTCTGGTTTAATTGAAGAGAAAAGGTTTAAAAGTTTTCTGCGGCCCAGGCTCTCAGAAGAGGAGCGTCTGCATCGCAGAAACTTAAACTTATGCCTATATTGTGGGGGTTTAGGCCACTATCTACAGACCTGTGAGTTGCGCAAGCCAAAGTGTGGTGACGAGTCTTGCCCTCTGGCCAAGTTGAGTCAGGATACAAGACCTACTCCTGTCTCTACTGTGGCAGAGGTACTTGTCACACAACCCACACTAAAAAGCTCTCTGTCCTATAATTGGGGTCCTTGGGCAAGGGAGCCCCATTATAGATTCAGGAATCAAAAGAGAATGTTTCTCTCCTCTCTTGAGGTTCCTGTTGAAGCAGAGTTGCAAGCCCCTGGAGTGGTGCCCGATGCCCAGGTTCCTGGAGTGGTGCCCGATGCCCAGGTTCCTGGAGTGGTGCCCGTTGCCCAGGTTCCTGGAGTGGTGCCCGTTGCCCACGTTCCTGGAGTGGTGCCCATTGCCCAGGTTCCTGGAGTGGTGCCCGTTGCCCAGGGTCCTGGAGTGGTGCCCGTTGCCCAGGGTCCTGGAGTGGTGCCCGTTGCCCAGGGTCCTGGAGTGGTGCCCGATGCTCAGGATCTTGGTGCGGTACCCAATGCCCAGAGTGCTGGAGCTGTGCCCGATGCCCAGATTGCTGGAGCGGTGCCCGATGACCAGAGTGCTGGAACAGTACCCGATGCCCAGAGCACTGGAGCGGTACCCGATGCTCTAGCTTATAGAGGGACATCAAATATTATAGCTCAGGTTTCCATACCAGAAGGGGTCTCAGAAGCTGTTACCCCAGGTAGGGACTTGAAGAGCGCAACCCCAGAAAGGGTATCTAAAACCATAGTTCTAGAAGGGAACTCGAGAAGCAAAACCCCAGAAGGGATCTTTGAAGTAATATCCCCAAGTGGGGTCTCGAGAGATGCAGCCTCAAAGAAGGGTCTAGAGGTCGCTTCCCCAGGAAAGAACTTAAGAGGCATAGCATTTGTGGAGGTTCTGAAGGTTATAGCTTCAGCAAAAGTCCCGGAAGTCATAGTCCCGGGAGAAGTTTCGATAATTATCGACTCAGAGAGGGAGGCCAATGGCTCACTCCCAGTGAGGGAAGCCGATGGCTCGGTCCCAGTGGGGGAGGCCGACGGCTCGGTCCCAGTAAAAGAATCCGAGGTGCTGACCCCAGCGGGGTTCCCGGAGGCCACTGCCCCAGCGGGGTTCCCGGAGGCCACTGCCCCAGCGGGGTTCCCGAAGGCCACTGCCCCGGGTGGGGTTCAGAAAGTCACTGCCCCAGGTGGGGTTCAGAAAGTCACTGCCCCGGGTGGTGTTCAGAAAGTCACTGCCCCGGGTGGGGTTCAGAGAGTCTCAGCCTCAAGTAAGGTCTATAGTGACCAGGTCCTAGCAAAGCACTCCAGTCAGTCAGATGGGAAGGAAACAGATCCTGACTCTGTTGATATCTCAACATCCATAATCTTTGATGGGGACTTAGCCCAATTTCTGGCGCTTTACAAACACTATTACATGATTATGTTGTCTAGACCATTTCTGGGCATCACTTCAGAAAACCTTGTGCTCTATCTGATTTATTCTTTTAGAGGAGAGCCTTTTGAGTGGGCGACCAGCCTAATGAAAGCTGAAGATCCCATTCTTCAGGATCCCCCAGCATTCAGTGATGCAATTATTAAAAGATATGGTTCCAAAGAAATTGGTTCAGGTTCCTCTAAGTCACCCGTCTTGTCTGCTGAGAGTCCACCAAATACTGTAAACTCGGCACAAGAGTCTCAGCCCGTTGTTTTGACTGCAGGATGTGCTTTTCTGACTTCTTCTTCTAATAGGAGTACTTTGCCTGAAAGTTCAGCTCCCAAGGGTAAGAAACCTATCTCTGATTTGAACGCAGCCTTGCTGGGTGGTACCATCAGTTCAGACAATGTTTGGGAAATTACCTTGGTCAGACCTAAAGAGCTTTGTAAAAAGAAGAAGAAGAAAAATAAATAATTTTTGACTCTTGCCTTGATTAAAAAAAAAAAAAAAAAAAAGATTTTTTTTCCTTGTCTTGTGCCCAGTGGCCACCGTCAAGGGGAGGGCACTGTTACAAGCTGTTGTTACAGCTTGTTTCTGTTTTCTTGTCTGTTAGACCAGTGTGTCAGGTTTTCTTTTGTTGGATAGTCTGTATTTTGGGGTCCTTTGACCCCTCCTCAAGGGGGGGGGGGGTACTGTTATGAGCCACGGCTGTTGCTCATTCCTGTTTTGCATGTCAGTTAGGTATTTTATGTTATACTTCTGTTTATGTTCCCCGTGGGTGTCATGGGGTGCTTGGAGCTCTCCCTTAAGGAGAGGATACTGTTATGAACCACAGGTAGTGGTTCATTCCTATTTTATGTTTGTAGTTCTCTTGCAGGCCAGGATTTCCCTTTGCTCTGGTTTAGAGGATTATTGTTTGTTGTCAGTGGTCAGTCTGTGTAATTGCAGTCTGTTCCCATGTGTTCAGCCTCACCTGGCTGCTAATTGCATCTTGTCAGTTTGGAGTCATGCAACGGCAGCTGCATGACATAATTAATTAGGCCTCTCTGTTATATGCTGGCTGAGTGCAATTCACAGACGCTGGTGATATTTCTAGGTTTCCAGTCTGCTTGAGTTCTGAGCTTGTTCCTGCCAGTTCCTGAGCTCCTGTGTAGCAGTGTCTGTCGAGCTGCTTCCTGTGTCGATTCCTGTGTCAGTCCCTGTGTCGATTCCTGTGTCTGATCCCTTGTCCTGCCGTGAAGCGTTCCTGTCCAGAAGTCCTGTGGCTTTGCCTATGCCTGGTTGAGTTTCTGGCTTCTTGGTGTCCACCGGTCTGTCGTTTGGGATTCTGCCTGTCCTCCAGTTCTGAGAGTCTGTGTCGGCAGCATTGGGGGTTCCTGTCCGTTTGCCAGTATTCGGACCGGTTCCGTGAGTAGTGGCTCTGCCGTGTCCATCGGCCTAGGCCGCTGTATTCCTTTATTATTTCTGTCACTGGTGTTTTGCAGAGGGTTCTGCTAATGCTGTCACTGCCGGTACACAAAAGTATTGTGTCGGCGTGTGGTCAGCATTTCCTTTGTTGTTCTTTTTCTTTGGCGGCAAGCCGCACATACTTTGGTTTTAGGTTTGTTAGTCGCCCCTGGCCTTGTTGTTTAGTTAGAGGGCCCCTTGTTATCACCCTGTCTCGGTTCACTCTTTGTCTCTCATTAAGACCTGAGGGGGCATCGAAGTTGGGCAGACGTAATCCGCCCTTCAAACGCGGCTGCCATGGGCTCAAGCAACCATAGTCTCGCAAGAGTGTACTGACAGCACGGACGAGACAACGGAGATAGGGCGCCAGGGGCTATTCCCTTTCCATTCCCCTTTCCCAGCATTACGTCCTGGTGCTCTGGACTCACTTCATAACATCTCCCTTGTTCTGAGCACCAGGAACCTAACACTACGTGGGAGCTGCTGGGGGGGCTTGGTCCCACCCTGTGGGGTTTGAAGCCCGGGTCCCCAGGTGCAGGGACATCAGTCCCTGGGTGTCTCGCATCCAGCAGTCCGCTGCTGAGATGGAGCCCCAGCTGTCACACTCGGTGTAAGTTGGGGTTCCAACAACCGAGTTTTGGCTGAAGGGACAGCTACCTGTGAGGAGAGTAAATAAGGTGGCTGAATGTAATTCCTCCTCATGGGGTGGAAGCCAAACTAAGTGTTAACGTTGGCCGGAGGGCGTAAAGAAAAGGAGGACTTCGTAGGAAGATAACTGTAGTTTTAATGAATAGTCAGGCTGTACACGAATATTGGAGAAATAGACGAAGCTGGGAGAATTAGAGTCTATGGTTAAATGACTTGAAGAGTGAAGCTGAAGAACTCCGGTAAGGAAGAACTGAAGACTGTGTTTTATGATTAAAAGACGAGGCTGAAGTACTTGGACTTTGAAGAAATGAAGACTGTGGTTTGTGATTGAAAGACGAGGCTGAAGAACTTGGACTCTGAAGAAATGAAGACTGTGGTTTGTGATTGAAAGATGAGGCTGAAGAACTTGGACTTTCAAGAAATGATGACGTCTGCAACCGCCGTTAGTAGCTGGAGCTCCTCTACGACCTGGGACCCCGTGAGCGCTTCCACAAGTGGCAATGGACTTAGACAGCAGAACTGCAGCAGCGTTTAGGTAACCGATGGATGAGAGCAACCTACTGCCTACTCTGTTTTCTGGTTTGTCACATTAGCAAATCTGTATCTCGTTCTTTGCTTGTAAGAGCTCTTCGTCTTTTGTGTAGCCATTCTGGCTCGCCCTTTTCCTATAGCTGACTGACCAGCCTTGATATGATATCTGGCTTGCTGGAGGAGCTATAAGTCCGGTTTAGCTGTCCAGGTTATCTTTTTTCTCGGCTGATCCTGGCCTTTGTGTTGTCTTCTTCTATACATCGGTGGGTCCCTGTGTTGGTTGCAGCCGGGTCATACCGCATCTTAGGCTGGAAACTCGCTTTTTCTCACTTCAGCGTTGTCACGGTTGTGGCCTTGAGTCTATGCTTGACCATGCAGTTTGAGGTATTCTTAGCGATCTCCCGCCCATAATGGAAGCTTTGGGACATCCCCATGGTACTGTACTTAACTACAGCGTCCCCTATGGATGTACTAGAAAACAGGATTTGGTACTTACCGATAAATCCCTTTCTCGGGGTACATAGGGGATGCCTGATGACCACCCTGTGCTGCTCTCTTCTCTTCTTGCGGTGGTCGCCCCTGTGATTCCTGGTTAGACGTACTGGCTAGGCGTACTTCAAACTTCGTTGTGAGATGTACTGTCTCCACATTGCTGTCATCTTGCCTTCCCTTTTGTACGGCTTATGTATATATGTGTGTTTCTGATATTGACTGAGGTCTCTCTTTTGGGGATGTCTTTCCTCTCTCCTCTGTTGGTCGTGTTGCAGTCTCTCCTCGGGCATAGTTTCTTTACTGGTCTGGTTTCTAGGGGCATAGAAGGGGAGGAGCCAGTCACACACATTAAACATTTAAAGTGTCGGCTCGACTGATCACCCCATCTATACGGCATGGTACTTAACTCCAGTGTCCCCTATGGACTCCGAGAAAGGGATCTAACGGTAAGCACCAAAATCCGCCCCATCTGCACTGCACATGGTTTTGCACATTAGAGGAAGATTTTGCTTTTGCAATCAACCTTGAATTAGGCCTGGAGTTAGCGCTGAGGACTGTACTAGGCACTGGACAGGGAAGTTGAGGTGAGACTTGAGAAATTAGCTAGATAGGTACTAGGCTAGAGCCAGTAATGTGTATCGGGAACTGGACGGGATAGATAATGCGTAATGACCGAGATGGGACTGTAGTGACCAGTAAGGCATACTGCATATTGCTGGTGCTGAAATCTGCTGAGCCAAAAGGGTATCCTGGAACAAGCAATGATGCACTGGAAAGGAGTAATTGACCAGGAAGAGTTTAACTAGGGGCTGCTAGTCCCTGGTTGGCTGCAAGAGTCAGCTTAAGTGATGGAGTGTTTTCAAAGAAGGAGCCACGTTCAGCTGGTTGTGGCTGTTAAAGGTAACCCCAGGAAAGGACACCCTTTGCTTAACCAAGTTCAAGCACGCATTCAGTCAGTCAGCATCAGGTTCATACACGGCTGCAGCCAGTGACCAGTCAACAAATTAACATTTGTAATAACTAGCCACGTGTGTTCAGTGAGGAATAATAGTGCGGAGCTGCTTTATTTCCTGAAAACATTACATTATAAAGAGGTACATATTTGCATACAGTGGCGTAGCTTCCTTACACAAAACATAATCCTATTGGTTAATGATCTCTTTAATTCTATTGGTTAACATACTTTTCTTATCCTATTGGTTAATAAACTCCTATCTTCTTAGCAACGCTATAATTCCAGTTTGCGGTTTTATGTGGGGCAACAGGGGACTTTTGTTAAACTCATAACCTACATATGTCTGGTTCTGTTTTCGCACCTGTTATACCGCAAACTGACAAATACCTTTGAAGCCTTCACATTTAGCTGCTGACAATATATTTCTGCAAGGAAAGTATATCTTAGATAAAGGTCATAGCTTCACAATATGGGTTCAAACAAAGTACAGGTCTGTACTTTTCCTGTGTCAGCTCTAAGCTGAAAAACAATTTGAAACAGCTTGTAAGATGTCAATTATAAAATGGAGTCCTATGAACAAATATGGCTTCCATCTTTATCAACTTCCCCTCTTTGTTTCTAATTTTAATTTACCCTTCCTTTACCTGGTCATTGATTCTATAGGGACAACTACTTTCACGACTGGTGTACCATAAGGGCACTCCAGGCATGGGCTAGTCCATTCAACATCCCTATGCTCGGGTAGAATCAATGTTCCCTATCCTCTTATTCCTAACCACAAGAGAAAGTTTACAAAAGAGAAGCGGTTTCTCAAGATGAGATTATTATAATGTTCATAGTCATTGAAAATGTTTATAACTTCATATTGTGACAGCAATGTTCCTTTAGATCACATCATCATAGCAATAGGGACAGCTGGAAGCTTCTGTGTATCTGGTGTGGCAGGCATCACAGTAGAATGAAGTGGAGTTGTATATGGTGGTGTCTCCCAGAAGTCCCAGAAAAATCGGTTGTGATTTTCCAGTTTCAGAAACACCTCGGACAGAAAAAGATCTTTGTGTAAGTATCTTTTGTATTATCCACATAATAATCTTTACAACAATATAGATTACTAATAGCAAAGCAAGCATTTTGGCAATAATGGACAATATTCCTGCTATCCATCCTCCTATGCCCTGGAACCAGTTGTTTGGATTTAACCATGAAAGCCAAGAGAAGTATGAGTCTGGAATTACACTGGTGTAGTTATGGTCAATAGCGAACTGATTTTTCAACTGTATTACTTCATTCATCTTTTCATCAATAATATCTTCTGGGTTAGTATCATTAGTTATATAAGTACAACACTTAACTCCATATACAGTTTGTAATGTGACACAATAGCCTGCAGACGCTGCTGTAAGGTAATCGAGAATCATGCGGTGCTGAATAAGTTCTGTTCGGACCGATTGTAGCTCATGTCCAATATACCTAAAGGTACTATCATATATTTCAGTGATATTGTCAATTATATCCCCCAAGGCCTGGATCATTTTCTGATTTGCAGTGGATCCCCATGTACCAAATGTAATTATGTTTCCAAAACCCAATCCCAGTTTGTAACCTGTACTTAGGGTAAAGAGATGCTTATATTTTTTGCTTATTGTCTTGACTTCACAATTGGTCAACTTTTGGCCTGGGGGTGTTACCTCGGATGTAAATTGTTCTTTCATATCCTCATGATCTAATGTAACTACATCAGGAATGAGTGTACCTATAAAACATATTCCAAAAGCATTGTACGATAACCATTTATAAGCCCATCTACCACAGATGTAATAGATCCCACTAGGTAAAGTGTATGGCTCATCCCACAATGCATATATTATTGCTTCGTTCAAGAGGTCACAAGGATATTCCTCTCCTATTATCCTTTCCTGAAATCGGTCCCATGCTTCAGAGACATTTACCCCTACCATTTTTGCTATTATGGCCCAAAAGTATTTTGGATTATCTATATCTAATACATGTGTACAGCCTGTGGTGGCCCCCAAGAATTTTATACCAGTAAGATCAGTCCCTTCATCAGGTTCCCATCCTGCCCATCGTTTGGCTGTTTCTTCTCCTACGGATTTATTTATACACACTACCTGTTGTTCTTTAGTAAAATGATAACTTTTTACTATTAAAGCTGGAGCTTTGGTCATATCATAAGGGGGTGCAGTGTGTTTTCCACAACCACGATTTTTGACCATGTCATATGTGATGGGCACTGGGACAAATCCTACATTTCCTTGTCCTCTTGGGACGTGACTGCAAATCCAACAATCTGTGAGGTTTGCACCTTTACCCAGTAATGTATGGTAGGTATCGAGAGGGTGTGTATGTACCGTGTGCGAGGGGTCACCCTTGCACCACTCTTCGCACGTTGCCTCTGAATTAGGCCCACAATACCTACAAATACACTCTTCTACTGCTGTCTTTTGCTTACAGTTGTTCCTTCTATCTACTGATCTGCGTCTTCTAGGTTTATATGCATTTACTGGAGTATTTGGTGAAGTCATAACAGTAGACATTTCTGATAAAATAGGGAGGATTACTGATTCATTTATATTTCCCTTTGTGTCATTACCCTTGGTATGGTTACCATCCATGGCCCTGTCACGTGACTCCTCATAATAGTATGGATCAAGTATTAATGACCATATAAGGATAACCATGCCAACAATAAGAACTGAATAACACATTATACATGCCCACAGACCCATGTCTGGTCTGGCGCTTATGAGATGATATCTGTACATTCTGATTGTGTATCGTGATTGGATAATACTTCCTTTGTCACTTTCTTGCAATGTGATGCATGTACCCACGAATCCCTTCCACACAATTTGACCGACGTGGCTGTCGTCAACAGGACTTGGAATAGACCTTAAAATCTGGGTTCTAGAGACTTTCTTACGTGTTTCTTAGTGACCACCCAATCACCTGGCTTCAGTTCATGCGTTTCCTGTGACTTATTAGGATCTGGAATAGAACCAAAAAATAAGAATTTACTTACCGATAATTCTATTTCTCGTAGTCCGTAGTGGATGCTGGGGACTCCGTAAGGACCATGGGGATAGCGGCTCCGCAGGTGACTGGGCACATCTAAAGAAAGCTTTAGGATTATCTGGTGTGCACTGGCTCCTCCCCCTATGACCCTCCTCCAAGCCTCAGCTAGGATACTGTGCCCGGACGAGCGTACACAATAAGGAAGGATCTTGAATCCCGGGTAAGACTCATACCAGCCACACCAATCACACCGTACAACTTGTGATCTGAACCCAGTTAACAGCATGATAACAGAGGAGCCTCTAGAAAAGATGGCTCACTACAGCAATAACCCGATTTTTTGGTAACAATAACTATGTACCAGTATTGCAGACAATCCGCACTTGGGATGGGCGCCCAGCATCCACTACGGACTACGAGAAATAGAATTATCGGTAAGTAAATTCTTATTTTCTCTAACGTCCTAAGTGGATGCTGGGGACTCCGTAAGGACCATGGGGATTATACCAAAGCTCCCAAACGGGCGGGAGAGTGCGGATGACTCTGCAGCACCAAATGAGAGAACTCCAGGTCCTCCTCAGCCAGGGTATCAATTTTGTAGAATTTTACAAACGTATTTGCTCCTGACCAAGTAGCTGCTCGGCAAAGTTGTAAAGCCGAGACCCCTCGGGCAGCCGCCCAAGATGAGCCCACCTTCCTTGTGGAGTGGGCATTTACAGATTTTTGGCTGTGGCAGGCCTGCCACCGAATGTGCAAGCTGAATTGTACTACAAATCCAACGAGCAATAGTCTGCTTAGAAGCAGGAGCACCCAGCTTGTTGGGTGCATACAGGATAAACAGCGAGTCAGTTTTCCTGACTCCAGCCATCCTGGAAACATATATTTTCAGGGCCCTGACAACGTCTAGCAACTTGGAGTCCTCCAAGTCCCTAGTAGCCGCAGGCACCACAATAGGTTGGTTCAGGTGAAACGCTGAAACCACCTTAGGGAGAAACTGAGGACGAGTCCTCAATTCCGCCCTGTCCGAATGGAAAATCAGATAAGGGCTTTTACAGGATAAAGCCGCCAATTCTGACACGCGCCTGGCCCAGGCCAGGGCCAACAGCATGACCACTTTCCCTGTGAGATATTTTAACTCCACAGATTTAAGTGGTTCAAACCAATGTGACTTTTGGAACCCAAAAACTACATTGAGATCCCAAAATGCCACTGGAGGCACAAAAGGAGGCTGTATATGCAGTACCCCTTTTACAAACGTCTGAACTTCAGGGACTGAAGCTAGTTCTTTTTGGAAGAAAATTGACAGGGCCGAAATTTGAACCTTAATGGACCCCAATTTCAGGCCCATAGACACTCCTGTTTGCAGGAAATGTAGGAATCGACCCAGTTGAATTTCCTCCGTCGGGCCTTACTGGCCTCGCACCACGCAACATATTTTCGCCAAATGCGGTGATAATGTTTTGCGGTTACATCCTTCCTGGCTTTGATCAGGATAGGGATGACTTCATCCGGAATGCCTTTTTTCCTTCAGGATCCGGCGTTCAACCGCCATGCCGTCAAACGCAGCCGCGGTAAGTCTTGGAACAGACAGGGTCCTTGCTGGAGCAGGTCCCTTCTTAGAGGTAGAGGCCACGGATCCTCCGTGAGCATCTCTTGAAGTTCCGGTTACCAAGTCCTTCTTGGCCAATCCGGAGCCACGAATATAGTGCTTACTCCTCTCCATCTTATCAATCTCAGTACCTTGGGTATGAGAGGCAGAGGAGGGAACACATACACTGACTGGTACACCCACGGTGTTACCAGAGCGTCTACAGCTATTGCCTGAGGGTCCCTTGACCTGGCGCAATACCTGTCGAGTTTTTCCCAACGGTTTATAATCATGTGGAAGACTTCTGGGTGAAGTTCCCACTCTCCCGGGTGGAGGTCGTGCTGAGGAAGTCTGCTTCCCAGTTGTCCACTCCCGGAATGAATACTGCTGACAGTGCTATCACATGATTTTCCGACCAGCGAAGAATCCTTGCAGCTTCTGCCATTGCCCTCCTGCTTCTTGTGCCACCCTGTCTGTTTACGTGGGTGACTGCCGTGATGTTGTCCGACTGGATCAACACCGGCTGACCTTGAAGCAGAGGTCTTGCTAAGCTTAGAGCATTGTAAATGGCCCTTAGCTTCAGGATATTTATGTGAAGTGATGTCTCCAGGCTTGACCATAAGCCCTGGATATTCCTTCCCTGTGTGACTGCTCCCCAGCCTCGCAGGCTGGCATCCGTGGTCACCAGGACCCAGTCCTGAATGCCGAATCTGCGGCCCTCTAGAAGATGAGCACTCTGCAACCACCACAGGAGGGACACCCTTGTCCTTGGTGACAGGGTTATCCGCTGATCCATCTGAAGATGCGACCCGGACCAATTGTCCAGCAGGTCCCACTGGAAAGTTCTTGCGTGGAATCTGCCGAATGGGATTGCTTCGTAGGAAGCCACCATTTTACCCAGAACCCTTGTGCATTGATGCACTGAGACTTGGCTTGGTTTTAGGAGGTTCCTGACTAGCTCGGATAACTCCCTGGCTTTCTCCTCCGGGAGAAACACCTTTTTCTGGACTGTGTCCAGGATCATCCCTAGGAACAGAAGACAAGTCGTCGGAACCAGCTGCGATTTTGGAATATTGAGAATCCAATCGTGCTGCCGCAACACTACCTGAGATAGTGCTACACCGACCTCCAACTGTTCCCTGGATCTTACCCTTATCAGGGAATCGTCCAAGTAAAGGATAACTAAAATTCCCTTCAATCATCATTTCGGCCATTACCTTGGTAAAGACCCGGGGTGCCGTGGACCATCCATACGGCAGCGTCTGAACTGATAGTGACAGTTCTGTACCATAAACCTGAGGTACCCTTGATGAGAAGGGTAAATTTTGACATGAAGGTAAGCATCCTTGATGTCCCGAGACATCATGTAGTCCCCTTCTTCCAGGTTCGCAATCACTGCTTTGAGTGACTCAATCTTGAATTTGAACCTCTGTATGTAAGTGTTCAAAGATTTTAGATTTAGAATCGGTCTCACCGAGCCGTCCGGCTTCGGTACCACAACAGTGTGGAATAATACCCCGTTCCCTGTTGCAGGAGGGGTACCTTGATTATCACCTGCTGGGAATACAGCTTGTGAATGGCCTCCAAAACTGTCTCCCTGTCAGAAGGAGACATCGGTAAAGCCGACTTTAGGAAACGGCGAGGGGGAGACGTCTCGAATTCTAATTTGTACCCCTGAGATATCACCTGAAGGATCCAGGGGTCTACTTGCGAGTGAGCCCACTGCGCGCTGAAATTCATTGAGACGGGCCCCCCACCGTGCCTGATTCTGCTTGTAAAGCCCCAGCGTCATACTGAGGGCTTGGCAGAGGCGGGAGAGGGTTTCTGTTCCTGGGAAATGGCTGATTTCTGCAGCCTTTTTCCTCTCCCTCTGTCACGGGGCAGAAATGAGGAACCTTTTGCCCGCTTGTCCACGAAAAGACTGCGCCTGATAATACGGCGTCTTCTCATGTTGAGAGGCGACCTGGGGTACAAACGTGGATTTCCCAGCTGTTGCCGTGGCCACCAGGTCTGAAAGACCGACCCCAAATAACTCCTCCCTTTAATAAGGCAATACTTCCAAATGCCGTTTGGAATACGCCTCACCTGACCACTGACGTGTCCATAACCCTCTACTGGTAGAAATGGACAACGCACTTAGACTTGATGCCAGTCGGCAAATATTCCGCTGTGCATCACGCATATATAGAAATGCATCTTTTAAATGCTCTATAGGCAAAAATATACTGTACCTATCTAGGGTATCAATATTTTCAGTCAGGGAATCCGACCACGCCAACCCAGCACTGCACATCCAGGCTGAGGCGATTGCTGGTCGCAGTATAACACCAGTATGTGTGTAAATACATTTTAGGATACCCTCCTGCTTTCTATCAGCAGGATCCTTAAGGGCGGCCATCTCAGGAGAGGGTAGAGCCCTTACAAGCGTGTGAGCGCTTTATCCACCCTAGGGGGTGTTTCCCAACGCACCCTAACCTCTGGCGGGAAAGGATATAATGCCAATAACATTTTAGAAATTATCAGTTGTTATCGGGGGAAAACCACGCATCATCACACACCTCATTTAATTTCTCAGATTCAGGAAAACTACAGGTAGTTTTTCCTCACCGAACATAATACCCCTTTTTTTGGTGGTACTCGTATTATCAGAAATGTGTAAAACATTTTTCATTGCCTCAATCATGTAACGTGTGGCCCTACTGGAAGTCACATTTGTCTCTTCACCGTCGACACTGGAGTCAGTATCCGTGTCGGCGTCTATATCTGCCATCTGAGGTAACGGGTGCTTTAGAGCCCCTGACTGCCTATGAGACGTCTGGACAGGCACAAGCTGAGTAGCCGGCTGTCTCATGTCAACCACTGTCTTTTATACAGAGCTGACACTGTCACGTAATTCCTTCCAACAGTTCATCCACTCAGGTGTCGACCCCCTAGAGGGTGACATCACTATTACAGGCAATCTGCTCCGTCTCCACATCATTTTTCTCCTCATACATGTCGACACAAACGTACCGACATACAGCACACACACAGGGAATGCTCTGATAGAGGACAGGACCCCACTAGCCCTTTGGGGAGACAGAGGGAGAGTTTGCCAGCACACACCAGAGCGCTATATATATATATACAGGGATAACCTTATATAAGTGTTTTTCCCCTTATAGCTGCTGTATCTTTAATACTGCGCGTAATTAGTGCCCCCTCTATCTTTTTTAACCCTTTCTGTAGTGTAGTGACTGCAGGGGAGAGACAGGGAGCTTCCCTCCAACGGAGCTGTGAGGGAAAATGGCGCCAGTGTGCTGAGGAGATAGGCTCCGCCCCCTTATCGGCGGCCTTATCTCCCGTTTTTTTATGTATTTTGGCAGGGGTTAAATGCATCCATATAGCCCAGGAGCTATATGTGATGCATTTTTTGCCATCCAAGGTGTTTTTTATTGCGTCTCAGGGCGCCCCCCCCCAGCGCCCTGCACCCTCAGTGACCGGAGTGTGAAGTGTGCTGAGAGCAATGGCGCACAGCTGCAGTGCTGTGCGCTATCTTGTTGAAGACAGGACGTCTTCTGCCGCCGATTTTCCGGACCTCTTCTGCCTTCTGGCTCTGTAAGGGGGCCGGCGGCGCGGCTCTGGGACCCATCCAGGCTGGGCCTGTGATCGTCCCTCTGGAGCTAATGTCCAGTAGCCTAAGAAGCCCAATCCACTCTGCACGCAGGTGAGTTCGCTTCTTCTCCCCTTAGTCCCTCGATGCAGTGAGCCTGTTGCCAGCAGGTCTCACTGAAAATAAAAAACCTAAACTAAAACTTTCACTAAGAAGCTCAGGAGAGCCCCTAGTGTGCACCCTTCTCGTTCGGGCACAAAGATCTAACTGGAGGAGGGTCATAGGGGGAGGAGCCAGTGCACACCAGATAATCCTAAAGCTTTCTTTAGATGTGCCCAGTCTCCTGCGGAGCCGCTATCCCCATGGTCCTTACGGAGTCCCCAGCATCCACTTAGGACGTTAGAGAAACTTTGTCGTGCATTTTGGTTAGTTGCTGTTTTATATGTATTACATACTGAGCTAAGTCACCATGCTCATGTTGCAATTGTTGAGGAAAATAACAGCCTGTCCTAGCTGCAGTACCAAAAAGGATTTCATACGGTGTTAACCCATGCTTTCCACTGGGAGTATTTCTGACTGAGAAAAGAGCTATGGGCAAGCATTCTAACCACGTTTTACTTGTTTCTGCCACTAATTTCTGTAGCTTTAATTTTAGGGTATAGTTTGTGCGTTCCACGTGACCACTGCTTTGGGGATGATAAGCCGTGTGGAAGGCCTGGGTAACCCCTAAATCAAATAAAATTTTGCCTAATATCTCTCCTGTAAAATGAGTACCTCTGTCACTTTCAATAACTTCAGGTACTCCAAACCTGCATATTACTTCTTGCATTAGCTTCTTTGCAACTGTCTTGGCATTTGCTGCTCTACAAGGCCAAGCTTCAAACCAATTTGAGAATAGGTCTTTGCACACAAGTACATTTTCATACCCAGAACATTTAGGTAACTGGATAAAGTCTATTTGTAATCTCTGAAAGGGGTAGCAGGTTTGTGGGGTACTTTTTGCTGGTACCTTCACAACCTTTCCTGGGTTGTGTAGAGCACAAGTTACACACCCTGCAACATAAGCCTGTGCTGCTTGTGTGAAACCTGGTGCTACCCAATGCTGGTTTAGAATCCTCACCATTGCATCTCTGGATTGGTGCGTTTTTCCATGCAATATTTGTGCTAAGACTGGGTAAAGTGAGCGTGGTAAACAGATACGGTTTTCCACCATCCATCTGTCACCGTGTATTCGCCCACCTAATTTTTCCCAATCCTTTTTCTCCTTGCCTAAAGCCTGTGCTTGTAATTTGCACAATAACTGTAAGTCTAATGACTCTGGTGTGACAGTTAACATCACCTGAGTGTCTGGCAGAGGCTGGACTGCTGCAGCTTTTGCAGCCTGATCAGCTAGAGCGTTTCCTCTGACCTCTGCAGTGTCTTCTTTAGTGTGCGCTTTGACCTTTATAACTGCTAATTTCTTTGGCAATTAAAAGGCAGCAAATAATGCCCTAAAACAGTCTGCATGTTTTATTGGCTTTCCTGAAGAACCTATAAAATCTCTGCTCTTCCAGATAACTGCATAGTCATGGGCAATACCAAAGCAGTATCTTGAGTCTGTATAAACGTTAACTGTTTGACCTTCAGCATAAATACAGGCTGATATCAGTGCCCTAAGTTCTGCCTCCTGAGCTGAACTACCTGATGGCAAGGGTTCCTGTTTTAAGATGTCTGTTTCTGTGGTAACTGCAAAACCTGTATGCGGTTCCCCATCCACATAGTACCTGGAGCCATCCACAAATAAATGTAAATCTGCATTCAGTAGAGGATGTTCCTGTATTTCTGGTGTACTTGCGGTTTCAAGATTCATTAACTCTATACAATCATGTTCTTGATCGTGTATAGAAATTGAAAAATTTGATTGGTTTTCTGTGCCTGTCATTTCATCATCACTCACACCATTCCCCTCTTTTGAAACCAGCGGCAATAATGTAGCTGGGTTCAAAGAAGTACAACGTTTGATAGTGACATTGGATGGTGTAAGCAATGCTACTTCATATTTGGTTAGTCTAGCAGCAGATAAATGTTTAGTCTGCGCTTGGTTAAGAATTTCAGTCACTGAGTGAGGCACCTGTACAGTTAAGGGATGACCCAGAACAATATCAGCAGCCTTGTCTAACAGTAATGCTGCTGCTGCTACTGACTTGACACATGTTGGTGCTGCCCGTATGACTGGGTCTAACTGTACTAAGTAATACGCTAGGGGTCGCTGTTTGTCACAATGTACCTGCGTTAATATTCCTTGCGCATAGCCTGAAATTTCACAACAAAACAAATTGAAAGGCCTTGCATAATCAGGAAGTCCTAATGCTGGTGCTGATATTATGTCTGTTTTTAGCTGACAAAAAGCATCTAGCTGTTCTTGTGTCATGAGTAATGCACCTTGTGCATTTTGTCCCTTTAGGGCATCATATAACACTTGTAGTTTTTGTGATGCGCCTACAATCCACTCTCTGCAATAAGTGATCAGTCCTAAAAAGGATCTGAGCTGTTTAAGTGTCTGAGGAGGTTTAACTGACGGAATTACATTTCTCCTCTCTGTAGTAATGTGTTTAGCATTAGCAGAAATACAATGACCCAAAAATTGTATTTTGTCCTGTGCATACTGTAACTTGTCCTTGGATACCTTGCAATTCTTTTTGTGTAAAAATAATAACAAAGAATATGTATCCTGTTCACATTTCTGTCTGTCATCTGCACACAAAAGTAGGTCATCTACATATTGTATCAGTACTGTGGACGCATTTTCTGGTGCCCATTCCTGAAGGACCAATGCCATAGCCTCGCTAAATCCACTGGGACTTACTGCTCCTCCCTGAGGCAATCTTGTCCAGCAGTACTGTTGTCCGTTAAAAGTAAAGGCTAGCAGTAACTGACTACCCTCAGTAATGGGCACACTGAAAAATGTGTTGGCAAGATCGAGGACAGTGAATACTGTAGCACTACTTGGAATTTGATTGAGAAGTGTGTGCGGGTTGGGAACAATAGGACTATCTATGATCATCCTCTTGTTGATCTCCCTTAGGTCATGAATAAGCCTATAAGAGGGCTTATCATTTATTTGGGAACGTTTTTTAATGGGAAACAGAGGCGTATTCCAAGGGGACCTGCAGGTCTTAAGGACCCCTGCCTTAACATAATCCCCAATTTGTTTCCCTATCGCTTCCACCTGTTCACTGTTTAGGGGATACTGTTTCATTTTAACTGGTTGTACATTGGGCTTCAATTTGATAGCCACTGGTGTTACTGGGAGTAAACCCACATCTACTTTGCTGCTTGACCACAGGTCCTGTGGTAATGTTTGAAGCAATTCAGGAAGCGAAGTACTCGGGGAGTCACACTCCTGAGATGAGACAAACATGTACGTATCAAAAGCAATTCTTTGGTTGTCACAAGCATGAGTTGAAATCGACACAGTTCCATTTTTAAATATTATACAGGCTTCTAGGGCAGATAAAAGATCTGCTCCTATTAAGTTTACTGGGCAGTCCTCAGATATGAGAAACTGTGTGACAACTGATTTACCCTCTGGGTCAGAAACTTTTACTGGTTTGGATTGTTGTAGGAACTGTGTTTGACCATGTAAACCTGTAGCAGGTACTTGATCGACTGAAATTAGATTTTTGGGCACTAAGTCTTTCCTTATTACAGATCTGGCTGCCCCGGTGTCCACCAAACACTTGATGGTTGGACCTCCATCAAGAGTTAGAGGTAAATTACATTGGGGTCCTGCCTTAGATACTCTGCAGGGAAAGGTGGGCACTCGGGGGCCGTGTTCCTAATCTGATTTGTGTTTGTCTTGAGAATTGTGGCTGCTCTGAAATGGTTTCTGCAAATTGGCTTGCTGATTTTTCCATTTCCGACAGTCCTTTTTAAGAAGACCCTTTTTATTGCAGCCAAAACACAGAACCAGTCTCCTTGCTGTGTCAGCAGTGGATCTGAATCTGTTATCAGAGCCCTGTTTGTGGGTATCCTGTTGGAATTTACCTGGTGCTTGTTGGACCAGATAAATAGTCTGTGGAGCTGACTTCTTTTTGTCAGCCTTTTCCTGATTACTATGTTCAATGGCACGCAAGATAGTGAGCATCACATCTAGAGCCAATGTCCCTGCTTCTGGCCTGCTACGGTACAATTCTTCCTTTAGGGCGGGGGATAGGCCATTAAGGAAGGCAGTCTTGAATGCTCTAATGTCTCTAGGCTCTGTCATATTAAAGCCTTGATCAGTATGCCGTCTATGCATGATATCATAGTACTGCTGTACTGATTCTGTTTTATTTTGTCTGTGTTCTTGTGCTGCTGGTGCATTCTCTACCAGGCGATTACAGAAAAGTTCACATTTTGCTATCCATGTCTGGCCAGAAGCACAAGCTTTGCGCTCATTTTCAGCAGGTATGGCAAGTGCTTCACCTGGAGGGTTAGGCTGCATTTGTTCTATTTGACTTGCAATCAGATCTCCTGCAGAGGCTATTGTTACTTCATCTAGATCTAGCCATTTAGCATTGTAAATTGTTCTTAATCTTTTAACCTGCCTAAGAAACCCCATGGGTTGAAGTTTAATATCTGGCATGTCCTTGACTATTGTTAACAGTTCTGTATTTGTCCATGGCTTGTACCATGTTGTGGTTCTGCGCCGCTCTGCCTGCGCTTCATTACCATTCCCAGCTGCTACAGCCGGTGTGATTGAATCCTGTGTACATACCGGATACAATCCGTAGGGGACTGATCCCTCGGGTACAATATATGCTGGAGGTGCAGATGCCAGACTAGAGACCACACATCCAGTTTGTTTAGGATGCACTCCTGGTCTTTTGACATTACATGCTGTGCACTCTCTAGTTTGCCAATGTATAAGTTTAGGGCATCCGCATCTCCAAGTATATTTTGTAGGGTTCTTATTTTTAAGTAATGGCAGCCATTCATTGATAGATTTCCTAAACCTAACGGATTTTCTAACCTTTGGTCCTTCACAGGGTTTACATTTGTAAGACCAGGGTGTCTGACAAACTGGACATATTGTGTCATCTGGTGGGTTACAATGTCCACAATTTGGACATGCCCAGTAAGGATACCCTTTAGTTTTCTTGGGACCTTTTTGTATCATTGCGTCCTGTCTTGTTGTGTCTACATCTTCCCAGTCATCCAAACTTATTAGGGACAGTTGTTCCTGAATTTGGTCTGCCTCTTCTAACTCTTTTTCATACTGAAGTAATTCAGCTGTGTCAATCCACAACTCAAGCCTACGCTCCAGTTTATTATCCTTCACATATCTCCCATAGGTTACTCTAATTTGTTTTAACCTATCCGGGTCTAGAATGCCATCAGTAGTCACTTCTGCCCGTTGAAACAATCGTCTCATACCCTTCAAGCATTGCTCACCATGTACATTCTTCATAATGTCCATGGCACTCCGAGGTGCTTCATCCGAAGGATAAGTATTTGTATTTCCCATTCTTATGGCCAGTAAGAATTAAAAATCCGGGAAATATCAGTAGCCTGGATCTAACGGATCCTCAGAGATACAACTGTGAGGATAATTGCCTGGAACAGAGGTGATCTGTAACCAATTTTTACCTATGTCACTATCTTTTGGAATGAAATGACATCCCATCAATATGAACACATCATCTGGGTTTTCTCTATTTTCCCAAACCCCTTCTTCTGCTGAGTACACTACTGCTTTTAAAACAAATGGATGTCCCTCCCCTAACTTGTGTATGATTGCTATGCAGACATAATCCTGACAGGACATTTAACTTGCACTCATTGTTTGCACCAATCTGTGGTTACAGCTCACGGAAGAGAGAGAAAAAAAAAAGTTTTAAACGGCTTCCGTTCCTGATTTTTTTTCTTAACTCTGTACGCTATAATTTTTAAAGCGACAGGACGTGCTTTATGGTACTAACAAGGTATGCAAGTCAGATGCAATGATATTCTACTGTGAGTACAACTTAGACTCTTATATTGTGTGCAAGATACTGCTCTGAATCTTTTAATTCAGTAAGTATATCTGACCACTTCCTTCCAATGTCTCTTACTGTAGGAATGAAATGGCAACAAATTGGTGCAAAAATGTCAAATCCTTCTTCCCAAGGTTCAGAAAATAGGGGAGCTTCTCCTGGACTACAAATATAATGTAAATAAAATGTCTGATCGTGGTGTGCCTTTACTAAAAGTACTACACACTTACCCAGGGGACAAGTTTGTTTCATAACTCTGAGTTCTTTCTAAAGTCTCCCTACACTAATTTACATTTATATTGCTGTAACAATGACTTAATCTACGTTCTAATTCTCTTTATAAGACAGACAAGACAGTGTTCTAGCCCTCAAATGCCACATGGGTCACTTGAGTATGCGTATAGGATCGCTACCGCACCAGATCACCTGACCAGACTCATTGGACGTTTTAACTACGCCACTCCAATCGCCTGTTATTTGAGGTATACAAATCAAGTTCACAGGTCCTAGGAGCCACTACCACCAGTTAAGGCGGCTGCAGCAACATCCAGTTTAACAACCCGTCAGTTGATTATGTATACACACTCTAAATATTCAGGATAAATTCACACTTACATTCATTGATTCATACGCCTTTGTAACATATATAAGCACATATAAGCAAGAGATAGAATGAAAATGAGAAAAACCTGTTCACTGAGTGAACTTTGCGCACGCAATCCCGATCCCTGTCTCCCAGCGGAACAGAGTGGACAATTAGCAGGAATGAGAGTCTACAGAGAAATATCTCTATGTACCATGCATGGGTTTTGAGTCTCAGTCCAGGAACCGTCCGCTCAGTCGTTCGCTGTTCAACAGGTGATGTGGGATCTCGGATTCGGAACCTCCATATTGTTAAAGGTAACCCCAGGAAAGGACACCCTTTGCTTAACCAAGTTCAAGCACGCATTCAGTCAGTCAGCATCAGGTTCATACACGGCTGCAGCCAGTGACCAGTCAACTAATTAACATTTGTAATAACTAGCCACGTGTGTTCAATGAGGAATAATAGTGCGGAGCTGCTTTATTTCCTGAAAACATTACATTATAAAGAGGTACATATTTGCATACAGTGGCGTAGCTTCCTTACACAAAACATAATCCTATTGGTTAATGATCTCTTTAATTCTATTGGTTAACATAGGAGTTTTAAACTCCTATCTTCTTAGCAACGCTATAATTCCAGTTTGCGGTTTTATGTGGGGCAACAGGGGACTTTTGTTAAACTCATAACCTACATATGTCTGGTTCTGTTTTCGCACCTGTTATACCGCAAACTGACAAATACCTTTGAAGCCTTCACATTTAGCTGCTGACAATATATTTCTGCAAGGAAAGTATATCTTAGATAAAGGTCATAGCTTCACAATATGGGTTCAAACAAAGTACAGGTCTGTACTTTTCCTGTGTCAGCTCTAAGCTGAAAAACAATTTGAAACAGCTTGTAAGATGTCAATTATAAAATGGAGTCCTATGAACAAATATGGCTTCCATCTTTATCATGGCTAACTGTAGGGAACCACTGCCCGGACTTAGTAGGAAGTCTAGGTAGCCCAAGGGACTGGTGGACAGCAGAGAACCTTGTGGAGAGCCAGAAGAGACCAAGCCTGGGTAGGTGTGTAGCACCCCATCTTCAGTGCTTCTTACCTGTCAGCGGCAGCAGCTTCTCTCCCGAGCACACACTGCTGTGTGCTGGGTGCGTTGGGCCCAGGGATGCTGAACAGCAGCAGTCTCCTCTTCTTGCATGATGTGTGGGAAAAGGGAGCGATTGCACTGATTGCCCCCTTCCTGAACTAGCCCGTGGCGCACAGTGCTCTCCTTTGCAGTGGTGCCATGCATACTGTTTTTTTCACTTTTTTTCTTTTTGGTACGGGGATATGGTCATGCCTTCACAGCCCCGCTCTCTATGGCCCCATATGTATATAAATAATGTCAACTTGGGAGCACCAAGCCATATTTGATAACAAATGTGCTACACATACTGAGATCTGTAATTGTACAAAGCAGTGTTATACACTTGCCCTTTGTATACTGTAGGTCTGTTTCTCCTCTGCTATAAGCTTTTCTACTGGCCAGAATGTTGTACTTGAATTCCTCTGCACAATCAAACTGTGTTCATTCTGCCCACTGCTTGGGAGCTTGCATATACAACTTCATATGTACAGTTTGGCTCTATAAGATATTTGTGCACAGATGCAGTAGACCAGGGGGTATAGTTACTAAGAAGCAATTTTGCATTCTCAACCCGCTGAGAATCCAGACTTTAGAATACAATAGAACATTGAAGCACCATGAATGTTTTTTCCGATAATATGAAATCCAATGAAACAAGTTGGCGTTGTGACAAGAGAGGTCAAAAAGCATTCAGAATCGGCGGAAATCACAATACACTTATAATAGAAACAATCATGTATTGTATAAGAAGACAGATAACATTAATAGGTCTCTTATGAAATAAATATAATTTTAATGATATATATTAGAGAGAAAAAGATGTAAATTTGATAGCAATATTTAGGTTTTATTAACAAGGAAATATTAATTGTTATTTTATGTTTAAAATGTTTTCAATGGTGGGCATGGAGTTATTTTATAATGTGGGCACCGTTTATATGGGGATGCAGTCACTTTACCGGCTGTCGGGATCCCGGCGTTCAGGAGACCGATAGCCAGAATCCCGACCAGCACCATGTATTCCCACTCGGTTGGTGGCGTGGACCCAATAGAACTTGTGGCAAGTGAAGCGAGCCACCCAGCCCAATGTGTGGTGAGTGGATTCGCTGCCTCGCCACCGGGATTCCTGCAGACGGGATACCGCTGATGGTATAGTGACAGCTAACATTCCGTCTGCCAGGACATCATATGTATCCCGTTTATATAGCCATAAAATAATAAAGGCTTCCCATGACATACAAAACTTTTAAACACCAATTAGCATTTATAGTATTGCTCTCTTAGTTAAATGAAGCATTTTTTTCCCCCCTAATATATTCATAGAATAGTATTTTTTTCATAAGAAAATTATCATTGTTAATCTGGGTACTCACTGAGCTATCCGGCAGATCAGCCCGACATATCGCTCACAATGGCGCATATCAGGCAGGTGTGTGCCTAATATGCGGGTGGCCACAGTTGCTAGAAATGTCAGATTTGATCGACAACATGTACCTGTATGCTAATGAAGGGCGGAACAGTGATCATTACGTCTTTCATTAACATCGCTCAATGCATATCCGCTGGGTACAAATCGCTCCAGTGTGTACCCAGCTTAACAGTATCTGCATCCATACAATGAAGACAATATGGTTTGAATCTGTGTATTGTGATTCCTCTCCTTTTGTTTGGCTAGATAGCTGTGGCGTTTATATTGTAGTTTGGACAAAATCCCATTTAAACAATAATTCCAGTGGAAAAGGGCCCTGGGGACACCGCCTAATGATGACACCTGGTCTGTATTACACAAGAGTGTGTCTAAAGGTGGGTACACACTGGAAAGATATATCTGCAGATCAATTGATCTGCAGCTATATCTATGGACAGATCGGGCAGTGTAGCTCAGCTGTCAATCACCGCCAGCCGCCGGAGCATGTGTACGGGCGGTCGGCCGACCGCCGTACACACACAGCGACGCGCCAATATATCGGTAGATATATTGGCCGTCAGCTATGCTGCAGGGCCGAGGTGATACGTCTGTGAACGACGGAGTTCACAGACGTATCGGCCGTACACACTGGCCGATGGACCCGCGATATATCGGCCGTTCAAGAGAACGGACGATATATCGGCCAGTGTGTACGGACCTTAAGTCGTCGATCTCCTTCATTAAGGAGAAGCCTATAAGATTTACTTTAGTTGGTACCTAGTTCCTGGCCATTTGTACAATTCTGCCTCAGATCGCTGTTGGAAGGGTTGCACCGAGGTGGGTACTTACAGATCTGGTGGTCATGCCCTAATATAGACCAATTTTGGGATGGAGTTACCTGTCTTGAGAAGTTCTTAAGGTTCCAATGACTACATCACCCTGGTCTTTTTTCCTTGACTGTCCAGTAAAGGGCCTCGATAAGCATGCTGATAAGCTTTTTCTATATTTTAAACAAGGCTTGCTGGTACAGGTTGAGTATCCCTTATCCAAAATGCTTGGGACCAGAAGTATTTTGGATATCGGATTTTTCCGTATGTTGGAATAATTGCATACCATAATGAGATATCATGGTGATGGGACCTAAGTCTAAGCACAGAATGCATTTATGTCTCATATACACCTTATACACACAGGCTGAAGGTAATTTTAGCCAATATTTTTTAGAACTTTATGCATTAAACAAAGTGTGTCTACATTCACACAATTCATTTATGTTTCATATACACCTTATACACCCAGCCTGAAGGTCATTTAATACAATATTTTTAATAACTTTGTGTATTAAACAAAGCTTGTGTACACTGAGCCATCAGAAAACAAAGGTTTCACTATCTCACTCACTCAAAAAATTCCGTATTTCGGAATATTCCGTATTTCGGAATATTTGGATATGGGATACTCAACCTGTAGTTGCAAGTTACTGGAAATGTACTGACCCTCCTTCTTGTTAGCAATTTGTGACTAAAATCTGGCACGTGGTGGCTATGGAGAAAATATCCGCTTATCTACATAATACCGCCCATAAATTTCTCATGGTTTGGTGCGTTTGGTTTATAGAGATGTGCGGCTGGCACTTTTTTCGTGTTTTGTGTTTTGGTTCTGGTTCCATCCTCATGTTTTGGATCTGGATTGATTTTGCCAAAACCACCCTTTCGTGTTTTGGTTTTGGATCTGGATGATTTTGGGGAAAAAACATAAAAACAGCGAAAATCACAGAATTTGGGGTTAATTTTTATCCTACGGTATTATTAACCTCAATAACATTAATTTCCACTCATTTCCAGTCTATTCTGAACACCTCACAATATTGTTTTTAGGCCAAAAGGTTGCACCGAGGTGGCTGTATGACTAAGCTAAGCAACACAAGTGTGCGGCACAAACACCTGGCCCATCTAGGAGTGGCACTGCAATGGCAGACAAGATGGCAGATTTAAAAACTAGGCCCCAAACAGCACATCATGCAAAGAAGAAAAAGAGGTGCAATAAGGTAGCTGTATGACTAAGCTAAGCGACACATGTGTGCGGCACAAACACCTGGCCCATCTAGGAGTGGCATTGCAGTTGCAGACAGGATGGCACTTAAAAAAAACTAGTCCCCAAACAGCACATCATGCAAAAAAGTAAAAGAGGTGCAATGTGGTAGCTGTATGACTAGGCTAAGCGACACAAGTGTGCGGCACAAACACCTGGCCCATCTAGGAGTGGCACTGCAGTTGCAGACAGGATGGCACTTAAAAAAACTAGGCCCCAAACAGCACATCATGCAAAGATGAAAAAGAGGTGCAATGAGGTTGCTGTATGACTAAGCTAAGCGACACAAGTGTGTGGCACAAACAACATGGGACGTGCTGGAATTTCCCAGATGTAATACATGCACAATATTGGTTGCACAGGAGAGCGTACCCCTAAACCACACACAGACGGCAAAGCCTGTAAAATTAATTTGGATAATAATAACCCTTTAATTTGGAGCTATTATAATAATATGCAGCACAGGCGAGCGTACCCCAATAGCACACAGGGCAAACCGTGTAAAAATTATATTTGGATTAAATGTTAATAGCCCCTTTATTTGGAGTAAATAATATACAGCACGGGACACTACCACTGGTCTGATGCAGGACAACACAGCGACACTGTAAGGGACTTATTATACAGCAGCACTGGACATATGGCAGCAGAGGACACCACCACTGTGACTGGTCACTGGACTGACTGATGTACAGGACACTACCACTGGTCTGATGCAGGACAACACAGCAACACTGTAAGGGACTTATTATAAAGCAGCACTGGACATATGGCAGCAGAGGACACCACCACTGTGACTAGTCACTGGACTGACTGATACACAGGACACTACCACTGGTCTGATGCAGGACAACACAGCGACACTGTAAGGGACTTATTATAAAGCAGCACTGGACATATGGCAGCAGAGGACACCACCACTGTGACTGGTCACTGGACTGATTGATGCAGCTAAGACACTACACTGGACTGAGCAGTAGAAGACAGCACTATAATCGCCACCCCACTTTCCCGTCCGCACAAACACTGAGGACGGAGACACGTCCTCTCACTACACTCTCCAGGACTGGAGTGAAAATGGCGGCGACGCGCGGCTCCTTATATGGTATCCAAACCCCGCGAGAATCCGACAGCGGGATGATGACGTTTTGCCTCATTCTGGTTTTCGAGTCAGGCGGAAAAACCCGAGCCGGACTTGGATCCGGGCTCGGGTAGTGAAGTTCGGTAGGGTACGGTTCTCTGAGAACCGAACCTGCTCATCTCTAGTTTATATACAATAGCGCCACACCACATGGCACGCTTCCCTCTGGCTTTTTAGACCTTCTACTCTAAAGGAGCCCATACACTAGTGCAATTTTGCCCGATTTCATCCAATTCCGACGTTTCGGGCCAATCGCATGTGTTTTACCTCTAACCTGATGCGCGGTCCCATGAACATCGGATTGGAGCCCCTAGATCAGAAGTACTGCACTATAGATATATCGTACCGGCAGCCTTGGCTGAGGTCGCATACGATACATTGTATGCAAAAGGACTGCATATGATGTATCATATGCGATCCTGTTGCCGGGAAGCTGCCGGGCAGGTCAAGGGTGATCGTATGTGACTTCTCCCCTTCCGAGAAGTCACATAAGTGTATGGCCAGCTTAACACTGACAACTGTGTCATATTGTGGTGTTTTCTTTGACTATTTAGAGCGGAATTATGGATTAGTTTCCCATAGTTTAAAATGTACTTATCCCCCTTCCCCCCTTCCTTTTTTTTTTTCCTCTACTTCCCCATCCTTCACTTTTTTTGATCTCTCTACTGCTTTTAGGGTTCTCTTCTGTTTCCATTGAATGCCTTGTGTTATTAAATATGGTTCTTTCAACTATGTGCCCTAGTATTGAATGTCTTTTCTCCCCCTGCGCTCACTCCATATTTGCTCTTTACCAACATTGTTCCTATATGTCTCTATCATGCTGTGCTATTTTTCAGCAGGTACTTGGTTCCTGGGGACGCGTTTAGCATCCAGGCGGTCATGTGATAGACACTGGAATCCCGACACCACTCAGGAGACCGACATCGGATCACCAGCAGCCGACATTGGAGGTGAGTATCGAGGTTCAGGCTTAGGGTTAGGGTCTGGAGGGGAAAGTTAGGCACTGGAGGGGAGGGATAGGCGCTAGGGTTGGTTGGGGGGGGGGAGGAGTAGAATTTCTTACCCCCTCTGATATCGGGATGTCACAGTCAGTCATGTGACCGCCGGCATCCTGGGCGCCAGCAAATCGGATGTATTATAGTTCTGTTAAAGCCAAATATTTATCTTATTTAAAACCCTTTAAGAGGTCTAAGAACACTGTACGCTATTGACGTATGGAATACCGTAAGGGTACGCACGTTGCGTAACAATCGCTTAGCCGTAGTCGAGACGCTCAAGCGTCACGTTCACTCACGGCCAAGAGATCACAGGTAGGCACGCTATTGGCTGCCGACTAACGTAATGGTTCGCTATAGCGTAGCGGACGCTCGGGACCACGAGGAGATCACCAGCGGCGCTGACGCTCACAATGTTAAACCTTTATATGTAAACCATGAACAATGTATTATACAGGAAAACCTTAGTGTAGTGATAGAGTGTAGATGCAACACAGTGTAACCTTATTAACTTAAAAGCTGTTCGAGCGTCACCGACGCTCTGAGAATACTTAACACTATAAGAAATACACAAATACTGGGCTTAGGGTCTAACGCCTTATATGAATGTTATACTTGAAAAAGAATAATACAGTACAAGTCATACACTACAATATAACATAGACTAACTAACCAGATAACTACACATGAAATACAATACAATACAATTACGTTTAAGGGAAAATGAGAGAGAAAGAGGAGAGGAGAGAGAGAGAGAGATATGGCTCACAATAACAAGAAAAACAATATGATTGCGGAGAAAACTTACGCTCAGGGGAAACAATCGCATGCACCTCTGGATATCCAGCTCCCGATTATCAGCAATGAGAACCGTTGAAGAGAATAGAGAGCTGGCCCAGATCGGCTTGTCCTTTTATACCCTACACATAATACAGTACAATGGTCCTATATTCTTATTGTTCATTGGACACAGGAATTCCTCTTCGCATTATAACAAAAGGTCATAGGTTGATTCATACAGGTGGGCTGTGTCTATTTCCAACTGCTCAGGTGGGTGGGAAACTAGGTTTCCCGCTGCATGGATAAGTAAGTGCAAATAATAGTAAATGTACATAAACTTCTTATGTCCATAACTATTCGCACAAGCGATTAATCCGCTTCAAACCAACACCGGAATATTGCTAATTAAATACTCTTCCGATGGATACTAAACACCACTGTATGACCCATGTCTGACCCTTCGTATCAAACAAAGAGGGATCTCTTTGTCCATGAACATGCTATATTAACTAAACTTTCAGAATCTATCAAGGGGACCATGATCTACAAAATACATTATATAGTTAAAATATGTAACGATTGAGTCGCACGCTGGGCACACAGAAACTCTACCGTAAATGCGCATACCATGCGCCTGCGGGTGCACGTAACAGCGGGTATGCGCACGCACGGGAGAGCGCACGCATGCGCAGCGCGGACCTGTATGAGGTGCAAATATGGTAGTGTGCATCGTGATATTTTTCTGACTTTGACAGTCCACCCTTTGGCAGTCAACAATAACTGCCACTTCCTAAAACATTTCAAAACGAGAAAAATATATGTCAGGTGTAAATACATTTCCATGATTGGGTAAGGGAGGAGAGAAGAAGGTGTGAAAAGGGTATGACCTAATGAGATAGCAGTAGCATGTGTGTATGAATCCATGTTTGGGGGGTCATGTATCATCGTGCCGTACGTGTTTTAGATCAAGCTTCGAGGTATTGCGAAGTATACATTTAAATTCCTTCTTATCCCGCGGTACGGGTCTGTGGATGGGCTGTCAAACTTTACCGAGCTCTTTTCGGATTTTGGTTGCAACAAAATGGGGGAGCACATTTTAGTTGATGATACATGAATGGGGGGATATGTGATTGCTGATATCTGTACCTGTATTCCCTATCGACTATGTGTGTCATTACCTGAAGGTTGTAGAGATGAAGATAAAGAACAATTACGGTAAATGCAGTGGTATTCTATGTCAGGTTAATGAACATTTGTTGGTTGAAGTCTTGTTCGGTGTCTGTTGAATGCAGTCTTCTTTGGGCTTTTGCCAAAAAGTGTGGGCAAAAGCTTTGTCAATGTCCATAGACTTACAAAGGTGTTGGGCTAGCGTAATTTTAAAATTTCTAGGGAAACTGGGGGTCTATGGCATAGTTCATCAAATATCTGTGTATAAGGTTGTCAAAACTTCTTCTTTAATCCATCAGTTGTCTGTATACAGGATCATCAAATTCCTTGTCCAAGTGGGTCTTTTTACCTTGGAGAAAACGGAAAAACAGGTGAAAGAAACGGACCGTATAATCGCATTTTCATCACATCATTGTCTCTACCGTTGGGTCATAAATCAAATCCATTGGAATTACAATTTCCTCACTCCTTAGACTCATTACCCTGGTACTACGTTTGCACTTCATTAAAGCCTGACCGCATCTAAATATCAAGCCAATCGATATGACAACACCTAAGATACATAGGAGAAACTTCCCTACATCCATTATGACTCCTTGAGCCCATTCTCCTAAACCAGAGAACCAATTTCGCGGGTTCAACCATGACACCCAACCAGTTAGCTCATTACCCACAGCAGCAAGGGTGAGATTGTGTCTCCTGCGAAATTCCCACTTTAATTGGAGAATGTCGTCCATCTTTTGGTCTATGACCTCGACCGGATCCTCGGTGCTATTCGTAATATATGTGCAGCATTTCACGCCGTACTGCGTTGCCAGTGTGACACAATATCCACCTGTCACTGCTGTGAGATAATTAAGAACCATTCTATGCTGAACCAGTACTGTTTTATAAGCTTGAAGCTCTCTTCCAGTATACCTAAAAGTGTCATCATACATTTCTGTGATATTATCTAACAAATTTGCAAGCGCAGAGATATATCTATAGTTCATCACTCCTCTAGCGGTGCGAGTGAAATCTAGCGCAAGTAGAACCTGAATCCCGGTGGATTCATGGGTCATGTCAGAGGCAAAATGCTCTGTCCTTTCTGTCAGTTGCCTTTTAACTACGTGCTCGTAATGGGTGTGAGTATAAGGAGCTTGGGCACCACGGTGTATATCTTTCATTTTGGCATGTGATACAGTCATTACCTCAGGCAGTACTTTTCCAATATAACACAATCCTTCAGAGTTTGGGGCAAGCCACTTATACGCCTTCCTCCCGCATATGAAATATGCATCATCGGGGAGAACATATGGGACAGAGTAGGACATAACCATATTACACATCTTCCATGTGAAATCTCCTACCCCTAATTCTCCCATCTGTCTAGTACACGTATCAGTTTGTACGATGTGTGCACAGTATCCTGGTGATACCTCTCCAAGTCTCGTAATCCTACTTCCTAGGGTATACCTATATCGGAAAGATTTTTCTCTACTGGCTATGTGGCGTATAAGCTCTGTATCTGTAGGCATTCTATCTGCTCTATATGAAAAGGTCATGGTTTGGTTACTCCATGACACTTCCCAATTTCCCGGCTTTCGGGGATTGGAAATGTTAAAACATATTAGGGATCTATCCACATGATATTGGTGGAGCTTCAAACTAGGAGGACTGGAGATATTAAACCTCCTGTCCACCAGTCTCCCACCCTTTAGCTCAAGTACCTCCCCTACCGTTAAAGGAAATGGTACTAGTCCTGATTTGCTATGACCTTGAGGTACTTGAGAGCATACCCAACAATCTGTTTGATTTAACACACTACCCACTAAGGAGTGATAGTCACTCAATGGATGCCGGTCCATGTGGATATTAAAACTGGATTGGCATTTCTTGATGCACCCATCCTCAACTACTTTGTCACAGAGTCTACAGATACAGTTTTCTTCAGCTAACAATCCTTCACAATTCCTTCTATTGTCAATGCTATCGGATCGTTTTCTGATACTCGCCTTTACTTGTTGATTATGTTGTTCTTGGAAAACTACGCCTCCACCTTTGTCATCAGAACCCATTCCAGAACCTCTCTCGACCTCCATGGTACTCTCGCCGGAACAGACTGCTCTGGTCAACATCATGGTCAACAGGAAAATCCGGATCACAGTCTATTGGGGCAAGTCCATCTTATAGGAGGAAATAGAGAAGAATGAGAAGGGGGAAAGAAATACTTGAGGGAGATGGGATGGGAAGTGGAGAAAAACAATAAAAGGGAACAAGGGATCGACAACTGCTTTCGATCTTGTGATTTTCAATGCTCGGGTGCCGCCTCAGTCCTCCTGGAACAGACACTCCAGTGATACAACTTCCTCTACCGTCTGTTCCTTATCACGGGACCTCTCTGGATCAGCAACCTTCTTACAATGGGACGAATGAACCCAAGTCTCTCTCTCGGCAACCTTCAATGCTGTAGTGCTAGTCAATAAGACTTGGTATGGTCCTTCCCATCTGTCAATAAGGCAACCTGAGCGTAGAAAATTCCGTATCATTACATAATCCCCAGGTTCAATGTCATGACAATTACTATCTGGTAAATCAGGAATCACCAACTTCAAATTGTCATTTTGATTCCTTAGCTGTTTACTCATGTTAATCAAGTATTTTACAGTCACTTCATTGTTACACTTCAAATCATCCTGAGGGTTAATCATAACATGCGGTTGTCGACCAAACAAGATTTCAAAGGGAGACAGATTAAGAGGGGACCTGGGAGTGGTTCTGATGCTGTATAGTACAATGGGTAAAGCTTCTGGCCATGTCAATCCTGTTTCTGCCATAACTTTGCCCAGTTTATTTTTAATAGTGCTGTTCACTCTTTCCACCTTCGCACTTGCCTGGGGACGGTATGGAGTGTGCAGCTTGCTATCAATTCCCATCAACTTACACATTCCTTGAAAGACATCACCTGTAAAATGGGTACCCCTATCACTTTCAATTATTCTAGGGATACCGTATCTACATACAAATTCCTGCACAATTTTCTTAGCAGTAAACATAGCGGTATTTGTGGCCGCCGGAAATGCTTCGACCCAATTTGAGAACACATCTATACAAACAAGTACATATTTCAAATTTCGACAAGGGGGTAATTGAATAAAGTCAATCTGTATTACCTGAAAAGGGCCGCCTGTAGGTGGGATATGAGATGGTTCTGTTGGTATTGCCTTTCCGATATTCTTTCTCAAACAGGTAAGGCATGACATTGCTCTTTTACCTGCATGAAATGAAAATCCTGGGGCGCACCAATATGCTCTTACCAACTTACACTTTCCCTCCTTGCCCAGATGAGTCAGCCCGTGTGCTGCCTCAGCTAAACATGGAAGATATGCTCTGGGGGCCACTGGTTTACCTTGTCCATCCGTCCAGAGTCCTGAGGACTCCTGGCCATATCCCTTTGCCTTCCAGACTGCCTTTTCCTGCGTGGAACACAAATTTTGCATTTCACACAACTTCAGTGTGTTGATGGTATTAAATACCATCAATTGTGTGGTGTCTGTCTGTCTGGGGGTACCAGCTGCTAACTTAGCAGCTTCGTCTGCTCGGCTGTTACCAAGTGATACTGGGTCCTGGCTATATGTGTGTGCTTTTACACTTGATAACAGCCACTCTGTCGGGTTCCTGTATTGCTGTTAGAAGCCTTTTGATGTGAGCTGCATGCGCTACCGGTGTACCAGCTGCCGTCATGAAATTTCTGAGGCGCCATAGGGCTCCGAAATCATGGACTACCCCGAAGGCGTATCTAGAATTGGTGTAGATATTGGCTGACTTGCCCTTAGCCAATTCACATGCTCTGGTTAGGGCAACCAGTTCAGCAACCTGGGCTGAGTGAGGTGGGCCTAGCGGTTCAGCTTCTATGGTGCCTTGGTCGTCTACGACTGCGTATCCAGTACACAAGTCTCCCGAGTCTGACTTTCTGTGACAACTACCATCCGTGTAGAAGGTAAGATCTACATCTTCCAGTGGGTTGTCACTGATGTCAGGCCTTGCGGTAAAATTTTGGGTCAAATATTCCATACAATCATGCATGTCATCTTTTGTATTAAATCCTCCTTCCCCATCACTCTCATCCTCCACCCTTTGTGCCTGTCCAGGCTGATAAAGCTGAATATTTATCGTATATAAAACACCTTAAGAGGTCTAAGAACACTGTACGCTATCTACGTAAGAAGTACCGTAAGGGTACGCAAGTTGTGTAGCGATCGCTCAACCGTAGTCGAGACGCTCAAGCGTCACGTTCGCTTACGGCCCAGTGATCACAGGCAGGGATGCTATTGGCTGCCGACTAACGTAATGGTTCGCTATAGCGTAGCGTACGCTCGGGACCACGAGGAGATCACCAGCGGTGCAGACGCTTACAACGTTAAACCTTTATATCTATACCTTTAACAGTGAGATACACAGTATACTTTAGTGTAGAGACAGAGTGTAAGTGCAACCTGGTGTAACCTGATTATCTACAAAGCTGCTTGAGCGTCACCGACGCTCAGAGAATACTTAACCCTTATAAAGAATACACAGATACCTGGGCTTAGGGTCCGAAACCTATTATATGTATTATGACTATTATACTTGCAAAAAGAATCACAGTACAAAGCATACACTACAATATAACATAAACCAACTAACCAGATAAACTACACAGGAAATACAATACAATACAATTTAAGGAAAATACGAGAGAAAGAGTAGAGAGAGAGAGATAGAGAGAGAGAGAGATGGCTCACAGTAAGACAATATGATTACGGAGAAAACTTACGCACAAGGGGAACGATCGCATGCGCCTCGATATCCAGCTCCCGATTATCAGCAATGAGAACCGTTGAAGAGAGAGAACTGGATACGGTCGGCCTGCCTATTTATGCCCCACACACAATACAATTCAATGGTCCCTACAATCTCATTGTTCATTGGACATAGGAATTCGGCTTCGCATTATAACAAAAGGTCATAGGTTGATTCATACAGGTGGGCTGTGACTATTTCCAACTGCTCAGGTGGGAGGGAAACTGGGTTTCCCGCCGCATGGGTAATAAAGTGCAAATAAAGTAAATGTACATAAACTTCTTATGTCCATAACTATTCGCACGAGCGATTGATCTGCTTCAAACCAACACCGGAATATTTCTAATTAAATATTCTTCCGATGGATACTAAACACCACTGTATTACTCCTGTCTGACCCTTCGTATCAAACAAAGAGGGATTCCTCTGTTCATGAACATTCTATATTAACCAAACTTTCAGAATCTATCAAAGGGACCATGATCTACAAAATACATTATTACTGAAAATATGTTACGATTGAGTCGCACGCTACAATCGCATAAACTCTACCGTAAATACGCATACCATGCGCCTGCGGGTGCCCGCGACTGTGAGTATGCGCACGTACGGGAGAGCGTACGCATGCGCAGCACGGACCTGTGTGAGGTGCAAATATGGTAGTGTGCATAGAGATATTTTTCTGACTTTGACAGTCCACCCTTTGGCAGTCAATAATAACTGCCACTTCCTGAAAACATTTCAAAAGGAGAAAAATATATGTTAGGGGTTAATTCATTTCCATGGTTGGGTAAGGGAGGAGAGAGGAGTAGGTGGGAAGAGGGTATGACCTAGTGAGATAGCAGAAGCATGTGTGTATGAATCCGTGTTTGGGGGGTCATGTATCATCGTGCCGTACGTGTTGTAAATCAAGCTTCGAGGTATTGCGAAGTATACATTTGAATTCCTTCTTATCCCGTGGTACGGGTCTGTGGATGGGCTGTCAAACTTTACCGAGCTCTTTTCGGATTTTGAACAAAATGGGGAGCACATTTTAGTTGATGATACATGAATGGGGGAATATGTGATTGCTGATATCTGTGCCTGTATTCCCTATACTATGTGTGTCATTACCTGAGGGTTGTAGAAATGAAGAAAAGACATAATTACGGTAAATGCGGTGGTATTCTATGTCAGGTTAATGTACATCTGTCGGTTGAAGTTTTGTTCGGTATCAGTTGAAAGTCGTCTTCTTTGCGCTGTGTTGCCCATTAGGGGTGAGCAAAAAGCTTTGTCAATGCCATTAGATTTACAAAAAATGTTGGGCTAGCGTAAGTTTAAGAATTCTAGGGAAACTGGGGATCCATGGCAAAGTTCATCAAGTGTCCATATCTCAAGTGGTCAAAACTTCTTCTTTGGTCTATCCGTTGTCTGTATAGCGTCTCGTCAACTTCCTCGTCCAAGGGGGTCTTTTTATCTTGGAGAAAAGCAGAAAAACAGGTGAAAGAAATGGACCGTAGAAATCGCATTTTCATCACATCATTGTTTCTATCATTGGGTCATAAATCAAATCCAGGTTAATTACAGTTTCCTCACTCCTCAAACTCATTACCTTAGTACGACGATTGCACCTCATTAAAGCCTGACCGCATCTAAATATCAAACCGATCGTTATGATAACACCTAAGATACATAGGAGAAACTTCCCAACATCCATTATGACTCCTTGAGCCCAGTCTCCCAAACCGGAGAACCAATTTCGCGGGTTCAACCATGACACCCAACCAGTCAGCTCATTACCTACAGCAGCAAGAGTGAGATTGTGTTTTCGGCGAAATTCCCACTTCAATTGGAGAATATCGTCCATCTTTTGGTCTATGACCTCGACCGGATCCTCGGTGCTATTCGTGATATACGTGCAACACTTCACGCCGTACTGTGTTGCTAATGTAACACAATATCCGCCTGTCACTGCTGTGAGGTAATTAAGAACCATTCTATGCTGCACCAGTTCTGTTTTATAAGCTTGAAGTTCCCTTCCAGTATATCTAAACGTGTCATCATACATTTCAGTGATATTATCTAACAAATTTGCGAGCGCCGATATGTATTTATAATTTAGCTCTCCTCTAGCGGTGCGGGTGAAATCTAACGCGATTAAGAATTGAATCCCGGTGGATTCGCTTATCAGATCAGAGGCCGGATGCTCTGTCTTCTCTATCAGGTGCCTTTTAACAACGTGCTCGTAATGGGTGTGAGTATAAGGAGCTTGGGCACCACGGTGTATGTCTTTCATTTTGTCATGTGTTACAGTCATTACTTCAGGCAATACTTTTCCAATATAACACAATCCTTCAGAGTTTGGGGCAAGCCACTTGTACGCCTTTCTCCCGCATATGAAATATGCATCATCGGGGAGAACATATGGGACGGAGAAGGACATAACCATATTACACACCTTCCAGGTGAAATCTCCTAGCCCTAATTCTTCCATCTGCTTAATACACGTAAAAAAATGGTGAACTGCTCAATCAGATAGTGATGTCACTCAGGTGCTAAAAGGGAGGGGTAATTCTGTGAAGGAAAAAACAATGGTTCCCTAATGCACACTGAGTGAATAATATTCCTACATAATAGTCAGATAATACGGAGATCTTGGTTGCGTATATCTGCAGATATAGGGTTAAGCCCCCAGGCCGATCGACAAGGCCTCTCCGTCACTGGGGGTCCCTAATATTAGGTATGGGTCCGGGGTGCAGGACCCCATAATGTCGGCACAGGCCGGCTACCCCAGGTCAGCACACAGGTGAGAGTTAATAGGGTTAATAAGAAGCACAGAAGTGCTATGTGAGTGGTGTGATTAAAATAATACAAAAATATATACAAAGTGATAGGGAAACTCATAAGTGTTAATAAAGTGTTAGGGTGTGCCGACCTGAAGCAGCCCAGCGATGCCGACACAGGGGCCACCACACCCCACACCCACCCCATAAATAATTCCAAATATGTCTGGGTTGAATTCCCAGTGTAAGGCCACATGGTAATGGCTCCTACAGCATCTGAGAGCCAGCTTACCTGGGGATACCCCTGACTTCCCCCTATGGCAGTCTAGAGTCAGCAATCCCTCCTAATGCTGACCCGTTCATGCCTCTCAATACAATGCAAAAAAATGGTGAACTGCTCAATCAGATAGTGATGTCACTCAGGTGCTAAAAGGGAGGGGTAATTCTGTGAAGGAAAAAACAATGGTTCCCTAATGCACACTGAGTGAATAATATTCCTACATAATAGTCAGATAATACGGAGATCTTGGTTGCGTATATCTGCAGATATAGGGTTAAGCCCCCAGGCCGATCGACAAGGCCTCTCCGTCACTGGGGGTCCCTAATATTAGGTATGGGTCCGGGGTGCAGGACCCCATAATGTCGGCACAGGCCGGCTACCCCAGGTCAGCACACAGGTGAGAGTTAATAGGGTTAATAAGAAGCACAGAAGTGCTATGTGAGTGGTGTGATTAAAATAATACAAAAATATATACAAAGTGATAGGGAAACTCATAAGTGTTAATAAAGTGTTAGGGTGTGCCGACCTGAAGCAGCCCAGCGATGCCGACACAGGGGCCACCACACCCCACACCCACCCCATAAATAATTCCAAATATGTCTGGGTTGAATTCCCAGTGTAAGGCCACATGGTAATGGCTCCTACAGCATCTGAGAGCCAGCTTACCTGGGGATACCCCTGACTTCCCCCTATGGCAGTCTAGAGTCAGCAATCCCTCCTAATGCTGACCCGTTCATGCCTCTCAATACAATGCAAAAAAATGGTGAACTGCTCAATCAGATAGTGATGTCACTCAGGTGCTAAAAGGGAGGGGTAATTCTGTGAAGGAAAAAACAATGGTTCCCTAATGCACACTGAGTGAATAATATTCCTACATAATAGTCAGATAATACGGAGATCTTGGTTGCGTATATCTGCAGATATAGGGTTAAGCCCCCAGGCCGATCGACAAGGCCTCTCCGTCACTGGGGGTCCCTAATATTAGGTATGGGTCCGGGGTGCAGGACCCCATAATGTCGGCACAGGCCGGCTACCCCAGGTCAGCACACAGGTGAGAGTTAATAGGGTTAATAAGAAGCACAGAAGTGCTATGTGAGTGGTGTGATTAAAATAATACAAAAATATATACAAAGTGATAGGGAAACTCATAAGTGTTAATAAAGTGTTAGGGTGTGCCGACCTGAAGCAGCCCAGCGATGCCGACACAGGGGCCACCACACCCCACACCCACCCCATAAATAATTCCAAATATGTCTGGGTTGAATTCCCAGTGTAAGGCCACATGGTAATGGCTCCTACAGCATCTGAGAGCCAGCTTACCTGGGGATACCCCTGACTTCCCCCTATGGCAGTCTAGAGTCAGCAATCCCTCCTAATGCTGACCCGTTCATGCCTCTCAATACAATGCAAAAAAATGGTGAACTGCTCAATCAGATAGTGATGTCACTCAGGTGCTAAAAGGGAGGGGTAATTCTGTGAAGGAAAAAACAATGGTTCCCTAATGCACACTGAGTGAATAATATTCCTACATAATAGTCAGATAATACGGAGATCTTGGTTGCGTATATCTGCAGATATAGGGTTAAGCCCCCAGGCCGATCGACAAGGCCTCTCCGTCACTGGGGGTCCCTAATATTAGGTATGGGTCCGGGGTGCAGGACCCCATAATGTCGGCACAGGCCGGCTACCCCAGGTCAGCACACAGGTGAGAGTTAATAGGGTTAATAAGAAGCACAGAAGTGCTATGTGAGTGGTGTGATTAAAATAATACAAAAATATATACAAAGTGATAGGGAAACTCATAAGTGTTAATAAAGTGTTAGGGTGTGCCGACCTGAAGCAGCCCAGCGATGCCGACACAGGGGCCACCACACCCCACACCCACCCCATAAATAATTCCAAATATGTCTGGGTTGAATTCCCAGTGTAAGGCCACATGGTAATGGCTCCTACAGCATCTGAGAGCCAGCTTACCTGGGGATACCCCTGACTTCCCCCTATGGCAGTCTAGAGTCAGCAATCCCTCCTAATGCTGACCCGTTCATGCCTCTCAATACAATGCAAAAAAATGGTGAACTGCTCAATCAGATAGTGATGTCACTCAGGTGCTAAAAGGGAGGGGTAATTCTGTGAAGGAAAAAACAATGGTTCCCTAATGCACACTGAGTGAATAATATTCCTACATAATAGTCAGATAATACGGAGATCTTGGTTGCGTATATCTGCAGATATAGGGTTAAGCCCCCAGGCCGATCGACAAGGCCTCTCCGTCACTGGGGGTCCCTAATATTAGGTATGGGTCCGGGGTGCAGGACCCCATAATGTCGGCACAGGCCGGCTACCCCAGGTCAGCACACAGGTGAGAGTTAATAGGGTTAATAAGAAGCACAGAAGTGCTATGTGAGTGGTGTGATTAAAATAATACAAAAATATATACAAAGTGATAGGGAAACTCATAAGTGTTAATAAAGTGTTAGGGTGTGCCGACCTGAAGCAGCCCAGCGATGCCGACACAGGGGCCACCACACCCCACACCCACCCCATAAATAATTCCAAATATGTCTGGGTTGAATTCCCAGTGTAAGGCCACATGGTAATGGCTCCTACAGCATCTGAGAGCCAGCTTACCTGGGGATACCCCTGACTTCCCCCTATGGCAGTCTAGAGTCAGCAATCCCTCCTAATGCTGACCCGTTCATGCCTCTCAATACAATGCAAAAAAATGGTGAACTGCTCAATCAGATAGTGATGTCACTCAGGTGCTAAAAGGGAGGGGTAATTCTGTGAAGGAAAAAACAATGGTTCCCTAATGCACACTGAGTGAATAATATTCCTACATAATAGTCAGATAATACGGAGATCTTGGTTGCGTATATCTGCAGATATAGGGTTTAGCCTGACTATTATGTAGGAATATTATTCACTCAGTGTGCATTAGGGAACCATTGTTTTTTCCTTCACAGAATTACCCCTCCCTTTTAGCACCTGAGTGACATCACTATCTGATTGAGCAGTTCACCATTTTTTTGCATTGTATTGAGAGGCATGAACGGGTCAGCATTAGGAGGGATTGCTGACTCTAGACTGCCATAGGGGGAAGTCAGGGGTATCCCCAGGTAAGCTGGCTCTCAGATGCTGTAGGAGCCATTACCATGTGGCCTTACACTGGGAATTCAACCCAGACATATTTGGAATTATTTATGGGGTGGGTGTGGGGTGTGGTGGCCCCTGTGTCGGCATCGCTGGGCTGCTTCAGGTCGGCACACCCTAACACTTTATTAACACTTATGAGTTTCCCTATCACTTTGTATATATTTTTGTATTATTTTAATCACACCACTCACATAGCACTTCTGTGCTTCTTATTAACCCTATTAACTCTCACCTGTGTGCTGACCTGGGGTAGCCGGCCTGTGCCGACATTATGGGGTCCTGCACCCCGGACCCATACCTAATATTAGGGACCCCCAGTGACGGAGAGGCCTTGTCGATCGGCCTGGGGGCTTAACCCTATATCTGCAGATATACGCAACCAAGATCTCCGTATTATCTGACTATTATGTAGGAATATTATTCACTCAGTGTGCATTAGGGAACCATTGTTTTTTCCTTCACAGAATTACCCCTCCCTTTTAGCACCTGAGTGACATCACTATCTGATTGAGCAGTTCACCATTTTTTTGCATTGTATTGAGAGGCATGAACGGGTCAGCATTAGGAGGGATTGCTGACTCTAGACTGCCATAGGGGGAAGTCAGGGGTATCCCCAGGTAAGCTGGCTCTCAGATGCTGTAGGAGCCATTACCATGTGGCCTTACACTGGGAATTCAACCCAGACATATTTGGAATTATTTATGGGGTGGGTGTGGGGTGTGGTGGCCCCTGTGTCGGCATCGCTGGGCTGCTTCAGGTCGGCACACCCTAACACTTTATTAACACTTATGAGTTTCCCTATCACTTTGTATATATTTTTGTATTATTTTAATCACACCACTCACATAGCACTTCTGTGCTTCTTATTAACCCTATTAACTCTCACCTGTGTGCTGACCTGGGGTAGCCGGCCTGTGCCGACATTATGGGGTCCTGCACCCCGGACCCATACCTAATATTAGGGACCCCCAGTGACGGAGAGGCCTTGTCGATCGGCCTGGGGGCTTAACCCTATATCTGCAGATATACGCAACCAAGATCTCCGTATTATCTGACTATTATGTAGGAATATTATTCACTCAGTGTGCATTAGGGAACCATTGTTTTTTCCTTCACAGAATTACCCCTCCCTTTTAGCACCTGAGTGACATCACTATCTGATTGAGCAGTTCACCATTTTTTTGCATTGTATTGAGAGGCATGAACGGGTCAGCATTAGGAGGGATTGCTGACTCTAGACTGCCATAGGGGGAAGTCAGGGGTATCCCCAGGTAAGCTGGCTCTCAGATGCTGTAGGAGCCATTACCATGTGGCCTTACACTGGGAATTCAACCCAGACATATTTGGAATTATTTATGGGGTGGGTGTGGGGTGTGGTGGCCCCTGTGTCGGCATCGCTGGGCTGCTTCAGGTCGGCACACCCTAACACTTTATTAACACTTATGAGTTTCCCTATCACTTTGTATATATTTTTGTATTATTTTAATCACACCACTCACATAGCACTTCTGTGCTTCTTATTAACCCTATTAACTCTCACCTGTGTGCTGACCTGGGGTAGCCGGCCTGTGCCGACATTATGGGGTCCTGCACCCCGGACCCATACCTAATATTAGGGACCCCCAGTGACGGAGAGGCCTTGTCGATCGGCCTGGGGGCTTAACCCTATATCTGCAGATATACGCAACCAAGATCTCCGTATTATCTGACTATTATGTAGGAATATTATTCACTCAGTGTGCATTAGGGAACCATTGTTTTTTCCTTCACAGAATTACCCCTCCCTTTTAGCACCTGAGTGACATCACTATCTGATTGAGCAGTTCACCATTTTTTTGCATTGTATTGAGAGGCATGAACGGGTCAGCATTAGGAGGGATTGCTGACTCTAGACTGCCATAGGGGGAAGTCAGGGGTATCCCCAGGTAAGCTGGCTCTCAGATGCTGTAGGAGCCATTACCATGTGGCCTTACACTGGGAATTCAACCCAGACATATTTGGAATTATTTATGGGGTGGGTGTGGGGTGTGGTGGCCCCTGTGTCGGCATCGCTGGGCTGCTTCAGGTCGGCACACCCTAACACTTTATTAACACTTATGAGTTTCCCTATCACTTTGTATATATTTTTGTATTATTTTAATCACACCACTCACATAGCACTTCTGTGCTTCTTATTAACCCTATTAACTCTCACCTGTGTGCTGACCTGGGGTAGCCGGCCTGTGCCGACATTATGGGGTCCTGCACCCCGGACCCATACCTAATATTAGGGACCCCCAGTGACGGAGAGGCCTTGTCGATCGGCCTGGGGGCTTAACCCTATATCTGCAGATATACGCAACCAAGATCTCCGTATTATCTGACTATTATGTAGGAATATTATTCACTCAGTGTGCATTAGGGAACCATTGTTTTTTCCTTCACAGAATTACCCCTCCCTTTTAGCACCTGAGTGACATCACTATCTGATTGAGCAGTTCACCATTTTTTTGCATTGTATTGAGAGGCATGAACGGGTCAGCATTAGGAGGGATTGCTGACTCTAGACTGCCATAGGGGGAAGTCAGGGGTATCCCCAGGTAAGCTGGCTCTCAGATGCTGTAGGAGCCATTACCATGTGGCCTTACACTGGGAATTCAACCCAGACATATTTGGAATTATTTATGGGGTGGGTGTGGGGTGTGGTGGCCCCTGTGTCGGCATCGCTGGGCTGCTTCAGGTCAGCACACCCTAACACTTTATTAACACTTATGAGTTTCCCTATCACTTTGTATATATTTTTGTATTATTTTAATCACACCACTCACATAGCACTTCTGTGCTTCTTATTAACCCTATTAACTCTCACCTGTGTGCTGACCTGGGGTAGCCGGCCTGTGCCGACATTATGGGGTCCTGCACCCCGGACCCATACCTAATATTAGGGACCCCCAGTGACGGAGAGGCCTTGTCGATCGGCCTGGGGGCTTAACCCTATATCTGCAGATATACGCAACCAAGATCTCCGTATTATCTGACTATTATGTAGGAATATTATTCACTCAGTGTGCATTAGGGAACCATTGTTTTTTCCTTCACAGAATTACCCCTCCCTTTTAGCACCTGAGTGACATCACTATCTGATTGAGCAGTTCACCATTTTTTTGCATTGTATTGAGAGGCATGAACGGGTCAGCATTAGGAGGGATTGCTGACTCTAGACTGCCATAGGGGGAAGTCAGGGGTATCCCCAGGTAAGCTGGCTCTCAGATGCTGTAGGAGCCATTACCATGTGGCCTTACACTGGGAATTCAACCCAGACATATTTGGAATTATTTATGGGGTGGGTGTGGGGTGTGGTGGCCCCTGTGTCGGCATCGCTGGGCTGCTTCAGGTCGGCACACCCTAACACTTTATTAACACTTATGAGTTTCCCTATCACTTTGTATATATTTTTGTATTATTTTAATCACACCACTCACATAGCACTTCTGTGCTTCTTATTAACCCTATTAACTCTCACCTGTGTGCTGACCTGGGGTAGCCGGCCTGTGCCGACATTATGGGGTCCTGCACCCCGGACCCATACCTAATATTAGGGACCCCCAGTGACGGAGAGGCCTTGTCGATCGGCCTGGGGGCTTAACCCTATATCTGCAGATATACGCAACCAAGATCTCCGTATTATCTGACTATTATGTAGGAATATTATTCACTCAGTGTGCATTAGGGAACCATTGTTTTTTCCTTCACAGAATTACCCCTCCCTTTTAGCACCTGAGTGACATCACTATCTGATTGAGCAGTTCACCATTTTTTTGCATTGTATTGAGAGGCATGAACGGGTCAGCATTAGGAGGGATTGCTGACTCTAGACTGCCATAGGGGGAAGTCAGGGGTATCCCCAGGTAAGCTGGCTCTCAGATGCTGTAGGAGCCATTACCATGTGGCCTTACACTGGGAATTCAACCCAGACATATTTGGAATTATTTATGGGGTGGGTGTGGGGTGTGGTGGCCCCTGTGTCGGCATCGCTGGGCTGCTTCAGGTCGGCACACCCTAACACTTTATTAACACTTATGAGTTTCCCTATCACTTTGTATATATTTTTGTATTATTTTAATCACACCACTCACATAGCACTTCTGTGCTTCTTATTAACCCTATTAACTCTCACCTGTGTGCTGACCTGGGGTAGCCGGCCTGTGCCGACATTATGGGGTCCTGCACCCCGGACCCATACCTAATATTAGGGACCCCCAGTGACGGAGAGGCCTTGTCGATCGGCCTGGGGGCTTAACCCTATATCTGCAGATATACGCAACCAAGATCTCCGTATTATCTGACTATTATGTAGGAATATTATTCACTCAGTGTGCATTAGGGAACCATTGTTTTTTCCTTCACAGAATTACCCCTCCCTTTTAGCACCTGAGTGACATCACTATCTGATTGAGCAGTTCACCATTTTTTTGCATTGTATTGAGAGGCATGAACGGGTCAGCATTAGGAGGGATTGCTGACTCTAGACTGCCATAGGGGGAAGTCAGGGGTATCCCCAGGTAAGCTGGCTCTCAGATGCTGTAGGAGCCATTACCATGTGGCCTTACACTGGGAATTCAACCCAGACATATTTGGAATTATTTATGGGGTGGGTGTGGGGTGTGGTGGCCCCTGTGTCGGCATCGCTGGGCTGCTTCAGGTCGGCACACCCTAACACTTTATTAACACTTATGAGTTTCCCTATCACTTTGTATATATTTTTGTATTATTTTAATCACACCACTCACATAGCACTTCTGTGCTTCTTATTAACCCTATTAACTCTCACCTGTGTGCTGACCTGGGGTAGCCGGCCTGTGCCGACATTATGGGGTCCTGCACCCCGGACCCATACCTAATATTAGGGACCCCCAGTGACGGAGAGGCCTTGTCGATCGGCCTGGGGGCTTAACCCTATATCTGCAGATATACGCAACCAAGATCTCCGTATTATCTGACTATTAGGTAGGAATATTATTCACTCAGTGTGCATTAGGGAACCATTGTTTTTTCCTTCACAGAATTACCCCTCCCTTTTAGCACCTGAGTGACATCACTATCTGATTGAGCAGTTCACCATTTTTTTGCATTGTATTGAGAGGCATGAACGGGTCAGCATTAGGAGGGATTGCTGACTCTAGACTGCCATAGGGGGAAGTCAGGGGTATCCCCAGGTAAGCTGGCTCTCAGATGCTGTAGGAGCCATTACCATGTGGCCTTACACTGGGAATTCAACCCAGACATATTTGGAATTATTTATGGGGTGGGTGTGGGGTGTGGTGGCCCCTGTGTCGGCATCGCTGGGCTGCTTCAGGTCGGCACACCCTAACACTTTATTAACACTTATGAGTTTCCCTATCACTTTGTATATATTTTTGTATTATTTTAATCACACCACTCACATAGCACTTCTGTGCTTCTTATTAACCCTATTAACTCTCACCTGTGTGCTGACCTGGGGTAGCCGGCCTGTGCCGACATTATGGGGTCCTGCACCCCGGACCCATACCTAATATTAGGGACCCCCAGTGACGGAGAGGCCTTGTCGATCGGCCTGGGGGCTTAACCCTATATCTGCAGATATACGCAACCAAGATCTCCGTATTATCTGACTATTAGGTAGGAATATTATTCACTCAGTGTGCATTAGGGAACCATTGTTTTTTCCTTCACAGAATTACCCCTCCCTTTTAGCACCTGAGTGACATCACTATCTGATTGAGCAGTTCACCATTTTTTTGCATTGTATTGAGAGGCATGAACGGGTCAGCATTAGGAGGGATTGCTGACTCTAGACTGCCATAGGGGGAAGTCAGGGGTATCCCCAGGTAAGCTGGCTCTCAGATGCTGTAGGAGCCATTACCATGTGGCCTTACACTGGGAATTCAACCCAGACATATTTGGAATTATTTATGGGGTGGGTGTGGGGTGTGGTGGCCCCTGTGTCGGCATCGCTGGGCTGCTTCAGGTCGGCACACCCTAACACTTTATTAACACTTATGAGTTTCCCTATCACTTTGTATATATTTTTGTATTATTTTAATCACACCACTCACATAGCACTTCTGTGCTTCTTATTAACCCTATTAACTCTCACCTGTGTGCTGACCTGGGGTAGCCGGCCTGTGCCGACATTATGGGGTCCTGCACCCCGGACCCATACCTAATATTAGGGACCCCCAGTGACGGAGAGACCTTGTCGATCGGCCTGGGGGCTTAACCCTATATCTGCAGATATACGCAACCAAGATCTCCGTATTATCTGACTATTATGTAGGAATATTATTCACTCAGTGTGCATTAGGGAACCATTGTTTTTTCCTTCACAGAATTACCCCTCCCTTTTAGCACCTGAGTGACATCACTATCTGATTGAGCAGTTCACCATTTTTTTGCATTGTATTGAGAGGCATGAACGGGTCAGCATTAGGAGGGATTGCTGACTCTAGACTGCCATAGGGGGAAGTCAGGGGTATCCCCAGGTAAGCTGGCTCTCAGATGCTGTAGGAGCCATTACCATGTGGCCTTACACTGGGAATTCAACCCAGACATATTTGGAATTATTTATGGGGTGGGTGTGGGGTGTGGTGGCCCCTGTGTCGGCATCGCTGGGCTGCTTCAGGTCGGCACACCCTAACACTTTATTAACACTTATGAGTTTCCCTATCACTTTGTATATATTTTTGTATTATTTTAATCACACCACTCACATAGCACTTCTGTGCTTCTTATTAACCCTATTAACTCTCACCTGTGTGCTGACCTGGGGTAGCCGGCCTGTGCCGACATTATGGGGTCCTGCACCCCGGACCCATACCTAATATTAGGGACCCCCAGTGACGGAGAGGCCTTGTCGATCGGCCTGGGGGCTTAACCCTATATCTGCAGATATACGCAACCAAGATCTCCGTATTATCTGACTATTATGTAGGAATATTATTCACTCAGTGTGCATTAGGGAACCATTGTTTTTTCCTTCACAGAATTACCCCTCCCTTTTAGCACCTGAGTGACATCACTATCTGATTGAGCAGTTCACCATTTTTTTGCATTGTATTGAGAGGCATGAACGGGTCAGCATTAGGAGGGATTGCTGACTCTAGACTGCCATAGGGGGAAGTCAGGGGTATCCCCAGGTAAGCTGGCTCTCAGATGCTGTAGGAGCCATTACCATGTGGCCTTACACTGGGAATTCAACCCAGACATATTTGGAATTATTTATGGGGTGGGTGTGGGGTGTGGTGGCCCCTGTGTCGGCATCGCTGGGCTGCTTCAGGTCGGCACACCCTAACACTTTATTAACACTTATGAGTTTCCCTATCACTTTGTATATATTTTTGTATTATTTTAATCACACCACTCACATAGCACTTCTGTGCTTCTTATTAACCCTATTAACTCTCACCTGTGTGCTGACCTGGGGTAGCCGGCCTGTGCCGACATTATGGGGTCCTGCACCCCGGACCCATACCTAATATTAGGGACCCCCAGTGACGGAGAGGCCTTGTCGATCGGCCTGGGGGCTTAACCCTATATCTGCAGATATACGCAACCAAGATCTCCGTATTATCTGACTATTATGTAGGAATATTATTCACTCAGTGTGCATTAGGGAACCATTGTTTTTTCCTTCACAGAATTACCCCTCCCTTTTAGCACCTGAGTGACATCACTATCTGATTGAGCAGTTCACCATTTTTTTGCATTGTATTGAGAGGCATGAACGGGTCAGCATTAGGAGGGATTGCTGACTCTAGACTGCCATAGGGGGAAGTCAGGGGTATCCCCAGGTAAGCTGGCTCTCAGATGCTGTAGGAGCCATTACCATGTGGCCTTACACTGGGAATTCAACCCAGACATATTTGGAATTATTTATGGGGTGGGTGTGGGGTGTGGTGGCCCCTGTGTCGGCATCGCTGGGCTGCTTCAGGTCGGCACACCCTAACACTTTATTAACACTTATGAGTTTCCCTATCACTTTGTATATATTTTTGTATTATTTTAATCACACCACTCACATAGCACTTCTGTGCTTCTTATTAACCCTATTAACTCTCACCTGTGTGCTGACCTGGGGTAGCCGGCCTGTGCCGACATTATGGGGTCCTGCACCCCGGACCCATACCTAATATTAGGGACCCCCAGTGACGGAGAGGCCTTGTCGATCGGCCTGGGGGCTTAACCCTATATCTGCAGATATACGCAACCAAGATCTCCGTATTATCTGACCATTATGTAGGAATATTATTCACTCAGTGTGCATTAGGGAACCATTGTTTTTTCCTTCACAGAATTACCCCTCCCTTTTAGCACCTGAGTGACATCACTATCTGAGCAGTTCACCATTTTTTTGCATTGTATTGAGAGGCATGAACGGGTCAGCATTAGGAGGGATTGCTGACTCTAGACTGCCATAGGGGGAAGTCAGGGGTATCCCCAGGTAAGCTGGCTCTCAGATGCTGTAGGAGCCATTACCATGTGGCCTTACACTGGGAATTCAACCCAGACATATTTGGAATTATTTATGGGGTGGGTGTGGGGTGTGGTGGCCCCTGTGTCGGCATCGCTGGGCTGCTTCAGGTCGGCACACCCTAACACTTTATTAACACTTATGAGTTTCCCTATCACTTTGTATATATTTTTGTATTATTTTAATCACACCACTCACATAGCACTTCTGTGCTTCTTATTAACCCTATTAACTCTCACCTGTGTGCTGACCTGGGGTAGCCGGCCTGTGCCGACATTATGGGGTCCTGCACCCCGGACCCATACCTAATATTAGGGACCCCCAGTGACGGAGAGGCCTTGTCGATCGGCCTGGGGGCTTAACCCTATATCTGCAGATATACGCAACCAAGATCTCCGTATTATCTGACTATTAGGTAGGAATATTATTCACTCAGTGTGCATTAGGGAACCATTGTTTTTTCCTTCACAGAATTACCCCTCCCTTTTAGCACCTGAGTGACATCACTATCTGATTGAGCAGTTCACCATTTTTTTGCATTGTATTGAGAGGCATGAACGGGTCAGCATTAGGAGGGATTGCTGACTCTAGACTGCCATAGGGGGAAGTCAGGGGTATCCCCAGGTAAGCTGGCTCTCAGATGCTGTAGGAGCCATTACCATGTGGCCTTACACTGGGAATTCAACCCAGACATATTTGGAATTATTTATGGGGTGGGTGTGGGGTGTGGTGGCCCCTGTGTCGGCATCGCTGGGCTGCTTCAGGTCGGCACACCCTAACACTTTATTAACACTTATGAGTTTCCCTATCACTTTGTATATATTTTTGTATTATTTTAATCACACCACTCACATAGCACTTCTGTGCTTCTTATTAACCCTATTAACTCTCACCTGTGTGCTGACCTGGGGTAGCCGGCCTGTGCCGACATTATGGGGTCCTGCACCCCGGACCCATACCTAATATTAGGGACCCCCAGTGACGGAGAGGCCTTGTCGATCGGCCTGGGGGCTTAACCCTATATCTGCAGATATACGCAACCAAGATCTCCGTATTATCTGACTATTATGTAGGAATATTATTCACTCAGTGTGCATTAGGGAACCATTGTTTTTTCCTTCACAGAATTACCCCTCCCTTTTAGCACCTGAGTGACATCACTATCTGATTGAGCAGTTCACCATTTTTTTGCATTGTATTGAGAGGCATGAACGGGTCAGCATTAGTAGGGATTGCTGACTCTAGACTGCCATAGGGGGAAGTCAGGGGTATCCCCAGGTAAGCTGGCTCTCAGATGCTGTAGGAGCCATTACCATGTGGCCTTACACTGGGAATTCAACCCAGACATATTTGGAATTATTTATGGGGTGGGTGTGGGGTGTGGTGGCCCCTGTGTCGGCATCGCTGGGCTGCTTCAGGTCGGCACACCCTAACACTTTATTAACACTTATGAGTTTCCCTATCACTTTGTATATATTTTTGTATTATTTTAATCACACCACTCACATAGCACTTCTGTGCTTCTTATTAACCCTATTAACTCTCACCTGTGTGCTGACCTGGGGTAGCCGGCCTGTGCCGACATTATGGGGTCCTGCACCCCGGACCCATACCTAATATTAGGGACCCCCAGTGACGGAGAGGCCTTGTCGATCGGCCTGGGGGCTTAACCCTATATCTGCAGATATACGCAACCAAGATCTCCGTATTATCTGACTATTATGTAGGAATATTATTCACTCAGTGTGCATTAGGGAACCATTGTTTTTTCCTTCACAGAATTACCCCTCCCTTTTAGCACCTGAGTGACATCACTATCTGATTGAGCAGTTCACCATTTTTTTGCATTGTATTGAGAGGCATGAACGGGTCAGCATTAGGAGGGATTGCTGACTCTAGACTGCCATAGGGGGAAGTCAGGGGTATCCCCAGGTAAGCTGGCTCTCAGATGCTGTAGGAGCCATTACCATGTGGCCTTACACTGGGAATTCAACCCAGACATATTTGGAATTATTTATGGGGTGGGTGTGGGGTGTGGTGGCCCCTGTGTCGGCATCGCTGGGCTGCTTCAGGTCGGCACACCCTAACACTTTATTAACACTTATGAGTTTCCCTATCACTTTGTATATATTTTTGTATTATTTTAATCACACCACTCACATAGCACTTCTGTGCTTCTTATTAACCCTATTAACTCTCACCTGTGTGCTGACCTGGGGTAGCCGGCCTGTGCCGACATTATGGGGTCCTGCACCCCGGACCCATACCTAATATTAGGGACCCCCAGTGACGGAGAGGCCTTGTCGATCGGCCTGGGGGCTTAACCCTATATCTGCAGATATACGCAACCAAGATCTCCGTATTATCTGACTATTATGTAGGAATATTATTCACTCAGTGTGCATTAGGGAACCATTGTTTTTTCCTTCACAGAATTACCCCTCCCTTTTAGCACCTGAGTGACATCACTATCTGATTGAGCAGTTCACCATTTTTTTGCATTGTATTGAGAGGCATGAACGGGTCAGCATTAGGAGGGATTGCTGACTCTAGACTGCCATAGGGGGAAGTCAGGGGTATCCCCAGGTAAGCTGGCTCTCAGATGCTGTAGGAGCCATTACCATGTGGCCTTACACTGGGAATTCAACCCAGACATATTTGGAATTATTTATGGGGTGGGTGTGGGGTGTGGTGGCCCCTGTGTCGGCATCGCTGGGCTGCTTCAGGTCGGCACACCCTAACACTTTATTAACACTTATGAGTTTCCCTATCACTTTGTATATATTTTTGTATTATTTTAATCACACCACTCACATAGCACTTCTGTGCTTCTTATTAACCCTATTAACTCTCACCTGTGTGCTGACCTGGGGTAGCCGGCCTGTGCCGACATTATGGGGTCCTGCACCCCGGACCCATACCTAATATTAGGGACCCCCAGTGACGGAGAGGCCTTGTCGATCGGCCTGGGGGCTTAACCCTATATCTGCAGATATACGCAACCAAGATCTCCGTATTATCTGACTATTATGTAGGAATATTATTCACTCAGTGTGCATTAGGGAACCATTGTTTTTTCCTTCACAGAATTACCCCTCCCTTTTAGCACCTGAGTGACATCACTATCTGATTGAGCAGTTCACCATTTTTTTGCATTGTATTGAGAGGCATGAACGGGTCAGCATTAGGAGGGATTGCTGACTCTAGACTGCCATAGGGGGAAGTCAGGGGTATCCCCAGGTAAGCTGGCTCTCAGATGCTGTAGGAGCCATTACCATGTGGCCTTACACTGGGAATTCAACCCAGACATATTTGGAATTATTTATGGGGTGGGTGTGGGGTGTGGTGGCCCCTGTGTCGGCATCGCTGGGCTGCTTCAGGTCGGCACACCCTAACACTTTATTAACACTTATGAGTTTCCCTATCACTTTGTATATATTTTTGTATTATTTTAATCACACCACTCACATAGCACTTCTGTGCTTCTTATTAACCCTATTAACTCTCACCTGTGTGCTGACCTGGGGTAGCCGGCCTGTGCCGACATTATGGGGTCCTGCACCCCGGACCCATACCTAATATTAGGGACCCCCAGTGACGGAGAGGCCTTGTCGATCGGCCTGGGGGCTTAACCCTATATCTGCAGATATACGCAACCAAGATCTCCGTATTATCTGACCATTATGTAGGAATATTATTCACTCAGTGTGCATTAGGGAACCATTGTTTTTTCCTTCACAGAATTACCCCTCCCTTTTAGCACCTGAGTGACATCACTATCTGATTGAGCAGTTCACCATTTTTTTGCATTGTATTGAGAGGCATGAACGGGTCAGCATTAGGAGGGATTGCTGACTCTAGACTGCCATAGGGGGAAGTCAGGGGTATCCCCAGGTAAGCTGGCTCTCAGATGCTGTAGGAGCCATTACCATGTGGCCTTACACTGGGAATTCAACCCAGACATATTTGGAATTATTTATGGGGTGGGTGTGGGGTGTGGTGGCCCCTGTGTCGGCATCGCTGGGCTGCTTCAGGTCGGCACACCCTAACACTTTATTAACACTTATGAGTTTCCCTATCACTTTGTATATATTTTTGTATTATTTTAATCACACCACTCACATAGCACTTCTGTGCTTCTTATTAACCCTATTAACTCTCACCTGTGTGCTGACCTGGGGTAGCCGGCCTGTGCCGACATTATGGGGTCCTGCACCCCGGACCCATACCTAATATTAGGGACCCCCAGTGACGGAGAGGCCTTGTCGATCGGCCTGGGGGCTTAACCCTATATCTGCAGATATACGCAACCAAGATCTCCGTATTATCTGACTATTATGTAGGAATATTATTCACTCAGTGTGCATTAGGGAACCATTGTTTTTTCCTTCACAGAATTACCCCTCCCTTTTAGCACCTGAGTGACATCACTATCTGATTGAGCAGTTCACCATTTTTTTGCATTGTATTGAGAGGCATGAACGGGTCAGCATTAGGAGGGATTGCTGACTCTAGACTGCCATAGGGGGAAGTCAGGGGTATCCCCAGGTAAGCTGGCTCTCAGATGCTGTAGGAGCCATTACCATGTGGCCTTACACTGGGAATTCAACCCAGACATATTTGGAATTATTTATGGGGTGGGTGTGGGGTGTGGTGGCCCCTGTGTCGGCATCGCTGGGCTCCTTCAGGTCGGCACACCCTAACACTTTATTAACACTTATGAGTTTCCCTATCACTTTGTATATATTTTTGTATTATTTTAATCACACCACTCACATAGCACTTCTGTGCTTCTTATTAACCCTATTAACTCTCACCTGTGTGCTGACCTGGGGTAGCCGGCCTGTGCCGACATTATGGGGTCCTGCACCCCGGACCCATACCTAATATTAGGGACCCCCAGTGACGGAGAGGCCTTGTCGATCGGCCTGGGGGCTTAACCCTATATCTGCAGATATACGCAACCAAGATCTCCGTATTATCTGACTATTATGTAGGAATATTATTCACTCAGTGTGCATTAGGGAACCATTGTTTTTTCCTTCACAGAATTACCCCTCCCTTTTAGCACCTGAGTGACATCACTATCTGATTGAGCAGTTCACCATTTTTTTGCATTGTATTGAGAGGCATGAACGGGTCAGCATTAGGAGGGATTGCTGACTCTAGACTGCCATAGGGGGAAGTCAGGGGTATCCCCAGGTAAGCTGGCTCTCAGATGCTGTAGGAGCCATTACCATGTGGCCTTACACTGGGAATTCAACCCAGACATATTTGGAATTATTTATGGGGTGGGTGTGGGGTGTGGTGGCCCCTGTGTCGGCATCGCTGGGCTGCTTCAGGTCGGCACACCCTAACACTTTATTAACACTTATGAGTTTCCCTATCACTTTGTATATATTTTTGTATTATTTTAATCACACCACTCACATAGCACTTCTGTGCTTCTTATTAACCCTATTAACTCTCACCTGTGTGCTGACCTGGGGTAGCCGGCCTGTGCCGACATTATGGGGTCCTGCACCCCGGACCCATACCTAATATTAGGGACCCCCAGTGACGGAGAGGCCTTGTCGATCGGCCTGGGGGCTTAACCCTATATCTGCAGATATACGCAACCAAGATCTCCGTATTATCTGACTATTATGTAGGAATATTATTCACTCAGTGTGCATTAGGGAACCATTGTTTTTTCCTTCACAGAATTACCCCTCCCTTTTAGCACCTGAGTGACATCACTATCTGATTGAGCAGTTCACCATTTTTTTGCATTGTATTGAGAGGCATGAACGGGTCAGCATTAGGAGGGATTGCTGACTCTAGACTGCCATAGGGGGAAGTCAGGGGTATCCCCAGGTAAGCTGGCTCTCAGATGCTGTAGGAGCCATTACCATGTGGCCTTACACTGGGAATTCAACCCAGACATATTTGGAATTATTTATGGGGTGGGTGTGGGGTGTGGTGGCCCCTGTGTCAGCATCGCTGGGCTGCTTCAGGTCGGCACACCCTAACACTTTATTAACACTTATGAGTTTCCCTATCACTTTGTATATATTTTTGTATTATTTTAATCACACCACTCACATAGCACTTCTGTGCTTCTTATTAACCCTATTAACTCTCACCTGTGTGCTGACCTGGGGTAGCCGGCCTGTGCCGACATTATGGGGTCCTGCACCCCGGACCCATACCTAATATTAGGGACCCCCAGTGACGGAGAGGCCTTGTCGATCGGCCTGGGGGCTTAACCCTATATCTGCAGATATACGCAACCAAGATCTCCGTATTATCTGACTATTATGTAGGAATATTATTCACTCAGTGTGCATTAGGGAACCATTGTTTTTTCCTTCACAGAATTACCCCTCCCTTTTAGCACCTGAGTGACATCACTATCTGATTGAGCAGTTCACCATTTTTTTGCATTGTATTGAGAGGCATGAACGGGTCAGCATTAGGAGGGATTGCTGACTCTAGACTGCCATAGGGGGAAGTCAGGGGTATCCCCAGGTAAGCTGGCTCTCAGATGCTGTAGGAGCCATTACCATGTGGCCTTACACTGGGAATTCAACCCAGACATATTTGGAATTATTTATGGGGTGGGTGTGGGGTGTGGTGGCCCCTGTGTAGGCATCGCTGGGCTGCTTCAGGTCGGCACACCCTAACACTTTATTAACACTTATGAGTTTCCCTATCACTTTGTATATATTTTTGTATTATTTTAATCACACCACTCACATAGCACTTCTGTGCTTCTTATTAACCCTATTAACTCTCACCTGTGTGCTGACCTGGGGTAGCCGGCCTGTGCCGACATTATGGGGTCCTGCACCCCGGACCCATACCTAATATTAGGGACCCCCAGTGACGGAGAGGCCTTGTCGATCGGCCTGGGGGCTTAACCCTATATCTGCAGATATACGCAACCAAGATCTCCGTATTATCTGACTATTATGTAGGAATATTATTCACTCAGTGTGCATTAGGGAACCATTGTTTTTTCCTTCACAGAATTACCCCTCCCTTTTAGCACCTGAGTGACATCACTATCTGATTGAGCAGTTCACCATTTTTTTGCATTGTATTGAGAGGCATGAACGGGTCAGCATTAGAAGGGATTGCTGACTCTAGACTGCCATAGGGGGAAGTCAGGGGTATCCCCAGGTAAGCTGGCTCTCAGATGCTGTAGGAGCCATTACCATGTGGCCTTACACTGGGAATTCAACCCAGACATATTTGGAATTATTTATGGGGTGGGTGTGGGGTGTGGTGGCCCCTGTGTCGGCATCGCTGGGCTGCTTCAGGTCGGCACACCCTAACACTTTATTAACACTTATGAGTTTCCCTATCACTTTGTATATATTTTTGTATTATTTTAATCACACCACTCACATAGCACTTCTGTGCTTCTTATTAACCCTATTAACTCTCACCTGTGTGCTGACCTGGGGTAGCCGGCCTGTGCCGACATTATGGGGTCCTGCACCCCGGACCCATACCTAATATTAGGGACCCCCAGTGACGGAGAGGCCTTGTCGATCGGCCTGGGAGCTTAACCCTATATCTGCAGATATACGCAACCAAGATCTCCGTATTATCTGACTATTATGTAGGAATATTATTCACTCAGTGTGCATTAGGGAACCATTGTTTTTTCCTTCACAGAATTACCCCTCCCTTTTAGCACCTGAGTGACATCACTATCTGATTGAGCAGTTCACCATTTTTTTGCATTGTATTGAGAGGCATGAACGGGTCAGCATTAGGAGGGATTGCTGACTCTAGACTGCCATAGGGGGAAGTCAGGGGTATCCCCAGGTAAGCTGGCTCTCAGATGCTGTAGGAGCCATTACCATGTGGCCTTACACTGGGAATTCAACCCAGACATATTTGGAATTATTTATGGGGTGGGTGTGGGGTGTGGTGGCCCCTGTGTCGGCATCGCTGGGCTGCTTCAGGTCGGCACACCCTAACACTTTATTAACACTTATGAGTTTCCCTATCACTTTGTATATATTTTTGTATTATTTTAATCACACCACTCACATAGCACTTCTGTGCTTCTTATTAACCCTATTAACTCTCACCTGTGTGCTGACCTGGGGTAGCCGGCCTGTGCCGACATTATGGGGTCCTGCACCCCGGACCCATACCTAATATTAGGGACCCCCAGTGACGGAGAGGCCTTGTCGATCGGCCTGGGGGCTTAACCCTATATCTGCAGATATACGCAACCAAGATCTCCGTATTATCTGACTATTAGGTAGGAATATTATTCACTCAGTGTGCATTAGGGAACCATTGTTTTTTCCTTCACAGAATTACCCCTCCCTTTTAGCACCTGAGTGACATCACTATCTGATTGAGCAGTTCACCATTTTTTTGCATTGTATTGAGAGGCATGAACGGGTCAGCATTAGGAGGGATTGCTGACTCTAGACTGCCATAGGGGGAAGTCAGGGGTATCCCCAGGTAAGCTGGCTCTCAGATGCTGTAGGAGCCATTACCATGTGGCCTTACACTGGGAATTCAACCCAGACATATTTGGAATTATTTATGGGGTGGGTGTGGGGTGTGGTGGCCCCTGTGTCGGCATCGCTGGGCTGCTTCAGGTCGGCACACCCTAACACTTTATTAACACTTATGAGTTTCCCTATCACTTTGTATATATTTTTGTATTATTTTAATCACACCACTCACATAGCACTTCTGTGCTTCTTATTAACCCTATTAACTCTCACCTGTGTGCTGACCTGGGGTAGCCGGCCTGTGCCGACATTATGGGGTCCTGCACCCCGGACCCATACCTAATATTAGGGACCCCCAGTGACGGAGAGGCCTTGTCGATCGGCCTGGGGGCTTAACCCTATATCTGCAGATATACGCAACCAAGATCTCCGTATTATCTGACTATTATGTAGGAATATTATTCACTCAGTGTGCATTAGGGAACCATTGTTTTTTCCTTCACAGAATTACCCCTCCCTTTTAGCACCTGAGTGACATCACTATCTGATTGAGCAGTTCACCATTTTTTTGCATTGTATTGAGAGGCATGAACGGGTCAGCATTAGGAGGGATTGCTGACTCTAGACTGCCATAGGGGGAAGTCAGGGGTATCCCCAGGTAAGCTGGCTCTCAGATGCTGTAGGAGCCATTACCATGTGGCCTTACACTGGGAATTCAACCCAGACATATTTGGAATTATTTATGGGGTGGGTGTGGGGTGTGGTGGCCCCTGTGTCGGCATCGCTGGGCTGCTTCAGGTCGGCACACCCTAACACTTTATTAACACTTATGAGTTTCCCTATCACTTTGTATATATTTTTGTATTATTTTAATCACACCACTCACATAGCACTTCTGTGCTTCTTATTAACCCTATTAACTCTCACCTGTGTGCTGACCTGGGGTAGCCGGCCTGTGCCGACATTATGGGGTCCTGCACCCCGGACCCATACCTAATATTAGGGACCCCCAGTGACGGAGAGGCCTTGTCGATCGGCCTGGGGGCTTAACCCTATATCTGCAGATATACGCAACCAAGATCTCCGTATTATCTGACTATTATGTAGGAATATTATTCACTCAGTGTGCATTAGGGAACCATTGTTTTTTCCTTCACAGAATTACCCCTCCCTTTTAGCACCTGAGTGACATCACTATCTGATTGAGCAGTTCACCATTTTTTTGCATTGTATTGAGAGGCATGAACGGGTCAGCATTAGGAGGGATTGCTGACTCTAGACTGCCATAGGGGGAAGTCAGGGGTATCCCCAGGTAAGCTGGCTCTCAGATGCTGTAGGAGCCATTACCATGTGGCCTTACACTGGGAATTCAACCCAGACATATTTGGAATTATTTATGGGGTGGGTGTGGGGTGTGGTGGCCCCTGTGTCGGCATCGCTGGGCTGCTTCAGGTCGGCACACCCTAACACTTTATTAACACTTATGAGTTTCCCTATCACTTTGTATATATTTTTGTATTATTTTAATCACACCACTCACATAGCACTTCTGTGCTTCTTATTAACCCTATTAACTCTCACCTGTGTGCTGACCTGGGGTAGCCGGCCTGTGCCGACATTATGGGGTCCTGCACCCCGGACCCATACCTAATATTAGGGACCCCCAGTGACGGAGAGGCCTTGTCGATCGGCCTGGGAGCTTAACCCTATATCTGCAGATATACGCAACCAAGATCTCCGTATTATCTGACTATTATGTAGGAATATTATTCACTCAGTGTGCATTAGGGAACCATTGTTTTTTCCTTCACAGAATTACCCCTCCCTTTTAGCACCTGAGTGACATCACTATCTGATTGAGCAGTTCACCATTTTTTTGCATTGTATTGAGAGGCATGAACGGGTCAGCATTAGGAGGGATTGCTGACTCTAGACTGCCATAGGGGGAAGTCAGGGGTATCCCCAGGTAAGCTGGCTCTCAGATGCTGTAGGAGCCATTACCATGTGGCCTTACACTGGGAATTCAACCCAGACATATTTGGAATTATTTATGGGGTGGGTGTGGGGTGTGGTGGCCCCTGTGTCGGCATCGCTGGGCTGCTTCAGGTCGGCACACCCTAACACTTTATTAACACTTATGAGTTTCCCTATCACTTTGTATATATTTTTGTATTATTTTAATCACACCACTCACATAGCACTTCTGTGCTTCTTATTAACCCTATTAACTCTCACCTGTGTGCTGACCTGGGGTAGCCGGCCTGTGCCGACATTATGGGGTCCTGCACCCCGGACCCATACCTAATATTAGGGACCCCCAGTGACGGAGAGGCCTTGTCGATCGGCCTGGGGGCTTAACCCTATATCTGCAGATATACGCAACCAAGATCTCCGTATTATCTGACTATTATGTAGGAATATTATTCACTCAGTGTGCATTAGGGAACCATTGTTTTTTCCTTCACAGAATTACCCCTCCCTTTTAGCACCTGAGTGACATCACTATCTGATTGAGCAGTTCACCATTTTTTTGCATTGTATTGAGAGGCATGAACGGGTCAGCATTAGGAGGGATTGCTGACTCTAGACTGCCATAGGGGGAAGTCAGGGGTATCCCCAGGTAAGCTGGCTCTCAGATGCTGTAGGAGCCATTACCATGTGGCCTTACACTGGGAATTCAACCCAGACATATTTGGAATTATTTATGGGGTGGGTGTGGGGTGTGGTGGCCCCTGTGTCGGCATCGCTGGGCTGCTTCAGGTCGGCACACCCTAACACTTTATTAACACTTATGAGTTTCCCTATCACTTTGTATATATTTTTGTATTATTTTAATCACACCACTCACATAGCACTTCTGTGCTTCTTATTAACCCTATTAACTCTCACCTGTGTGCTGACCTGGGGTAGCCGGCCTGTGCCGACATTATGGGGTCCTGCACCCCGGACCCATACCTAATATTAGGGACCCCCAGTGACGGAGAGGCCTTGTCGATCGGCCTGGGGGCTTAACCCTATATCTGCAGATATACGCAACCAAGATCTCCGTATTATCTGACTATTAGGTAGGAATATTATTCACTCAGTGTGCATTAGGGAACCATTGTTTTTTCCTTCACAGAATTACCCCTCCCTTTTAGCACCTGAGTGACATCACTATCTGATTGAGCAGTTCACCATTTTTTTGCATTGTATTGAGAGGCATGAACGGGTCAGCATTAGGAGGGATTGCTGACTCTAGACTGCCATAGGGGGAAGTCAGGGGTATCCCCAGGTAAGCTGGCTCTCAGATGCTGTAGGAGCCATTACCATGTGGCCTTACACTGGGAATTCAACCCAGACATATTTGGAATTATTTATGGGGTGGGTGTGGGGTGTGGTGGCCCCTGTGTCGGCATCGCTGGGCTGCTTCAGGTCGGCACACCCTAACACTTTATTAACACTTATGAGTTTCCCTATCACTTTGTATATATTTTTGTATTATTTTAATCACACCACTCACATAGCACTTCTGTGCTTCTTATTAACCCTATTAACTCTCACCTGTGTGCTGACCTGGGGTAGCCGGCCTGTGCCGACATTATGGGGTCCTGCACCCCGGACCCATACCTAATATTAGGGACCCCCAGTGACGGAGAGGCCTTGTCGATCGGCCTGGGGGCTTAACCCTATATCTGCAGATATACGCAACCAAGATCTCCGTATTATCTGACTATTATGTAGGAATATTATTCACTCAGTGTGCATTAGGGAACCATTGTTTTTTCCTTCACAGAATTACCCCTCCCTTTTAGCACCTGAGTGACATCACTATCTGATTGAGCAGTTCACCATTTTTTTGCATTGTATTGAGAGGCATGAACGGGTCAGCATTAGGAGGGATTGCTGACTCTAGACTGCCATAGGGGGAAGTCAGGGGTATCCCCAGGTAAGCTGGCTCTCAGATGCTGTAGGAGCCATTACCATGTGGCCTTACACTGGGAATTCAACCCAGACATATTTGGAATTATTTATGGGGTGGGTGTGGGGTGTGGTGGCCCCTGTGTCGGCATCGCTGGGCTGCTTCAGGTCGGCACACCCTAACACTTTATTAACACTTATGAGTTTCCCTATCACTTTGTATATATTTTTGTATTATTTTAATCACACCACTCACATAGCACTTCTGTGCTTCTTATTAACCCTATTAACTCTCACCTGTGTGCTGACCTGGGGTAGCCGGCCTGTGCCGACATTATGGGGTCCTGCACCCCGGACCCATACCTAATATTAGGGACCCCCAGTGACGGAGAGGCCTTGTCGATCGGCCTGGGGGCTTAACCCTATATCTGCAGATATACGCAACCAAGATCTCCGTATTATCTGACTATTATGTAGGAATATTATTCACTCAGTGTGCATTAGGGAACCATTGTTTTTTCCTTCACAGAATTACCCCTCCCTTTTAGCACCTGAGTGACATCACTATCTGATTGAGCAGTTCACCATTTTTTTGCATTGTATTGAGAGGCATGAACGGGTCAGCATTAGGAGGGATTGCTGACTCTAGACTGCCATAGGGGGAAGTCAGGGGTATCCCCAGGTAAGCTGGCTCTCAGATGCTGTAGGAGCCATTACCATGTGGCCTTACACTGGGAATTCAACCCAGACATATTTGGAATTATTTATGGGGTGGGTGTGGGGTGTGGTGGCCCCTGTGTCGGCATCGCTGGGCTGCTTCAGGTCGGCACACCCTAACACTTTATTAACACTTATGAGTTTCCCTATCACTTTGTATATATTTTTGTATTATTTTAATCACACCACTCACATAGCACTTCTGTGCTTCTTATTAACCCTATTAACTCTCACCTGTGTGCTGACCTGGGGTAGCCGGCCTGTGCCGACATTATGGGGTCCTGCACCCCGGACCCATACCTAATATTAGGGACCCCCAGTGACGGAGAGGCCTTGTCGATCGGCCTGGGAGCTTAACCCTATATCTGCAGATATACGCAACCAAGATCTCCGTATTATCTGACTATTATGTAGGAATATTATTCACTCAGTGTGCATTAGGGAACCATTGTTTTTTCCTTCACAGAATTACCCCTCCCTTTTAGCACCTGAGTGACATCACTATCTGATTGAGCAGTTCACCATTTTTTTGCATTGTATTGAGAGGCATGAACGGGTCAGCATTAGGAGGGATTGCTGACTCTAGACTGCCATAGGGGGAAGTCAGGGGTATCCCCAGGTAAGCTGGCTCTCAGATGCTGTAGGAGCCATTACCATGTGGCCTTACACTGGGAATTCAACCCAGACATATTTGGAATTATTTATGGGGTGGGTGTGGGGTGTGGTGGCCCCTGTGTCGGCATCGCTGGGCTGCTTCAGGTCGGCACACCCTAACACTTTATTAACACTTATGAGTTTCCCTATCACTTTGTATATATTTTTGTATTATTTTAATCACACCACTCACATAGCACTTCTGTGCTTCTTATTAACCCTATTAACTCTCACCTGTGTGCTGACCTGGGGTAGCCGGCCTGTGCCGACATTATGGGGTCCTGCACCCCGGACCCATACCTAATATTAGGGACCCCCAGTGACGGAGAGGCCTTGTCGATCGGCCTGGGGGCTTAACCCTATATCTGCAGATATACGCAACCAAGATCTCCGTATTATCTGACTATTATGTAGGAATATTATTCACTCAGTGTGCATTAGGGAACCATTGTTTTTTCCTTCACAGAATTACCCCTCCCTTTTAGCACCTGAGTGACATCACTATCTGATTGAGCAGTTCACCATTTTTTTGCATTGTATTGAGAGGCATGAACGGGTCAGCATTAGGAGGGATTGCTGACTCTAGACTGCCATAGGGGGAAGTCAGGGGTATCCCCAGGTAAGCTGGCTCTCAGATGCTGTAGGAGCCATTACCATGTGGCCTTACACTGGGAATTCAACCCAGACATATTTGGAATTATTTATGGGGTGGGTGTGGGGTGTGGTGGCCCCTGTGTCGGCATCGCTGGGCTGCTTCAGGTCGGCACACCCTAACACTTTATTAACACTTATGAGTTTCCCTATCACTTTGTATATATTTTTGTATTATTTTAATCACACCACTCACATAGCACTTCTGTGCTTCTTATTAACCCTATTAACTCTCACCTGTGTGCTGACCTGGGGTAGCCGGCCTGTGCCGACATTATGGGGTCCTGCACCCCGGACCCATACCTAATATTAGGGACCCCCAGTGACGGAGAGGCCTTGTCGATCGGCCTGGGGGCTTAACCCTATATCTGCAGATATACGCAACCAAGATCTCCGTATTATCTGACTATTATGTAGGAATATTATTCACTCAGTGTGCATTAGGGAACCATTGTTTTTTCCTTCACAGAATTACCCCTCCCTTTTAGCACCTGAGTGACATCACTATCTGATTGAGCAGTTCACCATTTTTTTGCATTGTATTGAGAGGCATGAACGGGTCAGCATTAGGAGGGATTGCTGACTCTAGACTGCCATAGGGGGAAGTCAGGGGTATCCCCAGGTAAGCTGGCTCTCAGATGCTGTAGGAGCCATTACCATGTGGCCTTACACTGGGAATTCAACCCAGACATATTTGGAATTATTTATGGGGTGGGTGTGGGGTGTGGTGGCCCCTGTGTCGGCATCGCTGGGCTGCTTCAGGTCGGCACACCCTAACACTTTATTAACACTTATGAGTTTCCCTATCACTTTGTATATATTTTTGTATTATTTTAATCACACCACTCACATAGCACTTCTGTGCTTCTTATTAACCCTATTAACTCTCACCTGTGTGCTGACCTGGGGTAGCCGGCCTGTGCCGACATTATGGGGTCCTGCACCCCGGACCCATACCTAATATTAGGGACCCCCAGTGACGGAGAGGCCTTGTCGATCGGCCTGGGGGCTTAACCCTATATCTGCAGATATACGCAACCAAGATCTCCGTATTATCTGACTATTATGTAGGAATATTATTCACTCAGTGTGCATTAGGGAACCATTGTTTTTTCCTTCGCTTAATACACGTATCAGGTTGTACGATATGTGCACAGTATCCTGGTGATACTTCTCCAACTCTCGTAATCCTATTACCTAAGGTGTACCTATACCGGAAAGATTTTCCTCTACTGGCTATGTGGCGTACAAGCTCTGTATCTGTAGGCATTCTATCTGCTCTATGTGAAAAGGTCATGGTGTGGTTACTCCATGATACTTCCCAATTTCCCGGCTTTCTGGGATTGGAGATGTTGAAACATAATAGGGACCTATCCACATGGTATTGGTGGAGCTTCAAACTAGGAGGGCTGGAGATATTAAACCTCCTGTCCACCGGTCTCCCACCATTTAACTCAAGTACCTCCCCTATCGTTAAAGGAAATGGCACTAGCCCTGATTTGCTATGACCTTGAGGTACTTGAGAGCATACCCAACAATCTGTTTTGTTTAACACATTACCCACTAAGGAGTGATAGTCACTCAATGGATGCCGGTCCATATGGATATTAAAACTGGATTGGCATTTCTTAATGCACCCATCTTCAATGACATTGTTACAGAGCCTACAGATACAGTTTTCCTCAGCTAACAATCCGTCACAATTTCTTCTATGGTCAATGCTATCGGATCGTTTTCTGATACTCGCCTTTGCTTGTTGGTTAGGTTGATCTTGGAAAACTACGCCTCCATCTTTATCATCAGAACCCATTCCAGAACCTCTATCGACCTCCATGGTACTCTCGCCGGAACAGACTGCTCTGGTCAACATCATGGTCAACAGGAAAATCCGGATCACAGTCTCTTGGGGCAAGTCCATCTTATAGGAGGAAATGGAGAAGAATGAGAAGGAGGAAAAAGAAATTTGAGGTAGAGGGGATGGGAAGTGGAGAAAAACAATAAAAGGGAGTGGGGAGTCTACAACAGCTCTCGGTCTTCAAGGCTCAGGTGCCGCCTCAGTCCTCCTGGAACAGACACTCCAGTGATACAACCTCTACCGTCTGTTCCTTATCACGGGACTTCTCTGGATCAGCAACCTTCTTGCAGTGGGATGAATGGACCCAAGTCTCTCTCTCAGCAACCTTTAATGCTGTAGTGCTAGTCAATAAGACCTGGTATGGTCCTTCCCATCTGTCAATAAGGCAACCTGAGCGTAGAAAATTCCGTATCATTACATAATCCCCAGGTTCAATGTCATGACAATTACTATCAGGTAGATCAGGAATCACCAACTTCAGACTATCATTTTGATTCCTTAACTGTTTACTCATGTTAATCAAGTACTTTACAGTTACTTCACTGTTACATTTCAAATCATCCTGAGGGTTAATCATGACATGCGGTTGTCGACCAAACAAGATTTTAAAAGGGGACAGATTAAGAGGGGACCTGGGAGTGGTTCTGATACTGTACAATACAATGGGTAAAGCTTCTGGCCATGTCAATCCTGTCTCTGCCATCACTTTACTCAATTTATTTTTAATAGTGCTGTTCACTCTTTCGACCTTCGCACTCGCCTGTGGACGGTACGGAGTGTGCAGCTTGCTATCAATTCCCATCAACTTACACATTCCTTGAAAGACATCACCTGTAAAATGGGTACCCCTATCACTTTCGATTATTCTAGGGATACCATATCTACATACAAATTCCTGCACAATTTTCTTAGCTGTAAACATAGCGGTATTTGTAGCTGCAGGAAATGCTTCGACCCAATTCGAGAAAACATCTATACAAACAAGTACATATTTCAAATTCCGACAAGGGGGTAATTGTATAAAGTCAATTTGTATTACCTGGAAAGGGCCGCCGGCAGGTGGGATATGGGATGGTTCTGTAGGTATTGCCTTTCCAATATTCTTTCTCAAACAGGTAAGGCATGACATTGCTCTTTTACTCGCATGAGAGGAGAATCCTGGGGCGCACCAATATGCTCTTACCAATTTGCACATTCCTTCCTTGCCTAGATGAGTCAGCCCGTGAGCTGCTTCAGCCAGACATGGAAGATATGCTCTGGGGGCCACTGGTTTACCATGTCCATCCGTCCAGAGTCCTGAAGACTCCTGGCCACATCCCTTTGCCTTCCAGGCTGCCTTTTCCTGTGTGGAACACAAATTTTGCATTTCACACAACTTCTGTGTGTTAATGGTATTGAATACCATCAATTGTGTGGTGTCTGTCTGTATGGGGGTAGCAGCTGCTAACTTAGCAGCTTCGTCTGCTCGGCTGTTACCAAGTGATACCGGGTCTTGGCTATATGTGTGTGCTTTACATTTGATAACAGCCACTCTGTCGGGTTCCTGTATCGCTGTTAGAAGCCTTTTTATGTGAGCTGCATGCGCTACCGGTGTACCAGCTGCCGTCATGAAATTTCTGAGGCGCCATAGGGCTCCGAAATCATGGACTACCCCGAATGCGTATCTAGAATCGGTGTAGATATTGGCTGACTTACCCTTAGCCAATTCACATGCTCTGGTTAGGGCGACCAGTTCAGCAACCTGGGCTGAGTGAGGTGGGCCTAGCGGTTCCGCTTCTATGGTGTCTTGATCATCTACGACTGCGTATCCAGTACACAAGTCTCCCGAGTCTGACTGTCTGTGACAACTACCGTCCGTGTAGAACGTGAGTTCTGCATCTTCCAGTGGGTTGTCACTGATGTCAAGCCTTGCGGTAAAATTTTGGGTCAAATATTCCATACAATCATGTGTATCTTCCTTTGTATTAAATCCTCCTTCCCCATCACTCTCACCTTCCACCCTTTGTGCCTGACCAGGCACACCTGGGAGATACGTTGCAGGATTTAATGCACTGCATCTCCTTATGGTGATGTTTACGGGGGCCATTAGTGCCAATTCCCATCTTGTAAACCTCGCTGATGAGACGTGTCTGGTTTGGGCAGAATTCAATAAGGCTGACACTGCATGTGGTGTATGGATTGTGAGGTTGTGGCCTAGCACGACATCTTCGCTTTTTGTCACTAGCAATGCTATCGCAGCAATGCTTCGCAAGCATGTGGGGAGGGATCGCGCTACCGTGTCTAGCTGAGCGCTGTAGTATGCAACTGGCCTGCTGGCATCACCGTGTTTTTGGGTTAGTACACCTGCCGCGCAACCAGCACTTTCTGTTCCGTATAGTTCAAAGGGTTTCCCATAGTCTGGCATACCTAGTGCTGGTGCCTGCGTTAGGCACTGTTTAAGTCTCTCAAATGCTGTTTCGGACTCGTCTGTATGCGAAATCCTATCAGGTTTGTTTGAGGAGACCATTTCCTGCAAAGGTAACGCCAAAATGGAAAACCCTGGGATCCAATTACGGCAATACCCACACATTCCTAAAAACGTTCTGATCTGTTGCTGGGTTTGTGGCAGAGTCATGTCTCTAATTGCTTGGATTCTATCAGTGGTCAGGTGTCTCAGTCCTTGTGTTAGACAGTGTCCCAAATATTTTACCCTAGTTTGGCATAATTGTAACTTGTCTTTGGACACCTTGTGTCCTGTGTCTGAAAGATGAAACAGGAGCTGTTTCGTATCCTTCAGAGATGCTTCCAGTGAATCTGAACACAGTAATAAATCGTCCACATACTGTATCAATACTGATCCACTGTCTGGTTGGAAAGACTGTAAACAATCATGCAAAGCCTGAGAAAATATACTTGGACTATCTATGAAACCTTGGGGTAATCGAGTCCACGTGTATTGGACTCCTCTGTATGTAAATGCAAACAAATATTGGCTGTCAGGGTGCAGAGGTACCGAAAAGAAAGCGGAGCAGAGGTCAATAACAGTGAAAAATTTGGCAGTGGGAGGGATTTGCATTAGGATGACAGCTGGATTTGGCACTACGGGGAACTGACTCTCAACTATTTTGTTAATCCCCCTTAGATCCTGCACTAGTCTGTAACCCCTCCCCCCACTCTTTTTCACAGGGAAGATGGGACTATTAGCAGTGCTGGACGTTCTTACCAGAATGCCCTGTTGTAGCAAGCGCTCTATTACTGGGTAAACTCCTAACTCCACCTCTGGCTTCAGAGGGTACTGTGGGATTTTTGGAGCTATCCTACCATCTTTTACTTGTACAACTACTGGAGCTACGTTTGCCATTAATCCAGTGTCTTGTCCGTCTTTTGTCCAAAGTGACTCTGGTATCTGAGATGTCATCTCTTCTATTTGGGATGGATTCCTATTTGTCATAATGGTATGTGACATTAATTTTGATGGGGAGTCTAACATGTCTCGCACTTCCTGAGCGTGTTTCTCAGGTATGTCCAAGAATACACCTTCAGGAGTACAATAAATGACGCACCCCATTTTACACAGTAAGTCTCTTCCCAGGAGATTGGTTGGTGCCGATGCAGCCAGCAAAAAGGAATGCTTGGTATGCAAAGGCCCTATTGTAATCTCGGCTGGTTTGCTAACAGGGTAGTGCTGGACTACTCCTGTTACTCCCATGGCTGGAATTGTCCTACCAGTGGTTCTCATGCCCACTGTCGAATTTATCACTGACTTGGCCGCCCCTGTGTCTACAAGAAAGTTTAAAGTTTTACCAGCTACATTAATTGCGATCTCGGGTTCACTTCCAAGATTGGCAATTAATTTTACTGGCTGCAGATTACAGGTATGGCCACACCCCTATTGGGTATGGTGACCTCCCTGAATCCCGCTGGCAGCAACTACTTGTGAGGGAGATAGTTGGGAACTACCAGAGGCATGCCAGTCTCTGTTTGGGGGATATCTTTTTGTTTCCCCTGTATGTGGCTCATAACTCCGTTTCTGCGGACCTTGCTCCCAATGTCGTGTGTCGTGTCATTGTCTAGGGGTTTGGTATGAGTTTCGTGGATTCTTTACTCTACAATCTCGTGCCATGTGTCCCTGTTTGTGACAAGAATAACAAGTAACCATACTTGACTTACCCACAGGATTTGGTGATACAAACAAAGGCTGCCTTGTGGTCAGAGCCTGTATACTTACTGACATTAATTTGTCACCTTGTTGTTCCCTGTGTCTGGTGATGTTTCTATCGTGATCAATAGCAGCCTCTCTCAAAGTAGCCACAGACAGACCTCGCCAACATGGTTGCGTGGTCTGTACCCTAGTCTTCAATGACTCTTTTAAACCATCCATCAGTACCGATACTGCTACTTCCCGATGGTTTGTGTCTGTTTTAATGTCCTCTATGCCTGTGTATTTTGCCATTTCTAATAATGCTCTGTGAAAATACTCTGCAGCTGTCTCTGACTTCTTCTGTTTAATGGAGAATATCTTATTCCATTTAGCTACTGCTGGGAAATACTCTTTTAGCTGCAAGTTTATTCTTTTCACATTATCTTGGTTGTACACATCTGTAAGAGGTACATCATGATCTAGTCCGCAATCAGCTAAAAATTGAATTGCGTCGACATTTGAGGGTAAACATGCTCTCAGCAATATCTGCCAGTCTTTATTGTTGGGCTCTGTAGTGTTACCTAAGTCTCTGATGTATTTTTGACTGGCAACTAAGTCTTTTCTAGGGTCAGGAAATTCAGACACTATGGTCCTTAATTCCATTCGGGAAAATGGAGTGTACATGGCAATGTTCCTAATGGGAGTGGCTCCTGATGCGTCTGTTTTCCCATTTGGCACTGCTATTACTCTAACAGGTGTAATTCTAACAACCTCATTCTGTGTAGATTCTACAGGCTGTGGTGAAATAGTCTCAGCATAATGCATGGTGCCGTACTTACCAGTTGATACGACCTCACCTATCCCTCCGCTAGGGGCCTTTACTAATCTCGTGGGTGGAGCTGTGCCTACTGTGGTCTCTGCTATGGTGGCTGCTAGAGAGAGCGCTGAAATCGTTGCCGATTCGTCCTCTTGATCACACTCCTGAGGAAAGTTCAAAACAGGGTACAACTTGCACGGGTTAATACTTGCATGGGTTAATGGGTTAACATTATCATTAACATTTACACAGTTACTAAGTGATTTTGTGTTACACCTTAGTGCGTCTTTTTCCGCAATCAACTTCTCTCCTGATATATATGGTGGCGGCGGGGCCGTGGCAATCAGTTTTCTGTTAGAGCCAGATCCCGCCGCCTGAGCCAAACCTCTCTGTATCTCACCTTCCTGTTGCCACAACTGTAAATAATCATAATGCTGGATTCGTCTCTTTGTTGATTTTATGAGACATATCCTCCTCCTTAAATTTTGTAACACTTCTGAGCTGAAGCTCCCTATTCTTGGGAATTTCTCCCCGTCATGTACAGTCATTCTCTCCCATTCATCACATAAAGTTTCTGTGTGACTTCCATATTTCTCACACATTATATACCTGGCCGACCCAATTGGCCGGACCACTGAATCAACCCGAACCGAGGTTGATCGCCCCCTACCTGAACAAGTGGCCCCCATAGTTCGAAAGTGTTGCTTTATTTAGCCAACCCTTACGAAAAACCAAATGCCAACAATAGGCTGACGGTGGCGGTTTACAGAGTACCCCACTCACTCGCCCACGCCGACCAATACGACCTGATCACACCGATATGGTGCTGGCGTACTCGACCTAGGGCCCCTGCGACCTGAACCTCTATTTACTGGAACCTGCGAGGGTTATCCGAAGAACACTTACTCTTTCCAGTAACTATTGGTTGTTGGATAGTTCCTGAGTGAGCAGCGAACTTCCCTTAAAATAAAAAAATTACACAAATCACGTTAGAGTGTACAGATAGCGTTTGTGACCCCTTTACTCTAATGGTATTAGGTCAGATTACTAACTACTGCACACACTTACGTGCGGTCCAGTCGTTCAGTACACAAACAACTAAGTTTATGTACGGAAAGACCAATGGAATCGAAACTTACGACTGCGAATTCCTTCAGCCAGAGCTTATATGGCCTATATGGGTGTTGCACCAACCCTTTTCGGTGTTGTGCCTGTGAACTGTATAGCGGACTTCCTTGTCGGCTGTACCTGGACCTCCTGGTCTGTTATGACCTCCTGGTCTTGTTACAGTATGACCTCCTGGTCTTGTTACAGTATGACCTCCTGGTCTGCTATACTCTAATGCTCAAAATTGTATATTTAACCAGAGATGCCTCCCTAGCCACCGTGCACGTCACTTTACACGCATGTACCTCACGAGTACTCGACTTTTCTTGTGGTTCAACCTTTAAAAATTGTAAAAACACTCACTCATCACATGTACACTTTTGTTTCTATTTCTATTTCTGCGCAGAAATTTTTCTTCAGATCAGGTGTTTACCAATTAGGAGCAGGATCTGTTAACTAAATTTCGGACACCCAAAAATAGACTTGCGTTATTTCTCGCCTCGCGTTATTTATCGCTTTGCGTTAAAAATCAACTTATCGTGACTTGAGCTACGTGGGCGTAACCGGACGCTCCGTTGCGTAACGTACGCTGCGTGCGTCGGCCTTTGGATTGCGTACGCAAGTCTTTGTTAGAGACACGTATACGCAAAGCAAAGATCCACCGTAACACAATTTATACTTTTATCAATGTAGATGATCCTTGATCATCTACCACACAAACACACTGACTTCGCCTTATCTCCCAGGCGAAACTGTGTGTTTGTCTATCTTTTAACTATATTACCTTTACTCTTAAACTATGAAATAACGGCAACTCTCTTTTAGCACTTCTATCAACTATAAAAACTGGCAGACAGGAGAGTGATATACGAAAATGAAAAAGAAAAAGAAATGCAGATATATATATGTGTGCGTGCGTGTGTACGCAAGACAGAAAAATAAACAGTTTTAAAAGACACTAGCGTTTTGTTCTTACCTCCGGTTCCCGGATTCCTTCAGCACTCTTTACCTAAGCGAAGCAGACGCTTATCCTGTCAGCACTACGAGGGATACAACCTCCCGCCCTTTGCTGAGGGATAATGTCTGCTGATCTACCTAGTGCAGATATGTGAAGGACGGGCGAGCCGCCAATTGATAAAGCTGAATATTTATCGTATATAAAACACCTTAAGAGGTCTAAGACCACTGTACGCTATCTACGTAAGAAGTACCGTAAGGGTACGCAAGTTGTGTAGCGATCGCTCAACCGTAGTCGAGACGCTCAAGCGTCACGTTCGCTTACGGCCCAGTGATCATAGGCAGGGATGCTATTGGCTGCCGACTAACGTAATGGTTCGCTATAGCGTAGCGTACGCTCGGGACCACGAGGAGATCACCAGCGGTGCAGACGCTTACAACGTTAAACCTTTATATCTATACCTTTAACAGTGAGATACACAGTATACTTTAGTGTAGAGACAGAGTGTAAGTGCAACCTGGTGTAACCTGATTATCTACAAAGCTGCTTGAGCGTCACCGACGCTCAGAGAATACTTAACCCTTATAAAGAATACACAGATACCTGGGCTTAGGGTCCGAAACCTATTATATGTATTATGACTATTATACTTGCAAAAAGAATCACAGTACAAAGCATACACTACAATATAACATAAACCAACTAACCAGATAAACTACACAGGAAATACAATACAATACAATTTAAGGAAAATACGAGAGAAAGAGTAGAGAGAGAGAGATAGAGAGAGAGAGAGATGGCTCACAGTAAGACAATATGATTACGGAGAAAACTTACGCACAAGGGGAACGATCGCATGCGCCTCGATATCCAGCTCCCGATTATCAGCAATGAGAACCGTTGAAGAGAGAGAACTGGATACGGTCGGCCTGCCTATTTATGCCCCACACACAATACAATTCAATGGTCCCTACAATCTCATTGTTCATTGGACATAGGAATTCGGCTTCGCATTATAACAAAAGGTCATAGGTTGATTCATACAGGTGGGCTGTGACTATTTCCAACTGCTCAGGTGGGAGGGAAACTGGGTTTCCCGCCGCATGGGTAATAAAGTGCAAATAAAGTAAATGTTCATAAACTTCTTATGTCCATAACTATTCGCACGAGCGATTGATCTGCTTCAAACCAACACCGGAATATTTCTAATTAAATATTCTTCCGATGGATACTAAACACCACTGTATTACTCCTGTCTGACCCTTCGTATCAAACAAAGAGGGATTCCTCTGTTCATGAACATTCTATATTAACCAAACTTTCAGAATCTATCAAAGGGACCATGATCTACAAAATACATTATTACTGAAAATATGTTACGATTGAGTCGCACGCTACAATCGCATAAACTCTACCGTAAATACGCATACCATGCGCCTGCGGGTGCCCGCGACTGTGAGTATGCGCACGTACGGGAGAGCGTACGCATGCGCAGCACGGACCTGTGTGAGGTGCAAATATGGTAGTGTGCATAGAGATATTTTTCTGACTTTGACAAGGCACACCTGGGAGATATGTTGCAGGATTTAATGCACTGCATCTCCTTATGGTGATGTTTACGGGGGCCATTAGTGCCAATTCCCATCTTGTAAACCGTGCTGATGAGACGTGCCTGGTTTGGGCAGAATTTAGCAAGGCTGACACTGCATGTGGTGTATGAATTGTGAGGTTGTGACCTAGCACTACATCTTCGCTTTTCGTTACTAGCAATGCTATCGCAGCAACGCTTCGCAAGCATGTGGGGAGGGATCGCGCTACCGTATCTAGCTGAGCGCTGTAGTATGCTACCGGCCTGCTGGCATCACCGTGCTTTTGGGTTAGGACGCCTGCCGCGCAACCAGCACTTTCTGTTCCGTACAGCTCAAAGGGTTTCCCATAGTCTGGCATACCTAATGCTGGCACCTGCGTTAGGCACTGTTTAAGTCTCTCAAATGCTGTTTCGGACTCGTCTGTATGCGAAATCCTATCAGGTTTGTTTGAGGAGACCATTTCCTGCAAAGGTAACGCCAAAATGGAAAACCCTGGGATCCAATTACGGCAATACCCACACATTCCTAAAAACGTTCTGATCTGTTGCTGGGTTTGTGGCAGAGTCATGTCTCTAATTGCTTGGATTCTATCAGTGGTCAGGTGTCTCAGTCCTTGTGTTAGACAGTGTCCCAAATATTTTACCCTAGTTTGGCATAATTGTAACTTGTCTTTGGACACCTTGTGTCCTGTGTCTGAAAGATGAAACAGGAGCTGTTTCGTATCCTTCAGAGATGCTTCCAGTGAATCTGAACACAGTAATAAATCGTCCACATACTGTATCAATACTGATCCACTGTCTGGTTGGAAAGACTGTAAACAATCATGCAAAGCCTGAGAAAATATACTTGGACTATCTATGAAACCTTGGGGTAATCGAGTCCACGTGTATTGGACTCCTCTGTATGTAAATGCAAACAAATATTGGCTGTCAGGGTGCAGAGGTACCGAAAAGAAAGCGGAGCAGAGGTCAATAACAGTGAAAAATTTGGCAGTGGGAGGGATTTGCATTAGGATGACAGCTGGATTTGGCACTACGGGGAACTGACTCTCAACTATTTTGTTAATCCCCCTTAGATCCTGCACTAGTCTGTAACCCCTCCCCCCACTCTTTTTCACAGGGAAGATGGGACTATTAGCAGTGCTGGACGTTCTTACCAGAATGCCCTGTTGTAGCAAGCGCTCTATTACTGGGTAAACTCCTAACTCCACCTCTGGCTTCAGAGGGTACTGTGGGATTTTTGGAGCTATCCTACCATCTTTTACTTGTACAACTACTGGAGCTACGTTTGCCATTAATCCAGTGTCTTGTCCGTCTTTTGTCCAAAGTGACTCTGGTATCTGAGATGTCATCTCTTCTATTTGGGATGGATTCCTATTTGTCATAATGGTATGTGACATTAATTTTGATGGGGAGTCTAACATGTCTCGCACTTCCTGAGCGTGTTTCTCAGGTATGTCCAAGAATACACCTTCAGGAGTACAATAAATGACGCACCCCATTTTACACAGTAAGTCTCTTCCCAGGAGATTGGTTGGTGCCGATGCAGCCAGCAAAAAGGAATGCTTGGTATGCAAAGGCCCTATTGTAATCTCGGCTGGTTTGCTAACAGGGTAGTGCTGGACTACTCCTGTTACTCCCATGGCTGGAATTGTCCTACCAGTGGTTCTCATGCCCACTGTCGAATTTATCACTGACTTGGCCGCCCCTGTGTCTACAAGAAAGTTTAAAGTTTTACCAGCTACATTAATTGCGATCTCGGGTTCACTTCCAAGATTGGCAATTAATTTTACTGGCTGCAGATTACAGGTATGGCCACACCCCTATTGGGTATGGTGACCTCCCTGAATCCCGCTGGCAGCAACTACTTGTGAGGGAGATAGTTGGGAACTACCAGAGGCATGCCAGTCTCTGTTTGGGGGATATCTTTTTGTTTCCCCTGTATGTGGCTCATAACTCCGTTTCTGCGGACCTTGCTCCCAATGTCGTGTGTCGTGTCGTTGTCTAGGGGTTTGGTATGAGTTTCGTGGATTCTTTACTCTACAATCTCGTGCCATGTGTCCCTGTTTGTGACAAGAATAACAAGTAACCATACTTGACTTACCCACAGGATTTGGTGATACAAACAAAGGCTGCCTTGTGGTCAGAGCCTGTATACTTACTGACATTAATTTGTCACCTTGTTGTTCCCTGTGTCTGGTGATGTTTCTATCGTGATCAATAGCAGCCTCTCTCAAAGTAGCCACAGACAGACCTCGCCAACATGGTTGCGTGGTCTGTACCCTAGTCTTCAATGACTCTTTTAAACCATCCATCAGTACCGATACTGCTACTTCCCGATGGTTTGTGTCTGTTTTAATGTCCTCTATGCCTGTGTATTTTGCCATTTCTAATAATGCTCTGTGAAAATACTCTGCAGCTGTCTCTGACTTCTTCTGTTTAATGGAGAATATCTTATTCCATTTAGCTACTGCTGGGAAATACTCTTTTAGCTGCAAGTTTATTCTTTTCACATTATCTTGGTTGTACACATCTGTAAGAGGTACATCATGATCTAGTCCGCAATCAGCTAAAAATTGAATTGCGTCGACATTTGAGGGTAAACATGCTCTCAGCAATATCTGCCAGTCTTTATTGTTGGGCTCTGTAGTGTTACCTAAGTCTCTGATGTATTTTTGACTGGCAACTAAGTCTTTTCTAGGGTCAGGAAATTCAGACACTATGGTCCTTAATTCCATTCGGGAAAATGGAGTGTACATGGCAATGTTCCTAATGGGAGTGGCTCCTGATGCGTCTGTTTTCCCATTTGGCACTGCTATTACTCTAACAGGTGTAATTCTAACAACCTCATTCTGTGTAGATTCTACAGGCTGTGGTGAAATAGTCTCAGCATAATGCATGGTGCCGTACTTACCAGTTGATACGACCTCACCTATCCCTCCGCTAGGGGCCTTTACTAATCTCGTGGGTGGAGCTGTGCCTACTGTGGTCTCTGCTATGGTGGCTGCTAGAGAGAGCGCTGAAATCGTTGCCGATTCGTCCTCTTGATCACACTCCTGAGGAAAGTTCAAAACAGGGTACAACTTGCACGGGTTAATACTTGCATGGGTTAATGGGTTAACATTATCATTAACATTTACACAGTTACTAAGTGATTTTGTGTTACACCTTAGTGCGTCTTTTTCCGCAATCAACTTCTCTCCTGATATATATGGTGGCGGCGGGGCCGTGGCAATCAGTTTTCTGTTAGAGCCAGATCCCGCCGCCTGAGCCAAACCTCTCTGTATCTCACCTTCCTGTTGCCACAACTGTAAATAATCATAATGCTGGATTCGTCTCTTTGTTGATTTTATGAGACATATCCTCCTCCTTAAATTTTGTAACACTTCTGAGCTGAAGCTCCCTATTCTTGGGAATTTCTCCCCGTCATGTACAGTCATTCTCTCCCATTCATCACATAAAGTTTCTGTGTGACTTCCATATTTCTCACACATTATATACCTGGCCGACCCAATTGGCCGGACCACTGAATCAACCCGAACCGAGGTTGATCGCCCCCTACCTGAACAAGTGGCCCCCATAGTTCGAAAGTGTTGCTTTATTTAGCCAACCCTTACGAAAAACCAAATGCCAACAATAGGCTGACGGTGGCGGTTTACAGAGTACCCCACTCACTCGCCCACGCCGACCAATACGACCTGATCACACCGATATGGTGCTGGCGTACTCGACCTAGGGCCCCTGCGACCTGAACCTCTATTTACTGGAACCTGCGAGGGTTATCCGAAGAACACTTACTCTTTCCAGTAACTATTGGTTGTTGGATAGTTCCTGAGTGAGCAGCGAACTTCCCTTAAAATAAAAAAATTACACAAATCACGTTAGAGTGTACAGATAGCGTTTGTGACCCCTTTACTCTAATGGTATTAGGTCAGATTACTAACTACTGCACACACTTACGTGCGGTCCAGTCGTTCAGTACACAAACAACTAAGTTTATGTACGGAAAGACCAATGGAATCGAAACTTACGACTGCGAATTCCTTCAGCCAGAGCTTATATGGCCTATATGGGTGTTGCACCAACCCTTTTCGGTGTTGTGCCTGTGAACTGTATAGCGGACTTCCTTGTCGGCTGTACCTGGACCTCCTGGTCTGTTATGACCTCCTGGTCTTGTTACAGTATGACCTCCTGGTCTTGTTACAGTATGACCTCCTGGTCTGCTATACTCTAATGCTCAAAATTGTATATTTAACCAGAGATGCCTCCCTAGCCACCGTGCACGTCACTTTACACGCATGTACCTCACGAGTACTCGACTTTTCTTGTGGTTCAACCTTTAAAAATTGTAAAAACACTCACTCATCACATGTACACTTTTGTTTCTATTTCTATTTCTGCGCAGAAATTTTTCTTCAGATCAGGTGTTTACCAATTAGGAGCAGGATCTGTTAACTAAATTTCGGACACCCAAAAATAGACTTGCGTTATTTCTCGCCTCGCGTTATTTATCGCTTTGCGTTAAAAATCAACTTATCGTGACTTGAGCTACGTGGGCGTAACCGGACGCTCCGTTGCGTAACGTACGCTGCGTGCGTCGGCCTTTGGATTGCGTACGCAAGTCTTTGTTAGAGACACGTATACGCAAAGCAAAGATCCACCGTAACACAATTTATACTTTTATCAATGTAGATGATCCTTGATCATCTACCACACAAACACACTGACTTCGCCTTATCTCCCAGGCGAAACTGTGTGTTTGTCTATCTTTTAACTATATTACCTTTACTCTTAAACTATGAAATAACGGCAACTCTCTTTTAGCACTTCTATCAACTATAAAAACTGGCAGACAGGAGAGTGATATACGAAAATGAAAAAGAAAAAGAAATGCAGATATATATATGTGTGCGTGCGTGTGTACGCAAGACAGAAAAATAAACAGTTTTAAAAGACACTAGCGTTTTGTTCTTACCTCCGGTTCCCGGATTCCTTCAGCACTCTTTACCTAAGCGAAGCAGACGCTTATCCTGTCAGCACTACGAGGGATACAACCTCCCGCCCTTTGCTGAGGGATAATGTCTGCTGATCTACCTAGTGCAGATATGTGAAGGACGGGCGAGCCGCCAATTGATAAAGCTGAATATTTATCGTATATAAAACACCTTAAGAGGTCTAAGACCACTGTACGCTATCTACGTAAGAAGTACCGTAAGGGTACGCAAGTTGTGTAGCGATCGCTCAACCGTAGTCGAGACGCTCAAGCGTCACGTTCGCTTACGGCCCAGTGATCATAGGCAGGGATGCTATTGGCTGCCGACTAACGTAATGGTTCGCTATAGCGTAGCGTACGCTCGGGACCACGAGGAGATCACCAGCGGTGCAGACGCTTACAACGTTAAACCTTTATATCTATACCTTTAACAGTGAGATACACAGTATACTTTAGTGTAGAGACAGAGTGTAAGTGCAACCTGGTGTAACCTGATTATCTACAAAGCTGCTTGAGCGTCACCGACGCTCAGAGAATACTTAACCCTTATAAAGAATACACAGATACCTGGGCTTAGGGTCCGAAACCTATTATATGTATTATGACTATTATACTTGCAAAAAGAATCACAGTACAAAGCATACACTACAATATAACATAAACCAACTAACCAGATAAACTACACAGGAAATACAATACAATACAATTTAAGGAAAATACGAGAGAAAGAGTAGAGAGAGAGAGATAGAGAGAGAGAGAGATGGCTCACAGTAAGACAATATGATTACGGAGAAAACTTACGCACAAGGGGAACGATCGCATGCGCCTCGATATCCAGCTCCCGATTATCAGCAATGAGAACCGTTGAAGAGAGAGAACTGGATACGGTCGGCCTGCCTATTTATGCCCCACACACAATACAATTCAATGGTCCCTACAATCTCATTGTTCATTGGACATAGGAATTCGGCTTCGCATTATAACAAAAGGTCATAGGTTGATTCATACAGGTGGGCTGTGACTATTTCCAACTGCTCAGGTGGGAGGGAAACTGGGTTTCCCGCCGCATGGGTAATAAAGTGCAAATAAAGTAAATGTTCATAAACTTCTTATGTCCATAACTATTCGCACGAGCGATTGATCTGCTTCAAACCAACACCGGAATATTTCTAATTAAATATTCTTCCGATGGATACTAAACACCACTGTATTACTCCTGTCTGACCCTTCGTATCAAACAAAGAGGGATTCCTCTGTTCATGAACATTCTATATTAACCAAACTTTCAGAATCTATCAAAGGGACCATGATCTACAAAATACATTATTACTGAAAATATGTTACGATTGAGTCGCACGCTACAATCGCATAAACTCTACCGTAAATACGCATACCATGCGCCTGCGGGTGCCCGCGACTGTGAGTATGCGCACGTACGGGAGAGCGTACGCATGCGCAGCACGGACCTGTGTGAGGTGCAAATATGGTAGTGTGCATAGAGATATTTTTCTGACTTTGACAAGGCACACCTGGGAGATATGTTGCAGGATTTAATGCACTGCATCTCCTTATGGTGATGTTTACGGGGGCCATTAGTGCCAATTCCCATCTTGTAAACCGTGCTGATGAGACGTGCCTGGTTTGGGCAGAATTTAGCAAGGCTGACACTGCATGTGGTGTATGAATTGTGAGGTTGTGACCTAGCACTACATCTTCGCTTTTCGTTACTAGCAATGCTATCGCAGCAACGCTTCGCAAGCATGTGGGGAGGGATCGCGCTACCGTATCTAGCTGAGCGCTGTAGTATGCTACCGGCCTGCTGGCATCACCGTGCTTTTGGGTTAGGACGCCTGCCGCGCAACCAGCACTTTCTGTTCCGTACAGCTCAAAGGGTTTCCCATAGTCTGGCATACCTAATGCTGGCACCTGCGTTAGGCACTGTTTAAGTCTCTCAAATGCTGTTTCGGACTCGTCTGTATGCGAAATCCTATCAGGTTTGTTTGAGGAGACCATTTCCTGCAAAGGTAACGCCAAAATGGAAAACCCTGGGATCCAATTACGGCAATACCCACACATTCCTAAAAACGTTCTGATCTGTTGCTGGGTTTGTGGCAGAGTCATGTCTCTAATTGCTTGGATTCTATCAGTGGTCAGGTGTCTCAGTCCTTGTGTTAGACAGTGTCCCAAATATTTTACCCTAGTTTGGCATAATTGTAACTTGTCTTTGGACACCTTGTGTCCTGTGTCTGAAAGATGAAACAGGAGCTGTTTCGTATCCTTCAGAGATGCTTCCAGTGAATCTGAACACAGTAATAAATCGTCCACATACTGTATCAATACTGATCCACTGTCTGGTTGGAAAGACTGTAAACAATCATGCAAAGCCTGAGAAAATATACTTGGACTATCTATGAAACCTTGGGGTAATCGAGTCCACGTGTATTGGACTCCTCTGTATGTAAATGCAAACAAATATTGGCTGTCAGGGTGCAGAGGTACCGAAAAGAAAGCGGAGCAGAGGTCAATAACAGTGAAAAATTTGGCAGTGGGAGGGATTTGCATTAGGATGACAGCTGGATTTGGCACTACGGGGAACTGACTCTCAACTATTTTGTTAATCCCCCTTAGATCCTGCACTAGTCTGTAACCCCTCCCCCCACTCTTTTTCACAGGGAAGATGGGACTATTAGCAGTGCTGGACGTTCTTACCAGAATGCCCTGTTGTAGCAAGCGCTCTATTACTGGGTAAACTCCTAACTCCACCTCTGGCTTCAGAGGGTACTGTGGGATTTTTGGAGCTATCCTACCATCTTTTACTTGTACAACTACTGGAGCTACGTTTGCCATTAATCCAGTGTCTTGTCCGTCTTTTGTCCAAAGTGACTCTGGTATCTGAGATGTCATCTCTTCTATTTGGGATGGATTCCTATTTGTCATAATGGTATGTGACATTAATTTTGATGGGGAGTCTAACATGTCTCGCACTTCCTGAGCGTGTTTCTCAGGTATGTCCAAGAATACACCTTCAGGAGTACAATAAATGACGCACCCCATTTTACACAGTAAGTCTCTTCCCAGGAGATTGGTTGGTGCCGATGCAGCCAGCAAAAAGGAATGCTTGGTATGCAAAGGCCCTATTGTAATCTCGGCTGGTTTGCTAACAGGGTAGTGCTGGACTACTCCTGTTACTCCCATGGCTGGAATTGTCCTACCAGTGGTTCTCATGCCCACTGTCGAATTTATCACTGACTTGGCCGCCCCTGTGTCTACAAGAAAGTTTAAAGTTTTACCAGCTACATTAATTGCGATCTCGGGTTCACTTCCAAGATTGGCAATTAATTTTACTGGCTGCAGATTACAGGTATGGCCACACCCCTATTGGGTATGGTGACCTCCCTGAATCCCGCTGGCAGCAACTACTTGTGAGGGAGATAGTTGGGAACTACCAGAGGCATGCCAGTCTCTGTTTGGGGGATATCTTTTTGTTTCCCCTGTATGTGGCTCATAACTCCGTTTCTGCGGACCTTGCTCCCAATGTCGTGTGTCGTGTCGTTGTCTAGGGGTTTGGTATGAGTTTCGTGGATTCTTTACTCTACAATCTCGTGCCATGTGTCCCTGTTTGTGACAAGAATAACAAGTAACCATACTTGACTTACCCACAGGATTTGGTGATACAAACAAAGGCTGCCTTGTGGTCAGAGCCTGTATACTTACTGACATTAATTTGTCACCTTGTTGTTCCCTGTGTCTGGTGATGTTTCTATCGTGATCAATAGCAGCCTCTCTCAAAGTAGCCACAGACAGACCTCGCCAACATGGTTGCGTGGTCTGTACCCTAGTCTTCAATGACTCTTTTAAACCATCCATCAGTACCGATACTGCTACTTCCCGATGGTTTGTGTCTGTTTTAATGTCCTCTATGCCTGTGTATTTTGCCATTTCTAATAATGCTCTGTGAAAATACTCTGCAGCTGTCTCTGACTTCTTCTGTTTAATGGAGAATATCTTATTCCATTTAGCTACTGCTGGGAAATACTCTTTTAGCTGCAAGTTTATTCTTTTCACATTATCTTGGTTGTACACATCTGTAAGAGGTACATCATGATCTAGTCCGCAATCAGCTAAAAATTGAATTGCGTCGACATTTGAGGGTAAACATGCTCTCAGCAATATCTGCCAGTCTTTATTGTTGGGCTCTGTAGTGTTACCTAAGTCTCTGATGTATTTTTGACTGGCAACTAAGTCTTTTCTAGGGTCAGGAAATTCAGACACTATGGTCCTTAATTCCATTCGGGAAAATGGAGTGTACATGGCAATGTTCCTAATGGGAGTGGCTCCTGATGCGTCTGTTTTCCCATTTGGCACTGCTATTACTCTAACAGGTGTAATTCTAACAACCTCATTCTGTGTAGATTCTACAGGCTGTGGTGAAATAGTCTCAGCATAATGCATGGTGCCGTACTTACCAGTTGATACGACCTCACCTATCCCTCCGCTAGGGGCCTTTACTAATCTCGTGGGTGGAGCTGTGCCTACTGTGGTCTCTGCTATGGTGGCTGCTAGAGAGAGCGCTGAAATCGTTGCCGATTCGTCCTCTTGATCACACTCCTGAGGAAAGTTCAAAACAGGGTACAACTTGCACGGGTTAATACTTGCATGGGTTAATGGGTTAACATTATCATTAACATTTACACAGTTACTAAGTGATTTTGTGTTACACCTTAGTGCGTCTTTTTCCGCAATCAACTTCTCTCCTGATATATATGGTGGCGGCGGGGCCGTGGCAATCAGTTTTCTGTTAGAGCCAGATCCCGCCGCCTGAGCCAAACCTCTCTGTATCTCACCTTCCTGTTGCCACAACTGTAAATAATCATAATGCTGGATTCGTCTCTTTGTTGATTTTATGAGACATATCCTCCTCCTTAAATTTTGTAACACTTCTGAGCTGAAGCTCCCTATTCTTGGGAATTTCTCCCCGTCATGTACAGTCATTCTCTCCCATTCATCACATAAAGTTTCTGTGTGACTTCCATATTTCTCACACATTATATACCTGGCCGACCCAATTGGCCGGACCACTGAATCAACCCGAACCGAGGTTGATCGCCCCCTACCTGAACAAGTGGCCCCCATAGTTCGAAAGTGTTGCTTTATTTAGCCAACCCTTACGAAAAACCAAATGCCAACAATAGGCTGACGGTGGCGGTTTACAGAGTACCCCACTCACTCGCCCACGCCGACCAATACGACCTGATCACACCGATATGGTGCTGGCGTACTCGACCTAGGGCCCCTGCGACCTGAACCTCTATTTACTGGAACCTGCGAGGGTTATCCGAAGAACACTTACTCTTTCCAGTAACTATTGGTTGTTGGATAGTTCCTGAGTGAGCAGCGAACTTCCCTTAAAATAAAAAAATTACACAAATCACGTTAGAGTGTACAGATAGCGTTTGTGACCCCTTTACTCTAATGGTATTAGGTCAGATTACTAACTACTGCACACACTTACGTGCGGTCCAGTCGTTCAGTACACAAACAACTAAGTTTATGTACGGAAAGACCAATGGAATCGAAACTTACGACTGCGAATTCCTTCAGCCAGAGCTTATATGGCCTATATGGGTGTTGCACCAACCCTTTTCGGTGTTGTGCCTGTGAACTGTATAGCGGACTTCCTTGTCGGCTGTACCTGGACCTCCTGGTCTGTTATGACCTCCTGGTCTTGTTACAGTATGACCTCCTGGTCTTGTTACAGTATGACCTCCTGGTCTGCTATACTCTAATGCTCAAAATTGTATATTTAACCAGAGATGCCTCCCTAGCCACCGTGCACGTCACTTTACACGCATGTACCTCACGAGTACTCGACTTTTCTTGTGGTTCAACCTTTAAAAATTGTAAAAACACTCACTCATCACATGTACACTTTTGTTTCTATTTCTATTTCTGCGCAGAAATTTTTCTTCAGATCAGGTGTTTACCAATTAGGAGCAGGATCTGTTAACTAAATTTCGGACACCCAAAAATAGACTTGCGTTATTTCTCGCCTCGCGTTATTTATCGCTTTGCGTTAAAAATCAACTTATCGTGACTTGAGCTACGTGGGCGTAACCGGACGCTCCGTTGCGTAACGTACGCTGCGTGCGTCGGCCTTTGGATTGCGTACGCAAGTCTTTGTTAGAGACACGTATACGCAAAGCAAAGATCCACCGTAACACAATTTATACTTTTATCAATGTAGATGATCCTTGATCATCTACCACACAAACACACTGACTTCGCCTTATCTCCCAGGCGAAACTGTGTGTTTGTCTATCTTTTAACTATATTACCTTTACTCTTAAACTATGAAATAACGGCAACTCTCTTTTAGCACTTCTATCAACTATAAAAACTGGCAGACAGGAGAGTGATATACGAAAATGAAAAAGAAAAAGAAATGCAGATATATATATGTGTGCGTGCGTGTGTACGCAAGACAGAAAAATAAACAGTTTTAAAAGACACTAGCGTTTTGTTCTTACCTCCGGTTCCCGGATTCCTTCAGCACTCTTTACCTAAGCGAAGCAGACGCTTATCCTGTCAGCACTACGAGGGATACAACCTCCCGCCCTTTGCTGAGGGATAATGTCTGCTGATCTACCTAGTGCAGATATGTGAAGGACGGGCGAGCCGCCAATTGATAAAGCTGAATATTTATCGTATATAAAACACCTTAAGAGGTCTAAGACCACTGTACGCTATCTACGTAAGAAGTACCGTAAGGGTACGCAAGTTGTGTAGCGATCGCTCAACCGTAGTCGAGACGCTCAAGCGTCACGTTCGCTTACGGCCCAGTGATCATAGGCAGGGATGCTATTGGCTGCCGACTAACGTAATGGTTCGCTATAGCGTAGCGTACGCTCGGGACCACGAGGAGATCACCAGCGGTGCAGACGCTTACAACGTTAAACCTTTATATCTATACCTTTAACAGTGAGATACACAGTATACTTTAGTGTAGAGACAGAGTGTAAGTGCAACCTGGTGTAACCTGATTATCTACAAAGCTGCTTGAGCGTCACCGACGCTCAGAGAATACTTAACCCTTATAAAGAATACACAGATACCTGGGCTTAGGGTCCGAAACCTATTATATGTATTATGACTATTATACTTGCAAAAAGAATCACAGTACAAAGCATACACTACAATATAACATAAACCAACTAACCAGATAAACTACACAGGAAATACAATACAATACAATTTAAGGAAAATACGAGAGAAAGAGTAGAGAGAGAGAGATAGAGAGAGAGAGAGATGGCTCACAGTAAGACAATATGATTACGGAGAAAACTTACGCACAAGGGGAACGATCGCATGCGCCTCGATATCCAGCTCCCGATTATCAGCAATGAGAACCGTTGAAGAGAGAGAACTGGATACGGTCGGCCTGCCTATTTATGCCCCACACACAATACAATTCAATGGTCCCTACAATCTCATTGTTCATTGGACATAGGAATTCGGCTTCGCATTATAACAAAAGGTCATAGGTTGATTCATACAGGTGGGCTGTGACTATTTCCAACTGCTCAGGTGGGAGGGAAACTGGGTTTCCCGCCGCATGGGTAATAAAGTGCAAATAAAGTAAATGTTCATAAACTTCTTATGTCCATAACTATTCGCACGAGCGATTGATCTGCTTCAAACCAACACCGGAATATTTCTAATTAAATATTCTTCCGATGGATACTAAACACCACTGTATTACTCCTGTCTGACCCTTCGTATCAAACAAAGAGGGATTCCTCTGTTCATGAACATTCTATATTAACCAAACTTTCAGAATCTATCAAAGGGACCATGATCTACAAAATACATTATTACTGAAAATATGTTACGATTGAGTCGCACGCTACAATCGCATAAACTCTACCGTAAATACGCATACCATGCGCCTGCGGGTGCCCGCGACTGTGAGTATGCGCACGTACGGGAGAGCGTACGCATGCGCAGCACGGACCTGTGTGAGGTGCAAATATGGTAGTGTGCATAGAGATATTTTTCTGACTTTGACAAGGCACACCTGGGAGATATGTTGCAGGATTTAATGCACTGCATCTCCTTATGGTGATGTTTACGGGGGCCATTAGTGCCAATTCCCATCTTGTAAACCGTGCTGATGAGACGTGCCTGGTTTGGGCAGAATTTAGCAAGGCTGACACTGCATGTGGTGTATGAATTGTGAGGTTGTGACCTAGCACTACATCTTCGCTTTTCGTTACTAGCAATGCTATCGCAGCAACGCTTCGCAAGCATGTGGGGAGGGATCGCGCTACCGTATCTAGCTGAGCGCTGTAGTATGCTACCGGCCTGCTGGCATCACCGTGCTTTTGGGTTAGGACGCCTGCCGCGCAACCAGCACTTTCTGTTCCGTACAGCTCAAAGGGTTTCCCATAGTCTGGCATACCTAATGCTGGCACCTGCGTTAGGCACTGTTTAAGTCTCTCAAATGCCATCTCGGATTCGTCTGTATGCGAAATCCGATCAGGTTTGTTTGAGGAGACCATCTCCTGCAAAGGTAACGCTAGAATGGAAAACCCTGGGATCCAGTTACGGCAATACCCACACATTCCTAAAAACGTTCTGATCTGTTGCTGGGTTTGTGGCAGAGTCATGTCTCTAATTGCTTGAATTCTATCAGCGGTCAGGTGTCTCAGTCCTTGTGTTAGACAGTGTCCCAAATATTTTACTTTAGTTTGGCATAATTGCAACTTGTCTTTGGAAACCTTGTGTCCTGTGTCTGAAAGATGAAACAGGAGCTGTTTCGTATCCTTCAGGGACGCTTCCAGTGAATCTGAACACAGTAGTAAATCATCCACATACTGTATCAATACTGATCCACTCTCTGGTTGGAAAGACTGTAAACAATCATGCAAAGCCTGGGAAAATATACTTGGGCTGTCTATGAATCCTTGTGGTAATCGAGTCCATGTGTATTGGACTCCTCTGTATGTAAATGCGAACAAATATTGACTGTCAGGATGTAGGGGTACCGAAAAGAAAGCGGAGCAGAGGTCAATAACAGTGAAAAATTTGGCAGTGGGAGGGATCTGCATAAGGATGACAGCTGGATTTGGCACTACGGGGAACTGACTCTCAACTATTTTGTTAATCCCCCTTAGATCCTGCACTAGCCTGTAACCCCTCCCCCCACTCTTTTTCACAGGGAAGATGGGACTATTGGCAGTGCTGGATGTTCTTACCAAAATGCCCTGTTGTAGCAAGCGCTCTATTACTGGGTAAACTCCTAACTCCACCTCTGGCTTCAGAGGGTATTGTGGGATTTTTGGAGCTATCCTACCATCTTTTACTTGTACAACTACCGGAGCTACGTTTGCCATTAATCCAGTGTCCTGTCCATCTTTAGTCCAAAGTGACTCTGGTATCTGGGATGTCATTTCTTCTACCTGGGAGGGAGTCCTATTTGTCATAATGGTATGTGACATTAATTTTGATGGGGAGTCTAACATGTCTCGTACTTCCTGAGCGTGATTCTCAGGTATGTCTAAGAATACACCCTCAGGAGTACAATAAATGACGCACCCCATTTTACACAATAAATCTCTTCCCAGGAGATTAGTCGGTGCCGATGCCGCCAGCAAAAAGGAATGTTTGGTGTGCAAAGGCCCTACTGTAACCTCGGCTGGTTTGCTAACAAGGTAGTGCTGGACTACTCCCGTTACTCCCATGGCTGGAATTGTCTTACCAGTGGTTCTCATGCCCACTGTCGAATTTATCGCTGATTTGGCCGCCGCCGTATCTACAAGAAAGTTTAATGATTTACCAGCTACATTAATTGCAATTTCGGGTTCACTTCCAAGACTTGCAATCATTTTTACTGGCTGCAGATTACAGGTGTGGCCACACCCCTATTGGGTATGGTGACCTCCCTGAATCCCGCTGGCAGCGACTACTTGAGAGGGAGTTAACTGGGAACTACCAGAGGCTTGCCAATCTCTGTTCGGGGGGTATCTTTTTGTTTCCCCTGCATGTGGCTCATAACTCCGTTTCTGCGGACCCTGATCCCAATGTCGTGTGTCGTGTCGTTGTCTAGGGGGTTGATAAGACTTTTGTGTGTTTCTCGATTTACAGTCTCGTGCAAAGTGTCCCTCTCTATGACAGGAATAACAGGTTACCACATTTGACTTACCCACAGGTTTTGGTGATCTATACAAAGGCTGCCTTGTGGTCAGGGCCTGTATACTTACGGCCATTAACTTATCACCTTGTAATTCCCTGTGTCTGGTGATATTCCGATCGTGATCAACAGCTGCCTCTCTCAAAGTAGCCACCGACAGACCTCGCCAACATGGTTGCGTGGTCTGTACCCTTGTCTTTAATGCTTCTTTTAAACCATCCATTAGCACAGATACTGCTACTTCTCTATGATTTATGTTGGTTTTAATGTCCTCTATGCCTGTGTATTTAGCCATATCTAGTAATGCCCTGTGAAAATATTCTGCAGCTGTTTCTGAATCCTTTTGTTTAATGGAGAAAATTTTGTTCCACTTAACTACAGCTGGAAAATACTCTTTTAACTGTAAATTTATTCTTTTTACATTGTCTTGGTTGTACACATCTGAAAGGGGTACATCATGGTCTAATCCACAGTCAGCTAAAAATTGAGCTGAGTCGACATTGGAGGGTAAACATGCCCTCAGCAATATCTGCCAGTCTTTGTTATTTGGCTCTACAGTGTTCCCTAGGTCTCTGATGTATTTCTGGCTAGCAACTAGATCTTTCCTAGGATCAGGGAATTCAGACACTATTGTTCTTAATTCCATTCGGGAAAATGGGCTGTACATGGCAATGTTTCTGATAGGAGTGACTCCTGTAGTGTCAGTTTTCCCATTTGGCACAGCTATTACCCTAACGGGATTAAGCCTAACAACATCATTCTGATTAGATTCTACAGCCTGCGGCGAAATGGTTTCAGCATAGTGTAAGGTGCCGTACTTACCCGTTGATACGACCTCACCTGTCCCTCCACTAGGGGCCTTTGTTACTAATCTTAAGGGTTGGGCCGTGCCTACTGTTGTCTCTGATATGGTGGCTGCTAGAGAGAGCGCCGATATTGTTGATGCTTCGTCCTCTTGATCACACTCCTGGGGAAAGTTTAAAACAGGGTACAACTTGCACGGGTTAATACTTGCATTAGTTAACTTATTAACATTATCCTTAACATTTATACAGTTGCTAAGTGCCTGTTTGTTACCCCCTGATGCGTCATTCTCCGCAACCAATTTCTCTCCTGATATATATGGTGGCGGCGGTGCTGTGGCTATCAGTTTCCTGATAGGGTTAGATCCCACCGCCTGAGCCAATCCTCTCTGTATTTCACCCTCCTGTTGCCATAACTGCAAATAATCATAATGTTTGATCCGTCTCTTTGTTGATTTAATGAGACATATCCTTCTCCTTAGATTTAGTAACACATCTGGGCTAAAGCTACCTACTCTTGGGAATTTCTCCCCGTCATGTACAGTCATTCTTTCCCATTCATCACATAAAACCTCTGTGTGTGAACCGTATTTTTCACACATTACATACCTTGCCGACCCGATTGGTCGGTTTACTGAATCAACCCGAACCGAGGTTGATTGCCCCCTACCTGAACAATTGGCCCCCATACCTGCAGGTGTTGCTTTTCTTCAGCGAACCCTTACAAAACCAAAATGTTCACGATAGGCTGACGGTGGCGGTTTACCGAGTACCCCACTCACTCGCCCACGCGGACCAATACGACCTACACACTGCCCTAGTGCTGGCGTACTCGACCCAGGGCCCCTGCGACCTGAACCGCTATTTACTGGAACATGTGAGGGTGATCCGCAGAGCACTTACTCTTTCCAGTAACTATTGGTTGCTGGATAGTCCCTGAGTGACCAACGAACTTCCCTTAAAATAAAATAAAAATTACACAAATCACGTTAGAATGTACAAATAGCGTTTATGATCCCTTTTCGTACGCAAATGGTACTGGGTCAAATTACTAACTAATGCACACAATTACGTGCAGTACAATCAGTCTGCACATAAGCAATTAATCTTATGTGCGGAGCGACCAGTGGAATCGAAAATTGCGGCTGCGAATTCCTTCAGCATGAGCTTTAATGGCCTATATGGGTTCTGCACCAACCCCCTGGTCTATTTATAGCGGACTTCCTTGTCTGCTGTACCTGGACCTCCTGGTCTGTTCTGGACCTCCTGGTCTGTGCTACAGTATGACCTCCTGGTCTGCTATACTCTAATGCTCAGATTTTATGTTTAACAAGGGATGCCTCCCTAGCCACCATGCACGTCACTTACATGTATGTACCCTGCGAGAACTCGACTTCTTGTGGTTCAACCTCAAAAAATTGTACATGTACACTTTTGTTTCTATTTCTGCGCAGAAATTTCTTTCCTTTAGACCAGATGAGTCGTAAATTTAGAGAAGGATCTAGTAAATTAAATTTCAGACACTAAAATTGACTTGCGCTATTTATCGCGTTGCCACCTTTTCGCCTGAAAAAAAAATAACACTATCGTGTGATTCGTTACGTGGGCGTACCCAGATGCTCCGTTGCGTAATATACGCTGCGTGCGTCGGCCTTTGGGTTGCGTGCGCGAGTCTCAGTCTTTTATTAGAGACACGTGTACGCAAGGCAAGTATCCACCGTAACACAATTAACACGTTTATCAATGTAGGTGATCCTCGATCATCCACCGAGCACCACACAAGTCTCTCCTTGTATCTTAGGCAAAGCTGTGTGCGTGCTTTACAAATTACCCCTTAAATGTATAACCTTTACTTTTTAACTACTGATAGCAACAAATCTTTCTTAGCCCGTTAACAATTGTGAAATGGCAAACAGGAGAGTGATATGAAAATACACGAATGAAAAAGAAATGCAGATATATGCGTGCGTGCATACGCAAGACAGAAATAAACAGTTTTAAAAGACACTAGCGTGTTGTTCTTACCTCCGGTTCCGGATTCCTTCAGCACCCTTTACTAAGCGAAGCAGACGCTTATCCAGGCAGCACTACGAGGAATATGATCTCCCGCCCTTTGCTGATGGATAATGTCTGCTGAAATTACCTAGCAGAGATATGTGAAGGACGGACGAGCCGCCAATTGTTAAAGCCAAATATTTATCTTATTTAAAACCCTTTAAGAGGTCTAAGAACACTGTACGCTATTGACGTATGGAATACCGTAAGGGTACGCACGTTGCGTAACAATCGATTAGCCGTAGTCGAGACGCTCAAGCGTCACGTTCGCTCACGGCCAAGAGATCACAGACAGGCACGCTATTGGCTGCCGACTAACGTAATGGTTCGCTATAGCGTAGCGGACGCTCGGGACCACGAGGAGATCACCAGCGGCGCTGACGCTCACAATGTTAAACCTTTATATGTAAACCATGAACAATGTATTATACAGGAAAACCTTAGTGTAGTGATAGAGTGTAGATGCAACACAGTGTAACCTTATTAACTTAAAAGCTGTTCGAGCGTCACCGACGCTCTGAGAATACTTAACACTATAAGAAATACAAAAATACTGGGCTTAGGGTCTAACGCCTTATATGAATGTTATACTTGAAAAAGAATAATACAATACAAGTCATACACTACAATATAACATAGACTAACTAACCAGATAACTACACATGAAATACAATACAATACAATTACGTTTAAGGGAAAATGAGAGAGAAAGAGGAGAGGAGAGAGAGAGATATGGCTCACAATAACAAGAAAAACAATATGATTGCGGAGAAAACTTACGCTCAGGGGAAACAATCGCATGCGCCTCTGGATATCCAGCTCCCGATTATCAGCAATGAGAACCGTTGAAGAGAATAGAGAGCTGGCCCAGATCGGCTTGTCCTTTTATACCCTACACATAATACAGTACAATGGTCCTATATTCTTATTGTTCATTGGACACAGGAATTCCTCTTCGCATTATAACAAAAGGTCATAGGTTGATTCATACAGGTGGGCTGTGTCTATTTCCAACTGCTCAGGTGGGTGGGAAACTAGGTTTCCCGCCGCATGGATAAGTAAGTGCAAATAATAGTAAATGTACATAAACTTCTTATGTCCATAACTATTCGCACGAGCGATTAATCCGCTTCAAACCAACACCGGAATATTGCTAATTAAATACTCTTCCGATGGATACTAAACACCACTGTATGACCCATGTCTGACCCTTCGTATCAAACAAAGAGGGATCTCTTTGTCCATGAACATGCTATATTAACTAAACTTTCAGAATCTATCAAGGGGACCATGATCCACAAAATACATTATATAGTTAAAATATGTAACGATTGAGTCGCACGCTGGGCACACAGAAACTCTACCGTAAATGCGCATACCATGCGCCTGCGGGTGCACGTAACAGCGGGTATGCGCACGCACGGGAGAGCGCACGCATGCGCAGCGCGGACCTGTATGAGGTGCAAATATGGTAGTGTGCATCGTGATATTTTTCTGACTTTGACAGTTCTTGAACCTCTCATTAAATTACATAATTGGCAGCTGGGTTACTGAATCTGTCCTGGGCCAAAATGCATTTTCCAAAAGATAAATTTTATTTTAAAGTCCATTTTGAGTGCCTTCTTTTAAAAAAACCCCCGATCTATCATTTTTTTAATAGCTCCACATCCAGATCTGTTGTTCAGTTGTACCATATCTATGCAATTTCATGTCTTAAGTTTTGATATGCTATTGATGTTCTACTTGACTATGCGTGTATGTCTGCACTTCTCATGTTTATGGAAAACATTAAATAAATATGTATTAAAAAAAAAACCTGATGTAAAACAGATGGACATTGGTGGCGGTTTATATATCCCCACCAAAACTGATGAATAGCTTTAGTGTTTTCATATTAAGTGGTCCAAAACAAATACATTAACACCTTTGTGTCCAGGATGTCAATGCACAGGGACAGTGGGTTACAGGCTATCATATTTGTAAACAATTTCATGATTGGTACCAGGGGCGGATCCAGAAAAAAATTACAGGGGGGGCACCATAAGTGGTTGTGCTATCAAGGAGGGGTGGAGTCAGAAGTGGAGTGGGCGTGACCAAGTTTTAGTGGGTGTGACCAATTGTGTGAGGGTGTGTGGTCAAGTGCTCAATGTGCTCAAAGGGTAGATGCTAGAAACAAGTGGGCTAAGGGACCATCTCCATCAGGGGGAGGAGCTATGCCAGCGGGATAGTTCCTCTACTATCCACGCCACCAACTATTACATTTAGTAATCAGGTGGCGAGCGAAGCGAGCCCGCGAGGGTACTTTTCGGGTACCCTGTTTGCCCGTAGCTCCTCCCCCTGGTGACGTATCTCCTCCCCTAAGTACGTCAGAAGCTCCCTTCTCCCACTCGGATATAGAATCAACCGCGCTCAAAGTGCACCATTCTCCCTCCCCAGGTCACCCCCCCCCCCAGCAAAAGACCGCTCACAGCAGGCAGCAGCACCATTCCCTCCCCCAGTCACCCCCACTCCCCCCCCAGCAAAAGACCGCTCACAGCAGGCAGCAGCACCATTCTCTCCCTCCCCAGATCACCCCCCAGCAAAAGACCACTCACAGCAGGCAGCAGAACTATTCTATCCCGTCCCCGGGTCACCCCCCCCCCCCCCTCCCCAAACAAAAGACCACTCACCAGTAGAAAGCAGGGCCAGTCAGGCAGGCGTCGTCTTCTTGCTCGGCTGGCGGCTGCTCTCCCGGACCCTTGCGCTGCTGTGCACTGTTCCTTGGTGCTGTCCCTCAGCGGTGGCGGGCGGCGGCGGTGCGCTGTCCCTCAGCGGTGGCGGGCGGCGGCGGTGCGCTGTCCCTCAGCGGCGGGCGGCAGCGGTGCGCTGTCCAGCGGCGGCGGGCGGCAGCGGTGCACTGTCCCTCAGCCGCCGCCGTGGCCTGGATCTGTGTTCCTCCTCCTGCTCGGCTCCTGACCTGCACTGACTGCAGGTCACATTTCTCCAGGGAGCCAATCAGGAGGAGGAACACACACATGCAGAGCAGCAACTAACAGGAGAGGGGGACATGTCGGGTGCCGGGTGCGTGTAGCAGCGCAGACTGTTAAAAATGACAGGGGGGGCACGTGCCTTGGTGCCCCCCCCCTAAATCCGCCACTGATTGGTACCATACCTTATACTAAAGCAGGGAATGTGTTTGGGGCTTCACTGTTGCTGGCAGAGCAGCTTATTTTTTATTAGTAACTAAGGGGTCTATTTACCAAGCAGTATTTGCATCTATGCCCCCAAAAACACACGTTTTAGTCGGCTAGCCGCAGATAATAGGATTTTAATTACCTACCTGTAAATCCTTTTCTCGTAGTCCGTAGAGGATGCTAGGGTCCAATTTAGTACCATGGGGTATAGACGGGTCCTTTGGGAGCCACTGGCACTTTAAGAGTTTAATAGTGTTGGCTGGCCCCTCTCTCTATGCCCCTCCTACCAGACTCATTCTAGAAACTGTGCCTGAGGAGACGGACATACTTCGAGAGAAGGAAATACACAGATAGTGGTGAGATTCACACCAGCTCACACAGAACAAAAAGGAAAGCCAAGCTAACCAACTTGGAACAATTCAGCAACGGCTGAACCAACAATACTGAACCAAGGAACTATGCAGGAATACGAAGCACTGGGCGGGCGCCCAGCATCCTCTACGGACTACGAGAAAAGGATTTACCAGTAGGTAATTAAAATCCTATTTTCTCTTACGTCCTAGAGGATGCTGGGGTCCAATTTAGTACCATGGGGATGTACCAAAGCTCCCAGTATGGGAGGGAGAGTGCTGAGGTTCCTGCAGAACAGATTGACCAAACTTTAGATCCTCAGAGGCCAAAGTATTGAACTTTTTTTTTTTTTTGTAGAACTTAGCAAACGTGTTCGACCCTGACTAAGTAGCTGCTCAGCAAAGCTGTAAAGCCGAGACACCCGGGGCAGCTGCCCAGGAAGAACCCTCTTTACGAGTAGGGTGGGCCTGAACAGAATTTGGAATCGGCAATCCTGCCATCGAATAAGCATGCTGGATAGTAAGCCTGAACCAGCGAGAAATCGTCTGCTTAGAAGCAGGACACCCAATCTTGTTGGGATCATAAAGGACAAACAGAGCGTCCGACTTTCTGTGACGAGAAGTTCTTTTCACATAAATCTTCAAAGCCCTTACAGCATCCAAGGATTTTGAAGTAATTGAGGAGTCAGTAGCCACTGGCACCACAATAGGTTGATTCATATGAAAAGCCGACACAACCTTCGGAAGAAATTTCTGACGCGTCCTGAGTAGGGGCTCTAGCAGGACAATGCCCCAAATTCCGACACACGTCTTGCAGATGCCAATGCCAACAGTGTGACCGCCTTCCAAGTAAGAAACTTGACGTCCGCCTCCTGTAAAGGTTCGAACCAATCCGATTGCAGGAACTGCAGCACCACATCAAGATCTGTTGAAGTCAAAAATATTACATACATACCACATACAAACTCCAAACAGATGGGTCTCTGTTCGTGCATTTTGCGCATATACGGTAGCATACGCATTTGCACAGAGAAGCCACAAAGACATATACAACATATTCATACAACACATAGACAAAACATGTTTAGCATCTGTCACAACTGAGGGCCTGAGCTGACGGGAGGCAGCCTCAGTTGTAGGGGCTGAGATGTAACAGAACCTGGGAGGTTGTATCAGACCCCTAGACATGTAAGTAACATGTAGAATAACTGCCCGAAGGCGTGACCACGACAACCAGGATAAAAGTCAATGATGTTTATTATGACAAACTCCGTAACACAGCAGCAGCAAAAGGAAACATAAAAGTCAACAGAGGATAAATACAATTCCTGGGTACTACAGGGTGGCAAGGGCCACAGGCACTGGTAGTGTGAGACAGTTCTTATAATCTTCTAGTTGGAAAGTCCTTACCAGGCCTGACTGTAGCAATGGAGAGAACCCAGGATCGTACCAGCTGATGTTCCAGGAAAGGCTGGGCTGCTGAAGGTAAAACGGCTGCTGTGGATACTGGCTGGAACCAGACTGTTGTTGGTACGGAGTGGATACTGGCTGGAACCAGTTAAATAATAAACGAACTTGAGAGCGATGAAATAATGATGAAGTTTGGAGTTTGAGAGCGGTGAAATAATAATACCGGTGGAGAGTGGTAAACTGCAGAAAAGGACACCGGCCCTTTAAGAGAAGCTATACACTGCTGGAAGCTGGGCTGGAAGCAGGTGATTGTTTGAGCTGGAAACAGGTGAGTCCAGAATGGATCGGAGAGTCAGGCTACACCGCAGATGGAATGCTGGTGCGGGTCTCTATAGCAGAAGTCTGGAGACAGGAGCTGGAACCTGGAAGACAACCACAGGAGAGAGACAAACTGGAACTAGGTTAGACAACCAAAGCACTGACGCCTTCCTTGCTCAGGCACAGCATACTTATACCTGCAGCAAGGAAGGGGTTGGCTAGGCAATTATGCAAATCAACAATACAGACAGCAGATTGGTGGAAATAATCAGATGACAAAATCCAAGATGGCTGCGCCCATGCAGACACTTGGAGGGAAGTTTGGTTTGTAATCCATGTGAGAATTGAAACAGTAATGGCGACGCCGGCCACAGGAGACAGGAGACGCCAGACTGACAAGCGCACATTTAACCACGCGGGCACAGCGGAGGCCGCGGCTGATGAAATCACCACTCTGACATTCTGCATGTGGAAACTCAGGAACAGCGGAATCCGGTCCTGGAACGCTGAGCCAGCCTTAGGAGGCATCTGAAGGGTAAGTAATGGCGTCCAGATACCCGGATCGTGACAGCATCATTATGTATTAAATTATTTAATAGAGTTTAACATCAGATATATATGTATTATTGGAACGGAACAAGATAAACATATCATGCTTAGTGTCAAAATGATCAGGAGAATGTGTGTGTTAATTTGATAGCTATGGTTAGATTGAAGCACATTGCAACGATTAGTTATGATTAAATGTATGAATATGAAGCCACATTCTAAAGTGAAAGTAAAGAATCTCCTGAAAGACAGCATGGCTAATCCCTATAATGGCTTCTTCAAAACTGGACGTTGCTTGCATATGAACTGACCAATAACACATCATGAATGAGAGATCTCCCTCCCCTGGACCAATAACAGAAGACTCAGTCCCAGACATGTATCTCCCCCAATACACAGTATATAGGTATTTCCACTCACCCAGGAAGCTCTGTGTTTTTGTTGCTGTTGGTGTAGACTAAAATATGGAGAGGACTGTGCATTGAGGGACAGGGTGAAGTATGCTGGCTGTAACGGATTCTTTTGTAACTACAACTGCTTCTTGTGTAATTGTAACTCTGTAACAATTATAACTGAATGATATACTGTACATATGTTATATTGTATGCATACCCTTTTAATATCAAATATATACATCTCTGAGCGTTGGACCTCAGCCTACAATGTGTGCGTGTACTTGCTTTCTCTTAAGGGATGTAGTGTTTGCGACATACAGCGCACTTTTATCGTATATGGTAATAAGATGCGCCGTGCGTCCGCAGCATATATTAACACTGGCATTTGAAATGTTTATTTAGAAATAATCAGAAATTTACAGATCCCAAGGTGCCGTAGGAGGCACAAAGGGAGGTTGGATGTGCAGAACTACTTTCAAGAAAGTCTGAACCTCAGGGACAGCAGCCAATTGTTTCTAGAAGAAAATGGACAAGGCCGAAATCTGGACTTTGATTGAGCCCAAGAGTAGGCCCACATCCACATCTGCTTGCAGAAAGAGGAGAAAACATCCTAGTTGAAACTCCACCGTAGGAAACTTCTTGGATTCACACCAAGAGACATACTTTTTCCAAATCCGATGGTAATGTTTAGACGTTACCCCTTCCTATCTTTGATCAGAGTAGGAATAACCTTGTTCGGAATGCCCTTCCGAGCAAAGATCTGGCGTTCAACCTCCATGCCGTCAAACGTAGCAGCGGTAATTCTTGATAGGCAAACATCCCCTGTTGTAGAAGGTCCTCGCGAAGAGGAAGAGGCTTCGGATCCTCCAGCAGTAATGCCAGAAGATCCACGTACCAAGCCCTTCTTGGCCAGTCTGGAGCAATGAGGATCAACGGAATTCCTGATCTTTTTATTAGTTTGAGAACCCTTGGGATGAGTGGAAGTGGAGGGAACACATACACTGACTGAAACACCCACTGAGTCACCAGGGCGCTGCTTGTGGGTCTCGTGACCTGGAACAGTACCGCTGAAGCTTCTTGTTGAGGCGAGAGGCCATCATGTCTATTTGAAGTACAGATGGGTCCACGGTTATCTTGGCTAGTTTGCTGCGCCTAGGAACAACTTGGTTTATTAAAATAAACACTTCATCTATTGTTCTCAGCTGCAATACAATACAGAGAACAATACAGCAGGGGATTAAGTCATTACAGCACGGGATTAAGTCTGACTGCCCAGTCTCAGTTAATCCTATTAAAGGTCAGGATAAACATGGACCCATCTGTACACCCCATCGGCTTGTCACCTCTGCGAACACCTCCAGGGGGAGGCCCTATTCTCCTGGATGGAGATTGTGTCTGCTGAGGAAGTCCGCTTCCCAGTTGTCCACTCCCGGAATGAAGATCGCCGACAGCACCAGCGTGTGCCTTTCTGCCCAGAGGAGGATTTTTGTTACCCCTGACATTGCAGCCCTGCTCTTTGTTTTGCCCTGCCTGTTTATGTAGGATACTGCTGTGACATTGTCTGGCTGAACCTGAATGGCTCGATCTTGCAGAAGATGTGCCGCTTGGAGAAGGCCATTATATATGGCCCTTAGTTCCAGAATGTTTATTGGAAGTACAGATTCCTGACTTGACCACCTTCCTTGGAAGTTTTCCCCTTGGGTGACTGCCCCCCAACCTCTGAGGCTTGCATCCGTGGTTAGAAGAATCCAATTCTGAATTTCGAACCTGCGGCCCTCGAGCAGGTGAGAAGTTTGCAGCCACCAAAGAAGTGAAATTCTGGCTTTCGGTGACAGGCGTATCCGCTGGTGCATGTGAAGATGTGATCCCACCACTTGTCCAGGAGATCCAGCTGGAAGAACCTTGCATGGAATCTTCCGTACTGTAGAGCCTCGTAGGAGGCTACCATCTTCCCCAGAAGGTGAATGCACTGATGAACCGATACCCAGGTTGAATGCAAGACATCCCGGACCATTGATTGGATCCCCAACGCTTTCTCCAGTGGTAGAAACACCCTCTGCAGTTCCGTGTCGAGTATCATCCCCAGGAAGGGCAGTCTCCTTGTCGGCTCCAAATGTGACTTTGGAAGGTTCAGGATCCACCTACGATCCCGGAGTAGTTGGGTTGAGAGTGCAATACTCTGCAACAGTTTCTCCTTGGAAGATGCTTTTATCAGCAGATCGTCAAGATATGGAATTATGTTCACTCTCTGTTTGCGGAGGAGGAGCATCAATTCCGCCATGACCTTGGTGAACACCCTTGGTGCTGTGGAGAGGCTGAATGGTAATGTCTGGAACTGATAGTGACAGTCTGTAGTGCAAACCGTAGATAGGCCTAGTGAGGCGGCCAGATTGGAATGTGAAGGTACGCATCCTTGATATCCAGGGATACTAGGAGTTCCCTCTCCTCCAGACCTGAGATCACCGCTCTCAGTGACTCCATCTTGAATTGGAAAACCCTCAAGTAAGGGTTCAGTGACTTCAGGTTCAAAATAAGCTTTACCGAACCGTCCGGTTTCGGTACCACAAACAGGTTTCAGTAATAACCCTTGGTTATTAGGTGAGGTGTAACTGGGGGTGGTCTTCAGTATGCCAAATGTCGGGATCCCGGCGCACAGTATACCGGCGCCGGGAGCCCGACACCCGGCATACCGACAGCTATTCTCCCTCGTGGGGGTCCACGACCCCCCTGGGGGGAGAATAAAATAGTGTGGCGCGCTCATCGCGCCACCGCGCCCGCCACGCTGTCGGTATGCCGGCGGTTGGGCTCCCGGCGCCGGTATGCTGGTCGACGGGAGCTCGAGCGCTGGCATACCGTACTACACCCGTAACTGGAACAATGACATTTGTTAGTACCAATTTTCGAATGGCTTTCTGTAGGATAGCACTTACTGTCAGCAAAACTGGTAAGCCTAATTTGAAGAATCTGTGAGGTGGGAGTTCCTGAAACTCCAGTCTGTACCACGGGCAACAATATCTGTCACCCAGGGATCCAGGCATGATGACGCCCAGACGTGACTGAAATATTTTAGTCTCACTCCCACCTGTCCGATCTCCAGGCTGGGAGGTCCACCTTCATGCTGAATATTTTGAGGAAGCGGAACCCGTTTTCTATTCCTGGGAACCTGGTGGTACAGGTTTACTGGATTTTCCCCTACCGCCTCTAAAGAAGGTGTGGGGGGGGGGGGTTTGGATTTTTTAAATTTTGCGGTCCGAAAGGACTGCAGTGGAGGCGTAGGATAAGATTTCCAAGCCGGTGCTGCTGCGGAGGGAAGAAATGTCGACTTACCCGCAGTCCCCGTGGAAATCCACGCATCCACTGCATCCCCAAATAGTGCTTGACCTGTGAAGGGTAGGTTCTCCACACTTTTCTTGGATTCTGCATCCGCAGTCCATTGGCGTAGCCAGAGTCCTCTGCGTGCCAATACTGCCATGGAAGTAGCCCTCGCATTAAGCAGGCCAATGTCCTTCATGACCTCCACCATGAAACCTGCAGAATCCTGTATGTGACGTAAAAACATGTCAATGTCACTCCTATCCATAGTAACTAAGTCCTCTAGAAAAGTGCCTGACCATTTTACTATGGATCCACGCACAGGCAATAGTGGGCCTTAAGGCCACGCCTGTAGCAGTGTATAGTGATTTGAGCGTAGTCTCAATTTTGCGGTCAGCTGGCTCCTTTAAGGCGGTAAAACCACCTTTTTAAGGCAACCTAGATACAGAAGTGTCTACTATAGGCGGGTTTTCACACTTCTTCCTATCCTCTTCAGGGAAAGGGAAAGCAATGAGAATTCTTTTAGGGATTTGGAATTTTTTCTCTGGGTTTTCCCATGATCTTTCAAATAAGGAGTTTAACTCCTTTGAAGCTGGGAAGGTGAGCGAGGATTTCTTATTTACTGTAAAATAAGATTCCCCTTCCGGCTCAAGTACCTTCTCCGTAATATGCAAAACATCCCTAATGGCTTCAATCATGAGGTGCATCCCTTTAGCAAGGGATGCATCTCCCCCCTGCATATCCCATCACCGTCCCCTGTATCAGAGTCGGTATCAGTGTCAGCTTGCATTATCTGGGCAAGCGTATGTAGGTGAGCTCTTAGACAAAGTAGTGGGAGCTGAAAATTTCAAACTCTCTACAGATTTTCTCAAAAACTGCGTCTCCTTCTCAGTATGTGACATCCTATTTGAAATCTGGGATATCATTCCCCTTAAAGAATCAACCCATGGGGGTTTGGATTCAGAAGGCTGAGACAGCATATTGCAGTCCTGAGTACATGGATTATACTCCTCAGGAGAAGATAAACACTCTGCAGCACAGGACACAGAGTCCTTATACATGGTAATGTGGGATATACACACTTACACACACACAGGAAAATGTCAGACAGTTTCCCCCAGAGTACCATCAGAGAGTCACAGAGTATAAGGAGCCAGCCACACAGCGCCCCTGTAGGCAATTATTATGACAAAAGCCTGGCGCAGACTAACTACCCTTAATAACTAAACTAAACTAGTTTTTTTCAACGGTATTTACCAGAGAGGACCAAATGCTGGGTCTAACACAAAATCTCAACAAAGATAATGTCCCACTTATTTATGTGAGGAGTTAGTCTGTGACCGATTAAAAAAGTTAAAGATTAATAAGTCACCTGGTCCAGATGGAATTCACCCGAGAGTTCTTATGGAGCTGCACGCTGAACTAGCAAGACCTCTATTTTTGATCTTCATGGATTCAGTTAAATCGGGTATGCTTCCCAAAGACTGGCGTATAGCGGGGGTAGTGCCGATATTCAAAAAGGGGAGCAAAGCTTAACCAGGTAATTATAGACCAGTTAGTCTTACATCTATAGTGGGGAAAGTATTGGAAGGTATTCTAAGGGACAGTATTCAAAAGTTCCTTGAAGCAAATAAGGTCATTAAAAGGAACCAACATGGATTTGTGAAGGACAGATCATGTCAAACCAACTTACTTGGCTTTTATGAAACAGTAAGTGCGAATCTTGATCAGGGTAAGGAGGTGGATGTAATCTTTTAAGACTTTGCCAAAGCTTTCGATACTGTACCACACATGCGTCTTATCTATAAGCTACAAGAAATAGGGCTAGGGAGCACAATATGCACTTGGGTTAGTAATTGGTTAGATAATAGGGAGCAGCACGTTGTGGTCAATGGATCATTTTCAAATTGGACTAAAGTACTAAGTGGTGTGCCACAAGGGTCTGTACTTGGACCACTTTTGTTTAACATTTTCATCAACGACCTAACAGTAGGTCTAGAGAGCATGGTGTCAATTTTCGCAGACGACACCAAATTGTGTAAGGTTATAAATATGGAGGGCGATGCTGAGTCTCTTCAGAACGACTTAACTAAACTGGAAGCATGGGCGGCAAAATGGAGAATGAAATTCAACACAGGCAAGTGTAAGGTAATGCACTGTGGGGGCAAGACCAAAAATAACACCTACATACTAAGTGGGGCAATATTAGGGAAATCTGTACTGGAAAAAGACTTAGGGGTTCACATAGATAACAAATTAAGCAGCAGTACCCAAAGTAGGATTGCAGCAAAGAAGGCAAACAAGATATTAGCATGCATAAAATGGGGAATGATGCAAGGGACGAGAGTATTATACTCCCATTATATAAATCACTAGTGAGGCCACATCTTGAATACTGTGTGCAATTTTGGGCACCATGGGGGTCATTCCGAGTTGTTCGCTCACTGCCGTTTTTAGCAGAATTGCGATCAGGCTAAAAACCGACAGTTATGTGCATACGTATGGGCCGCAGGGCGCACGCGTTAAGTAATTTCACACAAAACTATGCAATTTTACACAGGGCCGAGCTACGCTTTTCAGTCGCTCTGCTGATCGGTGAGTGACTGACAGGAAGTGGTGTTTCTGGGCGGAAACTGAGTGTTTTCCGGGAGTGTGCTAAAAAACACAGGCGTGCCAGCCAAAAACGCAGGAATGGCTGGGGAAACGGGGGAGTGGCTGGCCGAACGCAGGGCGAGTTTGTGACGTCAAACCAGGAACTAAACGGACTGAGGTGATCGCAATCTAGGAGTAGGTCTCATTGTCAAACGCAGGATTTGCATGGGGGGGTTTCCAGAACTGGGCGGAGCCAATCACGGGGGTGGGGACTGAGGTGACCCAGTATATGCTGGGTCCGTAAAACTAGTGTCTGTGTGTGTGTGTGTGTGTGTATATATATATATATATATATATATATATATATATCTACACATATATATATATATATACATATATATATATATATACATATATCTACACACACATATATATATATATATATATATATATATATACATACACACACATACATATACACGGGTGGTCTTCAGTATGCCGGCGGTCGGGCTCCCGGCGACCAGCATACCGGCTCCGGGAGCCTGACCGCCAGCATACCAACACTTATTCTCCCTCGTGGGGGTCCACAACCCCCCTGGAGGGAGAATAGAATAGTGTGGCGAGCGCAGCGAGCCCGCAAGGGGCTCATTTGCGCTCGCCACACTGTTGGTAAGCCGGCGGCCGGCCTCCCGGCGCCGGTATGCTGGTCGCCGGGAGGCCGGCCGCCGGGAGATCGTAGTGAACCCATATATACATATACATAGCATATTAAACATGCATACATATATATATATATATATACACACACACATACAGTACACATATATATACACATGTATATATATATATATATATATATATCATATGTGTGTGTGTGTGTGTGTGTTTATATGTATGTATGTATGTATGTATATACATGTGTATATATGTAGGCACATGGATATATATGTACTATAATTAAAATAAAGTAAACTTTTATTGCACTTGCAAGTGCCACCAGGAAGACAGCAGGCTGCAGAGGACGCTAGACAGTCATTAATAATACTCATGCAGCTAAAAAAAAAATTTTTTTTTTTTTTTTTTTTTTAGTGGAGGGGGGTTTCTGGGTACTCGGAAACCCCCCCTGGGTGCACCACTGGTTCTGGAGCTACTCAGAAACTGCAGGGAAATATTTAATAGTAGAACTGCTAATCTTTCGTTTGCAATTCTGCTAAGCTAAGATACACTCCCAGAGGGCGGCGGCCTAGCGTGTGCAATGCTGCTAAAAGCAGCTAGCGAGCGAACAACTCGGAATGACCACCCATATTACAAAAAGGATATCCTGTAGCTAGAAAATGTTCAGAGGCAGGCGAACAAACTAATCAAGGGCATAGAGACGCTGGAATACGAGGAAAGGCTTGCAAGGCTAGGCATGTTTACATTGGAAAAAAGGAGACTAAGAGGGGACATGATCAACCTCTACAAATATATAAGGGGTCAGTACACAGAGCTTGGGAGGGACCTGTTTTCTATAAGATCAGCACAGAGGACATGTGGTCACTCGCTTAGGTTAGAGGAGAGGAGTTTCTGCACATTGAGGCGAAAAGGTTTTTTCACAATAAGGACAATACGTGTTTGGAATTCCCTGCCTGAGAGAGTAGTAACAGCGGACTCAGTTGCCTACAGTCAACACCTTTAAGAATGGGTTAGATAAATTCCTATTGGATAAAGATATTCAGGGTTATGGTGCATAGTCACGCATTATAGTTAATATAACTAGTCCTAACAGAAAAATAACTAGTCCTATAATAGGACTGCATAGGAGACCACAAATAGATTGAACTCGATGGACAATTGTCTTTTTTCAACCTTAGTTACTATGTTACTATGTAGTACTAGTATCACACTCCCCCCCTGTCTATAACACCCTGGAACTGCAGAGGTATGCTGGAGTTATGTGGAGGGCAGCGTTCCCTGTCAGCATTCTTTCCTATGTATCTGCAGGGAGAAAACGGCGCTAGTGAGTGCTGGATCCGCTCGGAGAGAAAACCCTGCCCCTAGCAATGGCGCGCGGCTTCCCGCACTAATTCCTTATACTGGCCTGAGGTGTTTATTGCTAACAGCGGGATTAGCCCCTGTTAGCTGAGTGACCCGTTTAGGGTGAATTGTGCATGCTCAGGACGCCCCTCAAAGTGCTTACACAAAGTGTTGCTGAGCTGTCCGGAGCGCAGCCTTCCAGAGCTGCGCTTCCACCCTTGTACCGCCAGACCCGCCAGCAACCCGCTAACCGGGACGCCGGCACTGTACTCACCACACTTCTTTCTTCTGGCTCTGTTAGGGGGTGACGGCTGTGATGCGGGAGTGAGCGGTCGCCTCGTGGGCTTGCGATCAGCACCCTCAGGAGCTCAGTGTCCTGTCAGCAGAGATAGAGAACCATTAACTCTTCAGGAAGTTGGTTCCTACTCCCCCCCTAGGTTGCCAGCAGCCTTTCTGTACCTACCAACTCTTAGAAAAAAATAAAACTTTAAAAAACTCCTAGGAGCTCCCCTATCTGTGAGCGGCTCCTCCGGGCACATTTTCTAAACTGAGTCTGGTAGTAGGGCATAGAGGAAAGGGCCAGCCTACACTATTAAACACCTTAAAGTGCCAGTGGCTCCAAAAGGACCCGTCTATACCCCATGGTAAATTGGACTCCAGCATCCTCTAGGATGTAAGAGAAAAATTGTTACTTATTACTATACAGCGCATCACTTCGATGCGATACATAGCTTTGGTAAGTAGCTAATCATGTATACTCACTTTTCCAGTGATGTGACTTGGTATCCTGGGCTCTGGCGGTGACATCTTCAGCTGCGGTACCTTCTGCGCAGAGCGAAGTCAGCTGGTGAGTCACTCTGCTTATGTGCCGCTGGCTGAGCACCCAGGAGGCTGCAGGGACTGCTGGGAGGTCAGGGGCTGGAGCTAGTGCCGGGGAGAGAGCAGGGAAGCATTGAGCTTCCCTGCCCGTTTCACACTGTAGTTCAGACTGCGCCATCCTGAGATGGCAAATCTGAACTCTATGGAGAAGAGGAAAGCAGAGTCTATTCATAATGTAGAAAAAAAACCTGGTTTGCAGAAAAATGAGATTTATGGTAAAAACTTACAATTGTTAAATCTCTTTCTGCGAGGTACACTGGGCTCCACAAGGATTCACATTGGGGGTGTAGAGTAGGATCTTGATCCGAGGCACCAACAGGCTCAAAGCTTTTGACTGTTCCCAAGATGCTCAGCGCCGCCTCCTCTATAACCCCGCCTCCAAGTTCAGTTTCGTTAACCAGCCCAATGCAGTAGCAGGTACCAGAGACGACAACCGCTCGTAACCAAGTACACCACACACTCACCACAGGAGAGTGAGAGGGTGTCAGTGGCTATGCCAATACCAACCCAAAGAAGCTAAGTGCGTCAGGGTGGGCGCCTTGTGGAGCCCAGTGTACCTCGCAGAAAGAGATTTAAGAATGGTAAGTTCTTACCATAAATCTCGTTTTCTGCTGCGGGGTACACTGGGCTCCACAAGGATTCACATCGGGGATGTCCCAAAGCAGTTCCTTACGGGAGGGGACGCACTGTAGCGGGCACAAGAACCCGGCGTCCAAAGGAAGCATCCTTGGAAGCGGCGGTATCAAAGGCATAGACCCTTATAAACATGTTCCCGGAGGAGCACGTAGCCGCCTTGCACAATTGTTCAAGGGTCGCACCACGGTGGGCCACCCAAGAAGGTCCAACCGACCGAGTAGAATGGGCCTTAATGGTAGCAGGAGCTGGATGACCAGCCTGTACATAAGCATGTGCAATCACCATTCTAATCCATCTGCCCAGAGTCTGTTTGGAAGCAGGCCAGCCAAGTTTGTGAAAACGAAACAGTACAAAAAGAGAATCAGATTTCCTAACGGAGGAAGTTATTTTCACATAGATACGAAGAGCCCGTACTACATCCAAAGACCGTTCTTTGGGAGACAACTCAGGATAATCAAAGGCTGGAACCACAGTCTCCTGGTTAAGGTGGAAAGAAGACACCACCTTAGGTAAATAACCTAGCCGTGTTCTAAGAACCGCCCGGTCACGGTGAAAAATCAAATAGGGAGACTTGCAGGATAATGCACCCAAGTCCGAGACCCTTCTAGCTGAAGCAATAGCCAGCAAGAATAGGACCTTAAGGGAAAGCCACTTAAGGTCAGCAGAGGCAAGAGGCTCAAAAGGAGACACTTGCAAGGCCTCCAAAACCACGACAGGTCCCAAGGGGCCACAGGCGGCACATAAGGAGGCTGAATTCTCAACACACCCTGAGTGAATGTATGGACATCAGGTAGGGTGGCAATCTTTCTCTGATACCAAACTGACAAGGCAGAGATGTGAACCTTGAGGGAGGCCAGACGCAAGCCTAAGTCTAGGCCCTGTTGTAGGAAGGCCAATAGTTTGGCCGTACTAAACTTGAAAACGTCATGATTGTGAGACGCACACCAAGTAAAGTAAGCATTCCAGACCCTATGGTAGCTCAGTGCGGAAGCCGTCTTATGGGCCTTCAACATAGTTTGAACGACCGTCTCAAAAAAACCCTTGGCCCTCAGGACGGATGCCTCAAGGGCCATGCCGTCAAAGCCAGACGGGCTAAATCCTGGTAAACACAAGGGCCCTGAATGAGGAGGTCTGGTCGTTGTGGAAGTAGAAGGGGACGATCCCACGAGAGACCCTGTAGCTCGGAGAACCAGTGCCGTCTGGGCCACGCTGGAGCGACCAGAAGCAGGTTTCTTCCTTCTTGCTTGAACTTCTGTATTACTCTGGGCAGGAGTGACACTGGAGGGAACACGTACGGTAGCTGAAAGTTCCATGGAATTGCCAGGGCGTCCACAAACGCAGCTTTAGGATCCCTTGTCTGTGTTCCGAAGACCGGAACCTTGTGATTGTGTCGAGACGCCATCAGATCCACATCTGGAAGGCCCCACGTGTCCACGAGAAGTTGAAACACCTCCGGATGGAGGCTCCACTCTCCTGCGTGTTCGTCCTGACGACTGAGATAGTCTGCTTCCCAGTTCAGGACACCCGGAATGAACACTGCGGATATGGCCAGCAGATGGCGTTCTGCCCACTGAAGAATCCGTGATACTTCCCTCATTGCCATGCGGCTTCGAGTGCCGCCTTGACGATTGATGTACGCCACCGTGGTGGCGTTGTCCGATTGTACTTGAACAGGTCTGTTCTGTATGAGATGCTGGGCCATTGTCAATGCATTGAACACTGCCTGCAGTTCCAGAATATTTATCGGGAGTAGAGACTCCTCCTCTGTCCACCGACCCTGAAGAGAGTGTTGTTCCAACACCACGCCCCAACCTCTCAGACTGGCATTTGTAGTCAGAAGGACCCAGTCGGATATCCAGAAGGGATGACCCCTGCTCAATTGTTGGTCCTGCAGCCACCAGCTCAATGACAGGCGGACCTCCGGAGACAGTGAGATCATGTGAGAGCTTATCCGGTAAGGCAGGCTGTCCCACTTGGTCAGAATTAACTTCTGCAGAGGGCGAGAGTAGAACTGAGCATACTACACCATGTCGAAAGCCGACACCATGAGACCCAGCACTTGCATTGCCAAATGTATCGACACTTGCGGATGAGATAGGTAGCATCGAATCCTGTCCTGAAGCTTCAGGACTTTCTCCTAAGACAAGGACAACCGTTGGTTGTGAGTGTCCAATAACGCTCCTAGGTGTAACATGCTCTGAGCAGGAACCAGGGAGGATTTCTTCCAGTTGATCAGCCACCCGTGAGCTGTCATGCACTGGACCGTCAGATCGAGATGACACAGGAGAAGTTCTGGGGAATTTGCCAGGATCAACAAATCGTCCAAGTACGGTAGGATCCTGACCCCTTGACGGCGGAGTGTAGCCGTCATGACCGCCATTACTTTGGTGAAAACTCGGGGAGCCATTGTCAAACCAAAGGGTAACGCCCGAAATTGGTAATGAAGGTTGCCCACCGCAAACCGCAGGTACTGTTGATGAGATACCGCAATAGGAATATGCAGGTAGGCATCCTGTAGGTCCAGGGAGACCATATAGTCCCTAGGCTCCATGGCCAGAACAATAGAGCGCAGAGTTTCCATACGAAACTTGGAGACCCGCACATGCTTGTTCAAGGACTGCAGATTGAGAATGGGCTGCGAGGACCCGTTCGGTTTCGGGACTAGAAACAGCGGTGAATAGTACCCCTTGCCTCTCTGAGCCAGAGGCACCTGTACCACCACTCCTGTGGTCAGGAGGGAATGTACCACCGAGTGCAACGTGTTTTCTTTTGCCGGGTGCAGAGGCACATCTATCAGGCAAAACCGCTGCGGGGGACGATTCTTGAAGGGTATGGCGTAACCTCGAGCAACGACTTCCCTCGCACAGGTATCTGAAGTGGTCTTCAATCATTCCTGGGCAAAACCTAGAAGTTAGCCCCCCACCTTGGGATCCCCCAGAGGGAGGCCCGCCTTGTCATGCAGCAGGCTTGTCCGTTTTGGAAGCTGGCTGACTGGCGGCCCAGGCACACTTCGGTCTGGGCTTGGCAGGTCTGGAAGCACGAGCTTGCTTTGGGTACGCCTGCCCTTTTGCTTTTCCTGGAGGACGAAAGGGCCGATGGAAAGTACTTTTAGCCTTCTGCGTTGAAGGAGCTGTACTAGGTAGGCAAGCTGTTTTAGCAGTAGCCAGATCAGCCACAATCTTATTGAGGCCTTCTCCAAAGAGAATATCTCCCTTGAAAGGAAGCACCTCCAGGGTTTTCTTGGAATCCATATCCACCGACAAGGATCTCAACCAAAGGATACGTCTGGCCAAGACGGACGTAGTAGCAGCTTTGGCTGCGAGCACCCCAGCATCGGTGGCTGCCTCCTTAAGGTACAGAGAAGCCGTGGCAATATACAAGAGACATTGTCGAGCATGCTTAGAAGCATTGGAAGGCAGTTCAGCCTCAAGTTCCTGAGCCCACGCCTCAACAGCTTCAGCAGCCCAAGTCGCTGCAATTGTTGGCCTATGCACAGCCCCCGTTAGGGTATAAATTGCTTTTAAACAGCCCTCCACATGTCGATCCGTCGGTTCCTTCAGAGAGGTGACGGTAGTTACTGGCAGAGCAGAGGAAACAACCTATACGCGCCACATGAGAATCTACAGGCGGAGGGGTTTCCCAATTTTTACATACCTCCGCAGAGAGAGGATAGCGAGCCAACAGTCTCTTATTCGGTATAAATTTTGTCCCCGGATTTTCCCAGGATTCTGATGTATGTCAACCAGGTGTTCAGAATGGGGTAAAACTTGTTTAACCACCTTCTTACGTTTAAACCTATCTGGTTTCTTGGAGACAGTCTCAGGCTCAGGATCATCAGCCACCTGAAGAATGAGTCTGATTGCCTCAATCAAATCCGGGACATCCGCCAATGACTTCCCTTCCCCATCAGAAACATCAGTGTCAGTGTCTGTGGGATCAGTATATGCGCCGTCCTCGTCAAAGGACATGTCTGGAATAGCAGTGGATTGGGAGGAGGTAATGGCCCATTTAGAAGATGACTTAGTCTTAGGCGGGCGAGAGTGATACTTAGATTTAGTCATAGATTGGTTCAAATGCTGTAACAGAGTGGAAAACTGATCCGCCCATGGCGGGTTTACAGCAGGGACCATAAACTGCTGCAGTGGCACAGGTGGTCCCACAGGGGGAATCAATTTAGTCACAAGCGTGTTTAACAATGTGGAAAATGTAGCCCAAGGTGGATCTTGTGATGCCCCAGGTGCTACCGACCCACTGGGGGGTAAGGAACCCCCTGAACCTGAACTCTCAGCTGCCATATTATCCTCCGTTACGTCCGCGGCCTCACTACCACGCAGTGTGGGTGAAGCCCCAGCGTCATTGCCACGTCTAGCAGACATAACTATGTGCACAATATTGGGCAACCAGGTACAAAGTGTAGCAGCACTATACCTATCAAGAACTCTCAGTAAAGCGTGCCTATGATAGCACAAACCGGGAGTTCAAGCGATATAGATTAAATGGTGACTATAAATCACAAGTAAAAATACACTGTCAGTATATCTTGTGATACAATCCTATATTAAACAGAAAGGAAACCTGAAACACTTAGCCCACTCAGGTATAGCAATATAGGAATAGCCCACTGAGTGAAATACCCTTTAATAAGGCAACCATGCAGCAGCTACATGTGCGCACACACATATATAGTCACAGGCTTACCATGCAGAAATTATGGTAGTCATTCCGAGTTGATTGCTAGCTGAAAATGTTCGCTGTGCAGCGATGAAGCAAAAAAAAATGGCACTTCTGCGCATGCGGCGCAATGCGCACGTGCAACGTACTTTCACAATGGCCGATGTAGTTTCACACAAGGTCTAGCGAAGTTTTTCAGCCGCACTGCTGACCGCAGAGTGATTGACATGAAGTGGGCGTTTCTGGGTGTCAACTGACCGTTTTCAGGGAGTGTTCGAAAAAACGCAGGCGTGCCCGGAAAAACGCAGGCGTGGCTGGGAGAACGCAGGGCGTGTTTGTGACATCAAATCCGGAACTGGATGGTCTGAAGTGGCCACAAGCTAGGAGTAGGTCTGGAGCTACTCTAAAACTGCACAATTTTTTTTTGTAGTCGCTCTGTGATCCTTTCGTTCGCACTTCTGCTAAGCTAAAATACACTCCCAGAGGGTGGCGGCTTAGCATTTGCACGACTGTTAAAAACTGCTAGCGAGTGATCAACTCGGAATGACTCCCTATGTACCATAAAACTGCACTGGACTAGCAATACAAAGTAATACTCAGTATGGCTATATGTGATAACAATAGATCTGACAATGCACAGTAAACACTGGATGTATATCACAGGGTGTTTGTACCGCACAACCCTGAATGTATGCACTCTTTCTTAGCTAACACTGTCCCAGTGACAGGTAGAATACTGTCCTGTAAGAAGCACAGCACTGGCAATCAGGCGGTTCTATAGAGGAGGATTTGCCCCAGCAGTCCTAGAAACAGCTCAGCTCAATCTATGATGGCCGCTGGTCCGGAGTGAGGGAGAGATATGCAGCTCCAGGGCGGAAACATTGCTGAAATGGCGCCCTGGGGCTGGGGGGAGGGGCCTCAGGTCCGACCTGCTCCCCCTGCTGGCACCGGGTACTGCGGGCTGAAAAATGGGGTTAATATAAAGATGAAAACCCCTGACCTGTGCCTATGAACATCCCTGGTGGCTAAAGGAGCGGCTGCCCAGTAATCAGTGTCCACGCCAGCGCGCGCGGCCCACCTCCTACGGCCGCGCTGGATAATTGTAAAGTGCGGGCACAGAAGCCCCTTACCTCCCCCTTGTCAGCGGCCCCACGATCCGGGAGGATGGCGTGTGTGTGACTGACCTGTTAGAAGAAACCGGAGCCTCCGCTGCAGTGACCCGGCAACCAGGGCGCGGGAGTATACAGCGCCGCTGGGGGTGACGGAGCTGCACGCAGAGAAGTCTGTTGAGACTTTTCCTGCTGCAGCCCTGTATTATTCTAACAAGAATCTTCTGTCTTTTCTTCTTAAATGAAGCTCTGAATAGGCTGCCTGAGGCAACCCCTGTAAAGTGCCTGCATACTGCATGGCACCAACTTACAAACTGAGCTCCCTGTGCATGGAGGCGGGGTTATAGAGAAGGCGACGCTGAGCATCTTGGGAACAGTGAAAAGCTTTGAGCCTGTTGGTGCCTCGGATCAAGATCCTAATCTACACCCCCGATGTGAATCCTTGTGGAGCTCAGTGTATCCCGCAGCAGAAACCGGGCTTTTCGCTGCTTTGGGCTGTTCACAAAGGGGGTTACCATGGAGAAGTTCCTGACTTCTCCAGCTGCATCCCTGCTCTGTGCCTGAATCACATCACCATACTTTAGTAATGGCAGGGCCGAAACTAGGGGGGGGCTAGGGGGGCAGGCGACTTGGGCGCCGGATTGGAGGGGGCGCCGAGACCCCCAAACACCGCCGCGGCACTTTTAAACCCCCTTCTCCCGAGTGCCCAGCTCGGGGGGCGGGGTTTCGCGGAATGACGCGATTGCGTCGTGACGTCACGGCGCAAACGCGTCATTCAACGAAACCCCGCCGGAGGAGGGAGAACTGAAGGGGGAGCCCGGAGCCGCGCAGACGAGGAGGGAGAGGCGGCTGAAGAGCGGCGAGAACCGCTTCAAATGTAAGTCAGCCCCTCTCCCTTCCTCTCTCTCTCTCTCTCTCTCTCTCCCTCCCTCTCCCCACCACCTGCCGTAATGTTTAAAATGGGGACCTGTGCCTGCGTACTGTGTAAAATGGGGACCTGTGCCAGCGTACTGGGTAAAATGGGGACCTGTGCCAGCGTACTGTGTAAAATGGGGACCTGTGCCAGCGTACTGTGTAAAATGGGGACCTGTGCCTGCGTACTGTGTAAAATGGGGACCTGTGCCAGCGTACTGTGTAAAATGGGGACCTGTGCCAGCGTACTGTGTAAAATGGGGACCTGTGCCTGCGTACTGTGTAAAATGGGGACCTGTGCCTGCCGCAATGTGTAAAATGGGGACACTTGCCAGCGTACTGTGTAAAATGGGGACACTTGCCAGCTTACTGTGTAAAATGGGGACACTTTTTCCTGCCGCAATGTGTAAAATGGGGACACTTTTTCCTGCCGCAATGTGTAAAATGGGGACACTTTTTCCTGGATATGAAATTTATGTTAGAAAAGGCAGTTTTTCAGGTTAAAAAGTTCTGAAAGAGAGATATATATATATATATATATATATATATATATATATATATTGTGACAAGAACACTGGGATAGTGTTTGAGGGCAGGTATATTTGTCCCAGGTTCTTGTCTTACATGTTTTAGAAAATGTTAACTTCTAGGAAAAATGCTTTTTGTTTTGTCTGAACCTTTTCAGTTTGCTGTAAAAGCTGGGTAAAGGCTCTGAGAGAGAGATAAGGCGAGTTCTAGACATTGGGCCCAGTTCGGGTCTTTGGCCTCACAGAGGGCTAATCAGGGTTTCAGCTGTGTAAGAGTGATATAGTGCTTCTAACCTGATTAGTATGGGCAGACTGCCTGGGAAGGCTGCAGGATCTGTGTGTGAGAGACACGCTTTCTGATGCAAGTAAGCTATACAGTATGTACTGAAGAACTCTGTGTTTTGTTTAGTGACAGTTAGGAACGTCTTATGTTTAGTTAGTGCCGGACAGGCAAGGTATTTTTATTTTGGGGTTTGTTTTATTTTCTGTTTCAATAAAACTGGCCGGGGTCAGTTGTACCAGAAACTGGACTTGTGTTGTTCCTCAGCTGCTGCGTGCTGCCATATTCCCCAGGAAAAGGCACCTTGCACCCCTACAGTGTTACAACTTGGTGGAGAATGCGAGCAGGCCGTTCTGCGCATAAGTGAAAGCAGCAGCTTTGTGAGGCCTGCAGAAAACGGTGGTTTATGCAGATACAGCCCAGTGTGAAGTTACTGAGACTCACCCCTGAGGGTTTGATATATGTCCTGGGTGAAAGCAGCTGCAAAGCCGCCTGAAAAATCTGTTGACATGGAGGATCTGCTTAAAGCCTTGCTGCAAGCTACAGCGGCTCAGCAGGAGGCCAACCGACAGCAGCAGGTGGCAATGGAGGAAAATTGGAGACTACAGCAGGAGGCCAACAGACAGCAGCAGGTGGCAATGGAGGAAAATAAGAGACAACAGCAGGCAGTTGTTGATGAACTTTACAGGCAACAGCGTCAGGATAGAGAGGCCTTAGCAGAAGTGGTGCAGAGACTTGCAGCTCGGGTTGGAGATGTGGCCGTCAGTGCTCCAACCAGCTCTAGTTCTATACGAGCCAGTCACTTCCTGCAGAAAATGACAGAGGCTGATGATGTGGAGGCCTATCTGACCACGTTTGAAAGGACTGCCGAGCGTGAGAACTGGCCGAAAGCACAGTGGGCCAGTCTGCTGGCACCTTTCCTGTCAGGTGAGCCCCAAAAAGCTTACTTTGATTTAAGCCCTGCTGAGGCTCGGGACTATGATAAACTAAAGACTGAGATACTGACCCGCCTGGGAGTCACGCTGTCAGTACGAGCACAACGGGTGCACCGTTGGCTGTACGCCATGGAGAAGCCTCCGCGCTCCCAGATGCACGACCTTATTCAGCTAACAAAAAAATGGCTACAGCCAGAGACATTAACTGGTCCCCAGATGGTGGAAAGAGTCGTCATGGACCGCTACTTGAGATCTTTGCCCATGGTCCTGCGCAAGTGGGTGAGCAATGGAAACCCGGGTACTGCTGACCAATTAGTGGACATGGTAGAGAGGTATTTGGCAGCAGAGGAACTACTGATGACCACCCAGCAACCCATAGATCCTCGACAGCGCCCTTCAGTAAAGACTGGTAAGACTGTTCCGTGGGAAAACGTTGCTGGGCGGTTAAGAGAACGCAAGGCTGGAGAGACTGTAAACACTGGCCCTGGAAACAGGCCAATGGGGCTAGAACGGTCTATGCTGCCCAAATGGGTTGATAATCGTGTGGTTAAATGTTTTAGGTGTGGTATGCCAGGTCATGTTATTGCCAATTGCCCAGTCACGCAAGAACCCATGCAATGTGATGCTGCCTTTGAATGTCGCAGAATGTCTTTCTTTGCTAGGTTAGCCTGTACTGTGGTACCTTCACCTGAGCTGGAAAAACAAATGTGTGATGTGTTCTTAGAAGGTAACCGGGTAGAGGCCTTGCTAGATTCAGGAAGTTTAGTTACCCTCGTGAAAGCTGGGTTAGTGAACCCCTTAAAGGTCCAGCAAATACCTATTGGGGTAACTTGCATACATGGGGATACCCAACATTATGCCACTGCTGAGGTGAATATAGAAACTTGTTGTGGGTCAGCAATGGTTAAAGTGGGACTGGTCCCTACCTTGGTGCATGAGGCCATAATAGGGAGGGATTTTCCTCATTTTTGGAAACTGTGGGAATCACGGTTATCAACAGATGTGAGAAGTAAAAAGCCAGTTGATAATACCGGTGATTTTATGGATGTACGTGGGTCTTCGGAACTTTCTGGCCCTTTGCCTTTTGCTAGTTTGGCTGGGGAAGTGACAGATGGGGAGTCCAGTGAGGACCCTCTTGCCGGGAACAGAGACATAGTAGTTAGAACTGAAAGCGTGCCTGACCTGGAGGTAAAGAAGGATCTGTTTGCGTCTGAACAGTTAAAGGATCCTACCTTAATAAAGGCTAGAGAGAATGTTAAGATTGTTAATGGGGAACCTGTGGTACCAGGTGACAGGGTTACGTATCCCCACATGGCCATCTGTAATGAGCTCTTGTACCACATTGTCAAAAGGGGTGAGGATGTGGTGGAACAGCTGGTAGTTCCCCAGCCTTATCGGAGAACGGTACTAGATTTAGCTCATAGTCACGTTACCGCAGGACATTTAGGGGCAGAAAAAACCACTGAAAGAGTTTTACAAAGGTTCTTTTGGCCAGGGGTTTATAAAGAAGTGTCTGAATATTGTTCTTCCTGTCCTGAATGCCAGTATCATGCCCCTAGACCCCATTTCAGGAGCCCACTAGTTCCCATGCCTATTATAGAGGTCCCGTTTGACAGAATAGCCATGGATCTCGTGGGGCCCTTGTTAAAGTCTGCTCGGGGCCATCAGTATATCCTGGTAATTATGGACTATGCCACTCGATATCCTGAGGCTGTCCCTTTACGCACTATCACAACCAAGGCGATAGCTAGGGAGCTGGTGCAGGTATTTAGTAGAGTGGGAATACCAAAAGAAATTTTGACTGACCAAGGTACTCCATTTATGTCAAGGATCATGAAAGAATTGTGCAAGTTATTTAAGGTCACTCACCTCAGGACGTCCATCTACCATCCCCAAACTGACGGGTTGGTGGAAAGGTTTAATAAAACATTAAAAAGTATGTTAAAAAAGGTTGTTGAGAGAGATGGGAAAAACTGGGATTGTTTGTTGCCCTACTTGTTAATGGCCATCAGAGAAGTTCCTCAGTCCTCTACGGGGTTTTCTCCATTTGATTTGTTGTATGGTAGACACCCCAGAGGGCTGTTGGATGTTGCCAAAGAGACGTGGGAAGGACAGCCCACTCCTTATAGAAGCGTTATTGAGCATGTAACACAAATGCAGGATAGGATTGCAGCCGTGGTACCTGTTGTCAGAGAGCACATGGAACAGGCCCAAAGTGCTCAACAGAGGGTCTATAACCGGAGTGCCAAGATACGTGAATTTGCTCCTGGAGATAGAGTTCTTGTTTTGGTACCCACTGTGGAAAGCAAATTCCTAGCTAAATGGCAGGGTCCATTTGAGATTAGGGAAAAAATTAATGAGGTTAATTACAAAGTATACCAGCCGGGAAAGAGAAAACCCGAACAGATCTACCATGTTAACTTAATCAAACCCTGGAAAGATAGGTTGTCTCTGTCAGCGGAGCCTTGCCCTTCGGTGTCTTCACCCCGGTTGCTTCCCGCAGTGAAGGTGTCAGAGACATTATCAGCTGATCAGAACAATCAGGTTAAAGAATTTCTCATCCAAAATAGGGAGGTATTTTCAGAGCTGCCTGGCCGAACGACCATAATAAAACATGACATTGTCACAGAACCAGGGGTCAGGGTTCATTTAAAGCCATATAGGATTCCTGAAGCTCAGCGAGAAGCTATTTCTAAGGAAGTTAAAACCATGTTAGAACTTGGAGTCATAGAGGAGTCTAACAGTGAGTGGTCCTGTCCCATAGTGCTCATCCCGAAGCCCGACGGTAGCATACGCTTCTGTAATGACTTTCGTAAGTTAAATGAGGTGTCCAAGTTTGACGCATACCCCATGCCCCGTGTGGATGAGCTTGTAGAAAGGCTGGGAACAGCCAGGTTTCTCACCACATTGGACCTGACCAAAGGTTACTGGCAAATACCTTTATCTGATAGCGCCAAAGAAAAAACAGCCTTTTCGGTTCCGGAGGGGCTGTACCAGTATAAGATGTTACCCTTTGGGTTGCATGGGGCTCCAGCAACCTTTCAACGGGCGATGGATAAAATTTTGAGGCCCCATAGAAAATATGCAGCTGCCTATTTGGATGATGTGGTAATTCACAGTACAGACTGGGGGTCACATTTGGTTAAAGTACAAGCAGTACTGGACTCAATCAGAGAGGCAGGGTTAACTGCTAACCCAAAGAAGTGCTGCCTCGCAATGGAGGAGGTCAAATACTTGGGCTTCACCATAGGCAGAGGTCTGATTAGGCCCCAATTGAATAAAGTTGATGCTATTCAAAACTGGCCTCGTCCAGTGAATAAAAAACAGGTAAGGGCTTTTTTGGGAATTACTGGGTACTATAGACGGTTTATTCCTAATTTTGCGACCACAGCGGTGCCGTTGTCAGACCTTACCAAAGGGAAGCAGTCAAATGTGGTGAAATGGAACCCTGATGCAGAAAAGGCGTTCCAAGCGTTAAAAGTGGCTTTGTGTTCACAACCGGTGTTGATAACACCAGATTTTTCAAAAGAATTTGTGGTACAGACAGATGCCTCAGAGGTAGGGATAGGTGCTGTGCTGTCCCAAACCAGAGATGGGGACGAACACCCTATCATTTATTTGAGTAGGAAACTCAATGAGCATGAAAAAAGGTATGCCATTGTGGAAAAGGAGGCTTTGGCCATTAAGTGGGCACTAGATACCTTGAGATATTACCTCTTGGGTAGACAATTCAGACTAGTGACAGACCATGCCCCTTTAAAATGGATGTATGTAAATAGAGGCAAGAATGCTCGTGTAAATAGATGGTTTCTAGCGTTGCAGGACTTTAAGTTTACTGTCGAACATAGACCGGGAACACAATTGGCCAACGCAGATGCATTGTCTCGCATCTTCTGTTTGGGGGCTACAAGTGTTCCGGCCCCTAGGTCGAAACAGGGGAGGGGGATATGTGACAAGAACACTGGGATAGTGTTTGAGGGCAGGTATATTTGTCCCAGGTTCTTGTCTTACATGTTTTAGAAAATGTTAACTTCTAGGAAAAATGCTTTTTGTTTTGTCTGACCTTTTCAGTTTGCTGTAAAAGCTGGGTAAAGGCTCTGAGAGAGAGATAAGGCGAGTTCTAGACATTGGGCCCAGTTCGGGTCTTTGGCCTCACAGAGGGCTAATCAGGGTTTCAGCTGTGTAAGAGTGATATAGTGCTTCTAACCTGATTAGTATGGGCAGACTGCCTGGGAAGGCTGCAGGATCTGTGTGTGAGAGACACGCTTTCTGATGCAAGTAAGCTATACAGTATGTACTGAAGAACTCTGTGTTTTGTTTAGTGACAGTTAGGAACGTCTTATGTTTAGTTAGTGCCGGACAGGCAAGGTATTTTTATTTTGGGGTTTGTTTTATTTTCTGTTTCAATAAAACTGGCCGGGGTCAGTTGTACCAGAAACTGGACTTGTGTTGTTCCTCAGCTGCTGCGTGCTGCCATATTCCCCAGGAAAAGGCACCTTGCACCCCTACAGTGTTACAACTTATATAATATTTTTATTCATTTATTTATTTATTTATTTTTTATTTTATTATTTTTATTTATTTATTGTAAAATAATTTTATTTATTTTTTGCGGGGGGGGGGGGGGGTGTCAAATGACTACCTTGCCCCGGGTGACAGAAATCCTAGTTTCGGCCCTGGTAATGGTGAGTGTGATTCATGAAGGAACGGAAAGCTAAACTTTCCGCTTTCCATGGAGTTCAGATTCGCCATCTGAATTTAAGCTGAATTTTGGTGCGGAAACAGTAGGGAAGCTCAATACTTACCTGCTCTCTACCCGTCACTCGGTGCTAGCTCCGCCCCCTGACCTTCCTGCAGCCTCCTGGGAGCTCTGCTGGTGGCGCATGCGCGGAAGGGACCACCGGCTGACTCCATTCTGCGCTAAGAGGACTGCAGCTGAAGACGTCACCACCGGAGCAGTGGTTACTGGATTGCATCGCCAGTAAGGTAAGTATGCATGAATTGCTACTTGCCAAAGCTATATATCACATCGAACTGATGTGATGTATAGTGATAGGTAACAGGGCAGCCATCAGGGGGGGACTGTGGGGACTGGTGTCCCAAGCCCTTACAGAGAGGGGGGGGCCACCCCTATCTCCTACCACCAATACCCAGAGAGCTGCACCAGACTGTGAAACAGCAGTGGGCTGATGCACAGGGAGGACTTCTTAAAACAAGCCTTCCCTGCACATCAGATCTCTGTGAACAGTTCCTGTAGGTCCGCAACACTCTACCTATATGTAACATCACAATGTATGACATCACATAGAAGTGGAGCAGTGCGGCTGAATATATATATATATATATATATATATATATATATATATTTATTTATTTATATATATATTTTTTTTTTGGGCGGGGGGGAGGCGGCCCTGTCTCTTTTCTCTGTCCCAGGTCCCACAGTTTCTGATGGCAGCCCTGGGTAACAATTTATATTTCATTTTGTACATAAATAAACCCCTATGAATGAATGTCAGTGTTAATGCAAAGACTTTGAAATAATTTTCTGAGTATAATCAGAATACGTCTGAAACTATTCCCCCTAATACAAAATCTAAAGGAAAAAAAAATAAGATTTTAAACCTACCGGTAAATCTATTTCTCCTAGTCCGTAGAGGATGCTGGGGACTCCGTAAGGACCATGGGGTATAGACGGGCTCCGCAGGAGATAGGGCACCTAAAAAGAACTTTGACTATGGGTGTGCACTGGCTCCTCCCTCTATGCCCCTCCTCCAGGCCTCAGTTAGAGAACTGTGCCCAGAGGAGATGGACAATACAAGGCAAGATTTAGCAATCCAAGGGCAAGATTCATACCAGCCCACACCAATCATACCATGTAACCTGGAACATACATAACCAGTTAACAGTATGAACAAACTACAGTAACGGTCCAAGACCGATGTCAACTGTAACATAACCCTTATGTAAGCAACAACTATATACAAGTCTTGCAGAGTTTCCGCATTGGGACGGGCGCCCAGCATCCTCTACGGACTAGGAGAAATAGATTTACCGGTAGGTTTAAAATCTTATTTTCTCTTACGTCCTAGAGGATGCTGGGGACTCCGTAAGGACCATGGGGTTTATACCAAAGCATCCAATCGGGCGGGAGAGTGCGTATGACTCTGCAGCACCGACTGAGCAAACGCTAGGTCCTCATCAGCCAGGGTATCAAACTTGTAGAATTTAGCAAAAGTGTTTGAACCCGACCAAGTCGCCGCTCGGCAAAGTTGTAAAGCCGAGACGCCTCGAGCAGCCGCCCAAGAAGAGCCCACCTTCCTAGTAGAATGGGCCTTAACCGAATTTGGTACCGGCAATCCAGCCGTAGAGTGAGCCTGCTGAATCGTATTATAGATCCAGCGAGCAATAGTCTGCTTCGAAGCAGGAGCGCCAATCTTATTGGCCGCATACAGGATAAACAGAGCCTCTGTTTTCCTAATTCTAGCCGTCCTGGCTACATACATTTTTAAGGCCCTGACTACGTCCAGGGATCTGGAATCCTCCAGGTCACTTGTAGCCACAGGCCCCACAATAGGTTGATTCATATGGAACGAAGAAACCACTTTAGGCAAAAATTGCGGACGTGTCCTCAATTCAGCTCGATCCACATGAAAAATCAAGTAGGGGCTCTTGTGTGACAAAGCCGCCAATTCTGACACTCGCCTTGCTGATGATAAGGCCAACAACATGACCACCTTCCAGGTAAGAAATTTCAACTCAACCTTGTTAAGCGGTTCAAACCAGTGTGATTTTAGGAACTGCAACACCACGTTCAGGTCCCATGGTGCCACTGGAGGCACAAAAGGGGGCTGGATGTGCAGCACTCCCTTTACAAACGTCTGGACTTCTGGAAGAGAAGCCAATTCCTTCTGAAAGAAAATCGAGAGGGCCGAAATCTGTACCTTAACAGAGCCTAATTTCAGGCCCATATCCACTCCTGTCTGTAGGAAGTGGAGAAGACGACCCAGATGAAAATCTTCCGTAGGTGCATTCTTGGTCTCACACCAAGACACATACTTTCGCCAGATACTTTGATAATGTTTTATCGTCACCTCCTTCCTAGCCTTTATTAACGTAGGGATGACCTCTTCCGGAATCCCCTTTTTTGCTAGGATTCGGCGTTCAACCGCCATGCCGTCAAACGTAACCGCGGTAAGTCTTGAAATACACAGGGCCCCTGCTGCAACAGGTCTTCCCTCGGAGGAAGAGGCCAGGGATCTCCTGTGAGCATCTCTTGTAGATCCGAGTACCAGGCCCTTCGGGCCAGTCTGGGACAACGAGTATCGTTCATACTCTTCTTCGTCTTATGATCCTCAACACTTTTGTGATGAGAGGAAGAGGAGGAAACACGTAGACCGATTTGAACACCCACGGTGTTACCAGAGCGTCCACTGCTATTGCCTGAGGGTCCCGAGAGCTGGCGCAGTACCTCTGAAGCTTTTTGTTGAGGCGTGATGCCATCATGTCTATTTGAGGAGTTCCCCAAAGACGTGTTACGTCTGCAAAGACTTCTTGATGAAGTCCCCACTCTCCTGGATGGAGATCGTGTCTGCTGAGGAAGTCTGCTTCCCAGTTGTCCACTCCTGGAATGAAGACAGCTGACAGAGCACTTACATGATTTTCCGCCCAGCGAAGGATCCTTGTGGCTTCCGCCATCGCGACTCTGCTTTTTGTCCCGCCTTGGCGGTTCACATGAGCCACTGCTGTGACATTGTCTGATTGAATCAGAACCGGTAGGTTTCGCAGAAAACTCTCCGCATGTCGAAGGCCATTGTAAATGGCCCTGAGTTCCAACACATTGATGTGTAGACAGGACTCCTGGTCTGACCAAAGACCCTAAAAATGTTTTCCCTGTGTGACCGCTCCCCATCCTCGGAGGCTCACGTCCGTGGTAACCAGGATCCAATCCTGAATTCCGAACCTGCGACCCTCCAGGAGGTGAGCACTTTGCAACCACCACAGAAGGGACACTCTGGTCCCTGGGGACAGAGTTATTTTCCGATGTAAGTGCAGATGGGACCAGGACCACTTGTCCAGATGGTCCCATTGAAAAGTCCTTGCATGGAACCTGCCGAAGGGAATGGCCTCGTAGGCCGCCACCATTTTCCCCAGAACTCGAGTGCATTGGTGAACTGATACCCTTTTCGGTTTTAGCAGGTCTCTGACCATGTTCTGTATGTCTTGGGCTTTCTCTATTGGGAGGAAGACCTTCATTTGTTCCGTATCCAGTATCATACCTAGGAACGGTAGTCGAGTTGTCGGAATCAACTGTGACTTCGGCAGATTTAGAATCCAACCGTGTTGCTGGAGCACTCTCAACGAGAGCGCCACACTGTTCAGCAATTTCTCCCTTGATCTCGCTTTTATCAGGAGATCGTCCAAGTATGGGATAATTGTGACTCCATGCTTGCGCAGGACCACCATCATTTCCGCCATTATCTTGGTGAAAATCCTAGGGGCCGTGGAGAGTCCAAACGGCAACGTCTGAAATTGGTAATGACAATCCTGTACAGCGAATCTCAGGTATTCCTGATGGGGGGCATATATGGGGACATGAAGGTACGCATCCTTTATGTCCAGAGACACCATAAACTCCCCCTCCTCCATGTTGGCTATTATCGCTCTGAGAGATTCCATTTTGAATTTGAATCTTTTTATGTACAGGTTTAGGGATTTCAGATTCAAAATAGGTCTGACCGAACCGTCCGGTTTCGGGACCACAAATAGGGTTGAATAGTAACCTCTTCCCTGCTGGTGCAGGGGAACCTTGATTATCACTTGCTGTATACACAGCGTTTGAATTGCAGCTAACATTACATCCCTTTCCGATGTGGAAGCTGGTAGGGCCGATTTTAAAAATCGGCGCGGGAGCACCTCCTCGAATTCCAATTTGTAACCCTGGGAAACTATTTCCAACACCCAGGGATTCAGGTCCGAACTGACCCAGGCCTGACTGAAAAGTCGAAGACGTGCCCCCACCGGTGCGGACTCCCTCAGGGGAGCCCCAGCATCATGCTGTGGGTTTTGGAGCAGCCGGGGAGGACTTTGGTTCCTGGGCACCTGCCGAAGCTCTCTTGCCTCTGCCCTTACCTCTGGCGAGGAAAGAGAATCCCCGACCTCTTTTGGACTTGTGCGACCGAAAGGACTGCATCTGATAGGGTGTTACTTTCTTTTGCTGTAGGGGAATATATGGTAAAAAATTTTATTTACCTGCTGTGGCTGTGGAAACCAGGTCCGTCAGCCCATCCCCAAACAATACATCACCCTTGTAGGGTAGTACTTTCATATGTTTCTTGGAATCCGCATCACCCGTCCATTGGCGAGTCCATAAGGATCTTCCCGCTGAGACAGACATGGCATTGGCCCTAGAAGCTAGCAATCCAATTTCCCTTTGAGCATCCCTCATAAATAAGACTGCGTCTTTAATATGGGCTAGAGTTAGGAATATAGTATCCTTATCCATATTATCAAATTGATCCGTCAGCTCATCTGTCCAAGCTGCAATTGCGCTACACACCCATGCCGACGCAATTGTCGGTATTAGCACAGCACCCGTATGAGAATAAAATAAGATTTTACTCACCGGTAAATCTATTTCTCGTAGTCCGTAGTGGATGCTGGGAACTCCGTAAGGACCATGGGGAATAGCGGCTCCGCAAGAGACTGGGCACAACTAAAGAAAGCTTTAGGACTACCTGGTGTGCACTGGCTCCTCCCTCTATGACCCTCCTCCAGACCTCAGTTAGGATACTGTGCTCGGAAGAGCTGACACAATAAGGAAAGGATTTGGAATCCCGGGTAAGACTCATACCAGCCACACCAATCACACCGTATAACTCGTGATACTATACCCAGTTAACAGTATGAAATATAAATGAGCCTCTCAACAGATGGCTCAACAATAACCCTTTAGTTAACCAATAACTATATACAAGTATTGCAGACAATCCGCACTTGGGACGGGCGCCCAGCATCCACTACGAACTACGAGAAATAGATTTACCGGTGAGTAAAATCTTATTTTCTCTAACGTCCTAAGTGGATGCTGGGAACTCCGTAAGGACCATGGGGATTATACCAAAGCTCCCAAACGGGCGGGAGAGTGCGGATGACTCTGCAGCACCGAATGAGCGAACTCTAGGTCCTCCTCAGCCAGGGTATCAAACTTGTAGAATTTAGCAAATGTGTTTGACCCCGACCAAGTAGCAGCTCGGCAAAGTTGTAAAGCCGAGACCCCTCGGGCAGCCGCCCAAGAAGAGCCCACCTTCCTCGTGGAATGGGCTTTTACTGATTTAGGATGCGGCAGTCCAGCCGCAGAATGTGCAAGTTGAATCGTGCTACAGATCCAGCGAGCAATAGTCTGCTTTGAAGCAGGCGCACCCAACTTGTTGGGTGCATGCAGGATAAATAGCGAGTCAGTCTTTCTGACTCCAGCTGTCCTGGAAACATAGATTTTTAGGGCCCGGACTACGTCCAGCAACTTGGAATCCTCCAAGTCACGAGTAGCCGCAGGCACCACAATAGGCTGGTTCAAATGAAAAGCTGAAACCACCTTTGGGAGAAATTGGGGACGAGTCCTCAATTCCGCCCTATTCATATGGAAAATCAGATAAGGGCTTTTACATGATAAAGCCGCCAATTCTGACACACGCCTGGCCGAAGCCAAGGCCAACAGCATGACCACTTTCCACGTGAGATATTTTAAATCCACGGTTTTAAGTGGTTCAAACCAATGTGACTTTAGGAAATTCAACACCACGTTGAGATCCCAAGGTGCCACTGGGGGCACAAAAGGGGGCTGAATATGCAGCACTCCCATAACAAATGTCTGAACTTCAGGTAGTGAAGCCAGTTCTTTCTGGAAGAAAATCGATAGAGCCGAAATCTGGACCTTAATGGAACCCAATTTTAGGCCCATAGTCACCCCTGACTGTAGGAAGTGCAGAAAACGGCCCAGCTGAAATTCCTCCGTTGGGGCCTTCCTGGCCTCACACCACGCAACATATTTTCGCCATATGCGGTGATAATGGTTTGCGGTCACTTCTTTCCTAGCTTGAATCAGCGTAGGGATGACTTCCTCCGGAATGCCCTTTTCCTTCAGGATCCGGCGTCAAACGCAGCCGCGGTAAATCTTGGAACAGACAGAGCCCCTGCTGTAGCAGGTCCTGTCTGAGCGGCAGAGGCCATGGGTCCTCTGAGATCATTTCTTGAAGTTCTGGGTACCAAGCTCTTCTTGGCCAATCCGGAACAATGAGTATAGTTCTTACTCCTCTTCGTCTTATTATCCTCAGTACCTTGGGTATGAGAGGAAGAGGAGGGAACACATAAACCGACTGGTACACCCACGGTGTCACTAGAGCGTCCACAGCTATTGCCTGAGGGTCTCTCGACCTGGCGCAATATCTTTCTAGCTTTTTGTTGAGGCGGGACGCCATCATGTCCACCTGTGGCAGTTCCCAGCGATTTACAATCAGCTGAAAGACTTCTGGATGAAGTCCCCACTCTCCCGGGTGGAGGTCGTGCCTGCTGAGGAAGTCTGCTTCCCAGTTGTCCACTCCCGGAATGAATACTGCTGACAGTGCTAACACGTGATTTTCCGCCCATCGGAGAATCCTTGTGGCTTCTGCCATCGCCGTCCTGCTTCTCGTGCCGCCCTGTCGGTTTACATGGGCGACCGCCGTGATGTTGTCTGACTGGATCAGTACCGGCTGGTTTTGAAGCAGGGGTCTTGCCTGACTTAGGGCATTGTAGATGGCCCTTAGTTCCAGAATATTTATGTGTAGGGAAATCTCCTGGCTTGACCATAGCCCTTGGAAGTTTCTTCCCTGTGTGACTGCCCCCCAGCCTCGAAGGCTGGCATCCGTGGTCACCAGGACCCAGTCCTGTATGCCGAATCTGCGGCCCTCCAGAAGATGAGCACTCTGCAGCCACCACAGCAGAGACACCCTGGTCCTTGGAGACAGGGTTATCAGCCGATGCATCTGAAGATGGGATCCGGACCACTTGTCCAACAGATCCCACTGAAAGATTCTTGCATGGAACCTGCCGAATGGAATTGCTTCGTAGGAAGCTACCATTTTTCCCAGGACTCGCGTGCAGTGATGCACCGAAACCTGTTTTGGTTTCAGGAGATCTCTGACTAGAGACGACAACTCCTTGGCTTTCTCCTCCGGGAGAAACACCCTTTTCTGGTCTGTGTCCAGAACCATCCCCAGAAACAGTAGACGTGTCGTAGGAACCAGCTGTGACTTTGGAATATTCAGAATCCAACCGTGCTGTTGTAGCACCTCCCGAGATAGTGCTACCCCGACCAACAACTGCTCCCTGGACCTCGCCTTTATAAGGAGATCGTCCAAGTATGGGATAATTAAAACTCCCTTTTTTCGAAGGAGTATCATCATTTCAGCCATTACCTTGGTAAATACCCTCGGTGCCGTGGACAGACCAAACGGCAACGTCTGGAATTGGTAATGACAGTCCTGTACCACAAATCTGAGGTACTCCTGGTGAGGAAGGTAAATGGGGACATGTAGGTAAGCATCCTTGATGTCCAGTGATACCATGTAATCCCCTTCCTCCAGGCTTGAAATAACCGCCCTGAGCGATTCCATCTTGAACTTGAAACTTTTTATATAGGTGTTCAAGGATTTAAAATTTAAAATGGGTCTCACCGAACCGTCCGGTTTCGGTACCACAAACATTGTGGAATAGTAACCCCTTCCTTGTTGAAGGAGGGGTACCTTGACTATCACCTGCTGCGAATACAGCTTGTGAATTGCCTCCAGCACTGCCTCCCTGTCCGGGGGAGCTGTTGGCAAGGCAGATTTGAGGAAACGGCGAGGGGGAGACGTCTCGAATTCCAGCTTGTTCCCCTGAGATACTACTTGTAGAATCCAGGGATCCACCCGTGAGCGAGCCCACTGGTCGCTGAAGTTCTTGAGAAGGGCCCCCACCGTACCTGGCTCCACCTGTGGAGCCCCAGCGTCATGCGGTGGACTTAGAGGAAGCGGGGGAGGGCTTTTGTTCCTGGGAACTGGCCGTATGCTGCAGCTTTTTTCCTCTACCTCTGGGCAGAAAGGACGCGCCTTTAACCCGCTTGCCTTTCTGGGGCCGAAAGGACTGTACCTGATAATACGGTGCTTTCTTTGGCTGTGAGGGAACATGGGGTAAAAATGCTGACTTCCCAGCTGTCGCTGTGGAAACGAGGTCCGAGAGACCATCCCCAAACAACTCCTCACCCTTGTAAGGCAAAACTTCCATGTGCCTTTTAGAATCTGCATCCCCTGTCCACTGCCGAGTCCATAAACCCCTCCTGGCAGAAATGGACATTGCACTTATTTTAGATGCCAGCCGGCAAATATCCCTCTGTGCATCTCTCATGTATAAGACTGCGTCTTTAATATGCTCTATGGTTAGCAATATAGTGTCCCTGTCTAAGGTATCAATATTTTCTGACAGGGAATCTGACCACGCAGCTGCAGCACTGCACATCCATGCTGACGCAATAGCTGGTCTCAGTATAATACCTGAGTGTGTATAAACAAACTTCAGGATAGCCTCCTGCTTCCTATCAGCAGGCTCCTTTAGGGCGGCCGTGTCCGGAGACGGTAGTGCCACCTTCTTTGACAGGCGTGTGAGCGCTTTATCTACCCTAGGGGATGTCTCCCAACGTGACCTATTCTCTGGCGGGAAAGGGTACGCCATTAGTAACTTTTTAGAAATTACTAGTTTCTTATCGGGGGAAGCCCACGCTTCTTCACACACTTCATTTAATTCATCAGAAGGGGGAAAAACCACTGGTAGTTTTTTCTCCCCAAACATAATACCCTTTTTTGTTGTACCTGGGGTAATATCAGAAATGTGCAACACATTTTTCATTGCCGTAATCATGTAACGTGTGGTTCTATTGGAATGTATACTAGTCTCATCATCGTCGACACTGGAGTCAGTATCTGTGTCGACATCTGTGTCTGCCATCTGAGGTAGCGGGCGTTTTAGAGCCCCTGATGGCTTTTGAGACGTCTGGGCAGGCACGGGCTGAGAAGCCGGCTGTCCCACATCTGCTATGTCGTCAAACCTTTTATGTAAGGAGTTGACACTGTCGCGTAATTCCTTCCACATATCCATCCACTCAGGTGTCGACCCAGCAGGGGGTGACATCACAGTTATCGGCACCTGCTCCGCCTCCACATAAGCCTCCTCATCAAACATGTCGACACAGCCGTACCAACACACCGCACACACACAGGGAATGCTCTGACTGAGGACAGGACCCCACCAAGCCCTTTGGGGAGACAGAGAGAGAGTATGCCAGCACACACCAGAGCGCTATATAAAACAGGGATACACACTACACAGTGATTTTACCCCTTATAGCTGCTTATATATCACAGATTGCGCCTTTATTTAGTACCCCCCCCCCCTCTCTTTTTTACCCTATGTAGTCTGGAACTGCAGGGGAGAGCCTGGGGAGCGATCCTTCCAGCGGAGCTGTGAGGGAAAATGGCGCCAGTGTGCTGAGGGAGATAGCCCCGCCCCTTTTCCGGCGGGCTTCTCCCGCTTTTTTTATACAGTTATGGCAGGGGATTTTACACATATATAGTCTTAAAGGCTATATTATGTGTTAATTTGTCAAGTAAGGTACTTATATTGCAGCCCAGGGCGCCCCCCCCCCCCCCCCCCCAGCGACCTGCACCCATTAGTGACCGGAGTATGTGGTGTGCCTGGGGAGCAATGGCGCACAGCTGCAGTGCTGTGCGCTACCTTAATGAAGACCGAAGTCTTCTGCCGCCGATTTCCAGGAACGTCTTCTTGCTTCTGGCTCTGCTAGGGAGACGGCGGCGCGGCTCCGTGACCGGACGACCGAGGCTGGGCCTGTGTTCGATCCCTCTGGAGCTAATGGTGTCCAGTAGCCTAGAAGCCCAAGCTAGCTGCAAGCAGGTAGGTTCGCTTCTCTCCCCTAGGTCCCTCGTAGCAGTGAGTCTGTTGCCAGCAGATCTCACTGAAAATAAAAAACCTAAATATTACTTTCTTTCTAAGAGCTCAGGAGAGCCCCTAGTGTGCATCCAGCTCGGCCGGGCACAAAATTCTAACTGAGGTCTGGAGGAGGGTCATAGAGGGAGGAGCCAGTGCACACCAGGTAGTCCTAAAGCTTTCTTTAGTTGTGCCCAGTTTCCTGCGGAGCCGCTATTCCCCATGGTCCTTACGGAGTTCCCAGCATCCACTTAGGACGTTAGAGAAATACACTTTAAGGTAGCTTCTTGCCTGCGATCTGCAAGGTCCTTAAGGGCTGCTGTGTCAGGAGACGGTAGCACCACTTTCTTGGACAAGCGCATCAGTGGGGGGTGATTCCCAAATCTCCCTGTCCTGCTTAGGAAAAGGGTATGCCATATAAATTCTTTTGGGGATCTGCGGTCTCTTATCCGGAGTATCCCAAGCTTTTCCAAATAATTAATTTAATTCATGAGATGTGGGAAAGTTAATAATCTGTTTCTTTTCCTTAAACATGTGTACCCTTGTGTAGGGGACAGAAGGTTCATCCACAATATGCAACACATCCCTTATTGCCACAATCATACACTGAATGGTTTTAGTCACCCTAGGGTGCAATTTTACTTCGTCATAGTCGACACTGGAATCAGGATCCGTGTCGGTAGTAGTGTCTTGTGTTAAGGGACGCTTTTGAGTCCCCGACGGGCCCTGTGAGTCGGTCCAATCTGAGGATTGACCCCCTGATGTCCCCCCTAAATCAGCCTTATCAAGCCTTTTATGTAAAGATGCCACACTTGCATTCAACATATGCCACATGTCCATCCAATCTGAAGTCGGCACAACCGACGGGGACACACCACTCATTTGCTCCACCTCCTCCTTGGAGAAGCCTTCCGCCTCAGACATGTCGACACACACGTACCGACACTCCACACACATAGGGATTAACCTATAAGGGGACAAAACCCCAACCAGGTCCTAAGGAGAGACAGAGAAAGAGTATGCCAGCACACACCAGCGCTTACAAACACTGTAAAAAATATGTCCAGATAGCGCTTTTTTATATATAATATGCCAATTCCCCCTCACTGCGTCGCTAATGTGCCCCCCTCCTCTTTTTTCTAGTGATGAGCGGGTTCGGATCCTCGGAATCCGACCTGCCCGAACTTCACCTTTTTTTTACACGGGTCCGAGCGACTCGGATCCTCCCGCCTTGCTCGGTTAACCCGAGCGCACCCGAACGTCATCATCCCGCTGTCGGATTCTCGCGAGACTCGGATTCTATATAAGGAGCCGCGCGTCGCCGCCATTTTCACACGTGCATTGAGATTGATAGGGAGAGGACGTGGCTGGCGTCCTCTCCGTTATAGTAGAACACAGAGTGACTTAGTTAGTTATAATTGTGGGGAGGATTGGGGACGGGGAGCAGCTGTTAGGGAGTACAGTGCAGGGTTTTGATTATACCACCAGTGAGTTTAATCCTTTGTTTCTCTGCCTGAAAAAAACGCTCCGACCACCATATCTGTGCTCACTAGGTGTGCTGCACTGCTGCATGATATATCTGTGCTGAGTGCACTGCTCTGCTCACACTGCCTAATTGTGGGGACTGGGGAGCAGTTATAGCAGGAGTACAGTGCACAGTTTTGCTGACAGTGACCACCAGTCCAGTATACGTTTGTCTGCCTGAAAAACACTCCTGTGGTTTTTTTTTCTTTCTTCATACTAGTTTAGCAGTCTGCTGACAGTGTCCACCAGGTCCGTTATACAGTATATTATATATATAAGCAGCAGTACGGTAGGCCACGGCTGTACCTACCTCTGTGTCGTCAGTGCACTCGTCGTCCATAAGTAATATAATACTATACTATCCATCCATCTACATTGTATACCTGTGTTGTTGTTTTTTTCTTCATACTAGTTTAGCAGTCTGCTGACAGTGTCCACCAGGTCCGTTATACAGTATATTATATATATAAGCAGCAGTACGGTAGGCCACGGCTGTACCTACCTCTGTGTCGTCAGTGCACTCGTCGTCCATAAGTAATATAATACTATACTATCCATCCATCTACATTGTATACCTGTGGTGTTTTTTTTTTCTTCATACTAGTTTAGCAGTCTGCTGACAGTGTCCACCAGGTCCATTATACAGTATATTATATATATAAACAGCAGTACGATAGGCCACGGCTGTACCTACCTCTGTGTCGTCAGTGCACTCGTCGTCCATAAGTAATATAATACTATACTATCCATCCATCTACATTGTTGTTAGGGTCTCCTGCCCTGTGCTGCCACGTCGTCATGGCAACCGGGAGACAAGTGCTAGTGGAGTAACCTGAGCGCAGCTGATACTCCGGTTCGGGTCTTTTGCTGTGCAGTGGTTATAGGCTCTGTGCACGGCAGGGGATCCGGTGCTGGTTTTTGTGCTCACAGTCTGTGAGGTCTGAGTGGGGCGTGGACAGCACCTGCTTTATAAGGCCTCTTTTCAGGGTAAGCAGATGCTGCTGAATCTTTGTTGGTTAGTCAGTTCATGAACGTTAGCCAGTACTGTGTAGCTTTGTATTTGTTTGTTGCTTACTGCAAATAGGCCTGGGAATTTGGTATTACACTCTGCCAATCCAGACCTAGCAGTAAGACTGGAGTCAGTCGTTTAGCTTGCTGGGGTTCTGTTACTACTCTGTGAACTTAGCAAGTTTGCGGCTGTATTCTAAGACTTGCCTGTCTAATCCTGTCTCACTGTGCTAGGTGTCAGGGGTCAGTTTAGTGGCAGTAAGCTAAAACCTGTGCACTGCAAGTGAGAATTTGGATTGTGGAGATTCTCCTTGTGTCTATCATTCCATCTCTGACCAAGGAGTTTACTGCCACACCCGTTGGTAACCCTTTAGGGTTTTGCTGTTGCCCTTAGCAACAGCATTTCGGGTACTCTACGTATTAAAACACAACATCTTGCTTTTTCCATCTTAGCAGTTCTAATACAAGGGAGATACCCAGTTCCTTAGCCTCTGGGCTTCTCTGTTCACTTTGTGTGTATTTTGTTACCCTATCACCTTCTGTGTACGTTATGTCATATCCCCCAGTTTGTCTGTGAGTCCATCTGTTTTGCATAACAGTTCAAACACCAGTACATTCCTGCAGACACTGGAGTGCATAACAGTTCTGACACCAGTACTTTCCTGCTGGCACTGGTGTGCATAACATATTTAGCAGCCTAATACTCCTGTTGAAATTTTGTGGGAATATGGAGCATACCCCTCAAAATACGTTGCAACAGGTGGTCGATCAGGTGCAGGTCCTGACTCGACAATTTAATGATTTGTCCATTAAAATGCACACCTCCCAGGCTGCTGGCGGAGCTCCCGCAGCAGCAGCACCTGCAGAGGTTAAGGAGCCGAAAGTAAATCTCCCGGATCGTTTTTCTGGAGATCGCTCGCAGTTCTTTTGTTTCAAGGAGAGCTGCAAGCTATACTTCCGGCTTAGGCCTCAGTCTTCTGGGTCGGAGATTCAGCGGGTGGGCATAGTGATTTCCTTGCTACAAGGAGACCCACAGGTCTGGGCATATGGGTTGCAGCCTGACTGTCCGTCGCTTAAAAGTGTTGATGCTTTTTTTACGGCACTGGGCATGTTGTATGATGACCCTGACAAGACGGCCTCAGCCGAGGCTCAGATTTCGATCCTTAAGCAAGGGCGCAGGCCAGTTGAGGTTTACTGTACGGAGTTTCGGAGGTTGGCCCATGATACCCAGTGGAATGACCCAGCCCTGAGACACCAGTACCGAAGAGGTCTTTCTAACCAGATAAAGGACCAACTGGTACAATATCCCTTGCCTGATAGCTTGGATCAGCTCATGCAGTTATCCATCCGGGTGGATAGACGGCTGAGAGAGCGTAGGCTTGAAAGGGAGACTGAGATTTCCTTCCTTCCCAAGGGAACCTCAGACTCTGAGGAATTTTCTGAGGAGCCTATGCAGATTGGGGCTACCCGCCTCTCCTCGCGTGAGAAGACGCGGAGGAGACAGCAGGGGTTGTGTTTGTACTGTGGGAATAAAGGTCATGTGGTAGTATCATGCCCAGAAAAGCCGGAAAACTTCAGGGCCTGAGGGTGATGGGAAATATCCTGTCAGGCCAGAAGTCAGAATTTCCCAAGAAGACTTTTATCATTCCGGTGACCTTGAAGATCCTCGGTCAAACTGTCAAGACTGAGGCCTTTGTGGACAGTGGGGCCGACGGGGTTTTTATGGACCGCCAATTCGCCCTGAAACACTCTGTTCCCTTAGTACCCTTGGCATCGGAAATTGAGATTTGTGGGTTAAACGGGGAACCATTATCCCAAGGTAAAATTACCTCTTGCACTAGCCAGATTTCTTTGTTTATTGGAGCCACACACTCTGAAAAATTGTCCTTTTATGTGACTGTCTGTACTTTTGCCCCATTGGTGTTGGGGTTACCCTGGTTAAGGGCCCACAATCCTCAATTTGACTGGGTCTCTGGGGAGATTCTTAGTTGGGGTACTGATTGTTTCAGGAGTTGCTTGAGCCTTCCAGTCAGGCTCTCGCAGCTAAGTTTGCCAGGATTGCCAGGGTGTTATGCAGATTTTGCGGACGTGTTCTCCAAAAAAGTTGCAGAGGTACTACCTCCCCATCGCCCCTATGACTGTGCCATTGATTTGTTGCCAAATGCTAAGCTTCCCAAGAGCAGGTTGTACTCCCTGTCACGTCCTGAGACTCAGGCTATGGCAGAGTACATTCAGGAGAACTTGGCTAAGGGATTTATCAGACCTTCACAGTCTCCAGTTGGGTCGGGGTTCTTCTTCGTGGGTAAAAAGGACGGTTCGTTGCGACCCTGCATCGACTTCAGGGAATTGAACCGTATCACGATTAAAAACTCATACCCACTGCCTCTCATTTCGGTCTTGTTTGACCAGCTTCGTACTGCCACCATTTTTTCTAAGATTGACCTACGCGGTGCGTACAATCTAATCCGAATAAGAGAGGGGGATGAATGGAAGACTGCCTTTAATACCCACTCAGGGCATTATGAATATTTGGTGATGCCTTTTGGGCTCTGTAATGCCCCGGCAGTCTTCCAGGATTTCATGAATGATGTGCTCAGGGAATATTTGGATAGATTCTTAGTTGTATACTTAGATGACATCCTAATCTTCTCCCATTCCCTGGAGGAACATCGGAAGCATGTACGCTTAGTCCTCCAGAAACTCAGAGACCACCGGCTTGGGGCAAAGCTGGAGAAGTGCGAATTTGAAGTTCAGCAAATCGCATTTCTAGGATATATTATCTCCCCAGAAGGTTTCCAAATGGAGGGTTCCAAGGTACAGGCAGTCCTGGATTGGGTGCAGCCCACTAGTTTGAAGGCGCTTCAGCGTTTCCTGGGCTTTGCGAATTTTTATAGACGATTTATCGCTGGATTTTCGTCTATAGTGGCGCCCTTGGTGGCACTCACTAAGAAAGGGGCGGATGTTGCTCACTGGTCTTGTGAGGCTAAAGCGGCTTTTGCCCGTCTCAAAAGGGCATTTGTTTCGGCCAAGGTGCTGCGACACCCAGATCCAGAGCGTCCTTTTGTGGTGGAGGTGGATGCCTCTGAGATGGGTATTGGGGCAGTGCTTTCTCAGATGGGAGTGTCTGATAATCGTCTTCATCCCTGTGCTTACTTTTCCCGTAAATTTTCGCCTGCCGAGATGAATTATGACGTGGGTAACCGGGAATTGTTGGCTATTAAGGATGCACTCGAGGAGTGGAGACACTGGCTTGAGGGGGCTAAGTTTGTGGTCTCAATTCTCACTGACCATAAGAATCTGGCATATTTAGAGTCAGCGAAGCGTCTCAATGCCAGGCAGGCACGATGGGCTTTGTTTTTTGCTCGCTTTAATTTTTTGATAACATATCGCCCTGGGTCAAAAAACATCAAGGCTGATGCGCTCTCGCGGAGTTTTGCTCCAATCCAGGAGACCACCGAGGAGCCGTTGCCCATTGTTTCCCCATCATGTATTAAAGTGGGCATTACCCAGGACCTCTTATCATTAGTCCTTAGAGCACAGGAGCAGGCTCCTCCAGACCTTCCGGTAGGTCTTTTGTTTGTGCCTCCTAGGTTAAGACAGCGAGTGTTCCTGGAATTCCATGCCAAGAAGTCGGCAGGTCACCCGGGTATTGCCAGAACTCGGGAGTTGCTATCTAGGGCGGTGTGGTGGCCCTCGGTGGCTAAGGATGTGGATCAGTGGGTTCGGGCATGTGACATCTGTGCCCGAAATAAGACTCCTAGAGGGGTTCCTGTTGGCCCATTACATCCACTCTCTATCCCATCTAAGCCATGGACCCACATTTCAATGGATTTTGTGGTGGACTTGCCCAAATCCTCGGGGATGACAGCCATCTGGGTTGTCGTTGACAGGTTTTCGAAGATGGCGCACTTCGTTCCACTGGTTGGGCTGCCATCAGCCAGACGCCTGTCTGAATTATTTATGCTGCATGTTGTGCGTCTCCACGGGTTGCCACTTGATGTGGTCTCTGACCGCGGATCCCAGTTTGTGGCCAAATTCTGGAGGGCATTTTGTTCCGATCTCCAGATTTCTGTCAGCTTGTCGTCAGGCTACCATCCGCAGTCTAATGGGCAGACTGAAAGGGTGAACCAGTCCTTGGAGCAGTTCCTCAGGTGTTATGTCTCCAAGTGTCAGACTGACTGGGTTGCTCATCTGTCCATGGCGGAGTTTGCCTATAACAACGCGGCTCACTCTGCTACAGGGATCTCTCCCTTCCTTTGTGTGTATGGGCATCATCCTAAGGCCAATTCTTTTGACCCCGTGGACTCCACGCCTGGTGGTTCCTCTGTGGTTTCGGTCCTTAGAGGTATTTGGCGGAAAGTGAAGAAAGCCCTTGTGTCTGTGTCATTAGTGACCAAAAGGGTTTTTGATAAGCGGAAAAGACCCTGCAGCTTCAAATTAGGAGACTTCGTCTGGTTGTCTACCAAGAATTTGAAGTTGAGACAGCCATCTCATAAGTTAGGGCCCCGGTTCATCGGCCCTTATAAGATCACCAGGGTTATCAATCCGGTGGCATTTCAGTTAGATCTGCCCCGTTCTTTGGGTATCAATAAAACATTTCATTGTTCCCTTTTAAAACGGGCGATTAGTAATCCTTCTTCCAGTGGAAGACCTTCCCCTCTTCTGATACGTGGCCAGAGGGAGTTTGTTGTTGAAAGGATTCTTGACTCCAAGGTGGTTCGGGGTCGGCTGTCATTTTTGGTGCACTGGAAGGGGTATGGCCCGGAGGAGCGGTCGTGGGTGCGCAGTTGTGATCTTCATGCCCCCAGACTGATACGCTCTTTCTTCTCGCAGTTCCCCGATAAACCCGGTGGTAGGGGTTCTTTGACCCCTCGTCAGAGGGGGGGTACTGTTAGGGTCTCCTGCCCTGTGCTGCCACGTCGTCATGGCAACCGGGAGACAAGTGCTAGTGGAGTAACCTGAGCGCAGCTGATACTCCGGTTCGGGTCTTTTGCTGTGCAGTGGTTATAGGCTCTGTGCACGGCAGGGGATCCGGTGCTGGTTTTTGTGCTCACAGTCTGTGAGGTCTGAGTGGGGCGTGGACAGCACCTGCTTTATAAGGCCTCTTTTCAGGGTAAGCAGATGCTGCTGAATCTTTGTTGGTTAGTCAGTTCATGAACGTTAGCCAGTACTGTGTAGCTTTGTATTTGTTTGTTGCTTACTGCAAATAGGCCTGGGAATTTGGTATTACACTCTGCCAATCCAGACCTAGCAGTAAGACTGGAGTCAGTCGTTTAGCTTGCTGGGGTTCTGTTACTACTCTGTGAACTTAGCAAGTTTGCGGCTGTATTCTAAGACTTGCCTGTCTAATCCTGTCTCACTGTGCTAGGTGTCAGGGGTCAGTTTAGTGGCAGTAAGCTAAAACCTGTGCACTGCAAGTGAGAATTTGGATTGTGGAGATTCTCCTTGTGTCTATCATTCCATCTCTGACCAAGGAGTTTACTGCCACACCCGTTGGTAACCCTTTAGGGTTTTGCTGTTGCCCTTAGCAACAGCATTTCGGGTACTCTACGTATTAAAACACAACATCTTGCTTTTTCCATCTTAGCAGTTCTAATACAAGGGAGATACCCAGTTCCTTAGCCTCTGGGCTTCTCTGTTCACTTTGTGTGTATTTTGTTACCCTATCACCTTCTGTGTACGTTATGTCATATCCCCCAGTTTGTCTGTGAGTCCATCTGTTTTGCATAACAGTTCAAACACCAGTACATTCCTGCAGACACTGGAGTGCATAACAGTTCTGACACCAGTACTTTCCTGCTGGCACTGGTGTGCATAACAATTGTATACCTGTGTTGTTGTTTTTTTCTTCATACTAGTTTAGCAGTCTGCTGACAGTGTCCACCAGGTCCGTTATACAGTATATTATATATATAAGCAGCAGTACGGTAGGCCACGGCTGTACCTACCTCTGTGTCGTCAGTGCACTCGTCGTCCATAAGTAATATAATACTATACTATCCATCCATCTACATTGTATACCTGTGGTGTTTTTTTTTTCTTCATACTAGTTTAGCAGTCTGCTGACAGTGTCCACCAGGTCCGTTATACAGTATATTATATATATAAGCAGCAGTACGGTAGGCCACGGCTGTACCTACCTCTGTGTCGTCAGTGCACTCATCGTCCATAAGTAATATAATACTATACTATCCATCCATCTACATTGTATACCTGTGTTGTTGTTTTTTTCTTCATACTAGTTTAGCAGTCTGCTGACAGTGTCCACCAGGTCCGTTATACAGTATATTATATATATAAGCAGCAGTACGGTAGGCCACGGCTGTACCTACCTCTGTGTCGTCAGTGCACTCGTCGTCCATAAGTAATATAATACTATACTATCCATCCATCTACATTGTATACCTGTGGTGTTTTTTTTTTCTTCATACTAGTTTAGCAGTCTGCTGACAGTGTCCACCAGGTCCGTTAAACAGTATATTATATATATAAGCAGCAGTACGGTAGGCCACGGCTGTACCTACCTCTGTGTCGTCAGTGCACTCGTCGTCCATAAGTAATATAATACTATACTATCCATCCATCTACATTGTATACCTGTGGTGTTTTTTTTTCTTCATACTAGTTTAGCAGTCTGCTGACAGTGTCCACCAGGTCCGTTATACAGTATATTATATATATAAGCAGCAGTACGGTAGGCCACGGCTGTACCTACCTCTGTGTCGTCAGTGCACTCGTCGTCCATAAGTAATATAATACTATACTATCCATCTACATTGTATACCTGTGGTGTTTTTTTTTCTTCATACTAGTTTAGCAGTCTGCTGACAGTGTCCACCAGGTCCGTTATACAGTATATTATATATATAAGCAGCAGTACGGTAGGCCACGACTGTACCTACCTCTGTGTCGTCAGTGCACTCGTCGTCCATAAGTAATATAATACTATACTATCCATCCATCTACATTGTATAGCTGTGGTGTTTTTTTTTTCTTCATACTAGTTTAGCAGTCTGCTGACAGTGTCCACCAGGTCCGTTATACAGTATATTATATATATAAGCAGCAGTACGGTAGGCCACAGCTGTACCTACCTCTGTGTCGTCAGTGCACTCGTCGTCCATAAGTAATATAATACTATACTTTCCATCCATCCATCTACATTGTATACCTGTGGTGTTTTTTTTTCTTCATACTAGTTTAGCAGTCTGCTGACAGTGTCCACCAGGTCAGTTATTATTATTCTGTATATATTATATATATAGCAGTACGGTAGGCCACGGCTGTACCTACCTCTGTGTCATCACTCGTCGTCCATAAGTATAAGTAATAACAGTATACTATCCACCCATCTACATTGTATACCTGTGGCGGCTTTTAGTTGTGCGCAAAATATGGAGAACAAAAATGTGGAGGTTAAAAAAATAGGGAAAGATCAAGATCCACTTCCACCTCGTGCTGAAGCTGCTGCCACTAGTCATGGCCGAGACGATGAAATGCCATCAACGTCGTCTGCCAAGGCCGATGCCCAATGTCATAGTACAGAGCATGTCAAATCCAAAACACAAAAGATCAGTAAAAAAATGACCCAAAAATCAAAATTAAAAGCGTCTGAGGAGAAGCGTAAACTTGCCAATATGCCATTTACGACACGGAGTGGCAAGGAACGGCTGAGGCCCTGGCCTATGTTCATGGCTAGTGGTTCAGCTTCACATGAGGATGGAAGCACTCATCCTCTCGCTAGAAAAAAGAAAAGACTTGCGGCAAAAGCACAGCAAAGAACTGTGCGTTCTTCGAAATCCCAAATCCCAAAGGAGAGTCCAATTGTGTCGGTTGCGATGCCTGACCTTCCCAACACTGGACGGGAAGAGCTTGCGCCTTCCACCATTTGCACGCCCCCTGCAAGTGTTGAAAGGAGCACCCGCAGTCCAGTTCCTGATAGTGAAATTGAAGATGTCAGTGTTGAAGTACACCAGGATGAGGATATGGGTGTTGCTGGCGCTGGGGAGGAAATTGACAAGGAGGATTCTGATGGTGAGGTGGTTTGTTTAAGTCAGGCACCCGGGGAGACACCTGTTGTCCGTGGGAGGAATATGGCCATTGACATGCCTGGTGAAAATACCAAAAAAATCAGCTCTTCAGTGTGGAAGTATTTCAACAGAAATGCGGACAACAGGTGTCAAGCCGTGTGTTGCCTTTGTCAAGCTGTAATAAGTAGGGGTAAGGACGTTAACCACCTCGGAACATCCTCCCTTATACGTCACCTGCAGCGCATTCCTAATAAGTCAGTGACAAGTTCAAAAACTTTGGGCGACAGCGGAAGCAGTCCACTGACCAGTAAATCCCTTCCTCTTGTAACCAAGCTCGCGCAAACCACACCACCAACTCCCTCAGTGTCAATTTCCTCCTTACCCAGGAAAGCCAATAGTCCTGCAGGCCATGTCACTGGCAAGTCTGACGAGTCCTCTCCTGCCTGGGATTCCTCCGATGCATCCTTGAGTGTAACGCCTACTGCTGCTGGCGCTGCTGTTGTTGCTGCTGGGAGTCGATCGTCATCCCAGAGGGGAAGTCGTAAGCCCACTTGTACTACTTCCAGTAAGCAATTGACTGTCCAACAGTCCTTTGCGAGGAAGATGAAATATCACAGCAGTCATCCTGTTGCAAAGCGGATAACTGAGGCCTTGACAACTATGTTGGTGTTAGACGTGCGTCCGGTATCCGCCGTTAGTTCACGGGGAACTAGACAATTGCTTGAGGTAGTGTGCCCCCATTACCAAATACCATCTAGGTTCCACTTCTCTAGGCAGGCGATACCGAGAATGTACACGGACGTCAGAAAAAGACTCACCAGTGTCCTAAAAAATGCAGTTGTACCCAATGTCCACTTAACCACGGACATGTGGACAAGTGGAGCAGGGCAGACTCAGGACTACATGACTGTGACAGCCCACTGGGTAGATGTATTGCCTCCCGCTGCAAGAACAGCAGCGGCGGCACCAGTAGCAGCATCTCGCAAATGCCAACTCGTTCCTAGGCAGGCTACGCTTTGTATCACAGCTATCCAGAATACGCACACAGCTTAAAACCTCTTACGGCAACTGAGGAAGATCATCGCAGAATGGCTTACCCCAATTGGACTCTCCTGGGGATTTGTGGCATCGGACAACGCCAGCAATATTGTGCGTGCATTACATCTGGGCAAATTCCAGCACGTCCCATGTTTTGCACATACCTTGAATTTGGTGGTGCAGAATTATTTAAAAAACGACAGGGGCGTGCAAGAGATGCTGTCGGTGGCCAGAAGAATTGCGGGCCACTTTCGGCGTACAGGCACCGCGTACAGAAGACTGGAGCACCACCAAAAACACCTGAACCTGCCCTGTCATCATCTGAAGCAAGAGGTGGTAACGAGGTGGAATTCAACCCTCTATATGCTTCAGAGGATGGAGGAGCAGCAAAAGGCCATTCAAGCCTATACATCTGGCCACGATATAGGCAAAGGAGGTGGAATGCACCTGTCTCAAGCGCAGTGGAGAATGATTTCAACGTTGTGCAAGGTTCTGCAACCTTTTGAACTTGCCACACGTGAAGTCAGTTCAGACACTGCCAGCCTGAGTCAAGTCATTCCCCTCATCAGGCTTTTGCAGAAGAAGCTGGAGGCATTGAAGGAGGAGCTAAAACAGAGCGATTCCGCTAGGCATGTGGGACTTGTGGATGGAGCCCTTCATTCGCTTAACCAGGATTCACGGGTGGTCAATCTGTTGAAATCAGAGCACTACATTTTGGCCACCGTGCTCGATCCTAGATTTAAAACCTACGTTGGATCTCTCTTTCCGGCAGACACAAGTCTGCAGAGGTTCAAAGAACTGCTGGTGAGAAAATTGTCAAGTTAAGCGGAACGTGACCCGTCAACATCTCCTCCTTCACATTCTCCCGCAACTGGGGGTGCGAGGAAAAGGCTACGAATTCCAAGCCCACCCGCTGGCGGTGATGCAGGGCAGTCTGGAGCGACTGCTGATGCTGACATCTGGTCCGTACTGAAGGACCTGCCAACGATTACTGACATGTCGTCTACTGTCACTGCATATGATTCTCTCACCATTGAAAGAATGGTGGAGGATTATATGAGTGACCGCATCCAAGTAGGCACGTCAGACAGTCCGTACGTATACTGGCAGGAAAAAGAGGCAATTTGGAGGCCCTTGCACAAACTGGCTTTATTCTACCTAAGTTGCCCTCCCTCCAGTGTGTACTCCGAAAGAGTGTTTAGTGCCGCCGCTCACCTTGTCAGCAATCGGCGTACGAGGTTACTTCCAGAAAATGTGGAGAAGATGATGTTCATTAAAATGAATTATAATCAATTCCTCCTTGGAGACATTCACCAGCAGCAATTGCCTCCAGAAAGTACACGGGGACCTGAGATGGTGGATTCCAGTGGGGACGAATTAATAATCTGTGAGGAGGGGGATGTACACAGTGAAAGGGGTGATGAATCGGACGATGATGATGAGGTGGACATCTTGCCTCTGTAGAGCCAGTTTGTGCAAGGAGAGATTGATTGCTTCTTTTTTGGTGGGGGCCCAAACCAACCAGTCATTTCAGTCACAGTCGTGTGGCAGACCCTGTCGCTGAAATGATGGGTTCGTTAAAGTGTGCATGTCCTGTTTTTACAACATAAGGGTGGGTGGGAGGTCCCAAGGACAATTCCATCTTGCACCTCTTTTTTCTTTCTTTTTTCTTTGCGTCATGTGCTGCTTGGGGAGTATTTTTTGGAAGGGCCATCCTGCGTGACACTGCAGTGCCACTCCTAGATGGGCCAGGTGTTTGTGTCGGCTACTAGGGTCGCTTAGCTTAGTCGTCACACAGCTACCTCATTGCGCCTCTGTTTTTCTTTGCGTCCTGTGCTGTTTGGGGAGTATTTTTTGGAAGGGCCATCCTGCGTGACACTGCAGTGCCACTCCTAGATGGGCCAGGTGTTTGTGTCGGCCACTAGGGTCGCTTAGCTTAGTCGTCACACAGCTACCTCATTGCGCCTCTTTTTTTCTTTGCGTCATGTGCTGTTTGGGGAGTATTTTTTGGAAGGGCCATCCTGCGTGACACTGCAGTGCCACTCCTAGATGGGCCAGGTGTTTGTGTCGGCCACTAGGGTCGCTTTGCTTAGTCGTCACACAGCTACCTCATTGCGCCTCTTTTTTTCTTTGCGTCATGTGCTGTTTGGGGAGTATTTTTTGGAAGGGCCATCCTGCGTGACACTGCAGTGCCACTCCTAGATGGGCCAGGTGTTTGTGTCGGCCACTAGGGTCGCTTAGCTTAGTCGTCACACAGCTACCTCATTGCGCCTCTTTTTTTCTTTGCGTCATGTGCTGTTTGGGGAGTATTTTTTGGAAGGGCCATCCTGCGTGACACTGCAGTGCCACTCCTAGATGGGCCAGGTGTTTGTGTCGGCCACTAGGGTCGCTTAGCTTAGTCGTCACACAGCTACCTCATTGCGCCTATTTTTTTCTTTGCGTCATGTGCTGTTTGGGGAGTATTTTTTGGAAGGGCCATCCTGCGTGACACTGCAGTGCCACTCCTAGATGGGCCAGGTGTTTGTGTCGGCCACTAGGGTCGCTTAGCTTAGTCGTCACACAGCTACCTCATTGCGCCTCTTTTTTTCTTTGCGTCATGTGCTGTTTGGGGAGTATTTTTTGGAAGGGCCATCCTGCGTGACACTGCAGTGCCACTCCTAGATGGGCCAGGTGTTTGTGTCGGTCACTTGGGTTGCTTAGCTTAGTCACACAACGACTTTGGTGCAGCTCTTTTTTTCTTTGCATCATGTGCTGTTTGGGGACTATTTTTTTAAGTGCCATCCTGTCTGACACTGCAGTGCCACTCCTAGATGGGCCAGGTGTTTGTGTCGGCCACTTGTGTCGCTTAGCTTAGTCACACAGCGACCTTGGTGCGCCTCTTTTTTTCTTTGCATCATGTGCTGTTTGGGGACTATTTTTTTGAAGTGCCATCCTGCCTGACACTGCAGTGCCACTCCTAGATGGGCCAGGTGTTTGTGTCGGCCACTTGTGTCGCTTAGCTTAGCCATCCAGCGACCTCGGTGCAAATTTTAGGACTAAAAATAATATTGTGAGGTGTGAGGTGTTCAGAATAGACTGAAAATGAGTGGAAATGATGGTTATTGAGGTTAATAATACTATGGGATCAAAATGACCCCCAAATTCTATGATTTAAGCTGTTTTTTAGGGTTTTTTGCAAAAAACACCCGAATCCAAAACACACCCGAATCCGACAAAAAAATTCGGTGAGGTTTTGCCAAAACGCGTTCGAACCCAAAACACGGCCACGGAACCGAACCCAAAACCAAAACACAAAACCCGAAAAATTTCAGGTGCACATCACTACTTTTTTCCAGCCTGTGAGTTCAGCAGGGGAGAGACCAGGGAGCCAGCGTTTTCTTCATGCAGCTTCTGTGGAGAAAATGGCGCTGGTTAGTGCTGAGGATCAAGCCCCGCCCACCCGACGGCGGGCTTCGGTCCCAGTGATTTTTCCATAAAATGGCGGGGGATCATAGATTTACTGCCTCCGCAGTCTAATCCAACTGTATTTGTGCCAAAATGTGAGGTTTATTGCTACCCAGGGCGCCCCCCCCCTGCGCCCTGCACCCTTCAGTGCTGCTCTGTGTGTGTGTGACTGGGAGCAATGGCGCGCAGCGGTACCTCATGAAGATCTGATGTCTTCTGCCGCCTAAGATGTATTCTGCCTTCTCTATCCGGCTTCTATCTTCGGCATCTGTGAGGAGGACGGCGGCGCGGCTCCGGGACGAACCCCAGGTGAGGCCTGTGTTCCGACTCCCTCTGGAGCTAATGGTGTCCCGTAGCCTTAGAAGCAGTGCCCAACTTGACAAGCCAGCTCTGCTTCTCTCTCCTCGGTCCCACGATGTAGGGAGCCTGTTGCCAACAGGACTCCCTGAAAATAAAAAACCTAACAAAATTATTTTTCCACAGAAAACTCTGGAGAGCTCTCTGCGGTGCACCCATTCTCCTCTGGGCACAAGATCTAACTGAGGTCTGGAGGAGGGGCATAGAGGGAGGAGCCAGTGCACACCCATAGTCAAAGTTCTTTTTAGGTGCCCTATCTCCTGCGGAGCCCGTCTATACCCCATGGTCCTTACGGAGTCCCCAGCATCCTCTAGGACGTAAGAGAAATTAGGCTGAGTTCTCCTGTTAATTTAGAGCATCTACAAAAATCTGGATAGTGACTTAAGACAGGCCTGACACGTGTATAATTAAAATACATTTCTATTGAAGTACTGCTTATACCCCTTTTACACTCGCACAGCCGGGATGCTTCCCGGGATGCATTCCCGGGACTGACCCCTTTCACACTGCACTAAGACCTGGGATCGACCCGGGACAGCCCCATTTACACTGATCCCGGGATATCCTTACAAATGCATTAGTATTAGAAATGGCTTTTTTCTGGCTCACATAGATGAGGTCACAGTAGTCAACAAAGGGAGGGGTGGGGCCTGCTCACAGCATTGCTGCAGTCATGGCCGACGGAGTACCAGTGTGTATGCCGGAGCTCGTGATTCTTTCTGCTTTGCAGATGTTTCATACAGCAAGTGACAGCATGATGCAGCTTGTCACACTGTGCAGTATACTGCACATGTATTTTATGAGGAGGAGGAGGGCGCAATTTATGGTGGATAGGGCTGCTAGTTGCCGCCAATATTTGCACAGGAGGAGAGCCCTCATATCATCCAGGATGAGTTCCATCCTGAGCCTGAGTATGGGGCCTAACCGCTCATTTTGGTCCAGAGATCGCCGGCACGGAGAAGCCTTTATAAGGACCGTGGAAGCTTAGCAGGATGATGAGTGGATGGTTAACTTCCATGTGTCTCGTGCAACCTTTGATTACATCCTTGACTTACTTACCCCAGCACTTGACATGCAGACCACCAGGCTTAGGAGACCCATCGAGGCACGCAGGAGGCTAGCTATTGCATTGTGGTGGTATGCTACCCCAGGAGAGTACCGCTCAGTCTCATGCTTGTTCGGTGTTGCAATCTCCACCTGCTGTGTCATAGTCCACCAGATGACTCAAGCAATTGTGTCTACCTTATACAAGCGCTTCATATCTCTACCACAAGGACAGCGCGTACAGGATACCATCAAAGGATTTGTGAAGCGAGGCTATCCGCAGTGTGGAGGAGCGATTGATGGGACACACATCCCCATTATTGCCCCACGTGACAACCATGCCGACTATTTTAATAGGAAAGGCTGGCACTCCATCATATTACGGGCTGTTGTGGACCACAAATATTGGTGTTTATTTTTGGGGTGGTGGGATGAGTTGCATGTGTGTGTTTTACATTCTAACTTTTTGAAATTTTACTGTTCTTTAGTTTCCTAGATGTGTTTATTGGCTGGCCAGGCCGATCTCATGACTCCAGAGTTCTTGCCAATTCTGACCTGTTCAACATCGTAGTGGAGAAGCAGGGTGGCTAGCTGTACCCCAAAGAGTATGCAAAGTTTGTGAATGGGGTGGAGATCCCTGTCCACATCATCGGGGATGCTGCATACCCTTTACGCCACTGGATTATGAAAGGCTACACCCAACAGGTCCAGTTAACCCCAGAGAAACAAACCTATACTCACACCCTGAGTTCAGCAAGGATGGTGGTAGTGAACGCCTTTGGCAGGTTAAAAGGAAGATTGCGTTGTTTAATGAAGCGCAATAATGTTGACCTAAAGACCATGCCTAATGTAGTAGCTGTGTGCTGTATACTGCACAACATCTGTGAACTGAAAAATGAAGTATTCCTTCCTGAGTGGACTGTGCAGGACCCTGAGGTTATAAACCCACTTGTAGAAGGTGCTTTGTTTGGGGCTGCCTCAAACTCTGCTGCAGAACAAATACGTCACACTATTACGTCCAACCTTGCAGCAGTGGTACAATAGTGTTTAAGAGTCAGCACAACATGTTTGGTTAATTAAATTTTTTTTATTTTGTATTACACCTTTGATCTTTGTGATCATTTTTTATGCTTTCCCAAAAAAACACACATTTCCAGCAACTGTGTATATATGGAGAAACAATGTTGTAGAAAACTAAGAAAACATGGTCTACTGATACGCACATTTGGGTATATTGGGGGTCATTCCGAGTTGTTCGCTCGTTGCCGATTTTCGCAACGGAGCGATTAAGGCAAAAATGCGCATGCGCATGGTACGCAGTGCGCATGCGCTAAGTATTTTAGCACAATACCTAGTAGATTTACTCACGTCCTAACAAAGAATTTTCATCGTTGAAGTGATCGGAGTGTGATTGACAGGAAGTGGGTGTTTCTGGGTGGAAACTGGCCGTTTTCTGGGAGTGAGCGGAAAAACGCAGGCGTGTCAGGGAAAAATGTGGGAGTGTCTGGAGAAACGGGAGAGTGGCTGGCCGAACGCTGGGCGTGTGTGTGACGTCAAACCAGGAACGAAACGGCCTGAGCTGATCGCAATCTGTGAGTAGGTCTGGAGCTACTCAGAAACTGCTAAGAAATTTCTAATCACAATTCTGCGAATCTTTCGTTCGCTATTTTGCTAAGCTAAGATACACTCCCAGAGGGCGGCGGCCTAGCGTATGCAATGCTGATAAAATCTGCTAGCGAGCGAACAACTCGGAATGACCCCCATTTTGCATAGATTTGCAAACAAGTTTTGATTGTCATAAACAAAAAAACCACACTGGTAGGCTTGTAGAGATACAACACCAATGTGATTTAACCACAGTGTCCCTGCAGTATATTATTACTGTGTAAAAATTAAATAAAAAGTGCTTGAATGTAGACACTATACAAAACAGTACAGAACATAGAAAACCAATGAACAGAGGGGGTCATTCCGAGTTGTTCGCTCGTTGCCGAGTTTTGCTATATTGCGATTAGTCGCTTACTGCGCATGAGCAAGGGTCGCAGAGCGCATGCGCTTAGTTACTTTACTCATATGTGAGGTATTTTACTCACGGCATAACGAGGATTTTTCATCATTCTGGTGATCGGAGTGTGATTGACAGGAAGTGGGTGTTTCTGGGCGGAAACTGGCCGTTTTATGGGAGTGTGCGAAAAAACGCTGGCGTTTCTGGGAAAAACGCAGGAGTGTCTGAAGAAACGGGGGAGTGTCTGGGCGAACGCTGGGTGTGTTTGTGATGTCAAACCAGGAACGAAACTGACTGAACTGATTGCAATGGCTGAGTAAGTCTGGAGCTACTCAGAAACTGCTAAGAAATTTCTATTTGCAAATCTGCTAATCTTTCGTTCGCTATTCTGCTAAGCTAAGATACACTCCCAGAGGGCGGCGGCCTAGCGTGTGCAATGCTGCTAAAAGCAGCTAGCGAGCGAACAACTCGGAATGAGGGCCAGAATGCACAAACAGTTGTGCATAAACACTAACCACACTGTGGTTATTTAACAACAATTGAAATTTCACTGTGAGTGATAATTTGCAGCAGCCAAACAGCTCCTAACTCCCATCTGTTTGTAAACTAACATCTAGAAGCTGTTTGGATGCTGCAAGTTATCACTTACAATGAAATGGATCACTCCTAGAAAAACTTCATGGCAAATTGCGTAATACAGTAAACTCCAGTGTCGGACTGGGGCATGAAGGGCCCACCGGGGGGAATGCAGTGATAGGGGCCCATACTTAGGGGTGTGGTCAGCCTACAAAGGGGGTGTGGCCACAGAGGCTTGAAATACACAATAGTCTAGTGCAGTGTAATGCAACATATCTACCATGTATAATACAAGTGCACAGTCTGGAACCTGATCCCTAGAGGAAGGAATGGGCACTCAGGCAGTGGGGCCTACCGGTGGTTTCCCTGGTACCACTGTGGGCCAGTCCGACCCTGGTAAACTCCGAGGTTTGGGCGCTAGGTGGTGAAGTATTTGGGGCATAGCATGAGCCAGGATTAAATGTGGAAAAACCCTGCTCAGGGTATTGTTAGTTGTGGTGTTTGGTTGGTGCTCTTGAGGTATTGCTCAAACGTTCAAAGAACACCATGTTCATTTGGTGCAATTCCCTGTGACGCTCATACTGCTCTCTACTCATGCGTTCCTGCATTGTCATGACTTGGGTAAGAAATGCATCATGCATTTGGCGTTCGGCCTCTAGAAACCTGTCGAGCCTTGCATCCTCCTGTGTGGACATTGCAGCGTCCATCTCGCGGAGTTGGTCAACAAGGACATTTGACATGGCTTTAGCTACTTGCTCCGCTTTGCTCGGTTTCTTCCTTGTTGGCGGTACGGTGTAAACTGTGAAGAGAAGAAATAAAAAATGAACGTATATAAAAAATAAGATTTTACTCACCGGTAAATCTATTTCTCGTAGTCCGTAGTGGATGCTGGGACTCCGTAAGGACCATGGGGATTAGCGGCTCCGCAGGAAACTGGGCACAACTAAAGAAAGCTTTAGGACTACCTGGTGTGCACTGGCTCCTCCCACTAAGACCCTCCTCCAGACCTCAGTTAGGATACTGTGCCCGGAAGAGCTGACACAAATAGGAAGGATTTTGAATCCCGGGTAAGACTCATACCAGCCACACCAATCACACCGTATAACTCGTGATACTATACCCAGTTAACAGTATGAAATATAACTGAGCCTCTCAACAGATGGCTCAACAATAACCCTTTAGTTAGGCAATAACTATAAACAAGTATTGCAGACAATCCGCACTTGGGATGGGCGCCCAGCATCCACTACGGACTACGAGAAATAGATTTACCGGTGAGTAAAATCTTATTTTCTCTGACGTCCTAAGTGGATGCTGGGACTCCGTAAGGACCATGGGGATTATACCAAAGCTCCCAAACGGGCGGGAGAGTGCGGATGACTCTGCAGCACCGAATGAGCAAACTCTAGGTCCTCCTCAGCCAGGGTATCAAACTTGTAGACTGTTGCAAAAATGTTTGAACCCGACCAAGTAACAGCTCGGCAAAGTTGTAAAGCCGAGACCCATCGGGCAGCCGCCCAAGAAGAGCCCACTTTCCTCGTGGAATGGGCTTTTACAGATTTAGGGTGCGGCAGTCCAGCCGCAGCATGTGCAAGTTGAATCATGCTACAGATCCAGCGAGCAATAGTCTGCTTAGAAGCAGGAGCACCCAGCTTGTTGGGTGCATACAGGATAAATAGCGAGTCAGTTTTCCTGACTCCAGCCGTCCTGGAACATATACTTTTCAGGGCCCTGACTACGTCCAGTAACTTGGAATCCTCCAAGTCCCAAGTAGCCGCAGGCACCACAATAGGTTGGTTCACATGAAAAACTGATACCACCTTAGGAAGGAATTGGGAACGAGTCCTCAATTCCGCCTTATCCATATAAAATACAGATAAGGGTTTTGTATGACAAAGCCGCCAATTCTGATACACGCCTGGACGACGCCACGGCCCACAGCATGACCACTTTCCACGTGAGGTATTGTAGCTCCACGGATTTAAGTGGCTCAACCCAATGCGACTTCAGGAAATCCAACACCACGTTGAGATCCCACGGTGCCACTTGAGGCACAAACGGGGGCTGACTATGCAGCACTCCCTTAACAAAAGTCCGAACTTCAGGCAGTGAAGCCAGTTCTATTTTGGAAGAAAATCGATAGAGCCGACATCTGGACCTTCATGGAACCCAATTTTAGGCCCATAGTCACCTCTGACTGTAGGAAGTGCAGAAATCGACCTAGCTGAAATTTCTCCTTTGGGGCCTTCCTGGCCTCACAGCACGCAACATATTTCCACCATATGCGGTGATAATGGTTTGCGTTCACTTCTTTCCTAGCTTTAAATAGCGTAGGGATAACTTCCTCCGGAATGCCCTTTTCCTTCAGGATCCGGCGTTCAACCGCCATGCCGTCAAACGCAGCCGCGGTACGTCTTGGAACAGACAGGCCCCCTGCTGCAGCAGGTCCTGTCTGAGCGGCAGAGGCCATGGGTCCTCTGAGATCATTTCTTGGAGTTCTGGTTACCAAGCTCTTCTTGGCCAACCCGGAACAATGAGTATAGTTCTTACTCCTCTCCTTCTTATTATTCTCATTACCCTGGGTAAGAGAGGCAGAGAAGGGAACACATACACCGACTGGTACACCCCCTGACTTAGGGCATTGTAAATGGCCCTTAGTTCCAGAATATTTATGTGTAGGGAAGTCTCCTGACTTTTCCATAGCCTTGGAAGTTTCTTCCCTGTGTGACTGCCCCCCAGCCTCGAAGGCTGGCATCCGTGGTCACCAGGACCCAGTCCTGTATGCCGAATCTGCGGCCCCCTAGAAGATGAGCACTCTGCAGCCACCACAACAGCGACACCCTGGGCCTTGGAGACAGGGCTATCCGCCGATGCATCTGAAGATGCGATCCGGACCACTTGTCCAACAGATCCCACTGGAAAATCCTTGCATGGGACCTGGTGAATGGAATTTCTTCGTAAGAAGCTACCATCCTTCCCAGGGCTCGCGTGCATTGATGCACCGACACCTGTATACGTATTAGGAGGTCTCTGTCTAGAGACGACAACTCCTTGGACTTCTCCTCCGGGAGAAACCCTTTTTATCCTGTTCTGTGTCCAGAACCATACCCAGGAACAGTAGACGCATCATAGGAACCAGCTGCGACTTTGGAATATTCAGAATCCAGCCGTGCTGTTGTAGCACTTCCCGAGATAGTGCTACTCCGCCGAACAACTGCTCCCTGGACCTCGCCTTTATAAGGAGATCGTCCAAGTACGGGATAATTATTTCGGCCATTACCTTGGTAAATACCTCGGTGCCGGGGACAGACCAACGGCAACGTCTGGAATTGGTAATGACAATCCTGTACCACAATTTTGAGGTACTCCTGGTGAAGAGGGTAAATAGGGACATGCAGGTAAGCATCCTTGATGTCCAGTGATACCATGAAATTCTCCAGGCTTGCAATAATCGCCCTGAGCGATTCCATTTTGAACTTGAACCTTCGTATATAAGTGTTCAAGGCTTTCAATTTTAGAATGGGTCTCACCGAACCGTCTGGTTTCGGTACCACAACATTTTGGAATAGTAACCCCGGCCTTGTTGAAGGAGAGGTACCTTGATTTCACCTGCTGGAAGTACAGCTTGTGAATTGCCGCCAGTACTACCTTTCTCCGATGGCAGCAGGCAAGGCTGATGTGAGGTAACGGCGAGGGGGAGTCGCCTCGAACTCCAGCCTGTATCCCTGTGATACTATTTGCAGAACCTAGGGATCCACCTGTGGGCAAGCCCACTGGTCCCTGAAATTCCCGAGACGCGCCCCTACCGCACCTGTCTCCACCTGTGGAGCCCCAACGTCATGCGGTGGACTCAGAGAAAGCGGGGGAAGATTTTTGATCCTGGGAACTGGCTGCTGGTGCAGCTTTTTCCTTCTTCCCTTGTCTCTGTGCAGAAAGGAAGCGCCTTTGACCCGCTTGCTTTTCTGAAGCCGAAAAGACTGTACCTGAAAATACAGTGCTTTCTTAGGCTGTGAGGAAACCTGAAGTAAAAATTTTTCTTCCCAGCTGTTGCTGTGGATACGAGGTCCCAGAGACCATCCCCAAACAATTCCTCACCCTTATAAGGCAGAATCTCCATGTGCCTTTTATAGGCAGCATCACCTGTCCACTGCCGGGTTTCTAATACCCTCCTGGCAGAATGGACATTGCATTAATTCTGGATGCCAGCCGGCAAATATCCCTCTGTGCATCCTTTATATCTAAGACGACGTCTTTAATATGCTCTATGTTAGCAAACTATTATCCCTGTCTTAGAGTATTAATATTATCTGACTGGGTATCAGACCACGCTGCAGCAGCACTATTTATGCTGAGGCAATTGCAGGTCTCAGTATAGAACCTGAGTGTGTATATACAGACTTCAGGATAGCCTCCTGCTTTTTATCAGCAGGCTCCTTCAAGGTGGCCGTATCCTAAGACGGCAGTGCCACCTTTTTTGACAAACGTGTGAGCGCCTTATCCACCCTAAGGGATATCTCCCAACGTGACCTATCCTCTGGCGGGAAAGGGTACGCCATCAGTAACTTTTTAGAAATTACCAGTTTCTTATCGGGGGAACCCACGCTACTTTACACACTTCATTCATTCATCTGATGGGGGAACAAAACACTGGCTGCTTTTTCTCCCCAAAAATAAAACCCCTTTTATGTGGTACTTGGGTTCATGTCAGAAATGCGTAACACATTTTTCATTGCCGAGATCATGTAACGGATGTTCCTAGTGGATTGTGTATATGTCTCAACCTCGTCGACACTGGAGTCAGACTCCGTGTCGACATCTGTGTCTGTCATCTGAGGTAACGGGCGCTTTTTTGAGCCCCTGATGGCCTTTGAGACGCCTGGGCAGGCGCGGGCTGAGAAGCCGGCTGTCCCACAGCTGTTTTATGTCATCCAGCCTTCTATGTAAGGAGTTGACATTGTCGGTAAATACCTTCCACCTATCCATCCACTCTGGTGTCGGCCCCACAGGGGGCGACATCCCATTTATCGGCCTCTGCTCCACCTCCACGTAACCTTCCTCATCCCACATGTCGACACAGCCATACCGACACACAGCACACACACACAGGGAATGCTCTGACTGAGGACAGGACCCCACAAAGTCCTTTGGGGAGACAGAGAGAGAGTATGCCAGCACACACCAGAGCGCTATATAATGCAGGGATTAACACTATAACTGAGTGATTTTTTCCCCCAATAGCTGCTTGTATAAACAATATTGCGCCTAAATTTAGTGCCCCCCCTCTCTTTTTAACCCTTTGAGCCTGAAAACTACAGGGGAGAGCCTGGGGAGCTGTCTTCCAGCTGTACTGTGAAGAGAAAATGGCGCCAGTGTGCTGAGGGAGATAGCTCCGCCCCTTTTTCGCTTACTTTTCTCCCGCTTTTTTATGGATTCTGGCAGGGGTATTTATCACATATATAGCCTCTGGGGCTATATATTGTGATGATTTTGCCAGGCAAGGTGCTTATATTGCTGCTCAGGGCGCCCCCCCCCCCCCCAGCGCCCTGCACCCATCAGTGACCGGAGTGTGAGGTGTGCATGAGGAGCAATGGCGCACAGCTGCAGTGCTGTGCGCTACCTTGGAGAAGACTGAAGTCTTCTGCCGACGATTTTCCGGAACACTTCTTGCTTCTGGCTCTGTAAGGGGGCCGGCGGCGCGGCTCCGGGACCGAACATCAATGGCCGGTTCCATGCGGTCGATCCCTCTGTAGCTAATGGTGTCCAGTAGCCTAAGAAGCCCAAGCTACCACCAGTTAGGTAGGTTCGCTTCTTCTCCCCTTAGTTCCTCGCTGCAGTGAGTCTGTTGCCAGCAGATCTCACTGTAAAATAAAAAACCTAAAATATACTTTCTTTCTAGGAGCTCAGGAGAGCCCCTAGTGTGCATCCAGCTCAGCCGGGCACAAGAATCTAACTGAGGTCTGGAGGAGGGTCTTAGTGGGAGGAGCCAGTGCACACCAGGTAGTCCTAAAGCTTTCTTTAGTTGTGCCCAGTCTCCTGCGGAGCCGCTAATCCCCATGGTCCTTACGGAGTCCCAGCATCCACTTAGGACGTCAGAGAAATAGCAGCGTTAGCAAACGTGTTTGTGGCATTAACCCACCTACACACTAGCTACTCTGCAACATTGATCTATATATAAAAATTCAAAGCCCCCCTGGGTGGGGGCAGAAATTGCAAAGAGTGCCACCGTGCCAGCAGCGTGGCAAGCGCAGTGATCCCGCAAGGGGCTCATTTGCGCTCGCCACGCTGCCGGCACGCCGGCCACTCATACTACCCACATAACCAGATGTTTAAAAATTGGGGAAGTGTGCTATGTGTGTTAAAAATTGTAAACATGTACTTACTGTTTTTCTGCAAAGTTGGGGTGACGGTGACGGCACTTTGCACAGTCCCACTGTCACTGGTCTGAGCATCCACGACGTCATCAATGGTGTCAGTTATACTGTCGTATTTTCTAGATGTGTTGATGGACGGGTGGGTGGATGTGTCATGTTCGCTGTCCTCAGGTGTGTCGTCAATTAACAGGGGTGATGGCGGGCACACGTCACTGCTTGTCTGTGTATCTTGTGGATCTTGACTGCCTTCTGTAGCAGTGTACTGTGAACTGGAAGAAAGACTCACTGGACTGCAGATAGCTGTGTGTCCAAAGATATTTGCGCAGATATCATAGTATTGCCAGTCTATATGGCCAACCCCGCTCTTTTTACGGTTGTTGTCAAGAACTGCTTTTTCAGACTCTTCATTTTGTTTAAAACTTGCTGTTGTGTACGGATAATTCCTCTGGCTTCAAGCCTCTTGGATATGTTTTTATAAATGACTGCATCTTTCACTGTGCCTGTGATCTGCCTCATTATTTCCTCCTCTCCCCTAATACTGAGCAGCTCTCTCACCTCCTGGTCTGTCCAGGTCGCCATGCTGCCTTGCTCCCACGCTTCCAGGACGCTCCCCTGGGCTCTGAAAGATGACATCATCTTTTCTGAGCCCAAGAAAGCTCCAATCCGAGGCTTTTTAACAGTCCCGGGTAGTGAATCCCGGGACGGGCCCTTTAACACTACACAGCTTCCCAGGATGGTCCCGGATTCAACCCTGGTCGAGACCTGGGATGAAATCCCGGGATGCTCATCCTGGGAAATTGTCCCTGTACCCTTTCACACTGAGCAAAATCCTGGGATGATGCGCGTTCATGTGCAATATCCTGGGATATTTTTGCGAGTGTAAAAGTGGTATTAGTGACTTCACACTTGGGGGGTAATTCCGAGTTGATCGCAGCAGCAAGTTTTTTAGCAGTTGGGCAAAACCATGTGCACTGCAGGTGGGGCAGATATAACATTTGCAGAGAGAGTTAAATTTGGGTGGGTTATTTTGTTTCTGTGCAGGGTAAAATAAGAATTTACTCACCGGTAATTCTATTTCTCGTAGTCCGTAGTGGATGCTGGGTACTCCGTAAGGACCATGGGGGTATAGATGGGCTCCGCAGGAGACTGGGCACTCTTAAAATAAAGATTAGGTACTATATCTGGTGTGCACTGGCTCCTCCCTCTATGCCCCTCCTCCAGACCTCAGTTAGGGAAACTGTGCCCGGAAGAGCTGACATTACTAGGAAAGGATTTGGAATCCAGGGTAAGACTCATACCAGCCACACCAATCACACCGTACAACTCGTGATAACTATACCCAGTTAACAGTATGAACAATAACTGAGCCTCTCTCAACAGATGGCTCATACAATAACCCTTTAGTTAAGCAATAACTATATACATGTATTGCAGAGAGTCCGCACTTGGGACGGGCTCCCAGCATCCACTACGGACTACGAGAAATAGAATTACCGGTGAGTAAATTCTTATTTTCTCTGACGTCCTAGTGGATGCTGGGTACTCCGTAAGGACCATGGGGATTATACCAAAGCTCCCAAACGGGCGGGAGAATGCGGATGACTCTGCAGCACCGAATGAGCAAACTCAAGGTCCTCCTCAGCCAGGGTATCAAACTTGTAGAATTTTGCAAAAGTGTTTGAACCCGACCAAGTAGCAGCTCAGCAAAGTTGTAAAGCCGAGACCCCTCGGGCAGCCGCCCAAGAAGAGCCCACCTTCCTCGTGGAATGGGCTTTTACTGATTTAGGATGCGGCAGTCCAGCCGCAGAATGTGCAAGCTGAATCGTGCTACAGATCCAGCGAGCAATAGTCTGCTTTGAAGCAGGAGCACCCAGCTTGTTGGGTGCATGCAGGATAAATAGCGAGTCAGTTTTTCTGACTCTAGCCGTCCTGGAAACATAAAGTTTCAGGGCCTGGACTACGTCCAGCAACTTGGAATCCTCCAAGTCCCTAGTAGCCGCAGGCACCACAATAGGTTGGTTCAAATTAAACGATGATACCACCTTAGGGAGAAATTGGTGACGAGTCCTCCATTCTGCCCTTTCCATATGGAAGATCAGATATGGGCTTTTACATGACAAAGCCGCCAATTCTGACACACGCCTAGTCCAAGCTAAGGCCAAAAGCATGACCACTTTCCACGTGAGATATTTTAGCTCCACGGTCCTAAGTGGCTCAAACCAGTGGGATTTTAGGAATCCAACACATGTTAAGATCCCAAGGTGCCACTGGAGGCACAAAAGGGGCTGAATATGCAGCACCCCTGTAACAACGTCCGAATTTCAGGCAGTGAAGCCAGTTCTTTTTGAGAGAAAAAGGGATAGGGCCGAAATCTTGGCCTTTATGGATCCTAATTTTAGGCCCATAGTCACTCCTGACTGTAGGAAGTGCAGGAATCGACCCCCCTGGAATTCCTCTGTAGGGCCTTCCCGGCCACACACCAAGCAACCTATTTTCGCCATATACAGTGAAAAAGTCTTGCTGTCACGTCTTTCCTAGCCTTTATCAGCGTAGGAATAACTGCATCCGGAATGCCCTTTTCCGCTAGGATCCGGCGTTCAACCGCCATGCCGTCCAACGCAGCCGCGGTAAGTCTTGGATCAGACAGGGTCCCTGTTGCAACATGTCCTGACTGAGAGGCAGAGGCCATGGGTCCTCTGAGAGCATTTCTTGCAGTTCCGGGTACCGAGTCCTTCTTGGTCAATCCGGAGCAAAGAATATTGTTCACACTCCTCCGTTTATTACAATTCTCAGCCCTTGGGTCTGAGAGGAAGAGGAGGGAATATATAGACCGACTGGAACACCCACGGTGTTACTAGTGCGACCACAGCTATCGCCTGAGAGTCCCTTGACCCAGCGTAAAACCTTTTTTATCTTTTTATTGAAGTGGGACGCCATGTAGTCCACCTGAGGCAGTTTCCATCAATTTGCAAAACTGCGTGAAGACTTCCTGATGAAGTCACCACTTTCCCGGGTGGAGGTCATGTCCACTCCCGGAATGAACACTGCTGACAGTGCGCTTACTTGATTCTCCGCCCAGCGAAGAATTCTGGTGGCTTCTACCCTCGCCACCCTGCTCCTTGTGCCGCCCTGGCGGTTTACATGAGCCCCTGCGGTCTGACTGGATCAGAACCGGTTGGTCGCGAAGCAGGAACTCCGCTTGACTTAGGGCGTTGTATATGGCCCTTAGTTCCAGGATATTGATGTGAAGGCAAGTCTGTTGGCTTGACCACAAACCTTGGAATTTTCTTCCCTGTGTAACTGCATCCGTGGTCACCAGGACCCAGTCCTGAATGCCGAATCTGCGGCCCTCAAGAAGGTGAGCACTCCGCAGCCACCACAGGAGAGACACCCTGGCCCTGGGGGATAGGGTGATTAACCGATGCATCTGAAGATGTGATCCGGACCACTTGTCCAGTAAGTTCCATTGTCCTTGCATGGAACCAGCCGAAGGGGATGGCCTCGTATGATGCCATCATCCTTCCCAGGACTCGAGTGCAGTGAAGCACTGACACCTGTTTTGTTTTTCAATAGATTCCTGACCAGTGTCATGAGCTCCTGAGCTCTCTCTATCGGGAGATAAACCCTCTTCTGGTCTGTGTCTAGGATCATGCCTAGGCGAGGCAGATGAGCTGTAGGAACCAACTGCGACTTCGGAATATATAGAATCCAGTCGTGTTGCCGTTTCACTTCCAGAGAAGGTGATACGCTGTCCAGCAACTGCTCTCTTGATCTCGCTTTTATGAGGAGATCATCCAAGTATGTGATAATAGTGACACCTTGCTTCCGCAGGAGCACCATCATATCCGCCATTACCTTGGTGAAATTGGTAATGACATTCCCGTACCGCAATTCTGAGGTACGCCTGATGAGGTGGATAAATAGGGACACGAAGGTATGCATCCCTTATGTCCTGATTCATTTCAGGCTTGCAATGACCGCTCTTAGCGATTCCATCTTGAACCTGAACCTTTTCAGGTATATGTTCAGGGATTTTAATTCAATATGGGTCTAACCGAACCGTCTGGTTTTGGGATTATAACATGGTCGAATAATAACACCCTCTTGTTGAAGGAGGGGACCCTTGACCACCACCTGTTGAAGATACAATTTACGAATTGCAGTTAACACTAGAGATGAGCGGGTTCGGTTTCTCTGAATCCGAACCCGCCCGAACTTCATGGTTTTTTTCACGGGTCCGAGCAGACTCGGATCCTCCCGCCTTGCTCGGTTAACCCGAGCGCGCCCGAACGTCATCATGACGCTGTCGGATTCTCGCGAGACTCGGATTCTATATAAGGAGCCGCGCGTCGCCGCCATTTTCACACGTGCATTGAGATTGATAGTGAGAGGACGTGGCTGGCGTCCTCTCCATTTAGATTATAAGAGAGAGAGATTTACTGGAGCTTAGGACTAGGAGGAGTACTGTAGAAGTGTAGAGAGTGCAGAGAGTTTACTAGTGAGTGACCACCAGACAGTGCAGTTTATTTAATATATCCGTTCTCTGCCTGAAAAAAGCGATACACACAGTGACTCAGTCACATACCATATCTGTGTGCACTGCTCAGGCTCAGCCCAGTGTGCTGCATCATCTATATATATTATATATCTGTCTGACTGCTCAGCTCACACAGCTTATAATTGTGGGGGAGACTGGGGAGCACTGCAGTGCCAGTTATAGGTTATAGCAGGAGCCAGGAGTACATAATATTATATAGTGAGTGACCACCAGACAGTGCAGTTTATTTAATATATCCGTTCTCTGCCTGAAAAAAGCGATACACACAGTGACTCAGTCACATACCATATCTGTGTGCACTGCTCAGGCTCAGCCCAGTGTGCTGCATCATCTATATATATTATATATCTGTCTGACTGCTCAGCTCACACAGCTTATAATTGTGGGGGAGACTGGGGAGCAATGCAGTGCCAGTTATAGGTTATAGCAGGAGCCAGGAGTACATAATATTATATTAAAATTAAACAGTGCACACTTTTGCTGCAGGAGTGCCACTGCCAGTGTGACTGACCAGTGACCTGACCACACTGACCACCAGTATAGTTAGTAGTATACTTATATTGTGATTGCCTGAAAAAGTTAAACACTCGTCGTGTGACTTCACGTGTGTGTTGTTTTTTTTTTTATTCTATAAAAATAAAACTCATTCTGCTGACAGACAGTGTCCAGCAGGTCCGTCATTATATAATATATAATATATACCTGTCCGGCTGCAGTAGTGATATATATATATTTTTTAGATCATTTATCATCCAGTCGCAGCAGACACAGTACGGTAGTTCACGGCTGTGGCTACCTCTGTGTCTGCACTCGGCAGGCAGTCCGTCCATAATTGTATACCACCTAACCGTGGTTTTTTTTTCTTCTTTATACATACATACTACTACGACATCTCTTTATCAACCAGTCTATATTAGCAGCAGACACAGTACAGTACGGTAGTTCACGGCTGTGGCTACCTCTGTGTCTGCACTCGGCAGGCAGTCCATAATTGTATACTAGTATCCATCTCCATTGTTTACCTGAGGTGCCTTTTAGTTGTGCCTATTAAAATATGGAGAACAAAAATGTTGAGGTTCCAAAATTAGGGAAAGATCAAGATCCACTTCCACCTCGTGCTGAAGCTGCTGCCACTAGTCATGGCCGAGACGATGAAATGCCAGCAACGTCGTCTGCCAAGGCCGATGCCCAATGTCATAGTACAGAGCATGTCAAATCCAAAACACCAAATATCAGAAAAAAAAGGACTCCAAAACCTAAAATAAAATTGTCGGAGGAGAAGCGTAAACTTGCCAATATGCCATTTACGACACGGAGTGGCAAGGAACGGCTGAGGCCCTGGCCTATGTTCATGGCTAGTGGTTCAGCTTCACATGAGGATGGAAGCACTCAGCCTCTCGCTAGAAAAATGAAAAGACTCAAGCTGGCAAAAGCAGCACAGCAAAGAACTGTGCATTCTTCGAAATCCCAAATCCACAAGGAGAGTCCAATTGTGTCGGTTGCGATGCCTGACCTTCCCAACACTGGACGTGAAGAGCATGCGCCTTCCACCATTTGCACGCCCCCTGCAAGTGCTGGAAGGAGCACCCGCAGTCCAGTTCCTGATAGTCAGATTGAAGATGTCAGTGTTGAAGTACACCAGGATGAGGAGGATATGGGTGTTGCTGGCGCTGGGGAGGAAATTGACCAGGAGGATTCTGATGGTGAGGTGGTTTGTTTAAGTCAGGCACCTGTTGTCCGTGGGAGGAATATGGCCGTTGACATGCCAGGTGAAAATACCAAAAAAATCAGCTCTTCGGTGCTGGAGGTATTTCACCAGAAATGCGGACAACAGGTGTCAAGCCGTGTGTTCCCTTTGTCAAGCTGTAATAAGTAGGGGTAAGGACGTTAACCACCTCGGAACATCCTCCCTTATACGTCACCTGCAGCGCATTCATAATAAGTCAGTGACAAGTTCAAAAACTTTGGGTGACAGCGGAAGCAGTCCACTGACCAGTAAATCCCTTCCTCTTGTAACCAAGCTCACGCAAACCACCCCACCAACTCCCTCAGTGTCAATTTCCTCCTTCCCCAGGAATGCCAATAGTCCTGCAGGCCATGTCACTGGCAATTCTGACGATTCCTCTCCTGCCTGGGATTCCTCCGATGCATCCTTGCGTGTAACGCCTACTGCTGCTGGCGCTGCTGTTGTTGCTGCTGGGAGTCGATGGTCATCCCAGAGGGGAAGTCGTAAGACCACTTTTACTACTTCCACCAAGCAATTGACTGTCCAACAGTCCTTTGCGAGGAAGATGAAATATCACAGCAGTCATCCTACTGCAAAGCGGATAACTGAGGCCTTGGCATCCTGGGTGGTGAGAAACGTGGTTCCGGTATCCATCATTACTGCAGAGCCAACTAGAGACTTGTTGGAGGTACTGTGTCCCCGGTACCAAATACCATCTAGGTTCCATTTCTCTAGGCAGGCGATACCGAAAATGTACACAGACCTCAGAAAAAGAGTCACCAGTGTCCTAAAAAATGCAGCTGTACCCAATGTCCACTTAACCACGGACATGTGGACAAGTGGAGCAGGGCAGGGTCAGGACTATATGACTGTGACAGCCCACTGGGTAGATGTATGGACTCCCGCCGCAAGAACAGCAGCGGCAGCACCAGTAGCAGCATCTCGCAAACGCCAACTCTTTCCTAGGCAGGCTACGCTTTGTATCACCGCTTTCCAGAATACGCACACAGCTGAAAACCTCTTACGGCAACTGAGGAAGATCATCGCGGAATGGCTTACCCCAATTGGACTCTCCTGTGGATTTGTGGCATCGGACAACGCCAGCAATATTGTGTGTGCATTAAATATGGGCAAATTCCAGCACGTCCCATGTTTTGCACATACCTTGAATTTGGTGGTGCAGAATTTTTTAAAAAACGACAGGGGCGTGCAAGAGATGCTGTCGGTGGCCAGAAGAATTGCGGGACACTTTCGGCGTACAGGCACCACGTACAGAAGACTGGAGCACCACCAAAAACTACTGAACCTGCCCTGCCATCATCTGAAGCAAGAAGTGGTAACGAGGTGGAATTCAACCCTCTATATGCTTCAGAGGTTGGAGGAGCAGCAAAAGGCCATTCAAGCCTATACAATTGAGCACGATATAGTAGGTGGAATGCACCTGTCTCAAGCGCAGTGGAGAATGATTTCAACGTTGTGCAAGGTTCTGATGCCCTTTGAACTTGCCACACGTGAAGTCAGTTCAGACACTGCCAGCCTGAGTCAGGTCATTCCCCTCATCAGGCTTTTGCAGAAGAAGCTGGAGACATTGAAGGAGGAGCTAACACGGAGCGATTCCGCTAGGCATGTGGGACTTGTGGATGGAGCCCTTAATTCGCTTAACAAGGATTCACGGGTGGTCAATCTGTTGAAATCAGAGCACTACATTTTGGCCACCGTGCTCGATCCTAGATTTAAAGCCTACCTTGGATCTCTCTTTCCGGCAGACACAAGTCTGCTGGGGTTGAAAGACCTGCTGGTGACAAAATTGTCAAGTCAAGCGGAACGCGACCTGTCAACATCTCCTCCTTCACATTCTCCCGCAACTGGGGGTGCGAGGAAAAGGCTCAGAATTCCGAGCCCACCCGCTGGCGGTGATGCAGGGCAGTCTGGAGCGACTGCTGATGCTGACATCTGGTCCGGACTGAAGGACCTGACAACGATTACGGACATGTCGTCTACTGTCACTGCATATGATTCTCTCAACATTGATAGAATGGTGGAGGATTATATGAGTGACCGCATCCAAGTAGGCACGTCACACAGTCCGTACTTATACTGGCAGGAAAAAGAGGCAATTTGGAGGCCCTTGCACAAACTGGCTTTATTCTACCTAAGTTGCCCTCCCACAAGTGTGTACTCTGAAAGAGTGTTTAGTGCCGCCGCTCACCTTGTCAGCAATCGGCGTACGAGGTTACATCCAGAAAATGTGGAGAAGATGATGTTCATTAAAATGAATTATAATCAATTCCTCCGCGGAGACATTGACCAGCAGCAATTGCCTCCACAAAGTACACAGGGAGCTGAGATGGTGGATTCCAGTGGGGACGAATTGATAATCTGTGAGGAGGGGGATGTACACGGTGATATATCGGAGGGTGATGATGAGGTGGACATCTTGCCTCTGTAGAGCCAGTTTGTGCAAGGAGAGATTAATTGCTTCTTTTTTTGGGGGGGTCCAAACCAACCCGTCATATCAGTCACAGTCGTGTGGCAGACCCTGTCACTGAAATGATGGGTTGGTTAAAGTGTGCATGTCCTGTTTTGTTTATACAACATAAGGGTGGGTGGGAGGGCCCAAGGACAATTCCATCTTGCACCTCTTTTTTCTTTTCTTTTTCTTTGCATCATGTGCTGATTGGGGAGGGTTTTTTGGAAGGGACATCCTGCGTGACACTGCAGTGCCACTCCTAAATGGGCCCGGTGTTTGTGTCGGCCACTAGGGTCGCTAATCTTACTCACACAGTCAGCTACCTCATTGCGCCTCTTTTTTTCTTTGCGTCATGTGCTGTTTGGGGAGGGTTTTTTGGAAGGGACATCCTGCGTGACACTGCAGTGCCACTCCTAGATGGGCCCGGTGTTTGTGTCGGCCACTAGGGTCGCTAATCTTACTCACACAGCTACCTCATTGCGCCTCTTTTTTTCTTTGCGTCATGTGCTGTTTGGGGAGGGTTTTTTGGAAGGGACATCCTGCGTGACACTGCAGTGCCACTCCTAGATGGGCCCGGTGTTTGTGTCGGCCACTAGGGTCGCTAATCTTACTCACACAGCTACCTCATTGCGCCTCTTTTTTTCTTTGCGTCATGTGCTGTTTGGGGAGGGTTTTTTGGAAGGGACATCCTGCGTGACACTGCAGTGCCACTCCTAGATGGGCCCGGTGTTTGTGTCGGCCACTAGGGTCGCTTATCTTACTCACACAGCGACCTCGGTGCAAATTTTAGGACTAAAAATAATATTGTGAGGTGTGAGGTATTCAGAATAGACTGAAAATGAGTGTAAATTATGGTTTTTGAGGTTAATAATACTTTGGGATCAAAATGACCCCCAAATTCTATGATTTAAGCTGTTTTTTAGTGTTTTTTGAAAAAAACACCCGAATCCAAAACACACCCGAATCCGACAAAAAAAATTCGGTGAGGTTTTGCCAAAACGCGTTCGAACCCAAAACACGGCCGCGGAACCGAACCCAAAACCAAAACACAAAACCCGAAAAATTTCAGGCGCTCATCTCTAGTTAACACTGGCTCCCTCTCTTGGGGAGAAGCCCGCCGGGTCCTCGGTGAGGGGGCATCTTCTCACAGTCCAGCCTGTATTCCTGCGATAACATTTCTATTGCCCAGGGAACTAACAGGGAGTGAACCCACTTGTGGCTGAACTTACGAAGGCGTGTCCCTACCGGGCCTAGCTCCGCCTGTGGAGCCCCAGCGACATGCGGTGGATTTTTGTAGAGGCCGGGGAGGACTTCTGTTCCTGGGGACTAGCTGTGTTGTACAGCTTCTTTCCTCTGCCCCCGGCTCTGACAAGAAAGGACGCACCTCAGACTTTCTTGTTTCTTTATTCGAAAAGCTGCATTTAATAATGTTGTGCTTTCCTAGGCTGTGCAGGAATATAAGGCAAAATATCAGAATTACCAGCTATAGCTGTGGAGACCAGGCCCGAGAACCTTTCTCCACACAATCCTCAGCCTTCCATATGCCTCTTCAGTCGGCATCATCTGTCCAATGTATATTCTACAGGACACGTCAAGCAGAAATCGACATAGCTTTTGTCTCTAGGACCCAGTATACTCATGTCCCTTTGGGCATGCTTTATAATTATATATCTATCACTTAAGACAGCATCTTAAAATATTTATATGCATACTAGGGTCTCAATCTCTGCTGATAAGGTACCTGTCCACGCTGCCACAGCGCTATAAACCCATGCCGACACAATCGCCGGTCTGGGTAGTATACTAGAATGTGCACACTATCTGCAGGATCCCTGAGAATAGCTAGTGCAAACAGGACACCCAAGGGGAAGATTCTCAACACATCCTGGCCCTAGTGGGGAAAGGATACAGCCTGAGAATTCTCTTGTGGGAAGCTGCCGTCTCTTGTCTGGAGATTCCCGCTCTTTTTCCTCATGAGAGGAGGGAAATTTACCTCAGCATTCTTCCCCTTAACATGTGTACTCTCGTGTCAGGGACAGATGAGTCATCAGTGATATGCAAATCATCTTTTATTCCAATAATCATATATTGAATATATTTTAGCCCTCTTGGCTGTAACTTTGCATTATCGTAGTCGACAGTGGAGTTAAACTCAGTGTCGATACTTTGTTATTTTGGATAGTGAACATAGAGAGACTCTGAAGGACTCTGTGACATAGGGACAGACCAGGGTAGATTTCCTTTCTGTTCCCTAACCTTTTGTGCAATAATTTTACCTCAGCACTTACACATATCCAAACAGGTGTCGGCGTTGTTGACGGAGACACCCTCCCACACACTTATCCGCTCTATCACCTCCTTAGAGGAGCCTTTTACCTCAGACATGTCCACACACGCGTACCGACACACCACACACATAGGGGATGCTCTATTTGAAGACAGTTCCCCCACCAGGCCCTTTGGAGAGACAGAGAGAGAGTATGTCAGCACACACCACAGCGCTATATAATACAGGGATGTACACTATACTAAGTGATTTTTTCCCTATAGCAGCTTATATACACAGTTTTGCGCCTAAATTTATGTGCCCCCCCTCTCTTTTTTACCCTTTGTGTACCAGGATACTGCAGGGGAGAGCCTGGGGAGCTTCCTTCCAGCTGAGCTGTGAAGAGAAAATGGCGCCGGTGTGCTGAGGAAGAAGGCCCGGCCCCCTCAGCGGCGGGCTTCTGTCCTTTTATGTACTTTAATGGCGGGGGTTAATGCACATATACAGTTTATCAGACTGTATTATGTACTTTTCGCCAAGTAAGGTAATCTAATTGCTGCCCAGGGCGCCCCCCCCAGCGCCCTGCACCCATCAGTGACCGGAGTGTGTGGTGTGCTAAGGGAGCAAAGGCGGACAGCTGCAGTGCTGTGCGCTACCTTAATGAAGACCGGAGTCTTCAGCCGCCGATTTTCAACTTCTCTTCGTTCTTCTGGCTCTGCAAGGGGGACGGCGGCGCGGCTCCGGGACCGGACGACCGAGGACTGGGCCTGTGTTCGATCCCTCTGGAGCTAATGGTGTCCAGTAGCCTTAGAAGCCCAAGCAAGCTGTAAGCAGGTAGGTTCGCTTCTCTCCCCTCAGTCCCACGTAGCAGTAAGTCTGTTGCCAGCAGATCTCACTGAAAATAAAAAACCTAACAAATACTTTCTTTTCTAGGAAGCTCAGGAGAGCCCCTAGGGTGCATCCAGCTCTGGCCGGGCACAGATACTAACTGAGGTCTGGAGGAGGGGCATAGAGGGAAGAGCCAGTGCACACCAGATATAGGTGGTCATTCCGAGTTGTTCGCTCGCAAGCTGCTTTTAGCAGCTTTGCACACGCTAAGCCGCCGCCTACTGGGAGTGAATCTTAGCTTCTCAAAATTGCGAACGAAAGATTAGCAAAATTGCGAATAGACACTTCTTAGCAGTTTCTGAGTAGCTTCAAACTTACTCGGCATCTGCGATCAGTTCAGTGCTTGTCGTTCCTGGTTTGACGTCATAAACACACCCAGCGTTCGCCCAGACACTCCTCCGTTTCTCCAGCCACTCCCGCGTTTTTCCCAGAAACGGTAGCGTTTTTTCACACACTACCATAAAACGGCCTGTTTCCGCCCAGAAACACCCACTTCCTGTCAATCACACTACGATCACCAGAACGAAGAAAAAACCTTGTAATGCCGTGAGTAAAATGCCTAACTGCATAGCAAATTTACTTGGCACAGTCGCAGTGCGAACATTGCGCATGCGCAGTTAGCGGAAAATCGCTGCGATGCAAAGAAAAATACAGAGCGAACAACTCGGAATGACCCCCCATAGTACCTAATCTTTCTTTTAAGAGTGCCCAGTCTCCTGCGGAGCCCGTCTATACCCCCATGGTCCTTACGGAGTACCCAGCATCCACTAGGACGTCAGAGAAATACTGGTTGCTTTATGTCTACACTGCAATTTAGATTTCAGTTTGTACACACCCCACCCAAACCTAACTCTCTCTGCCCATGTTATATCTGCACCCACCTGCAGTGAACATGGGCCCTCATTCCGAGTTGTTCGCTCGCTGCTATTTTTAGCAGAATTGCTAATAGGCTAAAATCCGGCAGTTCTGCACATGCGTATGCACAGCAGGGCGCACGCGCTAAGTATTTTTACACAAAACTATGCTATTTTACTCATGGGCGAACAAAGCTTTTCAATCGCTCTGCTGATCGTAGTGTGATTGACAGGAAGTGGGTATTTCTGGGCGGAAACTGGCCGTTTTCAGGGAGTGTGCTAAAAAACGCAGGCGTGCCAGGTAAACACGCAGGAGTGGCTTTCCGGACGCTGGGCGTGTTTGTGACGTCAAACCAGGAACTAAACGGACTGAGGTGATCGCAATCTAGGAGTAGGTCTGGAGCTACTCAGAAACTGCAAGGAAATACTTAATACAGGTTGAGTCTCCCTTATCCAAAATGCTTGGGACCAGAGGTATTTTGGATATCGGATTTTTCCATATTTTGGAATAACTGCATACCATAATGAGATATTATGGTGATGGGACCTAAATCTAAGCACAGAATGCATTTATGTTACATATACACCTTATACACACAGCATGAAGGTCATTTTAGCCAATATTTTTTATAACTTTGTGCATTAAACAAAGTGTGTGTACATTCCCACAATTCATTTATGTTTCATATACACCTTATACACACAGCCTGAAGGTCATGTAATACAATATTTTTAATAACTTTGTGTATTAAACAAAGTTTGTGTACATTGAGCCATCAAAAAACAAAGGTTTCACTATCTCACTCTCACTCAAAAAAGTCCGTATTTCGGAATATTCCGTATTTCGGAATATTTGGATATGGGATACTCAACCTGTAGCAGAATTGCTAATCTTTCGTTAGCAATTCTGCTATGCTAAGATACACTCCCAGAGGGCGGCGGCTTTGCGTTTGCATTGCTGCTAAAAGTAGCTAGCGAGCGAACAACTCGGAATGAGGGCCATGGTTTTGCCCAACTGCTAACAAATTTGCTGCTGCGATCAACTCGGAATTAGGCCCTTCATACTCCACCCTTGCTAACCACCAGATATTTCTTCCCACTTTATAAGTACTGGTTAGAAGACACCTCTTTGTCCTTAGAACAGATGGAATTTTTCATGTCTTGGATTTAACAAGGTGTTAGTTACGTTTTGCAGCGATTCATTCTGAGCCATGGTGACGTGATTGCATCACACAATTTCTGCAGATTTGTTAACTGAACATTCATGCTGCGAATTTCTTGTTCCACCACATTCCAAATGTGTTTCATTGGATGAATGAGGTCTGGTGACTGGAGGCCATTGAAGTACATTGCAATCATTGTCATATTGGGGGTCATTCCGAGTTGATCGCTCGCTGACGATTTTCGCAGCACAGCGATCAGGTTACTACTGCGCATGCGTATGCACCACAATGCGCATGCGCTCTGTGCGGGTACAAACAGCATCGTTGCTGTGCGATGCTTTTAGCGCTGAGTAAGTCCAGAGCTACTCAGAAACTGAAAAATCTATTTCTCTAACGTCCTAGAGGATGTTGGGACTCCGTAAGGACCATGGGGAATAGACGGGCTCCGCAGGAGACATGGGCACTTTAACAAAGACTTTAGACTCTGGGTGTGCACTGGCTCCTCCCTCTATGCCCCTCCTCCAGACCTCAGTTTTAGACTGTGCCCAGAGGAAGATGGGTGCACTGCAGGGAGCTCTCCTGAGTTTCCTGCTAAGAAAGCATTTTGTTAAGTTTTTTTCTTATTTTCAGGGAGCTCTGCTGGCAACAGACTCCCTGCATCGAGGGACTGAGGAGAGAGGAGCAGACCTACTTAAATGATAGGCTCTACTTCTCGGCTACTGGACACCATTAGCTCCAGAGGGAGTGGAACACAGGTTCGTCCTGGGCGTTCATCCCAGAGCTGCGCCGCCGTTCTCCTCACAGAACCGGAAGAAACGAAGAAAGAAGACTACTGAGGCGGCAGAAGCCCTCGGGTGCTTCACTGAGGTAACGCACAGCACTGCAGCTGTGCGTCATTGCTCCCATACACCTCACACACTCCGGTCACTGTAAGGGTGCAGGGCGCCCTGGGCAGCAATAGAATACCTCTCCTATGGCAAATGACTATATACATGTACAGGTGGGCACTGTACATGTATATAAAAGAGCCCCCGCCATATTTTATTAAGTTTGAGCGGGACAGAAGCCCGCCGCTGAGGGAGCGGGGCTTCTCCCTCAGCACTCACCAGCGCCATTTTCTCTCCACAGCACCGCTGAGAGGAAGCTCCCCGGACTCTCCCCTGCTTGACACGCGGTGAAAGAGGGTTTTAAAGTAGGGGGGGGCACATAATTGGCGATTATATATTACAGCAGCGCTACTGGGTAAACATTCTGTGTTTTTCTCCGGGGTCATATAGCGCTGGGGTGTGTGCTGGCATACTCTCTCTGTCTCTCCAAAGGGCCTAAAGGGGAACCTGTCTTCAGAAAAGAGTTTCCCTGTGTGTGTGGAGTGTGTCGGTACGCGTGTGTCGACATGTTTGACGATGAAGGCTCGTCTAAGGAGGAGGGGGAGTGCATGATTGTCAGGTCGCTGTCAGCAACGCCGACACCGGACTGGATGGATATGTGGAATGTCTTGAATGCTAATGTAAATTTATTGCATAAGAGATTAGACAAGACTGAGGCTAGGGATCAGTCAGGTAGTCAGACCATGCCTGTCCCAGTGGCACCGGGACCTTCTGGGTCTCAGAAACGCACATTGGGGGTCATTCCGAGTTGTTCGCTCGTTATTTTTTTTTCGCAACGGAGCGATTAGTCGCTAATGTGCATGCGCAATGTCCGCAGTGCGACTGTGCCAAGTAAATTTGCTATGCAGTTAGGTATTTTACTCATGGCATTACGAGGTTTTTTCTTCGTTCTGGTGATCGTAATGTGATTGACAGGAAGTGGGTGTTTCTGGGCGGAAACTGGCCGTTTTATGGGTGTGTGCGAAAAAACGCTACCGTTTCTGGGAAAAACGCGGGAGTGGCTGGAGAAACGGAGGAGTGTCTGGGCGAACGCTGGGTGTGTTTGTGACGTCAAACCAGGAACGAAACTGACTGAACTGATCGCAGTTGCCGAGTAAGTGTGGAGCTACTCAGAAACTGCTAAGAAGTGTCTATTCGCAATTTTGCAAATCTTTCGTTCAAAATTTTGATAAGCTAAGATTCACTCCCAGTAGGCGGCGGCTTAGCGTGTGCAAAGCTGCTAAAAGCAGCTTGAGAGCGAACAACTCGGAATGAGGGCCATTATCCCAGATCACTGACACAGATACCGACACGGATTCAGATTCCAGTGTCGACTATGAGGATGCAAAATTACAGCCAAAAGTGGCTAAAGGTATTCGTTACATGATCATTGCTATTAAAGAGGTTTTGCATATTACTGAGGAACCACCTGTCCCTGACACGAGGGTACACATGTATAAAGAGAAAAAGCCTGAGATCACCTTTCCGTCCTCATTTGAGCTAAGCGAATTGTGCGAAAAGGCTTGGGAATCTCCAGACAGGAGACTACAAGTTCCCAAAAGGATTCTTATGGCGTATCCCTTCCCACAAAAGGACAGGATACGATGGGAATCTTCGCTTAAAGTAGACAAGGCGTTGACACGCTTATCCAAGAAGGTGGCACTGCCTTCCCAGGATACTGCTACCCTCAAGGATCCTGCGGATCGTAAGCAGGAAGTTACCATGAAGTACATTTACACTCATTCTGGTACTATTGTTAGGCCGGCTATGGCATCGGCCTTGGTTTGTAGTGCTGTCGCAGCATGGACAGATTCCTTGTCTACGGAGATTGAGACCCTAGATAAGGATACCATTCTAATGACCCTAGAGCATATCAAGGATGCTGCGTTATATATGAGGGATGCTCAAAGAGACATTTGTTTACTAAGCTCCAGAATAAATGCTATGTCTATTTCTGCTAGGCGACTCTTGTGGACCCAACAGTGGACGGGGGATGCCGACTCAAAGCGGCATATGGAGTCGTTGCCTTACAAGGGGGAGGAGTTGTTTGGAGAAGGCCTCTCGGACCTTGTCTCTACTGCTACGGCTGGTAAATCAAATTTTTTACCTTATGTTCCCCCACAACATACTAAGAAGGCACCTCATTACCAAATGCAGTCCTTTCGTTCAAATAAAAGCAAAAAGGTACGGGGATCGTCCTTTCTTGCCAGAGGTAAAGGCAAGGGAAAAAAGCTGCACACAGCTAGTTCCCAGGAGCAGAAGTCCCCCCCTACGTCTGCAAAATCCACCGCATGACACTGGGGCTTCCCTGGGGGGGCCAGATCAAGTGGGGGCACGTCTTCGATTTTTCTGCCACGTCTGGGTTCACTCACAGGTGGATCCCTGGGCAATAGAGATTGTTTCTCAGGGATACAGGCTGGAATTCGAAGAGATGCCTCCTCGCCGGTTTTTCAAATCGGCTCTGCCAGCTTCTCCGTCAGAAAGGGAGTTAGTGTTAACTGCAATTCAAAAATTGTACCTGCAACAGGTGATAGTCAAGGTTCCTCTTCTCCAGCAAGGAAAGGGGTATTACTCAACCCTGTTTGTGGTTCCGAAACCGGACGGTTCGGTCAGACCCATTTTGAATCTGAAATCCCTGAACCTGTACTTGAAAAAGTTCAAGTTCAAGATGGAATCGCTCAGAGCGGTCATCGCCAGCCTGGAGGGGGGGATTGGATGGTTTCCCTGGACATAAAGGATGCTTACCTTCATGTTCCTATTTTTCTTCCTCACAAGGCGTTCCTGAGATTTGCGGTACAGGACTGTCATTACCAAGTTCAGACGTTGCCGTTTGGGCTTTCCACGGCCACGAGAATTTTCACCTAGGTAATGGCGGAAATGATGGTGCTCCTGCGCAAGCAGGGTGTCACAATTATCCCATACTTGGACGATCTCCTCATAAAGGCGAGATCTCGAGAGAAGTTACTGGACAGCGTGTCACTGTCAGTGAGGACATTGCAACAGCACGGCTGAATTCTCAATATTCCGAAGTCCCAGCTGGTTCCTACAACGCGTCTGACCTTTTTGGGCCTGATTCTGGACACAGAACAGAAAAAGGTTTTTCTTCCGATGGAAAAGGCTCAGGAGCTCATAGCTCTGGTCAGGAACCTATTAAAGCCAAAAAAGGTTTCAGTGCTTCACTGCACCCGTGTCCTGGGGAAGATGGTGGCATCGTACGAGGCCATCTCCTTCGGCAGGTTCCATGCGAGGACTTTTCAATGGGACCTACTGGACAAATGGTCCGGGTCTCATTTACAAATGCATCAAAGGATCACCCTGTCTCCCAGAGCCAGGATATCTCTCCTGTGGTGGCTGCACAGTGCTCACCTCCTGGAAGGCCGCAGGTTCGGCATTCAGGACTGGATCCTTGTGACCACGGGCGCGAGCCTCCGAGGTTGGGGAGCAGTCACACAGGGAAGAAATTTCCAAGGACTTTGGTCAAGTCAAGAGACTTGTCTTCACATCAACATCATGGAACTAAGGGCCATATACAACGCCCTACGTCAAGCGGAGATCTTACTTCGCAATCGACCAGTTCTGATCCAGTCAGACAACATCACCGCAGTAGCTCATGTAAACCGCCAAGGCGGCACAAGGAGCAGAGTGGCAATGGCGGAAGCACCAGAATTCTTCGCTGGGCGGAGAATCATGTAAGCGCTCTGTCAGCAGTGTTCATTCCGGGAGTGGACAACTGGGAAGCAGACTTCCTTAGCAGACACGATCTGCATCCGGGAGAGTGGGGACTTCATCAGGAAGTCTTCGCGCACATTGCAAGTCGGTGGGGACTACCCCAAATAGACATGATGGCATCCCTTCTCAACAAAAAGCTACAAAGGTATTGCGCCAGGTCAAGAGACCCTCAGGCGGTAGCTGTGGATGCCCTAGTGACACCGTGGGTGTTCCAGTCGGTATATGTGTTTCCTCCTCTTCCTCTCATACCCAAGGTGTTGAGGATAATAATAAGAAGAGGAGTAAGAACAATTCTCATTGTTCCAGATTGGCCACGAAGGACCTGGTATCTGGATCTGCAAGAAATGCTCACAGAAGATCCGTGGCCTCTTCCTCTAAGGTAGGACCTGTTACAACAAGGTCCCTGTCTGTTCCAAGACTAACCGCGGCTGCGTTTGACGGCATGGCGGTTGAACGCCGGATCCTAGCGGAAAAAGGTATTCCGGATGAGGTCATACCTACGCTAATAAAGGCTAGGAAGGACATGACGTCTAAACATTATCACCGAATATGGCGAAAATATGTTTCTTGGTGTGAGGCCAGGAATGCTCCTACGGAAGAATTCCATCTAGGCCGTTTTCTTCACTTCCTACAAACTGGAGTGAATTTGGGCATAGAATTAGGCTCCATTAAAGTTCAGATTTCGGCCTTATCCATTTTCTTTCAAAAGGAATTGGCCTCTTTACCTGAAGTACAGACTTTTGTGAAGGGAGTACTGCATATTCAGCCTCCTTTTGTACCTCCAGTGGCGCCTTGGAACCTTAACGTGGTGTTAAGTTTCCTTAAGTCACATGGGTTTGAACCACTTAAAACAGTGGAGTTGAAATATCTCACTTGGAAGGTGGTCATGTTGTTAGCCTTGGCTTCGGCTAGGCGAGTTTCGGAATTGGCGGCTTTATCACATAAAAGCCCCTATCTGGTTTTCCATATGGATAGAGCGGAGTTGCGGACCCGTCCTCAATTCCTACCTAAGGTGGTCTCATCCTTTCTCTGACGTCCTAGTGGATGCTGGGTACTCCGTAAGGACCATGGGGAATAGACGGGCTCCGCAGGAGACTGGGCACTCTAAAAGAAAGATTAGGTACTATCTGGTGTGCACTGGCTCCTCCCTCTATGCCCCTCCTCCAGACCTCAGTTAGAATCTGTGCCCGGCTCGAGCTGGTTGCACACTAGGGGCTCTCCTGAGCTTCTAGTAAAGAAAGTATTTGTTAGGTTTTTTATTTTCAGTGAGATCTGCTGGCAACAGACTCACTGCTACGAGGGACTTAGGGGAGAGAAGCGAACCTACCTGCTTGCAGCTAGCTTGGGCTTCTAGGCTACTGGACACCATTAGCTCCAGAGGGATCGAACACAGGCCCAGCCTCGGTCGTCCGGTCCCGGAGCCGCGCCGCCGTCCCCCTTGCAGAGCCAGAAGCAAGAAGGCATCCTGGAAATCGGCGGCTGAAGACTCCGGTCTTCATTAAGGTAGCGCACAGCACTGCAGCTGTGCGCCATTGCTCCCTATGCACACCACATACTCCGGTCACTGATGGGTGCAGGGCGCTGGGGGGGGGCGCCCTGGGCTGCAATTAGAGTACCTTACATTGGCAAACAGCACATAATATAGTCTAAAAAACTATATATGTGCAAAAATCCCCCGCCATAATATAAATATAAGAGCGGGAGAAGTCCGCCGAGAAGGGGGCGGGGCTATCTCCCTCAGCACACTGGCGCCATTTCCTCTTCACAGCTCCGCTGGAAGACAGCTCCCAAGGCTCTCCCCTGCAGTTTCCAGGCTCAAAGGGTAAAAAAGAGAGGGGGGGGCACTAAATTTAGGCGCAAACTGTATATGTAAAGCAGCTATAGGGAAAATCACTTTGTGTTAGTGTAAATCCCTGATTATATAGCGCTGTGGTGTGTGCTGGCATACTCTCTGTCAACCCAAAGGACTTTGTGGGGTCCTGTCCTCAGTCAGAGCATTCCCTGTGTGTGTGCGGTGTGTCGGTACGGCTGTGTCGACATGTTTGATGAGGAGGCTTATGTGGAGGCGGAGCAGGTGCCGATAAGTGTGATGTCTGTATATACACACTCAGGTACTATACTGAGACCTGCAATTGCTTCAGCTTGGATGTGTAGTGCTGCAGCAGCTTGGTCCGATACCCTGTCAGAAAATATTGATACCCTCGATAGGGATACGATTTTGCTAACCATAGAGCATATTAAAGACGTCGTCTTATATATGAGAGATGCACAGAGGGATATTTGCCGGCTGGCATCTAGAATTAATGCAATGTCCATTTCTGCCAGGAGAGTATTATGGACTCGGCAGTGGACAGGTGATGCGGATTCTAAAAGGCACATGGAGGTTTTGCCTTGCAAGGGTGAGGAATTGTTTGGGGATGGTTTCTCGGACCTCGTTTCCACAGCAACAGCTGGGAAGTCGACATTTTTACCTCAGGTTCCCTCACAGCCTAAGAAAGCACCGTATTATCAGGTACAGTCCTTTCGGCCCCAGAAAGGCAAGCGGGTTAAAGGCGCGTCCTTTCTGCCCAGAGGCAGGGGTAGAGGGAAAAATCTGCACCATACAGCCAGTTCCCAAGAACAAAAATCCTCCCCTGCTTCCACTAAGTCCACCGCATGACGTTGGAGCTCCACTGGTGGAGCCAGGTGCGGTGGGGGCCTGTCTCCGGAACTTCAGCGACCAGTGGGTTCGCTCACAGGTGGATCTCTGGGTTCTATAAGTGGTATCTCAGGGATACAAGCTGGAGTTCGAGACGTCTCCCCCTCGCCGTTACCTCAAATCAGCCTTGCCAGCTACTCCCCAGGACAGGGAGGTAGTACTGGCGGCAATTCACAAGCTGTACCTCCAGCAGGTGATAATAAAAGTTCCCCTCCTTCAACAGGGACGGGGTTACTATTCCACAATGTTTGTGATACCGAAACCAGACGGTTCGGTGAGACCCATTCTAAATTTGAAATCCTTGAACACTTATATAAGGAAGTTCAAGTTCAAAATGGAATCGCTCAGGACGGTTATTGCAAGCCTGGAAGAGGGGGATTACATGGTATCGCTGGACATCAAGGATGCCTACCTACATGTCCCCATTTACCCACCTCACCAGGTGTACCTCCATTTTGTGGTACAGGACTGCCATTACCAATTCCAGACGTTGCCGTTTGGTCTGTCCACGGCACCGAGGGTATTTACCAAAGTAATGGCCGAAATGATGATACTCCTTCGAATGAAGGGAGTTATTATTATCCCGTACTTGGACGATCTCCTTATAAAGGCGAGGTCCAGGGAGCAGTTGTTGGTCGGAGTAGCACTATCTCAGGAAGTGCTACAACAGCACGGCTGGATTCTGAATATCCCGAAGTCGCAGCTGGTTCCTACGACGCGTCTGCTGTTCCTGGGTATGATTCTGGACACAGAACAGAAGAAGGTGTTTCTCCCGGAGGAGAAGGCCAAGGAGTTGTCATCTCTGGTCAGAGACCTCCTAAAACCAAAACAGGTGTCGGTGCATCACGGCACGCGAGTCCTGGGAAAGATGGTAGCTTCTTACGAGGCAATTCCATTCGGCAGATTCCATGCACGGATCTTTCAGTAGGATCTGTTAGACAAGTGGTCCGGATCGCATCTTCAGATGCATCGGCTGATCACCCTGTGCTCAACTACTCGAGGGCCGCAGATTCGGCATACAGGACTGGGTCCTGGTGACCACGGATGCAAGCCTCCGAGGTTGGGGGGCAGTCACTCAGGGAAGAAACTTCCAAGGACAATGGTCGAGTCAGGAAGCTTCCCTACACATAAATATTCTGGAACTAAGGGCCATTTACAATGCCCTAAGTCAGGCAAGACCCCTGCTTCAAAACCAGCCGGTGCTGATTCAGTCAGACAACATCACGGCGGTCGCCCATGTAAACCGACAGGGCGGCACAAGAAGCAGGATGGCGATGGCAGAAGCCACAAGGATTCTCCTATGGGCGGAAAATCACGTGATAGCACTGTCAGCAGTGTTCATTCCGGGAGTGGACAACTGGGAAGCAGACTTCCTCAGCAGGCACGACCTCCACCCGGGAGAGTGGGGACTTCATCCAGAAGTCTTCCAGCTGATTGTAAATCGTTGGGAAAGGCCACAGGTGGACATGATGGCGTCCCGCCTCAACAAAAAGCTAAAAAGATATTGCGCCAGGTCAAGGGACCCTCAGGCGATAGCTGTGGACGCTCTAGTGACACCGTGGGTGTACCAGTCGGTTTATGTGTTCCCTCCTCTTCCTCTCATACCAAAGGTACTGAGGATAATAAGAAAGAGAGGAGTAAGAACTATGCTCGTCGTTCCGGATTGGCCAAGAAGGACTTGGTACCCGGAACTACAAGAAATAATCTCAGAGGACCCTTGGCCTCTGCCTCTCAGACAGGACCTGCTACAGCAGGGGCCCTGTCTGTTCCAAGACTTACCGCGGCTGCATTTGACGGCATGACGGTTGAACGCCGAATCCTGATGGAAAAGGGCATTCGGGTTGAAGTCATTCCTACGCTGATAAAAGCTAGGAAGGATGTGACAGCAAAACATTATCACCGCATATGGCAAAAATATGTTGCTTGGTGTGAGGCTATGAAGGCCCCAACAGAAGAATTTCAGCTGGGTCGATTTCTGCACTTCCTACAGTCAGGAGTGACTATGGGCCTAAAATTGGGTTCCATTAAAGTCCAGATTTCGGCCCTGTCTATTTTCTTTCAAAAAGAACTGGCTTCACTGCCTGAAGTTCAGATGTTTGTTAAGGGAGTGCTGCATATTCAGCCCCCTTTTGTGCCCCCAGTGGCACCTTGGGATCTCAACGTTGTGTTGGATTTCCTAAAATCACATTGGTTTGAGCCACTTCAGACCGTGGAGTTGAAATATCTCACGTGGAAAGTGGTCATGCTTTTGGCCTTAGCTTCGGCTAGGCGTGTGTCAGAATTGGCGGCTTTGTCATGTAAAAGCCCCTATCTGATCTTCCATATGGACAGGGCAGAATTGAGGACTCGTCCCCAATTTCTCCCTTAGGTGGTATCAGCGTTTCATTTGAACCAACCTATTGTGGTGCCTGCGGCTACTCAGGACTTGGAGGCTTCCAAGTTGCTGGACGTAGTCCGGGCCCTGAAAATCTATGTTTCCAGGACGGCTAGAGTCAGAAAAACTGACTCGCTGTTTATCCTGCATGCACCCAACAAGCTGGGTGCTCGTGCTTCTAAGCAGACTATTGCTCGCTGGATCTGTTGCACGATTCAACTTGCACATTCTGCGGCTGGACTGCCGCATCCTAAATCAGTCAAAGCCCATTCCACGAGGAAGGTGGGCTCTTCTTGGGCGGCTGCCCAAGGGGTCTCGGCTTTACAACTTTGCCGAGCTGCTACCTGGTCGGGATCAAACACGTTTGCAAAATTCTACAAGTTTGATACCCTGGCTGAGGAGGACCTTGAGTTTGCTCATTCGGTGCTGCAGAGTCATCCGCACTCTCCCGCCCGTTTGAGAGCTTTGGTATAATCCCCATGGTCCTTACGGAGTACCCAGCATCCACTAGGACGTCAGAGAAAATAAGAATTTACTCACCGGTAAATAAGAATTTACTTACCGATAATTCTATTTCTCGGAGTCCGTAGTGGATGCTGGGGTTCCTGAAAGGACCATGGGGAATAGCGGCTCCGCAGGAGACAGGGCACAAAAAGTAAAGCTTTAGGATCAGGTGGTGTGCACTGGCTCCTCCCCCTATGACCCTCCTCCAAGCCTCAGTTAGGATACTGTGCCCGGACGAGCGTACACAATAAGGAAGGATTTTGAATCCCGGGTAAGACTCATACCAGCCACACCAATCACACTGTACAACCTGTGATCTGAACCCAGTTAACAGTATGATAACAGCGGAGCCTCTGAAAAGATGGCTCACAACAATAATAACCCGATTTTTGTAACTATGTACAAGTAATGCAGATAATCCGCACTTGGGATGGGCGCCCAGCATCCACTACGGACTCCGAGAAATAGAATTATCGGTAAGTAAATTCTTATTTTCTCTATCGTCCTAGTGGATGCTGGGGTTCCTGAAAGGACCATGGGGATTATACCAAAGCTCCCAAACGGGCGGGAGAGTGCGGATGACTCTGCAGCACCGAATGAGAGAACTCCAGGTCCTCCTTAGCCAGGGTATCAAATTTGTAGGATTTTACAAACGTGTTTGCCCCTGACTAAATAGCCGCTCGGCAAAGTTGTAAAGCCGAGACCCCTCGGGCAGCCGCCCAAGATGAGCCCACCTTCCTTGTGGAATGGGCATTTACATATTTTGGCTGTGGCTGTGGCGTTTTTTGTTCAGACGGGACGCCATCATGTCCACCTTTGGTATTTCCCAACGGTTCACAATCATGTGGAAAAACTTCCCGATGAAGTTTCCACTCTCCCGGGTGGAGGTCGTCCTGCTTCTTGTGCCGCCCTGTCTGTTTACGTGGGCGACTGCCGTGATGTTTTTCCCACTGGATCAATACCGGCTGACCTTGAAGCAGAGGTCTTGCTAAGCTTAGAGCATTATAAATTTACCCTTAGCTCCAGTATATTTATGTGGAGAAAAGTCTCCAGACTTGATCACACTCCCTGGAAATTTTTTCCTTGTGTGATTGCTCCCCAGCCTCTCGGGCTGGCCTCCGTGGTCACCAGCATCCAATCCTGAATGCCGAATCTGCGGCCCTCTAGAAGATGAGCACTCTGTAACCACCACAGGAGAGACACCCTTGTCCTTGGATATAGGGTTATCCGCTGATGCATCTGAAGATGCGATCCGGACCATTTGTCAGCAGATCCCACTGAACAGTTCTTGCGTGAAATCTGCCGAATGGAATTGCTTCGTAGGAAGCCACCATTTTTACCAGGACCCTTGTGCAATGATGCACTGACACTTTTCCTGGTTTTAGGAGGTTCTTGACTAGCTCGGATAACTCCCTGGCTTTCTCTTCCGGGAGAAACACCTTTTTCTGGACTGTGTCCAGAATCATCCCTAGGCACAGCAGACGTGTCGTCAGGATCAGCTGCGATTTTGGAATATTTAGAATCCATCCGTGCTGTTGTAGCAGTATCCGAGATAGTGCTACTCCGACCTCCAACTGTTCCCTGGACTTTGCCCTTATCAGGAGATCGTCCAAGTAAGGGGTAATTAAGACGCCTTTTCTTCGAAGAAGAATCATCATTTCGGCCATTACCTTGGTAAAGACCCGGGGTGCCGTGGACAATCCAAACGGCAGCGTCTGAAACTGACAGTGACAGTTCTATACCACGAACCTGAGGTACCCTTAGTGAGAAGGGCAAATTTGGGACATGGAGGTAAGCATCCCTGATGTCCCGGGACACTATATAGTCGCCTTCTTCCTGGTTCGTTATCACTGCTCTGAGTGACTCCATCTTGATTTGAACCTTTGTAAGTGTTCAAATTTTTTTAGATTTAGAATAGGTCTCACCTAGCCTTCTGGCTTCAGTACCACAATATATTGTGGAATAATACCCCTTTCCTTGTTGTAGGAGGGGTAATTTGATTATCACCTGCTGGGAATACAGCTTGTGAATTTTTTCCCATACTGCCTCCTTGTCGGAGGGATACCTTGGTAAAGCAGACTTCAGGAGCCTGCGAGGGGGAAACGTTTCGACATTCCAATCTGTACCCCTGGGATACTACTTGTAGGATCCAGGGGTCCTGTACGGTCCCAGCGTCATGCTGAGAGCTTGGCAGAAGCGGTGGAAGGCTTCTGTTCCTGGGAATGGGCTGCCTGCTGCAGTCTTCTTCCCTTTCCTCTATCCCTGGGCAAATATGACTCTTATAGGGACGAAAGGACTGAGGCTGAAAAGACGGTGTCTTTTTCTGCAAAGATGTGACTTAGGGTAAAAACGGTGGATTTTCCAGCAGTTGCCGTGGCCACCAGGTCCGATGGACCGACCCCAAATAACTCTTCCTTTATACGGCAATACACCTTTGTGCCGTTTGGAATCTGCATCACCTGACCACTGTCGTGTCCATAAACATCTTCTGGCAGATATGGACATCGCACTTACTCTTGATGCCAGAGTGCAAAATCACTGCAAATATCCCTCTGTGCATCTCGCATATATAGAAATGCATCCTTTAAATGCTCTATAGTCAATAAAATACTGTCCCTGTCAAGGGTATCAATATTTTTAGTCAGGGAATCTGACCAAGCCACTCCAGCTCTGCACATCCAGGCTGAGGCGATCGCTGGTCGCAGTATAACACCAGTATGTGTGTATATACTTTTATATGATATTTTCCAGCCTCCTGTCAGCTGGCTCCTTGAGGACGGCCCTATCTATAGACGGTACCGCCACTTGTTTTGATAAGCGTGTGAGCGCCTTATCCACCCTAAGGGGTGTTTCCCAACGCGCCCTAACTTCTGGCGGGAAAGGGTATACCGCCAATAATTTTCTATCGGGGGGAACCCACGCATCATCACACACTTCATTTAATTTATCTGATTCAGGAAAAACTACAGGTAGTTTTTTCACATCCCACATAATACCCTCTTTTGTGGTACTTGTAGTATCAGAAATATGTAACACCTCCTTCATTGCCCTTAACGTGTGGCCCTAATAAGGAATACGTTTGTTTATTCACCGTCGACACTGGATTCAGTGTCCGTGTCTGTGTCTGTGTCGACCGACTAAGGTAAACGGGCGTTTTAAAACCCCTGACGGTGTTTTTGAGACGTCTGGACCGGTACTAATTGTTTGTCGGCCGTCTCATGTCGACCTTGCAGCGTGTTGACATTATCACGTAATTCCCTAAATAAGCCATCCATTCCGGTGTCGACTCCCTAGAGAGTGACATCACCATTACAGGCAATTGCTCCGCCTCCTCACCAACATCGTCCTCATACATGTCGACACACACGTACCGACACACAGCACACACACAGGGAATGCTCTGATAGAGGACAGGACCCACTAGCCCTTTGGAGAGACAGAGGGAGAGTTTGCCAGCACACACCAAAAAACGCTATAATTATATAGGGACAACCTTATATAAGTGTTTTCCCTTATAGCATCTTTTTATATATTTCTAACGCCAAATTAGTGCCCCCCCTCTCTGTTTTAACCCTGTTTCTGTAGTGCAGTGCAGGGGAGAGCCTGGGAGCCTTCCCTCCAGCCTTTCTGTGAGGGAAAATGGCGCTGTGTGCTGAGGAGATAGGCCCCGCCCCTTTTTCGGCGTGCTCGTCTCCCGCTCTTCAACGGATTCTGGTAGGGGTTAAATATCTCCATATAGCCCCCGGAGGCTATATGTGAGGTATTTTTTGCCAAAAAATAGGTTTACATTGCCTCCCAGGGCGCCCCCCTCCCAGCGCCCTGCACCCTCAGTGACTGCCGTGTGAAGTGTGCTGAGAGCAATGGCGCACAGCTGCAGTGCTGTGCGCTACCTTAAGAAGACTGAGGAGTCTTCTGCCGCCGATTCTGGACCTTCTTCTCTTTTCAGCATCTGCAAGGGGGCCGGCGGCGAGGCTCCGGTGACCATCCAGGCTGTACCTGTGATCGTCCCTCTGGAGCTAATGTCCAGTAGCCAAAGAAGCCAATCCATCCTGCACGCAGGTGAGTTCACTTCTTCTCCCCTAAGTCCCTCGTTGCAGTGATCCTGTTGCCAGCAGGACTCACTGTAAAATAAAAAACCTAAGCTAAACTTTTCTAAGCAGCTCTTTAGGAGAGCCACCTAGATTGCACCCTTCTCGGCCGGGCACAAAAATCTAACTGAGGCTTGGAGGAGGGTCATAGGGGGAGGAGCCAGTGCACACCACCAGATCCTAAAGCTTTACTTTTTGTGCCCTGTCTCCTGCGGAGCCGCTATTCCCCATGGTCCTTTCAGGAACCCCAGCATCCACTAGGACGATAGAGAAATTATATTTCTCGTAGTCCGTAGTGGATGCTGGGAGCCCGTCCCAAGTGCGGATTGTCTGCAATACTTGTATATAGTTATTGCTTAACTAAAGGGTTATTGTTATGAGCCATCTGTTCAGTGAGGCTCAGTTGTTATTCATACTGTTAACTGGGTATAGTTATCACGAGTTGTACGGTGTGATTGGTGTGGCTGGTATGAGTCTTACCCTGGATTCCAAATCCTTTCCTTGTAGTGTCAGCTCTTCCGGGCACAGTTTCCCTAACTGAGGTCTAGAGGAGGGGCATAGAGGGAGGAGCCAGTGCACACCAGATAGTACCTAATCTTTCTTTTAGAGTGCCCAGTCTCCTGCGGAGCCCGTCTATTCCCCATGGTCCTTACGGAGTACCCAGCATCCACTACGGACTACGAGAAATAGAATTACCGGTGAGTAAATTCTTATTTTCATATGAACCAACCTATTGTCGTGCCTGTGGCTACACGTGACTTGGAAGATTCCGAGTCCCTTGATGTGGTCAGGGCTTTGAAAATTTACGTGGCCAGAACGGCTAGGATCAGAAAAACAGAAGCACTGTTTGTCCTGTATGCAGCCAACAAGGTTGGCGGCCCTGCTTCAAAGCAGACTATTGCTCGCTGGATCTGTGACAGGATTCAGCAGGCACATTCTACGGCAGGATTGCCGTTACCGAAATTGGTTAAGGCCCATTCCACTAGGAAGGTGGGCTCGTCTTGGGCGGCTGCCCGAGGGGTCTCGGCACTACAGCTGTGCCGAGCTGCTACTTGGTTGGGGTCAAACACTTTTGCAAAGTTCTATAAGTTTGATACCCTGGCTGAGGAGGACCTCCTGTTTGCTCAATCGGTGCTGCAGAGTCATCCGCACTCTCCCGCCCGTTTGGGAGCTTTGGTATGATCCCCATGGTCCTTACGGAGTCCCAACATCCTTTAGTACGTTAGAGAAAATAAGATTATACACTTACCGGTAAATCTATTTCTCATAGTCCGTAGAGGATGCTGGGCGCCCGTCCCAAGTGCGGACTTCTTCTGCAATGCTTGTATATAGTTATTGCTTAAATAAGGGTTATGTTATAGTTGCATCAGGGTTTATCTGATGCTCTGTGATTGTTCATACTGTTAACTGGGTAAAGTTATCACAAGTGATACAGTGTGATTGGTGTGGCTGGTATGAGTCTTACCCTGGATTCCCAAAATCCTTTCCTTGTACTGTCAGCTCTTCCGGGCACAGTTTCTCTAACTGAGGTCTGGAGGAGGGACTATATACAAGTCTTGCAGAAGAAGTCCGCACTTGAGCCCGTCTCAAGTGCGGACTTCTTCTGCAAGACTTGTATATAGTTACTGCTTACATAAGGGTTATATTATAGTTCATCGGTTTGTACCGAGACTATGGCCCTCATTCCGAGTGTGTGAAAAAACGCTACCGTTTCTGGGAAAAACGCGGGAGTGGCTGGAGAAACGGAGGAGTGTCTGGGCGAACGCTGGGTGTGTTTGTGATGTCAAACCAGGAACGACAAGCACTGAACTGATCGCACTGGAAGAGTAAGTCTCGAGCTACTCAGAAACTGCACAGAGAAGTCTTTTCGCAATATTGCGAATCTTTCGTTCGCAATTTTGATAAGCTAAGATTCACTCCCAGTAGGCTGCGGCTTAGCGTGTGCAATGCTGCTAAAAGCAGCTTGCGAGCGAACAACTCGGAATGAGGGCCTATGTTGTTTGTTCATACTGTTAACTGGGTAGTTTATCACAAGTTATACGGTGTGATTGGTGTGGCTGGTATGAATCTTGCCCTTGGATTAACAAAAATCCTTTCCTCGTACTGTCCATCTCCTCTGGGAACAGTTTCTCTAACTGAGGTCTGGAAGAGGGGCATAAAGGGAGGAGCCAGTGCACACCCAGAGTCTAAAGTCTTTCTTAAAGTGCCCATGTCTCCTGCGGAGCCCGTCTATTCCCCATGGTCCTTACGGAGTCCCAGCATCCTCTACGGACTACGAGAAATAGATTTACCGGTAAGTGTAAAATCTTATTTTCATCCCGCTCGGCTGCACAAGCGTTTGCACACTTGCAAAGCGAAAATACACTCCCCTAGAGGCGGCGACTATCTGATCGCTGCTCTGCAAAGAATAGCAAGCGAGCGATCAACTCGGAATGACCCCCATTAATGGAACCAGTTCAGATGATGTGTGTTTTGTCGCATGGTGCATTATCCTCCTGGAAGTAGCTAAAAGAAGTTGGCTAGAACCTGGCCATAAAGGTATGCACATGGGTGGTCATTCCGAGTCGATCGCACGTAGCAACTTTTGCTTGTGCGATCAACTTGACGCCGCCTATGGGGGAGTGTATTTTAGCATAGCAGGGCTGTGGTCGCTTGTGCAGCTCTGCTATGCTAAAAAAGTTTCATGCAAAACAAGACCAGCCCTGCACCTACTTACCCAGTGCGACGGATCCAGCGATGGAGGTCCCGGCTGTGATGTCAGACATCCGCCCTCCAAACGCCTGGACACGCCTGCGTTCGCCTTACCATGCCCGGGAAACGGTGAGTAGATGCCCCGATCCTCCTTCCCATTGTCAATCTTCTTGCAATCGAGCCTGCGATCGCTTTCTTCGGTCCTGGCGTCATTGCCCGGCGACTGCCGTCGCTGGGCAACGACGCGCGTGCGAAATGCGGGCGCAACACAGTTTTGACCCGTTCGCATTGCAGCTAAGAACCGCTGCATGCGAACGAGTTGGAATGACCCGCCTGGTCAGCAAAAATACCCTGGTACACTAGCAGATAAAGGATACTCGGTATGAAGGTCAGAGGCAGAACTCTGGGAGGCAACGGAGTCATCTGCCGCCGGGCTCCTACTCTGAAGGGGGCACCTCTCCTCCCATTCTGTGACACCAGTGAATTAAGTTAATTGATAGATGCCGCTATCTTTTCAGTAGCCGACTTCCTCACTGGTCCCTGCACCTTACAAATCACACCCTCTTTATTATACTGAATATACACATTTTACAAGTATCACACCCAGGATTAGAAACCACAACCTATTACACTGGAAGCAGACACCTTACTGATGAAGCTGTTTGCGCCTGTATAGGAAATATGAGAATTTTAACTATATGAAGATACTTCTCTGACAATTACACGTAACTTTAAATAGTTAGCATTCTCATGCTTCCTCTACAGGAGCAAATAGCTCCATCAGTAAAGTGTCTGCTGTTACACACACACACACACACACACACACACACACACACACACGCACACACACGCACACGCACACACATCTTGATATAGGAAATAGGGGGGCACCAATACTTATCTTGCCTCTGGGCAACTGGGTCGAACTTACGCTACTGATGAAGGTGTTTGTGTGTAAAGAAAACATTCCCCGTGCACTATTTCCAGCCTGAACTGTTGACGCAATGCACTATGAATCCATGGGATCATGCTGTAAATGCCATGTTCTGACGCTACATCTAAATGTTGCAGTAGAAATCGAGTCATCAGACTAGACAATATTTTTCCATTCTTCAACTGTCCCAGTATATCCTCAGTGGTGATCAGTTCTGCTTTGCACACAGCAATGCTCTTCTGCATATCACTGTTCTAATGCATTACTTGAGTTACTGTTGCCACTGTTGCCTTCCTGTCAACTTGAACCAGTTTGGGCATTTTACTTTGCCCTGTCTGTCTCATTGACTAGGCGATTTCTCCCACAGAACAGCCACTCACTGGATATTCTTTGTTCTGTGCAAATTTTTTTTATTATTTTTATTATTTTTTAGGATCTAGTTTCCGAGATACTCAAACCGGCACCACCAATCAATCCAAGGACAAAGGGGCCCATTTACCAAGAAGTATTTGCGGCTATGCCCCCGAAAACACACGTTTTAGGGGGATAGCCGCAGATTATAGGATTTTAATTACCTACCGGTAAATCCTTTTCTCGTAGACCGTAGAGGATGCTGGGGTACACATTAGTACCATGGGGTATAGGCGGGTCCCTTGGGAGCCATGGACACTTTAAGAGTTTAATAGTGTGGGCTGGCTCCTCCCTCTATGCCCCTCCTACCAGACTCAGTCTAGAAACTGTGCCCGAGGAGACGGACATACTTTGAGATAAGGAAATACACAGATAGTGGTGAGATTCACACCAGCTCACACATAACAGAAAACCAAGCTACCCAGCTTGAAACAAATCAGCAACGGCTGAACAACAGTACTTAACCAAGTAACAACTCAGTACTTAACTAAGTAACAAATGCAGGAAAACAAAGTGCTGGGCAGGCGCCCAGCATCCTCTACGGACTACAAGAAAAGGATTTACCGGTAGGTAATTAAAATCCTATTTTGTCTTACATCCTAGAGGATGCTGGGGTCCACATTAGTACCATGGGGATGTACCAAAGCTTCCAGTACTGGAGGGAGAGTGCGGAGGCTCCTGCAGAACCGATTGCCCAAACCTAAGGTCCTCAGAGGCCAAAGTATTGAACTTGTAGAACTTAGCAAACGTGTTCGACTCTGTCCAAGTAGCCGCTCGGCAAAGTTGTAAAGCCGAGACACCGTGGGCAGCCACCCAGGAAGAATCCACTTTACGAGTAGAGTGGGCCTTAACAGATTTTGGACACAGCAGGCCTGCCGTAGAATAAGCATGCTGGATAGTAAACCTGATCCAGCGAGAGATCGTCTGCTTTGAAGCAGGACACCCAACCTTGTTGGGATCATAAAGGACAAACAGAGCGTCCGACATTCTGTGATGAGAAGTACTCTTCACATAAATCTTCAAAGCCCTTACACCATCCAAGGATTCTGAAGTAATTGAGGAGTCAGTAGCCACTGGCACCACAATAGGTTGGTTCATATGAAAAGCCAAGACAACCTTCGGAAGAAATTTCTGACGCGTCCTGAGCTCAGCTCTATCTTCATGGAAAATCAAGTAGGAGCTCTTGCAGGACAATGCCCCCAACTCTGACACACGTCTAGTAGATGCCAATGCCAACAGTGTGGCCACCTTCAAAGTAAGAAACTTGACCTCAACCTCCTGTAAAGGTTCAAACCAATCTGACTGCAGGAACTGCAGCACCACGATAAGATCCCAAGGTGCTGTAGGAGGCACAAAGGGAGGCTGGATGTGCAGAACCCCTTTCATGAAAGTCTGAACCTCAGGGAGAACCACCAATGGTTTCTGGAAGAAAATGGACAAGGCCGAAATCTGGACCTTTATGGAGCCCAAATGCAGGCCCACATCTACACCTGCTTGCAGAAAGAGGAGAAACTGCCCTAGTTGAAACTCCACTGTAGGAAACTTCTTGGATTCACACCAAGACACGTACTTTTTTCAAATTCAATGGTAGTGTTTAGACGTTACTCCTTTCCTAGCCTGAATCAGGGTAGGAATAACTTTGTTCGGAATGCCCTTCCGAGCTAAGATCTGGTGTTCAACCTCCATGCCGTCAAACATAGCCGTGGTAACTCTTGATAAGCAAATGGCCCCTGTAGCAGAAGGTCCTCTCGAAGAGGAAGAGGCCTCGGATCTTCCAGCAGTAACTCCAGAAGATCTACGTACCAAGCCCTCCTTGGCCAGTCCGGAGCAATGAGGATCGCCTGAACTCTTGTTCTTTTGATTAGTTTGAGAATTCTTGGGATGAGTGGAAGTGGAGGGAACACATACACTGACTGAAACACCCACTGAGTTACTAGGGAGTCCACCGCCACTGCTTGTGGGTCTCTCGACCTGGAACAGTACCTCCGAAGCTTCTTGTTGAGGCGGGAGGCCATCATGTCTATTTGAGGTACGCCCCAAAGACTTGTCACCTCTGCGAACACCTCTGGGTGGAAGCCCCACTCTCCTGGATGAAGATTGTGTCTGCTGAGGAAGTCTGCTTCCCAGTTGTCCACACCCGGAATGAAGATTGGTGACCGCGCCACCGCGTGCTTTTCCGCCCACAGGATGATTCTTGTTACCTCTGACATTGCAGCTCTGCTCTTCGTTCCGCCTTGTCTGTTTATGTAGGCCACAGTCGTTACATTGTCCTACTGAACTTGAATGGCTTAATGTTTCAGTAGATGTGCCGCTTGTAGAAGACCGTTGTACACGGCCCTTAGTTCCAGAATGTTTATTGGAAGGATGGATTCCAGACTTGACCACCTTCCTTGGAAGTTTTCCCCTTTGGTGACTGCTCCCCAACCCCTGAGACTTGCATTCGTGGTTAGGAGGATCCAATTCTGAATCCCGAACCTGCGGCCCTCTAGGAGGTGAGAGGTTTGCAGCCACCAGAGGAGCGAGATTCTGGTTTTCGGTGACAGACGAATCCTCTGGTGCATGTGAAGATGAGATCCCGACCATTTGTCCAGGAGATCCATTTGGAAGGACCATGCATGAAATCTTCCGTACTGTAGAGCCTCGTAGAAGGCAACCATCTTCCCCAGAAGGCGAATACACTGATGAACCGATACCCGGGCCGGCTTCAGGACATCCCGGACCATTGTTTTTATCACCAACGCTTTCTCCTCTGACAGAAACACCCTCCATACTTCCGTGTTGAGGATCATCCCCAGGAAGGACAGTCTCCTTTTCGGCTCCAGATGCGACTTTGGAAGATTCAGGATCCATCCATGATCCTGGAGTAGCTGAGTTGAGAGAGCAATGCTCTGCAACAGCTTCTCCCTGGAAGACACTTTTATCAGCAGATCGTCCAGATAAGGAATTATGGGGGTCATTCTGACCCATTCGCTCGCTGCTTTTTATTGCAGCTGAGTGAACGGGTATTTACTGCGCATGGGCCGGCGCCGTAGTGCGCCGGTGCATGCCAGACGGCCGAAGGCTGTAGCTGGGCTACGATCGCCTCTGCCATATCGACAGGCAGAGGCGGTCGCTGGGCGGAATGGAGGCATTTGGGCACCTTTTCGTGGGCACGGTCTGGCCAACGCAGGCGTGGCTGGACCGTTCGGGGAGCGGCCCGCAGCGGCTGCGTGACGTCATATGCAGCCGCTGCGGGCCAGGGAGCGACGAGTAGCTCCCGGCAGCACGCTAAAGCTGCGCTGGTCGGGAGCTACTCTTGAACTGCAAAGGCATCGCCGCTGTGCAATGCCTTTGCACTTCTGCGAGGGGGGGGAGGGGCGGCCAATTTTCCAATGGCTTCCTGTAGGATAGCACTTACTGTCAGCGAAACTGGTAAGCCGGATTTCAAGAACCTGTGAGGTGGGAGTTCTTGAAACTCCAGTCTGTACCCCTGGGTAACAATATCTTGTACCCAGGGGTCTATGCCTGATGACGCCCAGACATGACTGACATTTCTTAATCTTGCTCCCACCTGCCTGTTCTCCAGGCTGGGAGGTCCACAGTCATGCCGAGGATTTTGAGGAAGCAGAACCAGGTTTCTATTCCTGGGAACCTGTTGGTGCAGGTTTTCTGGATTTCCCCCGACCTCTGAACTATGTTTCCACCGAATGTATGAAGGAGGGATCGCAGCAGGTATCTCAGATACCTGCTGTGATCCCTCCATTACCACATGCAGGCTGCCCCATGCTTTGCATTTCTAATATTAAACCCCGCAACTACCGCAATCTACTGACAAATCACATGCAATATGCGATCCTTGATAAATGGGCCCCAAAGTCTCTTGGATAACATTTCTTCCACATTCTGGTGTTTGGTCTGAACAACAACTAAACCTTTTGACCATGTCTATATGCTTTTAAGCATTGAGTTGCTTATTAGATATTTGCAATAACAAGCAGATGTACATACTGTCTAGGTAAGTAATGAATTCTGCTAATTTTCTGTAATCATTCAAGGTCCAAAACAGCGACAGACTGGGGCTCAAAAACGACCCAAGCATTTGTGAGCACGCGCGCCTTGCCGCGAGTCATGAAGGCGTGGACTCGCAGCACGCCCACATCTCCATGGAGACCAGTGGGGGTGGCTGAATCAGAGAGCCGGAGGCTCCGCAGCACGCGGCCTTCCCGGCTCTCTTTGTAACCGGATCGGTCCACCTGCCCATCGGCCGTTCTGGCATGTGCCAGATGACCAGTCGGCCCTGGTCCAAAATTATATACTTATTAGTTACAGAGGATGCTCACAAGGGCATACATACAAATCGTCTAGAGGTACTATGTCTACAGACTGTCAACATGAGAAAGCTGGCATCAGGAACCAACCTGACATGGTTGAACTGCTGCAAAAAGCATACTGCAGCGCTGCCATTCTCATGTTAATATAATTTGCGTTGACATTGTGACTGTAGACTTTATATACTGAATAACTACAACCCAGTCCCACCTCCTGGAACTTGTGTATTATTATAATCAGGAGATTAAGTGGATGATGAAATGTATTAACAATAACATGTTAAAATGGGTGTTGTTATGGCCAAATGACCGTAATGAAACCCTTGTTAAATAAGTAATAGTAAAGGAAAAGAAAAGAAGGAAGTCCAAGTGTACCATCTGAAGCACTACACCTTGCCTGGCAACAGCCTGTTATTCAAACAACAAAAGCTGGGAAAGCACTAATTGCACACTTGCCTACTTTTGAAAAAGCATTTCAGGGAGATGTGAAAATAACACCTATCAGTGCAGACCTGTACTGCTACATCTAAGAGGCCTGTCATGAAAATGACTTACATCCTAATGTAAATGGGCCCCAAAGTTAGTAAGATCTACTTGTTGAAGAAGACTCTTATATTTTGCAGGATTTGTTTGTGTATTATGCTTTACAAGAGGTTCCATATACTGTGAGTGGCCACAAGAAATGCATGTAGCCATAAGGATCGTGTCTTATAACCAATATAGGGAAATGGCACTGATGATACCATTTAAATGTATGTATCTATGATTTTTTTTTCAAGGAAGATTGAGGGACCATTCAGGGAGTGAGGGAGATTGCTACTATTTCAGGGAGTTTCCTGTCGAATGAGGGAGGGTAGGCAACTATGACTAATTGCAAAATAACCGAGCCGGCAAGGGTACTTTTCGGGTACCCTGTTCGGGCGTGGCTCCTCCCCCTCGTGACGTCAAACGTCCCTTACCCCACTCCGATTTAGGGGGATTTATGAAACATTAAGAAGTGCTGCCCATAGCAGCCAATCAGATGCTAGCCCTCATTTATCTAGCGTGTCTGACGACGATAGCAAGCAGCTGATTGGTTGCTACGGAAAAAAAAACCATTTCCCAGAAGGTTTGACGCAACTCCCGAATGAAGCCACATACGCGCATGCGCCACTAGCTCGCGCATCAGCCACATGATCATCGGGCACGCGCCGAAGTTTTGAGCCGGGCTGCTGGCAGCGCGTGCGATGGAGCGAAAATGCGCATGCCCAGAGACGACGTCACGCCCCATAGCGCAGGCGCAATGCTACAGTGGTTCCTATGTCGCGGGAGAGAGACAGAGAAGATGGCGGCGGCTGTAGAAAAGATGTAAGTGAGAGTGTAGTTCTTGGCTTAGGGATGGTGAGGCTGAAGGGTAGCGGCGGATACCCGACCTGGCAGCTAGCACGTGCATCAGCAGACCCTCCAACATGACCCGCCCCACTAGGTACAAAATGCTCTGTTTCTGGACTTCCCTCTTAATTTATGATTTCCATCACCTGTGTTGAACTAGTTAAATGATAAGAAAGCTGTTTCTTCACAGGTGATGGCAATAATAAATTAAGAGGGAAGTCCAGAAACAGAGCATTTTGTACCTAGTGGGGCGGGTCATGTTGGAGGGTATGCATCAGGGTTTGACTGGGTAGTGTTACAGATGCGGGTGTGAGGTGGGACGGTGACTCTGAAAGTAGTAGCAGCGCTATTGGTGAGTGATGTGAGGTTTGTACATAGAGATAAGCGATGTGCATCAGCACGGTGCCTCCACGGAGATCTCCCACTCGTGTTCCTGATGGAACTCTGTGTATATGCGCCCTACTGGCTTATGCTGAGCTCATCACTGCAGAGTGCTGCTTATTACACTTGTGTGGGGTGGTTCTCTTTCAAGCTCTTGTGTCTTCTGGTCCAGTAAGGGAGTGGCCCTGCTGAGGCGCACAAGGAGTCAGTAGTGTTTGCAGGACAGCAGTTAGAGGCCTGGGACCTCATGGCACCCCTTTGTGAGCAGCAGCAGTGTGCTGATGCACTCTGGTTTTAGTTGTACCCCTTTCACACCGAGCCTCTTACATGGGTTATTGCTGGGGCAAGCCTGCACGACCTGGATCCTGGCTCTGTATGAAAGGGTCATCCTGGGTCAGGACCAGGGTTATTCCCGGTTCTGACACGTGTTGGCTGCAGTGTGAAAGGCAGACTTGGCTCATGGTTGAGGCTAGATCCAAGTGGCCTAAGGGACCTTTTCCGTCAGGGGGAGGAGCCACGACTCAAGGTGGAGGAGCTAGGTCAGCGGGACAGTTGCCCTACTATCCCCGCCACCAACTATTACCTTTAGTAATTAGGTGGCGAGCGAAGCGGAGCGAGCCACCGAGCCCGAAGCGTGGCGAGCGTACTTTTCGGGTACCCTGCTCGGCCGTAGCTCCTCCCCCTGGTGACGTGTCTCCTCCCCTAGGTACGTCACAAGGTCCCTTCTCCCACTCCGATATAGAACCAACCCTTGGCTCATGCCTACAGGCTCTTTATTGGGTGACTCAGGATGCTTGTAGATGATGTCATCTGCATGCGCCCTGTATTGACGATGATGACCGGGGAATGAATATATATATATATATATATATATATATATATATATATATATATATATATATATATATATATATATACATACACACACACACACACACACACACACACACACACACACACACACACACACCAGGACTTTTGTGGTCAAAAAGCTTGTGGATTAAAGCGTTACAAAAAATGCAGGTGTCAAGCTGAGCATACTCGCCTTGACAAAGGGGCTGCAGGCCCCGAAACGTTGGCACCTGCATGTTTTGTAATGCTTTAATACACAAGCTGTTTGACCACAAAAGTCCTGGAGTGCTGCTGTTTTCTTCTGTTTCTATACCCATACTATCTGACGGAAGGCACCTGGGCACCATTACAGATACTTCAAGGAGTGCCGTACTATATATATATATATATATATATTAGTGCATGGAAGGCGGCACTCAGGAGACTTTAAAGCACGTTTTTCTACATTCTTGAAAGTCTCCTGAGTGCCGCCTTCCATGCACTATACATAGAGCCATCCTGCTCAAGGAGGGCACCGGAGCATATTCCCAGCGGGTACGAGGAGTGCCAGACCCAACAGAGCTATATATATATATATATATGTGTATATGTATATGTGTGTATATATATATGTGTATATGTATATGTGTGTATATATATATATATATATATATATATATATATATATATATATATGTGTATATTGGCAAATGTCCCGTCACTCGCCTAACACTGTGTATATGCTGCAGTGCCTTCCCAGGGGAACAAGTCCTCCATGTATTGATGTGGAATAAAGGTGGCACTCAGACAGACTTCATAGGCAAAATGAAAAGGTCAGCTTTAATCGACCAACATGTTTCGGGGCTCAACCCCTTCCTCAGGGCCTCAACAACCCTAGCTGAACCACAGATGATACATATATACACCAACATTAACAAACAATCAGAAAACCCTAATGTGACTCACCTGCTCAACGGCGCCATCCTGACCGTCCAGACGCTCGGCAGCGTTCCCACGTCGCCCGTCCGTGACGTCATCAAGCTGAGCCTGGAGTCCGTCACCATGACAACTCCAATGCCCACTCATCCGCCGCTTAGGGCTGTATTCAGGGTCTCGCGCTGCCGGCCCATGACGTCATCCGGTGGCGCGTCGCAGAGCGGTAACTAAGCAACCTAAAATACAAAAGTGAAAAGAGACATAACTAAAACATGGAAAAACACCAGAAAAATAACTGTTACAACTCACTGCACAAAGTAGATCAATCCCGGCCTTGATGAAAATAAAGATGTATATTATATAAGCATGGGACCGCAGGCAGAATTTAAACAGGAGAAAGCGTCACTAGAACTGACTAAAACAATGTTACAGAGGTGACTCCCACTCTTACTAGTCATACTGGTTAAAATGCCAGTTACAAATGAAGGTCTGTATGGGATAAAGGTAGCTGACTAACTCTATAGGGGCTAGATTAGAGAAAACACTGTAGACCAAGGTTATATATATATACTGCATTCAGCTTGGCACTCAGGATGAAGAAGTACAATATAGGGGTGCCTTCCCAATATCTTAATTCATAGTTACCAGTGTCTTTGTATACCAAAAAATGAGGCGGCACTCGTTTTTTGGTATACAAAGACACTGGTGTATGTATGTATGTATGTATATATATATATATATATATATATATATATATATATATATATATATATATATATACATATACACACACACACGTGGGCCGTTTTGTGGGTCGTCCCATCGAATGTGCTGCTTATCACATAGGGTCATCCGGTGTAAGACGGCAAGCAGTTGTTGCATGTGATGATATATTGTGGAGTGTGTACGGCAGCGCACTGTAGCATTACATTGCGTCATTGTTGGCTGCGGCACATCGTACACACCGCAGTTGTTCATTTGAGAATTTATGCACATTGAAATAATGTCCATAGCATATACGGTTTAAGGAAGAGGTTGGTTGGGATTTTAGTGGTCAGCACAACCGTTACTGCTGCTGTTTCAGTAACACATTGCTATGAATTAATTACTATCTTGTGCTTTAAAGCCCAATAAACAGATAAATGTAGTTTAATGTATGTACATGAACATAGTGAAGGCACTGCCGACACGATGAGTTGCATTGTTTAGCTAGTGCCGTATAGTATGGTTATGTTTTGGCCAAACAAGGCAAGTCCTCTATTTTGTGTTCCTCATCTTAAACATTATATAATAGTGTAGCGAATAAAGTTTTGGGTGGACATTCAGTTCAGGGCAAAAGGCATGATTTGCTTTAGTGGAATGGCAAACTGTGACTGTATACATCACAGGATTTTCCTAGCAACCCATAGAAGTGTGCAGTTGAACTTGTGATGCCAGGACTTCATGATATGCTGATACAGGAGACACCCTTTGTGCTACCTGTAATATCTATGTATAAGTGTGTGTATTATGTATATTCGGTCCATCAGTTTGACTATGCATAAACTATAATACCCTTATCTGTTCCACACAGGCTCGGTGAGCAGTATTATAAAGATGCCATGGAGCAGTGTCACAACTACAATGCACGTTTGTGCGCAGAACGTAGTGTTCGGATGCCCTTTTTGGATTCCCAAACTGGTGTGGCTCAGAGCAATTGTTATATCTGGATGGAGAAAAGGCACAGAGGTCCAGGTATGACAGGAAAACGGCTGTTTTGGTAGTTGATGGATTAATATCGAGGTAGCCTCAAATTGTTTTTACTGGTCAGTTTTCTTGTTGAGCCCCTGAGTTAGAACATTCAGAATTGTGCTTGTTCTAAGTTAACGTGACCAAAAGTGGCACTTTTGTCTGGGCACCTCCTATCAGCAAGATAATCAAACAGTACGAGTGAAGAGATACAAAAAAAATAATAATAAAAATAATGGTTTGTACACATATTCAGAGACACTGGGAAGACTTACAGAAAATGATATAAGCGGGGTACACACTACACGATTTATTATGGTACCTGCGGCCACTCAGCATTACCATTGTGTGGTGTGTACACGTGATTCATCTTTGGTAAATCTGTGGTTGCCTCTTCCCATATGAAGTGCTGCACATCAGATGGGAGGATATGATGTAGTAGCGTTTTCTGCACGTGATTTATTGTCCTCGTACGATGGATCATGCAGTATGTATCGATGCATCAGGCGGACGCTAGGTGTGTGGTACAGGTAACCGGTTCTTGGGATGCCGGCGGTCAAAAGACAGACATCAGCATCCCGATGGTGAGACTCCCAACAAGGATTGGGAAAGTATGCTTACCCTAGCCCTCCCTCCTTGAAGCCTAACCCCCATCACTGATTTAACCAATGTGTTTGACAGTTTTTGTCAGTTTTCCAGTGTTTGGGAGCAAATGGTCGATTGTTATCATCCATCACCAGATTTTCATTCCAATCAGCCAGATCTGGCATATGATCTGCCAGATAATTGTATAGTGTGTGCCCTATTTCTAGTGTCTTATTGTATTATTATAAAGCCTCTGCTTTTTTTTAGATTTTGTGAGATTTGTATCCTTAGTACTGCCTTTGCCATACTGGTTCGTTCACAACACAAAGAAAACCCATTATTGCTACAAAAAGCTGTTGTGCTACTGATTTATGTAACATGGCTGAACTACCGGGAATGTTAGGGAAATCTTTAAGTCACTATGGGTTTTTGAACACCTGATTGTCCAAGGTAATGTGTTGATGGTCCAACCTCCTATAGGGTTAATGGTCCCGTTCCCCGCTGGCAGGACACTGAGTTCCGGAGGGTTCTGTTCGCAAGCCCCACCACGGCGAGCGTACAGTCCCGCAGCATGCCGCCACCCCTAACGGAGGCAGAAGTAAGAAGAGTGGTCAGTAGGTGGCCGGCATCCCGGTTAGCGGGTCGCCGGCTGTATGGCGGCATCAGTGTATGGAGCGCAGCACTGACATGCAGGCTGCGTCTCCAGGCTCAGTACTACATGCTGTATGTGTGTGTGTTTCCGCTGTGAGGGGCGAGCTGAGCTTTTTAACATTACCCTCTACTGGCAAACAGCTTACAGAGGGTTCTAACCCGCTGTTAAGCTTCTCGGGCACCTCAGCCAGTATAATTAAACCGGGAAGACTGCACGCCATTATGGGAGCGGGGCTTCACTATGAGCGGATCCAGCAGCTCACCAGCGCCATTTTCCCTCTGCAGCTCACACTGACAGGACTTGCAGGGAAGCGCAGCTCCTCCACAAAGACTCCACGTTTCCTCAGCGGTACCAGGGGGTCATAGTAAGGGGGGAGTGGTGTTAGAATACTAAGTCCTATTAAGGAGCTTAGTTTGCGACCCCACTTGAGCCTGGCTATAGCATAAAGGGCGATGTGTGGCTAGCTGGCTCCATCTTCTCTGTGTCTCCCTGCGGGCTCTGTGTGGGTTAACTTTGTTTTCACCTTTACTGTGTGTGTGTGTCTGTCCCTTCACATTACCATGTCAAGGGAGTGTGTTTCCTGCATAGTAGAGTGTTTGTCTTCCCCAGGGGATTCATTATAGTGTACCCAGGATAGTACACATTAGAAGGCTAGTGTGTCTGAACCCGTGTGGTTGGATTCCCTTAAAGGGATGATCTCACATATTTCTAATAAATTATCCCATAATGAAAAAGAGATGCAATACTTAAGACAGTCTGTGGAGGACCTGATGACTAGAGATTCAGTTCCTATACCATCGTCTCAGACCACTGCCATTTGTCCACAAAAGCGTACTCTGGCCCAGATCCTGTAGGCCGGGCCTGACCAACCTGTGGCTCTCCAAATGTTGTCAAACTACACATCCCAGCATGCCCTGCCACAGTTTTAGCATTCCCTAACAGCAAAACTGTGGCAAGGCATGATGGGACCTTTAGTTTTACAACAGCTGGAGAGCCACAGGTTGGCCAGGCCTTTTTTAGGCGGACACTGATGATGACGTATCAGACGCGGAGAAGGGTAAAGTGGACTCGTGGGGGAGGATGCAGCCCTGTCACAAGGAATACATGCCCTGATAGAAGCTATTAGAGAAGTCCTGTACATTCCTGACAAGGTGGGGGAGGTGGATGAGGAATCTTATTTTAATGTAAAAAAGAAATCCTCTGCTACTTTCCCTGCTTCAAAGGAGTTAAAATCTCTGTTTAAAGAAACTTGGGTTAATCCGGACAAGAAGTTTCAGATCCCTAAAAGGTTAATTACATCCTTCCTGTTTCCTCAGGATGATTTGAAAAAGTGGGAAAATCCACCGATTGTTGACGCATCGGTATCTAGGTTGTCACGTAAGATAGTCTTACCGGTCCCTGGGGCAGCCTCTTTAAAGGACACGGCTGACCGCAAAATTGAGACCACTCTCAAATTCCTGTACACAGCTGCTGGGGTGGCCCAGAGACCCACTATTGCTTGTGCATGTATCACTAGGGCTATTGCAAAATAGTCCGGTAATCTAATTGATGGTTTAGATTCCTTATCAAGGGGGGAGATAATTTTACTCCTACAGCATATACAAGACTGCTAATGTTATGGTTGAGGCCATAAAGGAAATTGGTTTGCTCAACGCATACACCACTGCCGTGGCAGTGTCAGCACACAGGGGCTTGTGGCTACGCCAGTGGACTGTGGATGTGGATTCTAGGAAAGGCGTAGAAAGCCTACCATTCACAGGAGAAGCCTTTTTAGGAGATGAACTGGATACGTGGATATCCAAGGCTACGGCGGGTAAGTCTACATACCTTCCTTCCGCAGCACCCCGAGCTAGGATGTCAGCGTCCTGAGTCTTACCGGTACGCTGGGGCCGCGGGGCTGGCTTCCTTGGCGATGTGCGGGCAGCGGCGGAGATGGGCTGCTGCGCCGGATCCGTGGACAGCAGTAGCGGCGGTGAGGGGGTCCGCTCGTGGCAGCCGGATGTCGCTACAGTGGGTCGCTCTTGCTGAGCCGTTGCTAGGAGACCAGGGGCAGTGAGCATTGTGGCTTTGCAAAAAGGTCTGCATTACTGAGCGCCGCCATGTTGGAGACCAAGTTTTAAGCATAGTTCCTGTTTCTTCCAGCCAATCCAGGGGAAGCTCTCCCTATAAAAGGGGGCTGGTTTAGGACAAGGATGCCAGTGCTTCAAGTTACAACCCTGTTGTAGGTGCTTTAATCTGTGCTCCCAGGATTCCTGCTGTATTCTGGTTCCTCCTGATCCTGTTTGGTCGGTTCTCTGTTGCTGCTGCAGCCCTGCCGTCTCTAGCCTGTTACTGCCTGTGGAAGCGCTCCTGGAAAACCCGGTCCAGTAAGACTCTTTGGGCACAGTCGGCCCCGGGTCTTCTGCCTCGTCTTTCAAGCCACACTCCACAGATCTCCTTCACCAGCCACGCCTTTGTACCACCGCCCACAGCCTGCAGATTATTATCTTCAGCCTCGTTTAACAAACCACAGTCCTGGTCTCCAGCCACGTCTTCAACCACCATCCACAGTTCATCATCTACAGTCTCGACTTTCAAATCACAGTCCACAGTTCTTCGCTCCCTGCAACGTCTTTAACCATCGTGCTCCAGCCTCGGTCCTCTACCTCAGCCCTGTACATAATAAATACTTTCCATTGACTCTCAAACCCCGCCTACGTTCTTCATTGCTCCGTGTTCCATGCGAAGGAACTATATTCAACCCCCTCATCTGGTTCATTCACAGCCTGCTACCTCCTTGGGCAAATCTCAGCTGCCGGATCCTCAAACTTTGCTAGACGTGACAGTAAGCACTGGCCACATGGATTCGACGGGTGATCAGGCCTCAGGAGGGGATTCAACTGCAGATATCTGGTCTCGCTTAAATAAGCAGGAGGCCACACAATCTCAAATCGTGCAGTTCATGCAGAGTATGTCCGAACGTCTCGATTCTCTGTGTTGCCATCACGGCCCCTCAAGTATCTGCAGCTGCTCCCACATTAGCACCTCCGGTCCCGTTTCCTCCTGTACCAGTACCACTTCCACGGTTGCATTTGCCACCTCCGAGTAAATTCGATGGGAATCCAAAACAATGCCGCGGGTTTCTTAACCAGTGCGAAATCCAGTTCGAACTGCAGTCGGCCAACTTCCCATCAGCACGAACCAAAGTAGCCTATATAATTTCTTTACTTACCGGGCAAGCGTTGGAATGGGCTTCACCATTGTGATAGAGGATGGATCCCATGTTATCTAACTATCCAGAATTCGTGGCCACCTTTCGAAGAATCTTCGACGAACCGGGCAGGACTTCTGCCGCCTCATTGGAGATCCTGCGCCTGCGTCAGGGCACGCATACGGTCAGTCAGTACATGATCCAGTTTCGCACCCTTTCCTCAGAACTGAACTGGAACGAGGAGGCTCGCATTGCAGCTTTCCTTAGCGGTCTTTCCGAAAAGATCAAAGATGACCTCGCAACTCAGGACGTACCTGATAAGTTGGATAAACTAATTTCTTTATGCAATAAGTTAGACCTAAGGTACAGAGAACGCTGTATGGAGAGGTTGCGGTCAGATCGTCCTAAGCCTAGAGTTGTTCTTCCACCAACACCATCATCACCAACTGCGGAAGAACCCATGCAGATTAATCGCTCCCGCCTCTCCAATGAAGAACGTCAGAGACGGCGACAAGGGAACCTCTGCCTGTATTGTGGTGCATCTGATCACTTTGTTAAAACTTGCAATCTACGTCCGGGAAACGCCCGCGCCTAGTTTGTGCTGGAGAGGTCAAGCTAGGAGAATTCTCAGAATTACATACCAAGAAAGAGTCTGCCCTGTTAACCCAATTGGAGCTCCCTTCTTCTTTTCTTCTCATCCCTGCACTACTCGACTCCGGAGCCGCCGAAAGTTTCATTACGTCAGCTCTGGTCAAACGACCTGGAATACAAACGGTTCCTTTGGATCATACCATTTCTGTTACCGCAGTGGATGGAAGTTATATCCTTGAGGGGATTATATCCTTTCGTACTATTCCTCTCAAGATGAAGGTCGGAGTTCTCCATTCAGAAAAAATCTCTTTCCTTGTAATTCCTAAAGCCTCTCATGAACTAATCCTAGGGTTTCCATGGTTAATCAGACACAACCCCCACATAGATTGGCAAACTATGGATGTTCTCTCTTGGGGACAAGACTGCTTCCAGAACTGTTTACCTTCAGTTAGACCTCTCTGTTCTTCCAGCCTTCCTGTGGAGTACCAAGCTTTTCAAGATGTTTTCAGTAAGCATGGGGCGGACACCATGCCTCCGCATCGTACTTGGGATTGTCCCATTGAGCTAGTACCCGGTAAGACTCCTCCCCGAGGACGAATTTACCCCCCCTCACTTCCCGAGATACAGGCCATGTCGGAGTATATCCAGGAGAACTTGGAGAAAGGGTTTATCAGGTCTTCTACATCTCCGGCCGGAGCAGGATTTTTCTTCGTCAAAAAGAAGGATGGGGGGTTGCGGCCCTGTATTGACTATAGAGGTCTCAATGACATAACAGATATCCGTTAACTCTGATTCCAGAACTGTTCGACCGTGTTAAAGGAGCTACTGTATTTACTAAGTTGGACTTACGGGGGGCCTACAATCTTATACGTATTCGCCCAGGGGGCGAATGGAAGACGGCATTTAATACCCGCAACGGCCATTACGAATACCTGGTAATGCCTTTTGGCCTATGTAACGCCCCAGCCGTCTTTCAAGAGTTCGTTAACGAAATCTTCAGAGATCTCCTCTACGACTGCTTGGTAGTGTATCTGGATGACATACTCATTTTTTTCTAGGGATCTGAAGACCCATCGGGAACAAGTCAAAAAAGTGTTAACTCGTTTACGAAGGAATCCGTTATTCTGCAAGTTAGAGAAGTGCACCTTTGAAGTACCCACGATTCCATTCCTCTGTTACATTCTCTCAGGGCAGAGGTTACAGATGTACCCCGCTAAAGTCCAGGCGATTCAGGATTGGGCGCTTCCAGCTACCCTTAAAGGAATTCAACGTTTCCTGGGGTTTGCTAACTTCTACCGAAGATTCATTCAAAATTATTCTTCTATCATAGCTCCTATAACCGCATTAACTAGGAAGGGAGCCGATCCTGCCAAATGGTCTCCTGAGGCTTTGGAAGCTTTTTCATCTTTAAAAGAGTCCTTCACGACTGCTCCAGTTCTTCGACAACCTGATCTCAGTCGTCCGTTCTTGATGGAGGTTGATGCCTCTACTGTGGGAGTGGGAGCAGTATTATCCCAGCTTTTCGAGGACAAGAAGGTCCATCCTTGTGCATTCTTCTCGCGAAGATTCTCCCCTGCTGAAAAAATTACGCTATTGGGGAACATGAACTACTGGCAATTAAGTTGGCCTTTGAGGAGTGGAGGTATTTGTTGGAGGGAGCTCAGCATCCAATTTCGGTGACCACGGATCACAAGAACCTCCTGTATCTACAGTCAGCCCGATGTCTGAACCCATGCCAAGCAAGATGGGCACTCTTCTTTACCCGTTTTAATTTTAAACTCTGTTACCGACCAGGTTCCCTCAACAAAAAGGCAGATGCATTATCTCGCTCCGTAAGTTCAGAAGAACCCTCTGATCTTTCAAAAGAGCAATTTATCCTGGAATCCACCTCCTTTTTCTGCAACTAATTCCTCTCCACTTCCTCCTCCAGGGAAGATCTTCGTTGCACCAAATCTTCGCAAAAAACATTCCTTCATGGGCCATGCGGGCGGTCATAAGACACTTAAATTCATTCAGCGTTCCTACTGGTGGCCTCATCTCAGGACTGACGTTCAGGAATTCGTAGCTGCCTGTCCAAAATGTGCTCAGCATAAAAGTCCCAAGGGTCCACCAGCTGGGTTACTCCATCCTTTGCCGGTACCACTAAGACCATGGACGCATATTTCTAGGGACTTTATTACAGATTTACCTACGTCTGGTGGGCGGAACACCGTATGGGTCATAGTTGACCGATTCTCTAAAATTGCACACTTTGTTCCTCCTGGCTAATCTTCCATCTGCATCCCAGTTGGCAAAATTGTTTATAGCAGAGATCTTTCGACTCCATGGTCTACCACTGGAAATCGTGTCTGATAGAGGTCCTCAATTTGTGGCCAAGTTTTGGAGATCCCTATGTTCTGCTCTTGGCGTGAAATTAAACTTCTCCTCAGGATGTCATCCCCAAACGGATGGTCAAACAGAGAGAGTGAACCAGGATCTGGAGACTTTTCTGCGTTTATTCATGTCCTCCTCACAGGACGACTGGCTGGACTTCCTCCCATTCGCAGAATTTGCCCACAAAATCTTCTTCATTAATTATGGTTACCATCCAAGAGTTCCTGACTTCCAACTTCTGCCTACGCTCGAGGTTCCTACCGCAGAGTCAACACTTCGACAATTTACTGAAGCCTGGAAACAAGTTCACAAGACTTTGCTCAAGACATCCAAGAGATATAAGACCTATGCAGATCTGAAATGAAAAGCTGTACCAAGCCTTAAGGTAGGAGATTGGGTTTGGGTTTCCACACGTAACCTAAGATTAAAGGTTCCTACAAAAAAGTTTGCTCCCAGATTTATTGGGCCTTACCCAATCAAAAAAGTGTTGAATCCTGTGGCTTACAAAGCGAAATTACCTCCGCAGTTGAGAATTCCTAATGCATTTCATATTTCTCTCTTAAAACCATTGGTACTTAATCGGTTCAGAGCCGCTGTGCCTAAATCACCCACGATCCAATCAGCACATGGAGACGAATTTGAGATTCACAAGATCCTCGATACTCGCAGACGTTATGGTCGCATCCAGTACCTTGTTGACTGGAAGGGGTATGGGCCAGTGGAGAGATCTTGGGTAGATGCAGTGGATGTCCATGCTCCAAGACTTCTTCGGACATTTCATGCCAAGTTTCCAACTAAACCACATAGGTGTCCGGAGTCCACCAGCAAGGTACTGTCAGCGTCCGGAGTCTTACTGGTACTCTGGGGCTGGCTTCCTTGGCGATGTGCGGGCAGCGGCGGAGGTGGGCTGCTGCGCCGGATTCCGTGGGCAGCAGTAGCGTCGGTGAGGGGGTCCGCTCGTGGTGGCGGGACGTCGCTACAGTGGGTCGCACTTGCTGAGCCGTTGCTAGGAGACCAGGGGCAGTGAGCATTGTGGCTTTGCAAAAAGGTCTGCATTACTGGGCGCCGCCATGTTGGAGACCAAGTTTTAAGCATAGTTCCTGTTTCTTCCAGCCAATCCAGGGGAAGCTCTCCCTATAAAAGGGGGCTGGTTTAGGACAAGGATTCCAGTGCTTCAAGTTACAACCCTGTTGTAGGTTCTTTAGCCTGTGCTCCCAGGATTTCTGCTGTATTCTGGTTCCTCCTGATCCTGTTTGGTCGGTTCTCTGTTGCTGCTGCAGCCCTGCCGTCTCTAGCCTGTTACTGCCTGTGGAAGCGCTCCTGGAAAACCCGGTCCAGTAAGACTCTTTGGGCACAGTCGGCCCCGGATCTTCTGCCTCGTCTTTCAAGCCACACTCCACAGATCTCCCTCACCAGCCACGCCTTTGTACCACCGACCACAGCCTGCAGATTATTATCTTCAGCCTCGTTTAACAAACCACAGTCCTGGTCTCCAGCCACGTCTTCAACCACCATCCACAGTTCATCATCTACAGTCTCGTCTTTCAAATCACAGTCCACAGTTCTTCGCCCCCTGCCACGTCTTTAACCATTGTGCTCCAGCCTCGGTCCTCTTCCTCAGCCCTGTACATAATAAATACTTTCCATTGACTCTCAAACCCCGCCTACGTTCTTCATTGCTCCGTGTCCCATGCAAAGGAACTATATCCAGCCCCCTCATCTGGTTCATTCACAGCCTGCTACCTCCTCGGGCAAATCTCAGCTGCCGGATCCTCAAACTTTGCTAGACGTGACATAGGAAAACCTACTCTGCTCCAACTCTTCAGTCCTTTCGGACAGTGAAATTTAAAAGTAAATCCAAAGGTTCTTCTACAGCCTTCAAAGGCAATAGTGGTAAACCCAGAAAACCTGCAACTGCAGTTTCATAGGAACAGACCTCTGGTTCTGCTTCCTCAAAGCCTTCAGCATGACGGTGGACCACACTGCCTGAAGACAGGCAGGTGGGAGCCAGATTAAGATATTTCAGTCACATATGGGCAACATCATGCCTGGATCCGTGGGTCAAAGATCTTATCGCCCAGGGCTACACACTGGAGTTTCAGGAACTCCCACCTCACAGATTCTTCAAATCAGGCTTACCAGCATCTCAAGAAGCAAGTATGAGTTTACAGGCAGCAATTCAAAAACTTGTACAGACTCAGGTCATTGTTCCAGTTCCACTTCAACTGCAAAACAAGGGTTATTAAGCCAACCTGTTTGTGGTACCAAAACCGGACGGTTCGGTAAGGGCCGTTTTAAACCTCAAGTAACTGAACCCATACTTTGGGGTGTTCAAATTCAAGATGGAGCCTCTGAAAGTGATCATCTCAGGTCTGGAGGAGGGGGAATTCCTGGTGTCTCTGGATATCAAGGATGCGTACCTTCATATTCAGATTTGGCCGCCTCATCAGGCTTCTCTAAGGTTTGCATTACAGGACTGTCGCTACTGGTTCCAGGCCCCTTCCATTTGGCCTCTCCACAGCACCGAGGGTGTTCACCAAGGTTATGGCAGAGATGATGTTTCGCCTCCAAAAGCAAGGAGTGAAGATAATACCGTACCTCACTGATTCCCAACCGCAGTGCCGCGGCACACTAGCGTGCCGCCAGCGGTTCTCAAGTGTGCCGTACAGCCGCCAGAGATGCCGCTGCCTGACTGCCGCAGTCATGACTAAGAAGATCGGCCAGCGCTGGGCACTTCTGCAGCCCAGCCTGCGACCTATGCTGATGAGCCGTGACTCACAGGTCACGCAAACACCACATCGCGTTCCCGCCTGGAGTGCCCGCCCACTGCTGATCTGTGCTGCTGCCTCCATTCGTTTTCGGCGCTCCTCACTGCTCCCACTGCTGACAGTGAAAGATTTAACAGGTTAGTGTGACATTCCTATGTGGGCAATGTGTGGAATTACTGTGGGGGCCAGTGCATTTGTGTGTTTCCCCCTTAGGGGCCAATATTTGTTTGTTCTATATCCCCCGTGTGTGTGTGTGTGTGTTTTTTTGTTTTTTGTTTTTTTGCATGGTACTGATGGTGTGCCCTGGCAATTTTCAAATCATGTTTGGTGTGCCGCGAATTGAATAAGGTTGTAAATCACTGCTGTACCTGGACGATCTGCTGATAAAAGCACCATCCAGGAAGAGGTTGTTAGACATCTTTGCCCTCTCAACACGACTACTCCAGGATCACTGGTGGATTCTGACCCCGCCAAAGTCTCACCTGGAACCAACACGGAGGCTTACGTTCCTGGGGATGATACTGGATATGGAGGCACAGAAGGTATTCCTTCCATTGGAAAAGGCATTGGTAATTCAGTCCATGATGCGGGACGTTCTAAGACTGACCCGGATATCAGTGCATCTATGCATTCGCCTCCTGGGGAAGATGGTAGCCTCTTACGAGGCACTGCAGTACGGAAGGTTTCACGCAAGGCCTTTCCAGCTGGATCTGTTGGACAAATTGTCCGGATTACATCCTCACATGCACCAGAGGATACATCTGTTGCCAAAAGCCAGGATTTCTCTTCTGTGGTGGCTTCAGACTTCTCAACTGACCGAGGGCCAAAGGTTCAGAATTCAAAATTGGATTCTGCTAACCACAGACGCAAGCCTCAGAGGTTGGGGAGCAGTCACCCAAGGGGAACAGTTCCAAGGAAAATGGTCAAGTCAAAAAAACATTCTTCTGATCAACATTCTGGAACTAAGGGCCATATACAACGCCCTTCTACAGGCATCACATCTTCAAGATCACGCCGTTCAGGTTCAGTCGGACAATGTGACGGCGTTAACGTACATAAACCGACAGGGCGGAATGAAGAGCAGAGCAGCAATGTCAGAGGTAACAAGGATTCTCCTCTGGGCAGAACGGCATGCTGTGGCGTTGTCGGCAGTCTTCATTCTGGGAGTGGACAACTGGGATGCAGAATTCCTCAGCAGTCACGACCTCTACCAAGTGGAGTGGGGCGTTCATCCGGAGGTGTTTGGGTGCTTGACATGTCGGTGGGAAATTCCACAAATCGACATGATGGCCTCTCGTCTCAGCATAAAGCTCAAGCGGTATTGTTCCAGGTCATGAGACCCACAAGCAGTGGTGGTGGACGCTCTGGTGACTCCATGGGACCACCAGGTGGTGTGCGTGTTTCCACCACTTCCATTGATCCCAAGAATTTTCAAAAGAATAAAAATGGGAAAGGTTCAAGCAATTCTCATTGCTCCGGACTGGCCAAGAAATGCCTGGTACACGGATCTACTGGAGATGCTCCTAGAGGACCTGTTACCTCTCCCTCTTCGCGAGGATCTTCTACAACAGGGGCAGTTTGTCTATCGCGACTTACCACGGCTAAGTTTGACGGCATGGAGGTTGCGCGTAAAATTCTAGCCCGGAAAGGGATCGCGGACAGGGTTATTCCAACCTTGATCCAAGCCAGAAAGGGGGTAACGTCTAAACATTACCACTGTATTTGGAAAACATACGTCTCTTGGTGTGAGAATAGGAAACTTCCTGCAGTGAAATCTCAACTGGGACGTTTTCTCCTTTTTCAGCAGTCAGAAGTGGATGTGGGCCTACGTTTGGGCTCCATAAAAGTCCAGATTTCGGCCTTATCCATTTTCTTCCAGAAACAGTTGGCTTCTCTCCCGGAGGTTCAGACATTTTTGAAGGGTGTTCTGCACATCCAACCGCCCTTTGTGCCTCCTGTGGCACATTAGGATCTCAACGTGGTGTTGCAGTTCCTGCATTCGGAGTGGTTTGAGCCTTTACAGGACGTTGACATCAAGTTTCTTACGTGGAAGGCCGTCACACTGTTGGCCTTGGCCTCAGCAAGGCATGTGTCGGAGCTGGGGCCGTTGACTCACAAAAGCCCCTATTTGATTTTTCATGAAGATAGAGCTGAGCTCAGAACTCCTCAGCAATTTCTTCCAATGGTGTCTGCGTTTCATATCCCACCCAAATGTAACTCTCTCTGCACATGTTATATCTGTGCCCCCTGCAGTGCACATGGTTTTGCCCAACTGCTAACAAATTTGCTGCTGTGATCAACTCAGAATTAGGCCCAATATTGGGTGTCCTGCTTCAAAGCAGTCTATTGCTTGCTGGATCAGGCTTTCTATACAGCATGCTTATTCTACGGCAGGTTTGCCGGTTCCAAGATCTGTACAGGCCCACTCTACTAGGTCGGTGGGTTCTTCCTGGGCAGCTGCCCAGGGTGTTTTGGCTTTACAGCTCTGCCGAGCAGCTACTTGGTCAGGTTCGAACATGTTTGCTAAGTTCTACAAGTTTGATACTTTGGCCTCTGAAGACCTTCAGTTTGGTAAATCTGTTCTGCAGGAACCTCAGCACTGTGCCACCCGGTTTGGGAGCTTTGGTACATCCCCATGGTACTATTGTGGACCCCAGTATCCTCTAGGACGTAAAAGAGAAAATAGGATTTTAATTAACTACCGGTAAATCCTTTTCTCGTAGCCGTAGAGGATACTGGGCGCCCGCCCGGTGCTTCGTGTTTTCTTGCACTGTGACTTGGTTCAGTGTTGTTGTTGGTTCAGCTGTTGCTGTTCCTGTTCAAGTTTGGTTAGCATGGCTTTCCTCTTGTTTGTGTCTGCTGCTTCAAATCTCACCACTGTTCTTTTAAATACTTCTCTCAAAGTATGTCCGTCTCCTCGGGCACAGTTTCTAGACTGAGTCTGGTAGGAGGGGCATATATGGAGGAGCCAGCGCACACTATTGCTTTCTAAATGTCCAGCGCTTTGTTTTCCTGCATTTGTTACTTAAGTACTGCGTTGTTACTTGGTTAAGTACTGCTGTTCAGCCGTTGCTGATTTTTCAAGCTGGTTAGCTTGGTTTTCTGTTATGTGTGAGCTGGTGTGAATCTCACCACTATCTGTGTATTTCCTTATCTCAAAGTATGTCCGTCTCCTCGGGCACAGTTTCTAGACTGAGTCTGGTAGGAGGGGCATAAAGGGAGGAGCCAGCGCACACTATTGCTTTCTTAATGTGTTCAAGGCTCCTAGTGGACCAGTCCCATGGTACTAATGTGGACCCCAGTATCCTCTACGGACTATGAGAAAAGGATTTACCGTTAGGTAACTAAAATCCTATTTTCTTTGTAAGGATCTCCTTATGTCTCTACAGTCTTAAGGTGCATACACACTAGACGATATCATGTACGATGTGCCCGATTAGGACACATCGTTCACTATATCGTCCAGCGTGTATGAACTATGTTGCTGACAATGCGCGCTCCCGGTGCCGTCACCCCTGCGAGTCCTGTTGCTGATGGCATAGCATTGTTTGCGAGTCGTCTAATGTGTACATAGCATTAGCCTCTACCACCTCTTATGGGAGGCTATTCCATTTGCCCACTACCCTTACTGAGAAGTCATTTTCCTTAAATTTCAAATGAACTGTTCCTGGACTTTGTTAAAACCCCTGATATATTTGAAAGTATTTATCATGCCTTACCAACCCCTCTTTTCCTTCTCTGCTCCAAACTATTGATATTGAGTTTTATTTATTTTTTTGGCTCTCTGGGTAAGTTCTGTGACGTAGGTCATGCACCATTTTAGTTGTCCTTCTTTGAACAGTCTCTGATTTATTAATATCCTTATGAAGATATGGCCTCCAGAATTGAGCAGAGTATTCCAGATGAGGCCATGCTAATGACCTATACAGTGGCATTATTACTACTTTTTTTCTGCTGCCGATTCCTCTCCCAATGCAATCAAGCATCTGACTTGCCTTTCTCTGACTTGCATTGTTACATTGCTTACCTGCCTTTAAGTCACCTGCTCTGCAAAAAATACATAATTCTCCTTTAATGTTATTTGCAATGTCACCAATAAAGATATTAAAAAGCACTGGTCCAAGTACAGATGCCTGTGGAACTCCATTGGTAACCTTTCCCTCCTGTGAATGCACACTACAAATCTTTTCTATCTTGCAACCAAGATCTTATCTGACTGTGACTCCCAGGCCGGCCACGACCCCATATCTGGTGCGGACAGCGAACCTATGCCCGCTTGTCTGCGCCCTGCCCACATCCTGGCGGGAACACTAAATATTAAAGTGAACAGATGTTTCCGTTTATGTTATGTATAAATGTGTATATATTTCACTTTTTTTGGCTTATTGTTTAAGGCTTTTCTTCCCTGTTATGCATTATGCACATACTGTGAGTGTATGCATTGACAGCATGAACTGCTGATAAAACTCTATTCATGGCTGGTTGTGTGGAAGTGGAGAGGTGTCTTAACATAGGATCTATTGATGTAGTAGCAACCCACATTTTCAAAGTTGTATGTGTTGTCTGTGCAGATTTCATTACACTGGCATATCATCTCTGAAGTCTAGTGGTAACGTACTTGCTTGGCTATGTTTTGTCGTTACTGCTTATCTCCTGGATTTTGTTTTCACAAAATGTATCCATTTTATCTAAAATGAATTTATCTAAATAGCACTTTGGTTCTATTTCTACTTTTTGGCTTTTCTAGGTTCAGCCCCTGGCCAGCTTTATACCTATCCATCTCGTCGCTGGCGCAAGAAACGGAGGGCACACCCCCCTGAGGACCCTAGACTTTCCTTCCCTTCTCTTAAACCAGGTAATTCAACGAAGAGCACAATTTTGCAAACCGTTATGGACGAACGGTTTTTGTATACTGTATACGCTCCTTTAGGATTAGGACACATCTGTACTTTAGGTGTATACACACGGTGAGATCCTTGCTATGGCCGATTTTCACTTTGCGATTTACCCTGAACTCCCCGGAGCCCAGCACCACTGATTTTGACTAACTTTTCTTGAGATATGGACTATGTGTCCTTACGATTTTGGCTTATGTGAGATGTAATTGACATGTGAGATGAACTACACCGATCTAGCAAGGATTGACTTGCCTGCACAGTCTATCTTTTTTTACGATGCCGACCTGGCGGGACCGCGCATCGGGATCGCAAGGTGACTTTCACCTTGCGATCTGCACTAACTTTTCTTTTGATTTTGACTATATAGTCAAAATTGAAAGAGAAAATCTCACCGTGTGTACACACCTTTATATAATTTGACCTGTCCCATCACACAGGTTGCATGATCTGTAATCAAGAGTTTCATTGTCCCCTGCTACACTTCTAAATGTCTGTATTTTGTGTGACACATTTGCATGTGATCAATTGTCATTTCCTTGAATAGTATTCTTGTTGTCCTTTTTGTAATCTATAGTTCAAATGTAGCTTTAGCCTTAGCAATATTGTCTGATACATTTTGTATTATGCACACAAACACTAAGTTGAATAGTACATATAATAGTCGTATGCATTGATAGAAGTGTGTATTGATATAAAGAATTCCATTCTGGAACAGCAAATTTCATCCATCCCTTTTGCATTTTATTTCCCCCTATGTTTCTTTGGTTTAATGAGTTTAGAGGTAAGCTAATAATTTATCACATTGTTGATTACCTGCAAATAAAAATCTTGATTTAGATAACCATGTGACGTTTTTATTGTCATACGACCAGAATGAGATATTACTAGCAGGGGCAAACGCAGGATTTATTCAGGGGTGTTTCCGTGGGCATGTGTATGTATGTATGTATATATAGATATATATAGAGAGAGTGATATATCTATCTGTGTGTATATATAGGTATATAGATAGATATGTATATATATATATTGTGTGTGTGTATATACATACATACATACATACATACATACATACATACATACATACATACATACAGTATGGTCGGCACTCCCGGTGTGTAAAACAGCTGTCCCGGTGCCGTCCTACTGAGAGATATGGAGATGGTGTTCTTCTAGAGAGGGGTGTTCCTCAACCCACTCTCAATGCTGAAAGAACAGGCGGTACTCCGAGGAATTGGTGAAGACAAGTGTATTGAGCAAAAAAATCAAACAGGTGGCATAACTCCGCAGAGTTATGCCACCTGTTTGATTTTTTTGCTCAATACACTAGTCTTCACCAATTCCTCGGAGTGCCGCCTGTTCTTTCAGCATAATATATATATTCACCTCTGGGCTGGCCACCGGAAACTGGTGCCGCCCAGCATTGTGTACCGCTCGTGTATATAAGGTATGCTTGTTACATGTATGTTGTATGTATGAAGCCTGACAAAGGGAAATAAATTCTGAAATGTTACTGCAGATTGCAGATTCCAGAGGGGTTTCTTTTAAATAAGACCAATGAGTGCCTACATTCGATTTGCTGTATTGTTTTACTACGGCACCGTGGCAATATTCCTGATAGAGGAGGTTGATAGTCTATTGGACCCGATAAATCTCTCTATATCTATCTATCTATCTATCTATCTATCTATCTATCTATCTAGAGTATCCCATATCCAAATATTCCGAAATACGGACTTTTTTGAGTGAGATAGTGAAACCTTTGTTTTCTGATGGCTCAATGTACACAAACTGTTTAATGCACAGTTATAAAAAATATTGGCTAAAATGACCTTCAGGCTGTGTATATAAGGTGTATATGTAACATAAATGCATTCTGTGCTTAGATTTACTATGATATCTCGTTATGGGATGCAATTATTACAAAATACGGAAAAATCCGATATCCAAAATACCTCTGGTCCCAACGTAGCATCTAGTTACCCTTCGACCAGGGGCTGGGAGGTGGAAGCAGCAGACTGGCGGACCTGTGAGGAGGGAGCTACTGCGGCTGAGCACATGAAGCCAGCAGCTTCCCCCGGACTTTCTCTGCTATGTAGCTCTCTGCTGCTGTTACTCCTGCAGCAGCTCCGCTGTCGTGATCGCGGCTTTTGCTGAGACGGAGACACTGCTGTCTCTGTCTCAAAAATTAAACATTTGGCTCATCAGGGGTGGTTTCCAGGTACTTCCATGAATACAACACCGGAGTCGCCAGATACTGCGTTATTTGGTAGAAAACACCGTTCTTCGGTCATGTATCCTTTTTCAAAGAAGCTGGATTATCAGTTGACGGAGGCTTGGAAAAACCCTTAGTATTTATCAGTTTCCATCGGCTATGACAGATAAATGGCAGAAGTCACCCTGAGTGGACTCCTTTCTTTCCACGTTGTCAGAACACCGCATTACCTGTTCCGAGAGCAACTTCTTTGAAAGACAAAGCTCTGAGTATACAAAAACTGGTCCGGGCTGTTCTCAAGCCACAACGGGTATTTGTTTATTTATGCATTCGTATGCTTGGGAAGATGGTAACTGCTTTCCAAACTCTGGAGTTCAGACGTTTTCTTTCACGTCCTTTCCAGCTGGAGCTGTTACATCAATGGTCGGGGTCGCATCTACACGTTCAACAGTAAGTTCATCTAACTCCGGAGACATGACTTTCGCTTCATTGGTGGCTCCAGCTGCACAATCTCACTGCGGGCAGGCGATTTGGTGTGTGGGACTGGACGCTCCTCACGACGGATGTCAGCCTCAAGGGATGGGGCGTGGTTGTGTTGGACTCCCATCTTCAGGGCCACTGGTCTCCACAAGAATCTCTTTTGCCAGTAAATGTGTTGGAACTGAGAGTGGTCTACAATTTGCTGGTACAAGCCACCCACATTCTTCGATCCAAGGTGGTAGAAGTTCAATTGGACAACGCGATTGCTGTAGTGTACATGAACAAACAAGGCGGAACTTAGTCGCCAGGCAATGCGAGAGGTATAACGTCTTCTCCAATGGGCAGAACGCAATGCAGTAATTCTCTATGCGGTATTCATTCTAGGAGTGGACAATTGGGAAGCAGGCTACCTTGGCCGTCATGATCTACATCCGGGAGAATGGGCACTTTACCCGGAGGTGTTCAACGATCTGATACAGCACTGGAGGTGTCCAGATGTGGCTCTCATGGCATCCCGTCTCAATCATAAGCTTCCAAGATCAAACGGGAGTCAATCACGGTGATCCTGGTGGCACCAGATTGGCCACGGAGGGCTTGGTATTCAGACCTGCGCTTTCTTCTAGCGGACGATCCTTGACCTCTTCCTCTGCGTCCGGATCTACTCCACCAAGGGCCTTTCGTGCATCCAGATTTACCACGGCTACGTTTAACGGGATGGGTATTGAGACATCCTGAAAAGGAATTCCGGAATGTGTGATCCCCACAATGTTGCGGGCGTGAAAACTGGTTACAGCATCCCATTACCATAGCATCTGGCGGTCCTATATAGCTTGGTGTGATCGAAGAGGATTTCCATCGGATTCTTTTAGTCTCTCGTGGTTCTTAAAACTGGATTTGATTCCAGACTTCGTCTAGGATCCCTGAAGGTTCAGGAAACGCCTAGCACTCCTGGTGGATGTGCAAACCTATCTACAAGGGGTTCTACGGGCACATCCTCCGTTTGTTCTACCTACAGCTCCTTGGGATTTAAATATGGTGCTGGAATTCCTGCAGTCAACCTGTTTTGAACCTTTGGAAGAAGCTGACCTTCGATATCTTACTTGGAAGACTGATTTTCTACTAGCCATAGCTTCAGCCCGGAGGGTTTCTGAATTAAGTGCCTTGTCTTGCAAACCCCCTCCTTTTCTGAATACTTTCATCCTGATCGGGCGGAGTTGTGAACACGTGCTTTTTCCTTCCCAAGGTCGTGTCGGCTTATCACATCAATCAGCCTATTGTGGTTCCATCTTTGCAGGACGATTCTGGGATACCTTCTTCTCTTGATGTAGTGAGAACCTTGAAGATTTACGTAGAGCGAACTGCGCCTTTCAGGAAGTCTGATGCTTTATTCGTGCTTTATGATGTCCCTCTTCGTGGGTGGCCTGCTACTAAGCAGACCCTGGCCCGCTGGATTAAACTGATTGTTCGTCAGGCATATCTCCACCAGTCTAGGTGACCGCCAGTATCCATTGCTGCCCACTCTACGCGTTCAGTTGGGTCTTTGTGGGCCGTTAGTAGGGGGGCTACCACGTCTCAACTCTGTTGTGCAGCCACTTGCTGCAGTATTCATACGTCTGCTAAATTCTACATGTTTGATACTTAATTTTCACTGTTTGGCCGCCTTGTTTTGCAAGGTCCTCAGCGATCTCCCGCCCAGGGGGGAAATTTTGGGACGTCCCCCACAATCTTGAATTTGTGCCAGTGTCCCCTAGTGGCTGACAGAAAAAGGAGGATTTTGGTACTTACCGTTAAATCCCTTTTTCGGAAGCCATAGGGGACCCTGGCCACCCACCCGTCACTGTTCTCTTGCCTTCATTGTTGTTCTGTTGTGTTTTAATTGTGTTATGCTCTCTTCCCTTGTATAGTTTCTGTTCTCTTGTTCCCGTCACCTCTCTGATAATTCATAACTGAGGGATGATGGGGGATAGAAAGGAAGAGCCTGTTTCACTTCTTAGGATTATTTAAAGTGCCAGCTCCCTGTAAGCCACCATCACCACCCCACAGTCTTAAAGTTGTGCCAGTGTCCCCTATGGCTTCCGAAAAAGTGATTTATCGGTAACTACCAAAATCCTCCTTTTGGATTGGGGGTATAATGAAATTACTATGACAGAGTGAAATCCTAGGTTGAAAATCAATGAGTAAAGTCACCTAAATTTGTGAATAAAGCATCATCAAGGTGAGATGGAATTTATCATGCTACATGGTGAATGCTCAGACGCCTCTAGGGTCTAACGATTTTCAGATAAAACCTAATTGCCATTATCAACCATTTATCTAACTTTGCACTGAAGATTAGGACTTTTAGAGAAACTCAATGTACATTGATTTGGTAAGCATTATTATTACTCATTGGGTAGTTCTGTCTAATGATTCTTTTTGTTTTGTGCTCTTTAACACCCCTTTCCACTCACAGACCCAGAACAGATTCTGAAGAAAGAAGGTTTGATGCCACAGGATGGCAGCAGCCTAGAAGCTCTACTGCGGTCAGACCCAACTGAGAAGAGAATCATCCCTGACCCTAGAGATGATGACAGCCTTACAGAGTTTCCTCCTGTTGCCAGCCGAGCACGGAAGGTACAGGCCTACAGCGGGAGGCAGCGTTACGTAGCGCGCGGGATGATCACGGTAAAGTTAGGGACAGACAGCCTGGGGGGAGGAGCTTTACCATGCACTGTCATCACTGTCTGTCCTTCCTTTTATGTATTATGTCTCCATACTAACCAGCTTAGGTACATTTCTTTAGCAAATTGTTTTTAGTCTGTTTCAAGTCTCAACATCCTTGACATTAACCAGTTATTGAGTATATATTTCTCTTGTGGCACTACAGGTTTGTGTCCACAGAATATACAACTTGTGTTACTGTGTAAACACAGGAGGAACGCTGCTTATAGGTGGATCAGTGATGTGCTGCAGAGTTAGCAAGTGTTCATTTGGCTGCACACCTAATTTGTCATGGAGACTGTTCCACAAGCAGAAAACTCTTGCTACGCTGTGTATTTAGTGCCTTATTTATTTTCAGGTTTCCTTCAGTAGCTGCTGAACTTCCATAGGCAATACATATAGTCCTCTTCCTCCAGTACACAATTGTACATTTGAAATCCATAATACAGGAAGCAATTGGCATGAAGATTTTCAAACCCATTGTTTGGAAATGGACTTGGCTGTGCTGGCAGCATGCATCTGCGTACAGAGTTTCTGCTTTCAGGTGCGGCCTTGTCTATTGGCGTGTCTCCTGTCGGCAGTAGTGTGTGACTTGCCGTCTTTACAATCGTTCCCACTCCCTTGTTACTGAAGAGCATTTTTGTATCTTAATTGTACATTTTTATTTTTTATCCCTTATCTCCTATTTTGCAAATGAGGGTTATGCCTGAAATATGTCTGATATTCTTAAATTGACTTGAGATTTTAAAAAGAACAAAAAACTATTTTGTCCACAGTTCTACTCGGCGCTACAGTCTCAACCTTCAAAATAACTTTGTTCAAGTCGGATGTTTATATAAAAAGTAGACTTTTAATAATGTCTCTGACTGCCAAATAGGGTAAAGTTGCAACAACCTGCAATAATGTAGCTATCCAAAGTAACTACGTAGCATAAAATTAACCACATTAGTATTGGTGCTGTGCAGAAGATTGTAAACAAATGAAAACAAAACGGTGGGAAACCTATGCAAATTACAATTCATTTAAGTCCAAAAATCACAAATTTATTCTCCAGAGGGTTTTTATTTTTTTTATTATTATTTTTGTATTTGATTTTTTGTAACCGTGTTTGTCTTTGTAGCTGCAGAGGCGAAGTCACACGGTGAACCTCGAATTGCAGCTTGTGTATTATCTGTGGTAGTATATAATGGTGCAAATTTCTGCGCTCCTTTTATATTGCTGAAAATTGTCATACAAAAGCGGATCATGACAAGAAATCAGCAGCTGTAATGGTAGAATACTTAATTCGGGATGCGGTCAAAATCTCAGCAGCCAGAAAGCCGCCGGGTTAGGGTGTGGCACTAGGGGGAGGTTATAGTTAGCCTGGGGAGGAGGAGGAAGGGGGGGGGGGGTGGAGTTATTAGGGTTAGGCTGCGGGAGGGAGAAGGTAGGGATAGTATAAACATACTGGGAAGTGTCGGGATTCTGGCTGTAGATATTTCGTACTCAACCCCTTAATTTCTTTGAATGCACTGAATCAAGGCCCACTCTAACCCACAGTTTGATTATATGACAAATCAGATGATGGAATAGTTTTCGTAATAATGTACTAAGACACATGAACACTTAGGGGTGTATTCAATAACTGTCGGAGGCTGCCGTCTTGTCAGAAAGACGGCAGCTTCCGACAAATAGGTCGGTAGGGGTTCCGACCTATTCAATACTGTCTGATTTTTTCCGACAAGTCGGGAATTCCCGACTTGTCGGAAAACACGTGGAACGACGGAATAGCTGTCGATCCGCGTACTTCTGTCGGAAATGGGGCCAAATACGACAGGTTTTGGCCCCCTTTCCGACAAACTCAATCTGACTTGAAAACAAGTCGGATTGAGGTGAGGAGAAGAGCGGTGCTGGGGTAGCTGAGATCAGCGGTTGGCGGGGGGAGCTGGCTGCTGGGGGGCATGTCTGCGGCGGAGGCGCTGCAGGGAGTGACCTCTCTCCATGCAGCGCCTCCCCCCGCAGCCAGCTCCCCTCGCCGGGCGCCGATCTCTGCTCCCCCGCGGCCTGCAGGCACCTTTTTTTCATGCAGCGCCTCCCCCCGCCGCCCCAGACATGTCCCCCTGCCGATCTCCGCCCCCTCCCTGCTGCCCAGCTTACCCCGCCGCCATCCCGCTCACGGCCGCCGCCATCTGCACTCCTGGCCGCTGCTGTCAGCGGATGCGCTGGATAGGACCCTGTGTACACCCAAATCCGACAGTCCGATTTGGCCGTCCATAGGGGTTGTCTGATCCATTCCGACAACTGCATGTCGTAATGGATCCGACTCTTATTGAATATACTCCTTGGTTGCAAAAAAATTCTGCAAGATAAAGATTTGCGATTTGAAGACTAAATGAACTGTAATTTTCCAATTTTTTTTTTATTCATAATTTTTTTTGTAATGGCACACCTAAAATGTATTTAAAAGACTAATAAACCTAAAACGTAAGCTATACAATATTAAGTAGCTACTAAGAGAACTCCCAGATATAAAGGTGAAAGTTTTAGGCACTTATTAAACCTGATGCATTTGATGTAAAGTTTCTGCTGAGAAGAGTCCTGGTTAAATTCATGATGATTTTTGCTCTTGGCTGTCAAGAAAAACAAAGATCTCTCAAATTTTTCCTAAATATGATGGCGTTATAGTCTTGAGTTTATTTTTATGCACATGAACTTGCATTCTCAGTCTTGTTGGTCCTTTATGCTATGCTGATATACTAATAATGTATTTCCATGGTATGTGCTAGTAGTGTCCCCTTTTTTTTTTTTCTCTAACGTCCTAGTGGATGCTGGGAACTCCGTAAGGACCATGGGGAATAGCGGGCTCCGAAGGAGGCTGGGCACTCTAGAAAGATCTTAGACTACCTGGTGTGCACTGGCTCCTCCCACTATGACCCTCCTCCAAGCCTCAGTTAGATTTCGTGCCCGGCCGAGGTTGGATGCACACTAGGGGCTCTCCTGAGCTCTTAGAAAGTTATAGTCTTAGAATTTGTTCTTTTCAGTGAGACCTGCTGGCAACAGGCTCACTGCAGCGAGGGACTAAGGGGAGAAGAAGCGAACTCGCCTGCTTGCAGCCGGATTGGGCTTCTTAGGCTACTGGACACCATTAGCTCCAGAGGGATCGACCGCAGGCCCAGCCTTGATGTTCGGTCCCGGAGCCGCGCCGCCGTCCCCCTTACAGAGCCAGAAGCAAGAAGATGGTCCGGAAAATCGGCGGCATGAAGACTCAGTCTTCACCAAGGTAGCGCACAGCACTGCAGCTGTGCGCCATTGCTCCTCTCACACACTTCATACTCCGGTCACTGAGGGTGCAGGGCGCTGGGGGGGGGGGCGCCCTGAGGCAGCAATAAAAACACCTTGGCTGGCAAAAAATACCTCAATATATAGCCCCAGGGGCTATATATGAGGTAAATACCCCTGCCAGAAGTCCATAAAAAACGGGAGAATAGGCCGCGAAAAAGGGGCGGAGCCTATCTCCTCAGCACACTGGCGCCATTTTCCCTCACAGCTCCGTTGGAGGGAAGCTCCCTGGCTCTCCCCTGCAGTCTACAAGGGTTAAAAAAAGAGAGAGGGGGCACTAAATTTAGGCGCAGTATACATTATATATATAGATATAAAGCTATAGGGGACATAACTCAGTTAGTCCCTGCAGTATATAGCGCTCTGGTGTGTGCTGGCATACTCTCACTCTGTCCCCCCAAAGGGCTTTTGTGGGTCCTGTCCTCGTTTAGAGCATTCCCTGTGTGTCTGCGGTGTGTCGGTACGGCTGTGTCGACATGTTGAATGAGGAGGCTTATATGGTGACGGAACAGAGGCCGATATATGTGATGTCGCCCCCTGTGGGGCCGACACCAGAGTGGATAGAGAGGTAAAAGGTATTAACCGACAGTGTCAACTCCTTACATAAAAGGGTGGATGACGTAACAGCTGTGGGACAGCCGGCTTCGCAGCCCGCGCCTGCCCAGGCGTCTCAAAGGCCATCAGGGGCTCAAAAACGCCCGCTCTCTCAGATGGCAGACACAGATGTCGACACGGAGTCTGACTCCAGTGTCGACAAGGTGGAGACATATACACAATCCAATCCGTGACTTGATCCCGGCAATAAAAAATGTGTTATACATTTCTGACTTTAACCTCTATAAATGGGTTTTAGGTTTGGGGAGAAAAAACAGGCAGTGTTTTGTTCCCCCATCAGATGAATAAATGAAGTGTGTGAAAAGCGTGGGTTCCCCCGTTAAGAAACTGGTAATTTATAAAAAGTTACTGATGGCGTACCCTTTCCCGCCAGGAGGATAAGTTACGCTGGGAGATATCCCCTAGGGTGGATAAGGCGCTCACACGTTTGTCAAAAAAGGTGGCACTGCCGTCTTAGGATACGGCCACTTTAATAGGTACCTGTTGATAAAAAAAACAGGAGGCTATCCTGAAGTCTGTATTTACACACTCAGGTACTAGACTGAGACCTGCAGATAGTGCTGCTGCAGCGTGGTTGGTGACCCTGTCAAACAGGGATAATAGTTGGCAAACATAAAAACATATTAAAGACGTTGTCTTATATATGGGGGATGCACAGAGGGATATTTTGCCGGCTGGCATCCAAAATAAATGTAATGTCCATTCTGTCAGGAGGGTATTAGAGACCTGTCACTGGACAGGTGATGCTGACTTAAAAAGCGCATAAAGAGCCTTATAAGAGTGAGGAATTATTTGGGGATGGTCTCTGGGACCTCGTATCCACAGCAACTGCTGGGAAGAAATAATTTTACCTCAGGTTTCCTCACAGAAAAAGGTACAGTCCTTTCGGCTTCAGAAAAGCAAGCTGGTCAAATGGCGCTTCCTTTCTGTACAGAGACAAGGGTAGAGGGAAAAAGCTGCACCAGTCAGCCTGTTCCCAGAATCAAGATTCTTCCCCCGCCTCCTGTGAGTACACACCATGACGCGGGTGCTCCACAGGTGTAGCCAGGTACGGTGGGGGGCCGCCTCAAAAATTTCAGCAATTAGTGGGCTCGCTCACAGGTGGATCCCTGTTTCTTCCAAGTAGTATTTCAGGGGTACAAGCTGGAATTAGAGATGTCTCCCCCCAGCCGTTTCCTAAAATATGCCTTGCTGACAACTCCCTCAAGCAGGGAGGCTGTGCTAGAGGCAATTAATAAGCGGTATTCCCAGCAGGTAATACTCAAGGTGCCCCTACTTCAACAAGGACGGGGTTACTATTCCACACGGGTTGGGGTACCGAAACCGCATGGTTCGGTGTGACCCATTTTATATTTAAAATCCTTGAACATAAAAAAATTCAAGTTCAAGATGGAATCGCTCAGGGCGGTTATTGCAAGCCTGGACGAGGGGGATTACATGGTATCCCGGGACATCAAGGATGCTTACCTGCATGTCCCCATTTACCATCCTCGCCAGGAGTACCTCAGATTTGTGGTACAGGATTACCATTACCAAGTCCAGACACTGCCGTTTGGACTGTACATGGCACCGAGGGTGTTTTATCAAGGTAATGGCCGAAATGATGATACTCCTTCAAAAAAAGGGAGTTGTAATTATCCCGTAATTGGACAATCTCGTTATAAGGGCGAGGTCCAAGGAGCAGTTGGTAGTCGGGGTAGCACTATTTTGGTAAGTGCTACAACAGCATAGGTGGATTCTAAACAGTCCAAAGTCACAGCTGGTTCCTATGACACGTCTACTGTTCCTGGGGATGGTTCTGGACATAAACCAGAAATAGTGTTTCTCCCGGAGGAGAAAGCCAAGGAGTTGTCATCTCTAGTCAGAGACCTCCTGAAACCAAAATAGGTAGCGGTGCATCATTGCACGCGAGTCCTGGGAAAAATGGTAGCTTCTTACGAAGCAATCCCATTAGGCAGGTTCCATACAAGAACTTTTCAGAGGGACCTGTTGGACAAGTGGTCCGGATCGCATCTTCCGATGCATAGGCTGATAACCCTGTCTCCAAGGACCAGGGTATCTCTACTGTGGTGGCTGCAGAGTGCCCATCTTCAAGAGGGCCGCAGGTTCGGCATACAGGACTAGGTCCTAGTGACCATGGATTCCAGCCTTTGAGGCTGGGGGGCAGTCACATAGGGAAGAAACTTCCAGGGACTTTGGTCAAGTCAGGTTATTTCCCTACACATAAATATTCTGGATCTGAGGGCCATTTACAATGCCCTGAGGCCAGCAAGGCCTCTGCTTCAAAACCAGCCGGTACTGATCCAATCGGACAACATCACGGCAGTCGCCCATGTAATCAACAGGGCGGCACAAAAAGCAGGATGGCGATGGCAGAAGCCACAAGGATTCTCCGATAGGCGGAAAATCATGTGTTAGCACTGTCAGCAGTGTTCATTCCCGGAGTGGACAACTGGGAAGCAGATCTTCTCAACAGACACGACCTCCACCCGGGAGAATGGGGACTTCCTCCAGAAGTCTTCCAATAGGATTGTACACCATTGGGAAAGGCCACAGGTGGACATGATGGCGTCCCGCCTTAACAAAAAGCTATAATATTGCTCCAGGTCAAGGGACCCTCAGGCGATAGCTATGGACGCTCTGGTAACACCGTGGGTGTACCAGTCGGTTTAGGTGTTCTCCCCTCTGCCTCTCATACCAAAGGTACTGAGAATAATAAGAAGGCGAGGAGTAAGAACGATACTCGTGGATGGCCAAGAAGAGCTTGGTACCCAGAACTTCAAGAATTTATATCAGAGGACCAATGGCCTCTGCCACTCAGTCAGGACCTGCGGCAGCAGGGGCCCTGTCTGTTCCAAGACTTACCGCGGCTGCGTTTGACGGCATGGTGGTTGAACGCCGGATCCTGAAGGAAAAGGGTATTCCGGAGGAAGTAATTCCTACGCTTACTAAAGCCAGGAAAGAGGTTACAGCAACTCATTATCACCGCATATGGCGAAAATATGTTGCATGGTGTGAGGCCGAAAGGGCCCCAACAGAGGAATTTCAACTAGGTCGATTTCTGCATTTCCTGCAAGCAGGAGTGACTATGGGCCTTAAATTGGGTTCCATTAAGGTACAGATCTCGGCTCTGTCGATTTTCTTTCAAAAAAGAACTAGCTTCAGTACCTGAAGTTCAGACATTTATAAAAGGAGTGCTGCATAGTCAGCCCCCGTTTGTGCCTCCTGTGGCACCTTGGGATCTCAACGTGGTGTTGAGTTTTCTTAAAATCACTTTGGTTTGAACCACTAAAAACCGTGGATCTGAAATATCTCACATGGAAGGTGGTTATGTTATTTGCCTTGGCTTCTGCCAGGCGAGTATCAGAATTGGCGGCTTTGTCTTGTAAAAGCCCTTATTTGATTTTCCATATGGATAGGGCAGAATTGAGGACTCGTCCCCAGTTTCTCCCTAAGGTGGTGTCAGCGTTTCACCTGAACCAGCCTATTGTGGTGCCTGCGGCTACTAAGGATTTGGAGGACTCCAAGTTGCTAGACGTTGTCAGGGCCCTGAAAATATATGTTTCCAGGACGGCTGGAGTCAGAAAATCTGACTCGCTGTTTATCCTATATGCACCCAACAAGCTGGGTGCTCCTGCTTCTAAGCAGACTATTGCTCGTTGGATTTGTAGTACAATTCAGCTTGCACATACTGTGGCAGGCCTGCCACAGCCAAAATCTGTCAATGCCCATTCCACAAGGAAGGTGGGCTCATCTTGGGCGGCTGCCCGAGGGGTCTCGGCTTTACAACTTTGCCGAGCAGCTACTTGGTCAGGGGCAAACACGTTTGCAACATTCTACAAATTTGATACCCTGGCTGAGGAGGACCTGGAGTTCTCTCATTCGGTGCTGCAGAGTCATCCGCACTCTCCCGCCCGTTTGGGAGCTTTGGTATAATCCCCATGGTCCTTACGGAGTTCCCAGCATCCACTAGGACGTTAGAGAAAATAAGAATTTACTCACCGGTAATTCTATATCTCGTAGTCCGTAGTGGATGCTGGGCGCCCATCCCAAGTGCGGTTTATCTGCATTACTTGTACATAGTTATTGTTAACTAAATCGGGTTATTGTTGAGCCATCTGTTGAGAGGCTCTATTGTTTCATACTGTTAACTGTGTTTCATATCACGAGTTGTACGGTGTGATTGGTGTGGCTGGTATGAGTCTTACCCGGGATTCAATATCCTTCCTTATTGTGTACGCTCGTCCGGGCACGGTACCTAACTGAGGCTTGGAGGAGGGTCATAGTGGGAGGAGCCAGTGCACACCAGGTAGTCTAAGATCTTTCTAGAGTGCCCAGCCTCCTTCGGAGCCCGCTATTCCCCATGGTCCTTACGGAGTTCCCAGCATCCACTACGGACTACGAGAAATAGAATTACCGGTGAGTAAATTCTTATTTTTTTTTTTGGTCACATCATGCATGACTCTTTGCCTGCCATAGTAGCATGACTTATTGTAACTGGGCATTACCCAGGACATGTTCTAATGGTTCTTTGCAGATGCAATATAGAGTAGAGAGGAACTAGAAACCAATTGAGCGTCTGTTATAAAGTGCTGAGGGAACAATTTTTAGAGTACAGTTATGTGCTGGATATTACAAAGTTTTAATGTGCTTCATCATATAATACTTGCGTGCCCAGGACCATTGCAAACTGCACAAACCGTTTTAGGATTGTTTACCCAAACGTTTGACAAGTAATGTAGCATCATAACACAAAGGCCAGTATTACTCTCTGTATGTTATTGGGGTACTATAATCTTGCAGTGCACATCTGGCATATACTATGTGCATTGCATAACCCTAAATAACATCCAGGCTTTTTTTGTTATCAGACTAGGCTGACTTAAAATCTATTCTCTTTTTACCATCATGATTGGGCTAAAACATTGCTGAAGTAGTTTTTGAGGGGTCACAAAGCTCTTGGAGGAATCACATGATCCTTAGAGAACGAAGTTTCTTTCCAATATTAATAAAATCTGAAGGTTGGAGACCCCATGGAAGATTATCTTCCTTCATTGTGTGAGTAGTCATGACTTTATCATAGCAGGTTATGTCCTGTCAATGCTTCTTGTTAAAATGCTACTATGTAATCATCAGCAGTTGGATTTAGTACCTGGCAGTGTGCAGCTGGGCACCCATATAAGACAGTTATTGTAGGCCGTATATCACAAGTAACTTGTGGTGCCAGCAGCCATATTGTGACGTCTACCCCCCAGATCATGTAATAGTTTTTGAATTATTTTACAAATCTGTGTTGTCAGAAAAATGAATCTGTGTTTTCTGACTGTTCACTTCAAGCTAGCTCTTCAGCTATGTTTGCTTTTATCACACAGCGTATTCTGGAGCCTGATGATTTTTTAGATGACCTGGAGGATGAAGATTATGAAGAAGATACACCGAAGAGACGTGGAAAAGGGAAAGCCAAGGTGAGGAAAACTGGAGGACCTGTGATTGCGTTACTTATCGTAGATCAGAGTATGTTTCAATAGTATGCACACTGGTTCTGAGAGAACCTGTAAGCCTTCCACTATTTTGTCAGCTAGGGTGGCTACCTGGGAATGACAGTGAATGGGAGTACACTCTATGGAATGTGGTCTTCCTGTAGATGTAATAATTCAACATTCTGACTTTTGTTAACTAACTTGTAATGACTGAAAGAAAAAAAAATTCTAACCATTTGCTACAATATAGGTCATGGGTCTTCAACCTGTGTTCCTCCAGCTGCTGTGAAACTACACATCACAGCATGCCCTTCTACAGTTTTGCTATTAAGGTATGCTAAAACTGAGCCATGGTATGCTGGGATGTATAGTTCCACAGCAGCTGGAGGGCCGCAGGTTGCAGACCAATGGTCTAGGTAAATGTTACTATGTGCTCTATCAATGGGTGTGCTACCAAGTGTCCACATTCAGACCATATTGGCATTCTGAACGTGTATACACTATTAATTTAGGTTTGTTTTCCACTGGTTCTCATTCCAAAGAAATCTTTTAAGCTGGATACACACTATAATGTTATCTTTCCAATCTTTCTTGTTGGAATGAAAATCTGGTAATGTGTGGGAAAAAATTACAATTGACCATTTGCTACCAAACACTGGAAAACAGATAAAAATGGACATTAAGACAAATTTATTAAATCCATTTATCCAAACAAACATTTTCCTGCATTTGAGAGCAAATGGTTGGTTGTCATTTGCTCCCATACATTACCAGATTTTTCTCTAGCATCCATAAGGGATATTTGGGGAAACTAGTACGATGGGGCATAGACGGGGTCCAAAGGAGCTAGTGTACTTAAAATTTTCTTCACTGGGTATGATGGCTCCTCCCCTCTATGCCCCCTCCCACAGGTCGTTTAGAAAAAAGTGCCCTCAGGAGAGGATGCACATCTCTGCAGATCTAGAGTTTTCTTCAGTTTCATTTAAATCTTTTTTTTTTTTTTTTCGGTATGCTGTCTGGGCAACAGCATACCTGCGCCATGGGAGTTGAGGTGGGACGGTCAGCGGCCTTCCGAGGTGCAGAGCCGCTTCCCCGCTACAGGACCACCGTCCTGAGGGGCTGTTTGTTCAGCGGGGCACTGCACCTTGACTGCTGCAGCACGCCGCACACCCCTATTGCTGCCTGAAGGTGACATCGGTTGTGAGTACACACCGGGGGGTCCGCAGTTCAAAGTGCGGCTGATCACGGGCGCGATATATCGGACCCTCCCTGGGGTGTCCCGCTAGGATCCTCCGTGACTGCACTGGCACAAACATGCTTAACCAAGCACTTGTGTGAGGTTTTAAGCTTATGGGTGACTTTGCCAGTATAAATATTGCTCTGGCGCCATTGGAGGGGCGGAGCTTCCTCAGAGCGGGACCAGCAGCGTTTGGCGCCTTCCTCTGCTTACAGAAGCCATCAGCAGCACACACTCAGCACTTCCTGCCTCAGACACGCTGGAAACTGGTACAGGGTGTAGCTAAGGAGGAGAGCTGCTGTTGTACACTATTCTGAGCCTATTCAGGACTGCATTTATTAGTGTTATTGTGATAAAGAGCTGACAGTCTCACTGGGGCTGTGCAGCTCTGGGTGTGCTGGTATTTCTCCCTCTCTGTGTATCTCCTCTCGCATACAGTAGGAAAAGCAGGCTTGCATTATAACTGTCTGTGTAAATGTATGTGTTTGTACTTACTATGAAATATGGATAAGCTCAAGAATCGCACCAGATTCTCTCCATTATCTAATGACTGTTTCCTGTGAGCAATGTAGTCAATCTTCACAAATTAGTGAAGAGGTTGGGGGAGAGGGTACAGAGCCCCACTGGTAAGGGTCTCTTAAAACTATTATGTCAGATATGTCATTCCAGCTCAATGCTAATGTGCAGGAAACTCAGCAACTACAACAAGCTGTTGCAGATTTAGCTGCTAGGGCTGATGCACAGCCCCCCCTCTCTCATGCAGGTCCCCAGAAGCGTGGTTTTGCTTTCTGATACAGATGATGATGTCCAGGATGATGGGGATGACCCGGATCCCGTTAGTGGGAATCCCGATTCTACTCAGGATATTGAACCCCTCATTTTGGCTATAAGGGATGTGTTGCAGCTCCCTCTAGAGGACGCTTCTTCGCAGCAGTAATTTTTCTTTGTACAAAACAAGCCCAATGTAGCTTTCCCTGAATCTCCAGAGTTAGATGACTTATTCAAACAGGCCTGGAAGAATCCAGACAAAAAATTCCAAGTGTCCAAAAAGTTTTTGCGCACTTTCCCATTTGCTCCTCAAGGTAGAACATTTTGTGAGGAACCCCCTGGGGTGGATGTCTGTCTCTCGCCTGTCTAAAAAGGCGGTACTGCCTGCTCCAGGCTCCTTTACCATGAAGCATCCTGGGAATAGGAAGATAGAGACTACCCTAAAATCTATATACACTGCAGCCGGCCTTTCACAAAGACCGGTCATTGCGGGTTGCTGGATGACACATGCCATTCATTCTTGGGCCATGCAAATTCAGGGGGGCCTCTTGGGGGATATGTCCTTAGTTACCATGGTTACCCTCCTGGAACACATTCAGGATGCTGCTCGTGTCCTCTTAATTCCTTCAAGGAGATGGGGAACATCAATGCTCATACGTCGGCCATGACGGTGTCAGTGCGCAGGGCCTTGTGGTTGCGTCAGTGGATTGCGGACGCAGAATCCAAACTTGTTGTGGAGTCCCTCCCCTTTTCTGGGGAATGTATTTTTGGGGTTGAGCTGGATGCCTGGATTTCAAAGGTTACTGCCAGGAAATCCCCACCGGCGAGACGTTCCTATCCGGCACAGTCTGTCCAGTCCTTTTCGGTCTTGCACATTTCGATCAAAGGCCAGAGGGGAACCTGTAAGTACCAGTCCTCAGGAACAGTCCACCAGTTCTGCTTCCACTAAAGCCTCAGCATGACAGTGCCAACCCACCCCGAGGGGATCTCAAGGTGGGAGCTCGACTGCGTCACTTCAGCCGCGTCTGGGAGTCCTCCTGCCAGGAAGCCTGGGTCAGGGAGCTCGTTTCTCGGCTACAAGCTGGAGTTTGACAGTACTTCCCCCCCCCCCCCCACCCAACGATTGTTTCAGACCCATTCTGAATCTGAAAGCCTTAAATCCTTATTTAAAGGTGTTCAAGATGGGATCCCTGCATGCAGTAATTACGGGCCTGGAAGAATAAAGGAATATATGGTCTCCTTGGATATCAAGGACGCCTATCTCCATACTCCGATTTGGTCTCCTCATCAGGCGTACCTGCAGTTTGCCCTGCTGGACGATCACTTCCAATTCCAGGCACTACCCTTCGGCCTGTGAACAGCACCGAGGATAATTCACTAAGGTGATGACGGAGATGATGCTTCAACTCCGGATCCAAGGGATTGATGTGGTGCCTTATCTAGATGATCTCTGATAAGGGCAAGATCCAGAGAACTTTTTTCTCCATATCGACCACACCATCCGTCTAATGTCCGACCATGGGTGGATCCTCAACTTACATAAGTCCCACCTGGAGCCAACTCAGAGGCTCCTGTTCCTGGGAATGTTTCTGGATACTGTGGCCCAGAAGGTGTTTCTGCCAGAGGACAAGGCGAAAACACTCCAGGAGATGGTCCGCATGGTGCTCCGACCTGCTCGAGTATCCATCCATCTTTGCATCAGATTATTGGGGAAGATGGTTACCTTATACGAGACGATCCAATATGGGAGGTTCCATGCCAGAACATTTCAATTGGATCTTCTGAACAAGTGGTCCGGATCACATCTCCAGATGCACCGGATGATTCGGCTGTCACCTCAGGCTAGGATTTCCCTCTTGTGGTGGCTTCAGTCTTCCAATCTCCTGGAGGGCAGGAGTTTCGGAATTCAGGATTGGATCCTCCTCACGACAGATGCGAGTCTGCGAGGATCAGGAGCTGTCACCCAGGGGGCGCAGTTCCAGGGCAGGTGGTCATCCCACGAAAACCTCCTTCCAATCAACATTCTGGGACTTAAAGCGATCTACAATGCTCTGCTTCAGGCGTCTCCTCTGCTCAAGGATCACGCGATCCAGATAGTCGGACAACGCTACGGCGGTGGCGTATATCAGTCGAGAAGGAGGGACAAAAAGCAGAGCCTGCATGCGAGAGGTGTCAAAGATACTCCTCTGGGCGGAAAGAAACGCAAGAGCCATGTCGGCAATCTTCATTCCGGGTGTGGACAACTGGGAGGCGTCACGATCTCCACCATCTGGTGGTCCAGCAGATCATCGACCGGTGGGGTTGCCCACAAATAGACTTGATGGCTTCTCGTCTCAACAAGAAACTTCCCTGGCATTGCTCGCGGACCAGGGACCCTCAGGTGAGGGCAATGGATACACTAGCGTCTCCTTGGCCGTACCGGCTGGTCTACCTGTTTCCTTCGATCCCATTGCTCCCAAAAGTGCTAAAGCGAATCGGGAATCAAGGTGCCCAGGCAATTCTGATTGCCCTGGATTGGCCTCGGAGGGTGTGGTACGCTGATCTTCTGGACATGTCTGTCAAAGACCCTTGACTTCTACCACTCAGAGATTTTCAACAAGGACCGTTCGTCTAACCGGACTTACGGGAACTTCGTTTGACGGCATGGAGGTTGAGCGGAACATCCTAGCTCACAAGGGCCTTCCAAGAAGGTTATTGCAACCATGGTTCAGGCCAGTAAACTTGTGACGTCAAAACACAATCATATCTGGTGGAGATATGTGTCTTGGTGCGACGAGCGCATGTATCCGCCTGCAGTGTGTCACTTGGGACGTTGCCTATGTTTCCTGCAGGCTGGTGTGGATAAGGGCTTACGTCTAGGTTCTATTAAGGTCCAGATTTCAGTTCTCCATTTTCTTTCAGAAGAAATTGGCAGTGTTGCCAGAAGTTCAGACCTTCTTGCAAGGGGTACTCCACATACAACCTCCCTTTGTGCCACCTACGGCACCCTGGGATTTGGATGTAGTGTTGACATTTCTACAGTCCTCCTGGTTTGAACCTCTGACGGTAGAAGACAAGTACCTCACGTGGAAGACGGTGAGGTTACTGGCCCTGGCTTCTACTTGACGTGTTTCTGAATTGGGGACCTTATCGTGTAAGAGACCCTACTTGGTCTTTTACGAGGACAGAGCGGAGCTCTGGACTAGACAGTTCCTGACGAATGTTGTCTCCGCGTTTCATCTGAATCAACCTATTGTGGTTCCATCCAGTTCTGACGCTTCTGCTACTCCGGAGGCATTGGATGCTGTACGGGCCTTGAAGATATGTCAGGCGTAGAGCTCGGATCAGAAAGACTGATTCCTTGTTTGTGCTCTATGATGCGCAGAAGAAGGGTTGCCCTGTTTCAAAGCAGTCCATTGCTCATTGGATTTGGCTTACTATCCAACAGGCCTGTGTGTCGGCAGCCTTACCTGTTCCTAAGTCTCTAAAGGCCCACTCTACTTGATCAGTGGGCTCTTCGTAGGCGGCTGCCCGTGGAGTCTCGGCCTTGCAACTATACCGAGCTGCTACCTGGTTGGGGAAGAACACTTTTTTATGAAGTTCTACAAATTTGATACCCTGGCCAAAGAGGATACCCAGTTTGGGCAGGCGGTGCTGCAGCAGTCTTTGCACGTTCCCACCCGTTCTGGAAGCTTTGGGAGGTTCCCATCGTACTAGTTTCCCCCAATATTCCTTATGGATGCTAGAGAAAATGGGATTTTAATACCTCCGGTAAATCCTTTTCTCATAGTCCATAATGGATATTGGGTGCCTGCCTCAGTGCGTGGACTTTTCTGCAGGATCTTGTCTCTAGTTACCTGTTCAGCTGTTGCTGTTAGTGTTACCAGCCGTTGCTGGTTGTTAAATGTTTGTGGTGTGCTGGTGTTTAAATCTCACCACCCTTTGTTCTCATGTTCCTTCTCTCATATACAGTTGTGTTCATAAGTTTACATACCCTAGCAGAATTTGTGATTTTCTGGCCATTTGTCAGAGAATATGAATGATAACTCACAAACTTTTCTTTCACTCCTGGTTAGTGATTGGGTGCAGCCATTTATTGTCAAACTGTGTTTACTCTTTTTTTAAATCATAATGACAACAGAAACTACCCAAATGACCCTGATCAAAAGTTTACATACCCTGGAGATTTTGGCCTGATTAACATGCACACAAGTTGACACAAACTGGTTTGAATGGCTACTAAAGGTAACCATCCTCACCTGTGATCTGTTTGCTTGTAATCTGTGTGTGTGTGTGTGTGTGTGTGTGCTGCACTGACGTGTCTGGATTCTGAGTCATGGGGAAAGCAAAAGAATTGTCAAAGGATCTGCAGGAAAAGGTAATTGAACTGTATAAAACAGGAAAGGGATATAAAAAGATATCCAAGCAATTGAGAATGCCAATCAGCAGTGTTCAAACTCTAATTAAGAAGTGGAAAATGAGGGATTCTGTCGAAACCAAATCATGGTCAGGTAGACCAACAAAAATTTCAGCCACAACTGCCAGGAAAATTGTTCGGGAAGCAAAGAAAAATCCACAAATAACTTCAGCTGAAATACAGGACTCTCTGAAAAAAAGTGGTGTGGTTGTTTCAAGATGCACAATAAGGAGGCATTTGAAGAAAAATGGGCTGCATGGTCGAGTCGCCAGAAGAAAGCCATTACTACGCAAATGCCACAAAGCATCCCGCTTACAATACTCCAAACAGCACAGAGACTAGCCTCAAAACTTCTGGAACAAAGTCATTTGGAATGATGAGGCCAAAATTGAACTTTTTGGCCACAACCATAAACGTTACATTTGGAGAGGAGTCAACAAGGCCTATGATGAAAGGTACACCATTCCTACTGTGAAACACGGAGGTCGATCAATGATGTTTTGGATGTGTGAGCCACAAAGGCACTGGAAACTTGGTCAAAATTGATGGCAAGATGAATGCAGCATGTTATCAGAAAATACTGGAGGAAAATTTGCACTCATCAGCCCGGAAGCTGCGCATGGGACGTACTTGGACGTTCCAACATGACAATGATCCAAAACACAAGGCCAAGTCGACCTGTCATTGGCTACAGCAGAATAAAGTGAATGTTCTGGAGTGGTCATCTCAGTCTCCTGACCTCAATATCATTGAGCCACTCTGGGGAGATCTCAAACGTGCAGTTCATGCAAGACGGCCTAAGAATTTACAGGAACTGGAGGCTTTACCATCCCCAAGAATTTACAGGAACTGGAGGCTTTACCATCTGAGAAAATAAAGAGCCTCATCCACAACTACCACAAAAGACTTCAAGCTGTCATTGATGTTAAAGGGGGCAATACACGGTATTAAGAACTGGGGTATGTAAACTTTTGATCAGGGTCATTTGGGTAGTTTCTGTTGTAATTATGATTTCTCTGACGTCCTAAGTGGATGCTGGGGACTCCGTCAGGACCATGGGGAATAGCGGCTCCGCAGGAGACAGGGCACAAAAGTAAAAGCTTTAGGATCAGGTGGTGTGCACTGGCTCCTCCCCCTATGACCCTCCTCCAAGCCTCAGTTAGGTTTTTGTGCCCGGCCGAGAAGGGTGCAATCTAGGTGGCTCTCCTAAAGAGCTGCTTAGAGTAAAAGTTTTGTTAGGTTTTTTTTATTTTCAGTGAGTCCTGCTGGCAACAGGCTCACTGCAACGAGGGACTTAGGGGAGAAGAAGTGAACTCACCTGCGTGCAGGATGGATTGGCTTCTTAGGCTACTGGACACTAGCTCCAGAGGGACGATCACAGGTACAGCCTGGATGGGTCACCGGAGCCGCGCCGCCGACCCCCTTGCAGATGCTGAAGAGAGAAGAGGTCCAGAAATCGGCGGCTGAAGACTTCTCAGTCTTCATGAGGTAGCGCACAGCACTGCAGCTGTGCGCCATTGCTCTCAGCACACTTCACACCAACGGTCACTGAGGGTGCAGGGCGCTTGGGGGGGCGCCCTGGGCAGCAATGAAAGTACCTATGCTGGCTAAAAATACATCACATATAGCCCCTGGGGCTATATGGATGTATTTAACCCCTGCCAGGTTGTCAGAAAAACGGGAGAAGAAGCCCGCCGAAAAGGGGGCGGGGCCTATTCTCCTCAGCACACAGCGCCATTTTCCTACACAGCTCCGCTGCTAGGAAGGCTCCCAGGCTCTCCCCTGCACTGCACTACAGAAACAGGGTTAAAACAGAGAGGGGGGGCACTTATTTGGCGATATTATTATATATTAAGATGCTATAAGGGAAAACACTTATATAAGGTTGTCCCTGTATAATATAGCGTTTTGGTGTGTGCTGGCAAACTCTCCCTCTGTCTCCCCAAAGGGCTAGTGGGGTCCTGTCCTCTCAGAGCATTCCCTGTGTGTGTGCTGTGTGTCGGTACGTGTGTGTCGACATGTATGAGGACGATGTTGGTGAGGAGGCGGAGCAATTGCCTGTAATGGTGATGTCACTCTCTAGGGAGTCGACACCGGAATGGATGGCTTATTTAGGGAATTACGTGATAATGTCAACACGCTGCAAGGTCGGTTGACGACATGAGACGGCCGGCAAACCAATTAGTACCTGTCCAGGCGTCTCAAACACCGTCAGGGGCTTTAAAACGCCCATTTACCTCAGTCGGTCGACACAGACACGGACACTGACTCCAGTGTCGACGGTGAAGAAACAAACGTATTTTCCATTTGGGCCACACGTTACATGTTAAGGGCAATGAAGGAGGTGTTACATATTTCTGATACTACAAGTACCACAAAAGAGGGTATTATGTGGGGTGTGAAAAAACTACCTGTAGTTTTTCCTGAATCAGATAAATTAAATGAAGTGTGTGATGATGCGTGGGTTTCCCCCGATAGAAAATTATTGGCGTTATACCCTTTCCCGCCAGAAGTTAGGGCGCGTTGGGAAACACCCCTTAGGGTGGATAAGGCGCTCACACGCTTATCAAAACAAGTGGCGTTACCGTCTCCAGATACGGCCGCCCTCAAGGAGCCAGCTGATAGGAGGCTGGAAAATATCCTAAAAAGTATATACACACATACTGGTGTTATACTGCGACCAGCGATCGCCTCAGCCTGGATGTGCAGCGCTGGGGTGGCTTGGTCGGATTCCCTGACTGAAAATATTGATACCCTTGACAGGGACAGTATTTTATTGACTATAGAGCATTTAAAGGATGCATTTCTATATATGCGAGATGCACAGAGGGATATTTGCACTCTGGCATCAAGAGTAAGTGCGATATCCATATCTGCCAGAAGATGTTTATGGACACGACAGTGGTCAGGTGATGCAGATTCCAAACGGCACATGGAAGTATTGCCGTATAAAGGGGAGGAGTTATTTGGGGTCGGTCCATCGGACCTGGTGGCCACGGCAACAGCTGGAAAATCCACCTTTTTTACCCCAAGTCACATCTCCGCAGAAAAAGACACCGTCTTTTCAGCCTCAGTCCTTTCGTTCCCATAAGGGCAAGCAGGCAAAAGGCCAGTCATATCTGCCCAGGGATAGAGGAAAGGGAAGAAGACTGCAGCAGGCAGCCCATTCCCAGGAACAGAAGCCCTCCACCGCTTTTGCCAAGTCCTCATCATGACGCTGGGGCCGTACAAGCGGACTCAGGTGCGGTGGGGGGTCGTCTCAAGAGTTTCAGCGCGCAGTGGGCTCACTCGCAAGTGGACCCCTGGATCCTACAAGTAGTATCCCAGGGGTACAGATTGGAAATTCGAGACGTCTCCCCCTCGCAGGTTCCTGAAGTCTGCTTTACCAACGTCTCCCTCCGACAGGGAGGCAGTATTGGAAACAATTCACAAGCTGTATTCCCAGCAGGTGATAATCAAAGTACCCCTCCTACAACAAGGAAAGGGGTATTATTCCACACTATATTGTGGTACTGAAGCCAGACGGCTCGGTGAGACCTATTCTAAATCTGAAATATTTGAACACTTACATACAAAGGTTCAAATCAAGATGGAGTCACTCAGAGCAGTGATAGCGAACCAGGAAGAAGGGGACTATATGGTGTCCCTGGACATCAAGGATGCTTACCTCCATGTCCCAATTTGCCCTTCTCACCAAGGGTACCTCAGGTTCGTGGTACAAAACTGTCACTATCAGTTTCAGACGCTGCCGTTTGGATTGTCCACGGCACCCCGGGTCTTTACCAAGGTAATGGCCGAAATGATGATTCTTCTTCGAAGAAAAGGCGTCTTAATTATCCCTTACTTGGACGATCTCCTGATAAGGGCAAGGTCCAGAGAACAGTTGGAGGTCGGAGTAGCACTATCTCAAGTAGTTCTACGACAGCACGGGTGGATTCTAAATATTCCAAAATCGCAGCTGTCTCCGACGACACGTCTGCTGTTCCTAGGGATGATTCTGGACACAGTCCAGAAAAAGGTGTTTCTCCCGGAGGAGAAAGCCAGGGAGTTATCCGAGCTAGTCAGGAACCTCCTAAAACCAGGAAAAGTGTCAGTGCATCATTGCACAAGGGTCCTGGGAAAAATGGTGGCTTCTTACAAAGCGATTCCATTCAGCAGATTTCACGCAAGAACTTTTCAGTGGGATCTGCTGGAAAAATGGTCCGGATCGCATCTTCAGATGCATCAGCGGATAACCCTGTATCCAAGGACAAGGGTGTCTCTTCTGTGGTGGCTGCAGAGTGCTCATCTACTAAAGGGCCACAGATTCGGCATTCAGGACTGGGTCCTGGTGACCACGGATGCCAGCCTGAAAGGCTGGGGAGCAGTCACACAAGGAAAAAATTTCCAGGTAGTGTGATCAAGTCTGGAGACTTCTCTCCACATAAATATACTGGAGCCAAGAGCAATTTACAATGCTCTAAGCTTAGCAAGACCTCTGCTTCAAGGTCAGCCGGTATTGATCCAGTGGGACAACATCACGGCAGTCGCCCACGTAAACAGACAGGGCGGCACAAGAAGCAGGAGGGCAATGGCAGAAACTGCAAGGATTCTTCGCTGGGCGGAAAATCATGTGATAGCACTGTCAGCAGTGTTCATTCCGGGAGTGGACAACTGGGAAGCAGACTTCCTCAGCACGACCTCCACCCGGGAGAGTGGGGACTTCATCGGGAAGTCTTCCACATGATTGTGAACCGTTGGGAAAGACCAAAGGTGGACATGATGGCGTCCCGCCTGAACAAAAAACTGGACAGGTATTGCGCCAGGTCAAGAGACCCTCAGGCAATAGCTGTGGACGTTCTGGTAACACCGTGGGTGTACCAGTCGGTGTATGTGTTCCCTCCTCGGCTTCTCATACCTAAGGTACTGAGAATTATAAGACGTAGAGGAGTAAGAACTATACTCGTGGCTCCGGATTGGCCAAGAAGGACTTGGTACCCGGAACTTCAAGAGATGCTCACAGAGGACTCATGGCCTCTGCCGCTAAGAAGGGACTTGCTTCAGCAAGTACCATGTCTGTTCCAAGACTTACCGCGGCTGCGTTTGACGGCATGGCGGTTGAACGCCGGATCCTAAGGGAAAAAGGCATTCCGGAAGAGGTCATTCCTACCCTGGTCAAAGCCAGGAAGGAGGTGACCGCACAACATTATCACCACATGTGGCGAAAATATGTTGCGTGGTGTGAGGCCAGGAAGGCCCCACGAAGAAATTTCAACTCTGTCGATTCCTGCATTTCCTGCAAACAGGAGTGTCTATGGGCCTCAAATTGGGTTCCATTAAGGTTCAAATTTCGGCCCTGTCGATTTTCTTCCAGAAAGAATTGGCTTCAGTTCCTGAAGTCCAGAAGTTTGTCAAGGGAGTACTGCATATACAACCCCCTTTTGTGCCTCCAGTGGCACTGTGGGATCTCAACGTAGTTCTGGGATTCCTCAAATCACATTGGTTTAAACCGCTCAAATCTGTGGATTTGAAATATCTCACATGGAAAGTGACCATGATGTTGGCCCTGGCCTCGGCCAGGCGAGTGTCAGAATTGGCGGCTTTGCCTCACAAAAGCCCATATCTGATTGTCCATTCGGACAGGGCAGAGCTGCGGACTCGTCCCCAGTTTCTCCCTAAGGTGGTGTCAGCGTTTCACCTGAACCAGCTTATTGTGGTACCTGCGGCTACTAGGGACTTGGAGGACTCCAAGTTGCTAGATGTTGTCAGGGCCCTGAAAATATAGGTTTCCAGGACGGCTGGAGTCAGGAAAACTGACTTGCTGTTATCCTGTATGCACCCAACAAACTGGGTGCTCTTGCTTCTAAGCAGACGATTGCTAGTTGGATGTGTAGTACAATTCAGCTTGCACATTCTGTGGCAGGCCTGCCACAGCCAAAATATGTAAATGCCCATTCCACAAGGAAGGTGGGCTCATCTTGGGCGGCTGCCCGAGGGGTCTCGGCTTTACAACTTTGCCGAGCTGCTACTTGGTCAGGGGCACACCCTGGCTGAGGAGGACCTGGAGTTCTCTCACTCGGTGCTGCAGAGTCATCCGCACTCTCCCGCCCGTTTGGGAGCTTTGGTATAATCCCCATGGTCCTGACGGAGTCCCCAGCATCCACTTAGGACGTCAGAGAAAATAAGAATTTACTTACCGATAATTCTATTTCTCGTAGTCCGTAGTGGATGCTGGGCGCCCATCCCAAGTGCGGATTGTCTGCAATACTTGTACATAGTTATTGTTACAAAAATCGGGTTATTATTGTTGTGAGCCATCTTTTCAGAGGCTCCGCTGTTATCATGCTGTTAACTGGGTTCAGATCACAGGTTGTACAGTGTGATTGGTGTGGCTGGTATGAGTCTTACCCGGGATTCAAAATCCTTCCTTATTGTGTACGCTCGTCCGGGCACAGTATCCTAACTGAGGCTTGGAGGAGGGTCATAGGGGGAGGAGCCAGTGCACACCACCTGATCCTAAAGCTTTTACTTTTGTGCCCTGTCTCCTGCGGAGCCGCTATTCCCCATGGTCCTGACGGAGTCCCCAGCATCCACTACGGACTACGAGAAATAGAATTATCGGTAAGTAAATTCTTATTTTAAAAAGAGTAAACACAGTTGTTTGACAATAAATGGCTTCACCCAACCACTAACCGTGAGTGAAAGAAAAGTTTGTGAGTTAACATTCATATTCTCTGACAAATGGCCAGAAAATCACAAATTCTGCTAGGGTATGTAAACTTATTAGCACAACTGTATGTCCTTTGTCCTTCGGGCAGGTTTTTTTTTTTACCTATAACTGCCTGTGGGAGGGGGCATAGAGGGGAGGAGTTAGCACACCCAGTGAAGAAAATTTTACAGTGCACTGGCTCCTTTGGACCCTGTCTATTCACCATCGTACTAGTTTCCCCCAATATCCCTTATGGACTACGAGACCAGGATTTACCGGTAGGTATTAAAATCCTATTTTCGATCCAACCACAAAGATTGGATAGATAATCTAATCTTATATTGTGTATCCAACTTAAGTCACCTTTTTTTTTTCTTCCAGGGAAAAGGTTTGGCCAGTGCCAGGAAGAAGTTGGATGCAGCTGCTTTGGATGACAGGGATAAGCCATATGCCTGTGACAGTGAGTCCTATTTCCTCTGCTTTTTCTGGGAGTATTTAAGTCCTATACCACAACTCACTGATTGCCCAGGGTTTTCTGTTCCAGTAACACTTAAGCTGCATGCTATATTTCCTTAAAGGGGTTATATCATGTGAAAATGGCCTGATGTCTCTGGTCAGAAGAATGGTATGGTGTAAAATATTTAATCTGTTTTCAGTTTGTAGCCTGCAGAGGTCACTGTTTCAGCTGCTGTGCATGGAGAGTTCTAGCTGGCAGCCAAATGCTCTGTCTAGATGGCAACAGAAACTTCTGCAGACTAGAGAAGGCTCTGCTCCGTAATAAAATACAGGATTCTTCAAACCTGCAAAACAATATATGGCGCACTATAATCCGATTTTAAATTAAGATTAAATTTTAATCTTAAATTATATTTCTCTGGAATCCATAAGGGATACTGGGGTTTACGTAATACGATGGGATATAGAAGAGGTCCAAAGGAGACTGTGCACTTTACATTTCTTCCACTGGGTGTGCTGGCTCCTCCCCTCTATGCCACCTCCCACAGGCAGTTTAAGAGAATGCACACTCTGGGAGCTCCAGAGGAATTTTCTTCAGTTTATTTTTAAGCTTTATTATTGTAGGTATACTGTCTGGGCATCAGCATACCTGCACCGTAGGAGTTAGGGGGGGGGCGGTTATTGGCCTCTGTAAGGCCCCAGAGCCACTTCCCAGCTGCAGGACCACCGTCCTGAGAAGTTGTTCTGTGTGGCACTGCGCCTTTGCTGTCACAACCGCAGCACGCCGCACATTCCTAACGCTGTGAGAAGAGTGGTAAGTACAAACCGGGTGCCCCGATTCTTGGTGCGGGCCAATGCGGTGGCGGCGTGTGGGACCCTCCACGGGGGGGCCCGCTAGAGCTCCCCTATGTACGACTGGCAGCGGTGGTGCAAACTAGCAAGCAGTGTGAGGTTTGTACATTATTTGGAGACATTGCCAGTATAAAGATTATCTGTAGCTCTGCGCCATTGTTGGGGGCGCAGCTTGCTCAGGGCAGGACCAGCGGCATTTTGGTGCATTCCTCTGCATACTCCAGCAGCAGCAAGGACACAGCTCCTCCAGGGCTTCGGGAGACACTGGAAATTGGTACAGGGGTGTACTAACAGGGTGAGAGCCGCTATTGCACACAATATAGTTTCCTGGAAAGGATAGATAATCCTGTTGTTGTTGTACTTGTCTGAGTTTGTGTGTGAGAGAGTTGTTTCACTATCACTATGGTTAAACACACATTATGCAAAGTTTGTCAGACCAGATTCTCCCCTTTTACCACTAGTTCCCTATCGTGTGACCAATGTAGTCCGTCTTCTCAAGTCAGTGTGGGGACTGGGGGGGAGGGTCAGGAGCCTGCTTGGCTCTGGGCCATAAAGACTATGATGGCTGACATCCCAGCTTGATTCTAATAAACAAGCAACGCTACAGCTGCAACAGGCTGTTGCAGACCTCACAGCTAAGGCTGATGACAGATGTCCTTCCCTTTATAGTTCAAGGCCACTTAAGCGTGGGCTTCCTGCTCTTCTAGCAAACTCTGAGGAGGATATTCTGGAAGAGGGGGAGGAATCGGAACCTGATATTGATGATTCCACTCCTGCAGAGGATATTGAACACCTAATTCTTGCTATCAGGGATGTTCTGAAAGTCCCTTTGGAAGATGCTGCTTCACTGCAGTCGTTTTTTTGTTGCACAGAAAAAAATCTGCATCACCTTCCCTGATTCTCCGGAATTAGATGAGGTTTTTAAACAAACCTGGAAAAATCCTGATAAGATAGGTTACTAGGAAGTTTTTACGCTCTTTCCCGTTTACACCGGAGGGTCGCAAACATTGGGAAGAACTCCAAGCCGTAGATGTGTCTCCCGCCTCTCGAAGAAGGCAGTTTTACTGGCCCCTGGTTCCTTTCAGCTCAAGGACCCTGGGGATAGGAAAATAGAAACTATATTTAATTCTATTTACACAGCGGCTGGCTTAACATAAAGACCTGTGATAGTGGGTTGCTGGATTACCCATGCCATCCACACCTGGGCTACTCAAATTCAAGAAGGCCTTGCAGGAGATATGCCTCTGGTCCTACAGTGACCCTCATTAAGCACATTCAGGACACTGCATGAGTATTGTGTGACTCTCTAAAGAAAATAGGCACCATTAATGCTAGAACTACTACCATGGCGGTGTCGGCGCGCAGAGCTTTGTGGTTGCGTCAGTGGATTGCAGACGCGGATTCCAAGTGCAGTGTGTAGTCTCTCCCTTTTTTTAGAGGACTGGCTTTTTGGGGTTGATACATGGATTTCTTAGGTCACTGTTGGGGAAATACACTTTTCTCCCGTCTGGGGCTACTCATTCTTTTCGGACCGCCAGATTCAGGTCAAGGGCCAGAGGTGCCTCCAATGCGGCACGAGGCACCAGAGGTAAGACTAGAAAACCAGCTGCTGCCGCTGTTTCCCAGGAACCAAGCACCAGTGCAGCTTCCACAAAAGTCTCAGCATGATGGTGCCTCCCCACCCCGAGGGGATCTCAAGGTGGGAGCTCATCTGCGTCATTTCAGCCACGTCTGGGCATCCTCCTGCCAAGATACCTGGGTAAAGGGTCTCATTTCCCAGGGCTACAAGCTGGAGTTCAACAGCGCTCCTCCCCTACGATTTTTCAAATCGGGCTTACCAGTTTTGGTAGATACAAGAGTTACGCTACAACAGGCTATCCTAAAATTAGTCCAGTCCCAGGTGATTGTTCCAGTACCACTGGTACAACAAAGAAAGGGTTACTACGCCAACCTGTTCGTAGTACCGAAACCAGACAGTTCGGTAAGACCCATTCTGAATCTCAAATCTTTGAACCCTTGCCTCAAGGTTTTCAAGTTCAAGATGGAATCTCTGCGAGCGGTGATTGCAGGCCTGGAAGAATGGGAGTTCATGGTCTCTCTGGATATAAAGGACGCCTATCTCCATATCCCCATTTGGCCTCCTCACCAAGCTTACCTGCGGTTTGCCCTCCTGAACGATCACTACCAGTTTCAGGCGTTACCCTTCGGCCTGTCTACAGCCCCGAGGGTCTTCACGAAGGTGATGGCGGAGATGATGTTCCGAGTCCAGGGAGTCAATGTTGTCCCTTATCTGGACGATCTCTTGATTAAAGGCAAGATCCAAGGAGCTTTTATTGCTCCATATAGACCGCACTGTCCAACTTCTGTCACGCCATGGGTGGGTCCTCATTTTTCAGACGTCCCAACTGGAACCGACTCGGCGACTCCTGTTCCTGGGAATGTTTCTGGATACGGTGACCCAGAAAGTGTTCCTCCCAGAGGACAAAGCGAGAACGCTTCAAGAGTTTGTTTGAATGATCCTCCAACCTACGCAAATATCCATCCTTCTTTGCATAAAATTGATAGGCAAGATGGTAGCCTCGTACGAGGCGATTCAGTATGGTCAGTTCCACACCTGAGCGTTTCAGTTGGATCTCCTGAGCAAGTGGTCCGGATCTCATCTTCAGATGCATCGGACATTTCGTCTGTCACCTCAGGCAAGGATTTCTCTCCTGTGGTGGCCACAGTCCTCCAACCTACTGGAGGGTCGAAGTTTCGGGATCGAGGATTGGATCCTCCTCACGACGGATGCGAGTCTGGGGGTCTCGGGAGCTGTCACCGAGGGGGCTCAGTTCCAGGGCAGATGGTCAACCCACAAAGCCTTACTTCCAATCAACATTCTGGAACTTCGGGCGATCTACAATGCTCTGCTTCATTCCTCTCCTCTGGTCAGGAATCGGGATTTCCAAGTTCAGTCAGACAACGCCATGGCGGTGGCTTACATAAATCGACAAGGAGGGACAAAAAGCAGAGCCTGCATGCGAGATATGTCGAAGATACTCCTCTGGGCAGAGAGAAACACAAGAGCAATGCCCGCCATCTTCATTCCGGGGGTGGACAACTGGGAAGCGGATTTCCTGAGTCGTCAGTCTCGACCCATGAGAGTGGGGTTTCCACCAACAGGTGTTTCAACAGATCATCGACTTGTGAGGTTGCCCACAGATAGACTTGATGGCTTCTGGACTCAGCAAGAAGCTTCCCTGGTATTGCTCAATAACCAGGGACCCTCATTAGACGTGCTGATGTCTCCTTGGCCTTATCGGTCGGTTTACCTGTTTCCTCCGATTCTGTTGCTTCCGAGGGTGCTAAAATGAATCCGAAATCGGAGACCAGGCAATTCTGATTTCCCCGGATTGGCCTCGGAGGGCGTGGTACTCAGATCTTTTGGACATGTCCGTGACAGACCCTTGGCCCCTGCCACTGTGAAAGGATCTTCTACAACAAGAACCGTTCGTCTACCCGGACTTAAGGTGTCTTCGTTTGGCGGCTTGGAAGTTGAGCGGAACATCCTAGCCCGGAAAGGCCTTTCCAAGAAGGTTATTGCAACCATGGTTCAGGCCAGAAAACCGGTGAAGTCAAAGCACTATTGTCCTATCTGGAGGAGATCTGTCTCATGGTGCGAGGAACGCATGTATCCGCCTGCAGTGTGTCACTTGGGACGTTTCCTGCGGTGTTTCCCTTAGGACGTCTCTTAAGTTTCCTGCAGGCTGTTGTGGATAAGGGCTTATGTCTGGGATCCCTTAAAGTCCAGGTTTCGTCTCTCAATTTTCCAGAAGAAGTTGACAATGTTGCCAGAGGTTCAGACCTTCCTGCAGGGAGTTCTCTGCATACAACCTCCGTTTGTGCTGCCTATGGCACCCTGGGACTTGAACGTGCTGTTAGATTTTTTACAGTCCTCCTGGTTTGAACCCTTGATGATGGTAGAAGACAAGTACCTCACGTGGAAGACTATGATGTTGCTGGCCCTGGCTTTTGCTATGTGTGTCTTCGAATTGGGGGCCTTATCGTGTAATAGTCCCTACCTGATCCTTTACGAGGACAGAGCTGAACTCGGGACTAGACAGCAGTCTCTGTAGTCCACTTGTAGTCCCGTCCAGTTCTGATCCATCTGCACTGCCGTAGTCTCCAGATATCGTGAGAGCCTTGAGGATTTATGTTAATTGAACAGCTCGGATCAGAGACTGATTCCTTGTTCGTGCTATATGTTGCGCAGAAAAAGGGTTGCCCTGCATCTAAGCAGTCCATTGCTCTTTGGATTAGGTTGACTATCCAACAGGCTTTTGTGTCGGCAGCCTTGCCTGTTAAACAGTCTCTGAAAGCCCACCCACTCTACAAGATCGGTGGGGTCTTCCTGTGCAGCTGCCCGCGGAGTCTTGGCCATGCAACTGTGCCGAGCTGCTACCTGGTCGGGGATGAACACCTTTATCTACAAGTTTGATACCCTGGCTAAAGAGGATACCCAGTTTGGGCAGGCGGTGCTGCAGGCATCTCTACATGTTCCCGCCTGTTCTGGAAGCTTTGGGACATCCCTATTGTATTAAGTAAACCCCAGTATCCCTTATGGATGCCAGAGAAAACGGGATTTTAATACCTACTGGTAAATCCCTTTCTCGTAGTCCCATAAGGGATATTGGGCGCCCGCCTCAGTGCGTTGACGTCTCTGCAACTTCAAAATTTTACCTGTCAGCTGTTTTGTTCCAGCTGGTTGTTTTATGTGCTGGTGTGTGAATCTCACCACTCCTTGTTTTATGTTCCTTCTCTCAAGTATGTCCTTTCTTTTTCGGGCACTATTTTGCTTAACTGCCTGTGGGAGGGGCCATAGAGGGGAGGAGCCAGCACCCCCAGTGGAAGAAATTTAAAGTGCACCAGCTCCTTTGGACCCCTTCTGTACCCCATCGTATTAAGTAAACCCCAGTATCCCTTATGGACTACGAGAAAGGGATTTACTGGTAGGTATTAAAATCCTGTTTTTAATGATATAACTCCTTTTATGTGTGATTCCGTTAAGGATATTATCTTCCTACGCTTGAGGCTGTATTCAATTCAAGTCAGATTTCCCGACTTGTCGGATAAACGGGAGTTCAAGGTCGAATCCAGATTCAACCTGTTCAGTCGAACTCCTGTTTATCCGACAAGCCAGAAAATCCTACTTGTCGGAAAGCACGTCGAGCGGGGGATTTGCTGCGGATCCACATGTTTTGTCGGATCCGCGGCCAAATCCGACAGGTTTTAGTCCCGTTTCCGACGATGTCAATCTGACTTTTAAAAATCGGATTGGCGTTGTCGGGAACGGCCAAATGCTGTCGGATTTGCCTGCTAATTGAATACTGAAATGTCGGATGCTTTCCGTCGGAAAAGATCTGACATCAATTGAATACACCCCTTTGTATGTTCTGTGAATGGGGATATAATTGTGTGTCTGTCTGTACCATCATAAATAATGGGTCAATATCTAATGATTAGAAACATTAGCGAATACTACTTTCTCTGCAGGCTTAGCTGGCACCACATGCTAGTGCTGGCATTGACCTTGTAATTGGCAGTCTGGGGATACGACATGTCCTGCAGTTCATGAGGTGCTCGCCAGGACTCTTCTGTGTTGCAAGTAAACACTCTTATCGCCATCACTGGGATTCAGCTGCCATTGGGGATTAAAACATGTTGCCTGTGTTGCTCTTCAGATGAGCGTTTCATGGACAATGGCTCAGTAATGAAATTCTACTTGTACTAATCACAATTCAGAAGACAATTAAAATAGTATATATTTTTTTTACTGGTACAGAACACATTCACAATAGTGAAGTTGCTGTGTGTTTGTTTCTTTTTTGGTATAAATGTATTTTTATTAATATGCAAGATTGACACTCCATTGTACCTGCAGATACTTAAATATTGCCGGTTGGAATATCCCCATTAACACTGCTTTTCCTGAAGAAGGGAGAAGCTGGGTTTATGTAGAGATCGCTGAGCTGTGGTTTGTTACATAACCATACAACAGAGTTGATTACCCTTCCAGTTTTTCATGGTAATGTTTCAGTGGTTTTCCTCTTAATGCTAGTACTCTTAATACGTGAGACAGCATAATGGCCCCACTAAATCCAATTTCCTGGGATGGTACATCATTTTCATGACCGCTCTGATGGAATTAAACTCCCCAACACTTAAGGTGTAGATTCTATAAAATGCAAGCCCCTTTCTTACCTGCATAGACGATGGGAAAACAACGCAATGCTTGTCCGGATTTCCCTTCATCCCCAGAACAAATTATATAATGCAGGCCTGCCCAACCTGTGGCTCTCCAGCTGTTGTATAACTGCAAGTCTCATCATGCTTTGCCACAGTTTTGCTATTAGGGAAGCTAAAACTGTGGCAAGGCATGCTGGGATGTGTTTTACAACATCTGGAGAGCCACAGGTTGGCCAGGCCTGATATAGTGGGTACAAACCGCATTCCTTCAAATGACTGAATGAGATATCTTGCATTGTTTGGTCGTATGCTTGTTAACTAATACATACATATAATATATGATCTATGTCCAGTTTGGGCGTACACACGGTGCGATTTGCACAAAATCGTTAGATATCTAATCTGCCTACACGGCAGGCAGATGAGAAGATGTGAGGAACGACGCAAGGGAGTGTGCAGTAGTGTGTACACATCAGACGATGTGGACGGTTTGACGTTCAAATTTGGCTCAAAATAACAAATCGTCTAATTCATTATCTATTGTGTACAGGGTGGGAAAAAAAGAATGATTTAAAAAAACAAAAAAAAACAAACCTGTTTGTTTTTGTCTTTTTCTCTGACGTCCTAGTGGATGCTGGGACTCCGTCAGGACCATGGGGAATAGCGGCTCCGCAGGAGACAGGGCACAAAATTTAAAAGTTTGACCACTAGGTGGTGTGTACTGGCTCCTCCCCCTATGACCCTTTTCCAAGCCTCAGTTAGGTTTTTGTGCCCGTCCGAGCAGGGTGCAATCTAGGTGGCTCTCCTAAAGAGCTGCTTAGAAAAAGTTTGTTAGGTTTTTTATTTTCAGTGAGTCCTGCTGGCCACAGGCTCACTGCAACGAGGGACTTAGGGGAGAAGAAGTGAACTCACCTGCGTGCAGGATGGATTTGCTTCTTAGGCTACTGGACACTAGCTCCAGAGGGACGATCACAGGTACAGCCTGGATGGGTCACCGGAGCCGCGCCGCCGACCCCCTTGCAGATGCCGAATAGAGAAGAGGTCCAGAAACCGGCGGCAGAAGACGTCTCAGTCTTCATGAGGTAGTGCACAGCACTGCAGCTGTGCGCCATTGCTCTCCGCACACTTCACACCAGCGGTCACTGAGGGTGCAGGGCGCTGGGGGGGGCGCCCTGGGCAGCAATGTAATATACCTATTCTGGCTAAAATATATCACATATAGCCCCTGGGGCTATATGGATGTATTTAACCCCTGCCAGGTTCCAAAAAACCCGGGAGAAGAAGCCCGCCGAAAAGGGGGCGGGGCCTATTCTCCTCAGCACACAGCGCCATTTTCCTGCCCAGCTCCGCTGCGAGGAAGGCTCCCAGGACTCTCCCCTGCACTGCACTACAGAAACAGGGTAAAAACAGAGAGGGGGGGCACTTATTGGCGATATTTATAATATTTGAGCTGCTATAAAGGGAACACACTTATTAAGGTTGTCCCTATATATATTTATAGCGCTTGGGTGTGTGCTGGCAAACTCTCCCTCTGTCTCCCCAAAGGGCTAGTGGGGTCCTGTCTTCTATCAGAGCATTCCCTGTGTGTCTGCTGTGTGTCGGTACGTGTGTGTCGACATGTATGAGGACGATGTTGGCGTGGAGGCGGAGCAATTGCCTGTAATGGTGATGTCACCCCCTAGGGAGTCGACACCAGAATGGATGGCTTTGTTTATGGAATTACGGGATAGTGTCAGCACGCTACAAAAGTCGGTTGACGACATGAGACAGCCGGCAAACCAGTTAGTACCTGTCCAGGCGTCTCAGACACCGTCAAGGGCTGTAAAACGCCCTTTACCTCAGTCGGTCGACACAGACCCAGACACTGACACTGAATCCAGTGTCGACGGTGAAGAAACAAACGTATTTTCCAGTAGGGCCACACGTTATATGATCACGGCAATGAAGGAGGCTTTGCATATCTCTGATACTGCAAGTACCACAAAAAGGGGTATTATGTGGGGTTTGAAAAAACTACCGATAGTTTTTCCTGAATCAGAGGAACTGAATGAAGTGTGTGATGAAGCGTGGGTTACCCCAGATAGAAAACTGCTAATTTCAAAGAAGTTATTGGCATTATACCCTTTCCCGCCAGAGGTTAGGGCGCGCTGGGAAACACCTCCTAGGGTGGATAAGGCGCTCACACGCTTATCAAAGCAAGTGGCGTTACCGTCTCCTGATACGGCCGCCCTCAAGGATCCAGCTGATAGGAGGCTGGAGAATACATTAAAAAGTATATACACACATACGGGTGTTATACTGAGACCAGCAATCGCCTCAGCCTGGATGTGCAGTGCTGGCGTGGCTTGGTCGGAGTCACTGTCTGAAAATATTGATACCCTGGATAGGGACAGTATTTTACTGACTATAGAGCAGTTAAAGGATGCATTTCTTTATATGCGAGATGCACAGAGAGATATTTGCACTCTGGCATCAAGAGTAAGTGCGATGTCCATATCTGCCAGAAGAAGTTTATGGACGCGCCAGTGGTCAGGTGATGCGGATTCCAAACGACATATGGAACAGGTGGACCCCTGGATCCTGCAGGTAGTATCTCAGGGTTACAGGTTGGAATTCGAGAAGTTCCCTCCTCGCCGTTTCCTAAAGTCTGCTTTGCCAACGTCTCCCTCCGACAGGGCGACGGTATTGGAGGCCATTCACAAGCTGTATTCTCAGCAGGTGATAGTCAAGGTACCCCTCCTACAACAGGGACAGGGGTATTACTCCACGCTATTTGTGGTACCGAAGCTGGACGGCTCGGTAAGACCGATTCTAAATCTAAAATCTCTGAACCTGTACATACAAAAATTCAAGTTCAAGATGGAGTCACTCAGAGCAGTGATAACGAATCTGGAAGAAGGGGATTTTATGGTGTCCTTGGACATCAAGGATGCTTACCTTCATGTTCCAATTTGTCCTTCACACCAAGGGTACCTCAGGTTCGTGGTCCAAAACTGTCATTATCAGTTTCAGACGCTGCCGTTTGGATTGTCCACGGCACCCCGGGTCTTTACCAAGGTAATGGCCAAAATGATGATCCTTCTTTGAAGAGAAGGCGTCTTAATTATCCCTTAATTGGACGATCTCCTGATAAGGGCAAGATCCAGAGAACAGCTGGAGGTCGGAGTAGCACTAACCCAAGTAGTGCTCCAACAACACGGGTGGATTCTGAATTTTCCAAAATCCCAACTGATCCCGACGACACGTCTGTTGTTCCTAGGGATGATTCTGGACACTGTTCAGAAAAAGGTATTTCTTCCGGAGGAAAAAGCCAGGGAGTTATCCGATCTAGTCAGGAACCTCCTAAAACCAGGAAAAGTATCTGTGCATCAATGCACAAGAGTCCTGGGAAAAATGGTAGCTTCTTACGAAGCGATTCCATTCGGCAGATTCCATGCACGAACTTTTCAGTGGGATCTGCTGGACAAATGGTCCGGATCGCATCTGCAGATGCATCAGCGGATAAAATTGTCCACAAGGACAAGAGTGTCTCTGCTATGGTGGTTGCAGAGTGCTCATCTGTTAGAGGGCCGCAGATTCGGCATACAGAACTGGGTCCTAGTGACCACAGATGCCAGCCTGAGAGGCTGGGGAGCGGTCACACAGGGAAGAAACTTCCAGGGCGTGTGGTCAAGCCTGGAGACGTCTCTTCACATAAATATACTGGAGCTAAGAGCAATCTACAATGCTCTAAGCCTGGCAAAACCTCTGCTTCAGGGTCAGCCGGTGTTGATTCAGTCGGACAACATCACGGCAGTCGCCCACGTAAACAGACAGGGCGGCACAAGAAGCAGGAGGGCAATGGCAGAAGCTGCAAGGATTCTCCGCTGGGCAGAAAATCATGTGTTAGCACGGTCAGCTGTGTTCATCCCGGGAGTGGACAACTGGGAAGCAGACTTCCTCAGCAGACACGATCTGCACCCGGGAGAGTGGGGACTTCATCCAGAAGTCTTCCACATGATTGTGGTCCATTGGGAAAGACCAATGGTGGACATGATGGCGTCCCGCCTCAACAAAAAACTGGACAGGTATTGCGCCAGGTCAAGAGACCCTCAGGCAATAGCTGTAGACGCTCTGGTAACACCATGGGTGTACCAGTCAGTGTATGTGTTTCCTCCTCTGCCTCTCATACCAAAAGTACTGAGAATTATACGGCAAAGGGGAGTAAGAACGATACTCGTGGCTCCGGATTGGCCAAGAAGAACTTGGTACCCGGAACTTCAGGAGATGCTCACGGAAGATCCGTGGCCTCTACCTCTAAGACGGGACCTGCTTCAGCAGGGACCGTGTCTATTCCAAGACTTACCGCGGCTGCGTTTGACGGCATGGCGGTTGAACGCCGAATCCTAAGGGAAAAAGGCATTCCGGAAGAGGTCATCCCTACCCTGGTAAAAGCCAGGAAGGAGGTGACTGCACAACATTATCACCGCATTTGGAGACAATATGTTGCGTGGTGTGAGGCCAGGAAGGCCCCGACGGAGGAATTTCAACTGGGTCGATTCCTACATGTCCTGCAAACAGGATTGTCTATGGGCCTCAAATTAGGGTCCATTAAGGTTCAAATTTCGGCCCTGTCGATTTTCTTCCAGAAAGAATTGGCTTCAGTTCCTGAAGTCCAGACTTTTGTAAAAGGAGTACTACATATACAGCCCCCGGTTGTGCCCCCAGTGGCACCGTGGGATCTTAATGTAGTTTTGGATTTTCTCAAATCCCATTGGTTTGAGCCACTCAAATCGGTGGATTTGAAATATCTTACATGGAAAGTAACCATGCTACTGGCCCTGGCTTCAGCCAGGAGAGTGTCAGAATTGGCGGCTTTATCGTATAAAAGCCCATATCTGATTTTCCATTCGGACAGGGCAGAACTGCGGACGCGTCCTCACTTTCTGCCTAAGGTGGTTTCAGCGTTTCACCTGAACCAGCCTATTGTGGTGCCTGCGGCTACTAGCGATTTGGAGGATTCCAAGTTGCTGGACGTTGTCAGAGCATTGAAAATATATATTTCAAGGACGGCTGGAGTCAGAAAATCTGACTCGCTGTTTATACTGTATGCACCCAACAAGCTGGGTGCTCCTGCTTCTAAGCAGACGATTGCTCGTTGGATTTGTAGCACAATTCAACTTGCACATTCTGTGGCAGGCCTGCCACAGCCTAAATCTGTCAAGGCCCATTCCACAAGGAAGGTGGGCTCATCTTGGGCGGCTGCCCGAGGGGTCTCGGCATTACAACTCTGCCGAGCAGCTACGTGGTCAGGGGAGAACACGTTTGTAAAATTCTACAAATTTGATACCCTGGCTAAGGAGGACCTGGAGTTCTCTCATTCGGTGCTGCAGAGTCATCCGCACTCTCCCGCCCGTTTGGGAGCTTTGGTATAATCCCCATGGTCCTGACGGAGTCCCAGCATCCACTAGGACGTCAGAGAAAATAAGATTTTACTTACCGATAAATCTATTTCTCGTAGTCCGTAGTGGATGCTGGGCGCCCATCCCAAGTGCGGATTGTCTGCAATACTTGTACATAGTTATTGTTACAAAAAAATCGGGTTGTTATTGTTGTGAGCCGTCTGTTCAGAGGCTCCTACGTTTGTCATACTGTTAACTGGGTTCAGATCACAAGTTGTACGGTGTGATTGGTGTGGCTGGTATGAGTCTTACCCGGGATTCAAAATCCTTCCTTATTGTGTACGCTCGTCCGGGCACAGTATCCTAACTGAGGCTTGGAGGAGGGTCATGGGGGGAGGAGCCAGTACACACCACCTAGTGGTCAAACTTTTAAATTTTGTGCCCTGTCTCCTGCGGAGCCGCTATTCCCCATGGTCCTGACGGAGTCCCAGCATCCACTACGGACTACGAGAAATAGATTTATCGGTAAGTAAAATCTTATTTTTTATTTTATTTTTTATTTAAATCCTGATTAATTTTTTTACATTCTTTTATTGAATTTTAATAAAAAAACAAACTAATGAGGCGCTATCATATCGGAATAATTTTATATTATTTTTATTTCCGCAAAATCACATATATAGAAAAAACATACATACACACGGCCGGTGTTGATTTAAAACACAAAATTTCAATTTAAAACGCATATCAGAAATAAGTCACCATACAGCTGTTGCACAACCCCCATATATCTCAAATAGATATAATCAATGTTCGCGCAATTGGTAAATGAGCAACAGATGTAGGTGATTCTTAGACCATTATTACAGATAGTTAGATATCAATTTTCCAAAAAGAAACCCACGTTCACTATATACCCGCAGAAGTTAATTTGTTTAGTAGGTGGTGGTTACCATCTCCAAAATTTATTTATTCAGTAAGTGATCATTACCATCTTCATTCTGTCTTTATTTTTTACTGTATCAATCAACTAGCTATAATAACTATTATATTTTAATAAAAATATCAAGTAAACAAAAAGTAAAAACCATAATTAAAAGTTATTTTAAAATACTGAAACTTAAATATTAATTTAAATTACTTGAGTGTCACCATGAATCATAGCATGGCACAGCAAACTACACACATCACACAAACTGCAAAAGGAAAGAAACAGCAATGATGTTACGTTACAATAGTTGCTAATTTCATTGCCTGATTTGTAAATCTGAATTAAGCCTACACATTAGGTTTATTGAACACATGAAAAAAGGTATTTGACTGTGGGTATTTTTCTTTATATGTATATTGAATTCTTGAAACATGGCTGATAAAAATGTCCGTTATCAAAGTTAATTTTAACAATACTTTGAACACCTTGATTCTTTTTTTTTAAATTAAAAAATAAATAAATATTTTTTTCTTACGTCCTAGAGGATGCTGGGGACTCCGTAAGGACCATGGGGATAGGCGGGCTCCGCAGGAGACATGGGCACTAAGAAAGAACTTTAGGTATGGGTGTGCACTGGCTCCTCCCTCTATGCCCCTCCTCCAGACCTCGGTTTATTACTGTGCCCAGAGGAGACTGGGTGCATTACAGGGAGCTCTCCTGAGTTTCCTGGAAAGAAAGTATTTTGGTTAGGTTTTTTATTTTCAGGGAGCCTGCTGGCAACAGACTCCCTGCATCGAGGGACTGAGGGGAGAGAAACAGACCGACTTTAATGTTAGGCTCTGTTTCTTAGGCTACTGGACACAATTAGCTCCAGAGGGAATGGAACGCAGGTCTCACCCTCGCTGTTCGTCCCAGAGCCGCGCCGCCGTCCTCCTCGCAGAGCCGGAAGATAGAAGCCGGGTGAGTATGTGAAGAAAGAACACTTCAGAGGCGGCAGAAGACTTCAGATCTTCATAGAGGTAACGCTGTGCGCCATTGATCCCACACAGCGCACACACAGCAGTCACTGTAAGGGTGCAGGGCGCAGGGGGGGGGGCGCCCTGGGCAGCAATAAGGACCTCCAAATCTGGCAATAAGCATATATGCAGGCTGGGCACTCTATATAAGAGATCCCCCACCAGTTTTTTAATTTTTCAGCGGGACCGAAGCCCGCCACTGAGGGGGCGGAGCTTGTTCCTCAGCACTCGCCAGCGCCATTTTCTCCACAGCACAACGCTGAGAGGAAGCTCCCCGGACTCTCCCCTGCTTACCACGGTGAAAGAGGGTTTTAAAACAGGGGGGGGGGGGGCACATAGTTTGGCGCAAATAGATAATTACAACGCTACCTGGGTAAACATATAGTGTGTGTTTTCCTGGGTCATTAGCGCTGGGTGTGTGCTGGCATACTCTCTCTGTCTCTCCAAAGGGCCTTGTGGGGGAACTGTCTTCAGATAAGAGGTTTCCCTGAGTGTGTGGTGTGTCGGTACGCGTGTGTCGGCATGTCTGAGGTAGAAGGCTTTCCTAGTGAGGAGGTGGAGCAAATGTGGTGTCTCCGTCGGCAACACCGACACCTGACTGGGTGGATATGTGGAATGTTTTAAGTGCTAATGTGAATTTATTGCACAAAAGGTTGGACAAAGCTGAGTCCAGGAATTATGCAGAGTCAGGCCCTGCCTGCCCCTATGTCGCAGGGACCCTCGGGGTCTCAAAAGAGCCCACTATCCCAAATAGTAGACACTAATACCGACACGGATTTTGACTCCAGTGTCGACTACGATGATGCAAAGTTACAGCCAAAATTGGCTAAAAGTATTCAATATATGATTATTGAAATAAAGGATGTTTTACATATCACAGAGGAACCCCCTGTCCCTGACACGAGGGTACACATGTATAAGGAAAAGAAACCGGAGGTAACCTTTACCCCTTCTTATGAGCTGAACGAGTTATTTGAAAAGGCGTGGGAATCTCCAGACAAGAAACTGCAGATTCCCAAAAGGATTCTTATGGCGTATCCTTTCCCGGCTAAGGACAGGATGAGGTGGGAATCCTCCCCAAGGGTAGACAAAGCGTTGACACGCTTATCCAAAAAGGTAGCACTGCCATCCCAAGATACGACTACCCTCAGGGATCCTGCTGATCGCAAGCAGGAGGCTACCTTAAAGTCCATTTACACACACTCTGGTACCTTGCTCAGACCGGCGATAGCGTCGGCTTGGGTTTGTAGCGCTGTAGCAGCGTGGACAGATACCTTATCGGCGGAATTGGATACCCTGGATAAGGATACCATTTTATTGACCCTGGGTCATATTAAAGATGCTGTCTTATATATGAGGGATGCTCAAAGAGACATTGGCCTACTGGGTTCTAGAGTCAACGCTATGTCGATTTCTGCTAGACGAGTCCTATGGACCCGGCAATGGACCGGTGATGCCGACTCAGAGGCATATGGAGGTTTTACCTTACAAGGGTGAGGATTGTTTGGGGAAGGTCTCTCGGACCTGGTCTCCACAGCTACGGCAGGTAAATCAATTTTTCTTTATCATCCACTAGGGGTCACTGGAGTACTCTTGGGATATGGACGGGCGTAGCCGAACAAAGGCACTGAATATTTAAATTTAGGACTCTCCCCCCCTCCATATCCCCGAGTACCTCAGTGTACTCTCTGTGTTTTTTCGGTGCTCGCAGCACGAACATCGGCTTGTGGGAATGCCCACATTTGAGATTTTTTTTTTATTTTACTTTTTATTTTTAATTTTTACACTTCCCTTCCCAGTTTCTTGAAAAACATGGGTCCGGGAAAGTGCCGCTGCAAGGCAGCGCATGGCGTGTCGGTCCTCACAAAGAGCACCCTCACAGCCACAGGCGCTACAAGGCAGCGCATGGCGTGTCGGTCCTCACAAAGAGCACCCTCACAGCCACAGGCAGCCTCTGTCTCCTGCAAGCTGGACGGAGCTTACAGAAAGAAGCCCCGTCACAGCCAAGATGAGACAAAGAGCTGGAAGGAAGATGAGAAGCTGTACGGAGCTTACAGGAGAAGCCCCGTCACAGCCAAGATGATCTGAGCTGGACGGAGCTTACAGAAAGAAGCCCCGTCACAGCCAGGAGGAAAGCACCGTCAGAACGGAGCTTACAAGTGCGGCACAAGGTATAGTGGGGTGTCAGGGCGGTCAGCTCACGCTGCCGCCCTGCTGTGGGGGAAAGTGTGCTTTACTGTTTGCGCTGATTACAGGGGCCCCGCTGAACGAGCGCGCTATCTACAAACGGAGCGGCCGTACGTCACTCAGAGACGCCGGCCGCTCTCCCAACGATCACCGCCAGCAGCTACTCTAAGTACCCGCACAGCTCCGAGCGGCCGCACGTCATTCAGAGACGCCGGCCGCTCTCCCAACGATCACCGCCAGCAGCTAGATCACCGCCAGCAGCTACTCTAAGTACCCGCACAGCTCCAAGCGGCCGCACGTCATTCAGAGACGCCGGCCGCTCTCCCAACGATGAAGCAGCGCACAGCTCCGAGCGGCCGCACGTCACTCATAGACGCCGGCCGCTCTTCCAGCGCTCATTACCATCCGCTGCCCGCCGCTGATTACCACGGCCACTACTGTATGAGAGACGGAGCGGCCGCACATCAATCAGGCATGCCGCCCGCTCGTCCGGACCGTAACTCCCCGGCGCTATACAGCGCTTTCCTGCTTCAGCTAGGTCCCTGCACCCGGTTTTCATCTAGGTCCCTGCACTCGTTCCCGTCCGCTGCAGGTACATGGGAGCAGCGCAGCTGCAGGGGAGGGGGAGTAAATGCCATAGCAGCAGCACAAGACTGCATGGGTTAATAAAACATAGTTTTAACCAGATCATGACCTAAACTATGTTTCTATTTGTATGAATGGCAACCATTTTTAACATGCTTCCTGTTTTTCTGTAGGCTGCCATACAATGTAATAAGTGTTTTATTACTGGATTGTGATTATCACACTATAATAGGCTATTAAGCCTATATTACCTGTATAATAGGCTATTAAGCCTATATATATATATATATATATATATATATATATATTAAAAAGGTCCTGTGCTTTTCAGTGTATGGGGGCCATTTTTAATCATTACAGTTCTTCCAGTTTAGAATTCCAGAACATTCCGACATACACCTCTCCTCCACAAGGAGGCGCAGGGGTGTTAGTGGGAATTTTTGTTCAGGTTTCACATAATTCTAGAACATTCCTGCCCTACATCTCTAAGCCACTAGAGGCAAAGGGGTGTTAGTGGGAATTTGGTTCGGATTGCACACATGTGAACTGCTTTTCACATAAAGAATACTCTGGTTTCTCTTCAGATCTAATAAATCTTTCGCTGTTGCTAAGATGTCCGTAGAGAGAAATAACCATGAGTTTCATATAATTTTTTTTTGATGCCTGGCTACGGCTGGCTTTAATATGCTTTTCAGCAACAAAAATATATATATGACACAAAAGAACTTCAATAAGTCGTGCAAGTGTCTATCCGTTGCCTATTGTGGGTCGGTCTGCATAGCTAGTAAGGCTCTAGCGCAGACTAAAAATAACTTTAAAGATCCTATGTTAAGCATTGGCAATTCAAATTCAAAGAGCGGTAACATCGGAGACTCGAAGTACTCCGCCTGCTCTAACTAAAGTCTTTTCAAAGGGCCAATTCCCTTTGGGTACCAGGGTTAATGCACGATTCTATGTCAGATCTCACACAATAACTACGAGTGAGAAGGGTGCATTACACCAGCACTCATATAGTGCGGGGTTTTTGACAACATACATTGCTAAAAACCAGTGAGTCAAGGTCTCCATTTTTACACTTAGTAGACTTTGACCACTATTTAATCGTTTCCAAAAGGACGCCATCCGCCATTGGTAAGGGCGTCTGTGTCAATAACAATGAGCTTACTGTTAAAAGAAGCTGCAGAGTATATCTGTAAAGCTTCTTCTAACGACGGGTACTTCAATTATCACTTTTCATCGTCGCTAGTCCAGCACGACAAGGCCACACTTTGTTTGGTCCTAAATTTGATATTCAGCCATTACCGCATCCAGTATCAAAACGAAATACTTGTGCCGGCGTTTAATCCCTTTACACTTCAGTTTCAAGGCGGTAGTACAAAACACTCACGCCTTATAACGACAAGTCAGCAAGCCAGTGGTTTCATGACCTCTTTTCCAATTGTGGAAGCGCGTCTTTGCAATTTGCGGGGAGGTCTCCGCTATTCACAGATTCAAGGACAAGACTGCAGGTTTGGCAGGTTGCCATTTAGTCTCTGCTGGGTTTCAGCTGTCTTTAGAATACAGGCAGTAGTACACCAACAGAGTCAGGGTTGCTTATTCCCCTTTGTTTGGGGTAACAAAACCATACAGCTCCGTCGCAGTCTCAATCAGCAAGTCACTTACTGCAGTTTGAAAATAGATTGCTGCGGTTAGTTGTGGCATATTGGAGCCACAAAATTGCATACTTGCACTTGATCTTCACAATGCTTATTTACCCATTCCGGTTTGTTCATCACAGGTTCTAGCGTTTGCAAATCGCCACAACCATTAACCATTTCAGGTCTACCGGTTCTTATACTCGGGTTTTTACCAAAGTGATGTTGGACGATGATAGCTCATCTCACATAAGAACTCTGTCGCAACAGAGTTTCTCTATCTTACACGATCTGCTCATAAGAACTCTGTCTCAACAAAGTTCCTCTAACTTGCGCTACTAATGTATACTGCGGTGGCAGATCACGTTCAAAATAAGATTATAAATACGGTAAATCAAAGACATTTACCTACTACACCAGCAAGAACAAATGTACATCTAGTAATTAGTGCAAAGCACACTAGCGGTACATTGGTGTATTCACCTGTTAAGATAATAATACGTTTTCAAAGCGATTTAGTTCGCCGCCCTTAACTCGCAGTTCCCACAGAGGGACGAGGGTGTATATACTCTGGACGAGAGTCGCAGAGGTTCAGGAGTTGTAGTTAAAAAGATCAGCGACAGCGGTTCTAAAACACGACAGATTGCTGTTGATAAATGTCCTGGAACTCCGTGCATTTTACAATGCACTACATGCTTCGCTTTCAGTCTGACCAGGGGCAGTCAGACAACGCAACGGCAGTTGCATACACAACAAGAAGTCGCATGGCAATACGCCAGGTAACTCGAATCCTCAATGGCTCAGAAGGGATCATTCCGTGAGTGGACATCTGTTAGACAGATGATCTCACCCGTCAGGATTTGGATCCTGAAAACTGGACATTAATTCCAGAGGGGTTTCATATGTGAGTCCACAGAAGGGGGTTACCCTCAGATATACATGATGGCATCTCGCCACAATTACAAAAGCTCAGTATGTGTACAAAACAACAGATCACAAGGGCAGTGGCGGTGGAGTCTCTCACATTCATGTGGCATTCAGCATCGTGTAGCTGGCATCACCATTTTCAGCTGCTATCTCCGTTGCCAAAACGGATCATAAGACAGGTCGTCACAGTCATACTGGTGGTATCTCATGGGTTTCGGAGAAGTTTGCTTCTCGATTTTCCAAGGGATACTTGCATACGATCTTGACCGCTCATAATACGTCCAACCTGTTACAGCAGGGAACGGTCTTTTACCCATAGTTACCTATGTACCTATTACCTATGTACCGCAGATGCGGTTGACGGGGTGAGGGTTCAGACCGCCATCTTAAGAAATGGAGCATTACAGTATCGGTTACACCAACCATGTTACGAGCTAGTAAGCCGCTTAAGGCAGCTCATTATTACAAAATTTCGTGTGCTTACATAGGTGGTAAACCTCGGAAGTATCCGACATCATCCTTCAAGTTACCCGTATTCTGTTAAACGGGGTGGGATGGAAAACTGCGTTTATCTGCACTGAGGGTGCAGGTATCTGTATGGTAAACTTATTTTCAAAGACGTTTGCCTCTATTGCGTCTGTACACATCTTTCTACAAGGTGTAATCAAAGTTCAGACTCTATTTATCCCACCTACAGCGCCAGGTGGCTTGAGGTTGGGTTCAGATTACAGTTTTCATATTTTGAACCCTTACAACAAAGGGGGATTAAGTTTCTCATTTTGGAAAACATTTTTCTTCTAGCCTTGGCTTCGGCAAGGGTTTTGTTTTCATATTTGGGTGCCTTGTATTCCAAGCCACCGTATTTGAGTTTTCTCATGACAAAGCAGATCTTCGGACGAATTCCGCTTTCGTATTCTTCACATCAATATACCAATAGTGGTTCCTGTGTGGACAGCACATTCTAGAATTCTGAATGTGGTACACGCATTACGCGTTTATATATGTCCCGAACGTCTACAGTACGTGATATGAATACGTTGTTTGTTCTCTATGATACTGCCAACTGGGGTTAGCCAGTTTCTCAGCAGACATTATCCAGTGGGATAATAATAATGACTACAAGTCAGGCTTACTTTAAGGCTAAGTTACAATCGCCTACGTCAGTAATAGCTCATCCCACAGGTTCTGTGGGAATGTCAGACCCAGCGGGTCGTGGAGCGTCTACGACGCGGCTACATAGCCTTTAGTGCACCACGTTTGTGCACGTTTACACGTTATGAATGGTGGCGCCATCAGCATCTAGCTTTGGGCTGCCTACTGTTACAAGTATCAAACAGCTCTCCCGCCCACGAGGGAAGCTTTGGTACGTCCCAAGAGTACTCCAGTGACCCCTAGTGGATGATAAAGAAAATAGGATTTTGGTACTTACCAGGTAAATCCTTTTCTTTGAATCCATAGGGGGCACTGGACGCCCACCCAGAGCAGTTTTACCTGGGTTGTTTTAAGCTCAAGGGAGCTTAGGGTAACAAGTTTTACTTGATTGATATTAAGCTCAGAGGAGCTTATGGTAACACATTTTCACCGATTGGTTCAAATTATAAAGTTCTATCGGTTATGGTGTCAACTGTTTAGTTGACAGTAAGGTTATGGGTCAACATTGTTGTTGTCCGTTATGTTATGGTGTCAACTGTTTAGTTGACAGTAAGGTTATGGGTCAACATTGTTGTTGTCCGTTATGTTATAGGTATTCTCCATTGTCAACCTCTCTATATAGTTCCTGTTCGCTCAGTAAAAAACACTGAGAGAGTACACTGAGGTACTCGGGGATATGGAGGGGGGGAGAGTCCTAAATTTAAATATTCAGTGCCTTTGTTCGGCTACGCCCGTCCATATCCCAAGAGTACTCCAGTGCCCCCTATGGATTCAAAGAAAAGGATTTACCTGGTAAGTACCAAAATCCTATTTTTTGCCTTATATTCCCTCACAGCCTAAGAAAGCGCCACATTATCAAATGCAGTCCTTTCGGTCAAATAAAAACAAAACAAAAGAGTAAGGGCAGAGGAAAAAAGCTGCCATCCACAGCTAGTTCCCAGGAGCAGAAGTCCTCCCCGGTCTCTACAAAATCCACCGCATGACGCTGGGGCTCCGCTGAGGGAGTCCGCCCCAGTGGGGGCACGTCTTCGACTTTTCAACCACATCTGGGTTCACTCACAGGTGGATCCCTGGGCAATAGAAATTGTTTCCCAGGGTTACAAGCTGGAATTCGAAGAGGTGCCTCCTCGCCGGTTTTTCAAATCTGCCCTACCAGCTTCTCCCCCAGAAAGGGAGATAGTTTTAAATGCAATTCACAAATTGTGTCTTCAACAGGTGGTGGTCAAAGTTCCCCTGCTTCAACAAGGGAGGGGGTATTACTCAACCCTATTTGTAGTCCCGAAACCAGACGGTTCGGTCAGACCCATTTTAAATTTAAAATCCTAGAACCTATAATTGAAAAGGTTCAAGATGGAATCGCTCAGAGCGGTCATCGCCAGCCTAGAAGGGGGGGATTTTATGGTATCCCTGGACATAAAGGATGCATACCTTCATGTTCCCATATATCCACCTTATCAGGCGTACCTGAGATTTGCGGTACAGGATTGTCATTACCAATTTCAGACGTTGCCGTTTGGGCTTTCCACGGCCCGAAGGATTTTCACCAAGGTAATGGCGGAAATGATGGTGCTCCTGCGCAAGCAGGGTGTCACAATTATCCCGTACTTGGACGATCTCCTCATAAAAGCAAGATCACGAGAGCAGTTGTTGAACAGCGTGTCACTTTCACTGAAGGTGTTACAACAACACGGCTGGATTCTCAATATCCCGAAGTCACAGTTAGTATCTGCGACTCGTTTGACCTTCTTAGGCATGATTCTGGATACGGACCAGAAAAGGGTTTATCTTCCGATAGAAAAGGCCCAGGAACTCATGACTCTGGTCAGGGACCTATTGAAGCCAAAACAGGTGTCAGTGCGTCACTGCACTCGGGTCCTGGGGAAGATGGTGGCATCTTACGAGGCTATTCCCTTCGGCAGGTTCCATGCGAGGACCTTCCAATGGGACCTACTGGATAAGTGGTTCGGGTCACATCTACAGATTCATCAGTTGATCACCCTGTCCCCCAGGGCAAGGGTGTCTCTCCTGTGGTGGCTACAGAGTGCTCACCTTCTAGAGGGTCGCAGGTTCGCCAATCAGGACTGGATTCTGGTAACCACGGACGCGAGCCTCCGAGGTTGGGGAGCAGTCACACAGGGAAGAAACTTCCAAGGTCTTTGGTCAAGCCAGGAGACTTGTCTTCACATCAGCGTCCTGGAGCTGAGGGCCATATACAACGCCCTTCGTCAAGCAGAGACTTGGCTTCGCGAACTACCGGTTCTGATTCAGTCAAACAACATCACCGCAGTGGCTCATGTAAACTGCCAAGGCGGCACAAGGAGCAGAGTGGCAATGGCGGAAGCCACCAGGATTCTTCGCTGGGCGGAAAATCATGTAAGCGCACTGTCAGCAGTGTTCATTCCGGGAGTGGACAACTGGGAAGCAGACTTCCTCGGCAGACACGATCTACATCCAGGAGAGTGGGGACTTCATCAGGTAGTCTTCGCACAGATTGCAAGTCAGTGGGGACTGCCCCAGATAGACATGATGGCGTCCCACCTCAACAAAAAACTACAGAGATATTGCGCCAGGTCAAGAAACCCTCAGGCGGTGGCAGTAGACGCCCTTGTGACACCATGGGTATTCCAGTCGGTCTATGTGTTTCCTGTTCTTCCTCTCATCCCCAAGGTGTTGAGAATAATAAGAAAAAGAGGAGTACAGACAATTCTCATTGTTCCGGATTGGCCACGAAGGGCCTGGTATCCGGATCTGCAGGAAATGCTCACAGAAGATCCGTGGCCTCTTCCTCTAAGACAGGACCTGTTACAACAGGGGCCCTGTCTGTTCCAAGACTTACCGCTGCTGCGTTTGACGGCATGGCGGTTGAACGCCGGATCCTAGCGGAAAAGGACATTCCGGATGAGGTCATTCCTACTCCGATAAAGGCTAGGACGGACGTGACAGCAAAACATTATCACCGTATATGGCGGAAGTATGTTTCTTGGTGTGAGGCCAGGAATGCTCCTACGGAAGAATTCCATCTGGGCCGTTTCCTTCACTTCCTACAGACTGGAGTGAATTTGGGCCTAAAATTAGGCTCCATAAAGGTACAGATTTCGGCCCTATCTATTTTCTTTCAGAAGGAATTGGCTTCTCTCCCAGAAGTACAGACTTTTGTGAAGGGAGTGCTGCATTTTCAGCCTCCTTTTGTACCTCCAGTGGCACCTTGGGACCTGAACGTGGTGTTGAGTTTCCTTAAGTCACACTGGTTTGAACCACTTCAAACGGTGGAGTTAAAATATCCTTGGAAAGTGGTCATGTTGTTAGCCTTGGCTTCGGCTAGGCGAGTGTCGGAGTTGGCGGCTTTGTCTCATAAAAGCCCCTATTTAGTTTTCCATATGGATAGAGCGGAATTGCGGACCCGTCCTCAATTCTTGCCAAAGGTGGTTTCGTCTTTTCATATGAACCAACCTATTGTGGTGCCTGTGGCTACGCGAGACTTGGAGGATTCAGAGTCCCTTGATGTGGTCAGGGCTTTGAAAATTTACGTGGCCAGAACGGCTAGGGTCAGGAAAACAGAAGCACTGTTTATCCTGTATGCAGCCGACAAGGTTGGCGCTCCTGCTTCCAAGCAGACTATTGCTTGCTGGATCTGTAACACGATTCAGGAAGCTCATTCTACGGCTGGATTGCCGTTACCAAAATCAATAAAGGCCCATTCCACCAGGAAAGTGGGCTCTTCTTGGGCGGCTGCCCGAGGGCCTCGGCATTACAGCTGTGCCGTGCTGCTACTTGGTCGGGTTCAAACACTTTTGCAAAGTTCTACAAGTTTGATACCCTGGCTGAGGAGGACCTTGTGTTTGCTCAATCGGTGCTGCAGAGTCATCCGCACTCTCCCGCCCGTTTGGGAGCTTTGGTATAATCCCCATGGTCCTTACGAAGTCCCCAGCATCCTCTAGGACGTAAGAGAAAATAAGATTTTAAACCTACCGGTAAATCTTTTTCTCCTAGTCCGTAGAGGATGCTGGGCGCCCGTCCTAAGTGCGGACTATTTCTGCAAGACTTGTATATAGGTTTTGCTTACATAAGGGTTATGTTACAGTGTTCCTCAGTCTCGGACTGATGCTGTGTTGTTTCGTACTGTTAACTGGTTGGTATATCCCAATTTATATGGTGTGGGCTGGTATGAATCTTGCCCTTAGATTAACTAAAATCCTTTCCTCGTACTGTCCGTCTCCTCTGGGCACAGTTTCTCTAACTGAGGTCTGGAGGAGGGGCATAGAGGGAGGAGCCAGTGCACACCCATACCTAAAGTTCTTTCTTAGTGCCCATGTCTCCTGCGGAGCCCGTCTATCCCCATGGTCCTTACGGAGTCCCCAGCATCGTCTACGGACTAGGAGAAAAAGATTTACCGGTAGGTTTAAAATCTTCTTTTTTTTAATTTTATTTTTATTTATTTTTTATAAACAAGTTATTTTAAATCCGCACACCCTGATTATGTACCCAGCTTTAGTCATGGTCATTGATAGCAATAATGCTAACTGAATTGCTGAACTATTAGGGGCAGATTCAATTCATTGCACATTGATGTAAGCATCCAAGGTGCAATGCATTGAATCTGCCCCTAGTGGTTTTCAAGCAGGAAGTTTGATCCCCACAGAGCTTTTGGGAGAAGAATGCATTGTGGAAAGTGCCTATACCCTCTACTTCATTGTTCATATAGTTTCGGATGAATCAAAGAGCATCTGTACAGGGTGTAATACTTTTTATTTCCAGCTAATTTTTCTTTCCTTTCTATTCAAACAGAAATAACCTTAAGAACTCACTCACACGGAAATATTTTTCCTGTTTTGTGTTCCATTGTATAAAGCTCATGCAGATCAGATAGGGAAACATTTCAGAATGCATAAATACACTTAAAAGCTATTTAAAGCTGCATTGCCCAATACTCGATCACTCTTACAGAACCTCTCTCAACAGAACTGGCAAATATACTTCCGTTGACTTTAAAATTGTATCTGAGGGGAGAGGTGCTGTGAGAGGAGGACCAAACACACACAGCCAGTCGCGAATACACACACGTTCTAATACACTACAAAAATGATCTCTGTAACGGTTGCTATTTTATGTTGCAGCTATTTCAGGCTCTGTCAGATATATGTATAATTTTTTTACAACAGGATTTTTTTTGGGGGGAGGGGATCTATTCCTTTAAAAGAGTGTTTCCTATGTACACCCTGTCCTATATCTGCCAGTGGCCTATTTTGGAACAATGGAATAGGTTCTCTGGGGATGTGTTAATGTTGTATGGTGTATGAATAATTTATTTTCGGAAGCAATAAAATGACTAATGCCTTTGTGCTCAAGTTCCTTAATTGATTTGGTTTATTAAATGAAAATTGACACTTTGTTGTGCCTTTTTATGTCCATTTAATTTTAAAGAGAAAGTACAAGTTGCATGCATGAGTTATTTCCATTGCCTTATACAATTCTGAATTTTATATCCTGCATAACCTGTGAAAAAATGTGCATTTTGCATAATAGTTATACGTACATTATTCAGGTTGAGTCTCCCATATCCAAATTGAAGGAATATTCTGAAATGCAGAATTTGTTGAGAATGATAGATAGTGACACCTTTGCTTTGTGATGTTTTTTATGTAACAACTCTGTTTAATGATGAAACACATAATTGCCTTTAGACTGTATAACGAGTATATGAAACATACATTTCCTGTATAGATGGAAACTTTGTTTCATGCACACATTTATTACAAATTATATAAAAAATTACCTTCAGGGTGTCTATATAAGGTGTACAGTATATGAAACCTAAATGCATTCTTTGTTGAGACTTGTGTACCATCCCCAAGGTGTCTCATTATGGTATTCCCAAATATGTCAAAATTAGACATCCAAAATACATCTGGTCCCAAGCATTTTGGGTATGGGAGAATCCACCTGTAATTAGGAAACACATTGCCTGCTCATTTTATTTTTTAAATTATATATTTTTGCTTTAAAAAATTTGGGCTCCTTACAAAAAAGTAAAATTCATGTAAACACTACAGTATACTGTTTTGTCAGAAATGGCATCTGAAAAAGAAATAAAATAATTAAGAGTTGTTCATTGCACACTGCAATATTGCCATCAGTTTATTTCTAGAACTGAATCTAATCAATAATTAGGCTACCATATAGCCAACAATGTATGATGTAAACTTATTCCATCATCCATCTGGGGGATGCTCCATTACTCTTGGTCCTAGGCATATGATCATTGTAGTCTGGCATTAAAACTGTTAACTGCTGACTCCCTCCCCTACATAACCCCTCCTACTTCCGGCAACCCCTCTGTCTTGTTTCATTGCTTTGGAGCAAGGGACAATGTTAGAAGCATAGCTTTTTATTTCAGTTTTATTTAAGTTTATTTTCATCTTAAAGTCTGGTGCTTAGCCCCTGGTTCCAGACGGCAAGCACTAACAGAGTGGGGATAGATAAAGTAGAGGCTGGAGCCTGAGACCCCACTCTCCTAGCCTCTGCAGAAGTCACCAAACTGTGACTGTGATAAGGAAGGCACAGTTGTGCAGCATATCCCCCTTTAAGTGCTATACTGCAGGCTACCGGAAGCTGCGGCCAGGTCCGTTTGGTACTGTGCATGCACCCTCCCTCTGTTCTCCCCAAAAACACCGGTAGCTGCAGTTTTCCAACCCCAGCGACTGGTGAGGTGGCTGATGTTGAAGGCTGTCGCTTACTTTAAGTGACGGGGATGGGAGGGTACTCATATCTGTCGGGGGCACTCTTCCCCCTCTATTAAGGGATAACTGCAGCCAGTCTGGTTTGGCACAGAACACCAGAATGCCCTTATAACTGAGGCACCCGATCCAGGCAGCTCAACCGCAGCACATTGGGCCAGCTCTTCCGGGTGCTGCGTTAGACCTAGCCGCCATACGGAGCTAGTGGGGCGTATGGCGCCAAGTTAGGTTCCACCCAAAACAAGGCTAGTGTTTAGTACTTGGTGTTTGGTGCTGTTTTAAGCCCTGCTTCCAACACTTTAAATGTGGAACTCTGAGTAGCACACTGTGACTCTGCTGCTTCCGGGATCGGTAGGGAGCACAGATAAGCAGGGCTGGAATTTGTTACTGTTGTACTAAACCTAGCATGTTTATAGTTGCTGCTTATTATATAACATATACTGCTGGATGTTATAAAGCAACATAACACTGCACTTTTTCCCTGTTAGGGACTTAGGCAGTCCCCCCCCCTCACTCACACACACACACACACACACACACACACACACACACACACACACACACACACACACACACACACACACACACACACACACACACTGGTTGTGAAAACATTAATGTGTGTGTTATGAATTTAAATGGGTGTATACTACAGAACAGACAGGGTTGCCTGATTGGGCCAAGTCTATGGCGAACGACATTGCTGATTTTCATCATTCTCAGGCTGGTGTTATACCCTGCGCTCAGTTGCAGCCTATAGTCATCTTGGGCCTGTAATTTGGGAAGATTCCTTGCAGGGATGGCCACATTTTTAAATCAGATGGTGGCATCTGTGGGGGCCTCAGACACTAAGAAACTGACTGTTCAATCTTGTATTGATTTTTCTTTGGAGGATTTGGAATCTGCCGCTTCATCACAGGAGGAAGGGGAAATAAATCCTTATTGGGAAGGTACTTCTGCTTGGGTGGGGGATCCCCAACCCAGTTCTGGAGTACCTCTTTTAACTGAAGCAGTCCATCAGATTCTGTAATTATAAGATTTGATTCTACTGTTCCAGAGACCAATTCAGATTCTTTTTTCAAGCACAAGAAGTCTGTTTTTCCAGCCTTTTTCTCATTTTTGGGAGGCATTGAAAGAAACCTAGCTCAAAGATCTTTTATCTTTTTTTTTTTTCACTGAGGATGACGCAAAGCTTTGGGAAGGTGGATGCTTCTATCACTAACTTATAATCGTAACGGTTAATACTATGGTTGCCTGTTTCTCTTAAAGATCCATCAGAGCGAATCCGTTTTAAAATCTCCTCTCTCTCTCTCTCTCTCTGGTCTCTGCAGCCTATATTGGCTAGCGCCTAGGTAGTAAAGGCTGTCCTGGATGGCTCAGGTGGTTGAGGGATTCCAGTCAAGGGCTCCATCTGAGGCTATTTCCTCAGCTGACCGAATCACGCAGGGTTTGGTCTACGATGCCATCCAGGTGCAGTGTCTTATTTCAGCCAGATGTTCTTTATGGCTTCGAGCATGGAATGCTGACCCTGCTTCGAAACAAACTTTGGCAGCAGTTCTATTTGCAGGCGATTTCCTGTTCTCACAATTATTTCCCAGGCTATGGGAGCCCTTACATTCCAGTCTCTGCTCCCAAAACCAAATCTCCCAGGTTCTGTCTTTAGGTCAGAAGGGAGAGTAAACTTTCAGGCCTTCAGAGGCACTTCAAGAGATTCCCATTGAGGGACATTTGGGGGACGGGTTACCCACTATCCTGCGGTTAAGGCACCAGTCAAAGATTCTGCATGATGCTTTGGGGGCACCGGTCCACGTTCAGGTGGTGGGGGCCAGTTTACTCAAGTCTCAGGAGGTCTGGATTTAATCTAGTGTGAACCATTGGGTTAGCGTGTGTATCCAGAATTTACATTTTAGATCTGGAGGGTCCAGTCCCAGACCATTTCTTTGTTGCCCCTCTTCCTCAGTGTAGAAGGACCATCATTCAGGCAGTCTTTACTCCTTTTAGATTCTGAGGTAAATATTCTAGTTCCAGTAGACAAACAGGGCCGGGGATTTTATTAAAATCATTACTTGATGGACAAACTGGACGTCCAATTCTCAGTCTAAAGTGGTTGAACCCTTCCCTTCACCTTGAAAAGTTCAAGATGGAGTCCGTACAACCAGTCTTCCATGGAGTCTCCATGGAAAAGGGAGAATATCTGACTTCCTTGTGCATCGAGGATGCCTATCTACGTATCTTCATCTACTGAGATTTGCCGTGGGTCAAGGCTCTGTCAGTTACTCTGTTGCAGCAACATCTTCAATTGACGTTGGACACACTCCAGAAATTCACAAAGAATGGAGTTTTTGGGTCTCCTTTTCAACACTGTCAAAGTGGTTTTTCTCCCACAAGGGAAGGTACACGATATCCAGTACGGAGTGAAAACTCTTGTTGCTTTTGTAAGTGTCTAGTCTCAGGGCTATGCAGCTGCTGGGAAAGATGGTGGCATCCTTCGAGACAGTCCAGTTCTCCAGATTTCATGCCAGGCAGCTGCAAAACCAACTGCTACATTGTTTGTCAAAAAAAGATGTTTGACTGGACAGGCAATCGCTGGACTGATGATTGTTGCCACAGATGTCAGCTTAACAGGCTGTGGCATGGTAGTGCAGAACAAGCATCTGCAAGGGCAGTAGTCTGCTCAGGAATCCACACTTCCAATCAACATTCTCGAGCGGAGGGTGATTTGTTTGCCCTTGGTGCAGGCCCAGTCCTTTCTGCTAGTCCTACCGGTGCAGATCCAGGCGGACAATGCCACGACAGTGGCTTATATCAAACAATGTGGCACACACAGTTGGCGTATAATGCAAGAAATTTCGCACATCCTCAGGTGGGCAGAAGTTTAGATACCAGCAGTGGACAATTGGCATCCATCGGGAAGCTCAACCAGTTATTCTCATTGCACCATACTGGCTGCACTGTCAGTGGTTCACACATTCTACAGGAGGATCCACTCCACCTTCCTCTATGTCCAGATCTGCTTCATTAAGGTCCATGTCTACACCCTGATTTGCATCAGTTGGCTTTGACGTATTGGTTCTTGAAACCAATATCCTGAGTGTTAAATGGTTTTTACAATCCTGTTGTTGAGATCATGATCCAGGTCCGGAAACCAGTTTTAAGCATAAAACAATCATTTTTTCCGAAGGAAGTAACTCAATTTCATATGAACCAGGACATTGTCCTTGAAGTATTTACGCAGGCTTCAAACCTCCTGAGGTTTGTTAATCCTCTGCACTTTTGGAAGAGGTTCGTGCTTTACGCATTTATCTGGCTCGTATGGTTTCTCTACGACAGATTCTTTGGTGTTAATGGATGTACCAAAATTAGATTGGCCAGCCTTGAAGGCATCTATCGCTAGGTGGGTCACTTAGCCCATTCGTCAGGCATATGTATCATCAAATGTGACTGTTCCAGACACCATATGGGCCCACTTAACTCGTGCGGTTGGGACATCTTGGGCTGTGCAGCACTGTGCATCTGTGGAGCAGTTGTGCAGAGCAGCAACCTAGTCATCCATACACACCTTCACCAAATTCCACTTCCATATGTTTTCACAGTGTTGGACGTAAGATTCTGCGAGCAGCTGGTTCAGATGCTCCCCTTCCCTGATTAGCTTGGTTCGGGAAATCCCAGAGTAATTGAGCGTCCTCCCAGATGGATGATGGAGGAAATTGGATTTTTTTTTTTTTACTCATCGTAAAATCCTATTAGTCGAAGTCCATCTGTGGGTCACTGAGCTCCCTTCCTGTTTTTGTCTTTCTTTTTTTTTTTTTTAGTACCAGTTTTGTATATTATCATTGTAGATTGTCGGTCTAATTTAATCATAGTTCTTTTCATTCTTCCTTCAGGTGGCTCTGCTAAGTGTATACTAAGAGGTTGCTGGAAGTGGGAGGGATTATGTAGGGGAGGGATCCAGCAGTTTAGTGCCAGACACCAATGGTCATATACATATAACCCAGAGTAATGGAGTGTCTTCCAGATGGACTTCGAGGAAGGGATTTTACAGTAAGCCAAAAATCCCAAATTTTTATATTTTTTCACCTATGTTCAAGTTAAAAAAAAAAAAAAAAAAAGTGCCAAGCATTCACTGTCCCATTTATTTGTGCGCAGTAAATACAGCTTTGTACCACTTTGCGAGAAATCATCATGTTAACTCACTGTCAACAAATCTGTATATACATTACCCATGCATCCTTATAATGGGTGACTAGATGCATCGTTTATGGTTTGTCCACACTAACAGCTGTTAATGTGATATTCAGTCATAGCTTGTTTCCTATAGTCCTGTTCCCACCATTGTTCTGAATTAATGCCACTAAACTATAGAACACAGCCCAAGTTATTTTATTATGAGATAATGCAGGCTTGTCCAATGCGCGCATTTATCTTCATGCATTTTACCAGAGTACTGTATGTTGGTATTTTAGGATGCATATATATCTAACAGTTTCTAAGAACATGGAACATAAAATGAGTTATCCAATTTGAAGTCCTATCTGTGCTCACACATCCATAAACCAACAAGGTACACACAACAGCTGCGAATCGGAGAGCACCATCTGTGCTATAGTATGCATCTGTAATAAAAATCTGTTGTACTGAAGCACAAGGATGCTGCAAATTACCAAACCGAAAGAAACCATTGTGTCATTTCTGCATCTTCTATTTTTTTATTTTTTTTATATACGTACATTTCTTACTTTTGACTTCATATCACAATTATTAGTATTTTCTGCAGCAGCATAAGAATAAATGTAGAATTAAATTCCAACCCATACCCACTAGCTCTGGCAATCACACAGACTTTCCATATGGCTGCAAGTGTGGTCTTATTTAAAGGAAGATTGTGGAAGTAACCTGTGAAGACAGTCATAGAAGAGTATTGAACATTGAGGGTTACTTAAACGTTGCATGTAGGTACGATCTGAGCGAAGCCATAGTGACCAGTCAGGTTTTTGCTTTCATTTCCTATTTTAAAACAGCCATTTGAAAGCGAATTGCAGACTCCTTTCAGGATAGTGGCTACGGTATATACCAAGCAATATGATTAATGAAAAGTAGTGTTCATTCTAGCAACCTACATCTGTCACAAACCATGCAGTTCTTCTTTCCTGCCTGGGGTGTCACTCCTGGCTTTGGTGCTTCTAACACACTCTGGTCTGTATCTCAGTGCTGAAATACAGACCAGTGTGTGCTAGAAGCACCAGAGCTGAGTGACTACCCAGACAGGAAAGAGGAACTGCATGGGTTGTGATAGGTGTAGGGTGCTAGAATGAACACTAAAAGCCATCCTAGTGACCCACCTGCTAATTCTTAGAACAGGTTGGAAACATTGTGATGATCCTGTCTTCTCAGAAGACATCAATTATTCAGTTTTATATGCTAATCTGCACTATTTATGGGATAATTGAGTGTGCCTGCAACATCTTCCATGTTAATGTATTTGTAGAACTGGAATTTGAAGAATATTCTGTTTCCCTGTCAGATTGCATGTTCAGAAACCATCATACAGTGAAAAGAAATTGACTACTGCTACAGCAAAACGAACATGGAGAATTGTTAAATTTTTCTCTTTATAAGCGTAGTATTTTTTTACCTTGTGCATCTGTTGCCTCTATGTTGGATAAATTTCCATACCAGTGTATGCAAAGTGTAATTGTTTGACCTTATAAGAGTGGATGTAACATAAAGTTGCTTTAAGAGCATTTGAAAAATTCCTCTAACAGAAAACTTGTGGTCTTGGACCTCTTCTCCCCACTCCACCCCCACTAAAGACTTACTGCACTCGCTGCTCCCCAGTCATCTTCATTGGTACTTTGGAATGCTGCCTTCTCTCAGTACAGATTGCAGCCCTCAATCTCCCCCATCCCTACCTACCCTCAGTAGTTAGTCTTTGCTTCACTTGCTCTTTCTGCTCTTTATGTGTCGGTAGCCTACTCACCGCTATCTTTCTCTCTTTTCTCTCCTCGTTTCAGACAGTTACAAACTAAAGCAAACTTCGAAATTCACCGAAAGAGGTAGTTTAAACTTGCTCGCTTGTGGCGCTAGTTTGCTATCTTCCCCACTCTGCCGTCTTTCCTAGCGCTATAGCTTAGCATGCTTTGTCTTTCAGCCATGCCAGTCGCCGTAACGGTGGTGTTTGTAAACTCGTGACCATCTGTCCATCATATCCCATCTTAGTAATTTTGCCTGGCACATTGGTTCCTTGGAGGCCACTGTGCATGTTCTTCGAGGTAGTAAGGTTCAGTTTCAGTAATAACACCCAGATACGTTTAGTGTATATCACCTTACATTATAAACTGGCACTTGACATGTTGAATGTTAAAAATAGCTTCCATTATACGGTCTGTTATTAGCCTACACTGCTCTTCCTTCTCTATTTCTGTTATGCAGAAACATAATGACATGTAGATTTCTTGCAAACTGACACAATTGGTGGTTTGAGTCTTTTCAGAACAATTCTTGTGAGTACGACTCTGGGCCAGGGTAACGTCTTCCTGGAAAATGGCTCTGCAACCTATTCCATACTGCAAGCTTGTTTTCTGCTGCATAAGATGTCATGGCTTATTGCCCATCAAAGATATGTGTCAGATGAAAAATCATAACTTTTATTTAATGATTCAAACTAACACTGACGAAGCAGTTTCTCCATTCAGAGATCCATGCATTGGGCTTTTCATTGTGAAATAGACATACATGGATTTATCTCTGCTTTATTGTCCTCAGCTGTTGTTGCTCCTATTCTCTTTACTAAACCACCACCGGCAATTTCATGCGCTTTCTTTTCCAAAGACTACTTGCAGTTTGGGTTTGCATTTTCCTCTGTTTAAAGATCAGCTACACCCCAAAGTTGAGAATTATTTAAGTATATATTTCCACTGCACTGTAGATCAGGGTTTCCCAACTTGTCGTCAGATGCAGTGCACGTTTTTCTATGTGCAACACCGGTGTAAGCATTATGGTCTGCCACATTTTAAAAGATCCACAGTTGGAGCTAAATATGTCACTTGTGATACGAAGATGTGTAAAACATGCACCGCTAACACCGGTATACATCAGAACAATGTATTTTTCTTGCAACTGGACAGCCGATGTACTGATAAATATTGTGCGGCTGTACAAACTGCACAATCCAGTGTTCTATGGCACAATATGGTGGTACATGCTGCATGGAGTCAGTAGGGTTGTCCCATCTGACGTGCAGGACATCAGATGGGACGGCATCTGTGACGACGCACGTGAATGTGCAATTAAGCATACAATGTGCGATATGCTCAATATATCGTTCTGATTCACTTCAGTACAATATATCAGCCAATATTGTTTAATGTTTACCTAGTATTAGGTTTCTCTAAGGACTAGAGTTGGAAAACACTACCGAAGACATTTTATGCCTCCTTATCACAAGCATGATGGTAAGCTAGCTAAACGCATGCTGCTCCTATTATCTTACCATACATTGAAATTGAGCATTATTACTATCTAAACTTATTTGCAACCTGACTAGTTTGCGTATTAAGCTTCAGTGCGTGATAATTATTTATAAAGTGACACAACAGTGACATGCTATACTGGTGGTATTTATAATCTATTCTAGTCCAGATTTAGTTTCCCATATCCAATAATCAGGTATCCCAATTATTCTGAAATCCAAATTTTTTCAGCACGACAGATAGTAACACATTTAGCTTTCTGATGGTTCAGTGTGCGTTTCATGCTCAATTATTCCAAAATATTCTTTATAATTACCTACAGGTCATGTGTTTATAAAACATAAATGTATTTTGTGTTTTGATTTGGGTCCCATCCCCAGGATATCTCTTTACGGTGTACAAATATTCCAAACTAAGGAAGAATCCAAAATACTTCTGGTCCCAAGCATTTCATATACATGCTGCATTACTTTGGCAAGATTTTGCCTGAAGCTTCTCTAATATATACAGTATAGGGGGGGAGGGGGGGGGGGGGTGTAATTCAATTAGGTGCGGAAAAGGGCGTGTTTAGTTATTTTTCCCCAAAGTTTCTCCATTTTTTTTTTATTTTTTTTTCTGGCAATCCAATTTGGTCATCAGGTTAAAAAATAATAATTCTCCCAAAAACATGCAGGTTTAGTGAAACCTGTGTATTTTCACTAGAAACAGCCCCATTTTCAGCCGAAAACAGGGCTGTTTCCAGGGGACTTGGTTTGTCTGCCTCAGGCAGGTGAGACAATATCTCTGACTTAGCCACGGCTCGTACCAGCTTATCATGGCTAATTGAATAGCCACCGGCGATTTAAATTGCCCGTGATCAATGATCACGGGTAATTGTATTCTTCCCATATGTTTTTTAGTCAACCCTTCCAAAAACATTTTTAAATCTGTCACTTGGGGTGTAGCTGTCTTTTATGTCATTTCTACAAATTGAAATGTTTCTGCTGACTTCTCTTTTGTGTACTTCTTGCAGTGTAAATGTGATTTTCTAGTTGATGTACACTTTTTTGGTGTGATGTTTGCGTAAAACGCTACTTCTCTAGTCTTGGAAGTTTTTGATGGTAAAATAATAGGTCTGTTTAGTGTAGGGAAACAGCAGGTGCTGCAGATCAGCCAAACTTTCAGATTGAAACCCCCGCTTTTACTTTTTCATTGATTTTCTGATGTTTGGTTATCCTATTTTGTCATGACCAATCGATGCTTTGCATTAAGTGTGCTATCTTATACGCCTAAGGCCTGATGTAAGATTGACTAGAAATATGGAAATTGCTGTAACCTTCTGTTGTCCACTTATACTAAATTGTCCGCAGTATACGAAATAGGGGTTGTTAAGTAAAAATATAATTCTCTAGGCAAAAGTGGGGTGGTGACTTTCTGAGTATTTAAAGAACTGATCATTAAGATCTTGTCCTATAAATCTGATGTGACTGTGAAGTTAAGACATTGTTCAGCATAAACTTTAACATTCCATAGCAGCTTTGTATGAGAACTACAGTATCTCCTTCCCTCTCCATTACAGATGGTTGAAGCCCCTTTTTTATTACGTTAAATCTATAATTTACTATACATAACATTCAGTGATCTGATTATTAAGATAGACCAGCAATTACGTACAGGACTTTGGAGTGCACCCTGTACATTTTGGGTGGGAGTAATAGATTACGAGCTTATAGCCTATAGTTTTTGCTTTTTCCTTGTTTTCCAGTCCCATCCAAGCTTTGCCATTTCATGTTAACCCTTACATTTCCAGTGGGGTTTTGCAAGCTTGTTCCGTCCTCCCTTTCTCTGCATCCTCACTTTTCACTGTTTTTTTTTTGTTTTTTATATTCATATTTCTCCATTCTCATCTCATTTCTCTATATTGCTCCTTCTGCTATACGCTCACTTACTGGTTTTTGTTTTCTTATGTTTTACCAGTCTGTGGGAAGCGTTATAAAAACCGGCCTGGCCTGAGTTACCACTATGCGCACTCTCATTTGGTTGATGAGGAGGGTGCAGGAGCAGAGGACAAGGAAGATTCCCAGCCCCCTACACCGATCATGCATAGACCAGAGGAGCAGAAATGTAAGTTTTGGTCTCCCATATTATCTTTCCATCATTTTTATTGGTGTACTTACACATTTTTACACAGTTGTGGTTATCTAATCAATGTAATATGTTGTAATCTTATTGCATGGCTTTATTTCCCTTCTAGGATGATGTTTGCAGAATAACCATGCATCTCTCATACCGAACTTGGCCACCCCTGATCTATTGTTTGGCATAGGTGTTCACCAATGCTAGGCACCTGCAGTTAAGGAAAGAATCAGTATTTGGGGGGGGGGATTTGTTATTCTGCAGCAGGTTACATTGGTTTCCACAGGGCAATATCGGGTGTAGAGTGGATCTTGATCCAGAGGCACCAACAGGCTAAAGCTTTAGGCTGTCCCAGGATGCATTGGGGCCTCCTCTATAACCCCGCCTCTAGGCACTGTGAGCTCAGTTTCAGTTGGTGTCTGCAGCAGCAGGTCACTTAACAGGAGGGTTGCACTGGGTAGCCCTGAAATAAAAAATAAAATATATATATATATATATATATATATATATATATATATATATATATATATATATATATATATATATTCATAATAAAAACAAAAATACCCTTCCTGCGCTGAGATTGAGCAGCACTACTGAAAGGTCCCCTGTTGGGAGGATCTTAGAAACAAAAACATATAGTAAAAACAGAGTGCGCTATGACAGTATGACTGGTTGAATAGTAATCACTTCCAGAATCAAGGTAGGAACTTCACTTGGGTTCTTTCCTCTTACGGCACTCCTAATTGGAGCCTATAGAGAAACCCTCACACAAAAAAATCACCCGACAAAAATTCACAGTTTAGTAAAAGAATTTTATATATAAAAATAATTTTTAATCCATAGTCATATATCTGACACAACATAAAACATAATGAGAAAATTTTCTTTCCAATTGATTGGACACACACCGTAATGCTAGAGATGTTACAATATCAATCCTCCTCACCTTAACGGTGTGAACTCTTGGAGGAATGATTAAAGCAAAGGTATAGTGTACAATAATTGATAAACCCTACGCGTTTCGTCCAGTCGGACTTCTTCAGGGGTGAAACGTGTCTAAAATTATGGTATAAAGAATTCCGACAAAAAACCTTTGAGTCAGAAGTAAATGGCTGGAATACAGTGTAACATAAATAGAATTGGATCTAAAAATAATTCAGCCAAATGACACTTGTAATTTAGAAGTGAGTGGCTGGAATTCAATGTATCGCTAGCAACAATTGGATCTAAAAGAGGGACGTAGACCGCATTAATTAAAAGCCGTAGGGGGTGATAAATACACTCTGCCTCCGTTTAGAAAAACAAAAGATCCATAGTGGCTGGCGGCGACCAGGATGAAGGGTTGAAAAACCAACAATAAATAAATGAAGAAGATTCTCTTCCTGACACAGCTAGAATCCAATGAGTAGCACCTTAAATGCAATGTGGATACAGCACACCAGCTTGGATATGTGTTTGCAGCACATAGGCCTTGGCTCGCTATCCTCTCCCTGCAGAGTTATGTAGCAAGTGGAAAAATTCACCGCCGGTGGATTCTCAGGTCACCCGCCTAGTGGTGTCGTCCACTCTACCTGTCACCACTGTCATTTCACTGAAGGAACCAACAGATAAGCGTGTGGAGGGATGCCTTACAGGTGCTGTACATAGACCCACTATTGAGGCCTTGTGGGCTGCAAAAGGAATTGAAGCATGGGTTCAGGCATTAAAGGAAGAGCTGCCCGAGGATATATCTGAAAATGCCAGACAATACCTATCTCACATTACCACCGCCACCTATTACATTCAGGAGGCGTCTTCTGAGGCGGGTGTGTTGGCAGCCGAGGCGTCGACTAAGTCTGTCCTGGCTCGCCGTATTCTGTGCTTGAGGTCATGGAAGGTGGACCTAGACTCCAAAAAGACCTTGGAGGTACTCCCCTTTAAGGGGGACATTTTGTTTGGGGAAGACCTAAATAAAATTGTCTGAATTGGTGGCTGCTAAGACTGCCTTTCTCCCAAATACTAATCCTGCACAGAAGGCTAAAGGTACCACTTTTCGTTCCTTTCGGCCTCAAGGGAAAGCAAAAGGTCAGGCATACCAGAGAGAATCTCGTGCTCCCAAAACCACCAAGCCCAAGTCAAAGCAGTCCTAAGTGGCCTGTCAGTCTGCTTCTAAACAAGACAAGCCTGCTGCATGACGGGGCTGGCCTCCCCCTGGGAGACCCCAGGGTGGCAGTCCGACTTCTGCAGTTCACCCAGGTCTGGTTAAAGACCACTTCAGATGCATGGGTGCGGGAAGCTGTCTCTCATGGGTGCGCAGTCTCCTTCAAGAGATGTCCCTCTTGCCAGTTTTGCACCACGGTTATCCCTTCGGATCCGTTAAAGGCGCAAGCTTTGCAATAGGTTGTGAGATCTCTCATGAATACAGGAGTGGTAATGCCGGTTCCTCTGTCCCAGGTTACTACTCGACCCTGTTTCTAGTTCAGAAACCCAATGGGTCTTTCCGGCGTATACTCAACCTCAAATCACTGAACAAGTTTGTGATAGTGACCAAGTTCCGTATGGAAACACTGCACTCAATTATACTAGCTATGGACTCCGCAGACTATATGGTATCCCTGGATATACAGGATGAGTACCTGCATATACCTGTTGCCATGTCACATCAGCAGTATCTGTGGTTTGCTATTGGCAACCTCCACTATCCGTTCTAGGCTCTGCCATTTGGACTGGCTACGGCTCCACGGATCTTCACCAAGGTCATGGCCGTAATGACCCATCTCCGTAGCCAGGGAGTCAGGATATTGCCATATCTGGACGACTTGCTGATTCTGGAAAACTCCCACGATGTCCTCAGTCATCTAGAACTAATGGTAAACTTCCTACAAGCCCACAGATGGCTCATCAATTGGAAGAAATCCTCGCTGGTCCCAGCTAAGAGTATGGTGCACCTGGGGGTCACTCCAGGACACCCACTGTCAATGACTGTTTCTGTCTCCAGAAAAAGTCCTGAGACTTCAAGACAGAATAAGATGCTTCCTTTGTCGCCCCAGAGTGTCGATACACTCGGCGATGCAAGTACTTGGCCTGATGGTGTCGGCATTTAATATGGTAGCGTACGCTCAATTTCATTCTCTCCCTCTGGAGAGGTTAATCCTTTCCAAGTGGAATGGCCTGCCTCATCGGATCAGATCTCACATGATCACTTTGACTCCGGAGGTTCGTCTGTCGCTGACTTGGTGGCTACAGGACCAGCAGGGGCCGTCCCTTCTGGATCCCCGATTGGGTCCTGCTGACAACGGACGCCAGTCTGAAGGGATTGGGTGCTGTGATGGAACAACACTCTTTTTCAGGGTCGCTGGACCAAGGAGGAGTCACTCCATCCAATAAACATTCTGGAGTTGCTGGTGGTGTTCAATGCATTAACTCTCGCCCTGCCTGTGGTACAGAACAGGCCGGTTCAAGTATGGTCAGACAATGCCACTACGGTGGCATACATAAACCATCAAGGCGGCACTGAAAGCCGCATGGCTATGATGGAAGTGTCAAAAATCCTTCGTTGGGCTGAACACCAGCTACCAGCAATATCGTCAGTGTTCATTCCGTGCGTCCTAAACTGGGAAGTGGACTTCCTCAGTCGCCAGGACGTGCACGCCGGAGAGTGGTGTCTTTATCCAGAAGATGTTCAACTCCTAGTGGACAAGTGGGGCCTACTAGACGTAGACCTGATGGCGTCTCGACACAATCACAAGGTTCCGGTCTTTGGATCAAGGACCAGGGATCCTCAAGCGGCGTTCGTGGACACACTGGCAATTCCATGGAACTTTTTGCTGCCCTACGTGTTCCCACCAGTGTCACGCAATCAAGGAGGATTTCTACTTCTAGTCATTTCAGTGTGGCCCAGACGGCATTGGTTCTCAGACCTGCAGGGTCCATCTACAGAGCGTTCTCTTCTACTTCCTCAGCTCCCAGACCTCCTTGTACAGGGCCCTAGTCTTTATCCGGACCTGGCCAGACCGGCTTGGACGGCGTGGCTCTTGAGGCATCACTCCTGAGAGCCAATGAATTCTCTGAGGCGATCATCCAAACTATGTTAAAAGCCTGCAAACCGGAATCTGCTTGGTTTTATTACAGTGTCTGGAATTCTTCACCTGGTGTGCTGATAAGAATTATGATGCATACAGATTCAGAACTTCCAGAATTCCGTCTTTTTTTATTTTATTTATTTATTTATTTATTTTTTCCTGTATAGAGTCCTGGACTAGGCCTTCGTCTGGGCTTCCTCAAGGTTCACATTTCTGCCTTTATCGGTATGGTTTCAGAGAAAAATTGCATCTATACCTGACGTTCATACATTCACTCAGGGTGTCTTACGGATTCAGTCTCCCTATGTCCCTTCTGTGGCTCCATGTTGTCCAGAATGCCCTGCAGGAATCTCCATTTGACCCACTTGAGACACTGGACCTTAAATGGCTCACGGCTAAGGTCTTGTTTTTACTGGCTATTGCCTCTGCAAGAATGGTGTCAGACTTGGGCGCATTGTTCTGTCGTCCACCCTTTCTAATATTTCATTGTGACGGCGTGGCTCTTGTAGCTTTACTCCTAAGGGCATAAGGATTATCTGAGGCAGTCATCCAAACTATGTTGAAGGCCCGCAAACCGGCATCTGCCTGGATCTGTTACACAGTCTGGAATTATTTCACCTGGTGTGCTGATAAGAACTATGATGTTCACAGATTCAAGACGTCCAGAATCCTGGCTTTCCTGCACCAAGGCCTGGACTTGGGCCTTCGTCGGTTCACATATCTGCCTTGTCGGTGTGGTTTCAGAGAAAAATTGCGTCTATACCTGACGTTCATACCTTCACTTAGGGTGTATTGCGGATTCAACCTCCTTATGTCCCTCCTGTGGCTCCATGGGATTTGTCGGTTGTCCTGAATGCCCTACAAGAGTCTCCATTTGAACCTCGAGTCAGTGTTCTATAAATGGATGGCTTACAGCAAAGGTCCTGTTCTTACTTGCTATTGCCTCTGCCAGAAGGGTGTCGAACCTAGGCGCTTTGTCCTGTCGTCAGCTCTTTCTGATATTTCATCGTGACTGAGCAGTTCTTAGAACTCGCCCAGGTTATTTACCTAAGGTGGTGTCATCTTTTCACCTTAACCAAGAGATTGTGGTTCCGACCTTTATCTCTTCCAAAGAGCGGTCTTTGGATGTGGTACGGGTCTCCGTATATATGTGGAGAGGTCTGCCTCTATCAGGAGTTTAGTTTCCCATTTTGTTTTCACAAATGTGGCTGGCCTGCGAATAAGCAAACCTTGGCCAGATGGATCAGAATGGTGATTGCACAAGCTTATGTGCAGGCTGGTCTCCCAGCTCCTGCTGCTATTAATGGCCATTCTAGTCTGTCTGTTGGACCTTCGTGGGGGGGCTCGCCGTGGCGCGTCCACAGAACAATTGTACAAGGCGGCTGCTTGTCTGTAAATACGTCTATTAGGTTCTATGCCTTTGATACTTCCGCCTCCCAGGATGCTTTCTTTGGACACTGGGTTCTCATACCTGATATGGCGCGTCCCGTCCCTTGAGGAACTGCTTTAGGACATCCCCGATGTTTCCCTGTGGAAACCAATGTAACCTGCTGCAGAAAAGGAATGTTATGGTAGACTTACCACCGTTAACTCTTTCTGCGAGATACATTGGGTTCCACAGGGCGCCCTCCCTGACGCACCTGGCTTCTATGGGTATGTATGGCATTAGTCTCTGGTACCTTCTCCTGTCGTGAGAATGTGGTTCTATGTGACTAAAATCTGCCTTCTCTCTCACCTGCTCCTGTATTGGTTTACGAAACTGAGCTCACAGTGCCTGGAGGTGGGGTTATAGAGGAGGCCCCAATGCATCATGGGACAGCTGAAAGCTTTAGCCTGTTGGTGCCTCTGGATCAAGATCCACTCAACACCCGATGCTTCCCTGTGGAACCCAATGTACCTCGCAGAAAGAGAGTTAACAATGGGAAGTCTACCATAACTCTCCTTTTCTCTCTGTGGCTGCCCTAGATAACGCCCGACACAGTGATTAAATTGTTGCTCCGTTTGAACGTTAATAGCATCAGGGGACATGTTTCATCACGCAGCCTCCATAGTTGGCGCGCTGAAATGTGTGAAAAGTTGGTTGTTTGGGCTCCCAAACAGCACTTGTTGAGTCCCGGCCATTAGTTGAGATGCTCTACGCAGCTAAACCCGATCTCTTTGGGTGCGACTTGAGCCGTAAAAATAAATATTACCCTGTTAAAAGTTGAATCGCCCCCACAATGTGATGATTGCAGAGGGCTTTGGAAACCACGCATGCGTTGTCTGCACATCCCTACTATTCACACAGCTCTCGCTATTGTCTGACTGACCTGCAGGAGCTGATTGACCTGATGCTTGCTTGACTTCAAACCATTTTTCTTCTGCTTGCAAAATATGAATGAGTCCTCAATCTTTTTATTTCTAGCCCCTTTCTACCTCTGAGTTCTTGTGTTTATATCTCTTCATTATTCTTTTTTCTGTCTCGTTTTTCAATCTAGCAAAGAAGGGTCCAGACGGTATTGCATTGCCCAACAATTACTGTGACTTCTGCCTTGGAGACTCAAAGATCAACAAGAAAACAAACCAGGCAGAAGATCTGGTATCTTGCTCAGACTGCGGTCGCTCGGGTATGAGAGGCAGGGGAAAGAGGGTGATATACTGAGCACCTACAGCAGTGCGAATCCCACAGTGTGTTAGAGCACAGCATTTTCCTGGTGTCCAAGATGGATGGGTGGCATAAGCTTTCTGCAAGTTTACATTTTAGCAAACTGTCCCATCCGTTGGGTGAAACGCATGCTCTCCGCTTCCCCCACCTTCTAACTAGTGTTATTCCTATTGCCTCTCCTTGTTAGAAAGAGTTGACAATTGTAAAGAAAAATGGTTAATATATATAAAAAGAAAAAATTATTTTGTGGTGCAATAAAATAACCTGAAACTGTAAAATCAATGATTTCAAAAACACCAAATGTCTGCTAGTTTGATAATGAAATGCAAACTGATAGAACTATGCAAATAAATGTGAATTCAATACAATAGAGCAGTCTGTATAAAGGAAATCTTTGTGGGTTTATGTTTTTGTTATGAAATTGAAAGTCCTCGTGTTTAAAGTAGGTTTAAACCCAGAACAAGAAAGAAATTAGCGATACATTTTGTTTATACTGACTTGCGTCCATTCCAGAACTTCTGCATTTGTTGGTTGGAGGCTGCTGTGATCATTGCTTTGTTGCTCACACTGTTCTGTATATATTGAGGTCAAATCATAATTTTTTTTTTTTTTTTTAATTCATTTACGTTTTAAATGACATACAAATTGCATGTTAAAGCCTATATTGCTGTTAAGTTTACTAAGCGATGTTGATGACTACTTATGTGATGAATTTACACAGAAATATGGCAACCTTCAGTTAGCAACCCCTGAATGATTTAGGGAAAAAAATTATCTTTTAAAACATTTAGAGAAATATAATACCGCATCAACGCAGTTTATCCTCCTTTTATAACATCCTAAATATTTCTGGGAGATTTACATAGACTTTAAAAAAGAGGAGCTTGGATCATCGTGTAGAAAAATAGGAGCCTGCCTTAGCTGCTTTTGTCTTCGTACAGCAGTGTTCCATGGGGACTTCCTCTGTACACTCAAGTGGCAGAAGCATAGGCCTTATTACATAAGAGAACTTACATTTTAATCCTTGCATGCTTGTTTGGACTAGAACCAGCCTTCTTGGCATTGTAGTACTTTTGTTGCACATTTAAATGGTTTTCATAATTACTTTATAGTTAATGTGGAGCTCCTTTATAGTTAGAACACGACATAGAGGATTCATGAGCAGGAATGTAATGCTATTTAAGGTACTCTAGTCAGCTAATCTTCCCCATAGAATAAACTGTGTATTTCCTTACTGTGAGTATTGTAGTAACATCAGATCATATGTCGTATTATACGGACATACTTGTTTTGCAACACTGATGAATCTGTGATATAAAATTGGGCAATAATCCTTATTGAGAGGAGCAGAATACATAAGGTATAAGTAGATCTCGTCAATGGAAAAACTGGTTACAGAACACTGCTCTAACTTGTCATTTGGGTGATGGTTATGGTGTTTTAAGTCCTCGGTTTGTTTGCGATTCAGCATGATCTGTATGTGAAGACAAGACATTACTCTTAATTGTTTTATTTTTTTTTTTTCCCTACCATTTCTCTTCTCCCTCCCACAAGTACCAAGTCGTCATGTCACCAAACCAATACTAGGCATGTCAAGTACATTTTCCTATACACATTGCTAGAACTCAATCCCAGAAGTGTCCGTGCGTTTATGGCAACTTTATCATGGTTCATGCTGGACATGTGCGTTTCAGAAGTGTTTTATACCTTGGAATAACACAACAGATGAATGTTAGTTGCTGCCAGGCTTCTCTACCTGTCTCCTTTTTTTGCTGTTAGGTTAATGTCCTACTTCCAAAAAAGAAAAGAAGACATTCCCCTTAGAGTAGAATTTGATGCTCATATTAAAATATTAGCAGTATAGAGTCACCCGTAGTCCAGAATCCATTATGTAACCACACCCTTGTAATACTATGTCAAGGATGTGACAACATAAGATATTTGGAACCATACAAATATTCAGACTCCACTCTGAGCCCCATTTTTCTTGCGGTCATAGGACACCCTTCCTGTTTGCAGTTCACGCCGGTGATGATGGCTGCAGTGAAGACTTATCGCTGGCAATGTATTGAGTGCAAGTGTTGCAACATCTGTGGGACGTCTGAAAATGATGTGAGTAAATTATAGCTGTATTCTATGCAACATTTGCAGCCACTTGAACTTTCTATACATCACCATGCCGACAACAGCTTCTGTACTACCATTCCAGGTAAAACTTGCTGATACAGTGCCTGCATAAAGAGCCTGTGCCTTAATTTGCTTTTTCTTAAGAGTTCTCAGGGCCAGTGCTCTTTATAGTTTCCTTTGCTACATGTGTTGTAATGTGCCCATTTCATTCATCCATTCTGTAGCCCCAGTGTCTCCAGACACCGTGTACTTTTCCCATTCCCACAAGTGTTCTGAGCTCCCTGTTTCCGTAGGATCAGTTGCTGTTTTGTGATGACTGTGACCGTGGATATCACATGTACTGCCTGTCTCCACCCATGGCTGAGCCACCCGAGGGTATGTGACAATGTTTCCCTATCTCTTCTCCCTGGCTATACATAGTTTTTGTTCCCCCCTAAATATGTTATGTTTGCTTTCGAATTAGTGTCGTTTTCTTTTCTTTGATTTCTCAGTGATCTTTTCCTTTTTGTACCATAGGAAGTTGGAGTTGTCACTTGTGCCTGGATCTTCTTAAGGACAAGGCTTCAATTTTCCAGAACCAGAATTCCTGACAGTTTCCTTATAGTCTATACAGGGTGAGGGACATGACAGACCCAGATTACCTGATCATTCAACCCCTTACGGAATAAAACTTTTTTTTTGTTTGTTTTTTATATATACATATATATATATATATTGCTCTATTCTCAAATGATGTATACATATAAGAACATACATGCATAAATATGCACAGTGTGTCATTTGGCAGTCTTATTCTTTGACAACGTGTAATGGTTTAGTAGTAGACCGAACACAGTTTTCTCTAAATGGACATTCTACCTGCTGGAGGTTTATCTTATGATTGACATGCTACAGAAAATATAAGTATTAGGAACTTCTTTAAATGAAGACTGGTTGTACTCTGGTTTACCAGAGTTCTAGTGTTAGTGTTGGGCCACACATAGCGGCCAAGCGGGTCCTGTTCAGCAGGACCTGCTTGGCCACAAGCGGACTATGCAGGCGCCCACACGTGCGACAGTCCCGTCGCCACCGGATCCAACTGCAGCATACTGCGGTTGAGCCGGATGGCAGGACAACGGGATTTCAAGGTGAGCGCATACATTTCACTGTGCTTTTGAAATCCTGTGGGTCACTGGCCGGATTCTGTTCTGCGGGATCTTGCTGAACAGGATCTGTGTGCACACAGAACCCCCTTCCCGGCCAAGAACAGGACCCGCTTGGCCGCTGTTTGTGACCCTACGCTTAGAGGTATATAGATATTTTTTAACATTCATTTATGGACACATCCACACCTGCGCGCGCAGATGTATACACTGTTACACTTATTGTATAGCTATGCAGGATGATCAGTAGCTTGCAAATATCCCATATGGTGTTTCTTCTTCCTTGGGGTAAACTGGTGTGTATTTCAGTAGTGAAATATTTGTGTGCAATTTTCTGCAACAGATTTATCAATGATATCAAAAGTTGTTGGCCCTTCCCAAAGAACCTGCTCTCCACTACTGTAATTGCTGCATCTCTGGTACCTGGAACCTACAACACTTTCAAAGTTTAAAGATGTTTTAATATCCATTATTTTTCTAGTGTATACATATATATATTTTTTTAGATACCCGGACTGAAGGGGAAGTGGCTGGTGGCCAATTAGTTCTATGGTCTCATATCTTTACACAGATATTACTGTAGTATAGAAACAATTACTTGAAATAATCACAATGTATTTAGTACACTAGACATTTATTTTGCTTAGTGGACATAATGTTTGCCAAATTGCCATATCCTGTCAACGTCTTTGATAAATGTTACTTCATATTGCATGTTCACCAAAAGAAGTGGCTTGTAGCACAAGTCCCTGGACTCTTAGCGGGCAATGTCACATTAGGCCCATCACAGCACACCACAGAAATAAAGGGAATCTATTGTGGAAATATGGAGTATTTTCTTCTTTTTTAATTTTTTTTTCTTTATCCAATTTTATATCGAATGTGCCACATTTATGTTAATGACTAGTCCTTCTAGTGCATTTTTTGTATATTAGAACTATGTTTTCCTGCATGTCTCAGAATAACATGCTGCTGACAACCACATGACTACAATGCTGAGAGATGAAGGCAATGGCATTGATTGGGTGGTCGGAGTAATAAGCTTCCTAAGAGCGGTCCCAAAACTACCTATGTTTATAGGTGGCAAAAAAAGGAACAATTGACAGTATACATGTATGGCTGCTGTAGGGTATTTGCCTTTGACTGATATATATATATATATTTTTTTTCTCTAATAAATTCAGTTGAAAGTGGTTTTGAAGATCCTTTCCAATGGTTAATACAGAAGTAATGTATTAGCGCATTATGACAAGCTAATTTGGAGTGAGTGCTTTCATCTGACATAGCTTCAGTGTTTCACTTTCATTATGATATGCAAGTCTGGAATAGCTGCATAAACAGCTCAAAAGTGCCTGATTGGAACATCTTAAGAAAATGATAGCAACATAACCGTATTTGCATGATTACACGTTACTCAAAATATAAGTTCTACAAGACTGACACAGTTTTGTGGCGATTTTCTTTACATTTTGGAACCTACTTACCGAAGGTAGAGCCAGGAATTAATCTGGCAGCAGGCATGGAGAACACTAAACATGGTAGCACACAAGGAGATTGCAATGTCCAGTAGGGATGAGGATTTACCTGGATTATATTATTTATATATATAGCTTGTTTTAATATCCTAGAATCCTAGAGTTATTAAGTTACACGAAAACAGGTCATTTTTTAATCTGGTATAGCTTTACTTTATTAAGACAGAAATGCACTGTGCTGCTTTTCTATATTTCTTTTTCCACTGCAGTTTGTTAAAAGAAATCCCAAAATGAAAATTTAATCGGTGGATTTATCTGTTTTACTTAATATGGGAAGGAAGTGGCTAGGAGAAAATGCATTTAAAATTATGTTCATGCCACTATTTGTGGATGTTGGTAGTAACAAAAAATGCTGTTTTTAAGGCTTTTTTTTTTTTTTTTTTTTATCAATTTTTATTGAAGTTTGTTCAATTGAAATCAGGAATATAACGGGAGGGCAAGACAAAGAAAAATGCAATAAAAAAGGGAGACTTGTTACACAAATTATAAACAGTGGTATACCACACAGTCATGAAAAAGTCCTGAAATATCATATGGCTATGCTGACAAAATGGAAGATTGTCCAGTATAAAGTGAAGATGTAACATAAAAATTTATATATAAACTCAACAATATAAGAAACAGGGTGGTTAACACAGTGATGAACCACAAATGGTTAAACAAGCTTATAGTAAGGGCGTGATACCTAACAAAAAAACAAAACGCAAGACTCAACGGCCAGTGACTCGTGCCGATCATAACGCCAGCTTACGGGACTGCCCTGTCTAAGAGCATGGTAGTCTAGATGGCCAATATTCAATCAAAAGTTCATATGGAAGTTTCCATGATGCACATGAAACAACGCTAGTAGTGAGTGCGAAGAGATATGAGTGTGTCGAGAACCTTACATTTCAGAGAAAAGACTGATGCCCAAAGGCCCGACAGTGCTGGGCAGGACCAAAAGATATGCAGTAGGGAACCCACCGGTCCACAGTTAAGCCAACACAAGTTGAACATGGATGGCCAGATGTCATAAAGCAAAACCAGTGTCAAGTACAAGCGACAGATTTTATAGAAGTGTTCTGTGTGGGATATGCCTTTTAGACAGTCAAAACAGGACTGGAATGACTTTGTTCCACTCCTCCTTAGGGAGGGAGCTGGAAAGGTCAGCCTCCCATTTCACTATAGATGAAAATTGATGAGATTTCTGAACCTGAATCAGGAAATTATACCACCTAGTAATGCCCCCTTTACCCAGTTATATCAGAGTGCCATGGCTGAAGGTATTATGAAAAACATATGTGGGAACTTGGTAAAGCTAAATAACCAATGCCGGAGTTGGAGGTATTTATAGAATACTATGACAGTAATTGCGTAAAGTACATCAGTACACCTGATGATGTGGCCTCTGACAAGGAAAGGGCTACCCTTATCCATGTATCAAACCTAAAATGTGGAATAAGATGTCACTTCCACCAAATAAAAGTCAACTGAGGGGGGAGAGACCTCGGGAGACCAGTTCCAGCCTCAATGTACAAGAAGCCCTGACCACTGATGATTGTGCTGCAGAAGGAATGGCTGCAAAATGCGGTAGCCATAAAACATCTGTCAAAGGAACCGATTTCATACTGCATTCCAGTAGAATCTGTAAGAAAAAACTCTCCAGTTGGTCACAACATAAATCAGGGAGCGCTAATCCTCTGTCCAGTTTAGGCAGTGTCAGAGTACTGTAGGCCAACCTGCGCCTTTTACCATTTTATATGTATTTGAGAAAAGTGGTGCGAAAATTACGTAAAAGGTTCTCGGGTACAAGTACGGGTATGGATCTAAATAAAGTAATTTGGGAACTAGGACCATTTTCAGTGCAGCATACGACCCATCAATGAGACATACATCCAGTCAGACATCAGTTTGGTTATCTGAGATAAGAGGGAGATAGTTGTGTAAAATCAAATCGGAGGGGGGTGGGGGGGTGACAAACATAGGAATACTCGGCTTGAAGGTTCTGGAGGAGGTCTGGGCGAAAATGGAGCTGTAAGGCCTCCATCTTTGAGCTATTAGGCTTATAATAAGATGTTAGAATAAAGCTCAAACACCTCATAAAGATGCAGTAAAGTTGAGGATTTGTTGGTAAGGGTTAGAAGAACGTTGTCAGCAAATATGCATACTTTATATCAAACTCCATATAGAATAGGGCCTTGAATATTGGGATGAATTCTGATGGCCTCTTCTAAGGGAGATAGTGGGCACCCTTGGTGAGTGCCATTCGATATGGAAAACAAAATAGAAAGCATACTGTTAGTGAGTATCTTGGCCGAGGGATTAGAATATAGGGCAATAATGGCATACAAGGCAATACCACTAAACCGAAATTTGCTAAGGACTGTACTAAGAGAGCCCCAGTGGAACCTGTTGAATGCCCTTTCGGCATCCAATGATAACTGATTAGCTTGAAGCAGAGAAATCATCAATAATATTCATAATCCGTCTTATCTGGTGTTTGCCGTTCCTGTACAGATCCTACCTGGTCCCGAATTATTAGGGTAGGAGGGGATTGAGTCTATTAGCAATGAGCTTGGCAGACATTTTTACATCAGTATGGAGCAAGGCTATCGGACGATAGTTGGCTAATAAAACAGCGTTCCATACTCACAAGGTTCGTGGGTAAAAAGTGTACATAAAGGTATCTTTAAGCAAAAACGTGGAGCGTATCCCAACTCAGTCTATCAAGAAACAGCATGCATATAAAGATTTATTTTTAGGAGATCAAGAGAAGCATACCCCACCTTAGTCATGGATGCTGGAACATTTACTGTATTATTATTATCCTTTATTGGCACAAGGGTTCTGCTGCACCCAATTACAGAGTACATAAACAAATAATCAAATAGGAAAACAGCAACTTACAGTTGATGACAGTATAGGACAAGTACGGGGTAAATAAACATAGTTACTTATTCCAGTGTCATCTGCTGATGTATCAGGTGCCAGAAGACTGCTGGATTTGGTGCAGTTGAAGATTATTAAAGAAAGGCTAAGCACATGAGGGAAGAGGGACCTGCTCATGAGAGCTTACATTCTAAAGGGGAGGGGTAGACAGACGGGTGACACAGATGGGGTACATCAGGGTTGGGGAACCTTCGGTCCTCCAGCTGTTGTTGAACTACACATCCCAGCATGCCCTGCAACAGTTTTAGCATGGCCAAATAGCATAACTAGCAAGGCATGCTGGTATGTGTAGTTCAATAACAGCTGGAGGACCGAAGGTTCCCCATCCCTGGGGTACATAGAGAGCGTTAGGATGAGATTTGTCTGGGTTTGGTGAAGAAGTGGGTCTTAAGAGCCTGTTTGAAGTTTTGTAGAGAGGTGGAGAGTCTGAGGGGGAGAGGTAGGGAATTCCAGAGAAGTGGTGCAGCACGTAGGCAGGAGAGTTGGTGTGCATTAGCAGAGCGAAGAGGACGGGTGGGGGTGTAAAGGGAGATAAGGTCAGAGATGTAGATGGGAGAGGAGTGTGTGAGGGCTTTGTAAGCGAGTGTGAGAAGCTTGAAATGGATTCTGAAAGGGATGGGGAGCCAGTGAAGGTCTAGTAAGAGGAGAGGTGGACGTAGTGCGTTTGGTGAGGAAGATGAGCCGAGCAGCAGCATTGAGGATAGATTGGAGTGGAGAGAGGTATTTGTCAGGAATGCCAGTCAGGAGGAGATTACAGTAGTCCAGTCTGGAGATGACCAGTGAGTGGATAAGAGTCTTGGTAGCAGCATCCTGGGTCAGAAAGGGTCTGATCCTGGAGATATTTTTTAGATGAAAACGGCAGGTTTGTGAGAGGTGCTGAATGTGTGGTTTGAAGGAGGAGTCAAGGATTATTCCAAGACCGTGCACTTAGGGGCTAGAGGAGATAGTAGTGCCATCAATAGATAATGAGATTGTAGGAGGTGTGGTTATGTGGGAGGGAGGGAAGATGATCAGCTCGGTCTTAGTTTAAGAAAGCACTGGGACATCCAGGAAGAGGTAGCAGAGAGACAGTTGGAGATACAAGTGAGGAGAGCAGGGGAGAGGTCTGGAGAGGAAAGATAGATTTGGGTGTCATCAGCATAGAGATGATATTGGAAACCAAAAGAACTAATGAGCTTACCTAGTGAGGACGTATAGAGAGAGGAGGACCAAGGACAGAACCTTGGGGTACCCCTACAGTTAGTGGAAGTGAGGGGGAGGTGGAGTCATGAGAGGAGACAGAGGATGAACGGTCAGAAAGGTAGGAAGACGGCCAAGAGAAGGCAGTGTCACGCAGACCAATGGAGTGAAGGATTTGCAGTGGAGTGTCAAGCAGCAGAGAGATCAAGTAGAATAAGTAGAGAGTAGTGGCCCTTAGCTTTAGAAGCATGGAGGTCATTGCATACTTTTGTAAGGGCAATTTCAGTGGAGAGGACGGAAGCCAGACTGGAATGGGTCAAGCAGCGAGTGTGAGGAAAGAAAGGAAGTAAGGCGGTTGTAGACAATACGCTCAAGGAGTTTGGAGGCAAAAGGGAGGAGAGAGATGAGTCGGTAGTTGGAGAAAGTGTTAGGATCAAAGGTAGTTTTTTTAAGAATAGGAGAGATGAGTGCATGCTTGAAGACAGAGGGGACAGTGCCTGATGAGAGGGAGAGATTGAGAAGGTGGGAAAGATGGGAACAAGCAGAAGGAGAGAGGTAGCGGAGGAGGCAGGAGGGGATAGGGTCATGTGTGGAGGTAACAAAGCTGAAAAAATTGTCCTTGCGTGTCGCGCCACTACACCAAAGGGCTGCCCTGTAGTTTCTGCAACCAAAGACAGTGTCTCTCCAAAACACAGTATTAAACAAGTGGCCCTTGCAGCCATATATTTTCTTTTTCCTCATGTGGGGAGGTGGTGAGGAGACAGGAACAAATGAGGGCCATGACTTCCTCTCCAGATGCATGGGAGAAAGATGTCAGAGTAGGTGCGAGGGATGGGGAGGGTTGGTAAGGGATGGGAGACGGCTGGTTACTGATGGACTGGTATGACGTATGGAGTCAATTTTGGATGTGAAGTAAGTGGCAAAGTCGAGCAGAGTGTGAGGAAGGGAGACGAAGTGGAGGTAAGCAGAGGAGTTGAGAGTGGCAAAGAGGCGCCGGGGGTTGGAAGACTGGGATGAGATGAGGTTCTTGAAGTATGACTGTTTAGCAAGAGAAAGGGCAGCACTGAAGGATGAGAGAATAAGTTTGAAATGGAGGAAGTCGGCCTTAGAGCGTGATTACCTCCAGTGTCGCTCAGCAGTACGTGAGCATTTTTGCAGATATCTGGTGCATTTGGTGTGCCAGGCTTGAGGTGTTAATTTGCGAGGGTGAATACTGGTTGGTGGAGCAACAGAGTCAAGAGCAGAAGTAAGGGATGCATTGTATGTGGAAGTGGCTTGTTCAGGGCATGAGAGAGAATAGGAGAGAGAAGTGAGTCAAACGGAGAAAAGGATGTGGTGTCAATAGCTTCAATGTTACACTTAGTGATGGTAGCCTTAGGAGGTAGAGATGGGGGAAGTCATGAGAGATAGGTTAAAGGAGAGCAGGTGGTGGTCAGAGAGGGGAAATGGGGAATTGGAAAAATCAGAAATATCACAGCGGCCGGTGAAGACCAGATCCAGTGAGCTCCCATTCACATGGGAGGGTGAGGAGGTCTACTGGGAGAGACCAAGTGAAGAGGTGAGGTTAAGGAGTTTAGAGGCAGGGGATTGTGTGGGGATGTCAATAGGGATGTTGAAATCGCCTAGGATAATGGAGGGAATGTCAGAAGTGAGGGAGCCAGGAAACAATTTTGTCGATGAATTTGGAAGCAGTGCCAAGGGGGCGATAAATGACAGCAACTCTAAGATGGACTGGTTGGAAGAGGCGTATGGCATGGACCTCAAATGTAGAGAATGTAAGGGATAGTTCTGGTGGTATGAGTTGGTAGGAGTAACTAGAAGGTAAAAGGACCCCAGCACCACCCCCATGGCGACCCCCAGGTAGGGGTGTGTGAATGTGAGGCCCCCATGTAAAGTTTGTTTTGACAGTCTCAATTCCCAAGTAAAAAAATAAACTTGAAATATAGTATAAAAATAAGAATTTACTTACCGATAATTCTATTTCTCGGAGTCCGTAGTGGATGCTGGGGTTCCTGAAAGGACCATGGGGGATAGCGGCTCCGCAGGAGACAGGGCACAAAAAAGTAAAGCTTTACTAGGTCAGGTGGTGTGCACTGGCTCCTCCCCCTATGACCCTCCTCCAGACTCCAGTTAGGTACTGTGCCCGGACGAGCATACACAATAAGGGAGGCATTTTGAATCCCGGGTAAGACTCATACCAGCCACACCAATCACACCGTACAACTTGTGATCTAAACCCAGTTAACAGTATGACAACAGAAAGGGCCTCTTAAAGATGGCTCCTTAACAATAACCCGAATTAGTTAACAATAACTATGTACAAGTATTGCAGATAATCCGCACTTGGGATGGGCGCCCAGCATCCACTACGGACTCCGAGAAATAGAATTATCGGTAAGTAAATTCTTATTTTCTCTATCGTCCTAAGTGGATGCTGGGGTTCCTGAAAGGACCATGGGGATTATACCAAAGCTCCCAAACGGGCGGGAGAGTGCGGATGACTCTGCAGCACCGAATGAGAGAACTCCAGGTCCTCCTTTGCCAGGGTATCAAATTTGTAAAATTTTACAAACGTGTTCTCCCCCGACCACGTAGCTGCTCGGCAGAGTTGTAATGCCGAGACCCCTCGGGCAGCCGCCCAAGATGAGACCACCTTCCTTGTGGAGTGGGCTTTTACAGTTTTAGGCTGTGGCAGGCCTGCCACAGAATGTGCAAGTTGAATTGTGTTACAAATCCAACGAGCAATCGACTGCTTAGAAGCAGGTGCGCCCAACTTGTTGGGTGCATACAATATAAACAGCGAGTCAGATTTTCTGACTCCAGCCGTCCTTGCAATGTATATTTTTAAGGCTCTGACAACGTCCAACAACTTGGAGTCCTCCAAGTCGCTAGTGGCCGCAGGCACCACAATAGGTTGGTTCAGATGAAATGCTGATACCACTTTAGGGAGAAAATGCGGACGAGTCCGCAGTTCTGCCCTATCCGAATGGAAGATTAGATAAGGACTTTTATAAGATAAAGCCGCCAATTCAGATACTCTCCTGGCAGAGGCCAGGGCTAGTAACATAGTCACTTTCAATGTGAGATATTTCAAATCCACCTTTTTCAATGGTTCAAACCAATGGGATTTGAGGAAATCTAAAACTACATTTAGATCCCACGGTGCCACCGGAGGCACCACAGGAGGCTGTATATGCAGTACTCCCTTGACAAAAGTCTGGACCTCAGGGACAGAGGCCAATTCTTTTTGGAAGAATATTGACAGGGCCGAAATTTGAACCTTAATGGATCCCAATTTGAGACCCATAGATAATCCTGATTGCAGGAAATGTAGGAAACGACCCAGTTGGAATTCCTCCGTCGGAACCCTCCGATCCTCGCACCACGCTACATATTTTCGCCAAATGCGGTGATAATGTTTCACGGTGACTTCCTTCCGTGCCTTAATCAAGGTAGGAATGACTTCTTCTGGAATGCCTTTCCCTTTTAGGATCTGGCGTTCAACCGCCATGCCGTCAAACGCAGCCGCGGTAAGTCTTGAAAAAGACAGGGACCCTGCTGTAGCAGGTCCCTTCTCAGAGGTAGAGGCCACGGTTCGTCCGTGAGCATCTCTTGAAGTTCCGGATACCAAGTCCTTCTCGGCCAATCCGGAACCACTAGTATTGTTCTTACTCTTCTTTGCCGTATGATCTTCAATACCTTTGGTATGAGCGGCAGAGGAGGAAACACATACACTGACTGGTACACCCAAGGAGTTACCAGTGCGTCCACAGCTATTGCCTGTGGATCTCTTGACCTGGCGCAATATTTGTCCAGTTTCTTGTTGAGGCGAGACGCCATCATGTCTACAATTGGTCTTTCCCAACGGTCTATTAACATGTTGAAGACTTCTGGATGTAGACCCCACTCTCCCGGATGAAGATCGTGTCTGCTGAGGAAGTCTGCTTCCCAGTTGTCCACGCCCGGGATGAACACTGCTGACAGTGCTATCACGTGATTCTCCGCCCAGCGAAGAATCTTGGCAGCTTCTGCCATTGCACTCCTGCTTCTTGTGCCGCCCTGCCTGTTTACATGGGCGACCGCCGTGATGTTGTCCGACTGAATCAACACCGGCTTTCCTTGCAGGAGAAGTTCCGCCTGGCTTAGAGCATTGTAGATTGCTCTTAGTTCCAGAATGTTTATGTGAAGAGACTTTTCCAGACTCGTCCATACTCCCTGGAAGTTTCTTCCTTGTGTGACTGCTCCCCAGCCTCTCAGGCTGGCGTCCGTGGTCACCAGGATCCAATCCTGAATGCCGAATCTGCGGCCTTCTAATAGGTGAGCCTTCTGCAACCACCACAGAAGTGACACCCTTGTCTTTGGTGACAGGGTTATTCGCAGGTGCATCTGCAGATGCGACCCTGACCATTTGTCCAACAGATCCCTTTGGAATATTCTTGCATGGAATCTGCCGAATGGAATTGCTTCGTAAGAAGCCACCATTTTTCCCAGGACTCTTGTGCATTGATGTACTGACACTTTTCCTGGTTTTAGGAGGTTCCTGACCAGATCGGATAACTCCTTGGCTTTTCCCTCTGGAAGGAAAACCTTTTTCTGAACCGTGTCCAGAATCATTCCTAGGAACAGCAGACGAGTTGTCGGGATTAAATGGGATTTTGGAATATTCAGAATCCACCCGTGTTGTCTTAGCACCTCTTGAGATAGTGCTAAAGCTGTCTCCAGCTGTTCTCTGGACCTTGCCCTTATTAGGAGATCGTCCAAGTATGGGATAACTAATACGCCTTTTCTTCGAAGAAGAATCATCATCTCGGCCATTACCTTGGTAAAGACCCGAGGCGCCGTGGACAATCCGAACGGCAGCGTCTGAAACTGATAGTGACAGTTTTGAACAATGAACCTGAGGTACCCCTGGTGTGCGGGGTAAATCGGAACGTGTAGATACGCATCCTTGATGTCCAAGGATACCATAAAGTCCCCTTCTTCCAGGTTCGCTATCACTGCTCTGAGTGACTCCATCTTGAACTTGAACTTTTTTATGTAGAGGTTCAAGGACTTCAGATTTAGAATAGGCCTTACCGAGCCATCCGGCTTCGGTACCACAAATAGAGTGGAATAATACCCCTTTCCTTGTTGTAATAGGGGTACTTTGACTATCACCTGCTGAGCGTACAGCTTGTGAATGGCTTCCAACACCCTCTCCCTTTCGGAAGAGACGGTTGGTAAGGCAGACTTCAGGAAACGATGAGGAGGATCCGTCTCTAATTCCAACCTGTACCCCTGAGATATTATCTGCAGGATCCAGGGGTCTACCTGCGAGTGAGCCCACTGCGCGCTGTAATTTTTGAGACGGCCCCCCACTGTCCCCGAGTCCGCTTGAGAGGCCCCAGCGTCATGCTGAGGTTTTTGCAGGAGCCGGGGAGGGCTTCTGTTCCTGGGAAGGAGCTGCCTGTTGGTGTCTCTTCCCTCTTCCTCTGCCTCGTGGCAGGTACGACAAACCCTTTGCTCTCTTATTTTTGTAGGAGCGAAAAGGCTGCGGTTGAAAGGTCGGTGCCTTTCTCTGTTGGGGAGTGACTTGAGGTAAAAAAGTGGATTTCCCGGCAGTAGCCGTGGCCACCAAGTCTGATAGACCAACTCCAAATAACTCCTCCCCTTTATACGGCAAAACCTCCATGTGACGTTTTGAATCCGCATCGCCTGTCCACTGTCGTGTCCATAAGGCTCTTCTGGCTGAAATGGACATAGCACTCACCCGAGATGCCAGTGTGCAAATATCCCTCTGTGCATCACGCATATAGATAAATGCATCCTTTATTTGTTCTAACGACAGTAAAACATTGTCCCTATCTAGGGTATCAATATTTTCAATCAGGGATTCTGACCAAACTACTCCAGCACTGCACATCCAGGCAGTTGCTATAGCTGGTCGTAGTATAACACCTGCATGTGTGTATATATTCTTTTGAATAACTTCCATCTTTCTATCTGATGGATCCTTAAGTGCGGCCGTCTCAGGAGAGGGTAACGCCACTTGTTTGGATAAGCGTGTGAGCGCCTTGTCCACCTTAGGGGGTGTTTCCCAGCGCGCCCTAACCTCTGGCGGGAAAGGGTATAATGCCAATAACTTTTTTGAAATTATCAACTTTTTATCAGGAGCAACCCACGCTTCATCACACACGTCATTTAATTCTTCTGATTCAGGAAAAACTGTTTGTAGTTTTTTCACACCATACATAATACCCTGTTTTACGGTATCTGTAGTATCAGCTAAATGTAACGTCTCCTTCATTGCCAAAATCATATAACGTGTGGCCCTACTGGAAAATACGTTTGAATTTCTACCGTCGTCACTGGAATCAGTGCCCGTGTCTGGGTCTGTGTCGACCGACTGAGGCAAAGGGCGTTTTACAGCCCCTGACGGTGTTTGAGGCGCCTGGACAGGCATTAATTGATTGTCCGGCCGCCTCATGTCCTCAACTGACTGTTTAAGGGAAGATAAACCATCACGTAATTCCACAAATAAAGGCATCCATTCTGGTGTCGACCCCCTGGGGGGTGACATCTGCATATTTGGCAATTGCTCCGCCTCCACACCAATATCGTCCTCATACATGTCGACACCACGTACCGACACACACCGCAAACTCACAGGGAATGCTCTAATGAAGACAGGACCCACTAGCCCTTTTGGGGAGACAGAGGGAGAGTCTGCCAGCACACACCACAAAGCGCTATATATACAAGGGATATCCTTATATTAAGTGCTCCCTTATAGCTGCTTTAATATATATATATATAGCCATTAATGTGCCCCCCCTCTCTGTTTTACCCTGTTTCTGTAGTGCAGTGCAGGGGAGAGACCTGGGAGCCGTTCTGACCAGCGGAGCTGTGACAGAAAATGGCGCCGTGTGCTGAGGAGATAGGCCCCGCCCCTTTTTCGGCGGGTTCTTCTCCCGCTATTTTTCCAGTCAGGCAGGGGTTAAATATCTCCCTATAGCCCCTATGGGCTATATGTGAGGTATTTTTAGCCTTGTATAAGGTTTATATTTGCCTCTCAGAGCGCCCCCCCCCAGCGCTCTGCACCCTCAGTGACTGCCCAGTGAAGTGTGCTGAGAGGAAAATGGCGCACAGCTGCAGTGCTGTGCGCTACCTTATGAAGACTGAGGAGTCTTCAGCCGCCGGTTTCCGGACCTCTTCACGCTTCAGCATCTGCAAGGGGGTCGGCGGCGCGGCTCCGGGACCGGACTCCACGGCTGGGCCTGTGTTCGATCCCTCTGGAGCTAATGGTGTCCAGTAGCCAAGCAGCAAATCCACTCTGCATGCAGGTGAGTTTACTACTTTCCCCCTAAGTCCCACGTTGCAGTGATCCTGTTGCCAGCAGGACTCACTGTAAAGAAAAAAACCTAAACTAAACTTTCTCTAAGCAGCTCTTTAGGAGAGCCACCTAGATTGCACCCTTCTCGTTCGGGCACAAAATCTAACTGGAGTCTGGAGGAGGGTCATAGGGGGAGGAGCCAGTGCACACCACCTGACCTAGTAAAGCTTTACTTTTTTGTGCCCTGTCTCCTGCGGAGCCGCTATCCCCCATGGTCCTTTCAGGAACCCCAGCATCCACTTAGGACGATAGAGAAATGGGGATGTTTGATAAAAGAAAATCCCATACATTAAATGGTAAAAAATATATTACGTAAAGTCCAATGTAAATACTATCTGAAAATACAGGTTGCACTTCATACACACCAACATAAGGGGAGACGGAAAACCTGACACAAAAGTTCTGACCTCCTTTTCAATAATCCTCTGATCGTCAAAAAAAAAAACAACTCAAAGATGAAGGCTCCATTCTGCTAATGCATTTTGTTGCTACTGGATCTCTAGGGTTAGAATACTCACACATGCTTTGTGACCTTCAGGATCCAGAACACTGGCATTTCATACCCAACGCATAAGGGGCCTAATTCAGAGTTGATCGCAGCAGCTAATTTGTTAGCAGTTGGGCAAAACCATGTGCACTGCAGGGGGGCAAATATAACATGTGCAGAGAGAGTTAGATTTGGGTGGGGTGTGTTTAAACTGAAATCTAAGTTGCAGTGTAAAAATAAAGCAGCCAGTATTTACCGGTTCCGGTATGAATGGTCGGCCATGTTATGGTTGACAGTCATTAGGTCGACACTGACATGGACACATGGTCGACACATGAAAGGTCAACATGAGGTATTTTTTAACTTTTTTTGGTGTCGTTTTTTGCGTAAAGTGACTGGGAACCCCAATTAGTGCACCGCGTCCCCTCGCATGGTGCCTTCGCGTCGCTCGGCACAGATTACCGTTCCAATTGTAGTCCACGTGGATCATAAAGTATGGAAAAGTTCCCCAAAAGAAAAAAAAGCTAAACACGTCGACCGTTTCATGTGTCGACCATTTTCATGTGTCGACCATGTGTCCATGTCGATTATGTCAATGTTGACCAATAGTGGTCGACCTAATGAATGTCGACCATAACATGGTCGACCATGTGAACGAATACCGTTGTTTTTTTTTTTTTTTTTTTTTTATAATTTTTATTCATGGGATCACAAATGCAAACAGATACCAACAGATAGTGGTTTCAGCTAATTACATTGCAAATATAGCATAACATTTGGTAATTATAAAGATAGCTGAAAAAAACAGTGACCCATTTTTGACCCAGAGAACGGGTGGTATAAAATAGAAAAAAGGCCAGTCAGTAGCACAGCTAACCGACTAACGTTAAAGAGTAAGAGTAGAAGGAGGTCAGGAAGAAAAAAAAACAGAGAAGAGAAAAAAGGAGAGGAATGGACAAAATAGAATAGGATAGAGTCCCCGGGAGGGTCCCATCAAATATGGTGCAGGGTATCACAAATTAAAGGGTGAAGGGGCATGCTGGGAGGCCAGCCATGGACTCCATATTTTATCGAATGACGTAGAGGAGCAGTTTATAATGCTAGTCATGTAGTCCATGCGGTAAACGTACCAGCTACGGGCAATTATAGACTACATGAAAGGCGGGATAGGGTTTTTCCAATCTGCAGCTAGTTGACATGTTGCTGCGGATACTATATGACGTAACAATTTATTTTGAAATTTTGTCAGCGTTGACAGGTTTAAGGGGAGGAGAATGTATTTAGGGTCAAAAGGAATAGAAATCTGCAACAAGCTAGATATAAAGTTAATCACTTCCCTCCACATATGCACTATTTTAGGACATGACCACCATATATGTAGAAAAGAGCCCTCTGCGCCACATCCTCTGCAGCACCTATCCGACGTATCTGGGTACATTTTGCCCAAGCGAGATGGTACATAATACCATCTATACAATAATTTATAGACATTCTCTTTGATTCTAACGCAGATGGAGCTAGACGCCGCGTTACCCCAGGTCTCAGACCATTCCTCGTCATCTAAAGCCGAGCCTAGGTCCGTTTCCCATGCTCTCTCATGAGGATCACGCTGAGAGGAAGTGTCCCCAGTGAGAGTAGTATATAAGAGGGAAATTAGGCCTTTGGTTGAGTGACGTCTGAAACATATAGTCTCAAACGTGGTCAGAGGTCTACTAGAGAGGATGCGGCCCATTGAGGAATGAAAATGTCTGAGTTGTAAAAATTGATAAAAGTACCTAGAGGGAATGTCAATAGTTTCTTGAATCTGAGAAAACTGTGGAAAACTAGTATCCCTGGTAATATCATTCAGATATGATACCTCTATCTTGCCAAGGAGCAAACAGTGATTTATTTGTACCAGGAGGGAATGCAGGGTTGTGTAATATTGGGATGAAAGGGGCTGGGGCCAAGCCATACTTCCTATTGGCCAAGTCCCAAACCGTTAGTGAGCGGGAAACCACGGGGTGGGATGCTATAGTTCTGGGGCGGCAGGGTTTCGAAAGCCAGAGAAGAGAGTAGAGAGACCCATTTCGGCGGCTTCTATAGATACCCAGGCCCTTCTAGATTCGGGGTTGCACCATTGTACGCAGGATGAGAGCTGTGTGGCTAAATAATATCTTCTAAAATCTGGGATGCCTAGGCCGCCACTAAATATGGGGCGCTGTAAGAGTTTCAATCGGACACGGGGATGCTTATTTGCCCATATGAATTGTGACGTATGAAATTGTAAGAATTTAAAAACAGATGGAGGAATAAATATTGGGAGGGTCTGGAACAGGTAAAGTATCCGAGGGAGCACGTTCATCTTCACCGAGTTAACCCTACCTATCCAGGAGATAAAGAGGCTAGACCAAGAAGACAAATCCGACTTAATACGATCTAAAAGCCTAGGGAAATTAGCTTGGTAAACTTGATGATGGCTATGCGTTAGAAAAATACCTAGGTATTTAATCTTTTGCTTGTGCCATTGAAATGGAAAGGAATTTTCCAAAGAGAGCTTAATCGGTCCGGGGATATAAAAATTAAATACTTCAGTCTTACTCGTATTAAGTTTATAACCTGAATGTTTAGAGTAGAGTTCTATCTCAGAAAGGAGCGGCTGCAGCGACTGAGATGGGGATCCCAGAGAAATTAGGACATCGTCAGCGTATAACGCAATTTTATGTTCAGTAGGGCCCACCCGCACTCCAGCTATATCTATATTGGCTCGGATCCTTGCTGCCAGCGGTTCCATAACCAGGGCAAATAGCAATGGGGAGAGCGGGCATCCCTGTCTGGTGCCATTAGTGATATTGAACGCGGAAGAGGTGAGGTGATTAACAGAAACCGTGGCAGTAGGGGATCTGTAAAGCGCCGAAACACCCTCCAGAAATTTGCCAGAAAAGCCCATCCTCCGGAGTACCGAGAAAGCGAAGGGCCAGGAAATTCTGTCAAAAGCCTTCTCGGCATCTAATGCTAGCAACAACGAGGGTAGTTTCTGTTTATGGATAGAGTGAATCAAATCTATGGCTCTCCTGGTATTATCGGATGCCTGGCGGCCAGAAATGAAGCCCACTTGGTCCGGGTGTATCAGTTGTGTAAGTAGGGGAGCTAAGCGGTTGGCTAAGATTTTAGCGTATATCTTAAGATCTACGTTCAGCAAGGAAATCGGGCGATAGTTGGAACATCGCGTGGGATCCCTTTCTGGCTTCGGAATCACAATGTCAGCTTGTACAGTCGCTGGCGCAAATGATGCTCCCTCTAGAACACTATTAAAGAGCGAGGTAAGGTATGGAGCCAATTCCATATGGAATGTTTTGTAATACTGAGCGGTAAAGCCGTCTGGACCAGGGGCAGCTGACGACCGCATAGATTTGATAGCGACAACCGTCTCTTCCAGCGATATATCCGCATTAAGAAGAGAAATCTGTTGCTCTGTCAAATCCGGCAAGGGAGCACCCAACAAATATGAACGTGCTCCCTCCAGACCATCGGAGGGAAGAGGGGGGGCAGGGAGATTATAAAAGGAGCTATAATAGTTCCGAAATTCCTCCACCATCAATTTAGGATCATAAGTGAGTGCGTCAAGTGTAGAAGAATGTAGTTTTTCTGTCAGTCCTACAGCTCGCTTACTTCTTAACTTATTAGCTAAGAGACTATTTTATCCACTTTATCATAAAATTTTTGACGGAGCTTCTGTAGTATAGCTGCCGCTCTCCGCGATAAAAGGGTGTTTAACTGACCTCTGAGGTTATTTATCTGGGAGAGTAGAGAGTCGCGTGGGACAATTTTATGTTGGGCTAAAAGCGTAGAAATTTGAGATTTCAATGAGGAAACTTCCTGTGCTGCTTTCTTACGTATGGCTGAGGCCTTAGAAATAAAGTGGCCGCGAATAGTGGCTTTACGTGCTTCCCAAACTAGGCTAGGAGAGACTTCTGGGGAGGCGTTTTCCTCCAAAAAAAAATTCAGGTTCAATTTAGTGCCTGAGAGAGTGGAGGGGTGCGAAAGAAGAGTATCATCAAGACGCCATTTACGGGACTTATTAGGGGTTCCATAGAGGTCGACCAGGATATACACTCCTGCATGGTCCGTCCATGAACAGGGAGTGATGCCTGAATCAGATATCAACGTCGAGAGTGAGTGAGATACATGTATCATATCTATTCTAGAGTAATGCTGATGAGGTGCAGAGAAGTGGGTATAGTCTCTAGCGTTGGAGTGTTTAAGACGCCAGGTATCTCGTAAATCAAGTTGCGTGAGGGAGGATGTCAATGTGATGGCAGCATCAGACAGGGATGCTTCCTTCTTAGTTTTAGGAGGAGTAGATTTATCTAAGAAGGGATCAAGCACAGTGTTAAAGTCCCCACCTAAAATAATGTGGCCTTGTGCTACTCTATTAAGACGCACAAAGAGTGTGCGAAAAAAACGGGATTGGTCTTGATTAGGGGCGTATACAGACACGAGCGTTACAATATCAGTGCGGAGCGTTCCAATCACTATCGGGTATCGGCCATCTGGATCAGCTATGGTTGTAGTGTGGACAAATAGGATATTGCGGTGGATCAATATCTACCCCCCTTTTTTTTCAGTCAGCAGAGGCAAAAAAGGTCTGGGTAAATTGCTTACCGTGAAGTTGAGTGTGTGTGTACCGGTGAAATGGGTCTCTTGGAGTAAAACTATATCAGCCTTCTCTCTCCGACAGGCGGACAACATCACTGTACGTTTCTTGGGAGAGTTAAGCCCGTTAACATTTATAGAAAACAGTTTAAGCGCCATGTGATACCAAAGAACAAAAGAGGAGCAGTGTAAACCCGTCCCGGGGAAGAAGGAAAAGGAAGAACAGCAGAAAACAAGAATCAGAAATATAGAAGAAAAGAAAGTGATAGAGAACCCATACGGGAAAAAAAACCCTGAATGATAGGGTCCCAATCAAGGACCGCTACACAAATATAAAACATCATACTTTGAAGTAGCAAATAAAGGGAGCACGGGGGTAGTGGGAACAGCAAACTAATGCAGGAGAAGCGGGTCCCTCTGGACCGCAATAGTTGAGTCGGCTGGAGCCGAAGATACAATAATGTAACCCAAAATATGAAAAACAATACACAAAAACATACTGTGTCATAACCAACAAAAAAGAGGGGGAGAAAAAAAAAGGGGGGAGGGGGGACAAGGGGGAGACAAGGCAAACGGGATAAGCCCAGCGTAGTAGTACCAGGCTAGGCGAAACACATGACAAACATTAAATCTTGGTGAGCAATATCAGAGCCCATGACAAGCACATTAAACGATGGAAGATGACAGCAAGAGTCTCCTCTCGTCAGGAGACACATTTCTAAAGTGTTGAGAACTGTCCAAGTGTAATCAGAAAGAGTTCGCCAAAATCAAGGAGGGTCATTGGTGTCGTTGCGGTGATGAGTTACCCTTGTCCATTCAGGCGGGGGCATCTGGGAGTGTCGTGGCCCAGAGGAAGAGGCAGTCCCACCATCAGGTGACGGTGCAGGGAGGAGACCAAGTTTAGCCAACAGATCCTGACCTTGATTTAAGGTTTTGATGGAGTAAGTAGAATTGTTCACTGTAACTTGTAACATGAAGGGAAATCCCCACCTGTATCGTATTTGTTGTTGGCGTAGTATACGAGTAACAGGTTGGAGGTCCCGTCTCTTTTGAATGGTGGAGGGGGCCAGATCCTGAAAAACTTGCAATTGCATATCCCGGAAGTCGATCACTGGAGAGTCTCGTATTGACATCAGAATACGTTCCTTTGAACGAAAATAATGTAGACGAACTATGACATCCCTGGGCGGCTGTGTCGGGCCGGTTTCGCTCGGAGCGCTCTGTGGGCTCTATCACAAAGACAATCAGCATCTGAAAGGTCAGGTAATATGTGTTGAAAGAAGTCTTTCAGAAAGGACGGTAGTGCAGAGCTAAGGATTGATTCCGCCACATTACGGATGCGCAAATTGATGCAACGGGAGCGATTCTCTTGATCTTCTTGACATTCCTTGAGGTCCTCCAGCTCATCATGGAGTCTGGAGAGCTCCGAATCAAGACGCTGCTGAGAGCGGCAAAGGTCGTCTGTCTTCGATTCAAGAGCGTCTGTACGATTACCAAGGACTGTGAGATCAGATTTGAACTCGGCGATAGCTGTGGAAAGTTCTTGCTTAAAGGCGGACTGTACCCCTTCAAGTAAACTGGTCATAACTGCTTGGATCTGTGGGTCAATACCCATCTCCGATGAGCAGGGGGAGGAAGGAGAATCCGTGAGCAATGCAGGAGTTGGGGGGCCCTTAGATTTCTGTCCAAAAAAATTTGTCGGGGCCTGCGTGTTTTTCTTGTTTCTTTGCGCCATTATGGGAAAGTGGAGAGGGTAGGCGGGGTATCACAAATGTAAAAAGAGACACAGACGTTGTTTGTTGGATGTATGTTAAGTAGAAAAGGGAAAGGTATAAAAAAAAAAACTATTGCGGTCCAGGTAGGACAAATTGCTTTGCTAAGCCAGCATCCCAGACAGTGCAGAGGGGGAGATAAGGGCCAGTGACCCTAACGCTATCCACCTAGGGCAGCTGATAAATAGTGAGTGGCACTAACAGCAGAGCCGGGGAGAGTAAGGACCAGGCAGCGTCGGAGGGAGGAACAAGAGTAGGCGGTCCCACAATCGTACCTGGTCGTCTGTAAATGAGTGACCCCAGAAGCCGTCTATTGCAGTGTAGCACCGGAGCTTGTCCTCTGTTAGGTCTGCCGGCAGGCAGCGTGCGGCAGCCGGAACCGGCGGTTACAACACGGCCTCAGATGCTTCTCTCCTTCCGGGCGGCTGGCAGACAACAGGTGGTGTAATAGGCTGGGAGCTGCACTGTAGTTCTGAGGAGAGCAGGGGCTATGAGAGCTGATTAATAATAAAACAAAACGGATCCTGCATGCCACCCCTAAGATGGCCGCCGCTGCTGAGCTCCAGCGGGTCCGCAAACAATCAGTGAGTCAGCCCAGGAGCCCCTTGGGCTGATGCACGCCGCCAGCCCCACAGAAGTACCCCCACAGCCTGAAAGTTCCGGCCAGTATGAGCCGTTCGGGCGCGCACTTCGTCCGCGCGGCTCTCCCTGCCTCCTCCAAGATGGCCGCCGGCACCGGACGTCCACCGGCACTTCGCGGCTCCAGTCAGCGCTCGGCTCCAGGGGCCCATGCGCGCCTCCTTCTACTCTCGGTAAGGGTCCACGGGGGGTGGGGAGAGTGTGATCAGTGAGGGTCACTGTAATCCTCGCGTCTCCCGCAGGACCGAGTCGTCTGGCCAGGAGGGATGCAAAATTTAAGTCCCGGCTTCTAGATAGGGGGAAGGCCGCAACCTGCAAGAACAGGAAAAACCTGTTCCCCGGCTCCGCAGCTTTTCTACCCTGATTGCCCTGCCTCAGGGACAATATAACCGTGCACCAGGATCAAATAAAGCGCAGGTGGCTTAATTATAATGGGGTGATGTGAGGCTTTTTCTAGGAGCTCTCCAGGGACACCTCTGCTCAGTCAGGCCGTAAGCCCCCCCCCCCCCTTCCCCACGGATACCGTATTTACCCTGCACAGAAACATAATAACCCACCCACATCTAACTCTCTCTGCAAATGTTATATGTGCCCCACCTACAGTGCACATGAGGGGTAATTCTGAGTTGATTGCAGCAGGAACTTTGTTAGCAGTTGGGCAAAACCATGTGCACTGCAGGCAGGGCAGATATAACATGTGCAGAGAGAGTTAGATTTGGGTGGGGTGTGTTCAATCTGCAACCTAAATTGCAGTGTAAAAATAAAGCAGCCAGTATTTACCCCTCACAGAAACAAAATAACCCACCCAAATCTAACTCTCTCTGCACATGTTATATCTGCCTCCTCTGCAGTGCACATGGTTTTGCCCAACTGCTAACAAAGTTCCTGCTGTGATCAACTTGGAATTACCCCCATGGTTTTGCCCAACTGCAAACAAATTTGCTGCTGCGATCAACTCTGAATTACCCCCAAGGTCTAAAAGTTTTGTAGCTTTATAGAAATAAGCACTTAACATCAGTGGTTTTTTGAGACTTTTTAAAGTAGATCTGTCACCTATGATTAAAGTTAAACTTTATAAAGTGCGATCTGTGGTCCGCAGCACTGTACATGGGTGTACATTAAGGCAGTCATACAGTAAGACAGTATGCAGTAAAAAAAAAAATACAATAAACACATGGTACACTACAGTAAAAAAAAAAAACAAATACTACAACAATTCTCAACACTGCTACAGAGTTAGGCAGGTGAGCAAGAGAAATAAGTAGTGAAAATAGGGAGGAGGACTTTTACAATATATAGGGGAACGGAGAGAGAAACGCATAACACAAGGGGTAGATGTACTAAGCCTTGGAGAGAGATAAAGTACCAACCAATCAGCTCCTGTCATTTTTCAAACACCATGTAACATGGCAGGATTGACCGGTAGTTTATATCTCGCCACGACTTAGTACTTATGCCATGGAGCAAGCTGATGGTAGGAAGGATAAGTGGGTGAATTGGCAGAGGCAGGAGGGTGAGGTAGGCTACGAGGTGACATGGCTTGGTGGGGTTTCAGTGCCTGGTTTAAGCTATTCAAGCTGGGAGATTGTCCGTTAGAATGAGTGATATCATTCCAGTTGTAAGGTACAGCATGGGAAAAGTCTTGGATTCGAGAGTGAGATGTGGAGGAAAGTGCCATTGGCAGAGGTAGTATGTATGTATGTATGGAGAGCAGGTTGGATACGTAGGGAGTAGGGGACTTGGAGGGTGCCTTGTATGTAAGGGTGAGGAGTTTGAAGAGGATTCGGTAGGGGAAAGGGAGGAAGATAAGTCTCACTGCTGAGTATGGATTGGAGAGAAGTGAGATGGGAGCAGAGATCGGTGAGAAGTTTGCAGTAGTCGAGACGAGAAATGATCAGAGTAGACTCGTTTTGGTGGCATCACGTAAAGGAAGGGTCTGATGCAAGCGATGTTGCAGTGCTGGAAACTACAAGATTGGGCAAGGGATTAGATGGGGGCCAGGGAAAACGAGAAGTTAATAATACCACCCAGGCAGCGGAGTAGACTTTATACAGAGGCGAGACCGTTCAGTTTTGGCCATGTTTAGTTTGAGAATGCGGAGGAGATGGTGGAGAGGCAGCTGGACATTCGACAAAGGAGGAACAGAAAGAGGTCTGGAGAGGAGAGGTACAGTTGAAAGTCCTTGGCATAGAGGTGATATTGGAGGCTGAAAGAGCTGATGAGTTCTCCCATGGAGGAGGTTACAGAGTAAAGAGCATAGGGTTGAGGAGAGAACCCTGTAGGACGCCCACGGGTAAGATGAATCGAGGGGGGAGCGTGTTGAAGAGGTGGAACCTGCTCACAGAGGCATCCATTTTGTGGGCTTAACCAGTATGGAAGTTATGGCTTTTCTGTTAAATAGACACTGGCTTAATATTTGCGAGAAATGTTGAAATATATCTGTACTGTTTCGTCTCTGAAATAGTTAATGAATGTGAGACCTGACATTCATTATGTATTGGTTCTAGTCGCATGAATATTAGTTCAGCTTACACAATGTATGTGTTCACTGTACGAGTATGTAGGTGACCTTTCCACCGTAATACAGTAACAATAATTACAGTACATTTTCTCAGTTCTATCCTGAAGGCTCATCAGCAGTGGATGCAGGATTCTTCCCAGGAGTGCAGGTGACCGCATTACTGCTTTAAACAATTTGATTATGTTCACGTTTACTGCCTGAAGACAGGGTTGATAAGCACTAAGTTAAATTATAGTAAAATTGTATTATTGCTTATTCCAAACTAACCAAATGCAAAAAAAATGGCTGCACACTAGTTGACTTGTAATGGGGAACCTAGAGTACATATACTGCACACGCATTTCTCGTGCTGCTAAACCAGAGAAACGGCATCCGGTCTCTAGGTCGACCACACTTAGGTTGACAGTAAGTAGGTCGACATGGTTTCTAGGTCGATATGACAAAAGGTCGACATGAGTTTTTCACTTTTTTTTTTTCATTTTTGAACTTTTTCATACTTTACCATCCACGTGGTCTACGATTGGGAACGGTTACCTGAGCCAAGCTCAGCGAGGCACCTTCCCGAAGCATGGCGAGCGAAGGCGGTGCACTAATTGGGGTTCCCGGTCACTGTATGGAGAAAACAACACCATAAAAAGTGAAAAAAATCTTGTTGATCTTCTGTCATGTCGACTTAGTACATGTTGACCTAAAAACCATGTCGACCTACTTACTGTCGACCAATAGTGGTCGACCTTGCATACCACACCCAGAGAAACAGCATGGGTCTACAGAGCACAGTTTGTTTTATAGTACCATTTACCATGTTGCTATTTGTTATGAGGTGCTGAACATAGAGGACATGGTGTCATTGCTATTGGCTCTCATTATTCCACATACCCAGGGCACTTGTTTTGCATGCAGTTTAATTCCCCCTCTAGAGAGAATGCACTGGCATTTAGATGGCATCAAACTAATAGTACATAGTGTTTTAACAAGATTAAAGCACATTGTCTCAATAGAAATTTAACATAGCAAAGGGGAGACAGATTTTGATTTTTTTCTATTTTAGCAAATAATTACAAGCATTTTAAACTGAACCAGATTCTGCTCTGTGGGGGTAATGTAAACTTGTACTTATTTTTGTAGCCCATGCAAATAAGCTGAGACACCAGATAAATATATACATCCATATTTGGAGTTACATTATGCTTTGTCTCATCTCAACCCTAATGTGTAACATATTTTCAAGTTAGTATTTGCATGTGTGTTGAACTTGCTCTTTGGAAAGACACAACAAACACAAAAGTGTAAGGGGTCCGCAAGTGTTAAGATGTGTGCATCAAATATTACTGTGCACAGTTGAACATATTCTGTATGGTGCAAATACTGTTGTGTCCAGCTGTAAGTCTGTGTACACAAATCGTCCGTATACCGATGTAATGATTGGTAAGGTGTATGCACAAACGAACTTGTGCATACACCATGCCTCCGCCAGATATGTCTTGTGCATATGACTTGTAATGTAATATTCAGTTCATTCTGCAACTGAACTATTGTGTGTTCGGTGGGTCTCCTGTGCACACAGGCAGATATACCGATATATATTTACATGATATATCAGCATCGGTTGTGCTGCATGGTCGGCCTGGTATGTTAGTGAACGTCTTCGTTCACAAACATATTGGCTGTACACACCTGCCGATGTCCTAGTGATATATCGTCGTTGGCTGTACAAACAATATATCTCATAGTGTGTACCCAAACTATGGGGTATATTTACTAAAGGTCGATTTTCAGTTTAAGTCTATTTTGTGCTACATTTGACAATCAGGTATTTACTAAAGGCACTCTGGCTACATAAATGATTAAAAAAAATCAGGATATGCAAATTAGCAGAGGCATGAAGGTGTTTGTGGGTAATAGTGCATGTGACATGTTTTGGTCAATAGGAATTTTTTTGCATAATTTTGACTATTTTAGGTCATTTTTTAATCAATTTATTTTATCGACTTTTGGTACATTTTTGTTGAATAGTACACATTTAGAACTTCAAATAGAACTCACATAACCCAGCAATTTTAAAATGGGACTCAAAATTAGCATTTTAATAAATTATACCTGTTTTACACCGCCAGCTTTGAACATGGGTTATTGCACATGGGCGCGCATAACCCGTGTTTCTCTAACGTCCTAGTGGATGCTGGGGACTCCGTCAGGACCATGGGGATTAGCGGGCTCCGCAGGAGACAGGGCACATCTAAAAAAGCTTTTAGGTCACATGGTGCGTACTGGCTCCTCCCCCTATGACCCTCCTCCAAGCCTCAGTTAGGTTTTTGTGCCCGTCCGAGAGGGTGCAATCTAGGTGGCTCTCTTAAAGAGCTGTTTAGAAAAGTTTTTTTTTAGGTTTCAATCTCAGTGATTCCTGCTGGCAACAGGATCACTGCATCGAGGGACTTAGGGGAGAGATTTCCAACTCACCTGCGTGCAGGATGGATTGGAGTCTTAGGCTACTGGACACTTAGCTCCAGAGGGAGTCGGAACACAGGTCAGCCTGGGGTTCGTCCCGGAGCCGCGCCGCCGATCCCCCTTACAGACGCTGAAGAGACGGCAGAACGGAGGTCCGGAAAACAGGCGTCAGAAGACTCCACAGTCTTCATGAAGGTAGCGCACAGCACTGCAGCTGTGCGCCATTGTTGTCACACGGCTCACTGACTCAGTCACGGAGGGTGCAGGGCGCTGCTGGGGGCGCCCTGGGCAGCAATATAATTACCTTTAGTGGCAAAAGAAATACATCACATATACCCATTAAGGCTATATGTATGTATTTTGACCCAGGCCAGTTTCTTAAAAACCGGGAGAAAAATCCCGCCGAAAAAGGGGCGGAGCTTATTCTCCTCAGCACTCAGCGCCATTTTCCTGCTCAGCTCCGCTGGTGAGGAAGGCTCCCAGGACTCTCCCCTGCACTGCACTACAGAAACAGGGTAACAAAGAGAAGGGGGGCATAAATTGGCGATATTTATATATTAAGAGCGCATATATAGTAAACAACACCTTCTAGGGTTGTTTATATACATTTATAGCGCTTTTGGTGTGTGCTGGCAAACTCTCCCTCTGTCTCCCCAAAGGGCTAAGGGGTCCTGTCTTCGATTAGAGCATTCCCTGTGTGGCTGCTGTGTGTCGGTACGGGTGTGTCGACATGTATGAGGACGATGTTGGTGTGGAGGCAGAGCAATTGCCGATGATGGTAATGTCACCCCCTAGGGAGTCGACACCGGAATGGATGGCTTTAGTTATGGAATTACGTGATAATGTCAGCACACTACAAAAGTCAGTTGACGAAATGAGACGCCCGGCAAACCAGTTAGTACCGGTTCAGGCGTCTCAGACACCGTCAGGGGCTGTAAAACGTCCTTTACCTCAGTCAGTCGACACGGGTACCGACACAGATGAATCTAGTGTCGACGGTGAAGAAACAAACGTATTTTCCAATAGGGCCACACGTTATATGATCACGGCAATGAAGGAGGCGTTACAGATCTCTGATACTGCTGGTACCTCAAAAAGGGGTATTATGTGGGGGGTGAAAAAACTACCTGTATTTTTCCCAGAATCAGAGGAATTGAATGATGTGTGTGATGAAGCGTGGGTTACCCCCGATAGAAAATTGCTAATTTCAAAGAAGTTGTTGGCATTATACCCTTTCCCACCAGAGGTTAGGGCGCGCTGGGAAACACCCCCTAAGGTGGATAAGGCGCTCACACGTTTATCAAAGCAAGTGGCGTTGCCGTCTCCTGATACGGCCGCCCTCAAGGATCCAGCAGATAGGAGGCTGGAAACTACACTGAAGAGTATATACACACATACTGGTGTTATACTGCGACCGGCAATAGCCTCAGCCTGGATGTGCAGTGCTGGGGTAGTGTGGTTGGATTCTCTGACTGAAAATATTGAGACCCTGGATAGGGACAGTATTTTATTGACTCTAGAGCAATTAAAGGATGCTTTTCTTTATATGCGAGATGCTCAGAGGGATGTTTGTACTCTAGCATCAAGAGTAAGCGCGATGTCCATATCTGCCAGAAGAAGTTTATGGACGCGACAGTGGTCAGGTGATGCGGATTCCAAGAGGCATATGGAAGTATTGCCATATAAAGGAGAGGAATTGTTTGGGGTCGGTCTTTCGGACCTGGTGACCACGGCAACTGCCGGCAAGTCCACCTTTTTACCTCAGACCCCTTCACAACAGAAAAGGACACCGTCTTTTCAGCCGCAGTCCTTTCGCTCCTATAAAAAGCGACCAAAAGGACAGTCTTATCTGCCGAGAGGCAGAGGAAAGGGTAAGAAAGGGCAGCACGCAGCCCCTGCCCAGGAACAGAAGCCCGCCCCGGCTTCTACAAAGCCATCAGCATGACGCTGGGGCTTTACAAGCGGACCCTGGAACGGTGGGGGGTCGACTCAAGATTTTCAGCAATCAATGGGCTCACTCACAAGTGGACCCGTGGGTCCTGCAGATAATATCTCAGGGTTACATGCTGGAGTTCGAAAGGTTTCCCCCTCGCCGGTTCCTAAAGTCTGCTTTACCAACGTCTCCCTCAGAAAGGACGTCGGTTTTGGAAGCCATTCACAAGCTGTATTCTCAGCAGGTGATAGTCAAGGTACCCCTCCTACAACAGGGAAAGGGGTATTATTCCACACTATTTGTGGTGCCGAAGCCGGACGGTTCGGTAAGACCTATTCTAAACCTGAAATCCTTGAACCTGTACATACAGAAATTCAAGTTCAAGATGGAGTCACTCAGAGCAGTGATAGCGAATCTGGAAGAAGGGGACTTCATGGTGTCCCTGGACATAAAAGATGCTTATCTGCATGTCCCAATTTACCCCTCACACCAAGGGTATCTCAGGTTCGTGATACAAGACTGTCATTATCAGTTTCAAACGCTGCCGTTTGGTTTGTCCACGGCCCCTCGGGTCTTTACCAAGGTAATGACCGAAATGATGGTTCTTCTACGAAGAAAAGGCGTATTAATTATCCCTTACTTGGACGATCTCCTGATAAGGGCAAAGTCCAGAGAACAGCTGGAAGTCGGTGTAGCACTAACCCAGGTAGTGCTTCAGCAACACGGGTGGATTCTGAATCTTCCAAAATCTCAATTGTCCCCGACAACTCGTCTGCTGTTCCTAGGAATGATTCTGGATACGGTTCAGAAAAAGGTGTTTCTCCCGGAGGAGAAAGCAAGGGAGTTATCCGAACTTGTCAGGAACCTCCTAAAACCAGGAACTGTGTCAGTACATCAATGCACAAGAGTCCTGGGAAAGATGGTGGCTTCGTACGAAGCGATTCCATTCGGCAGATTCCATGCACGGACATTTCAGTGGGATCTGCTGGACAAATGGTCCGGATCGCATCTGCACATGCATCAGCGGATAACACTGTCACCGAGAACAAGGTTGTCTCTCCTGTGGTGGTTGCAGACTGCCCATCTGTTAGTGGGCCGCAGATTCGGCATACAGGACTGGGTCCTGGTGACTACGGATGCCAGCCTACGAGGTTGGGGAGCAGTCACAAAGGGAAGAAACTTCCAGGGCGTGTGGTCAAACCTGGAGACGTCTCTTCACATAAATATACTGGAGCTAAGAGCGATCTACAATGCTCTAAGTCTGGCAAAACCGCTGCTTCAGGGTCAGCCGGTGTTGATCCAGTCCGACAACATCACGGCAGTCGCCCACGTAAACCGACAAGGCGGCACGAGAAGCAGGAGTGCAATGGCAGAAGCTGCAAGGATTCTGCGCTGGGCGGAGAATCATGTCATAGCACTGTCAGCAGTGTTCATCCCGGGAGTGGACAACTGGGAAGCAGATTTCCTCAGCAGACACGACCTTCACCCGGGAGAGTGGGGACTTCATCCAGAAGTTTTCCACATGATTGTGAACCGTTGGGAAAAACCAAAGGTGGACATGATGGCGTCTCGCCTCAACAAAAAATTGGACAGGTATTGCGCCAGGTCAAGAGACCCTCAGGCAATAGCTGTGGACGCTCTGGTAACACCGTGGGTGTACCAGTCAGTGTATGTGTTCCCTCCTCTGCCTCTCATACCAAAGGTACTGAGAATTATACGGAAAAAAGGAGTAAGAACGATACTGGTGGCTCCGGACTGGCCAAGAAGAACTTGGTATCCGGAACTTCAAGAGATGCTCACGGAGGATCCGTGGCCTCTACCTCTAAGAAGGGATCTGCTTCAGCAGGGACCTTGTATGTTCCAAGACTTACCGCGTCTGCGTTTGACGGCATGGCGGTTGAACGCCGGATTCTAAAAGAAAAGGGCATTCCAGAGGAAGTTATTCCTACCTTGATTAAGGCTAGAAAGGAAGTGACTGTACAACATTATCACCGCATTTGGCGAAAATATGTTGCGTGGTGTGAGGCCAAGAAGGCTCCAACGGAAGAATTTCAATTGGGTCGATTCTTACATTTCCTGCAAGCAGGATTGTCTATGGGCCTAAAATTGGGGTCCATTAAAGTTCAAATTTCGGCCTTATCAATTTTCTTCCAGAAGGAATTGGCGTCAGTGCCTGAAGTACAAACTTTTGTCAAAGGTGTACTACATATACAACCCCCAATAGTGCCTCCAGTGGCACCGTGGGATTTGAACGTGGTTCTAAATTTTCTCAAATCTCATTGGTTTGAGCCGTTAAAATCGGTAGAATTAAAATACCTTACATGGAAGGTAACCATGCTGTTGGCCCTGGCTTCTGCCAGGAGAGTTTCAGAGTTGGCAGCTTTGTCATACAAGAGCCCATATCTGATATTCCATTCGGACAGGGCAGAATTGAGGACACGTCCTCAATTTCTCCCTAAGGTGGTTTCGGCATTTCACTTAAACCAGCCTATTGTGGTGCCTGCGGCTACTAGCGACTTGGAGGACTCCAAGTTACTGGACGTTGTCAGAGCATTAAAAATATATATTTCAAGGACAGCTGGAGTCAGAAAAACTGACTCGTTGTTTACATTGTATGCACCCAACAAGATGGGTGCTCCTGCGTCTAAACAGACGATTGCACGTTGGATCTGTAGCACAATCCAACTTGCACATTCTGTGGCAGGCGTGCCACAGCCTAAATCTGTAAAGGCCCACTCCACAAGGAAGGTGGGCTCATCTTGGGCGGCTGCCCGAGGGGTCTCGGCATTACAACTTTGCCGAGCAGCTACGTGGTCAGGGGAGAACACGTTTGTAAAATTTTACAAATTTGATACTCTGGCTACAGAGGACCTGGAGTTTTCTCATTCGGTGCTGCAGAGTCATCCGCACTCTCCCGCCCGTTTGGGAGCTTTGGTATAATCCCCATGGTCCTGACGGAGTCCCCAGCATCCACTAGGACGTTAGAGAAAATAAGAATTTACTTACCGATAATTCTATTTCTCATAGTCCGTAGTGGATGCTGGGCGCCCATCCCAAGTGCGGATTGTCTGCAATGCTTGTACATAGTTATTGTTACAAAATCGGGTTATTACTGTTGTTGTGAGCCATCTTTTCAGAGGCTGCTTCGTTTTGTTATCATACTGTTAACTGGGTTCAGATCACAAGTTGTACGGTGTGATTGGTGTGGCTGGTATGAGTCTTACCCGGGATTCAAGATCCTTCCTTATTGTGTACGCTCGTCCGGGCACAGTACCTAACTGAGGCTTGGAGGAGGGTCATAGGGGGAGGAGCCAGTACGCACCATGTGACCTAAAAGCTTTTTTAGATGTGCCCTGTCTCCTGCGGAGCCCGCTAATCCCCATGGTCCTGACGGAGTCCCCAGCATCCACTACGGACTATGAGAAATAGAATTATCGGTAAGTAAATTCTTATTTTCTGTGTGGTGTAAAAGGACCCAGTTGGAATAATCTGAGTATTCCAACTCGGGTAGCAAGTAGGGTTGAACACGTGTTCAACCCGGCTCGCTGTGCTGTGTAAACGGGAAGCCAGGACGATGCAACCCATTTCCCGTTCACTCTGTGTGGACGTGCGGCGCTTGCAGATCATGTGATCTCGCCCCCGCCGCGTCACCAACCCGGCAGTATGCCAGGTTGGAAACAGCGGCGGAGAGAGGCCAGAGGCGGGTCGCTGCCCAGGAAGCACCCTTATCAGGCTCTGGCCTGTGACGCACCTCAGGCGGTATAAAAGGGGTATGAGCTATTTGGAATAGCTTTGTGGGGACGCTGGTTCTATTCTGATAGACCCAAAATCGACTTTTAGTAAATACACTCCTATGTCTCAGTTAAAATCATCAGCTTGTTAAAAATAAACTGACCACACATATAATGATTTTCTTTCCAACCAACCAACCAACCAACCAACTAGTTGCTGGTTAGAACGCGAGCCTGGTAATGTATGGCACAAATGACATTTGAGAGCCATTTGCTGGAATGCTGGAAAACAGGCACAAGTTTGTTATATTAAATGAACTTAACCAACTTGTCTGAATGACCTTTTTCGTCTTTTTTTTCCGGCATTTGGGAGAAAATGCCAGATTGCCATTTGCTCCCATACATTTCCAGATTTTCGTTCCAACCAGCCAAATAGGAGGCTGGTTGTAAAGATAATCTTTTAGATGTATGCCCATTGTACTGTACATGACAGATTTGATCTGATGTATTTTAGTCTGCATTGTTTAGACAAATAAGCGTTTTAGGTAAGGTAAGATTGTATTGTAGGGATGAGCACTGCACATATATTTGGAATTAGGACAGGATGCTGATTTTTCAGTGTAATAGTCAGAGGTCTCTGGGTACAGTAACCAGATGGGTAAACAGATGCAAGTGAAATGCTTTATACTGTTGGGAAAATTTTATTTTTAAAACATAGAGGTGCGTTCTATTTACAGGATTTCCAAGGTTTTGGTTTGTTTGTTTTTTAAGTAGTTGATTCCCTTTAAAAACATATTAACGAGTAGTGTAAGTGTAATTATGACATTGAATAAAGTTTGTAAGGGACATGATCTTATAATATTTATTTTATTTTAATCCTTTGTTTCTTTTTTTTCTTCTCTATTTATAACATGAAATCTTTCCGGATTCTGTTACAATGCAATTTTGGTTCCTTTTCTTTTGTTGGTGTTGTTGATTTTCCACGCTTCTCCCATACTGATTTATTTTTAATTTCCTGTCCTAGGAAGATGTTTTTTATGACACTGTAAACATAACGAGGATAAAAGGTTTTGTCACGTTAAGTGCCAGATTTAAATGAGGTTGCATTATTTCCTTGCCTTCCTCTTTAATTCTTTTTTCTCCCTGTATTGTATCATGCTAGTCTTCATATTTGTAAAGTATATATATGATTTGCATATTTTGGCTTGCTTCCAACACCTGTGTAGTGTAAAAAATGGAAACCCCTTTTTTTTTATAGTCATCTCTAGCGTTTACTGTGGCAGACCTATATCTTAATGTACTGAATGAGTTAAGGCAGAGACCTATTTGATTTGCCGTATATGGTGATTACCACGTTAATGCTTCAATCCACCAGTAGAGGTCATGCACTGCCTGCCCTCTCCTGTATGTTTGCTGGGTACCAAGCTGCAAAGGGTTGTTTAACGCCTACTGTTACTGTTGTTAGATTACTATTAACTACGCTCATTTTATATTTCAGTCTACGCACTTATTAATCATACTTTTGTGTTAGAATTACATTTATTAAATGCCACAATCTCAGACATGGAACCCGACCATTTCCAACCAAGACATAGGGGTCAATCCAATTAGGTGCAATTTACTTACAGAAGCGAGTAAGTGTGGCTATATGCCGCACTTACAGTACCACCAGGTGAGATAGGACTGCGAGTCTTGATGCCGTTGCCAGTGTTTACATGCTGTCCCAACAGCATCTCGTCCCCCTTGCATGCGGGGCGAGTTAATTGGATTGGGCCCATAATCAATCATCCTACTCACTATTTTGCTACAGTGTGATTACCATCATATATACAACAGGTTGTAAAGCTCCCATGTTACCACACCTGCATGTGATATCAGCAAAGGGATTTAATATATCTGCATGTGTTCACCCAAAATAATTGAATTGCCTAAAATGGGCTTATGTGGCCATTTGGGAGACAGTGTTGTCCAGTTTGCATACTTACATGGAGACTTGGTTGTGTTGCCAGGGTTGAATGGTAGGATTGGCCCATTTGTAACCAATGGCGAGGGTTCCAAAATGTTGGTTTATAAAGCTGGTTTATTTTTACTGTCAGGATTCCTGCAGCATAGGCAGTCAACTTATTACTCTGGGTTGTTGAACTACAACTCCTGGCATGCCACGCTGACCTATATGGTATAATTTCTATGCTTACTGTAACTGCAGAATTTAATTTAAAAACGTGTGTTATTGTGAGATCCACATAGGTCTGGTAACTTTTACTAGTACGGTATTTAAATATTAATACATAATGAAAGATTTTCACACACGTTTGGAACAACACCTTGGGGTCTATTTGAGAATTTGTGCCCATTTACTATCCTCTCATTGCTGCTATTGTATTAATAAGTCAGTGTATCATTAAATTCATTCCAGGACAGCTGCTTATTGGAGAAAAGCAAAAAACACTCTAGTGATTGCAGTGACAAAGGGGTTGGGGTTATGTGGACGGTGCACGGGATCCCTGCAGTCAGCATACCAACGCCGCGATCCTGGCCACCAGAATACCGGCAGGGTGACGAGCGCAACAAAGGCCCTTGCAGGCTCGCTGCGCTCGCCACAGGTTCTGTTCCCACTCCATGGGTGTCGTGGACACCCACGAGTGAGAATAGTCCCTGTTAGCCGGTATTGTGGCTGGCGGCATTGTGAGTCTTCTGGATCCCACCATAGGTATGCTGACCGCCGGGCATGTAACCGCATCCCAGACAAAGATCACTCTCCCCGGCTGTGTTGATTGCACATACGCAACCATACAGTAGGTCAGCACATTCACCTACACTCTTTAGGAAAGGCGAAAATATCTGAAGAGTTCCCTCAGTCCATCGATAAGAACTGATGATGCAATATTCAGATGATGATAGCTAGATAAAAATTCCATAAAAATTAAGCTTTTTAGAGCTCGTCAAATTGGCCATGATTGCTGTTCTATTTGAGAGCTATGGGTACAGTCAGTATTCAGTGGTACTTTATTTGACACAGGAGAGATCTGCAATAAATACTGTCTTAAATATATCTGTTACTTTAATGAATGCAAATAGAAGGTTTAATAAATAGGCCCCCTAGTCCTTTTTTTATCTATACCCGTGAAGCCAGTTTCAAACCAGTGTGCATCAATGTACAGGTCTACCGAGATTTATCAATCAACTTGAGATTTTTACACATTTGTTAAGTATAGTAATTATGTTTTTCTGTAGTCGAGTTTTGAGGTTTTTATATAAGAGATTGCATTGATCTTCTATTATCCTGCTGCTTTATACCAGCATTTATAAATGACACAATATTTGAATGTATATTTATTAAGAAGGACTTGATCCATTCATATATATATATATATATATATATATATATATATATAGCCCAGAACTGGTTAATTTATGGGTATTTATTATGAGAATTATTTGCTTTAAAGGCTGATTGTGATCAGGATCTATTGCACCAAGGATTACTTTTTTCTTGTCAGTCATGGTGTTTGGCTTTCACTAAATGTTAAGAGGAAATGTTTTTATTCGGAATAATGCCTACTTTGTCTTAACTGTTCATTTTACCAGTGCACTAACCCAATTAATCAGCCACTGTATTGGACAAATGATCCCACTTCATAGCTGTCCTTCATTTCTAGAACCTGTCTATTAAACCGATTTTGTCCTATACGGTAGTCTTCTACTGACCCTTGTTTGTATTAAGTCTTCTAAATGGTTGGGGGATAAACTATGTCTTCTTTTGGGCATATTGGTTTTATGTATACATCATGGATTGTATTCACAGCCCACATCTCTTCTCCCTCTCTGCCAGGAGAGCAGTTAGCAGAGCCAGCAGCGGGCTGTGACAGAAGCCGTGAGATAGACAGACAGGTAATGGGAGTTACTTAGACTGTAACGTGTGACCAAGCTTAAGCTATTAAAGTGGCAAATGCACCATGTGTCAAATGAGTTATGCAGTGTGACAGCTGAACATGCAACACACACTGATTAGAGCATAGGTAATGACGATGAACAATCCCCTAATCATTTAACCTGGATTTATTTATTTTAACAAAAAAGGCTGAGAATGATCACGCTGGAATGTAGGAGTGTTTTATCTGTTTGTTTGTTTTTTGTAATACTAGAACAGCATGAGTGATCAGCAAGGTGACAACTCTTCACAACACAATACAATGTTACATGAGCAGATTTATGTGTTCTAGCTGTGCATGTACAGTAAGAGTGATGCCAGTGACACTGCAGCTCCATCACAGCTGTGATGCAGGAACATAGGCGGCACAGCTGTACGTGTCAGTGTCTGGACACGCATCCAAATCAGCTATGTTCAGTGCAGGTGTAGAATGACATTGTGTCACTGCTGTATGCTGGATAGTAACTCAATGCTATCTATTGATTTCTGCCTGTATTGGTGCAAATTCACGACTGGACATGTTAAGGATACAGAAGTCGTGATGGACACAACAACCATATTGGAGCTGAAGCCAGTCCTCAGTGATGACAGGTAGCTGTGCATATGTATAGTGTTGAATTGTGATAGAGCTTCCCTGTTCACAAAACAATCTCCTCCCAGAGGCCTTGGTTACACACACACAAACACGCACTCAAACATACACAGATCCGTGAACAAACACTCAGTCCCTTGTCCCGTGTGAAAACTCTGTTTCCTGACACCACCACCTAGCTTCTGTTTGCAAAGTTAATCAAGAAGCCTAATGAGATGTGTAACTTCAAGCAGGAACTTTGTATCGGTATGCCTGCACTCCCCCATATGGTATGCTTAATGACCAGATAGCAGTCTGTGGGTTTGGGCAGCAAAGGGGCAAATTGGGCGCAGTATTTAGTGGATTACTAAAGGCATATTTAAATGTCTGTTGCCAAAATGTGAATTTCTCTGACGTCCTAGTGGATGCTGGGAACTCTGTAAGGACCATGGGGAATAGACGGGCTCCGCAGGAGTCTGGGCACTCTAAAAAAGAATTAGGACTACTGGTGTGCACTGGCTCCTCCCTCTATGCCCCTCCTCCAGACCTCAGTTAGAATCTGTGCCCGGCTTGAGCTGGTTGCACACTAGGGGCTCTCCTGAGCTTCTAGTAAAGAAAGTATTTATTAGGTTTTTTATTTTCAGTGAGATCTGCTGGCAACAGACTCACTGCTACGAGGGACTTAGGGGACAGAAGCGAACCTACCTGCTTGCAGCTAGCTTGGGCTTCTAGGCTACTGGACACCATTAGCTCCAGAGGGATCGAACACAGGCCCAGCCTCGGTCGTCCGGTCCCGGAGCCGCGCCGCCGTCCCCCTTGCAGAGCCAGAAGCAAGAAGAACGTCCTGGAAATCGGCGGCTGAAGACTCCGGTCTTCATTAAGGTAGCGCACAGCACTGCAGCTGTGCGCCATTGCTCCCTATGCACACCACATACTCCGGTCACTGATGGGTGCAGGGGGCTGGGGGGGGGGGGGGGGGGGCGGGCGTCCTGGGCTGCAATTAGAGTACCTTAAAATGGCAAAAAAACACATAATATAGTCTAATAAACTATATATGTGTAAAAATCCCCTGCCATAATATTAATAAAAGAGCGAGAGAAGCCCGCCGAAAAAGGGGCGGGGCTATCTCCCTCAGCACACTGGCACCATTTCCTCTTCACAGCTCCGCTGGAAGACAGCTCCCCAGGTCTTCCCCTGCAGTTTCCAGGCTCAAAGGGTAAAAAAGAGAGGAGGGGCACTAAATTTAGGCCAAAACTGTATTGTATAGCTGCTATAGGGAAAATCACTTTGTGTAGTGTAAATCCCTGTTTATATAGCGCTGTGGTGTGTACTGGCATACTCTCTCTCTGTCTCCCCAAATGACTTTGTGGAGTCCTGTCCTCAGTCAGAGCATTCCCTGTGTGTGTGCGGTGTGTCGGTACGGCTGTGTCGACATGTTTGATGAGGAGGCTTATGTGGAGGCGGAGCAGGTGCCGATAAATGTGATGTCACCCCCTGCGGGGTCGACACCAGAGTGGATGGATATGTGGAAGGTATTAACCGACAGTGTCAACTCCTTACATAAAAGGTTCGATGACATAACAGCTGTGGGACAGCCGGCTTCTCAGCCAGTGCCTGCCCAGGCGTCTCAAAGGCCATCAGGGGCTCAAAAACGCCCGCTACCTCAGATGGCAGACATATGTCGACACGGAGTCTGACTACAGTGTCGACGACGACGAGACTATTGTACATTCCACTAGGGCCATCCGTTGCATGATTACGGCAATGAAAAATGTGTTGCACATTTCTGACATTAACCCAGGTACCAGTAAAAAGGGTATTATGTTTGGGGAGAAAAAGCAACCAGTGGTTTTTCCCCCATCAGATGAGTTAAATGAAGTGTGTGAAGAAGCGTGGGCTTCCCCTGATAAAAAAACTAGTGATTTCTAAAAAGTTACTAATGGCGTACCCTTTCCCGCCAGAGGACAGGGTACGTTGGGAGACATCCCCGAGGGTGGATAAAGCGCTCACACGCTTGTCAAAAAAAGGTGGCACTACCGTCTCAGGATACGGCCGCCTTAAAGGAGCCTGCCGATAGAAAGCAGGAGGCTATCCTGAAGTCTGTATATACACACTCGGGTACTATACTGAGACCGGCTATTGTTTCAGCATGGATGTGCAGTGCTGCAGCAGCGTGGTCTGATTCCCTGTCTGATAACATTGATTCCCTTGACAGGGACACTGTATTGCTAACCATAGAGCATATTAAAGACGTAGTCTTATATATGAGAGATGCACAGAGGGATATTTGCCGGCTGGCATCTAGAATAAATGCAATGTCCATTTCTGCCAGGAGAGTATTATGGACTCGGCAGTGGACAGGTGATGCGGATTCTAAAAGGCACATGGAGGTTTTGCCTTACAAGGGTGAGGAATTGTTTGGGGATGATCTCTCGGACCTCGTTTCCACAGCGACAGCTGGGAAGTCGACATTTTTACCTCAGGTTCCCTCACAGCCTAAGAAAGCACCGTATTATCAGGTACAGTCCTTTCGGCCCCAGAAAGGCAAGCGGGTTAAAGGCGCGTCCTTTCTGCCCAGAGGCAGGGGTAGAGGGAAAAAGCTGCACCATACAGCCAGTTCCCAAGAACAAAAATCCTCCCCTGCTTCCACTAAATCCACAGCATGACGCTGGGGCTCCACTGGTGGAGCCAGGTGCGGTGGGGGCCCGTCTCCGGAACTTCATCGACCGGTGGGTTCGCTCACAGGTGGATCCCTGGGTTCTACAAGTGGTATCTCAGGGATACAAGCAGGAATTCGAGACGTCTCTCCCTCGCCGTTACCTCAAATCAGCCTTGCCAGCTACTCCCCCGGACAGGGAGGTAGTGCTGGCGGCAATTCACAAGCTGTACCTCCAGCAGGTGATAATAAAAGTTCCCCTCCTTCAACAGGGACGGGGTAACTATTCCACAATGTTTGTGGTACCGAAACCAGACGGTTCGGTGAGACCCATTCTAAATTTGAAATCCTTGAACACTTATATAAGGAGGTTCAAGTTCAAAATGGAATCGCTCAGGGCGGTTATTGCAAGCCTGGAAGAAGGGGATTACATGGTATCACTGGACATCAAGGATGCCTACCTGCATGTCCCCATTTATCCACCTCACCAGGTGTACCTCCATTTTGTGGTACAAGACTGCCATTACCAATTCCAGACGTTGCCGTTTGGTCTGTCCACGGCACCGAGGGTATTTACCAAGGTAATGGCCGAAATGATGATACTCCTTCGAAAGAAGGGAGTTATAATTATCCCATACTTGGACGATCTCCTTATAAAGGCGAGGTCCAGGGAGCAGTTGTTGGTCGGAGTAGCACTATCTCAGGAAGTGCTACAACAGCACGGCTGGATTCTGAATATTCCAAAGTCGCAGCTGGTTCCTACGACGCGTCTGCTGTTCCTGGGTATGATTCTGGACACAGAACAGAAGAAGGTGTTTCTCCCGGAGGAGAAGGCCAAGGAGTTGTCATCTCTGGTCAGAGACCTCCTGAAACCAAAACAGGTGTCGGTGCATCCCTGCACGCGAGTCCTGGGAAAGATGGTAGCTTCTTACGAGGCAATTCCATTCGGCAGGTTCCATGCAAGGATCTTTCAGTGGGATCTGTTAGACAAGTGGTCCGGATCGCATCTTCAGATGCATCGGCTGATCACCCTGTCCCCGAGGGCCAGGGTGTCTCTGCTGTGGTGGCTGCAGAGTGCTCATCTTCTAGAGGGCCGCAGATTCGGCATACAGGACTGGATCCTGGTGACCACGGATGCAAGCCTCCGAGGTTGGGGGGCAGTCACTCAGGGAAGAAACTTCCAAGGACAATGGTCGAGTCAGGAGGCTTCCCTACACATAAATATTCTGGAACTAAGGGCCATTTACAATGCCCTAAGTCAGGCAAGACCCCTGCTTCAAAACCAGTCGGTGCTGATTCAGTTAGACAACATCACGGCGGTCGCCCATGTAAACCGACAGGGCGGCACAAGAAGCAGGATGGCGATGGCAGAAGCCACAAGGATTCTCCAATGGGCGGAAAATCACGTGATGGCACTGTCAGCAGTGTTCATTCCGGGAGTGGACAACTGGGAAGCAGACTTCCTCAGCAGGCACGACCTCCACCCGGGAGAGTGGGGACTTCATCCAGAAGTCTTCCAACTGATTGTAAACCGTTGGGAAAGGCCACAGGTGGACATGATGGCGTCCCACCTAAACAAAAAGCTAAAAAGATATTGCGCCAGGTCAAGGGACCCTCAGGCAATAGCTGTGGACGCTCTAGTGACACCGTGGGTGTACCAGTCGGTTTATGTGTTCCCTCCTCTTCCTCTCATACCAAAGGTGCTGAGGATAATAAGAAAGAGAGGAGTAAGAACTATACTCATCGTTCCGGATTGGCCAAGAAGGACTTGGTACCCGGAACTGCAAGAAATGATCTCAGAGGACCCTTGGCCTCTGCCTCTCAGACAGGACCTGCTACAGCAGGGGCCCTGTCTGTTCCAAGACTTACCGCGGCTGCGTTTGACGGCATGGCGGTTGAGCGCCGGATCCTGATGGAAAAGGGCATTCCGGTTGAAGTCATTCCTACGCTGATAAAAGCTAGGAAAGATGTGACAGCAAAGCATTATCACCGCATATGGCGAAAATATGTTGCTTGGTGTGAGGCTATGAAGGCCCCCACAGAAGAATTTCAGCTGGGTCGATTTCTGCACTTCCTACAGTCAGGAGTGACTATGGGCCTAAAATTGGGTTCCATTAAAGTCCAGATTTCGGCCCTGTCTATTTTCTTTCAAAAAGAACTGGCTTCACTGCCTGAAGTTCAGACGTTTGTTAAGGGAGTGCTGCATATTCAGCCCCCTTTTGTGCCCCCAGTGGCACCTTGGGATCTCAACGTTGTGTTGGATTTCCTAAAATCACATTAGTTTGAGCCACTTCAGACCGTGGACTTAAAATATCTCACGTGGAAAGTGGTCATGCTTTTGGCCTTGGCTTCGGCTAGGCGGGTGTCAGAATTGGCGGCTTTGTCCTGTAAAAGCCCCTATCTGATCTTCCATATGGACAGAGCAGAATTGAGGACGCGTCCCCAATTCCTCCCTAAGGTGGTATCAGCGTTTCATTTGAACCAACCTATTGTGGTGCCTGCGGCTACTTGAGACTTGGAGGCCTCCAAGTTGCTGGACGTAGTCCGGGCCCTGAAAATCTATGTTTCCAGGACGGCTAGAGTCAGAAAAACTGACTCGCTGTTTATCCTGCATGCACCCAACAAGCTGGGTGCTCCTGCTTCTAAGCAGACTATTGCTCGCTGGATCTGCTCCACGATTCAACTTGCACATTCTGCGGCTGGACTGCCGCATCCTAAATCAGTAAAAGCCCATTCCACGAGGAAGGTGGGCTCTTCTTGGGCGGCTGCCCGAGGGGTCTCGGCTTTACAACTTTGCCGAGCTGCTACCTGGTCGGGATCAAACACGTTTGCAAAATTCTACAAGTTTGATACCCTGGCTGAGGAGGACCTTGAGTTTGCTCATTCGGTGCTGCAGAGTCATCCGCACTCTCCCGCCCATTTGGGAGCTTTGATATAATCCCCATGGTCCTTACGAGGTTCCCAGCATCCACTAGGACGTCAGAGAAAATAAGAATTTACTCACCGGTAATTCTATTTCTCGTAGTCCGTAGTGGATGCTGGGCGCCCATCCCAAGTGCGGATTGTCTGCAATACTTGTATATAGTTATTGCCTAACTAAAGGGTTATTGTTATGAGCCATCTGTTAGTGAGGCTCAGTTGTTATTCATACTGTTAACTGGGTATAGTATCACGAGTTGTACGGTGTGATTGGTGTGGCTGGTATGAGTCTTACCCGGGATTCCAAATCCTTTCCTTGTTGTGTCAGCTCTTCCGGGCACAGTTTCCCTAACTGAGGTCTGGAGGAGGGGCATAGAGGGAGGAGCCAGTGCACACCAGTAGTCCTAATTCTTTCTTAGAGTGCCCAGTCTCCTGCGGAGCCCGTCTATTCCCCATGGTCCTTACGGAGTTCCCAGCATCCACTACGGACTACGAGAAATAGAATTACCGGTGAGTAAATTCTTATTTTTTCAGAAATGTTAATACAAATGTTTTTATAAAATGCTAACTAAATATAAAGTGTACAAAAGCTATTGTTCTCCCATCACAGATAGCAGAAACAGGTGCTGTACAGCTTTTGTTGCCCTGTTGCAAAAAGCATAGAGGAATTAATTTCATGCTGCACAACCAGGTATGGATAGGCCCGTGACGATGATGGTTCAGGAACAGCTCAGGTATTGAAGTTGCCCCACCTTCAGATACGGTAATCAGAATGAAATGAGGAAGGGGTGGGGGGGGATAATTGCTTCATTTTAAATGTATGATGTGTTAGGTCATATAAGATTGTAGAGTCCAATTTTAAATAAACATAGTTTACTGAAATGTTAATGGTACTTCAAGTTATATGTAATCAGGTTGGCGTAGTTTGTTTAGTTTTTATGCAAAGTCATTTATTAAATAAGGTGCGTTCTAATTGCAGTTATTAGTATGTGTAGTCTTATACATACAAAAAGTACCATCTGAGGCTGTGAGATCAATATTGATTAAAATGCTATTACTAAACCCATTGGCACATATGACATGCAGTACATAATAGGCGGGCAACATATAATGAAAGACGTGTGGCTGGGGGGGAGGGGTCAGAATGGGTTTGCAGCCAGTTAAGTCCTTTGTGCTGTCCACCTGCTGATGTAATGTGTAAAGTGTGCTAACCACCTCCTTCCACCGACTGCATTATGCATGCTGATGTAATCCACATGCAGATAGGAAAAGTCGGTTTAGAGAGTGAAACACATTAGTATCAATGCTAATCAGGATCAGGAGTTGGGTTGTCTGTATGTGGCAGCTTGTCCTGACTGCAGTCAGAGAAGCCATCTCTGATACTATCTGTTGTCTGTCTGAACAAGAAAGTGAAACAAATGACTACATTTATGCCTAGCATAAGTCTGGATGCTAAGTTTAAACACTTTGTACAGTATCCTATTACCCGCAGCCATTGTCTGCAGGTAGGCGAAACCAAATCCCCTAAAGCATCCCCACTTTCATGCGAAAAGGCAGCTGTGGCTGCCAAAAACACAGATTTTCACTAAACCTGTGTGTTTTCGGAAGGAAAAGTATTTTTTTTACTGGCTATCCTAATTGGATATCCTGTAAAAAAAAAAAAAAAATTGGGAAAACATTGGGAAAAAGTATGAAAAACAACATTGTGGCTAATAGGATAGCACAATAAACAATAACTGTGGCTAATAGGATACCACCCTCTGAGGCTGATGCACAGTTTATTGGAAAATGGGCATACTATACTCTAAAAAAATGCACACAAAATGTTTGGTTCTGCATTAGTAGCATATGCAGGGCCGAAACTAGGAGTTTTGGCACCCGGGGCGAGCCATTAACTTAGCACCTCCCCCTCGCATTCAAGTGTGTGTGTATATATGTATATGTATATATATATATATATATATATATATATATAGCAAAAGGTGCTGCACTGAAGGTGCGGCATTTGAAAAGCAGGACCGTGTGTGTCTCTTAATTACAGAGAATCAGCTTCAGTGCAGCACCTTTTGCTTCTGTATCTACTTACACCTGTGAGGGCACCAGTGAAGTAATTCATACTGCACTGGGAGAGCCGGACCTATGGTTACACAATGTGTATATATATATATATATTTCTCTTACGTCCTAGAGGATGCTGGGGACTCCGTAAGGACCATGCGGTATAGACGGGCTCCGCAGGAGACATGGGCACCTAAAAAGAACTTTTCCTATGGGTGTGCACTGGCTCCTCCCTCTATGCCCCTCCTCCAGACCTCAGTTAGATTCTGTGCCCAGAGGAGAAAGGGTACACTGCAGAGAGCTCTCCTGAGTTTTCTGTAGAAAAATAATTTTGTTAGGTTTTTTATTTTCAGGGAGTCCTGTTGGCAACAGGCTCCCTGCATCGTGGGACTGAGGGGAGAGAAGCAGACCTACTTAACTGATAGGCTCTGCTTCTTAGGCTACTGGACACCATTAGCTCCAGAGGGAGTCGGAACACAGGTCTCACCCTGGGGTTCGTTGCGGAGCCCCGCCGCCGTCCTCCTCACAGATGCCGGAAGATAGAAGCCGGGTGAATATGAGAAGATAGAAGACATCTCAGGCGGCAGAAGACTTCAGATCTTCGTGAGGTAAGGGCGCGCCATTGCTCCCAGACACAACACACAGAGGCAGCACTGATGGGTGCAGGGCGCAGGGGGGGGCGCCCTGGGCAGCAGTAATCCTCAATTTTGGGCACAATAGAGTATGATTAGGCTGCGGAGGCAGTAAATCACAGATCCCCCGCCATTTTATTACAATTGCACTGGGACCGAAGCCCGCCGTTGGGGGGGGCGGAGCTTGATCCTCAGCACTAACCAGCGCCATTTTCTCCACAGAAGCTGCATGAGAACGCTAGCTCCCCGGTCTCGCCCCTGCTGAACACTTCACAGGCTGGAAAAAGAGGAGGGGGGGGCACATTGGTAACGCACTGAGTGGGAATTTGGATAGTATATAAAAAAGCGCTATCTGGTCATTTTTTTCCCCAGTGTTATTTGAGCGCTGGGTGTGTGCTGGCATACTCTCTCTCTGTCTCTCCAAAGGGCCTGGTCGGGGATTTGTCCCCTTATTGGTATATCCGTGTGTATGGGGTGTCGGTACGTGCGTGTCGACATGTCTGAGGCGGAAGGCTTCTCCAAGGAGGAGGTGGAGCAAATGAGTGGTGTGTCCCCGTCGGTTGTGCCGACTCAGGAATGGATGGACATGTGGCATGTGTTGAATGCAAGTGTGGCTTCTGTACATAAGAGGCTTGATAAGGCTGAATCGGGAGGCATCAGGGGGTCAATCCTCGGATTGGACCGACTCACAGGGCCCGTCGGGGTCTCAAAAACGTCCCTTGGCACAAATTGTGGACACTACTACCGACACGGACTCTGATTCCAGTGTCGACTATGATGAAGTAAAATTGCACCCTAAGGTGACAAAAAGCATTCAGTGTATGATTGTGGCAATAAGGGATGTGTTGCATATTGCTGATGAACCCTCTGTTCCAGACACAAGGGTACACATGTTTAAGGGAAAGAAACAGATTATAAATTTTCCCACATCTCATGAACTAAATGAGTTCTTTGAAAAGGCTTGGGAGACTCCGGAAAAGAGACCGCAGATCCCCAAAAGAATTTATATGGCATACCCCTTCCCTAAACAGGACAGGGTGTGTTGGGAATCACCTCCCACTGTGGACAAGGCCTTAACGCGCCTGTCCAAGAAAGTGGCGCTACCGTCTCCAGACACAGCGACCCTCAAGGATCCTGCGGATCGCAGGCAGGAGATTACTTTAAAGTCTATTTATTCGCATACTGGAGCTGTGCTAAGACCGACAATTGCGTCGGCATGGGTATGTAGCGCAATTTCAGCATGGACAGATGATCTAACGGCTGAATTTGGTACCATGGATAGAGATACTGTATTGTTAATTCTAGCCCATATTAAAGATGCAGTCTTATTTATGAGAGATGCTCCAAGGGATATTGGATTGCTGGCTTCCAGAGCCAATGCCATGTCTATCACAGCGAGACGATCCTTATGGACTCGCCAATGGATGGGTGATGCGGATTCAAAAAAGCATATGGAAGTCCTACCCTATAAGGGAGACGGATTGTTTGGGGATGGGCTAACGGACCTGGTTTCCACAGCTACCGCAGGTAAATCCAATTTTTTACCATTTATTCCCCAACAGCAAAAGAAAATACCAGCGTATCAGATGCAGTCCTTTCGGTCGCAAAAGTCCAGAAGAGGTCGGGGGTCCTCCTTCCTTGCCAGAGGTAAGGCTAGAGGGGAAAAGAGCACCCGCTTCGGCCGGTGCCCAGGAACAAAAGTCCTCCCCGGCTACTACAAAATCCTTGGCATGACGCTGGGGCTCCCCTGCGGGACTCCGCATCGGTGGGGGCACGTCTTCGACTTTTCAGCCAGGCCTGGGTCAGCTCAGACCTGAATCCTTGGGTGTTGGAAATAGTTTCCCAGGGTTACAAACTGGAATTCGAGGAGATGCCCCAGTGCCGATTTTTCAAGTCGGCATTACCAGCTTCTACACCAGATCGGAATGCAGTGTTAGCTGCAATTAGGGAGGCCAATCCCGGGATCGGCGGGATCCCGGGATTTGGGCCCAAAAACGCCGGGATTTGAATCCCGGGATTGGAGCATCCAATCCCGGGATTCAAGGGATTGCAGTGCGCATGTGCGGGAGGGTTGGTAGCGGCGCGGGAGGGCGGGTGGGTGTAAGTAATAACACTTACTATTGGGCGGGCATACGTGGCAGCCATGGACAAGCTGAACGCGGCGGCACTTCAAATGTAGCGCCGGCCGCCAGCCAATCAGAGCTGTCGGACCGGCAGCCAATCAGGGAAGCTGCCGCGGCAGCCAATCAGGAGCGACTGCTGCGGCCGCTTCCCTGATTGGCTGCCGGTCCGCCAGCTCTGGTTAGCTGGCGGCCGGCGCTTCATTTGAAATGCCGCCGTGTTCAGTGTGTCCATGGCTGCCGCGGCCGCCCTCCTAATAGTAAGTGTTATTACTTACACCCAACTGCCCTCCCTCCCGCGCCGCTACCTACCCTCCCGCGCCGCTACCTACACCCTTCCTCCCGTACCACTACATACACCCACCCTCCTGCACCGCTACCTACCCCCTCCCTACCTCCCGCACAGCTACCTACACCCCCTGTCTTCCCCCCTCTGTGGCTTTTACATGTGCTGGCCAACATCCACGTATGCACAGTAGGACTCCCGGCTCATAAACATGGAAGTCCTCACAAAGCAAAGGAGAGCTCTTATTGGAAGAACTGTCCTATGCATTTATATTCGCAATTATTTTTGCTAAGAATGTTAATAATTACTGTTTTTTTATGAGAAGTCTCATGATGTATCGCATGCAATATGCTGATATATCTGGCCTCACCCTCCCTCCCGCACCACTACCTACCCCCTCCCTTCGTCCCACACTGCTACCTACACCCTCCCTCCAGCGCTGCTCCCTACAACCTTCACTGGTCCCTACTGCAATCCCGGGAATCACGGGATTGACCGTTTTTCAATCCCGAATCCCGGGATTGAAAAAACGGCCCGGGATTGGCCTCCCTAGCTGCAATTCAAACGCTGTGTCTACAGCAAGTAATTATCAGGGTTCCCCTGAACCAGCAGGGAAGAGGCTACTACTCAACACTCTTTGTGGTCCCGAAACCGGACGGTTCGGTAAGACCTATTTTGAATCTAAAATCCCTAAACCTGTACATGAAAAGATTCAAATTCAAGATGGAATCGCTCAGGGCGATTATAGCCAGTATGGAGGAGGCTGGAGTTTATGGTGTCACTGGACATAAAGGATGCGTACCTTCATGTCCCCATATATCCCTCCCATCAGGAGTACCTGAGATTCGCTGTACAGGATTGTCATTACCAATTTCAGACGTTGCCGTTTGGGCTTTCCACGGCCCCAAGGATTTTCACCAAGATAATGGCGGAAATGATGGTGGTCCTGCGCAAGCATGGAGTCACAATTATCCCATACTTGGACGATCTCCTGATAAAGGCGAGATCAAGAGAGAAATTGCTGAGCAGTGTAACGCTCTCTCTGAGAGTGCTCCAGCAACACGGTTGGATTCTGAATCTACCGAAGTCACAGTTGATTCCGACAACTCGACTAACGTTCCTAGGTATGATACTGGATACGGAACAAATGAAGCTTTTTCTCCCGTTGAAAAAGCCCAGGACATGCAGAACATGGTCAGAGACCTGCTAAAACCGAAAAGGGTGTCAGTTCATCAATGCACTCGAGTTCTGGGAAAAATGGTGGCGGCCTACGAGGCCATCCCCTTCGGCAAGTTCCATGCGAGGACGTTTCAATGGGACCTTCTGGACAAATGGTCCGGGTCCCATCTGCACTTGTATTGGAAAATAACTCTGTCCCCAGGGGCCAGGGTGTCTCTCCTATGGTGGCTGCAAAGTGCTCACCTGCTGGAGGGTCGCAGGTTCGGAATTCAGGACTGGATCCTGGTAACCACGGACGCGAGCCTCCGAGGGTGGGGAGCAGTCACCCAAGGAAGACATTTTCAGGGACTGTGGTCAGACCAGGAGTCCTGTCTACACATCAATGTGTTGGAACTCAGGGCCATATACAACTGACTTCGACAAGCGGAGAGTGTTAGGCGCCGGGGTCCGCTTGTCTGCGCGGCCCGGCGCCTAGCAACTAGAGACGCCGTGCGCGTACAGCCGCCGGCTCCCTAGCAACGCCGGGCGCACTGAGCCGCACGGACCCTAGCAACGGGGACGCCACTGGCGGACCGCGTTCCCCGTTGCTAGGCTTTAGGAAATTAAGGTATTCACCTGCTCTCTGGCCGTGCAGCAAGGCAGCTGCACGGCATTTATTCTAATCAGCCTTTAGCAGCTGATTGGAGGACTCCTTGTTAAATACACTCCCAGGGCTTCTCACAGACGCCGGTAATAGCTTCCTGCATGCTGCCTTTGTTTGCTGAGAGTCTGTTTCCAGTCCTGCTGTATCCGGTCATTCCAGTCCTCAGAAGTCCGGTATTCGGGAGTTGTCATCTCATCCCAAGAGGTCGTTTGGTTCCCTGGAGTCCTGACTGATCACCGTTTTATATCCAGTGGTGTTCGTGAGTTGCGGCTCTGCCGCGTGTTGCGGCTCAGCCGCTTTACCTTTTATATTTTGTGTTTGGAGCATTTGCGGAGGGTTCCGCTTCCACAAGTCCTCTCTGGTACTCGGCGGTGCCGGGTAGAAGAATTGGACAAGTGGATATTTTGGTTGTCCTTTTCCCTGGCGGTTTCTCCGCACATATTATAGTTTTGAGTTTGCTTAGCCCCTGGCCTGGTTGTTTAGTTAGAGGGCCTCTTGTTATCACCCTGTCTCGGGTTTCCCTTTGTCTCTCATTAAGACCGGGGGGCATCGAAGTTGGGCAGACATAATCCGCCCTTCAAACGCGGCTGCCAAGGGCTCAAGAAACCATAGTCTCGCAGGGGATTTCTGACAACACGGGTGAGACAACAGAGTTAGGGCGCCAGGGGCTATTTTCCTGTCCTGCTCCCTTCCCCAGCATTCCGTTCCAGTGCTCCGGTCCTTGCCATAAGATCTCCTCTGACCAGAGTGCTGGAATCATAACATTATTACCGGCTATACCAAAACTTAAAATTAAACGGGGTTTAATTTTTTCTCATTCAGTTTTGTGAGAGTTTATCGGCCTCATGAATCCAACAGGTTTAGGGCCAAATCCTGGTCAGCTCTTGGTCAGCCAGATTCAAGAACTTACTCAGATGGTTCAGGATCTTTCTCTTCGGGTGAAGTCGCAGGAAGATCTTTTGCGAGCTTCCCCAAGGGTAGTCCCTGAACCAAAGATGCATTTGCCTGACCGTTTTTCTGGTGATAGAAAAGAGTTTTTTAATTTTAAAGAATCCTGTAGACTTTATTTTCGTTTAAGACCGACTTCCTCGGGTACTGAATCTCAGCGGGTCGGGTTTATTATTTCTTTGCTCCAGGGGGATCCTCAGACCTGGGCATTTGGTTTAAGAGCAGAGGATCCGGCATTGTTGTCAGTTGACGCTTTTTTTGAGTCTTTAGGGCTCTTGTATGATGACCCTGATAGAGAGGCGTCCGCTGAAAGTCAGTTGCGCGCTCTCAGACAGGGTAGAAATCCTGCGGAGGTTTATTGTACGGAGTTTCGCCGTTGGTCGAACGACTGTGGCTGGAATGACCCAGCCCTGCGCAGTCAGTTTCGCCTCGGATTATCAGAGTCTATAAAAGACAGTCTCCTTCAGTACCCCGCTCCTAAGACTCTCGATAAACTCATGGAGCTTTCTATTAAGATTGATCGTCGTCTCAGAGAGCGGAGGGCTGAAAAAGGAGCACCTGTAAGGTCAAGTCCGTGTGTATATTCCATTCCTGAAGACGTAGAGGAGCCCATGCAGATGGGTCTCTCCCGGCTGTCTCCTGAAGAAAGAGCCAGAAGGCAAAATTCTGGTCTTTGTCTGTACTGTGGGGGTAAGGGACATTTTGCTCGTAATTGTCCGAACAAGTCGGGAAACGCTTTGACCAGGTGAATTGTGAGGGGGTTCACCTAGGTCTGCAGCTTATCTCCTCGAATAACTCCCTTTTAGTCCCAGTTAAAGTTTCCTTTGGCAGCCTCAGTTCTTCGGTGTCGGCTTTTGTTGATAGTGGAGCTGCAGGAAACTTTATGGATTTAACTTGGGCTAAGGCCTTAGGCATTCCTCAGTTGCCTTTGGGTAGGTGTGTCACCATGCATGGCTTAGATGGGAGTCCGCTGTCTAATGGGATTATTTCTCTCCGTACACCCCCTGTACTACTTACAGTAGGAGCTCTACATTCCGAGAAAATCGAGTTCTTTCTTACACATTGCCCAGCAGTTCCAGTTGTTCTGGGTCACCCTTGGCTGGCCTTTCATAATCCCACCATTGATTGGCGGTCGGGGGAGATTTCACATTGGGGTACTTTTTGTGATAAGGAATGTATCACGTTTCCAGTCAGAGTAGCAGCTATCATTCCAGAACTCATTCCGGTGGAATACCAGGAGTTTGCTGATGTTTTCTCCAAAGGCAATGCGGACATTCTGCCTCCCCATCGGCCTTATGATTGTGCTATTGAGTTAATTCCTGGTGCCGCATTGCCAAAGGGAAGATTATATGCATTATCCGGGCCAGAAACTGCGGCTATGAATGATTATGTAAAGGAGAGCCTTGAGAAAGGATTTATTAGACCATCAAAATCTCCTTTAAGTGCAGGCTTCTTCTTTGTGGAGAAAAAGGATGGCTCGCTTAGACCTTGCATTGATTTTAGAGCCCTGAATAAGATCTTAGTTAAAAACACCTATCCTTTGCCGTTGATTTCTGTACTCTTTGATCAGTTACGTTCTGCTGTGATTTTTTCTAAAATTGACCTTAGAGGAGCGTACAACCTCATCCGAATTAAATCTGGAGATGAGTGGAAAACGGCCTTCAGTACTCAGTCGGGTCACTACGAATACCTGGTGATGCCGTTCGGCCTGTCCAATGCTCCGGCAGTTTTTCAAGACCTCATTAACGATGTGCTCCGTGACTTCCTAGGGAAATTCGTGGTCGTTTACTTAGACGACATCCTGATTTTTTCTGAATCAATGGAACAACATGTTACCCAGGTGCGTCTGGTTCTTCAAAAGTTACGTGAGAATCATTTATATGCCAAGTTGGAGAAGTGTGAGTTTCATGTCACGGAAGTATCTTTTTTAGGGTACATAATTTCCCCTCAGGGATTTTCCATGGAATCAAAGAAACTCCAGGCCATCCTTAGTTGGGCGCAACCCACCAATTTAAAAGCTATTCAGCGCTTTTTAGGGTTTGCGAATTATTATAGGAGGTTCATTCATTCTTTTTCTGACCTGGTTGCTCCCATTGTAGCTCTGACAAAGAAAGGAGCGGATCCTACCAACTGGTCGCGTGAAGCTGAGTTGTCCTTCCGGGCCTTGAAACAAGCCTTTGTCTCGGCTCCAGTCCTCAGACATCCTAATCCGGAATTGCCCTTTGTGGTGGAGGTTGATGCCTCGGAGGTTGGAGTGGGGGCTATCCTTTCTCAAAAGGATCCGGAGTCTCTGGAGTTACATCCTTGTGCCTTTATGTCCAGGAAATTCTCCTCCGCTGAATCCAACTATGATGTTGGTAATCGGGAGTTACTGGCGGTAAAGTGGGATTTCGAGGAGTGGAGGCATTGGCTGGAGGGAGCAAAACATACTATTTCGGTATTGACTGACCATAAGAACCTGCAATACATTGAATCGGCTAAGCGGCTTAATGCCCGGCAGGCACGTTGGGCATTATTTTTTACGCGTTTCAAATTTATAATCACTTTCAGGCCTGGTTCCAAGAATACTAAGGCTGATGCCCTGTCACGTAGCTTTCTTCCGGTTCACAATAACAATCCTGTTACCCCCATACTTCCATCTCCGGTCATCTGGGCGGGCCTCACACAAGATTTATTTACCCAGTTAAAACAGCTTCAACACCAAGCTCCTAGAATTACTCCTGCTGGTCGTCTTTACGTCCCTGAGTTTTTGAGAGCTACTGTTTTAACGGAATTCCATGATAACAAAGTTTCAGGGCATCCAGGAGTCTCTAAGACATTGGAGTTAGTCTCTCGCTCAGTATGGTGGCCTGGTCTTTCTAAAGACGTCAAGGAATTTGTTTATTCATGTCAGGTTTGTGCACAGCATAAGGTTCCCCGTTCCTTGCCCATCGGGCAACTTATGCCCTTAAATGTTCCTCTCAGGCCGTGGTCTCATATTTCCATGGATTTTGTGGTTGACCTTCCCCTTTCAGCCGGATTCCGAGTCATATGGGTGGTAGTGGACCGTTTTAGTAAAATGGCTCATTTTATTGCTCTTCCCCGATTGCCTTCTGCCCAAGGGTTGGCAGTTTTGTTTCTCCGCCATGTATTCAGGCTTCATGGGTTGCCTACTGATATTGTTTCTGATCGGGGTCCACAATTCATCGCACAATTCTGGAAATGTTTTTGTGCCTCATTGAAGATGAAATTGTCGTTAACATCCGGTTACCACCCACAATCCAACGGGCAAACCGAACGAGTTAACCAATCATTGAAACAATATTTGCGCTTGTATTCAGCCAAACTCCAGAATGATTGGTCCGAGTTTCTTCCGTTGGCTGAATTTGCTTACAATAATTCTTGTCATTCCTCCACTAAAGAGTCTCCATTCTTTTCAGTTTTTGGTTTTCACCCCAGAGCTAATTCTTTTTTTCATCATTCCTCAGTCTCCTTGCTAACCTTAACCTCCCATCTCAGAGCCATTTGGAAAAAGGTGCACCTTGCTCTCAGAAAAGCGGCCTTTCGAGAGAAGAAATTTTCTGACAGGCTCCAACGTCCTTGCACTTTTAAGGTGGGAGATAGGGTGTGGTTGTCGACTCGCAACATCAGGCTTCGACAATCCTCGGCTAGACTGGGACCCAAATTTATTGGGCCATTTCTTATTATTAAAAGAGTCAACCCAGTTGCCTTTCGGTTACGTTTACCAAGATCTCTCAGGATTGGAAATACGCTTCATTGTTCCCTGTTGAAACAATACGTTTCTTCCAGTAGATTTCCTCGGAAGATCTCTCAGGGTAGATCTCCAGTGGATGTACAGGGACAACAGGAGTTCTTGGTAGAGAAGGTTCTCGATTCCAAATTGTCCCGGGGTCGGCTGTATTTTCTAGTTCACTGGAAAGGCTATGGTCCGGAGGAAAGGTCTTGGGTCCTGGATAAGGATCTTCATGCCCCGAGGCTCAAGAGGGCATTTTTTCGGGAATTTCCTCAGAAACCTGGCTTTAGGGGTTCCTTGACCCCTCCTCAAGGGGGGGGTACTGTTAGGCGCCGGGGTCCGCTTGCCTGCGCGGTCCGGCACCTAGCAACTAGAGACGCCGTGCGCGTACAGCCGCCGGCTCCCTAGCAACGCTAGACGCCGGGCGCGCTGAGCCGCACGTACCCTAGCAACGGGGACGCCACTGGCGGACCGCGTTCCCCGTTGCTAGGCTTTAGGAAATTAAGGTATTCACCTGCTGTCTGGCCGTGCAGCAAGGCAGCTGCACGGCATTTATTCTAATCAGCCTTTAGCAGCTGATTGGAGGACTCCTTGTTAAATACACTCCCAGGGCTTCTCACAGACGCCGGTAATAGCTTCCTGCATGCTGCCTTTGTTTGCTGAGAGTCTGTTTCCAGTCCTGCTGTATCCGGTCATTCCAGTCCTCAGAAGTCCGGTATTCGGGAGTTGTCATCTCATCCCAAGAGGTAGTTTGGTTCCCTGGAGTCCTGACTGATCACCGTTTTATATCCAGTGGTGTTCGTGAGTTGCGGCTCTGCCATGTGTTGCGGCTCAGCCGCTTTACCTTTTATATTTTGTGTTTGGAGCATTTGCGGAGGGTTCCGCTTCCACAAGTCCTCTCTGGTACTCGGCGGTGCCGGGTAGGAGAATTGGACAAGTGGATATTTTGGTTGTCCTTTTCCCTGGCGGTTTCTCCGCACATATTATAGTTTTGAGTTTGCTTAGCCCCTGGCCTGGTTGTTTAGTTAGAGGGCCTCTTGTTATCACCCTGTCTCGGGTTTCCCTTTGTCTCTCATTAAGACCGGGGGGCATCGAAGTTGGGCAGACATAAACCGCCCTTCAAACGCGGCTGCCAAGGCTCAAGAAACCATAGTCTCGCAGGGGATTTCTGACAACACGGGTGAGACAACAGAGTTAGGGCGCCAGGGGCTATTTTCCTGTCCTGCTCCCTTCCCCAGCATTCCGTTCCAGTGCTCCGGTCCTTGCCATAAGATCTCCTCTGACCAGAGTGCTGGAATCATAACAGAGAGTCTTCTTCGAAACCTACCAGTTCTGATTCAATCAGACAATGTCACAGCAGTGGCTCATGTGAACCGCCAAGGCGGGACAATAAGCAGAGTCGCGATGGCGGAAGCCACGAGGATTCTTCGCTGGGCGGAAAATCACGTAAGCGCTCTGTCGGCTGTCTTCATTCCGGGAGTGGACAACTGGGAAGCAGACTTCCTCAGCAGACACGATCTCCATCCAGGAGAGTGGGGACTTCATCAAGAAGTCTTTGCAGGCATAACACGTCTTTGGGGAATTCCTCAAATAGACGTGATGGCGTCACCCCTCAACAAAAAGCTTCAGAGGTATTGTGCCAGGTCTCGGGACACTCAGGCAGTAGCAGTAGACGCCCTGGTAAGGCCGTGGGCGTTCCACTAGATCTACGTGTTTCCTCCTCTTCCTCTCATCACAAAAGTGTTGAGGATCATAAGGCGAAGAAGAGTACAGACGATACTCGTTGTTCCAGACTGGCCTCGAAGGGCCTGGTACTCAGATCTTCAAGAGATGCTCACAGGAGATCCCTGGCCTCTCCCTCTGAGGGAGGACCTGTTGCAACAGGGGCCCTGTATATTCCAAGACTTACCGCGGTTACGTTTGACGGCATGGCGGTTGAACGCCGAATCCTAGTGGAGAAGGGGATTCCGGAGGAGGTCATCCCTACTTTAATAAAGACTAGGAAGGAGGTGACGGTGAAACATTATCACCGTATCTGGCGAAAGTATGTGTCTTGGTGTGAAACCAAGAACGCGCCTACGGAAGATTTTCATCTGGGGCGTTTTCTTCACTTCCTGCAGACAGGAGTGGATATGGAACTGAAATTAGATTCTGTTAAGGTACAAATTTCGGCCCTTTCGATTTTCTTTCAGAAAGAATTGGCTTCTCTTCCAGAAGTCCAGACGTTTGTAAAGGGAGTGCTGCACATCCAGCCTCCTTATGTGCCTCCAGTGGCACTGTGGGACCTGAACGTGGTGTTGCAGTTCCTAAAATCACACTGGTTTGAACCACTTAACAAGGTTGAGTTGAAATTTCTTACCTGGAAGGTGGTCATGTTGTTGGCCTTGGCATCGGCAAGGCGAGTGTCAGAATTGGCGGCCTTGTCTCACAAGAGCCCCTACTTGATTTTTCATGTGGATAGAGCAGAATTGAGGACACGCCCTCAATTTTTGCCTAAGGTGGTTTCTTCATTCCATCTGAACCAACCTATTGTGGTGCCTGTGGCTCCGAGTGACTTGGAGGATTCCAGGTCCCTGGACGTAGTCAGGGCTTTGAAGATTTATGTAGCCAGAACGGCTAGACTTAGGAAAACAGAAGCACTGTTTGTCCTGTATGCTGCTAATAAGATTGGCGCACCTGCTTCGAAGCAGACTATTGCTAGCTGGATCTGTAATATGATTCAGCAGGCTCATTCTACGGCTGGATTGCCGGTTCCAAATTCGGTTAAGGCCCATTCCACTAGGAAGGTGGGCTCTTCTTGGGCGGCTGCCCGAGGCGTCTCGGCATTACAGCTTTGCCGTGCGGCGACTTAGTCGGGGTCAAACACCTTTGCTAAATTCTACAAGTTTGATACCCTGGCTGATGAGGACCTAGCTTTTGCTCAGTCGGTGCTGCAAAGTCATTCGCACTCTCCCGCCCGATTGGGAGCTTTGGTATAAACCCCATGGTCCTTACGGAGTCCCCAGCATCCTCTAGGACGTAAGAGAAAATAAGATTTTAAACCTACCGGTAAATCGTTTTCTCATAGTCCGTAGAGGATGCTGGGCGCCCGTCCCAGTGCGGAAACTCTGCAAGACTTGTATATAGTTGTTGCTTACATAAGGGTTATGTTACAGTTGGAGTCGGTCTTGGACCGTCACTGTTGTTGTTCATACGGTTAACTGGTTATGTATGTTCCAGGTTACATGGTATGATTGGTGTGGGCTGGTATGAATCTTGCCCTTGGATTTTTAAATCCTGCCTTGTATTGTCCATCTCCTCTGGGCACAGTTCTCTAACTAAGGTCTGGTGGAGGGGCATAGAGGGAGGAGCCAGTGCACACCCATAGGAAAAGTTCTTTTTAGGTGCCCATGTTTCCTGCGGAGCCCGTCTATACCCCATGATCCTTACGGAGTCCCCAGCATATCTCAACTTCATAAGGGCAAAGGGGACAGCTAGGCATTTTCATACTTTTTATTTTCATTTTTTATTTTTTTGGGCTACGGATGAAGGAGGAAAGGAAAATAATAACCCATATATTAATACATACATAAAATCACACACCAATACAAAATACATACTGTCACGCACACATACATTCACTCACATACATACATAAATACATATATATAATCACACACCTGTACACACATGTATACTGACACATATGTATACAGTGACACACAAGCACACAGATGGGATGTAGTTATGTGACCGCAGGTCACAGTACCTCCCCCTATATCCCGCACCCTCACAATCCCGACGGTCGGCATGCCGACCAACACGCGCAGAGGGGCTTGCTGTGCTCGCCGTCCCCCCTTCCCCCCGACGGCATTCCGCTCCCGGGATACCAGCGTCGGTATGCCTGGTCACGCATACCACACCCATACATATGTAGTCACATACCTATTCACATACAAGCACGCACATGCACACATTAATACACACATATAGCAGTCACAGAAACATACAGTGCCCCTTCCCTGAGTACTCACTGTTTAGGCTGTGCTACCCTTCCCTCTCTCCCATGCTGTTGCTGGCTGGCATGGCACTGTGTGTACAGTGCCGTTAAGCCCCGCCCCCTTTTTGGAATTTCATGTTCACTGCAGCAGTGGCTGCAATGATTAAAGGCACTAACAGTGGGGTGAGGGGGGGGGGGAGTAATTTCTCCCCTGTGCCCCATCTTAATGCGGCTCTGCTGTGCCGATCACAGCACGCTGCAGAGATGAAACTGAAAGTAAAGTACAGCTCCCAGCAGCCCTTGCTGGGAGATGTAGTTTAATTTCAGTGTCTTCTCTGCGATGCGGTGCGTGTGCCTGCTGGCTAGACGGGAGCTTGCAAAGTCTGGAGCCCAAGCTGCCCGGCTCTTTGCTATCGCTCCCGCATAGGGAGGGGGCGTTAGGGGGGATTAAATGACAGTCTCGGCGCCCTCTCCAGTCTGGCGCCCAGGTCACATGCCCCCCTAGCCGCCCCCCCCCCCCCCCCCCCCCCCCTAGTTTCAGCTCTGGCATATGTGCCTTGAGGAGAGTGTGGTACAGTATATAAGCTCAACATTCATAGGGTGGAATTCAAATGTTTGAAAACTCAGTTGGGTGTCCTTGAAAAAGTTGCATGCAAGCAACGAAACGCGTTGGTGGGACTTGCCTGATAGTGTGTTTGCCTAAACCTTGGAAGGATTGGACCTGGACCAAGCCCCCGCAATTGATTTTTCAACAACTTGGACCCTTAAAAGAACCTATACTGTACCGTGGAGGAGTCACATCTACCACCCTCTGAGGAACAGCAATTTGCGAACGCAGCTTCGCCTAATTACCTCAAGGGACGCTGGTGGTAACTATAACTCACGGATAGGACATAGGGTCCTCCTATTCAAGGGGACTATCATAGGAACAGGTTCTATATTACCGACCTTCTACAAGGACTTTTTGACACTATGAAAAACACCTATCATGATTGATATTTGAAAACCATGTGAAAGTTGTCAGATATATATATACTTGATCCAATTACTATAGATCACCTTTTAACATATGTTTTATTAAAACAAGGATTTTATACGCTACTTGTTTTTGCTTATGTGACCATTTAAGCGCTGCATTTTTTTTGTTTTACCTACTGTTTAGGGGTCTGACCAACCCTTTCTTATACAGCTGCTGTGGGGAACCACCCATCTAGCGTTTGGGTATAGTTAATACCTTCGGGTATTGCTTTTTTATTCAGGAAATCTACCCATGTCTGTCCCTATGTCGCAAAGACCTTTAGAGTCTCTCAATGCTCACTATCCAAAATAATAGAGACTGATATCGACACGGAGTTTGACTCCAGTGTCGACTACGATAATGCAAAGTTACAGCCAAAATGGCAGAAAAGTATTCAATATATGATTATTGTAATAAAAGATGATTTGCATATCACTGATGACTCATCTGTCCCTGACACAAGGGTACACATGTTTAAGGGGAAGAAAGCTGAGGTAAATTTCCCTCCTCTCATGATGAAAAAGAGCGGGAATCTCCAGACAAGAGACTGCAGTTTCCCACAAAGAATTCTCAGGCAGTATCCTTTCCCCACTAGGGCCAGGATATGATGGGAATCTTCCCCTAGGGTGTCACGTTTGCCCAAAAGGTAGCCCTGACGTAACAGCTATTCTCAGGGATCCTGCAGATAGCGTGCACATTCTGGTACACTACTCAGACCGGCGATTGTGTCGGCATGGGTTTATAGCGCTGTGGCAGCGTGGTCAGGTACCTTATCAGCAGAGATTGAGACCCTAGTATGCATATAGATATATATATGTATATATAGAGATATATATATATATATATTAAAGATGCTGTCTTAAGAGATATGTATATATAAAACATGCCCAAAGAGACATGAGTATACTGGGTCCTAGAGTCAAAGCTATGTCGATTTCTGCTTGACGTGTCCTGTAGAATATGCAATGGACAGATGATGCCGACTTAAGAGGCATATGGAAGGCTGAGGATTGTGTGGAGAAGGGTTCTCGGACCTGGTCTCCACAGCTATAGCTGGTAATTCTGATATTTTGCCTTATATTCCTGCACAGCCTAGGAAAGCACGACATTATTAAATGCAGCCTTTCGAATAAAGAGACAAGAAAGTCTGAGGTGCGTCCTTTCTTGCCAGAGGCGGGGGTAGAGGAAAGAAGCTGCACAACACAGCTAGTTCCCAGGAACAGAAGTCCTTCCCGGCCTCTACAAAAATCCACCGCATGTTGCTGGGGCTCCACAGGCGGAGCTAGGCCCGGTGGGGGCACGCCTTCGTAAGTTCAGCCACAAGTGGGTTCACTCCCTGTTAGATCCCTGGGCAATAGATATTGTGTCTCTGGGATACAAGCTGGACTTTGAGAAGATGCCCCCTCACAGACGGCCCTGCCGACTTCCCCCCACGAGAGGGAAACAGTATAAACTGCAATTCACAAATTATATCTTCAACAGGTGGTGGTCAAGGTCCTTCAACAAGGAGGGGGGTATTATTCGACCATGTTGTAGTCCCGAAACCAGACGGTTCGGTCAGACCCATATTGAATTTCATATCCCTGAACATATACCGGAAAAGGTTCAAGTTCAAGATGGAATCGCTAAGAGCGGTCATTGCAAGCCTGAAAGGGGGAGAGTTTATGGTGACTCGGGACATAACGGATGCATACATTCATATCTCCATTGATCCACCTCATCAGGCGTACCTCAGAATTGCAGTACAGGATTGTCATTACCAATTTCAGACATTGCCGTTTGGTCTCTCCACGGCCTTGAGAATATTCACCAAGGTAATGGCGGAAATGATGGTGCTCCTGCGGAAGCAAGGTGTCACTATTATCACGTACTTGGACGATCTCATCATAAAAGCGAGATCAAGAGAGCAGTTGCTGAACAGCGTATCACTTTCTCTGGAAGTGTAACGGCAACACGGCTGGATTCTAAATATTCCAAAGTCGCAGTTGGTTCTTACAGCTCATCTGCCTCTCCTAGGCATGATCCTAGACACAGACCAGAAAAGGGCTTATCTCCTGATAGAGAGAGCTCAGGAGCTCGTGACACTGGTCAGGAATCTATTAAAACCAAAACAGGTGTCAGTGCATCACTGCACTCGAGTCCTGGGAAGGAGGGTGGCATCACACGAGGCCATTCCCTTCGGCAGATTCCATGCGAGGACCTTCCAATGGGACTTACTGAGTGGTCCGGATCACATCTTCAGATGCATCGGTAAATCACCCTATCCCCCAGGGCCAGGGTGTCTCTCCTGTGGTGGCTGCAAAGTGCTCACCTTCTCGAAGGTCGCAGACAGGACTGGGTCCTGGTGACCACGGATGCAAGCCTCCGAGGGTGGGGGGCAGTCACACAGGGAAGAAATTTCCAAGGGCTGTGGTCAAGGCAGGAGACTTGCCTTCACATCAATATCCTGGAACTAAGGGCCATAAACAACGCCCTAAGCCAAGCGAAGACCCTGCTTCGCGACCAACCGGTTCTGATTCAGTCAGACAATATCACCGCAGTGGCTCATGTAACCGCCAAGGCGGCACGAGGAGCAGGGTGGCGATGGTAGAAGCCACCAGAATTCTTCGCTGGGCGGAGAATCACGTAAGCGCACTGTCAGCAGTGTTCATTCCGGGAGTGGACAACTGGGAAGCAGACTTCCTCAGCAGGCACGACCTCCAGCCGGGAGAGGGGGGACTTCATCAAGAAGTCTTCATGCAGATTGCAAGTCGGTGGGAACTGCCACAGGTGGACATGATGGCATCTCGCCTCAACAAAAAGCTGCAGAGATATTGCGCCAGGTCAAGAGACCCTCAGGCGATAGCTGTGGACGCACTGGTGACACCGTGGGTGTTCCCGTCGGTCTATGTATTTCCTCCTCTTCCTCTCATACCCAAGGTGCTGAGAATCATAAGAATAGAGGAGTGAGAACAATACTCTTTGTTCCGGATTGGCCAAGAAGGACTTTGTATCCAGATCTGCAAGAAATGCTCACAGAGGACCCGTGGCCTCTGCCTCTAAGACATGACTTGTGCAACAGGGGCCCTGTCTGTTCCAAGACTTACCGCGGCTGCGTTTGACGGCATGGCGGTTGAACGCCGGATCCTAGCAGAAAAAGGCATTCCAGATGAGGTCATTCCTACGCTGATAGGGGCTAGGGATGTGACGGCTCAACATTATCACCGTATATGGCGAAAATATGTTGCTTGGTGTGAGGCCAGGAATGCCCCTACGGAGGAATTCCAGCTGGGCCGTTTCATTCACTTCCTAAAGTCGGGAGTGACTTTGGGCCTGAAATTGGGTTCCATTAAGGTCCAGATTTCGGCTCTATCCATTTTCTTTAAAAAAAGAACTGGCTTCTCTTCCTGAAGTCCAGATGTTTGTAAAGGGAGTGCTGTATATTCAGCCCCCTTTTGTGCCTCCAGTGGCACCTTGGGATCTTAACGTGGTGTTGAGTTTCCTGAAGTCACACTGGTTTGAGCCACTCAAAACCTGGAGTTAAAATTTCTCACGTGGAAGGTGGTCATGCTATTAGCCTTGGCGTCAGCTAGGCGTGTGTCAGAATTAGCGGCTTTGTCACATAAAAGCCCTATATGGTTTTCCATATGGACAGGGCAGAATTGCGGACTCGTCCACAATTTCTGCCAAAGGTGGTGTCATCCTTTCATATGAACCAACCTATTGTGGTGCCTGTGGCTACTCGTGATTTGGATTCCGAGTTACTAGATGTGGTCAGGGCTTTGAAGGTTTATGTAGCCAGAATGGCTAGAGTCAGGAAAACTGAGTCGCTGTTTATCCTGTATGCATCCAACAAGCTGGGTGCTCCTGCTTCAAAGCAAACTATTGATCGTTGGATCTGTAACACGATTCAGCAGGCTCATTCTGCGGCTGGATTGCCGCTTCCAAAATCAGTAAAAGCCCACTCCACAAGGAAGGTGGGCTCTTCTTGGGCGGCTGCCCGAGGGGTCTCGGCATTACAGCTTTGCAGAGCAGCTACTTGGTCAGGTTCGAACACTTTTGCAAAGTTTTACAAGTTTGATACCCTGGCTGAGGAGGACCTTGTGTTTGCTCATTCGGTGCTGCAGAGTCATCCGCACTCTCCCGCCCATTTGGGAGCTTTGGTATAATCCCCATGGTCCTTACGGAGTCCCCAGCATCCACTAGGACGTTAGAGAAAATAAGATTTTACTTACCGGTAAATCTATTTCTCGTAGTCCGTAGTGGATGCTGGGCGCCCGTCCCAAGTGCGGACTTCTTCTGCAATACTTGTATATAGTTATTGCTTAAATAAGGGTTATGTTTGGTTGCATCAGGGTTGATCTGATGCTCCGTTGTTGTTCATACTGTTAACTGGGTATGTTTATCACAAGTTATACGGTGTGATTGGTGTGACTGGTATGAGTTTTGCCCTGGATTCCAAAATCCTTTTCTTGTACTGTCAGCTCTTCCGGGCACAGTTTCTCTAACTGAGGTCTGGAGGAGGGACATAGAGGGAGGACCCAGAACACACCAGAATCCAAATTCTTTCTTAAAGTGCCCTATCTCCTGCGGAGCCCATCTATTCCCCATGGTCCTTACGGAGTCACCAGCATCCACTACGGACTACGAGAAATAGATTTACCGGTAAGTAAAATCTTATTTTATGCGAAGTTACAGGACTGGACAGAGGGCGCTATTATTTTGGATGGGGACTTCAATTGTGTTCAGTTGACAGGACTGGACAGATCCACATCTGCCAATACCCATGGTTCGGCTGCTCCCCCATTGCTTTTGTTGTTGACCAATGTAATGAGATTATGTGACCGCTGGAGGTGCCAACATCCAGATTCTCGTGAGTATACGTTTTATTCACACCCTCACCATTCCTCGTCCAGATTAGATTATTGGCTGATCACGGATACTCTTCTGCAACAGGTAGTACACTCCCAGATAGATCCAATTCTCCTTTCTGACCATGCTCCGGTGTGGTTCACTATAAAGCTAAACACTCCAATACCACGCTCTTACAATTGGAAGTTTCCGGCTTATATGGAAAACTCCTCGGATTTACGCCTACATCTTGAATAGTCATTTCTAAATTATAAAACTGATAATATGGAACATACTGGAGACATTAATCTATTTTGGCCCGCCTCGAAACCGGTAATACGGGGTCAGATCATGGAGTATGTCTCCAGGAGACACAAGGCGCTAAATAATCAACTAAATGATCTTAGTCAAAATTTAACTAGAACTTATAATATACTCTCTTCACATTATTCACTTGAAAACCGCCAGGCCTACCTTACTGCTAAACAACAATATGATGCCTTATGCACTGAGCGAGCAAGTTTTTCTCATGATATTCGTAGAAACAAGTTTTTTAGAACTGGTAATAAATGGAGCAGGTTATTGGCAAATTTGGTTCGGTCATACTCTGCTCCTTCACGTATCACTATTGTCTACTGATCTCACCTCTAACGTTATGGATACTCCGGCTATCTCGGAGGAATTCTTACGTTACTACCAAACTTTGTATATATCTCCTCCTGATCATCCAATGGAGGGCCTAAGATTTTTGGATGAGGCAGGACTTCCGGTGTTGACAGAGGAAGAGAGGGAATCTCTGACAACGCCAGTTCAGGAACCTGAATTATTATCTCTAATCAAATTGTTGAAAAAAGGGAAATCCCCTGGGCCAGATGGTTTTGGGGCAGAGTATTACCGAATGCTGGCTCCTCACTTAATGCCTTACATGCTAACTCTTTTTAATTCTTTATTACAAGGGAATTCAGCCCCAACTGGGTTTGACGAAGCCAGAATAGTGGTCTTTCCGAAACCGGGAAAAGATCCCAAATATGTCCAATCTTATAGGCCGATCTCCTTACTGAACCAGGACTTAAAATTATTTACCAAATTATTAGCGTTTCGACTTCAGCCCATTTTACAGCGAATTCTACACCCAGCTCAAAAAGGGTTTGTTATAAACAGAACTTCAGTACATAATATCCGTACTTTAATAGCGGCAATACATAGCTCGAGACAATCAAAGTCTCAAAAAGCCCTTATAGTCAGTTGTGATGCAGACTAGGCGTTTGAACAAGTCTCCTGGGTTCATATACTGCGAGTCCTACATGCCCAACATTTTGGTACTAAGTTTATTGATGTTTTTAAAACATTATATGCTACACCACAAGCGTTTATGACGATCAATGGATTAAACACAAAATCGTTTCAGTTATATAGGGGGACAAGAAAGGGCTGCCCCCTCTTCCCTCTGCTATTTAATTTGGCTATTGACCCGCTTATACGCACGTTCATAAGTGATGTATCTTGGAAAGGTATCGAAGTGGGCTCTCACACTATAAAGGTCTCCGCCTTTGCAGATGACCTTCTACTATATTTCAATGACCCTATGCCATCCTTTCCCTCACTATTGACCTCATTAGAGAATTTCAACTTAATATCAGGATTTTTTATTAATTTTGACAAGACGGAGGCACTGGCATTGGGTGGAGATGCGAAGGTGGGATGGGATGATACGTTCCCATTTAAATGGGAGCATAATTGCATTAAATATCTCGGTATACGTGTATCATCTAATCCCTCGGAATTATATTCTTTAAACCTTTCTCATTATATTAATAGGATGATTGAGGACTTTACGAGATGGCAACACCTGCCAATTTCTTACTTGGGCAGGTGCCACTTGTATAAAATGGTATCTTTTCCTCGATTACTTTACCTGATGAAGATGCTTCGGTTTTTGCTATTAAAAAAATATATACCTACAATAAATAAAGCCATTACTAAATTTATATGGACGAATAAGCGTCCCCGTATAGCTCTGTTTAAATTAAAACAACCACCCTCACTTGGAGGAGTCAATCTTCCCTGCCCGGAAGATTACTCCTTAGCGGCTAATTATAGATGTGACCTAGATTGGATAGGTAATGGAGACAATTTTTTTTTCCAATATATATTTTATTGAGGTCCAGAAAATAAAAACAATCAATGTCAGAAATAAACATAGTACCCATTCTAAAATAAAGACCGATAAGGTCCAAGACCTACAAAATATATGGACAACGGGGTCTAAAACAAAACCTCATTTTTACATTTTCTAGTACAAAATAGAAGAACTGTAGTTGACAGTGTAATATAAGTCTAGAAAAAGCCAAATCTCATAGCTATCTATCATCCATTTGATACAGAAATAGAAATACAAACAGTACAAAACATATAACATATCAATACGTTCCCCCCGATGGGGAATGTGTAACTAGGAACAAAAGAAACAAAAAGACAAACATAAAAAGAAAAAACAGTAAAACAGTACCTGACAGGGCGAAGGGACCGCCGACCCATCCATGGAGACATCAACAGAGCGAGAGAAGATATGTAGACAACGGAGGATCATAGAGAAGAAGTAGAGGGGAGGGATAAGAAGGGCTAAGGGAGGCAGCAGTGAGAAATGTCGTATTAGAGGAAAATCAGAGGAACAAAGATTTGGAGAGGATTATATAATTATGGAAGAGAAATGGGAGGGCCATCAGATAAGAGTTGATGTCCGTACCACGTGGTGCTTTGAAAGCTTTGCTTAACAGCCAATTTTGTCAGGGTGGGCAATCTGTTTATAAATCGTCCCCAACATTTAAACAACGCAGGAGTTAGTAATTCTTTATTTATAGACGTTTCCAGCCAGTCCATTGTGAAGAGGAAGAGGAGTCTAGCGGTAGCCAGTGGTAGTGTGGGAGGGGTGTCGGAGATCCATTGCTGGAGAATGGCTTTCCTGCCTACCGCTGAGAGAATCACTATCAATTTCGTGTCTTGGGGGGAAAGGTCAGGTTGATCTAGGATATGACCAAAGAGAGCCCAAGGGGCAGTGCATTGGAAATGTAGACCTAACTCGGAGGCGCCATATGTCTGTAGTTCAGCCCAAAACGCCTGAATGTGAGGACATTGCCAAAAGCAATGCATGAGATCCGCTACTGGCGCAGAGCATTTCAGGCATTTTGCAGAGTCAGATAAACCCATCAAATGACTCCTCTTCGGGGAGATATAGGCCCTATGTAATATCTTGTAGGACATTTCCTGGTATAAGCTAGCCGGGATAAGTTTAAGGGAGGCTATGAAACTGTCCATTATGGCTTCTGGAGACATAGAAGGAATGTGAGAGGACCATGTCTGTACTTTGGGCAGATCAGTAGTGGGGATATGTTCTACTCGAATGCGGGCATATAGAGACGAGATGGAGCATGTCCCAGAGCGCAGAAGTGCGTCTAGACTGTTAATAAAGTCTGTTGAGCTGAGATGGGAGAGGACTGAATATACATAGTGTGAGGCCTGAAAGAAGTAGAAACTATGGTTAGGGTTAATGTCATATTTGGCTAGTGCTTCAGTAAAAGTGAATGGTTTTTTCCTAGAATCGAGGAAATCACCAACTCGTGTGAGACCAGCAGTATGCCAAGCCGTGAAAGGATATGAGGCCTGACCCTGTTGAAAGTGTGGGTTACCAAGGAGAGGAAGAAATAGGGAGTAGGTGTGCTGTAATTTTAGAGATTTTCTGGATAATTTCCAAGCCACCACAGTGGAAGTTAGGAGTATATTGTCCAGAAAAGTAGCCGGCAAGTCAGATTTGGACGCATGTAGGACAGAGCTAAGAGACAGAGGGGCGCAGAGTTGGGAATCAATCAGCGAATCGGTAAAGATCGATGTACCATTGAGCCAATCCACTGCGAAACGGAGAAGACAGGCTCTGTTGTACTGCTCTATGTCCGGCAGATTCAGCCCCCCATTCGGTACCGTCTGGGATAATTTAAAGAGGCTTATTCTGGGCCTTTTACTGGCACAGATGAATGTAGAAATAGATGAGTTGAGGAGAGAAAGGTCAGATTTAGAGAGCATGACAGGTACCATCTGAAGGACATAGAGCAATTTGGGGAAGATAGCCATCTTCACCAGATTACAGCGACCCATAAGATTAAGGGGTAGTTTTTGCCCCTATCCGTTTGATAGATAGACAGTGTCTGGTTAGACAGTCAATAGATAGACACCATATATTAGACAGACATTAGGTCGACAGGGTCAAAAGGTTGACATGGAAAAGGTCGACAGGTCAAAAGGTCGACATGGTCAAAAGGTCGACATGAAAATGGTCGACATAAAAAAGATAGACAAATGTTTTTTTTTTTAAATGTAACATGTTTTTGGATTATTTCATACTTTTTCTATCCATGTCGGCATAGAGTTTGTTATAAACCTTGTGGCGAGCGCAGCGAGCCACCGTGCCCGAAGCGTGGCGAGCGAAGCGAGCCCCGCGAGGGTATGCCTTTCTACAATTGGGGGTCCCAGATGACAAAACTATCCACACAAACCACAAAAATGCAAAAAACATGATATCTACCTTTTTCATGTCGACCTTTTGACCCTGTCGACATTTTGACCCTGTCGACCTTTTGACCTGTCGACCTTTTGACCCTGTCGACCTAATGTCCATCTAACATATGGTGTCTATCTATTGACTGTCTAACTAGACACTATCTATCTTTCATACCGGAACCGTTTTTGCCACAGCGCCAATTCAGTTTGGATTTTAGCGAGGATGGGATGTATGTTGTCAGAGTAAAGACGAGCAGGGTCAGAGGGGAGAATGACTCCCAAGATATGTAATATGAGCTGGAGCCCACCGAAATGGAAAAGGGGTGTCCCAACCTGTAGTAATCTGGGGGAAAATAGCCAATGCCTCTGATTTATCAAAATTAATCGAGAAACCTGCAAAGGAGGAAAAACGAGAGATAGCGTTCTGCAATGACATGACGGATTGTCTCGGGTTGGATGTGAGAAGAAGGATGTCATCTGCGAATGCCATCAATTTAACCTCTCTGCTACCGATTTTAACCCCTCGAAAAACCGGGAGGTTAAGGATGTAACATATAAAGGGCTCTAAAGCTAGATTAAATAGGAGGGGGGAAAGAGGGCAGGCATGTCTGGTTCCACTTTCAAGGATAAAGGGAGATGAGGAAATGTTATTGACTATCACCTGCGCAGTAGGAGTATCATAAAGGGAGTCAATAAGGCCACGAAAGTTATCACCAAATTTCTGGTGTGACAAAACTCTTGCGAGGTGAGGCCAGGCAATCTTATCGAAACCCTTTTCCGCGTCAAGGTTTATTAAGACATTATCCATGAGATTATGAGAGCGTGAGTATGTTATGGCCGCCAAGGCGGTCCGAATGCCCTGCACAGATTTCCTGTGTCTAATGAAGCCCAACTGCGCAGGCGATATAATACGAGAGAGACAGAGTTGTAATCTATTGGCCATCAATTTCGTAAGGATTTTAAAATCCTGATTAAGGAGGGAAATTAGCCTGTAAGAGCCGGGTAGGGAAGGGTCATTTCCAGGTTTTGCTATGACTATAATCGTGGCCCCGTTAAATCTAATTGGGGTTTGTTTGGAGGTAAGGATGTGGTTATAAAGAGACGTGAGGGTAGGGGCTAGCTCATCACGAAGCATTTTATAAAACTCTGCGCCAAAGCCATCAGGACCGGGGCTTTTGTTATTCGGCAAAGTCTTAATAACATCAGCAACTTCTTTGACTTTGACCGGACTCTCGAGAGAGTCTCTCTCCTCTTGAGTCAAAATGGGGAGAGCAGCTTCCTCTAAAAAGGAGAAGTTGGCATCTAGGTCGTCAGGGCCATTGGTGTACAGAGATTGATAAAAGTCCCTAAATTTAGTGCAAATGATTTCCGGGTTGGTATTTAGCGTGCCCGAGCTGTTGATTGCAGTTACCCATGTGCGTGCTTTAGGACCTTTAATCAGATTGGCCAGCAGTTTGCCTGATTTATTTCCCCACCTATGGAGCCTGTTACGTTGATAATCACAAGATAATTGGGCTCGTTCTGTGAGGAATGTGTCATAGACAAGTTTGGCTGAGAGATATGCTTCTTTGTGGGCGGAGGTATCATGTTGGGTATATCTTTGATATGCAGAGGTAAGCGTGGTACTCAAGGATTGTAATTGAGAAGAAAACTTCTTCCGTCTAGAGTGAGTGTATGACATAACATGTCCTCGGAGGACAGCCTTAGCCGCTCCCCAGAAGACCGGGGAGTCTAGACTCTGATCCTTGTTATCTAAAGCGTAATTGAGCCAGGATTGCTTCATATGAAGAAGGAAGTCAGTAGATTGGCGTAAATAGGCAGGGAAACGCCAACGGGGTGTACTACGGGGGGACATGGCTAATTGGATGTGGAGAGATACAGGGGCATGGTCGGATATAATGATGTTGTCAATGGAGGTGTGGGTAACTTTAGGAAGGAGGTGAGCGGCAGTGAATATATAATCAATTCGAGAGTGAGAAGAGTGAGGATGGGAATAGAAAGAAAAGTCTTTCTGAGTAGGGTGGAGTATTCGCCAGGGGTCCAAGAGGTCTAACTGGGAGCAGAAGGAAGATAGAAGTTGTGTGAAAGTCGTAGTAGAGGAGGCACTTACCCTGGATCTGTCCATGGATGGGTCGACCACTAGATTGAAGTCTCCGCCGACAATTAAATTCTGGCTGCCCCAGGTAAAAAGGGTCGTTAAAAGGTCTGCAAAGAAAGAATCGGGTGAGATGTTGGGTGCGTAGAGGTTGAGAAGGGTATAAACAACATCATTAATACATACATCCAATAACAGAAATCTGCCCTCAGGGTCATGAAGCTTTCTCACAATGGAGTATTGGAGATTGGCGTGAAACAATATCGCAACCCCCCTAGACTTAGAATGGTATGGAAAGGAGATACAATTCCCTATCCAAGGGGCTCGAAGGGTGTGTCTAGGATCGTCTAACCAGTGGGTCTCTTGAAAGAACATGATGTGAGGAGACATGCGCTTCAGGTGAGTGATTACCTTCTTCCTCTTAACCGGGTGATTGAGGCCCTCTACATTCCATGAGATGATGCGGAGCAACGTAGTAGTTGTATCTCCGTCTACATGAGGGTGTGGGTGGGTGTCAGTAGACATATCAGCCCACCCCTACCGGGAAAAAGAGCAGGAAAGGAATATGGAAAATACAGTAGGGTCCCACCCCGTCCCAGCAAGCGGGGAGGGGGTCCCCCAATGGGGGAAGGGGCTCCAGCCCAGGCAGGTAAACCTAACAAAACATATAAACAATAACAAAAACATCAAGAAACAACAAGAAGTGCGGACAAAAAATCAAGAGTGTGTGTCAATCACACTTCTTAAAAATTATATGAGGCCCGAGTGCAGGCTCGAGCAGCGGTGAGCTACTAACAGGTATAGTCATGTAGTGATCAAGTGTCAGGTATGGCAAAATGTAGTTTGGCCTCCTCAGGATCCTCAAAGAAACGTGGCCGACCATCTTCGAAAACTCTGAGGCGGGCAGGGTAGAGTAATGAAAACTTGATCTTCGCATCAAAGAGGTGTTTGCAGATGGGAGCATATTCTCTGCGCTTAGCGGCTACCAATGCGGAAAAGTCCTGGAAAATGAGGAGGCGCTCTCCATTGATAGAAAGGCTGGTGGCTTTACGGTAGTGGTCTAGAAGTCTCGCTTTGTCCGCATAGTTCAGAATTCGCATGATGACTGGGCGAGGGCGTCCCAAAGAATTTTTCCTTTTGGGTCCCATTCTATGGGCTCTCTCGATGACAAGGGGAGCTCCTTTCAGATCCATAGACAGTTGTTCCGGGATGCCTGATGAGAGGAGATCCAAGAGCTCTCGGCCTTTCACCGACTCAGGGATGCCTATGATCCTTTGATTGTTACGTATGCTGTGATTTTCGAGGTCATCAAGCTTCTCCGATAGGTCAGAGACCTCCAGCTGTTTGGCATGTAGAGAACGCTGTGCTTCCTCTAGATTATCTTCCAGGGTTGATATCCTTTGTTCCGCTTCATCCAGGCAGGTAGAATGTTGACTCAGCAAAGTCGAAGAGGACTCAATGGCTTCTTTGATGCCCGCTAGCTTTTCATCTAAGAGCTGTCCTAAGACCGCTATCAGGTCTTTGTGTTTCATCTTCGGTTGTTTAATAGGCGGTCTTGATTTGCGGGATCGCTGGGATAGCGAGCGTGTGGTCGAGTGGTCGGAGTCGGATGATTCGCCACAGGGGGTGTCGTCTCGAGAGTGCTGAGTAGTGCCTGCGGACATCACGGGCAAAGGAATCAGGAACTTTTCCATGCAGGGAGATCTAAATAGAGATGAGGTAGCTAATCGCAAAGAATCAATGCAGTAAAGGATGTAACGGGCCTCACATATTAAACAAAGACTATCAGTATACTCTCATCATGATCATGGAGCACCAGGAGGAAGGGAGGTGTGCGGTGTGAGGGCCTCGCGGCATAGGTAAGGTCTAGGAGCCGGCAAAGGCAAGTGGGGAGTAGGACCACGAACCCTAGGCTGTTAGCACTTTACAGGTGGCTTTGTAAGGCCGCAATCAGGGGGAGGCAGCGGTCCGTCCAGGGGGAGGTGGGGGAGAGTTCCTCACCACACCGTGGAGTAACTGGTGCGGCTCCCGTCTCCCTTCGTCCCAGTCTCTGTGCCGTCTTTGGCAGGAACAATATTGAGATGACCACCTGTTGCCGTGAGCTGTGGGGAAGGGGGGGAGGGGGTTGGGAGTGCAGATATAGGCCCTCATTCCGAGTTGATCGGTCGCAAGGCGAATTTAGCAGAGTTACACACGCTAAGCCGCCGCCTACTGGGAGTGAATCTTAGCTTCTTAAAATTGCGACCGATGTATTCGCAATATTGCGATTACTAACTACTTAGCAGTTTCAGAGTAGCTCCAGACTTACTCTGCCTGTGCGATCAGTTCAGTGCTTGTCGTTCCTGGTTGACGTCACAAACACACCCAGCGTTCGCCCAGGCACTCCCACCGTTTCTCCGGCCACTCCTGCGTTTTTTCCGGAAACGGTAGCGTTTTCAGCCACACGCCCCTGAAACGCCGTGTTTCCGCCCAGTAACACCCATTTCCTGTCAATCACATTACGATCGCCGGAGCGAAGAAAAAGCCGTGAGTAAAAATACTTTCTTCATAGTAAAGTTACTTGGCGCAGTCGCAGTGCGAACTTTGCGCATGCGTACTAAGCGGATTTTCACTGCGATGCGATGAAAAAGAACGAGCGAACAACTCGGAATGAGGGCCATAATCCCCTGGGTGGTAGAGGTGTGATCTCCACTTATACACCTAGGGCCTTCCCGGGTGGGGAAAATGGAGGAGCACTGCTGGGTGGGCCGGGCAGGCCTGTACATTTTTAGTGCAGGGCTGTCGAGAGTCCAGACGGCCGGTAGCCGAAATCAAGGGCCTTGACTCCAATCAGCCGCTGTGACCAGCGGGCTATCCAGAACAGGGGTGCTCTAGCCGGGGTGATAGCAGCTGTGGGTCTCCGCTCCAGTGAGCAGTTATGGCAGGGAAGGCGATATCCGCGGCCTCAGGTGTGGCGGTCCGCGGTTGTGTCCCGACAGCCTGTCACTCCGTTGGTGGTGTAGTGGCCGGCTATCAGCAGGGTCCCCCTCGTAGCCGCAGCATTTGTCCCAGTGTAATCCGGGTATACCCCAGGCAATGATGGGGAGAGATAGCAGGGGCACGTGCAGCGGAGGTAATCTGCCTCCAGGCCATCAGTGCTTCACTGCGACGCGTCCTGCAGCAGCGAGGAAGAAGATGGCCGCCGGGTCCGCCGTCGCAGCAGGGAGAGGAGATACCGGCCTCCCAGTCAGAGTTACCCGCCAGCCCGAAAGGCTTCCGGGTTCACGCACCTGCCCACAGGCGACAACCGGTCCCCCGAGCGCCGGGAGAGGTGAGCCAGGGTCGGGTGTAGTTGTCGCGGCGTGCCCGGAAGTCCGGCGGGGCTGTGTTCGAATCGAGGTCCCGGCCTGGAGACTGGAAGCGGGCCGCAATCCGCGGGAGCCTTCTAGATGCTCCCCGATTCCGCGGCCACGGGTGGACAATAGCAGGGATGTTGAGAGAGTGGAAATAGCGGGGGGGTGGGACGGGAAAACGGGTCTGAGCGGGCTAGGAGGGTGAGGAGATGATGATAAAGCAGGAGCTATGCCAAGCTGCGACTGCTCTCCTCCATAGTCAAGCCATGCCCCCCGGAGACAATTTTGTTAACAAGGCTCTGGAACAGGCTGTATTTCCTAATCATGATTTGCTACAGATATTACATTTTCCGAATTTCTCTATATTACAGGATATAAAATCAATTCCATTATTATATGCTCCTTACAAGGCGTGGCATCAATTTAGAAGACGTTCTAAACTCACTCTGGCACATTCCTTGTTTCAGCCTTTATTAGGGAATCCGGCTTTCCAGGGAGGAGATGCGAGCGAGGTCATGCATAGTTGGCACCTCCGGGGACTCCGTTCATTGTTTCAATTTTTTAATGATGACTGTTCAGCGGTATTATCACTGTCCCATTTACAAACTCGATACCCGACCTTAAAATTTCCCTTTTTTGCATATTTTCAGATGCGTAGTTTTGCCACATACATTATAACTCACCTACAGCCCATTGATCTTACTTTTCCGCTGGATGGCATTGTACGATGACGTTTAGACTCCCCCCCCCCTTTCATTCTACATCTTTAATATACTCTTATACCAGACAGAAGATTGACTATACTAAACTCACTACGGGCATAGTTAAATGGAAAGACGTCTTTTCGGGAGTGGATTTACACACTATTATTAAATGGTCTAATTTGCTTAATAAACAATTGGTATCTTCCTCTTACGCGGAGATGCATTTAAAATTTTTACATAGAGCTTACTATACCCCTCGACTGCGATTCCTTACAGCGGCAGCAGACGATTCTAAATGTTTCAAATGTAATTCCTCTAATGCTGATATTATACATTGTTTGTGGTCTTGCCCAATTATACAAGCATTCTGGGATCTAATACTGGTGTACATCAAGGTTAACTTGGGTATACCATTTACAATGACAATGGCATGGGCCTTTTGGAATTATATAGAAACTCAAACTCCCGCTTCATCCAAGGGTACAAGACTGCTTCTGGCCCGCATTTCAGCAGCAGCGAAGAAAACAATACTATCTCAGTGGATACAAAAAGATCATATTTCTGTGTCTCTTATGTTACCCCGGTTAATATTTCTATTCCAAATGGATTGGACAGAATGTTCTTTAGATGTTGAATCTCGTGCTTCTAAGTTTTTGCGATATGGCTTCCTTTCTTAATCACATTGGGGGTAATTCCAAGTTGATCGCAGCAGGAAATTTATTTAGCAGTTGGGCAAAACCATGTGCACTGCAGGGGAGGCAGATATAACATGTGCAGAGAGAGAGAGATTTGGGTGTGGGGAGTTCAATCTGCAATCTAAATTGCAGTGTAAAAATAAAGCAGCCAGGATTTAACCTGCACAGAAGCAATATAACCCACCCAAAGCTATCTCTCTCTGCACATGTTATATCTGCCCCCCCCTGCAGTGCACATGGTTTTGCCCAACTGCTAAAAAATTTCCTGCTGCGATCAACTTGGAATTACCCCCATTGCCTGTTAATACCAAAGAAAGTATTCGTAAAGTGGTAAGATTAACGACTTGGTATAATATGGCAACTCTCACCGAAGGGTTGCCACAGTTTTGAGCTTCTTTAAATGGATCTTTTGTCATTAGATATTGCCACTCCATTCTAAATATAGTCCTTCATATGTATAATTGATTTATTTTGATATACAGTATTTCATGATCATTAGGGATTATTCTATGTTGTTTCTCAATATCTCACATCTAACATATAACTATAATATAATATGCCAACAGTTCATTCGATTGTTCGCCTTTAATGTTATGTATTAATAATGTTACATGTGTGTTATTTTTCCTCTCTCCAATAAACACAATTTAAAAAAAAAAAAGAAGGGCGAGTCTGGGTTTGGCAGATGCTGGGAGAACGTTACCTGTCTGACTGCATTGTGCCAACTGTGAAGTTTGGTGGAGGAGGGATAATGGTATGAGGCTGTTTTTCAGGGTATGGGCTAGGCCCCTTATCTCCTGTGAAGGGCCAGCTTAATATTTCAGCATACCAAGACATTTTGAACAATGCTACGCTACCAACTTTGTGCAAGGACTATAAAGACATGGGTATGGATGTATCAAGCCTGGAGATGTGATAAAGAAGTGATAAGTGGAGGGTGATAATGCACCAGCCAATAATTATAGGTTATAAAAATGACAGGAGCTGATTGGCTGATGCATTATCATCTTCCACTTATTACCTCTTTACCACTGCTACATCACTTCTCCAGTCTTAATACATCTAACCCCCCCCCCCCCCCCCCAGTTGATGAATTTGGTGTGGAAGAACTTGACTTGCCTGCACACAGCATGACCTCAACCCCATCGAACACCTTTGGGATGAACTGGAACGGAGAATGAGAGCCAGGCCTACTTGTCCAACACCTGTGTCTAATCCCATACATGCTCTACGGCAGGGGTGGGGAAACTTTTTTTCTACCGGGGGCCATTTGGATATTTATAAAAATCCTTCGGGGGCCATACAAAAATTCTCAACTTAAAAAATGACCCTGCCCCCCAGTAGGTCTGCCCCTTAGAGGTACTGTGTGTGCGCGTCAAAAAATGGGTGTGGCCAGTTAAAATGGGACGTGATACACATATGCCCCCAATAGTGCGGTACCAGATCCACAATTGCCCCCACAGTGCCAGGTATACAAATGCCCCCACAGTGCCAGGTATACAAATGCCCCTCACAGTGCCAGGTATGCAGATGTCCCCACAGTGCCAGGTATACAGATGCCCCCACAGTGCCAGGTATACAAATGCCCCTCACAGTGCCAGGTATACAGATGCCCCCACAGTGCCAGGTATACAGATGCCCCCACAGTGCCAGGTATACAGATGCCCCCACAGTGCAGGTATACAAATGCCCCTCACAGTGCCAGTTATACAGATGCCCCCACAGTGCCAGGTATACAAATGCCCCCACAGTGCCAGGTATACAGATGCCCTCCCCTTTCCCGGACCGGCAGCCGCGGCTCCTGATTGGCTGCCGGTCCGCGAGCTCTGATTGGCTCACGGACCGGCGGCTGGTTTGAAGTACTACACGCCGCCACTCCCACCTGACAGCCGCGCTCTCCTCCCTGTTCTGACAGCTGAGACACGCTGCCGCCGGACTGAGCGGCAGCGTGTCTCACTGACACAAGCTGGTGGGCCGGCCACCCCTGCTCTACGGAATGAATGCGCACAAATTCTCCAGAAACACTCCAAATTCTTGTGGAAAGTTTTCTAAAAAGTGGAAGCTGTTATAGCTGCAAAAGGGGGACCAACTCAATATTAAAGTATATGTATTTGAATACAATGTCTTTACAGTCCCTGTTGGTGTAATGGCCAGGTGTCCGAATACTTTTGTCCATATGGTGTATGTTACTGTTTTGCTGTTTCTGCATTGGCACCCACAATTCTGTCTGGCAGTAGAATAAAAACATTTCAGGTTCAGGAAATGGCAGCCTGAGGTTCAGTATGCTGGCTGTCATGATTTGTGTCACTTCACAATTGCAGTTTTGAGACAGAACTGTCAGTTTGGTGAAAGTCACAGCCGCTCTGTATCATTTGGCATACTGGGCTTGTCTCATTTGCTTTCTAACTTCATGACCTCTACGTTTTTCCAAATTTTTGTAACTCTTACATGGTTTACTACCAACCTACAGATGGAGCCATGCTCATCTTGGCTTAACTGCTGCGCCATAGTTTATTAGCATAAGCCTTTCATCTATTGTTCTCAGTTGCAATACAATACAGAAAGAACAATCCAGAAGGGAATAAGTCATTACAGCAGGGAATTAAGTCCGACAGTTTTGGCTCAGTTAATCCTATTAAAGGCAATGATGAAGAGGGCTTCATCTGTAGTAACTCATTGTTTCCCAACTCCAATCCTCAGGGACCCACAATGGTGCATGTTTTCCAGGTCTCTTAGTTGCTGGACAGGTGTAGTCATTACTGGCTGATACATTTTAAAAGATCTACAGTTAGAGCTACTTACTTCACTTGTGATACTGAGGAGATCTGTGAATACGCACTGTAAGGGGTCCCTGCGGACTGGAGTTGAGAAACACTTTAGTAAACTGTATAAGGACTCTACAGTGACCAGACAGGTGATGCCCACATTAGTGGAGATATGCTGACCCCCATTGGAAGAGTTGCTGCGTGAATTTCAAGGTTAACACATTTAATTGCTAATTTTAAAGACTGCATTTCAGGAACACCGCTAGGAAAAAAGTTCTGAAACATATAGTTCAACTGGAAAATAATGTTTAGAAGGATTTTCCTTAATGTAATGTAGTAAGAGGATTTTCCTTAATGTAATGTTATCACGGTTGACAACACCATCTCCCCCCATTCCCCAACTCCGCTGCTTGGGCGTCACTCTTGACTCCTCCCTCTCCTTTGCACCCCACATCCAAGTTCTGGCACAATCCTGGCGGTTCCAGCTACGCAACATTGCTTGCATCAGGCCATTTCTCTCCCAGAGTGCAACTAAACTTATCCACTCACTGGTCATCTCACGACTTGACTACTGCAATGTTCTCCTCACTGGCCTTGCTTGCTCCAATCTTGCTCCCCTCCAATCTGTCCTGAACTCCGCAGCTAGGCTTATCTTCCTCTCCCGCCGCTCCACATCTGCCACTCCCCTTCGACAAAATCTACACTGGCTCCCATTCCCCTACAGAATCCTCTTCAAACTCCTCACCCTCACATACAAGGCCATCTCTAATTTCACTGCTCCCTACATCTCCAACCTCCTCTCCCTCCATACTTCCTCCCACCCCCTACGGCCGGCCAATTACCGTCGCCTCTCCACTGCCCTGGTCACTGCTTCACATGCACGAGTTCAAGACTATGCCCGTGCTGCACCCCTTCAGTGGAAGGCACTCTCCCGCTCCATTAGACTATCCCCGACCTTGCAAAGCTTCAAACGGGCACTAAAAACCCACCTATTCATCAAAGCGTACTCTTCCGATGCATAACCTAGTCCTGAGGCTGCTCCTCCATCCCCCTGCCTCATGCTTTGACCATCCCTGCTTTGCTTACATCCTACCATCAGGCTACCCCCCACCTGTTAGCACCTCCATGTCATCTGTCTGTCACCCCATCCTACTAGATTGTTAGCTCTTCAGAGCAGGGCCCTCTTTCCTCTTGTTGTCAAAACCTTCTTCTCGACACATTCACTCACGGCTCTCTCTTACGCAGCGGCATTCTTTACCCGCTTTCTCTAACGTCCTAGTGGATGCTGGGGACTCCGTAAGGACCATGGGAATAGACGGGCTCCGCAGGAGACTGGGCACTCTAAGAAAGATTTAGTACTACTGGTGTGCACTGGCTCCTCCCTCTATGCCCCTCCTCCAGACCTCAGTTAGAATCTGTACCCGGACAGAGCTGGGTGCATTTAAGTGAGCTCTCCTGAGCTTGCTAATAAGAAAGTATTTTAGTTAGGTTTTTTATTTTCAGAGAGCTTCTGCTGGCAACAGACTCTCTGCTACGTGGGACTGAGGGGAGAGAAGCAAACCTACTAACTGCGGCTAGGTTGCGCTTCTTAGGCTACTGAACACCATTAGCTCCAGAGGGATCGAACACAGGACCTGACCTTGTCGTCCGTTCCTGGAGCCGCACCGCCGTCCCCCTCGCAGAGCCAGAAGTCAGAAGCCGGCGGGTTGAAGCAAGAAGACGTCAAAATCGGCGGCAGAAGACTCCTGTCTTCATATGAGGTAGCGCACAGCACTGCAGCTGTGCGCCATTGCGCCCACACTAACCCACACACTCCGGTCACTGTAGGGTGCAGTGCGCAGGGGGGGGCGCCCTGGGCAGCAATTGATTACCTCCTGGCAAAAAGCAGCATATATACAGTTGGACACTGTTATATGCATGAGCCCCCGCCATTAATTTTACACAAAATCGCGGGAGAAGCCCGCCGCTGAGGGGGCGGGGCCTTCTTCCTCAGCACTCACCAGCGCCATTTTCTCTCCACAGCTCCGCTGAGAGGAAGCTCCCCAGGCTCTCCCCTGCAGAAGCACGATAGAGAGGGTGAAAAAGAGAGGGGGGGCACATAAATTTGGTGCAAAAACAATATATACAGCAGCTACTGGGTTAACACTAAGTTACTGTGTGATTCCTGGGTTTATAGCGCTGGGGTGTGTGCTGGCATACTCTCTCTCTGTCTCTCCAAAGGGCCTTGTGGGGGAACTGTCTTCAAATAGAGCATCCCCTGTGTGTGTGGTGTGTCGGTACGTGTGTGTCGACATGTTTGAGGTAAAAGGCTCCCCCAAGGAGGAGATAGAGCAAATATGTGTGTGAGAGGGTGTCTCCGTCGACAACGCCGACACCTGTTTGGATATGTGTAAGTGCTGAGGTGAATTTATTGCACAAAAGATTAGAGAACAGACAGGAAATCTACCCATGTCTGTCCCTGTGTCACAGAGACCTTCAGAGTCTCACAATGCTCACTATCCAAAATAATAAACACTGATATCGACACAGAGTTTGACTCCAGTGTCGACTACGATAATGCAAAGTTACAGCCAAAATGGCTGAAAGGTATTCAATATATGATTATTGTAATAAAAGATGATTTGCATATCACTGATGACTCATTTGTCCCTGACACAAGGGTACACATGTTAAGGGGAAGAAAGCTGAGGTAAATTTCCCTCCTCTCATGAGGAAAAAGAGCGGGAATCTCCAGACAAGAGACTGCAGCTTCCCACAAAGAATTCTCAGGAAGTATCCTTTCCCCACTAGGGCCAGGATGTGATGGGAATCTTCCCCTAGGGTGTCACGCTTGCACAGAAGGTAGCACTAGCTATTCTCAGGGATCCTGCAGATAGTGTGCACATTCTAGTACACTACTCAGACCGGCGATTGTGTCGGCATGGGTTTATAGCGCTGTGGCAGCGTGGACAGGTACCTTATCGGCAGAGATTGAGACCCTAGTATGCATATAGATATATAGATATATATGTATATATAGAGAGATATATATATTAAAGATGCTGTCTTAAGAGATTGGTATATATATATATATATATATATATAAATGAGCAAAAAAACTGCGGCACTCAGAGGCTTGATGCAAAAATAGTGTATTAAAAATAACACTCGAACTCTAACGTTTCGGGGTTGGCACACCCCTTTGTCAAGGATAAGCAGCAATGAATTAAGAAGGGAAGACCTTACCTATATACCCAGAAGAAGCCCGCCGTGTGAAAGACGCCGCCCCGGGTTCCGTTCACGGAGCTCAGGTCCGGCGCGCACCATGTGCGTCATTGATGACAGGACGTCGGGTTGTCAAGGTAACCATGACGCCCGACCGTCCTGTCAGCTGACGAGAAAGAAGCAAAACAAACTACTACCTGTACCACTCGTGTGAGAAGACTTGAGGATTAAGAGGAAGAAAACATATGAAAAGGCCACACTGGAGAATTCTGCCCGTCAGTGATAATGCTAGTAACGCTGTCTATGAGAATGCGGCAGCTCGCCGCGGATTGTGTTAAATGTGGGGACCCTGGCACCATTATGTCAGACCCCTGGGTTGATGCCGTGATACTAATAAAAGACATCGGCCTGCAATAATAATGTGTGTTAGCACTGATGGTAAACTTATCTGCCGTGTCGTAAATAATACACGGCTGTGCTGTTTTAAGTGAATAGTACATTAATCCAGTGGGTGAATTAATGTCAAGTGATGTAACTCCATGGCACTATTAAGTGCCGGAGGAGTGTTATATGATAATGACGTGATGTGGGTGAAACGGGAATTTCTAAAGTACTAAGTCCCCTCAGCAATAATTAAATGCCAGACGGCAAGGCTGGAAAAAAGTGGTATAACTGTGAAGTTGAGTTTCAAAAGGTGACAATGTGACTGTGTGTAAAACGTGTTTAGAGCAGGTGACGGATGTTGATGCTGGAGCGCCCTGACGGCAGAAGATTCCCGTGTAGGAGGTGTCAAAAAGATGATAGATGCAGAATAAGAGGAATAAGATGAAAAAACTTTGAATTTAAAGAGATATTAAACATTTTCTTTGGGAAAAGTCTTTGGACGCCAATGTGGCGAAGGAGCAGCTGGTACACAATCGGGCCACCTTTATAGGAAAACATTCCACGGCATAATTTCATTAAGACCGAGGGGGTTAATGGTGTTCAGCCGAAAGATCCATTTGGCTTCTAACTTCAACAGGAGTCCGTCCCTGTCACCTCCTCTATGATTTTTGGGGATGTGATCAATTACCATCTGTCGTAGATCACTTAATGAATGGCCTTTCTCCAAGAAGTGCTTCGCTACCGGCTGGTCAGTGCCCTTCCCACTGGTCGCTTGTTTAATGGCCGACCGGTGGAGGGCCATCCTCTCTCTGATTGACCGAACAGACTTGCCCACATAAAGTAACTTACAAGGACAGCTGATTATGTATACTATATGTGTCGATGTACACGTCAGTACATGGTTGATCTTATACGTGCAGTCCAAATGAGGATGTTTAAAGGATACGCCTGTAATCATGTGTGAGCACGTAGTGCACTTGGGGCACTTATAGCATCCCGGTGGTCGTTTAAGGAAGCCGCCGGTTTCTCTCATCTCTGGATGGAAGTCCGTGATGTCAGCATGGACCACTTGGTCCCTGATGCTCTTGCCTCGGGTGAAACACATAAGAGGGCGCTTATGGGCTAATCCTTGGAGGCTTTCGTCGGTGGAAATTACCGGCCAGAGGGCTCTCACTGCCCTTGGTAGAACCGTACTGACCGTATTATGTCGACTAACAAACGGAATTAAAGCCTCCTCTGTTCTATTCCGACTCAACAAAAGGTCCCTCCTAGGCATCATCAAGACTTCTTTCTTCTGTTGCATTAACTGGTTCAGATTGTATCCTCTGATGACAAATTTCTGGATCATGTCGTCCAGTGCCGCTTCTACCGTTGATCGGTCACTGATGATTCTGCTGGCTCTAATCATCTGGGACCTAGGTAACCCTTTTTTGAGGGATTTGGGATGGTGACTATTGGATCTCAGGAACGTGTTTTTGTCGGTCGGTTTGGTGTATAAACCCGTGACGATGCCATTGTCCTTTAGGGTAACTTTGACGTCCAGATAATTGACCGAATTGTTGCTGATTTGAAATGTGTATTTAATGGGTGAATTTCTGGCGTTAATTGCATTCATGGTGTCCTGAAATTGACGTTCCGTCCCTGTCCAAATCAGAAAGAGGTCGTCTATGAACCTAGTGTACATGAGAATGTTGGCAGCTGTTTCTGGGACATTGAAGAAGATCTCTTCTTCTTCTTGGAACATGAAAATGTTCGCTACCGATGGGGAGACGTTGCTCCCCATGGCGCACCCGTTTTTTTGGCGGTAAAATTGGCCATTGAATAGGAAATAATTCCTGAGGAGGGTCAATTCCGATAATCGCATAAATAGATCTAGGTCAATGGTCTCCATTTTCTCTCTACTCAGGAACCCTTTTATCGCTAGTAGTCCTTCCCTGTGCGGGATGCTAGTGTATAAGCTACATACATCCACCACACAGAGGAGGGATCCTGGTGGAATATGCTCTACCATCCCCAACCTGTTGAGAAAATGGGTGGTATCTTTAATGTACCTGTGATGTTTAGATACCATCGGTTGGAGTATGGCGTCCAAAAACATCGATATGGGCTGGAATATGGAGTTTTTGGCCGATATTATGGGCCGGCCTGGGGGAAACTCCTGATTTTTATGGACCTTGGGGACCGTGAAGAACACCGGGACTACCGGATGACTCTGTTTTAACGACATGCTCAATTTTAAGGAAATCGTACCCTTGGCTTGGGCCTCGTTTAAGAGTTCGTCTACTTCCCTTTTGTATCCCGCAGTTGGATCTGTCGTTAATATTTCATACGTCGCTTCGTCCGACAATTGATTGTAGATGTCCTGCTTGTAGTATGCCAAATCTAAGACCACAACCCCGCCCCCCTTGTCGGCGGGGCGAATGACCACATCCTCATAGCGGCTAAGATTTTTCAACGCTATTTTCTCTGATCTAGACAAATTATGATTGGAGCGTGGATCTGCTTGATGGAATTTCATGACTGATTGATCCAACAGTCTGTTGAATGTAGTGATCGAAGAATTAGAGGAGTGGAGTACCTGCAGTACCAAGTATTCCCTGGTGGTCTCCCAACCAGGTACTGACCTGGCCCACAGTGCTTGGCTTCCAAGATCAGACGAGGTTGGGCATACTCAGTGTGGTTTGACCGCAGGTAGGTATATCCTGCTTAGATGGTATCTAGAACCAAGTATTGGGCTCTGAGAAATCCCAAAGTGTTTTGATGAGATTGCTGGATGCTCTTATGTCCAAACACTGGCGGCCTCTGATATTCCCTGATGGTTTCCAAAATCCAGAGGCTTCCACGGCCCCCTGGACTAAACTTCAAAAAGATTGAGTGATATAAATGTATAAATAAGTAAATAACACCTGTGGCTATTTGGAGTCAATGGGGAGCCATTAAGTTTTAATTTATATCACCTAACTTTAACTAATTAATTTATATTTTGGGATAGACAAAATCCTATGACAATTGCTTGTTAAACATTACTGTTACTCTGCCCTTTGCCTTATAGCAATTTTTTTAGAGGACCACTAATAAAAGTTACATTTTAAACATTACAAGACTACCTATTTTACAATAAAAGTGTGCCCCGGAAAAGACATATAGTCTTTCTTTTCTTTTTGGCTCCTGTACTATACAAGAACCATACACTTTCCCTAGCTCGAGACTTACTCTGCCAGTGCGATCAGTTCAGTGCTTGTCGTTCCTGGTTTGACGTCACAAACACACCCAGCGTTCGCCCAGACACTCCTCCGTTTCTCCAGCCACTCCCGCGTTTTTCCCAGAAACGGTAGCGTTTTTTCGCACACACCCATAAAACGGCCAGTTTCCGCCCAGAAACACCCACTTCCTGTCAATCACATTACGAACACCAGAACGAAGAAAAAACCTCGTAATGCCGTGAGTAAAATTCCTAACAGCATAGCAAATTTACTTGGCGCAGTCGCACTGCGGACATTGCGCATGCGCAGTAGCGACTAATCGCTCCGTTGCGAGAAAAAAATAACGAGCGAACAACTCGGAATGACCCCCAATACTCATTGTTCCGGATTGGCCAAGAAGGACTTGGTATCCAGAGCTGCAAGAAATACCCACAGAGGACCCATGGCCTCTGCCTCTAGGGCAGGATCTGTTGCAGCAGGGACCTTGTATGTTCCAAGACTTACCACAGCTGCGTTTGATGGCATGGCGGTTGGACGCCGGATCCTAGTAGAAAAGAGGGATTCCGGATGAGGTTATTCCTACGCTGATAAAGGCTAGGAAGGACGTGACGGCTAAACATTATCACCGTATACGGCGAAAATATGTTGCTGGGTGTGAGGCCAGGAATGCCTCTACAGAGGAAGTCCAGCTGGGCCGTTTCCTTCACTTCCTACAGTCGGGAGTGACTTTGGGCCTAGAATTGGGGTCCATTAAGGTACAGATTTCGGCCCGATCCATTTTCTTCATACAAAAACTAGCTTCTCTACCTGAAGTTCAGACGTTTGTAAAGGGAGTGCTGCATATTCAGCCCCTTTTTTGTGCCACCAGTGGCACCTTGGGATCTTAACGTGGTGTTGAGTTTCCTAAAATCTCACTGGTTTGAGCCGCTTAAGACCGTGGAGTTAAAATATCTCACGTAGAAAGTGGTAAAAAATTGGCGGTTTTGTCATGTAAAAGCCCCTATCTGGTTTTCCATATGGACAGGGCAGAATTACGGACTCGTCCGCAATTTCTGCCAAAGGTGGTGTCATCTTTTCATGTGAACCAACCTATTGTGGTGCCTGCGGCTACTCGTGACTTGGAGGATTCCAAGTTACTAGATGTAGTCAGGGCTTTGAAGATTTATGTAGCCAGATCGGCTGGAGTCAGGAAACCTGACTCGCTGTTTATCCTGTATGCATCCAACAAGCTGGGTGCTCCTGCTTCAAAGCAAACTATTGCTCGCTGGATCTGTAACACGATTCAGCAGGCTCATTCTGCGGCTGGCTTGCCGCCTCCAAAATCAGTAAAAGCCCATTCCACAAGGAAGGTGGGCTCTTCTTGGGCGGCTGCCCGAGGGGTCTCGGCATTACAACTTTGCCGAGCAGCTACTTGGTCGGATTCAAACACTTTTGCAATGTTCTACAAGTTTGATACCCTGGCTGAGGAGGACCTTGTGTTTGCTCATTCGGTGCTGCAGAGTCATCCGCACTCTCCCGCCCGTTTGGGAGCTTTGGTATAATCCCCATGGTCCTTACGGAGTCCCCAGCATCCACTAGGACGTTAGAGAAAATAAGATTTTACTCACCGGTAAATCTATTTCTCGTAGTCCGTAGTGGATGCTGGGCGCCCGTCCCAAGTGCGGACTTCTTTTGCAATACTTGTATGTAGTTATTGCTTACATAAGGGTTATGTTATGGTTGCATCAGGTTTGTCTGATGCTCTGTTGTTGTTCATACTGTTGACTGGGTATGTTATCACAAGTGATACGGTGTGATTGGTGTGGCTGGTATGAGTCTTACCCTGGATTCCAAAATCCTTTCCTTGTAATGTCAGCTCTTCCGGGCACAGTTTCCTTAACTGAGGTCTGGAGGAGGGGCATAGAGGGAGGAGCCAGTGCACACCAGTAGTACTAAATCTTTCTTAGAGTGCCCAGTCTCCTGCGGAGCTCGTCTATTCCCATGGTCCTTACGGAGTCCCCAGCATCCACTACGGACTACGAGAAATAGATTTACCGGTGAGTAAAATCTTATTTTTTCTCCTGCTGGGCAAGGCTCCTCTCCATCTTGGCCACCAGCCCCAAGTAGTACGCTGATTACTCCCTCGCTACATACATCTTGTCTATATTGGCCCTCATTCCGAGTTGATCGCTCGCTAGCAGTTTTTAGCAGCCGTGCAAATGCTAAGCCACCGCCCTCTGGGAGTTTATGTTAGCTTAGCAGAAGTGCGAACGAAAGGATCGCACAGCGGCTACAAATTTTTTTTGTGTAGTTTCAGAGTAGCTTCAGACCTACTCAGCGCTTGTGATCACTTCAGACTGTTCAGTTCCTGTTTTGACGTCACGAACACGCCCTGCATTCTCCCAGCCATGCCTGCGTTTTTCCTGGCAAGCCTGCGTTTTTTTCGAGCACTCCCTGAAAACGGTCAGTACACACCCAGAAACGCCCTCTTCCTGTCAATCACTCTGCGGATAGCAGTGCAACTGAAATGCTTCGCTAGACCCCATGTAAAACTAAGTCGTGCGTGCGCATTGCGCCGCATATGCATGCACGGAACTGCCGGTTTTCTACCTGATCGCTGCGCTGCGAACAAAAGCAGCTAGCGAACAACTCGGAATGACCACCATTATGTTTTGAGAATTGTGGTGCTCATTGTTACCTGTACTCTATTTTTGTTATTTATTTACTGTAATGCTAAGTTTTGTCTCCCTGTACTGTCCTTTGTACGGCGCTGCAAAACACTTGTGGCGCCTTGTAAATAAAATGTAATAATAATAAGAGTTAAATAAAAATTGTATAGTGTCTGCAGCAGTGAAGCAAGTGGGCTGTACCATTATAACATGCCTGACTTCCTTGTTTTGGCTATTACTGATAATACACTGCTCAAAAAAATAGGGAACACTAAAATAACACATCCTAGATCTGAATGAATGAGATATTCTTATTAAATTCTTTGTAGACGCCAAGGAGAACGTTCTGCTGCCTGCAGCATCCTCCAGCATGACCGGTTTGGTAGTGGGTCAGTAATGGTGTGGGGTGGCATTTCTTTGGGGGGCCGCACAGCCCTCCATGTGCTCGCCAGAGGTAGCCTGACTGCCATTAGGTACCGAGATGAGATCCTCAGACCCCTTGTGAGACCATATGCTGGTGCGGTTGGCCCTGGGTTCCTCCTAATGCAAGACAATGCTAGACTTCATGTGGCTGGAGTGTGTCAGCAGTTCCTGCAAGACGATGGCATTGATGCTATGGACTGGCCCGCCCTTTCCCCTGACCTGAATCCAATTGAGCACATCTGGGACATCATGTCTCACTCCATCCACCAACGCCACATTGCACCACAGACTGTCCAGGAGTTGGCGGATGCTTTAGTCCAGGTCTGAGAGGAGATCCCTCAAGAGACCATCCGCCACCTCATCAGGAGCATGCCCAGGCGTTGTAGGGAAGTCATACAGGCACGTGGAGGCCACACACACTACTGAGCCTCATTTTGACTTGTTTTAAGGACATTACATCAAAGTTGGATCAGCCTGTAGTGTGTTTTTCCACTTTAATTTTGAGTGTGACTCCAAATCCAGACCTCCATGGGTTAATAAATTTGATTTCCATTGATAATTTTTGTGTGATTTTGTTTTCAGCACATTCAACTATGTAAAGAACAAAGCATTTAATAAGAATATTTCATTCATTCAGATCTAGGATGTGTTATTTTAGTGTTCCCTTTATTTTTTTGAGCAGTGTATATAATACCGTTGCAATGCTTGATTTTCCGTTTCTGACTGTTTGAAGGTAAATAAATGAATTCTGCATCCTAGAGTGCATTTTTTTTCCCTTTTAACTCTTTCATGGAGCAGACTACATCAGTACAAACAAAAATGTAATGTAAATAGTATTGCCACACGCGTGAAGCTACAAGAGCTCAGGTCTTCATGGAGGTAACCTGAGCCTCCTGACCAGTGTGTTACAGAAAGTGGACCTATCACAGTGTCTCCTTCACTGTACGTACAAACAGGATCTTTATGTACAGCTCTCAAACCGGTATAACCAATGCACATTTAGCTCCACCCACAAATGGCATGTTCAGACATCTTCCACCTACACTATCATGTACAATAATTTCTGTTTCATTCCACTAATTAATTTCAGCCACTGACACAATATTAATTTGTTTGTCTCCCCCCCCCCCCCCCCCCCCCACTGATTTTGTTAATTTTTGTGAGGTGTGGGCCAGAAATGTTTATTTTATGTACATGTGTCCCAAGAACCACGTTACACACACATCCCCAATATCTGACAATAGAGGAGTACAGGGAAGCGGATGAGCAGATTTTCAATCTCTTCAGTGATGGCTGTGAGCAAACTTCCTGAGTTTCATTCAGTAAGTCAAGTGCTGACCCCCCACATCTACCCAAATGAACTATGAAACCGTACAAGCTGCTGTTCCTATGATTAATCACCAGTTTCCTTTATCACAGAAAGGATTTGTCCTATTAGTCAAGGAGATATGAATTTCTGTTAGGAGCAACATTATGCGTATTATTTGTTTGTGCAGCTCCCTGGGTTTTGTTCCATAGGAAATTTTCCTTGTTTTATTTTCAACAATTCTTTAGGGTGTTGCCCACTGCTATTTTACAATACCTACTTTCTGATTACTTTATACATCCTTTTTTATTATTTGAGCTGATTCCTATTTGTACAGTTTCTTTTTGATTTACCACTAGCAGAATTGCATACAACTGTAACAATGATCCGAAGTAGTTTTGTTCTATGGGCCTAATTCTGAGTTGATCGCAGCAGCAAATTTGTTAGCAATTGGGCAAAACCATGTGCACTTCAGGGCATACTTGCCTACCCTCCCGGAATCGCCGGGAGGCTCCCGAAATTCGGGTGACCCTCCCGGCCCCCCGGAAGAGCAGGCAAGTCTCCCGATTACAGGGGTCCCCCCCTTCCCGGCTGCCCACTTAGCGAGTGAAGTGGGCGGTCCGGGCAGGCGATGACGCGATTCTTGTTGAATCGCGTCATGCAAGCCACGCCCCCCACTGTATAATGCCGGTAATTGCGGCATTGCACAGTGGGGGGCGTGGCTTGCATGACGCGATCCAGCAGCCACGCCCCTGTCCCTCCTCTGGCCCGCCCCCGTGCCGCCTCCGGTCCGCCCCCCTCCTCACATCAGCTCACTGCCCGGCGTGCCCGCCCCCTTGCTGAGCCGACTGGCTGCTCTCTCCCGGAGAGAGCAGCCCAAAAGTCGGCAACTGTGCTTCAGGGGGGACAGATATAACATGTGCAGAGAGAGTTAGATTTGGGTGAGGTGTGTTCAAACTGAAATCTAAATTGCAGTGTAAAATAAAGCAGCCAGTATTTACCCTGCACGGAAACAAAATAACCCACCCAAATCTAACTCTCTCTGCAAATGTTATATCCGCCCCCCCCCCCCCCCTGCAGTGCACATGGTTTTGCCCAGTTGCTAACAAACTTGCTGCTGCGATCAACTCAGAATTACCCCCTATATGTTTTATATACCTCTTTCCGTGTATTGCTTTTTTTATATCTCTCATTGGTTCCACTGACATGACTGAGATCTTATCTTACCCGATAAGACACTTCTTTTTCTGCTGCGGGGTACACTGGGTTCCACAGGTAATAACATCAGGTGTAGAGTAGGATCTTGATCCGAGGCATCAACAGGCTAAAAGATTTGACTGTTCCCAGAATGCATAGCGCCGTCTCCTCTATAACCCCGCCTGCGTGCACAGGAGCTCAGTTTTGTAGTTGGTGCCATGCAATGCAGGCATACAACAGGTGGGCTGCTCCAGCAGCCCACAGAAGAGCTTTCTTAAGTGAACTTTGAAGACTTCAAGGGCTGCAGCAGAGACACTGTGAGTGTTAGATGTCAGTTAGACATCACCTGCTGCAGCTCCACCACCTCCCCCAGCGGCGCTGTATACTCCTGCGCCCTGGTTGCCGGGTACTTACAGCAGAGGCTCCGGTTTGCTTCAGTCAGTCACACACCCCACCGCAGCTCTCCAGGATCGCGTAGCCGCACTTTGGGGGGAAGTAAGAGGGTCCCCCAGGCGGGACCCGCTGGAAACTGCGATCCGGCGCAGCCGGTGGGAGTACTGTGGACACTGTGGTAGTACAGGGACCCCACTAGACCACCAGGGCAAGGGCACAGGTCGGTTTTACTAAAAACCATTTGTTACATTGTCCGCAGTACCCGGTGGTGAAGCCCAGCACGGGGATAAGGCTTTGACCTGTAGCCCCTCCCCCAGCCTCAGGGCACCATTTAGAGTAAATGTTCCCGCCCTGGATCTGCTTCTCTCTCTCTCCCTCACTCCCTGTCAGCGTTTGGGCGCCATTTCCTGCATGCTGAGCTGATCCTGGGACTGTTTGGGCAAATCCTCCACTGTAAAGCCGCCTGCATGTCAGTGCTGTGCATTTTACAGGACACTTAAGTATTCTACATGTCTGCTGACAGTGTTAGTTAAGAAACAGTGCATTTAGTCAGGGTTATGTAGTACAAGTACTCTGTGATATACATCCAGTATTTACTGTGCATTGAGTTATCTATTGATTGTATAGCTGTACTCACTGTAGTATAACTTTGTATTGCTAGTCCAGTGCCGTTTTATTGCATGTCATAATTTCTGCATTGTACATGTGACTGTGTGTATGTGTGTGTGCATATACAGCTGCTGCGTGATTTCCATTCCGTGTATCGCACTCAGATTGCTATCCCTATATTCTGTACCCTGAGGGGCTGAGTGTTTCAGGGTTATTGTTTAATATAGGTGTTTCACAGGATATACTTATTGGGTATTTCTCTGACGTCCTAGTGGATGCTGGGAACTCCGTAAGGACCATGGGGAATAGCGGCTCCGCAGGAGACTGGGCACAAAAGTAAAGCTTTAGGACTACCTGGTGTGCACTGGCTCCTCCCCCTATGACCCTCCTCCAAGCCTCAGTTAGATTTTTGTGCCCGGCCGAGAAGGGTGCACACTAGGGGCTCTCCTGAGCTTCTTAGTGAAAGTTTAGTTTTAGGTTTTTTATTTTCAGTGAGACCTGCTGGCAACAGGCTCACTGCATCGAGGGACTAAGGGGAGAAGAAGCGAACCTGCCTGCTTGCAGCCAGCTTGGGCTTCTTAGGCTACTGGACACCATTAGCTCCAGAGGGACAGAACACAAGCCCAGCCTCGGAGCTCGGTCCCAGAGCCGCGCCGCCGGCCCCCTTACAGAGCCAGAAGCAAGAAGAGGTCCGGAAAAATCGGCGGCAGAAGACATCAGTCTTCAACAAGGTAGCGCACAGCACTGCAGCTGTGCGCCATTGTTACTCAGGCACACTTCACACTTCGGTCACTGAGGGTGCAGGGCGCTAGGGGGGGGCGCCCTGAGCAGCAATGTAAACACCTTGGCTGGCATAAATACACCACATATAACCCCCAGGGCTATATGGATGTATTTTAACCCCTGCCAGAACTCACCAAAAAGCTGGAGAAAAGGCCGCCGAGAAGGGGGTGGAGCCTATCTCCTCAGCACACGGGCGCCATTTTCCATCACAGCTCCGCTGGAAGGACGTCTCCCTGACTCTCCCCTGCAGTCCTGCACTACAGAAAAGGGTAAAAAAGAGAGGGGGGCACTAATTTGGCGCAGTTTTAATACTAACAGCAGCTATAAAGGGAAAACACATTTTATAGTGGTATTCCTGTCTATATATAGCGCTCTGGTGTGTGCTGGCATACTCTCCCTCTGTCTCCCCAAAGGGCTAGTGGGGTCCTGTCCTCTATCAGAGCATTCCCTGTGTGTGTGCGGTGTGTCGGTACGATTGTGTCGACATGTTTGAGGAGGAAAATGAGATGGAGGCGGAGCAATTGCCTATTATAGAGTTGTCACCCCCTAGGGAGTCGACACCTGAGTGGATGAGCTTATGGAAGGAATTGCGTGACAGTGTCAGCTCTTTACGACAGACAGTTGACGACATGAGACAGCCGGCTACTCAGCTTGTGCCTGTCCAGGGGTCTCAAACGCCATCAGGGGCTTTAAAACGCCCGTTACCTCAAATGGCAGACACAGACACGGATACTGACTCCAGTGTCGATGATGAGGAGACAAACGTGACTTCCACTAGGGCCACACGTTACATGATTGAAGCAATGAAAAATGTATTGCATATCTCTGATAATACAAGTACCACTAAAAAGGGTATTATGTTTGGTGAGAAAAAACTGCCTGTAGTTTTTCCTGTATCCGAGGAATTAAATGAAGTGTGTGATGAGGCGTGGGTTTCCCCCGATAAAAAAATGATAATTCCTAAAAGGTTATTGGCATCGTACCCTTTCCCGCCAGAGGATAGGGCACGTTGGGAAACACCCCCTAGGGTGGATAAAGCGCTCACACGCTTGTCTAAACGGGTAGCACTACCCTCTCCTGATACGGCCGCCCTAAAGGAACCTGCCGATAGAAAGCTGGAGAATATCCTAAAATGTATATACACTCACACGGGTGTTATACTGCGACCAGCAATCGCCGCAGCCTGGATGTGCAGTGCGGGCCTGGCGTGGTCGGATTCCCTGACTGAAAATATTGATACCCTAGATAGGGACAGTATATTACTGACTACAGAGCATTTGAAGGATGCATTTCTATATATGCGTGATGCACAGAGGGATATTTGCCGACTGGCATCAAGAGTTAGCACGCTGTCCATTTCTGCAAGAAGAGGTTTATGGACGCGGCAGTGGTCAGGTGATGCGGATTCTAAAAGGCACATGGAAGTATTGCCTTATAAGGGGGAGGAGTTATTTGGGGTAGGTCTATCAGACCTGGTAGCCACGGCAACTGCTGGAAAATCCACATTTTTACCCCAGGTAGCTTCTCAACCTAAGAAGACGCCGTATTATCAGGCGCAGTCCTTTCGGCCCCATAAGGGCAAGCGGGCAAAAGGCGCCTCATTTCTGCCCCGTGGCAGAGGGAGAGGAAAAAGGCTGCAACAAACAGCCAGTTCCCAGGAACAAAAGCCCTCTCCCGCCTCCGCAAAGTCCTCAGCATGACGCTGGGGCTTTACAAGCGGACTCAGGCACGGTGGGGGCCCGTCTCAAGAAGTTCAGTGCGCAGTGGGCCCACTCGCAAGTGGACCCCTGGATCCTTCAGGTGGTATCTAAGGGGTACAAATTGGAATTCGAGACGTCTCCCCCTCGCCGTTTTCTAAAGTCTGCTTTACCGACGTCTCCCTCAGACAGGGAGGCAGTATTGGAAGCCATTCACAAGCTGTATTCCCAGCAGGTGATAATCAAGGTACCCCTCCTACAACAGGGAAAGGGGTACTATTCCACACTATTTGTGGTACCGAAGCCGGACGGCTCGGTGAGACCAATTTTAAACCTAAAATCCTTGAACACTTACATACAAAGGTTCAAAAATCAAGATGGAGTCACTCAGAGCAGTGATTGCAAACCTGGAAGAAGGGGACTATATGGTGTCTCTGGACATCAAAGATGCTTACCTACATGTCCCAATTTACCCTTCTCACCAAGGGTACCTCAGGTTTGTGGTACAGAACTGTCACTATCAGTTTCAGACGCTGCCGTTTGGATTGTCCACGGCACCCCGGGTCTTTACCAAGGTAATGGCCGAAATGATGATACTCCTTCGAAGGAAGGGAGTTTTAGTTATCCCTTACTTGGACGATCTCCTGATAAGGGCAAGATCCAGGGAACAGTTGGAAGTCGGGGTAGCACTATCTCAGATAGTGCTGCGCCAGCACGGTTGGATTCTCAATATTCCAAAATCGCAGCTGATCCCGACGACACGACTTTTATTCCTAGGGATGATCCTGGACACAGTCCAGAAAAAGGTGTTTCTCCCGGAGGAGAAAGCCAGGGAGTTATCCGAACTAGTCAGAAATCTCCTAAAACCAGGCCAAGTCTCAGTGCATCAATGCACAAGGGTCCTGGGAAAGATGGTGGCTTCTTACGAAGCAATCCCATTCGGCAGATTCCACGCAAGAACCTTCCAGTGGGATCTGCTAGACAAATGGTCCGGGTCGCATCTTCAGATGCATCAGAGGATAATCTTGTCACCAAGGACAAGGGTGTCTCTCCTGTGGTGGTTGCAGAGTGCTCATCTTCTAGAGGGCTGCAGATTCGGCATTCAGGACTGGGTCCTGGTGACCACGGATGCCAGCCTGAGAGGCTGGGGAGCAGTCACACAGGGAAAAAATTTCCAGGGCTTGTGGTCAAGCCTGGAGACATCACTTCACATAAATATCCTGGAGCTAAGGGCCATCTACAATGCTCTAAGCCTAGCAAGACCTCTGCTTCAAGGTCAGCCGGTGCTGATCCAGTCAGACAACATCACGGCAGTCGCCCACGTAAACAGACAGGGCGGCACAAGAAGCAGGGGGGCAATGGCAGAAGTTGCAAGGATTCTTCGCTGGGCGGAAAATCATGTGATAGCACTGTCAGCAGTGTTCATTCCGGGAGTGGACAACTGGGAAGCAGACTTCCTCAGCAGACACGACCTCCACCCGGGAGAGTGGGGACTTCACCCAGAAGTCTTCCACATGATTGTGAACCGTTGGGAAAAACCAAAGGTGGACATGATGGCGTCCCGCCTCAACAAAAAACTAGACAGGTATTGCGCCAGGTCAAGGGACCCTCAGGCAATAGCTGTGGACGCTCTGGTAACACCGTGGGTGTACCAGTCAGTGTATGTGTTCCCTCCTCTGCCTCTCATACCCAAGGTACTGAGAATCATAAGAAGGAGAGGAGTAAGGACTATACTCGTGGCTCCGGATTGGCCAAGAAGGACTTGGTACCCGGAACTTCAAGAGATGCTCACAGAGGACCCGTGGCCTCTACCTCTAAGAAGGGACCTGCTCCAGCAGGGACCCTGTCTGTTCCAAGACTTACCGCGGCTGCGTTTGACGGCATGGCGGTTGAACGCCGGATCCTGAAGGAAAAAGGCATTCCGAATGAAGTCATCCCTACCCTGATCAAAGCCAGGAAGGATGTAACCGTACAGCATTATCACCGTATTTGGCGTAAATATGTTGCGTGGTGCGAGGCCAGGAAGGCCCCTACAGAGGAATTTCAACTGGGTCGTTTCCTGCATTTCCTGCAAACAGGACTGTCTATGGGCCTAAAATTAGGGTCCATTAAGGTTCAAATTTCGGCCCTGTCGATTTTCTTCCAGAAAGAACTGGCTTCAGTTCCTGAAGTTCAGACGTTTGTCAAGGGGGTACTGCATATACAGCCTCCTTTTGTGCCTCCAGTGGCACCTTGGGATCTCAATGTAGTTTTGGGGTTCCTAAAATCACATTGGTTTGAACCACTCACCACTGTGGACTTAAAATATCTCACATGGAAAGTGGTAATGCTGTTGGCCCTGGCTTCAGCCAGGCGTGTCTCAGAATTGGCGGCTTTATCCTATAAAAGCCCTTACCTAATTTTTCATACGGACAGGGCAGAATTGAGGACTCGTCCTCAATTTCTCCCTAAGGTGGTTTCAGCGTTTCACTTGAACCAGCCTATTGTGGTACCTGCGGCTACTAGGGACTTGGAGGACTCCAAGTTGCTGGACGTAGTCAGGGCCCTGAAAATATATGTTTCCAGGACGGCTGGAGTCAGAAAATCTGACTCGCTGTTTATCCTGTATGCACCCAACAAGCTGGGTGCTCCTGCTTCTAAGCAGACTATTGCTCGTTGGATTTGTAGTACAATTCAGCTTGCACATTCTGTGGCAGGCCTGCCACAGCCAAAATCTGTAAAAGCCCATTCCACAAGGAAGGTAGGCTCATCTTGGGCGGCTGCCCGAGGGGTCTCGGCTTTACAACTTTGCCGAGCAGCTACTTGGTCAGGGGCAAACACGTTTGCTAAATTCTACAAATTTGATACCCTGGCTGAGGAGGACCTGGAGTTCTCTCATTCGGTGCTGCAGAGTCATCCGCACTCTCCCGCCCGTTTGGGAGCTTTGGTATAATCCCCATGGTCCTTACGGAGTTCCCAGCATCCACTAGGACGTCAGAGAAAATAAGAATTTACTTACCGATAATTCTATTTCTCGTAGTCCGTAGTGGATGCTGGGCGCCCATCCCAAGTGCGGATTGTCTGCAATACTTGTACATAGTTATTGTTACAAAAATCGGGTTATTATTGTTGTGAGCCATCTTTTCAGAGGCTCCTCTGTTATCATGCTGTTAACTGGGTTCAGATCACAGGTTGTACGGTGTGATTGGTGTGGCTGGTATGAGTCTTACCCGGGATTCAAAATCCTTCCTTATTGTGTACGCTCGTCCGGGCACAGTATCCTAACTGAGGCTTGGAGGAGGGTCATAGGGGGAGGAGCCAGTGCACACCAGGTAGTCCTAAAGCTTTACTTTTGTGCCCAGTCTCCTGCGGAGCCGCTATTCCCCATGGTCCTTACGGAGTTCCCAGCATCCACTACGGACTACGAGAAATAGAATTATCGGTAAGTAAATTCTTATTTTTTCTCTGTGATTTTCAGTCACCATATACCTCTTGAATCCTCTGTTTGTGCTAATACACTGCACAGGGGGTTCTTGTTAAGGTATTAGACTGCTGATATTGTACTACAGTAGGTTGCCCGTAAATTGAGCTTTCAGGTATGTCAGCTACAAAGGGCGACGGAGCTGGGGCTGATCACACATTGCGTGGTGGTGACGCTGCAGACGTGTTAGAGGAAAACACAGCAGCTGAGGGTTCAGGTTCTGGGGGTTCTCTACCCCCAGTGGGACTGTGGCAACGGGGATTCAAAATGTCCCACCTTGGGCTACTTTTTCCACATTGTTAAGTACGCTGGTAACTAAACTTACGCCCCATGTGGGACCTCATGTGCTGGTACAACCACTTATGGTCCCTGTGGTTAATCCGCCATGGGCAGATCACCTGTCCACTCAGTTACAGCAATTCAACCAATCACTGAATAAACAAATCTAACCCTCGCCTGCCTAAGACCAAGGTGTCCTCTAAGCGGGCCATTGCTTTCTCACAATCCACCCACGTCCCAGTTACCTCGTCTGATGAAGATGGCGTGTATACTGACCCCACAGACTCTGATCCAGATACTTCTGATGGGGAATCTGTCTTACAGGTGGATGTTCCTGACTTAATGGAGGCTATCAGGCTAATCTTCATTACTGATGACCCAGAGCCTGACACTACCTCTAAGAAACCGGACAGATTTAAATGTCAGAAGGTCGTTAAACAGGTCTTACCTCATTCTGACCATTTGGTTGACATACATCAGGAATCCTGGGAAAATCCGGGAAAGAAATTCACCCCTCACAAGAAAATGCTGGCTCGCTATTCCCTCACTGCGGAGCAAAGTAAGAATTGGGAAACGCCCCCGCGGGTGGATTCACAAGTGGCGCGGCTGGTGGTATCCTCAGCTCTGCCTGTAACTACCGTCACTTCTCTAAAAGAACCGACGGATGAGCGTCTGGAAGGTTGCTTAAAGGTGATTTACACCCTAGCAGGAGCTGTTCATTGGCCCACTATTGCAGCAACATGGGCTGCTGAAGCTATTGAAGCATGGGCTCAGGAGGTGGAAGCAGAGCTGCCTTCCAATTTTTCTGATAATGCTAGACAATGTCTCTCGTATAGTGTCACGGCCTCTCATTACATTAAGGAGGCGGCTTCTGATGCCGGTATTCTGGTGGCCAAAGCTTCTACTACGTCCATTTTCGCTCGCCGGATTCTATGGTTACGGTCCTGGTCTGTGGATCTGGATTCAAAGAAAACCCTGGAGGTGCTCCCTATTAAGGGAGACATTCTTTTTGGAGAGGACCTCAACAAGATAGTGGCTTACTTACTTCTGTTAAAACAGTGTGTCTACCTAGTATTGCTCCTTCAGTGCCGAAGGTTAAGAGTACTTCCTTTCGTCCTTTCAGGTAAAGCAAAAGGTCAGGCGTACCCGAAACAGGCTCGCACTTCCAAAACCACTAAGCCCAAACCTAAACGTGCCTGGGTTGCCCGTCAGTCTGCTTCCAAAACTGACAAGCCTGCTGCATGACGGGGCGGGCCTCCCCCTGGGGGATCCCAAGGTGGGAGGCCGACTTCAAGGGTTTACCCAGGAATGGTTGAAGACCACTTTCCGACGCCTGGGTATGGGAAGTCATCACTCACGGTTACGCCATATCCTTCAAGAATTGTCCCCCTCATCGATTTTGCATGACAGACGTCCCTTCATATCGGGTGAAGGCAAAAACTCTTAATTTGATGGTACAGTCCCTCCTGGACACAGGAGTGGTGGTACAGGTGCCTCTAGCTCAGAGAGGCAAGGGGTACTATTCACCGCTGTTCCTAATCCCGAAACCGAATTGGTCCTCTCGGCCCATTCTCAACCTCAAGTCCTTGAACAAATTTGTGAGAGTCTCCAAGTTTTGTATGGAAACTCTTCGCTCTATTGTTCTGGCCTTGGAGCCCGGGGATTATATGGACTCCCTGGACATACAGGATGCTTACCTGCATATTCCTATTGCAATGTCGCATCAGCAATACCTGAGGTTTGCTGTGGGCAACCTCCATTATCAATTTCGGGCTTTACCTTTTGGTTTGACCACGGCTCCGCAAGTCTTCACAAAGGTCATGACGGTAATGACGGCTGTACTCTGCCGTCAAGGGGTCAGGATCCTTCAGTATCTGGATGACTTGTTGATCCTGGCGAATTCCCCAGAAATTCTCCTACGCCATCTGGATCTGACGCTCCAGTTTCTGCAAGCCCACGGGTGGCTCATTAACTGGAAAAAAATCTTCCCTGTCCCTGCTCAGAGCATGGTGCACCTGGGGGCGTTGTTGGACACTCACAACCAGCGGTTGTTCTTGTCTCAGGAGAAGGTCCTGAAAATTCAGGACAGGATTCAATGCTTCCCATCTCGTCCACAAGTGTCGATACACTCGGCAATGCAAGTGCTAGGTCTCATGGTGTCGGCTTTCGACATGGTGGAGTACACTCAATTCCATTCCCGCCCTCTGCAGAAACTGATTCTTGCCAAATGGGAGGATCTGCCTCACCGGATCAGGTCTCACATGATCTCCTTGTCTCCGGAGGTCCGTCTGTCACTGAGTTGGTGGCTGCAGGACCAACGCTTGAGCAGGGGCCGTCCCTTCTGGATCACCAGCTGGGTCCTGCTGACGACGGATGCCAGTCTGGGAGATTGGGGCACGGTGTTGGCGCAACACTCCCTTCAGGATCAATGGACCAAGGAGGAGTCTCTCCTCCGGATAAACATTCTGGAACTGCGGGCAGTGTTCAATGCACTGAACCTGACCCAGCATTTAATGCAGAACAGACCTGTTCAAGTACAGTCGGACAACACCACCACAGTGGCGTACATAAATCATCAAGGCGGCACTCAAAGCCGCATGGCAATGAGGGAAGTATCAAGGATTCTTCAGTGGGCAGAACGTCATCTGCCAGCCATATCGGCGGTGTTCATTCCGGGGGTCCTAAACTGGGAAGCAGACTTTCTCAGTCATCAGGACGTACACGCCGGAGAGTGGAGCCTCCATCCAGAAGTATTTCAACTCCTAGTGGACAAGTGGGGCCTCCCAGATGTGGAACCTGAAGGTTCCGGTCTTCGGAGCAAGGACAAGAGATCCTCAAGCAGTGTTCGTGGAAGCACTGGCGATTCCATGGAACTTTCGGCTGCCGTACGTGTTCCCTCCGGTGTCCCTCCTCTCCAGAGTAATAAGGAAGTTCAAGTAAGAAGGAGGACTCCTGCTTCTGATCGCTCCCGCGTGGACCAGACGGCATTGGTTCTCAGAGCTTCAGGGTCTCTCGATAGAGCATCACCTTCTACTTCCGCAGCGCCCAGATCTTCTCGTTCAGGGCCCCTGTGTATATCAGGATTTGGTCCGGCTGGCTTCGACGGCGTGGCTCTTGAAGCTTCCGTTCTGAGGGCCAAAGGATTTTCTGAGGCGGTCATTCAAACCATGTTGAAGGCCCTTTATCATAGTGTCTGGAATTCTTACTTTGCTTGGTGCGCATCTAACAGTCATGACGCTTACAAGTTTAGTACTGCCAAACTTTTGGCCTTTCTACAACAGGGCCTGGACTTGGGCCTTCGTCTGGCCTCCATCAAGGTTCATATTTCTGCCTTGTCTATTTGGTTCCAGAGAAAAATTGCGACTCTGCCTGATGTTCATACATTCACTCAGGGTGTTTTACGGATTCAACCTCCCTATGTCCCACCTGTGGCTCCTTGGGACTTGTCGGTGGTTCTAGAGGCATTACAAGAGTCTCCATTTGAGCCTCTTGAATCTGTAGACCTTAAGTGGCTTTCGCTTAAGGTATTGTTTCTGCTGTCTATTGCCTCTGCTAGACGGGTGTTGGATTTGGGTGCCTTGTCTTGTAGGTCACCCTATCTGATTTCTCACCGTGACCGGGCGGTTCTGTGAACACGTCCCGGGTACCTACCTAAGGAGGTGTCTTCTTTCCACCTTAATCAGGAAATCGTGGTTCTGGCTTTTGCCTCTCCTGAATTATCTTCCAAAGAGAGGTCTTTCCGTATCTATGTGAAGAGAACTGCCTCCATTTGGAAGTCCGATTCTCTTTTTGTACTGTTTGGTTTACACAAACGTGGCTGGCCGGCTCTGGCCAGATGGATTAGAATGGTGGTTGCACATGCTTATGTACAGACTGGTCATCCAGTTCCTGCTACTATCAAGGCCCATTCTCCTCGGTCTGTTGGACCTTCTTAGGTGGCCCGCCGTGGTGCGACCCTTGAACAATTGTGCAAGGTGGCTACGTGGTCCTCAGTGAACACGTTCATAAGGTTCTATGCCTTTTTTACATCCGCCTCCCAGGATGCTTCCTTTGGACGCCGGCTTCTTGTGCCCGCTACAGTGCGTCCCCTCCCATGAGGAACTGTTTTAGGACATACCCAATGTTATTCCCTGTGGAACCCAGTGTACCCCGCTGCAGAAAATGAGATTTATGGTAAGAACTTACCGTTGTTAAATCTTTCTGCGAGGTACACTGGGCTTCTTTGGGTTTGTATGGCATTTCGTGAGAATGTGATGTATGTGGCTACTAATGGTTGTCGTCTCTTTTACCTGCTACTGCATTGGACTGGTTAACAAAACTGAGCTCCTGTGCACGGAAGTGGGGTTATAGAGGAGGCGGCGCTATGCATTCTGGGAACAGTCAAAGCTTTTAGCCTGTTGGTGCCTCAGCCAGAAAGCTTGTGACTATTTGGTGCCATTTCCGCTGTCGCTTCGGCATATCCCAATGTTATCCTGTGGATACCTGTGGAAGTAGGAGAAATTCCGTTATCAACGGTAAGTTCTTACCATAACGGTATATTTTTGACTGGGTGACAAAAGGAATAGATAAAGGGGGGCCGTAGATGTACTATAGCTTATCTAGACTTTAGTAAGGCTTTTGACACGGTCTCGTATTGCAGTTTGCTAAATAAATTGGAAAGCTCGGCCTTGGATTCTGGGACTGTTGAATGGATAAGATCTAGATCTTGGTTGCAGGATAAAAAAACAGTTTTAGTAAATGGAGTATATTCACAGGAGGGAAAGGTTACCAGTGGAGTACCACAGAAGTGGTTGAGGCTTAAACTGGATACATACTATAAGATTATCTGTCCAATATTTGTGGTTGGAATGAAAATCTGATAATATATGGGAGCAAATGACAATTGACCATTTACTCCCAAACACTGGAAAACAGACAAAAATGGTCATCAGACAAATTGGTTAAATTCATTTGATTTAACCAATTTATCCAATCTACTATTTTTGACCATTTGGCTTTTGGGAACAAATGGTTGATTGTCATTTGCTCCTATATATTACAAGATTCTCCCTCCAACCAGAAAGATTGGACACATCTTATAGTGTATATCTAGCTTTCAGTAGAGCAATTTAAACATCCTTGGGATAAACATAAGACTATCATTACAAAGACCTAACAAAGAAAAAGAAGAAATAGAGTTAAAATTGCCAAACGTATAAATGAAAAATGGCATACTAGATGGGCAAAGAGGTTCTTATCTGTCATCAAACTCTATGGAGGGTATTCAGTTGTTTGAAAAGTCAGGTGGGTGTCTTGTTTTTTCCTATCTAATAGTCAGGGAAACAAACAGACACCCAACCGACTTTTCAAACAATTGAATTCTACCCTGCGAGACAGTGAAGTGGGAGGTCCAGGGGCTTGGAGATATATTTAATTGTGAGATCAACCTCATTATAGCCTCAGTATCCCCAAGGCCCAATGATGAAAATGACAGTAGTGAGCAGCAGGTGCAGGGCCAGGGATCTCCTCTAGAACGTTAATAAAATATTGGCAACTCCTGCTTAGAGTGTTAGTACTATTCATGGTGAATATAAATATATAGTGCAATGAGAACACTGTTTGCTGTCACACTGTATAATATAATATTGATACAGGAGGCAAGCAGTGAGTTTAATGATCATTGTGCTGTAACTGTCTGTGAGAGACTGATATAATTGTTTTTTATTCTTTTTAGACAGCTGTCATTTTATTTAATGAGTTGAATAAAGCTGTGTGTACCATTGTGATACTAGAATGACAAACACATAGGCCATGGACGTTAAATGGACATGTAAGTCTCAAACCTAAATTAACCTTCCGCATATGGGGGATATTCAGCTTCAATCGGTATATTGCAGATCGGCCAAGTTGCTGCTGACTGCGCATGCGCTGCGACCACATCGCACATGTGCAGGCTTTCACTATATGATTGCATCCTGGCATGATGCAATCGCATAGTCGCTGACAGGCGGCGGACATTCGGCGCAGCATTGGTGGGGAGTGGAGTGGGAAACGTAGGTGTGTCAATGCTGCTTTTGGGGTGACTGGATGACATCGCCTGTGTTTCCTGCGTCAGGAAAAATGGTGTTGGTGTGCCTGCATATGCAGTTGAGATGTGATTGCAATGCAGGCGGCCTTTCCCTGTGCTGGGCGTTCCCAGCATGAGATTGTAAACACTAGCAGTTTTGCTAAAATCGCAAAACTGCTACTGATGCTGAATTACCCCCATTATGTGGTAATGTTGCATTAGGAAAATGCTGCAGCCCCTGATGACAGGTCTTGCTTTACAGAAGAGCTCTGCCACTGAACACATGGGGGAAATTCAGTTGAGGGCAGGAAATGTAAAAAAAAAAAACTGTGGTGCAGGGCTTTTCCCGCAGCAGCTGGGTTTTGCTATTCACTTGAGACAGAAAATGAGATGCAGTGGTTTTTTTCATGCACTTCCAGAGCATGTCTGATTTTTCCTAATATAGCTATTTTTAAGAAAAATTACCGGGGCTGGCTCTGGCACCCCCCTGAAAACTAATTAAGCAATTGGAAGTTTCCAATTGACTTTGTCTGTAATTACCTTCCGAAGTGGTATCTTTTCCTCCAGTGTCGGAATCAAGACTCCTGCAGCAGCGGTGAGTGTAGTAATGTGTGTGTGTGCGAGATCACCCCCCAACTAGATCTCTCAGAAGTCCCCTCCCCAGTGCAAAGATGGAGAAGAGACCACGGCGAGCCGCGGAGACCACCGGAGGGGTAAGTATCTTTTTCTTCTCGTTTCACAATACTGCGCTTATTGGGAGCGCAAATACCTGCGGTAATCCAAAATTGGGCGAGAGGTATGCAAGGTTTTTTGCTTGCTAAACCTCGTGCCCAACTGAATTCCCCCCCATAGTGTAACTACTGCATACACCAGAAGCAGGTACCTGTGCCACCTGCCCATTACGGTAAACTGGGGGTTACCGTCTAACTTCATCTCTGTCAGGACAAACTCACCGTTTGTTGGTACAGCAGGACATCCCTACAAATCAGAACTGTCTAACCTACACTGGAACATTTTGGAGGTACGCTTTCTGCATGATATGCTTTCTGCATGATGTGTGTATTCTTTGAAATATAGAATTGATTATATTTCATTTTTGTGCGTCACTCTGGCAACAGTTTTTAATGGGCCCTTAATACTGTACCTTTCTCTAGTGTTCCCATATCCAGTCCTCCGGGACCCATAATGCTGGGTACACACTAGATGATATACCATCCGTACAGTTGACGAATGATACATTGTCTGGTGCAAGTGCAGGTGTGTACACACAATATATCTGTGAAGGACGTTGTTCAAATATATTGCCTCAGCCATACTGCACTCAGATGCAGTATATCATTTAGATATATCATGCATATCTGCCAGTGTATATGACCGAACAACCCAAAGTCACACACAAGGACGAGCTGCCGCAGCTTCACCTATACCACCAGCACACAGCCTCAAGGGTTGTGTTACCCGGCCAGCCAATCACAGCATAGTGCGCCCGGCACGCTCATGTGAGCACTGCACTGTGTAGTCGCGGACCTGGAGCCAATGGCTGAGCTGTGTAGCCAACATATCATGCAGGCGGGTGAGCCGGCAACTGACTGTTTCGGGAGCGTGCAGGTGCAGGTTTGGACGTAAAGCCAGAGGCATCATCTTGATATGGAGACCAGGCTGAGCGATTGATAAGTGTGTATACAAATGTAATTTAGGCATAACCCTTACCAAATCGTCAGTCGGCAGGACGGTTGATTCGTCATATTTGTGTGCACCCCATGTAATGTTTTACAGATCGCCTGAAATAGGTTTGCACCACCTGTTGATCTTTTAAAATGTGTCAGCCAGTAATGAATACCTGTGCACCAACTAGGAGACCTGGAAAATATGCACTGTTAGTTGTCCCTGTGTACTGGAGATATGAGACACTGGCCTACTCTGACAAAAGTTGGACGTTTTTATACAGGACTAAATAATGAATCACTATGAAGTGGGTGTAGTATCCTGGAACGCTGTCTGTGTCATTGTAATAAAAGAACAGTATGACTGATGCATGTCCTTACACTGATAAAGAAAACAGTGTTGAATTTCCTACAGCAATAAAATAAGTAACAATGTCAATTGTAGAGAAAACAATAGCTGTATTTTTACAGTGGTGCGGAATTAGTTGGTGTCTATATTTTATTATACCGGTACATGAGTTTGAGTGACTGCTTTTTCACATCAGTACTCTGATGGTTGTCTTAAATAATGATAAAATAATTGACCGCTCTCTTGTGACGGTGCCAATGCTTCTGGTTACATTAATAGCAACTTGAGTATAGACATTCATATGCATTGTTGTTGGAAGGAATGGCAGAAGCCATCTTGGATACTTTTGTATTATACACTCTTTATTTGTTTGCAGTCAGAATAAATACACAGCCCTTCCCCCTTAAAGTCTTTTTGTAAACAATAGAAAACCTTGTCATGTTCTTTGGCCTGCCTTTGTTTGGTTTGGCACATCTGGGATACCCCTTCAACATCAAAAGGGATTAACATCCCAAGAAGGGTTAGACCAGCCTTCCTTAACTTCACTTCCCTCCCTTACTTCAAAATTACATGTATAAGACGTGCTAAAGCCCAAGACAGCCATATTTCAGCTTGGAAAATGTCAAATGGATAATTTATAGTGTCTCTGTAAAAGGCCTTACTCCATTGCTATTCCGTTCTTTTCCCCCATTTTTGTTTTTAGGGATAGTGCGTTCCTTGTAGTCCCACTCAGCCAGGCATGCTGGAGACCCCATGTCGTCTTAGGTCCTGTTAACAGAACTTGTGTCTTCTACAGTTATCTGTGTCAACAGGGAGAAAAATGTTGAAAATAATAATAACAATGATAAAACACATCTCACATAATCTTTATTACATTATAAGAAGTCGTTCCTTTCCTTCTGTATGATACCCACAATACAGTATCTTAACCTAATGTAACCTTTTACATCATACTAGTCTAACTTCTTTACTAAGATATTGAGATGTATCCTCAAAAACCTCCCTTTTTTATATTAGCATTATCAAAGTTGAGGTACTTTTTTTATAGAGTAGACCTACAATGACATATTGGGGGTCATTCCGAGTTGATCGTAGCTGTGCTAAATTTAGCACAGCTACGATCATGAACTCAGACATGCGGAGGGACGCCCAGCACAGGGCTAGTCCGCCCCACATGTCAGTGCTGTCTACCCCCGGCAGAAGTGCAAAGGCATCGCACAGCGGCGATGCCTTTGCACTTCAACAGTAGCTCCCGGCCAGCGCAGCTTTAGCGTGCTGGCCGGGAGCTACTCTTCGCTCCCCGGCCCGCAGTGGCTGCATGTGACATCACGCAGCCGCTGCGGGCCACTCCCCACACGGTCCGGCCACCCCTGCGTTGGCCACACCGCGCCCATGAAACGGCGGCCAAACGCCACTGTTTCGCTCCCTCCCGCCCATCGAACGTCTCTGCCTGTCAATCAGGCAGAGGCGATCGTAGTGCAGCGACGGGCGGCCATGCACTGACGCACTGTGGGGCCGGCGCATTTCTGACACGATCGCACCGCTGCGAAAAACTGCAGCATGCGATCGGGTCAGAATGACCCCCATTATGTAAGCATAATGTGAGAAGAAATTGGATTGTGAAGGCTACATCTTTAATTTTATTTTGTTACCCACCCGATCACTGTGATGGGGTCCTGAAGAAAGCTGCTGGGTGTCTGTGTGTCCTCCATTTGCGTTTGTCCCACCGACAGAGTAGAAGCATTTTGAAGGTACGCCTGAATGAGCGATTGCAGAGTGCATAACACATTGGGTTTACAGTACTGTTTACATAGCACAGCCAATACCCCAGCTCCCAGAGTGTTTTTGGAATACAGTCCTTGCAGAATGTGGACACTAGCACCATGATATTATAAGGAGTCCATGTCAAAATAAATGCAAGCAATATAGCACTTAATGTCTTTGCTGCCTTTTTTTCTTTGATAAGTGAATTGCTTTTCCTCTTTCCGTGGCGTTTTTTTTCCATCTTGGCTTTGATAACAGTTGATGGTAGAGCCGAGGGTTGCGATTTGGATGATTTCCTGGATACCTCCCGCTTTCCCCCATTGGCTTCACTCTCTACTTCCCCCCGCCCAAGAGTGTCATTGGACCCACGAGACCCTGTGGGTGTCCCAACTACAGAGCTGACCATAGGTAATCGTATAACAGCTGAACAAATGCTTTTCATCTCGTATGGGTGATCCTCTCCATCAGAGGAAGAGGAGAGGGAGTCTGCAGAGGCAGCATCTTCCATGGTATTCCAGCTTCCATTGCTTCGGTTCTGAGGGTAACTTCTGAGAGATGGACTGGCAGCGAGTCTACCAGGAAAACAACATGCTTGCTTGGCTCTTGGTACTACAGTTTGAGATTTGGACAGTCTTTCCGATTCACCCATTCCGCAACTGCTGCCACTTCTGACACTGCCTAAGTGACGTACAATGCTTTCTGTCCCTGAACCCTGCAATCCCGCAAGTTCTCTGCTCCTGTTTTCTGTTTCTCTGTAAATCCGCCAATACAATATAATCATGATGGTAACTGGCAAGTAGAAGGCAGCAATGGCAGTGCCAAATGTGATAATAGGTTGGGATAGGAACTGAATATAGCATTCATCGGGTTCCACCGTCCTCTCACCAATGATATATTGCCAGCATAATATGGCTGGTGCCCACAGGACTAAAGAGATTACCCATGCCAATCCAATCATAATACCTGCTCTCTTTGGTGTTCTCTTTGCCCTGTATGTCAATGGCCGAGTAATGGAAAAATAGCGATCAAAGCTAATGATGAGCAGATTCATTACAGAAGCATTGCTTGTGACATAATCGAGTGCCAGCCACAGGTCACAGGAAATACTGCCAAGCGCCCAGCGACCCATTACAATGTATGTTGTATATAAGTTCATGGACACTAAGCCAATGATTACATCTGCACACGCTAAACTAAGTAGGAAGTAGTTGTTGACCGTCTTTAGGTCACTGTTGACTTTGAAGGCCAAGAGAACCAGGATATTCCCAACCACAGTAATAAGAGACAGGACTCCTGTTGTGAGGACAATAAGCACCACCTCCCACACTGCATGACCTCCAAAGGGGTCACGATATGACTGCTGTGTTGCATTAAGGGTCAGCGGATCAATAGTAGAATTGTTCATGATTGAAGGACAGTTGGTCATCGATTCTTGCCCAGCATTCTGATGCAGGACTACAATAAAATTTGAAATGGAAACAGTAAGAGGGCTCCGTTTGCTTCAAGTTTTTAAAGTCTTTATCCACTGCAGTAAAAACCTGCAAGAACAAAAATAATAATAATAATAATAATTGGGGTATGGAGTACAGGGATCACCAATAAAAAGCTAACCCTGAAAGACCATGGCAGTGACTAGGAAACTTAAGCAGTTAACAGAAAGATGAGATAGAAGGATAACAGTGACATAATGTATAGATATCTGTAACCATTTAGTATCACTATGTGTTGCACTAATTGAGAAATTCTATGCAGATTTCTTTCTGTCTTCACCTGCATGTCTGTCTGGCATCCTCTTTTGCTTGCTCCTGAGCTACTGCTAGATTTCACTCGCTTCTCTATTCTATGTTGCGCTCTCTCCCCCTCTCTCTCTCTCTCTCTCTCTCTCTCTCTGCTACGTGTGTCTCTGTAATCTGTAGCTAAACAAAACTGGATTTAAGATCTGTGCTGTTTGGTTGTTGGAGGAAGGAGTTGTGTTGCTGAAGGAGGGATCCCCCAGCCCCATCCTGTGCCAAAAAAGAAGAGCGAGAAGTGGTTGGACAGGTTTAGTTTTCACACAAAAAATGATTCAAATAAGAAGGAAGTGAAAGGAACAGAGAGAACAAAATGAAGCCGAACTGAAGAAAGTAAGCCATATGTTACCAAACCACCAGCTTGTCCTGTGCTATCACCACTTCTCCAGTTATTCCTTTTTTCTTCAGGTGTATTCCCCCCATCTGTTATTCAGTCTCCATATCTACAGCTGTCTAAACATGTAATTGCATTAATGATTCGTCCTTTAAAATGTTCTATGATGATCCTCACCTTACCTCCTCCTATCTTACCGCCTCCTACCAAAAGCCACACTTGTCTCTGCCCTATGCTTTCTAAACTCTAAGCAGTTTTTCCTATTGTTGTGTGTCATTGTATAGCCACATAAGTACTGACTGTGGCTTGTCTGATTCGTCTGTGAAGGATGCTGTCACATCTGACTGCATAGATCTATACATATGACTGAAACGCGCACCAAGTAATGCTTATAAATATACTGACATCGAGAAACGCGTTGACTGACTCTCCCCACATAAGTTTCCCATATACCTTTGAGTAGATTGATAAGCACACCATAGATCTTATACATAGCTACTTATACAAACAGCGCTTTTGAACGACATAAGTTATTTCTATTACGTCCTACAGGATGCTGGGGACTCCGCAGGAGACATGGGCACTATAAAGAAACTTTAGAATGGGTGTGCACTGGCTCCTCCCTCTATGCCCCTCCTCCAGACCTCATTTAGATCCTGTGCCCAGAGGAGACTGGGTGCTTTCAGGGAAGCTCTCCTAAGTTTCTCTGTAATAAAGAATTTTGTTAGATTTTTTATTTTCAGGGAGTCCTGCTGGCAACAGGCTCCCTGCGCCGTGGGACTGAGGAGAGAGAAGCAGACCTACTTCAGTGATAGGCTCTGCTTCTTAGGCTACTGGACACCATTAGCTCCAGAGGGATCGGAACGCAGGTCTCACCCTTGCCGTTCGTCCCAGAGCCGCGCCGCCGTCCTCCTTGCAGAGCCGGAAGATTGAAGCCGGGTGAGTATACAAAGAAAGAAGACTTCACAGGCGGCAGAAGACTTCGGATCTTCACTGAGGTAACGCACAGCGGTAACGCTGCGCGCCATTGCTCCCGCACACACACACAGGCACAGATGGGTGCAGGGCGCAGGGGGGGCGCCCTGGGCAGCAATAATCCTTTTGGCTGGCATTATAGGTATAATCAAGCTATGGCAGTATGATATACAACCCCCGCCAGGTTATTTGGTATTTTGAGCAGGACCGGAGCTTGATCCCACAGCACTAACCAGCGCCATTTTCTCCACAGCACGCTGCTGAGAAGCTGGCTCCCCGGACTCTCCCCTGCTGAACACGGTGACAGGGGACTTTGAAGGAGGAAGGGGGGGGGGGCACATAATTTGAGCGCAGTCAATATATTTGTATATAAAACAAAAAAGCGCTGTGTATTGCTGGGACTTGTGTTTCCAGGGTCATTGGCGCTGGGTGTGTGCTGGCATACTCTCTCTCTGTCTCTCCAAAGGGCCTGGTTGGGGGAACTGTCTCCAGATTAGAGATTTCCCTGAGTGTGTGGGGTGTCGGTACGCGTGTGTCGGCATGTCTGAAGCGGAAGGCTCTTCTAGGGAGGAGGTGGAGCAAATGAGTGTGGTGTCTCCGTCGGCACCGCCGACACCTGATTGGTTGGATATGTGGAATGTTTTAAATGCAAATGTGAATTTATTGCACAAAAGGTTGGACAAAGCAGAGTCCAGGGGAAATACAGGGAGTCAATCCCTGCCTTTCACTATGTCGCAGTGCCCTTCTGGGTCTCAAAAGCGCCCACTATCCCCAGTGGCAGACACTGATACCGACACGGATTCTGACTCCAGTGTCGACTATGATGATGCGAGTTTGCAGCCGAAATTGGGAAAAAGGTATTCATTATATGATTATTGCTATAAAAGATGTGTTGCATATCACAGATGACCCCTCGGTCCCAGACACGAGGGTGCGCATGTATAAGGAAAAGAAACCTGAGGTTACTTTCCCCCCTTCACATGAGCTAAATGAGTTGTTTGAAAGGGCTTGGGAAACTCCAGACAAGAAACTGCAGATTCCCAAAAGGATTCTTATGGCGTATCCTTTCACGGCTAAGGACGCGATACGGTGGGAATCCTCTCCCAGAGTGGACAAAGCGTTGACGCGCTTATCCAAGAAGGTGGCGCTGCCGTCTCAAGATACCGCAACCCTCAAGGATCCTGCTGATCGCAGGCAAGAGACTACGTTGAAGTCAATTTACACACATACTGGTACATTACTCAGACCGGCGATAGCGTCGGCTTGGGTTTGTCGCGCTGTAGCAGCGTGGACAGATACCTTGTCTGCTGAAATTGATACACTGGATAAGGATATTGTTTTATTGACCTTGGGTCATATTAAGGATGCTGTCCTATATATGAGAGATGCTCAGAGAGACGTTGGCCTACTGGGTTCCAGAGCCAACACCATGCCGATTTCTGCTAGGCGAGCCCTGTGGACCCGACAATGGACGGGTGATGCCGACTCAAAGAAGCATATGGAGGTTTTGCCTTACAAGGGTGAGGAATTATTTGAGGACGGTCTCACGGACCTGGTTTCCACAGCTACTGCAGGTAAATCCACTTTTTTACCTTATGTTTCCTCACAGCAAAAGAGAACGCCACATTATCAGATGCAGTCCTTTCGGTCGCATAAATCCAAGAGAGTACAGGGATCTTCCTTTCTCGCCAGAGGTAAGGGTAGACGGAAAAAGCTCCGAACTACAGCTAGTTCCCAGGAACAGAAGTCCTCCCCGGCTTCTACAAAATCCACCGCATGACGCTGGGGCTCCCCTGACGGAGTCCGCCCCAGTGGGGGCACGTCTTCGACTTTTCAGCCACGTCTGGATTCAATCACAGGTGGATCCCTGGGCAATAGACATTGTTTCCCAGGGTTACAAGCTGGAATTCGAAGAGGTGCCTCCTCGCCGGTTTTTCAAATCGGCCCTACCAGCTTCTTCCCCGGAGAGGAAAGTAGTTTTAAAGGCAATCCAAAAGCTGTGTCTTCAACAAGTGGTGGTCCAGGTGCCCCTGCTTCAACAGGGGACGGGGTACTACTCAACCCTGTTTGTGGTATCAAAACCGGATGGTTCGGTCAGACCCATTCTGAATTTAAAATCCTTAAACCTATACTTGAAAAGGTTCAAATTCAAGATGGAATCGCTCAGAGCGTCATCGCCAGCCTGGAAGGGGGGGATTATATGGTGTCCCTGGACATAAAGGATGCATACCTTCATGTCCCCATATATCCTCCTCATCAGGCGTTCCTGAGATTTGCTGTACAGGATTGTCATTACCAATTTCAGACGTTGCCGTTTGGGCTTTCCACGGCCCCGAGGATTTTCACCAAGGTAATGGCGGAAATGATGGTGCTCCTGCGCAAGCAGGCTGTCACAATTATCCCGTACTTGGACCATCTCCTAATAAAAGCGAGATCGAGAGAACAGTTGCTGAACAGCATGTCACTCTCCCTGAGGGTGTTGCAACAGCACGGCTGGATTCTCAATCTACCAAAGTCACAGTTGGTTCCAACGACCCGTCTGCCTTTCTTAGGCATGATTCTGGATACGGAACAAAAAAGTGTTTTTCTCCCGATGGAAAAGGCCCAGGAACTCCAGACCGTTGTCAGGGACCTGTTAAAGCCAAAAAGGGTGTCGGTCCATCAATGCACTCGAGTTCTGGGAAAGATAGTGGTGTCTTACAAGGCCATTCCATTTGGCAGGTTCCATGCGAGGACCTTTCAGTGGGACCTTCTGAAGTGGTCCGGGTCACATCTACATATTCATCAGATGTCCCCCAGGGCCAGGGTATCTCTCTTGTGGTGGCTGCAGAGTGCTCACCTTCTAGAGGGTTGCAGGTTCGGCATTCAGGACTGGGTTCTGGTGACCACGGACGCGAGCCTCCGAGGCTGGGGACCAGTCACACAGGGAAGAAACTTCCAGGGTCTGTGGTCAAGCCAGGAGGCTTGTCTGCACATCAACGTACTGGAATTAAGGGCCATATACAACGGCCTACGTCAAGCGGAGACTTTTCTTCGCGACCTACCGGTTCTGATTCAGTCAGAAAACGTCACGGCTGTGGATCATGTAAACCGCCAAGGCGGAACAAGGAGCAGAGTGGCAATGGCAGAAGCCACCAGAATTCTTCGCTGGAGGGAAAATCATGTAAGCGCTCTGACAGCAGTCTTCATTCCAGGAGTGGACAACTGGGAAGCAGACTTCCTCAGCAGACACGATCTCCATCCAGGAGAGTGGGGACTTCATCAAGAAGTCTTTGCAGAGATTGCAAGTCAGTGATGATGGCGTCATGCCTCAACAAAAAGCTCCCGAGGTATTGTGCCAGGTCAAGGGACCCTCAGGCGGTAGGTCTATGTGTCCCCTCCTCTTCCTCTCATCTCAAAAATATTGAGAATCATAAGACGAAAAGGAGTACCGGCAAGTCTCATTGTTCCAGATTGGCCTCAAAGTGCCTGGTATCCGGAGCTACAGGAAATGCTCACAGAAGATCCGTGGCCTCTTCCTCTCAGAGAGGACCTGTTGCAACAGGGGCCCTGTCTGTTCCAAGACTTACCGCGGCTGCATTTGACGGCATGGCGGTTGAATGCCAGATCCTAGCTGAAAAGGGCATTCCGGATGAGGTCATTCCTACTCTGATAAGGGCTAGGAAGGAGGTGACAGCGAAACATTATCACAGTTTCTGGAGGAAATATGGCCCTCATTCCGAGTTGATCGGTCGCAAGGCGAATTTAGCAGAGTTACACACGCTAAGCCTACGCCTACTGGGAGTGAATCTTAGCTTCTTAAAATTGCGACCGATGTATTCGCAATATTGCGATTACTAACTACTTAGCAGTTTCAGAGTAGCTCCAGACTTACTCTGCCTGTGCGATCATTTCAGTGCTTGTCGTTCCTGGTTGACGTCACAAACACACCCAGCGTTCGCCCAGGCACTCCCACCGTTTCTCCGGCCACTCCTGCGTTTTTTCCGGAAACGGTAGCGTTTTCAGCCACACGCCCCTGAAACGCCGTGTTTCCGCCCAGTAACACCCATTTCCTGTCAATCACATTACGATCGCCGGAGCGAAGAAAAAGCCGTGAGTAAAAATACTTTCTTCATAGTAAAGTTACTTGGCGCAGTCGCAGTGCGAACTTTGCGCATGCGTACTAAGCGGATTTTCACTGCGATGCGATGAAAAATACCGAGCGAACAACTCGGAATGAGGGCCTATGTGTCTTGGTGTGAGACCAAGAATGCTCATTCGGAGGAATTCCATCTGGGCCGTTTTCTCCACTTCCTACAGACTGGAGTGAATTTGGGCCTAAAGTTAGGTTCCATTAAGGTACAGATTTCGGCCCTGTCTATTTTCTTTCAGAAGGAATTGGCTTCTCTACCAGAAGTCCAGACTTTGGTGAAGGGAGTGCTGCATATCCAGCCTCCTTTTGTGCCCCCAGTGGCACCATGGGACCTTAACGTGGTGTTACAGTTCCTTAAGTCTCATTGGTTTGAGCCTCTTAAAACCATGGAATTAAAATATCTCACTTGGAAAGTGGTTATGTTGTTGGCCTTGGCGTCTGCAAGGCGAGTGTCTGAGTTGGAGGCTTTATCTCACAAAAGCCCCTATTGTGGTGCCTGTGGAAACGGGAGATTTGGAGGATTCCAACTCCCTGGATGTAGTCAGGGCCTTAAAAATTTACGTAGCCAGGATGGCTCGAATTAGGAAAACAGAAGCTCTGTTTGTCCTGTATGCAGCCAACAAGGTTGGCGCTCCTGCTTCTAAGCAGAATATTGCTCGCTGGATCTGTAACACGATTCAGCAGGCTCATTCTACGGCTGGATTGCCGTTACCTACTTCGGTGAAGGCCCATTCCACTAGGAAGGTGGGATCTTCTTGGGCGGCTGCCCGAGGCGTCTCGGCTTTACAGCTTTGCCGAGCGGCGACTTGGTCGGGTTCAAACACTTTTGCTAAATTCTACAAGTTTGATACCCTGGCTGAGGAGGACCTCATGTTTGCTCAATCGGTGCTGCAGAGTCATCCGCACTCTCCCGCCCATTTGGGAGCTTTGGTATAATCCCCATGGTCCTTATGGAGTCCCCAGCATCCTCTAGGACGTAAGAGAAAATAAGATCTTAAACCTACCGGTAAATCTTTTTCTCCTAGTCCGTAGAGGATGCTGGGCGCCCGTCCCAGTGCGGACAACATTCTGCAAGACTTGTATATAGTTATTTGCTTGCATAAGGGTTATGTTACAGTTTTGTTCAGTCTTTAACTGATGCTATTCTGTTTCATACTGTTGACTGGTTCGTATATTCCAGGTTATACGGTGTGGTTGGTGTGGGCTGGTGTGAATCTTGCCCTTGGATTAACAAAATCCTTTCCTCGTACTGTCCGTCTCCTCTGGGCACAGTTTCTCTAACTGAGGTCTGGAGAAGGGACATAGAGGGAGGAGCCAGTGCACACCCATTCTAAAGTTTCTTTATAGTGCCCATGTCTCCTGCGGAGCCCGTCTATTCCCCATGGTCCTTACGGAGTCCCCAGCATCCTCTACGGACTAGGAGAAAAAGATTTACTGTTAGGTTTAAAATCTTATTTTTTCACCCTCAGCCTGATATGAGTGCTAATTATTCATTTTCCGAAACAATGCTACTCTTTGTGTGCCCTCTTTTCAGATTTCATTTTTACATTGTGCCTATGGGTGAGTAAGTATCGGCATCCCATACGCCATGATATATCTAGGGATTGCCGGGCTACACATCATCATTGACAAAACATAACCGAAGTCGAATGGGCAGCCACACAATTCAGTTCCTCTGACAACCTTGTTTGTTTATAGATGTATAATTAATATTATTCTCTATACACAAATATTATCATTGTCAAAAGAGGCCCAATTTGTATCTTTTACATTGACATTGGATATATGATTTAAATGTAAAAGATTATTTAAGCTGAGTATACACTAGGACAATGGACCACTTTTTACAATCGTCGGCCCTATGTGTTGTGTCTGACGTCACAACTGGGTGGGCATTTACATGTACCTGCCCAGTTGTGATGTCAGTCACCGGATAGCCTCTGCAGCAAGTGTATGGGCACGATGCACTGTATATCTGCAGTTATATCTGTCATCGGCTGTGCTGCAGAGCCAATGCGATATGTCAGTGAATTACGTCGCTCACAGACCTATCACTGATACACACCAGCCGGCGGGCTCACAAAATATCGTCCGTTCAATCGAAATACATGTGCACCCAGCTTAAAACGTAAAAAAAAAACCTGGCAAAAAGAAAATGCACACTATTTTTTTTTATAACCTGCAACACACTGTCACTAGTACTAAATCAGAAAACTCAAGAGGGCTCAGAGGCAGACAAGCTAAATAACACCAGGCACACAGTTCTAAAAAATGGTGGACTTAATATCCTGTGCAGCACAGAAGCAAAATCCTTTTCTTGAAACAGGAGAGGAAGGAGGTTCAGTTAAGATATATACAGTAGGAGATATGCAGTCACTTTGTCACTATTTAGAATCTCGACAATATAATGTAAACATGGTCAACATGTAGACATGCTGAATGCTAAGATTAAATACATGTACACATTATGCATGTCGACAATATATACCACAGTCCGCATAGGACCATTATGGCTGGATGAATGACTAATGGAGAAAGGGAGGGCATTTCAGAGGTTTGGAGCAGCCTAGGAGGAATCCTGAATGCGAGTGGGAAGTGGTAATCATTAGCAGAGTGAAGTGGGTGAGTTGGAATATGAGTAAAGTAGGCTAGTGACCTTTCAAGGTAAGAGAAAGGAGTGGAATGACTGACAGAGAGGTAGAGCAAAGAGAGAAAAGGTCAGAGAGGAGCAGATTACAGTAATCGAGGTAGGAAATGATGAGGGCATGAGTGACCGTTTCAGTAGTTTCCAGGTTGAGGAAGGGTCTGATTCTTGAAATATTGTAAAGGTGAAATGGCAAGATTGTATTTGGGTAGAGAAGGAAAGGACGACACATAGCCAACGTACTTGGGAAACAGAGGGTGGGAGTAAAGGAGACCTTGGCTGAGGGAAGCTTAGTTTTAGAAATATTGAGTTTTAGGCAGTATTGTGTCATTCAGGATGGGATGGCTGACAGACAGGAGGTGACATGGGAGAGAACAGAGGGAGAGATCTGGGTAAGAGAGGAAAATTTGCATATTGTCTATAGCAAAGACTAAAGGAACTGATACATTTGTGAAGGGGAGATATGTGGAGGAAGAAGAGAAGGAGACCGCAACGAAAAGTGAAAGCAGCTGGAGGTAGAGGTGGGTATAGATACAGAGAAGGAGTGGTTTGACAAGTAGGAGGTGAACCACAATAGAGCTTAGTAGCAAAGCTCAATGGATTGGAGAGTTTGAAGCATAAGGGGTTGGTCAATGGTATCAAATGCCACTACGAGGCCAAGGATTATAAGAATGGAGAACTGGCTTGTGGATTTATCTGTGAGGAGGTCATAGTGGACCTTAGTGAATACAGTTAGGTGGAATAAAAAGAGTGACAGACAGATTGGAGGGGGTCTAGGAGAGCATGGGAGGAGAGGAAAAAAGTGTGGCTACAAATTAACTTTTTGTACTATGGCCTGGTCATATCGAGATCAAGGGGTCATCATCACCATAAGAAATAGTTCTTAACTGTAAGGGTGGATAAGGTGTGGCATTTCTTCCCATATGAGGTAGTGATAACACATTTCAAAATTGATTGGATGTCTTTCTGGGATACAGGTAATATACCAGCTGTCGGGATCCGGCATTCAGAAGACCGACTCTGGAATCCCCACAGGTGAAATGACGGCAGTCGGAATCCCAACCGCAGACCGGTATTTCCACTCGTGTGGTGGGCCCACGCCACCAACTGAGTGGGAATAGATCCACTGGGCCCGAAGCGTGGCAAACGCAGTGAGCCCATGGGGAGACTCGCTGACGAGATTCTGACAGCTGGCATCTCGTCAACCGGGATTACATATGCATTCCGTCTTTCTTACAACAAAGTATATGTAGCTTAGTAGATCACAACCTTACTAACTACTGTATGTCATTTTTACATATTAAGTATGTCTATACTCTACAAATTACAGAATAAATGTAGTAATCAGAATTTTTTTATCCAAATATTCTGCCAAGAAAGTAAAATTTGCCTAGCAAAATAAAAAATAAAAAAAAAGCTAAAAAACACTTGAATACATAATGGAATCATATAAGATTTTAAAGTAGTAAAAAAATGGTCTGGGGAAACCAACTGCAGTACATGTAAACCTGAAGGCGTGCAATTGATTGGCTCATACTGCCTGAGTGGTTATAACACCTGTCTCTTTCTACAGGAAGTGCTGGCATTCATCACGTTATTAGGTGACCCCAGCCAATCTGCAAAAGTACCAGCAGTGCACCTGAAAGACATGTCACCTTCGTTCTTGATATTGTAATCACCAAATTTGCCCTCTTTCTCCATACTGTATACTTGCATAAATCACATTTTAAAGAGATGAGGTGTCCACTGTAATGCATTGAAAGTTTTGGTCAAGGCTTCCTATTGCTGCGTATAAAGTATCTGCTTTATATTATTGTTCCCAGTACCTTGCTGAAACAACTCCTCCTCTTCAGTGAAACCAGACGTTAGTTAAGGTGAGAAACGTGTTATGTACCGAAGGCCCCTGGCAAGGATGGGGTTACACCGCAAGGTTCCACTCCCCATCCTCCCCCTTCACCACTGTGGGTAAACAGGTGATCTTGGGGCAAACAGCGATAGGAGACAGGTGTACACAAGACAGGCACGCAAACAGCCTGTAACTACAACACTTAAATCCATAGAGCATTATATCGCTTAACATGTGTAGCCACAGGCCTGGTCAGCATCAGTTAACCCTTATTATATCCGAGACCAACATACCATTTCCTATCTTATTACTTACAGCACTTATCTTTGTTTTTCTTCTCTGTATTACAAACACTCTCCTGCAGTTTGACCTATCAATGTCTGATCATATTACAGTAAAATCATGTAATAACTTTTCTACAAAAGAACTGCACTACCTGTCCGACCTACTGCAGCAGGTTTACATCCAGAATTTGTCTCCTTAATAAATGTTTCACTGAGAATTTAACCACTCTCTATGATGTAAAGAAGCCCAGTTTCTGATTCATATACTTCTGCATTTGTGAGTTATAAAACCTATGAGAGGCATCGGTAGTTAAATTATTCATTCTTCATCAGAGAAACAGAGTCAGTCTTTTAACATTGATATTTTTCGAGGTTTTAAATGACACATTTAAGCACATGGGTTACCCTGCCTGATTATTGCTGAAAATGGTTTATATGACATTCTGCAAATAAATCATTTAAGTCAAGTTAACGGATGCTCTTCGCGAAGATATGGAGGGATGCTGTGCAGAGGTGGTTAATAGAACCAGGGTTTCTCAATTTTTTTTTCTTTACAGTGTATGGAAACTTTTTGCCAAGCACCCTGTAATATGTATACATTTATACTACATGCCCCTTCTTTGAGTGCTTAAAAACATATTTCTTAGGTGTGTATGTGTGTGGCCGGAGAGACTAGCCAGCCACACGTGTAATGGCGTCTGCGGCACTGAAGGGGTTAACCCTCGTGCCCAGCGCCATGTTGCGGACTGTTTAAAAGTTTGTTGAATCATGTGTTTTACTTTTAACATGTCATATGTAGTGCTCTGTGCACTATTGCAGGAATGCATGTTTAACTGTATCTATTTTATATTCAAGACAGGCTTGGTGTATATTTAAAGGAAAAATGCAGTTACTATAGATGTCTGAATACGCATCTCTTATCCTCTGGAAATAGGAAGTGGCATGCTAATGGCCCTGTTCTATCAGAGAGGTGTGAAGGACAATACCTTTTGATGTGTAAGTTCCTTAGAGAGAGATGCTAATCATTGGGTTTATGGGCTTGGATTTGATATACGATCCCTGAATGGAAGATAAAGGAAGGAAGACTGTTTGTTTGTATTGTAGCCATTCCTGTTGTAATCTTAAACACTGGGATTGCCTGGAGATGTGAATGACCAGAAACATCTGTATTTTGAAGATATGTGATAAATTTATCAATAGTGAATGTTAATCTGATACCAAACGTTGTCTGGGTGACAGGAAGGAGGATATTGTTTTATTGCACTTATATCCTTGTAAAATGTAATTTATTGGTATTTTGTAAAATAACCTGATTGGTTGGAGAAGACAGGGAGGGCTTACCCCCCTGTGGTACTGTGTGGAAAACTGACATAAAAAGGAGACCTGCGTGCCTCCAGAGTTGTAATTGTAACATCTTCTTCTGCTGAAAACATCTTGATTGTATGCTGTTGCCCCTAGCAATAGGGAGGAGCCTTTTTAAAGGTTATTTGAGCAATAAACACCTTTGCCTCAAGAAGACTGCTTCATCTTGTGACCTACAGGGTTAGGCCAAACCTAGCCCCGTTCTCCGGCTGTCCAGGGAAGCACCTGACGTCTCCAAGCTCCGCCTTCCGCCAGCTACCGGTAGAGGCCTAGCAAGTGGCTAGTGGGGATTCGTCAGCGCCACACAGCTGTGGTAAAGCAGTGCGTCGGCACATACAGAGCAGAACCGTGGTTCCAAACGCCACGGCAGGTTAGGAGTTTGGTGGTGGCAGCAAGAACCCGCCCACAACGCAGTGGGTGGAGTCAGTAACAGGCGGTTACTGACGGTAAGCGGGAATCCCCTATGTGGTCAGGCCTCGTGCGGCTTGACCTTCCAATCTGTGCGCAGTCAACGGGCCGCGAAAGCGGCGAGTGCTTTCGTACGGTACCGTCCTGTCACAGAAATTGGTGGCATAGTGGTGGGATAATCCCAGGCGGCTTTTCATCACCCGATTGGAGAAGCCGAGTTACTCAGGAGAGGAGTAACTGCAGCGCAGGAGAACGCACAAGATGGCGGAATTCAGCGGAATGTCCAAGGAGGATCTGGAGATCGTATGCCAGGGGAAGGGTGTGGATATCCCTTCCAACGCATCCAGAAGCGTCATGAAGGCGGCGCTCAGGAGCGTGGAGGAGTCTCATCGGGCGGAGGTGGAAAGCACTGACGGCGTCAGCATCGCAGAGGACGGCCCAACAGTGGACCTTCGTAAGGAACCGGTGAGAACCACAAGCCCCGCCCTCTCTCACAGCAGCAATGTTTCCCAGCAATCCCTAGCAGGGCCAGGATCCCAACGTCCCAGGGGGGGCGGCCCGGATACCCTAGCAGATCGGCTAGCGGAATTGGGGGAAAGGGCAACGGAGCAAGAGCGCTTGATCATCATCCAGATGTGGCGTGATGAGCGGGCACCACAGGCCGTGGTACCCCGGGAGCCGTTGTCAGCTGTTGTACACAGATCAGGACGTATTCAGTTTGCCAAGTTTGCAGACAGTGATGGGGACATTGATGGACATTTACAAGTTTTTGAAAGGACTTGCAAACTACACGATCTACCCAAGTCAGAGTGGGTGAGACACCTTGTGCCCACTCTGCATGGAGAGGCCTATCGAGGAGTGGCGACGGAGGACTGTGGGAACTACGACGAAGTCGCGAAGGCCCTCCTCCAGCGATTCTTCATCACTCCAGAGTCTTACAGGAAGAAGTTCAGAGACTTGCCCAAGAATCCTAGCAGCACCCATGAGCAGTTCGCCAACCAGCTGCGGCAGTACGTGGTGAAGTGGGTGTAGGATTCGGAAGCCACTACATGGGACACACTGATCGACCTGATCTGCAGGGAGCAGTTCTACCGCAGGTGCGCCCAAGAAGTGAAGGAGTGGGTGCTAGATCGGGAGCCACCCAGCTTAAAAATGGCTGCCCAATTAGCCGACAAATATGTGGCAATTCGGCCACGGGGCCAGAAGCGCCCAGCGAGCAGTCAGCTCCAAAAGACTGCACCACCAAGGGGACCCCCCTCTTCAACTCATCACCCCCAAAGACAAGCATCTTCCAACCCGGGTGCTCTTAGCCAGCAACCGCACCGCAGAGTCCCTGCAACTGATCAGAGATCATCGGTGCCACGACTGGAGAAGAAGTGCTACGGCTGTGGGAAAATCGGACATCTGAGGATGAACTGTCCTGCATCCCAAGCACCCCAGACTCGTGCCCCAAATCCGAGTGCTGGAGCCCGGATCGCTTGTTTGACGAGAGGAGATGAGCCTACAGAGACTGTTCCCCCTCCAGTCAGTCCGATGGAGTGTGGCGAGAGACAGGTGCACTCTGCGGAGAGAGTCACCTGCATGGCCAAACAGCCCCTACACAACCTGTGGAGGCACCTGCAGCCAGTCCACGTGGGACCCCTGCAGGGAGAAGGCCTAAGAGACTCTGGGGCCTCAATCACTGTGGTGAGCCCCCACCTTATAGATCCTGCTGCAGTATTGCAGGGTCGCACTGCCACGGTCACCCTGGCGGAAGGAACAGAGAAAGCGGTTCCCATGGCAAGAGTCTACCTGGACTGGGGAGCTGGACCAGAGTTGCGAGAAGTTGCCGTCATGGATGGTCTCCCAACTGATGTGGTCCTAGGAAATGATCTGGGTGGTGGGATCGTCACTATGTTTGTTGGCGCCATTCCCCGGAGTCAAGTTCCAAAACCACCGTTGACATCAGCTACTCCAGCACAGCCCAGCCCAGAGGAAAAGACTACAGCTGCTAGACAACTGCCAGCACAGCCAACCACAGCATCAACCAGCCCAGAGGAAAAGATCACAGCGGCTAGATCAGTACATCGACCCCGCATGCCTTTTGCCTCTGGTATGCCTACGTCCCCTAGCAACGCAGAGGATGTCGGTTCCAGCTCGTGTGATCCTGTGGGGGTGCCCAATGATGCTCCTGACCCAAGTGGTTTGCCAACTCCGGCGGTGAGTATGAGAAACCACACTGACTTTTCCATGACTGACCCCTACCAGACTGACCCTAGTTGTCCCCACCTAGATCCCCCTGTAGAGTGTCCCAATTTAGGAGAGATTGAGGGCCACAGGCAGGAGTTTAGGGAGGCTCAACTCTCTGACCCATCCCCGAAAGGCATGAGGCGCCACTCTGGCAGCGGCCTTGACAGGGTTGGGGCGGGGAGGTTGACCTGGCGGGAAGGGTTAAGGTACAGGGTAGCCAGGAAAGTGGGAGGGGATAGACCAGATAGGGAATGTGTCCAACTGGTCCCCCCAGGGAACTTTCCTGTGCAACCGGTGTCGGTTGCCAGCGAAACCCCTTTGGACAGTAACCCGGAGACAGACCGTACCCTGAAGTGCCTGACACAGAGCTTACCCTGGTCTGGAATGTCGGATGACGCCCAGACCAACTGTAAGGCTGGTGCTATGCGTTGGCAGCCGGGGCACTCCAGCGGTTGTGTTGTCTCTGGGCCTCTGCCCATAGGAGAACCCTTGCAGCAAGTTGCTGTGGACATAGCAGGTCCCCTGCCTGTGCGCAGTAGATCGGGGAAGACACGCAGCCTCCCTGTAGTGGATGCCACACAGGATCCAGAGGCTGGTGGTCTGGCCGCCATCACTGTGGCACAGGTAGCGGACGAGGAGGAAGAGTAGGCCTAGGTGACAGGGTAGGTTTCCCGAGTCATAGGTCGACAGAAGAGGATTGGAGGGCAGGTCTGACAGTTAGGGCAGACAGTTGCCAGATAGGTATGACGAAGGTGCAGTGCCTGGAGCACCATGTGGGAGGAGACAGGGGTAGGCCCAACACAGAGGGGGTGGAGGCAACCAGAGGCTGTCCCCGGCCCACATCACCCAGACCGGTACTGACCTTAGAACCTGTAAGGCCCTACGGACATGTTGTCATTAACTTTAGTCCTGTAGTGAACCCCTTGACAGAGATGGCTAGGAAGGGCATTCCCAAGTCAGTGGACTTTGCACCCGCTTGCGAGTTGGCATTCCAGTCATTGAAGGAGGCTCGGGTACCCGCTCCAGTGCTGATGGCGCACATTCTTGACCAGGACTGTGTGTTACGAACTATTGCGCCACTGCACGGACTGGGAGCTGTACAGAGCCAGAAAGAGCCTTATGGGCAGGAGCACCCTGTGGCCTGGTTGAGCAGTATACTGCTATTGTGGGAGGTGGGGTATGCCACGATTGGGACACCTTGGGTGGCACTTGTTTGTAACCGGCCCCCCACCGTGGTGACTTACCACCTACCTGTTAGGTGGCTGCAACCTACCTTGGGGGAATTGGACAGACTTTTGTGGTGGAGCCTTGAACTTGGACTTCAGGTGGACTATTTGAACATTGTGCACCCACGAAGAGAGGCCCACTGCACTATGGATGAACTGTCTAGGCCGGAGCCTACACACCCTAGGTAGCGTCCCCTTCAACACAAGGGACTGCGGGACCAGGACCCAAATCGTTGGGACATGGGTCCCTGGTTGACCCGCTTGAATGGGGGGGAAGGAATGTGGCCGGAGAGACTAGCCAGCCACACGTGTAATGGCGTCTGCGGCACTGAAGGGGTTAACCCTCGTGCCCAGCGCCATGTTGCGGACTGTTTAAAAGTTTGTTGAATCATGTGTTTTACTTTTAACATGTCATATGTAGTGCTCTGTGCACTATTGCAGGAATGCATGTTTAACTGTATCTATTTTATATTCAAGACAGGCTTGGTGTATATTTAAAGGAAAAATGCAGTTACTATAGATGTCTGAATACGCATCTCTTATCCTCTGGAAATAGGAAGTGGCATGCTAATGGCCCTGTTCTATCAGAGAGGTGTGAAGGACAATACCTTTTGATGTGTAAGTTCCTTAGAGAGAGATGCTAATCATTGGGTTTATGGGCTTGGATTTGATATATGATCCCTGAATGGAAGATAAAGGAAGGAAGACTGTTTGTTTGTATTGTAGCCATTCCTGTTGTAATCTTAAACACTGGGATTGCCTGGAGATGTGAATGACCAGAAACATCTGTATTTTGAAGATATGTGATAAATTTATCAATAGTGAATGTTAATCTGATACCAAACGTTGTCTGGGTGACAGGAAGGAGGATATTGTTTTATTGCACTTATATCCTTGTAAAATGTAATTTATTGGTATTTTGTAAAATAACCTGATTGGTTGGAGAAGACAGGGAGGGCTTACCCCCCTGTGGTACTGTGTGGAAAACTGACATAAAAAGGAGACCTGCGTGCCTCCAGAGTTGTAATTGTAACATCTTCTTCTGCTGAAAACATCTTGATTGTATGCTGTTGCCCCTAGCAATAGGGAGGAGCCTTTTTAAAGGTTATTTGAGCAATAAACACCTTTGCCTCAAGAAGACTGCTTCATCTTGTGACCTACAGGGTTAGGCCAAACCTAGCCCCGTTCTCCGGCTGTCCAGGGAAGCAACTGACGTCTCCAAGCTCCGCCTTCCGCCAGCTACCGGTAGAGGCCTAGCAAGTGGCTAGTGGGGATTCGTCAGCGCCACACAGCTGTGGTAAAGCAGTGCGTCGGCACATACAGAGCAGAACCGTGGTTCCAAACGCCACGGCAGGTTAGGAGTTTGGTGGTGGCAGCAAGAACCCGCCCACAACGCAGTGGGTGGAGTCAGTAACAGGCGGTTACTGACGGTAAGCGGGAATCCCCTATGTGGTCAGGCCTCGTGCGGCTTGACCTTCCAATCTGCGCAGTCAACGGGACGCGAAAGCGGCGAGTGCTTTCGTACGGTACCGTCCTGTCACAGAAATTAATGTGGCCGGAGAGACTAGCCAGCCACAATGTGTATAATATATATTCACTAATACCTGAAACTGTGCTTTATAAATGCAGCAAATGTTAATAATATTAATAACTTTTATGAGCTAAATTTACAAGTATAAGTCAGGGACGTGCAGTCAGGGGAGGCAGTGCCTCCCCTGTCATAATGATTAAGATAATACAAAGAAGATGCATATGACACATATTCTGTGCCATATGTATCTTCTTAATATTATTCTTATCGTTGCTGTTTTGTATATGTGTTTGGGAGGCACCGATCGTGGTGCCTCCCGTTGTCACTGGGGAAAGTATGGGAGCGGGGGGTGGGCACGGGCGGGGACTAGCCTTGGGCTGTAAAAGCCCATTGAAAATATATGGGAAAGCGGCACCATTAGTGGTGCTGCTTTCCATCAGGGACGTGCTTTCAACCTATGAAAGCACGTCCCTGTCAGTGAGGCCACAGTGATTGGCCAGCGGATCCGTCACTGGATCCGCTGTCAATCACTGTGTGGGCGACGCTGGCGGAGGAGGTGCGGGCGGCTGGAAGCGGCGATGGTGCGGGCGGCGGGATGCGGCGGTGGAGCGGGCGTCGGCGGTGCGGGTTGCGGCGGCGGTGCGGCAGCGGAAATTACCTTTATCCTGCAGAGTTTGGCAGCGGAGCGGTTCCAGTTTCAAAAATGTCGCCTCAGCGTCATTTTTGAAATTCAAGATGGCCGCCGCGAGCCAATCACGGCTCGCCGCGTCATCGCCCCGCCCCCTCCGGCTGACTTATATAAGTCAGCGCGAGGCGGAGGAGAGTCAGTCCGACGGCGGAGGAGGAGCTGTGAAGAGCTCCTGAAGAATGAAGACGCTGGAAGTCCTGGCTGGGCGGCGGCTATGCAAAAGAGCTTAGCAGCCGCCGCCCACCAGGTGAAGACGCTGGAAGCCCTGGGGAGGTGGCGCCCCCCCAGGTGAAGACGCCGGAAGCCCTGGGAAGGCGGCGGCCACGCAAAAGAGCTTAAAGGCCGCCGCCCCCAGGTGAAGACCCAGTTTAATAAAGCTTATTTTCAAGACTTGTGTGGTGTTTTTATTTTAATTTTTTCTTTACAGGTGGACTACAGGTGCCAGCGGGAACTTTATGTCCGGGCATGCTGGCACTTGTGGTTCTCCAAGTGCCAGCATGCTGGGGCAGGCTTGCTGGGACCTGTAGGCTACCTGTAAAGAACAATATTACTATTCTTTGCAGGTGGACTACAGGTGCCAGCAGGCCCTTTGTGTCCGGGCATGCTGGCACTTGTGGTTCTCCAAGTGCCAGCATGCTGGGGCAGGCTTACTGGGACTTGTAGGCCACCTGTAAAGAACACTATTAACACACAATGAACCCCACACCCACCGCCACCAGGGGTGCGGGGCATAGCACTGGGCTATCAGCCCAGTGCTGGTTATTGCACGGGAGGGGGGACCCCATTTTAATTTTTTGGGGTTCCCACTTTCCGAGGAATTCCAACCCTGGGCTGACTGGCTGGGGGGCAGATTGATGTTATGGCAGGGGGACCCCACACTGAGTGTCTCCCCTGCTGTGGCATTACTCCCCCTGGCTGGTTCTGCCTAGTGCTGGTTTTACTGGTGTGTTGGGGGACCACACTTTTTTTTTTTTTCAGGGGGGGGGGGGGGGGGGGGAGGGCTTGTTAGCTGCCAGTGCCTCCCCAACCAGTGACCTCACCGCACATCACTGGTATAAGTACCCCATGTTTCTGATGTAGCCTATTGAGGGCAAGTGGCATTTAGGAACGTGACGTGATAAAACTACCTGCTTTGTGAACACTGGCAGAATAAGAGCTACTTGGCATTCTGGCCAGCTATACTGAAAGGTTAGATAAAGACAAGGGTTAAGTGATGTTCTGTTTCACACAATGACACAATTCTGCCAGAGCGTATCTTGTTTTACATGACGACCCATGTCAGCTCCAATAAGAGATACAAACACGGGACATGGGACAGTCACTGTGCCACACAGCAGCAGGAGAAATATTGCAAGCGCTTCTCACCCTACAATTAATATTGAAAGTATGCTTAATTCTCACTGTGTCACTTTCACCTGTGTTTCAAGGGACTGACGCAGATTATTAGTGGAATCGCCAGGTTCCCTTTCAGTACTATCTTCTGTCTCCACTGCCCAGTGGTGGAAATAATCAAACCCTGTCATGAGACAGATGGGAGGCAATCATGAGACCGCCTGTCGGGATCCTGGTGGTCCAAATGCTGACGACGGAATCTTGACAGACAGTGAAATGCCGCTGTCAGAATCCTGGTGCCACAGACTTTTGTCCCTCTATGGGTGTCCAGAACACCCATAGAGGGAGAATAGATCCTGTGGCGAGCCACCGTGCCCGCAAGGGGCTTTCTATCGCTCGCTCCGCTGCCACCATACTGGTGGCCGGGATCACACTGTCGGGATCATGTCAGCGGGATCCCGGCCGCTGGTAAAAGATATGTATTCCAGACAGACATATTCTTACCCCTGTGCTCTCTAATTCTAAATATCACGGTGTCACTAGTTACCATCAGAAGAGTTAATATATTCCTCTTACCATACAAACCCTATCTATAACTTATTAATGAAGATTTCAGTTCATATCAGCCTTCGCTCAGCTGCACCGTGTAATAACATCGTACTTTGCAGACATTATTTGCTAAGCAGAGGCTTAACACTCGGCCATGCAGCAGCTCACCCAGCATCCTAATGGTTCTTTCATAATTCAGGGCCAAGGAGCTCACAACAAGGTCTTGCAAATAACTGCAGTAAAAATTCAAGTTTGTCTTACATCTTCATCAAATCTATGGTGGTCATTCCGAGTTGTTTGCTCGTTGCCGATTTTTGCTATATTGCGATTAGTCGCTTACTGCGCATGCGCAAGGTTCGCAGAGCGCATGCGCTTAGTTATTTTACACAAAAGTTAGGTATTTTACTCACGGCATAACGAGGATTTTTCATCGTGCTGGTGATCGTACTGTGATTGACAGGAAGTGGGTGTTTCTGGGCGGAAACTGGACGTTTTCTGGGCGTGTGCGAAAAAACGCTGGCGTTTCTGGGAAAAACGCGGGAGTGCCTGAAGAAACGGGGGAGTGTCTGGGCGAACGCTGGGTGTGTTTGTGACGTCAAACCAGGAACGTAACTGACTGAACTGATCGCAATGGCTGAGTAAGTCTGGAGCTACTCAGAAACTGCTAAGAATTTTCTATTCGCAATTCTGCTAATCTTTCGTTCGCAATTCTGCTAAGCTAAGATACACTCCCAGGGGGCGGCGGCTTAGCGTGTGCAATGCTGCTAAAAGCAGCTAGCGAGCGAACAACTCGGAATGAGGGCCTATGTATGCAGCTCAGAGGTTCCCAAGCACCGTCCTCAAGGGACCCTAATGGTCCAGGTTTTCAGGATATCCATGGTTAAGCACAAATGGTTAAGTCAAATTGATTGAGGTACTAATTAAGTCATCTGTGTCCAAGCATGGTTATCCTTAAAACCTGGACTGTTATAGTGCCTTGAGGATCGTGTTTGGGAACCTCTGGTGTAGCTGATAGAAACAGTGCTTGTTTGCGCTTTTAGATTCATGGCTTTTCCCATCTTAGGAGATCTACGCACAGGTGCTACTATCACATAGAAAACAAATAAAGGACTTTGGACAGCAGAGCCGACCCTAGGCATAGGCAAATGCATAGGGAATTTGGTATGCGTAGGGGCACAAGCAGCTTCTGCTGATTAAAATAATATGCGGCATGCCTATATTCTGTGTGTGACTGCGGCTGTATCTGCATACAAAGTGTATTCCTGGAAATCACTGTAACGTAGCATTTTGTATGCAGATACAGTCAGTCACACAAAATATAGGCATGCCGCATATCATTTTAATCAGCAGAAGCTGCTTGTGCACCCTAGCCACATATTAATGCAAATAAGATGCATTTTCATAAAAAAAAGGCGCCCGACGTTAGCAGAGCTGCTAGCTGACTCTCGTCAGGCATCTCCTTCTGACTGGCGTATTGAGGCAAGATGTATGAGGACACATCTGTATCCAAGCAGAGGCAGAGGTCACAGTGCTAGCGGCCATGTGAGTGCTGTGTGCGGGTGGGTTGGTTGTGCAGTCATGTTCAGCATATGTGTGTAAGGGACATTACTGTGTGTTATTTATATAAATGCATTATTAGTGTGTGCATTATGTGTATAAGGTGCTCTACTGTGTGGCGTATAGAAAGTGCACTACAGTGTGGTCTAATGTGAATAAAAAGCAATATGGTGTGGTGTAATGTGAATAAGGAGCAATTCAGTGTGATGTAGTGTGAATAAGGGGCACTACTCTGAGGAGTAACGTTGTAAAGTGATAAAGTGGTACTACTGTGTGATGTAACGTGAATTAGGAACACTATATGATAAAATGTGACTAAAGTTGCACTACTGTGTGGCGTAATTTGAATTGGCGGTACTATTGTGTGGCCATGCCTTTCCAGCAAGAACACCCCCCTTTTTGGGCTGTGCGCTGAATGTATATATTTAAAATATAGGGGTAGGAGCACCAAAATGAGGACTGCTATGTGTGAGAGGTGATGGTGCTGGGAATGGGGTGCAGGATCAGAGGTGGAACTAGCGGCGGTGCTAGGGGGCACCAGCCAAAATCTTGCCTAGGGCATTATATTGGTTAGGGCCGGCTCTGCTGGACAGAAGAAAGTGATGCTCTACTTTCCTAGATACATTGGACCTGATCCAGACCTGACTGCAGGTCTGTATCCGCACCCAGATTCACTATTATTGGGAATCTGTGGCTGCGCAAAGTCCATTCTGTGCATGTGCAGAACGGGCCTTGCGATCTCAACCACAGATTGACAGACTGCTTGCACACTGATTGACAGGCAGTGGTGTTGCGGGGGTGGGGGCTGTGTTCCCAGAAATGGGGCCGTATCACCCCAGTTTTCTGGGAGGGAAGAGCCAGTTGTCTGTGTGTTACCACGCTGACTTCCTAGCCTTTTAGCTCTTTGCTTCCATTGGTCAGATGAGTAAGCTGGAGCTTACTCAGCTGGCCATCTGTGTGGAACATCATGACCGATGATCACGATGTTGGATCTCAGCTTGCGACATTGCTGGGTTCGCAGCTACACGCAGGAGGCATCTCTTCTACTGAGACATCTCCTGCATGTCCCTCCTTCATATCGGACATAAATACAATGCCGCTTGCATGCACTCATGCATTTCCGTTAATCTCAGAGTCAGGCCCATAATCGGTTCTATAGTTTCTGATGTTTCCCCCTTATTTCTTATACACTCCATTCTCCACAGGGATCACAACCCGAATTTTCATGTTTTATTATTGCCCTCTTTGCAGTGAGGGGGGATGAATGCAAATGGAGCTTAGGTAGATGCAAAGGCATTGCTGCTCAGATACCAATGAGAAGCCCATATCCCTTCCAGTATAACACTACATTGTTCAAACATGTAATATTGTCATGCGAATATATCTTGATTTGAGATCATGTCCAAAATGTTTATTTAATACAATATATTTTGATTGCTTGCAAATAATACCTTGAATTGTAATTGGAAAGCAACGTATGGTTTATCTGTAACCTGATTGGGAAACTTAAGCAATCCTGACAACGGGAAAAATAATGTTCTAGTCATCATGCGTCAAAAGCATTTCCACGCGTCTCTATTATGCATACAGCTGTATACAATTTAATTACCACAATTAAAATAGTCATTTTAACTGCTCCATGGTCTTCTGGACATCATGGGGCCCTTCCTGCTCCAGTCCATGATACCTAATATGGAAGTATGTACAGTCACCCTTGCCATAGTCCTTATACATCTCTGATTTAGATTTGTTTGGCTTGAGTAAAATACTGCAGGTGTTATGGATAAATACTATTTATAAGACAGCCTGACATTGTGAGGTAAGTGCTGGCTTCCACAGTTGCAGAAACAATACATCGAAAATTTGACTTCATTTGGTTAATATGGTTTAGGAATGTGTAGGGTAAAATAAATACTGTCAGCGAACAGTAGCACTTTCAACCATAGCTATATAACGGGACATCTTAGTAATAATAATAATAATAATAATAATAATTTTATTTATATAATGCTTTTCTCCCACAGAACTTCAAGTTGTTTTAGATACATCAAAAACCTGGTACATTGGGGGTAATTCCAAGTTGATCGCAGCAGGAAATTTTTTAGCAATTGGGCAAAACCATGTGCACTGCAGGGGAGGGACAGATATAACATGTGCAGAGAGAGTTAGATTTGGGTGGGTTATTTTATTTCTGTGCAGGGTAAATACTGGCTGCTTTATTTTTACACTGCAATTTAGATTGCAGATTGAACACACCACACCCAAATCTAACTCTCTCTGCACATGTTATATCTGCCTCCCCTGCAGTGAACATGGTTTTGCCCATTTGCTAAAAAAATTCCTGCTGCGATCAACTTGGAATTACCCCCATTGTTCAAAGTCATTGGAATTACAGCAAGTCGCAATGATAAAGAACAACAAAACCCAGAGAGCACAATAAGCATAATGCAGGGATGGAGCAGACATTTTGAGTAATAACCTCCATGGGTTATATATTCCACCCACGAAAGGTACCAGGTGAGGCAGCCATCTTAGGCACACTATGTAGTATTACCTGGGTGGAATAGGTCACACCCAGAAGAGATGACCCAAAATGGGTGGTTGTAGTGTCCTAATGTTAGAAGTAGGGCTGTGTTTGAAAAATGGCAGGAGCGGATTGGCTGGTACTTTATCTCTCTCCACTTTATCACTCTCCAAGGCTTAGTACATCTGCCCCTGTGATTGAAGCACCCCCGGCACAGAAGTATGACTCTGGCCACATTAGCATCACAATAAAATGATTGGTGACTGATGAACTCACAAAGGGAGTGGGATACACGCTGACCTAATAGCCATGGAGTGGGAACATTGGGCCTGATCCAGTGGTAGAAGCGAGTGCTGCGTATTCTGTAGCAGCAGATCAGAGATTTTAAGCAAATGCTGCAGGAGAAGTATTTTGTTACAAGTTTAAAAGACGCCCACTGTTGGTTTATCATCAGATCAATAACGTGACCATAGTGGCAAACATTGGCCCTCTAGGCAACCTTAGAATAGCCACTGCAACTAAGCTGCCAAGGCCAGTAACTCTGTGTATGAAGAAGCAACACGCCTCCATTTTCTTCCTCCAAACTGCGCCCGGAGCCGCGGCACGTGCATTGCAGCTCCAGTGAGTGTAAAACAGGCTCTTTGTTAGCAAATTACAGTGCACATCCCATGTAAGAGAATTGATATAGGACCTTATTCAGGATTGTAATTCGTAAGGATTGTAAATTCTGCTGAGCATGTTTGCATGCTAGGGGCCTCCCATTGCAGGGCAAGGCCGCCCACCATGCAAACTCCCTCCCAGCGATGCGATCATGCTGAAATTGTGAATGAGCCACAATTTCAGCATGATCGCCAGGCTGCGACGGCAGAAGGCACGCCGCCATTTTTGTTTATCGCAGCACATGCGTGTGACGACACAGCCGCCCCAATACGCCCACACCACGCCTTACGTTTTGCCAATGCCGCCCCCGCAACACTCTGTCTCCACCTTGGAAATGGAGCGCTGCCGCCCAGCGAACGCCTCTGCCTGTCAATCAGGCAGAGGCATTTGCATTAAATGCGGGCGCATGTGCAGGATGGAACATGCCCCCATTTCCCAAAATGCTCAGTCGCCGCCCCCCCTGCGAACACCTCTTCTTGTCAATCAGGCAGAGGCATTCGCAGTTAATGCGGAACGACCGCATTAACTGCGGGCCCATGCGCAGGACAGGACATCCATCGCTGAAATTGCGGTTGCATCACATTTGTGATGCGACCTAAATTAGGCCCATAGTGCATTGTTTTAGGATATAGAAACATGAAATGTTAAAATAAAGGTCACGGTTAATGCGCTGGAAAAAAATGACAAGCAGCCAATATATATTTAATGAAGACTGGAATGGCTAGATAAAGGTACATGTCTCATCCGATTAGAAAACGTAGTAAATAGACATACTTTGTCAGTAGTATGATTCCAACTAAACCGACCTGACAAAGACATGATCATGAACTGAATAGTGTAAACAGTCAAAGATGTAGGAATACACAGTTAAATTAGATGCGCCTAAGTGAGTTATAAACAATTTGCTGTAAACAAAGCGGTTCCTCTCCCTGAGGCAAGAAAAGGGCCTTCTCTTTGGTAGCATCAGCCTTGGCGTGTCAGAGATGCGGTCCTAACCTTGGTCATGCAACATCGTCCTCTGATCACTGGCTGACTGCAAAATGAGTGACCCAAGTCTCTCGTTATCCGTCACGCAGGCACTGTAGAGCAATGGGGGTAATTCCAAGTTGATCGCAGCAGGACATTTTTTAGCAGTTGGGCAAAACCATGTGCACTGCAGGGGAGGCAGATATAACATGTGCAGAGAGAGTTAGATTTGGGTGTGGTGAGTTTAATCTGCAATCTAAATTGCAGTGTAAAATTAAAGCAGCCAGTATTTACCCTGCACAGAAACAAAATAACCCACCCAAATCTATCTCTCTCTGCACATGCTATATCTGCCCCCCTGCAGTGCACATGGTTTTGCCCAACTGCTAAAAAATTTCCTGCTGCGATCAACTTGAAATTACCCCCAATGACTGGCTATATGAGTGTAGGGACTGGTGATAGTCATATTCTCCCTCTCCTGGCCATTATTGCACTTGCCTTTGCATTAAGTGGCCAGGGATGGGGGTGAGCAGTGTGCCAGCATATTTTCTGCTTCAAGCAGAAGAGTGATCCTACAGTACTTTAAGGCTGGGGCCACACATAGTGGCTAAGCAGGTCCCGTTCAGCGGGACCCGCTTGGCCGCTATGTGTGGCCCCGGCCTAAGCTGTAAGATTGCGTAACACAGGGGCACTGATGAATCCTTAAAATACTTTTCCTCACTTAACAGAGAGCTAGAAGAATCAAAGTTTCCCTATGGCATGGTGTACTAGTGTTCCATATAACTTAAATATACCTTAAAAGACTGTAGCAGACACCACCTAAACTGACGCAAAGCAAGCATAAATTGTTAGTAATACAATGTCTTGGTCTATCTGAGTTTTGTTTAAATGTTACCTGCTTAAAATTAACATCAGTGTGTGCGAACACTGTTATCTGAAAGAATTTTACAAACAATCATAATACAAAAATGCATATGGACTAGAGATGAGCGCCGGAAATTTTTCGGGTTTTGTGTTTTGGTTTTGGGTTCGGTTCCGCGGCCGTGTTTTGGGTTCGACCGCGTTTTGGCAAAACCTCACCGAATTTTTTTTGTCGGATTCGGGTGTGTTTTGGATTCGGGTGTTTTTTTCCAAAAAACCTAAAAAACAGCTTAAATCATAGAATTTGGCGGTCATTTTGATCCCAAAGTATTATTAACCTCAAAAACCATAATTTCCACTCATTTTCAGTCTATTCTGAATACCTCACACCTCACAATATTATTTTTAGTCCTAAAATTTGCACCGAGGTCGCTGTGTGAGTAAGATAAGCGACCCTAGTGGCCGACACAAACACCGGGCCCATCTAGGAGTGGCACTGCAGTGTCACGCAGGATGGCCCTTCCAAAAAACCCTCCCCAAACAGCACATGACGCAAAGAAAAAAAGAGGCGCAATGAGGTAGCTGTGTGAGTAAGATTAGCGACCCTAGTGGCCGACACAAACACCGGGCCCATCTAGGAGTGGCACTGCAGTGTCACGCAGGATGTCCCTTCCAAAAAACCCTCCCCAAACAGCACATGACGCAAAGAAAAAAAGAGGCGCAATGAGGTAGCTGTGTGAGTAAGATAAGCGACCCTAGTGGCCGACACAAACACCGGGCCCATCTAGGAGTGTCACTGCAGTGTCACGCAGGATGTCCCTTCCAAAAAACCCTCCCCAAACAGCACATGACGCAAAGAAAAAAAGAGGCGCAATGAGGTAGCTGTGTGAGTAAGATAAGCGACCCTAGTGGCCGACACAAACACCGGGCCCATCTAGGAGTGGCACTGCAGTGTCACGCAGGATGTCCCTTCCAAAAAACCCTCCCCAAACAGCACATGACGCAAAGAAAAAGAAAAGAAAAAAGAGGTGCAAGATGGAATTGTCCTTGGGCCCTCCCACCCACCCTTATGTTGTATAAACAAAACAGGACATGCACACTTTAACCAACCCATCATTTCAGTGACAGGGTCTGCCACACGACTGTGACTGATATGACGGGTTGGTTTGGACCCCCCCCAAAAAAGAAGCAATTAATCTCTCCTTGCACAAACTGGCTCTACAGAGGCAAGATGTCCACCTCATCATCACCCTCCGATATATCACCGTGTACATCCCCCTCCTCACAGATTATCAATTCGTCCCCACTGGAATCCACCATCTCAGCTCCCTGTGTACTTTGTGGAGGCAATTGCTGCTGGTCAATGTCTCCGCGGAGGAATTGATTATAATTCATTTTAATGAACATCATCTTCTCCACATTTTCTGGATGTAACCTCGTACGCCGATTGCTGACAAGGTGAGCGGCGGCACTAAACACTCTTTCGGAGTACACACTTGTGGGAGGGCAACTTAGGTAGAATAAAGCCAGTTTGTGCAAGGGCCTCCAAATTGCCTCTTTTTCCTGCCAGTATAAGTACGGACTGTGTGACGTGCCTACTTGGATGCGGTCACTCATATAATCCTCCACCATTCTATCAATGTTGAGAGAATCATATGCAGTGACAGTAGACGACATGTCCGTAATCGTTGTCAGGTCCTTCAGTCCGGACCAGATGTCAGCATCAGCAGTCGCTCCAGACTGCCCTGCATCACCGCCAGCGGGTGGGCTCGGAATTCTGAGCCTTTTCCTCGCACCCCCAGTTGCGGGAGAATGTATAGGAGGAGATGTTGACAGGTCGCGTTCCGCTTGACTTGACAATTTTGTCACCAGCAGGTCTTTCAACCCCAGCAGACTTGTGTCTGCCGGAAAGAGAGATCCAAGGTAGGCTTTAAATCTAGGATCGAGCACGGTGGCCAAAATGTAGTGCTCTGATTTCAACAGATTGACCACCCGTGAATCCTTGTTAAGCGAATTAAGGGCTCCATCCACAAGTCCCACATGCCTAGCGGAATCGCTCCGTGTTAGCTCCTCCTTCAATGTCTCCAGCTTCTTCTGCAAAAGCCTGATGAGGGGAATGACCTGACTCAGGCTGGCAGTGTCTGAACTGACTTCACGTGTGGCAAGTTCAAAGGGCATCAGAACCTTGCACAACGTTGAAATCATTCTCCACTGCGCTTGAGACAGGTGCATTCCACCTACTATATCGTGCTCAATTGTATAGGCTTGAATGGCCTTTTGCTGCTCCTCCAACCTCTGAAGCATATAGAGGGTTGAATTCCACCTCGTTACCACTTCTTGCTTCAGATGATGGCAGGGCAGGTTCAGTAGTTTTTGGTGGTGCTCCAGTCTTCTGTACTTGGTGCCTGTACGCCGAAAGTGTCCCGCAATTCTTCTGGCCACCGACAGCATCTCTTGCACGCCCCTGTCGTTTTTTATGTAGCGCCCAGCGCTTATGACAGGCAGCAAATGTGAAATTGGACACCGGCCATTTTGTGTATAGAGACTACATCTCCCAGACAGCCTTGGGTTTCAGAGGATATACAGAGAGACACGCAGAGGCTGTCGGGGGGTGGGGAAACAAGGCATGGGGAGGGGGGAGTGCAGAATGGAATGCTTTTGTCCAGAGGAGTGAAGGAGGAGATGGGAGAAGGATCCATGTCTGGCATATAGCTAAGATGCAGCTGACAATGACTGGAGAATACTGGGGAAGAAGTCCACGTGACTGTACAGAAAGAGCCCTACGGAGAGGGAGAACCCCAGTCTGATGAAGTTAAGTGGCCTACAGAGGATAATGCATTTCAAACCTTCCTTCTTGACCCCTGGAGAGGACAGTTTGCAGAGGGACACACTTTGGAGGAATGTGAGATAAGTAACGGTTTACAGTGTTATGTTTCTCGGTAAAGACTGATAAATAGTAGCTAACAAAGTGTGAGATTTCACCAAGAATCAGTTTGTGGAACTACAAGTACCAGCGTTGCTGAAAGTGCCAATTGGAACCTGTTAAAGTACCTTTTCCATCAAGCTATAGCATGCAGAAGATAAGGAACTCTGAAATAACAGTGCACTATAGTGGGGGATGTATTGTCTAATGCTGTGTGTGGTATGTGTGAAATTCCTTGTGATACTGCTGTTTTAAGTTGTCATTACCCAGTTAGTGATTGCAAAGGCCAGGGTGCTATCTGCATACAAAAGGGAAGTTCAGGAAGGGACAGACAGACAGGAGAAAGCAGATTCATGTGTTATGTTCATTTTTCTTATTACTGCATTATACACCCTTTAGATATGTGTGTGCATTACTGACCAACATGTTCCTATGCCTTTAGTATATGTCCTCTTTTATTGATCTACTATAGTCCCTTGTATATAAATGCATAAAAGCAATTGCTATTCCAGACCATTTAATAAATGTGCCAGGGTGGCTTTTGCAACATATCCGTGTGATATATTCCTGTAGTGGGGTCGGTCTAAGCACGTGGTGGGCAGAGGGTTTCCCGAGTCTCCCTCTGGTGTTTCCAAAATTGAGCACTTCCCAGAAGAGCACGTCACGTCAAGATTCGGGTGGAGGCACTAATACCAAAAGAAGTACAAGGTGAGAAGCATTGCAAAGCGGGAAGAGTTTAAATACACACCATTACCCAGAAAGCCCAGGTAAAGGGGTGTTACAGTGGAGTGCACTGCTGAGATTCGTACAGCTAACTCAGAATTTGCTTACCAGGCGAGCGCCATGGCTAGTTTGAAGCCAGAAGAAGTATATGGTTGGTGTGAACAACTATCCAAAGATTCAGAATGCTGTTTTGTTTTGTGCGGTGAACTGCAGGAAGTTCCAGATGAGGAGGTTACCAAGATGATTGCAGATCGGACAGGGATGCAGAGGCTAAATGTACTGGGCAGGCGGGATGATGCTGTGCTGCTAGAGAGCAATGCTGTGTTGGAGAGAGGATTGATCCCTGCTGTCTTTTCCTATGAGGGAAGCAAACGTTGGAGTGTAGTGTTACCTCTTAAGCCAAGTGAGGGGATGAGAGTTTCCCAAGAATCCAGTCCTACTGAAGAGAGGGCAAGGAGCTCCATGGTACAGTCCCCTGACATTCGAAGACAAGATGATTCACCTCTGGGCCTAGATGGAGCCTCTGACACGCAGAGTCAATTATTTTTGGTTGCTATGAATAAACTCGTGGAGCAACTGGGAAGAAACCAGTATGATGGTGGATATAGGAGATTGAGACCTTTCTCAGGTGTCCAACCTGTTCCAACTGGAGAAGATGCCTATGAGGTGTGGAAAGACACTGCAATCCAGTACATGGAAGAGTGGCACTGTCCTGAGACTGCAAAGAGACAACGGATAGTGGAGAGTTTACGTGGTCCAGCAATGGAGATTGTGCAGGCCACTCGTCGGAGTGACCCTAATGCTACTGCACGGAACTATCTAGCAGCTCTGGAAAGAGAGTTTGGAACATCAGAAGATGCCACTGACCTCCTTTACAAGTTAAGAAACACCTGTCAAGAGCCGGGGGAGAGATTGTCCAAATATCTATACCGCCTGGACAAGCTAATTTACCGCATTGTGGAAAAAGGGGGAATGACCCTCAGTGAAGTAGATGGGAGTCGCATGCAACAGTTACTAAGAGGAGCACTGTCTTTAGACCCAGTTGCATTGAAGCTCCGGGGAGACTTTACTAGAAACCCAGCTCCTTCTTTCAACCAGCTAATCGATGAAGTTAAACAAGAGGAAGCTATAATCGAAGCTAGAGATGGTGTAGCCAAAAAGATAAAGACTGTTAGCCTGAAGCAGGAAACCAGTGCAAAAGAGGTGGAGTTACTGAAGATCCTTCAAGTGCAGAAGGAACAGATAGACCGTCTGTTAGCCCTTCAGACAGCTAGGGAGGCCCCAAGGCCTTCGCATCCATCATCTCCAATACAACTAGAGAGTCGAGGTGACCCCAGAAGATGTTTTGAGTGCGGTCGGCCTGGACATATAGCTAGACAGTGTCCAGCCAGATGGAATCAGAGGTCATCATATAAGCAATCCCCACAACCTGAAAAGCCTTTGGGAAACGAGAAAGGGGGACCAGAAGACCCCACCCTGGCCCCCTAAAGAAAGTTAGTACCAATGCTGTGGGGAACTCACCTGCTACCTGGAATATATTGCCACCTGGCCTAGTCGGTCCAGCGCCTCATGTGACTGCCTTATTGAATGGACAGAAGTGTACGGCTCTACTGGATAGTGGTTCCCAGGTGTCCATTGTGTTTGAGAAGTGGTTTCGTGAGAATCTGTCGGATGTCAAGGTACATCCATTGTCTGGACTGACCATCTGGGGCCTCAGTGAACAGAGCTATCCATTTCTCGGATACATCACAGTGGACCTCAAGTTCCCAAGAGAAGTGGCTGGGATTGAAAAAGAAGTGCAAGTAGTCGCCCTTGTGTGTCCCGATCCAGAAGAAGAGGATAGAGATGTGCAAGTTATCATAGGAACCAATGCCCATTTGTTCAATACACTAGCCCAATGGTGCAGAGAGGAGGGTGGAAAGGAATACTACCAGACGCTCACCATTCATCCTGTATGCCTGGCTGCCTATCGAAAAAAGGAGGCAGAAGAAGCTCAGAAAAAGAGTGTGTTGGTTGCAGACAGTTTCCAACCATGCTTTGAAGGTACAGATGCCATGAAAGCTGATCTAGACAGACTAATCAAAGAAATGTTAGAGAGGAGAGATGTTTTCTCCCTAGGAGATTGGGACCTAGGTCTGGCTAAAGGGGTCCAACATAAGATTCGTCTTACTGATGAAAAACCCTTTCGAGAAAGGTCACGAAGATTGGCCCCTGCGGATTTGTATGATGTAAGAAGTCATCTGAAAGGTCTACTGGAGAATGATGTCATTGAAAAATCAGAAAGTCCCTATGCCTCTCCAATAGTGGTGGCTCGTAAGAAGAATGGTGATATCCGGATGTGTGTGGACTATAGAACTCTTAATAAGCGAACAGTGCCTGACCAGTACACAGTGCCTAAAGTTGATGAGGCACTTGACTGTCTGCAAGGAAGCAAATGGTTCTCTGTGTTAGACCTCAGGAGTGGGTACTACCAGATTCTGATGAGTCCGGAAGATGCTGAGAAGACAGCCTTCATCTGCCCTGAAGGGTTCTTTCAGTTCAAGAGAATGCCACAGGGGGTAAAAGGTGCCCCAGCCACCTTCCAGAGGTGCATGGATGAGACAGTGGGAGACATGAATTTTCGTGAAGTAATCGTGTATCTGGATGACTTGATCGTTTTTGGGAGGAGTCTACAAGAACATAACGAGAGATTGCTCAAAGTACTTGACCGACTGAAGAGTAAAGGGCTAAAGCTATCTTTAGAAAAGTGTCGACTATGCCAGAAGCAAGTCAAGTATGTTGGGCACATTGTCAGCAGGGAAGGGATCTCCACCGACCCAGCCAAAGTAGAAGCTGTGGCAGAGTGGCCACGGCCCACAAAACTAAAGGAACTGAGGTCTTTTCTGGGGTTCTGTGGGTACTACAGAAGATTTGTTCCAGGATATTCTAAATTAGCCAAGCCTTTGACAGAATTAACCAAAGGGTACCCACCAGTGAAGGGGCGGATGACCCAGCAAGAAAATAAACACTTTCTCCGTGTTAATGACCTATTTGGGGAAAGATGGACAGAAGAGTGTGAAACTGCATTCAAGAAGTTGAAGGAGGGCCTTACCCAGTCTCCAGTGCTCGCCTATGCAAACCCTGACCTTCCATACATTCTTCATGTAGATGCATCTTTTGATGGACTCGGAGGAGTACTTTACCAAGAACAAGAAGGCCAGATGAGGCCTGTGCACTATGTTAGCCGAGGCCTATCACCCAGCGAAAAGAATTACCCTGTGCACAAGCTGGAATTCTTGGCATTAAAATGGGCCATTGTCGACCGTCTGCATGATTATTTGTATGGTGCTACATTTGAAGTCCATACTGACAACAATCCGTTGACATACATCCAGACTACAGCAAAGTTGGATGCCACAGGACATCGATGGCTGGCAGCTTTGGCTGTGTATGACTTCACGCTTAAGTACCGACCTGGCAAAGGAAACATTGATGCTGATGCATTGTCCAGGTTGGCTGGAAGACATGTTGAATCACCTGAAGAAGAGTGGGTTGAAGTGCCTGCTCCAGAAGTAAGGGGTATGTGCCATGAAGGAAGAGTGGTGGTGCCGCCTGTGAGAGAATGTGTCACTGCATTGGGAGTTTCAGAAGCGGCACTGCCCAAACATTATTGCTGGCTGAGTCAGTTTGATCTGGGTGATCTGCAGAGGATCAGTAGGAAACAGCTGAAAAGTGATCAGCTAGAAGATCTGTCCCTAGGAGCGGTCTATTGGATGATAAAGAACAATGAGAGGTTGGGGCCAAAGGCCCTTAAAACAGAAGAAGCCATCTTACTGCACAGGCAAAGAGAATTTCTGATGGTCAGAGGAGGCCTCCTTTATAGGGAATCTACCCGCAGAGATGGTAGAGTAAGAAGACAGTTGGTTCTGCCAAAGAAACATCGTGATTCTGTACTTAATGCCCTACATGACCAACATGGGCACTTAGGTGTTGAGAAAACAAGCGGGTTGATTGCTGATCGGTTCTATTGGCCAAGGATGGAGGCTGATATTGAAAAATATTGCAGAAATTGTGGGACTTGCATTCTGCGTAAAACACTGCCCGAAAGAGCTGCACCATTGAAAAACATTTCGAGTGATGGGCCACTAGAGCTGGTGTGTATTGATTTCCTTTCTGTAGAGCCAGATGAAAGCAACACAGCACATATTCTGGTCGTGACAGATCATTTCACTCGGTATGCCCAGGCCTACCCAGCCAAAGATCAAAGAGCCACAACTGTTGCCAAGATTCTATGGGAGAAATTCTTTGTGCACTATGGACTTCCTGCCCGGATCCATTCTGATCAAGGAAGAGATTTTGAGAGTCGGCTGATAAAAGAGATCTGTGAATTGTGCGGGATACAGAAGTCGAGGACGACACCATTCCATCCACAAGGGGACCCACAGCCTGAGAGATTCAATCGAACTCTTCTCAACATGATGGGCACTTTGGGCACTGCCAGGAAGGCACACTGGAGTAGGCACATCAGTCAGTTAGTACATGCATATAACTGCACAAAAAATGAGTCAACTGGATACTCACCATACCTCCTTATGTTTGGAAGAGAAGCCCGACTGCCTGTAGACATTTGTTTTGGAATAATGGAGGTTTCCCACTCGGGGGAGACACATTTACAGTATGTGCAGAGACTGCGAGAAGAACTGAGACATGCTCACAAGTTGGCTCAAGAAGCTTCTACTAAGTCGGGTTTAAGAAACAAGACTCGATATGACAGTCGAGTGAAAGAGAATGTACTGGGGATAGGAGACAGAGTACTGCTCCGTTACCTGGGAATACCTGGAAAGCATAAATTGGCAAATCGATGGAGAGAAGAACCCTATGAAGTGGTGGACAAAATGTCTGGGGCACCTGTTTACCGTGTAAGGCCTGAAGGACAAACAGGGCCCATAAAGACTTATCACCGTCAACACCTATTACCGATTGGCAGAGATGTGAGGTTCAAGACCAAGCAAGCTGTTGAGACCACCGAGAGGGTGCCCTGGAGGAAGCCAGGAAGACTGAGGTCTACAAGGAGAGAGGAAACTAGAGATTATAAAGAGACAGAATGCAGTGAGGATGAATGGGGGTATGATCCTCCCACTACGGAAAATGAGACTGTCATTCAAAGTCATGAAGTCACTAGACCCCACAGGTCTACTGAGAGAACTACAGGAGAGCCAAGAGGAGAACAGGTGTGCAGGTTGGAAGAGGTCGTACCTGAAGTAACGGTGGAAGTTAGAGAACCTGAGGGACAGGCTCAGGACCAACCAGAAGAGAGAGATGTTGGGGGAGAGGCTGAGCAACCAGAAAGGGTGTCAGAGGGAGATGAGGGAGCCCTTCCAGCTATTAGCCGACCCAGACGCACCACTAGGGCCCCTATGATATTTACTTATGATGAGTTAGGAAGGGCCACTGAAGTGCCCAGGGTGGTTCACCCTCACTGGGTCTACCCGTGGCCTTATTTGGGGCCCACTCCTGTCATCGTAGGAGCTTGTCAGGGTATGTGTGGATGTGTAAACAGACAGAATGGTTTAACACATTTTCCTTTTCAGGGTGTGGAACAGGCTCATCACTTTGTCAGCGGATCGCCAGTCCCACAGGGGGAGTATGTAGCGCCCAGCGCTTATGACAGGCAGCAAATGTGAAATTGGACACCGGCCATTTTGTGTATAGAGACTACATCTCCCAGACAGCCTTGGGTTTCAGAGGATATACAGAGAGACACGCAGAGGCTGTCGGGGGGTGGGGAAACAAGGCATGGGGAGGGGGGAGTGCAGAATGGAATGCTTTTGTCCAGAGGAGTGAAGGAGGAGATGGGAGAAGGATCCATGTCTGGCATATAGCTAAGATGCAGCTGACAATGACTGGAGAATACTGGGGAAGAAGTCCACGTGACTGTACAGAAAGAGCCCTACGGAGAGGGAGAACCCCAGTCTGATGAAGTTAAGTGGCCTACAGAGGATAATGCATTTCAAACCTTCCTTCTTGACCCCTGGAGAGGACAGTTTGCAGAGGGACACACTTTGGAGGAATGTGAGATAAGTAACGGTTTACAGTGTTATGTTTCTCGGTAAAGACTGATAAATAGTAGCTAACAAAGTGTGAGATTTCACCAAGAATCAGTTTGTGGAACTACAAGTACCAGCGTTGCTGAAAGTGCCAATTGGAACCTGTTAAAGTACCTTTTCCATCAAGCTATAGCATGCAGAAGATAAGGAACTCTGAAATAACAGTGCACTATAGTGGGGGATGTATTGTCTAATGCTGTGTGTGGTATGTGTGAAATTCCTTGTGATACTGCTGTTTTAAGTTGTCATTACCCAGTTAGTGATTGCAAAGGCCAGGGTGCTATCTGCATACAAAAGGGAAGTTCAGGAAGGGACAGACAGACAGGAGAAAGCAGATTCATGTGTTATGTTCATTTTTCTTATTACTGCATTATACACCCTTTAGATATGTGTGTGCATTACTGACCAACATGTTCCTATGCCTTTAGTATATGTCCTCTTTTATTGATCTACTATAGTCCCTTGTATATAAATGCATAAAAGCAATTGCTATTCCAGACCATTTAATAAATGTGCCAGGGTGGCTTTTGCAACATATCCGTGTGATATATTCCTGTAGTGGGGTCGGTCTAAGCACGTGGTGGGCAGAGGGTTTCCCGAGTCTCCCTCTGGTGTTTCCAAAATTGAGCACTTCCCAGAAGAGCACGTCACGTCAAGATTCGGGTGGAGGCACTAATACCAAAAGAAGTACAAGGTGAGAAGCATTGCAAAGCGGGAAGAGTTTAAATACACACCATTACCCAGAAAGCCCAGGTAAAGGGGTGTTACATTTAAAAAATTATGCACCACCAAATTCAAGGTATGTGCAAAACATGGGACGTGCTGGAATTTGCCCATATTTAATGCACACACAATATTGCTGGCGTTGTCCGATGCCACAAATCCACAGGAGAGTCCAATTGGGGTAAGCCATTCCGCGATGATCTTCCTCAGTTGCCGTAAGAGGTTTTCAGCTGTGTGCGTATTCTGGAAAGCGGTGATACAAAGCGTAGCCTGCCTAGGAAAGAGTTGGCGTTTGCGAGATGCTGCTACTGGTGCCGCCGCTGCTGTTCTTGCGGCGGGAGTCCATACATCTACCCAGTGGGCTGTCACAGTCATATAGTCCTGACCCTGCCCTGCTCCACTTGTCCACATGTCCGTGGTTAAGTGGACATTGGGTACAACAGCATTTTTTAGGACACTGGTGAGTCTTTTTCTGACGTCCGTGTACATTCTCGGTATCGCCTGCCTAGAGAAGTGGAACCTAGATGGTATTTGGTAACGGGGGCACACTGCCTCAATAAATTGTCTAGTTCCCTGTGAACTAACGGCGGATACCGGACGCACGTCTAACACCAACATAGTTGTCAAGGCCTCAGTTATCCGCTTTGCAGCAGGATGACTGCTGTGATATTTCATCTTCCTCGCAAAGGACTGTTGAACAGTCAATTGCTTACTGGAAGTAGTACAAGTGGGCTTACGACTTCCCCTCTGGGATGACCATCGACTCCCAGCAGCAACAACAGCAGCGCCAGCAGCAGTAGGCGTTACACGCAAGGATGCATCGGAGGAATCCCAGGCAGGAGAGGACTCGTCAGAATTGCCAGTGACATTGCCTGCAGGACTATTGGCATTCCTGGGGAAGGAGGAAATTGACACTGAGGGAGTTGGTGGGGTGGTTTGCGTGAGCTTGGTTACAAGAGGAAGGGATTTACTGGTCAGTGGACTGCTTCCGCTGTCACCCAAAGTTTTTGAACTTGTCACTGACTTATTATGAATGCGCTGCAGGTGACGTATAAGGGAGGATGTTCCGAGGTGGTTAACGTCCTTACCCCTACTTATTACAGCTTGACAAAGGGAACACACGGCTTGACACCTGTTGTCCGCATTTCTGGTGAAATACTTCCACACCGAAGAGCTGATTTTTTTGGTATTTTCACCAGGCATGTCAACGGCCATATTCCTACCACGGACAACAGGTGTCTCCCCGGGTGCCTGACTTAAACAAACCACCTCACCATCAGAATCCTCCTGGTCAATTTCCTCCCCAGCGCCAGCAACACCCATATCCTCCTCATCCTGGTGTACTTCAACACTGACATCTTCAATCTGACTATCAGGAACTGGACCGCGGGTGCTCCTTCCATCACTTGCAGGGGGCGTGCAAATGGTGGAAGGCGCATGCTCTTCACGTCCAGTGTTGGGAAGGTCAGGCATCGCAACCGACACAATTGGAGTCGGACTCTCCTTGTGGATTTGGGATTTCGAAGAACGCACAGTTCTTTGCGGTGCTACTGCTTTTGCCAGCTTTAGTCTTTTCATTTTTCTAGCGAGAGGCTGAGTGCTTCCATCCTCATGTGAAGCTGAACCACTAGCCATGAACATAGGCCAGGGCCCCAGCCGTTCCTTGCCACTCCGTGTGGTAAATGGCATATTGGCAAGTTTACGCTTCTCCTCCGACAATTTTATTTTAGGTTTTGGAGTCCTTTTTTTACTGATATTTGGTGTTTTGGATTTGACATGCTCTGTACTATGACATTGGGCATCGGCCTTGGCAGACGACGTTGCTGGCATTTCATCGTCTCGGCCATGACTAGTGGCAGCAGCTTCAGCACGAGGTGGAAGTGGATCTTGATCTTTCCCTAATTTTGGAACCTCAACATTTTTGTTCTCCATATTTTAATAGGCACAACTAAAAGGCACCTCAGGTAAACAATGGAGATGGATGGATTGGATACTAGTATACAATTATGGACGGGCTGCCGAGTGCCGACACAGAGGTAGCCACAGCCGTGAACTACCGCACTGTACTGTGTCTGCTGCTAATATATAGACTGGTTGATAAAGAGATAGTATACTCGTAACTAGTATGTATGTATAAAGAAAGAAAAAAAAACCACGGTTAGGTGGTATATACAATTATGGACGGGCTGCCGAGTGCCGACACAGAGGTAGCCACAGCCGTGAACTACCGCACTGTACTGTGTCTGCTGCTAATATATAGACTGGTTGATAAAGAGATAGTATACTCGTAACTAGTATGTATGTATAAAGAAAGAAAAAAAAAACACGGTTAGGTGGTATATACAATTATGGACGGGCTGCCGAGTGCCGACACAGAGGTAGCCACAGCCGTGAACTACCGCACTGTACTGTGTCTGCTGCTAATATATAGACTGGTTGATAAAGAGATAGTATACTCGTAACTAGTATGTATGTATAAAGAAAGAAAAAAAACCACGGTTAGGTGGTATATACAATTATGGACGGGCTGCCGAGTGCCGACACAGAGGTAGCCACAGCCGTGAACTACCGCACTGTACTGTGTCTGCTGCTAATATATAGACTGGTTGATAAAGAGATAGTATACTCGTAACTAGTATGTATGTATAAAGAAAGAAAAAAAAACCACGGTTAGGTGGTATATACAATTATGGACGGGCTGCCGAGTGCCGACACAGAGGTAGCCACAGCCGTGAACTACCGCACTGTACTGTGTCTGCTGCTAATATATAGACTGGTTGATAAAGAGATAGTATACTCGTAACTAGTATGTATGTATAAAGAAAGAAAAAAAAACCACGGTTAGGTGGTATATACAATTATGGACGGGCTGCCGAGTGCCGACACAGAGGTAGCCACAGCCGTGAACTACCGCACTGTACTGTGTCTGCTGCTAATATAGACTGGTTGATAAAGAGATAGTATACTCGTAACTAGTATGTATGTATAAAGAAAGAAAAAAAAACCACGGTTAGGTGGTATATACAATTATGGACGGGCTGCCGAGTGCCGACACAGAGGTAGCCACAGCCGTGAACTACCGCACTGTACTGTGTCTGCTGCTAATATAGACTGGTTGATAAAGAGATAGTATACTCGTAACTAGTATGACTATAAAGAAAGAAAAAAAAACCACGGTTAGGTGGTATATACAATTATGGACGGGCTGCCGAGTGCCGACACAGAGGTAGCCACAGCCGTGAACTACCGCACTGTACTGTGTCTGCTGCTAATATATAGACTGGTTGATAAAGAGATAGTATACTCGTAACTAGTATGTATGTATAAAGAAAGAAAAAAAAACCACGGTTAGGTGGTATATACAATTATGGACGGGCTGCCGAGTGCCGACACAGAGGTAGCCACAGCCGTGAACTACCGCACTGTACTGTGTCTGCTGCTAATATAGACTGGTTGATAAAGAGATAGTATACTCGTAACTAGTATGTATGTATAAAGAAAGAAAAAAAAACCACGGTTAGGTGGTATATACAATTATGGACGGGCTGCCGAGTGCCGACACAGAGGTAGCCACAGCCGTGAACTACCGCACTGTACTGTGTCTGCTGCTAATATAGACTGGTTGATAAAGAGATAGTATACTCGTAACTAGTATGACTATAAAGAAAGAAAAAAAAACCACGGTTAGGTGGTATATACAATTATGGACGGGCTGCCGAGTGCCGACACAGAGGTAGCCACAGCCGTGAACTACCGCACTGTACTGTGTCTGCTGCTAATATATAGACTGGTTGATAAAGAGATAGTATACTCGTAACTAGTATGTATGTATAAAGAAAGAAAAAAAAACCACGGTTAGGTGGTATATACAATTATGGACGGGCTGCCGAGTGCCGACACAGAGGTAGCCACAGCCGTGAACTACCGCACTGTACTGTGTCTGCTGCTAATATAGACTGGTTGATAAAGAGATAGTATACTCGTAACTAGTATGTATGTATAAAGAAAGAAAAAAAAACCACGGTTAGGTGGTATATACAATTATGGACGGGCTGCCGAGTGCCGACACAGAGGTAGCCACAGCCGTGAACTACCGCACTGTACTGTGTCTGCTGCTAATATAGACTGGTTGTTGATAAAGAGATAGTATACTACTAATATTATATATACTGGTGGTCAGGTCACTGGTCACTAGTCACACTGGCAGTGGCACTCCTGCAGCAAAAGTGTGCACTGTTTAATTTTAATATAATATGTACTCCTGGCTCCTGCTATAACCTATAACTGGCACTGCAGTGCTCCCCAGTCTCCCCCACAATTATAAGCTGTGTGAGCTGAGCACAGTCAGATATATATATACATTGATGCAGCACACTGGGCTGAGCAGTGCACACAGATATGGTATGTGACTGAGTCACTGTGTGTATCGTTTTTTTCAGGCAGAGAACGGATATATTAAATAAAACAAACAACTGCACTGTCTGGTGGTCACTGTGGTCGTCAGTCACTAAACTCTGCACTCTCTTCTACAGTATCACAGCCTCAGGTCAATCTCTCTCTCTCTCTCTCAACCCTAATCTAAATGGAGAGGACGCCAGCCACGTCCTCTCCCTATCAATCTCAATGCACGTGTGAAAATGGCGGCGACGCGCGGCTCCTTATATAGAATCCGAGTCTCGCGAGAATCCGACAGCGTCATGATGACGTTCGGGCGCGCTCGGGTTAACCGAGCAAGGCGGGAGGATCCGAGTCTGCTCGGACCCGTGAAAAAAACATGAAGTTCGTGCGGGTTCGGATTCAGAGAAACCGAACCCGCTCATCTCTAATATGGACAAGTGGTAATGTCGCAAATATTACTAGAAGATGATTGCAAATAGCATTTGAGAATATATGACAAATGAATATCATTCATGGGAAATTTACATGAGTATCTATAACTGCCAGCGCAACAGCATGTACAATCAATCTAATCAAACAGAAATAGAATGCAGCCTCTGGAAGATTGCATTCCAAAACAATCCCAAACTGCCTGTGCATCGCGGATAGACTGTATTCTACCAACCCCATTCATTATTCAGAATTGCTTCAGCAAATGCTTTTACATCTTGTTGCAAAAATAGGATTTTAATACCTACCGGTAAATCCTTTTCTCTTAATCCGTAGAGGATGCTGGGGATGCTTCAGGAACCATGGGGTATAGATGGGATCCGCAGGAGACATGGGCACTTTAAGACTTTAAAAGGGGATGTGAACTGGCCCCTCCCTCTATGCCCCTCCTCCAGACTCCAGTTATAGGAACTGTGCCCAGGGAGACAGTCATTTTGAGGAAAAGGATTTATTTAATTTTTAAACTAAGGTGAGATACATACCAGCTCACACCTCAAACACGCCGTACAGCATGGCATTCAACAACAACGCATGCAATGGCATGACCAACATCAGCCACAGACTGACTGAACTTAACTCAACACGAGTGTAACCATAACCAAACTGCAGATACAGCCCGCACTGGGACGGGCGCCCAGCATCCTCTACGAACTAAGAGAAAAGGATTTACCGGTAGGTATTAAAATCCTATTTTCTCATACGTCCTAGAGGATGCTGGGGATGCTTCACGAACCATGGGGTTTATACCAAAGCTCTAGAACGGGCGGGAGAGTGCGGATGACTCCGCAGCACTGATTGACCAAACAAGAGGTCTTCCTCAGCCAGGGTCTCAAACTTGTAAAACTTTGCAAAGGTGTTTGAACCCGACCAAGTAGCAGCTCGGCAAAGCTGTAATGCCAGACCCCCCGGGCAGCCGCCCAGGAAGAGCCCACCTTTCTGGTAGAATGGGCTTTCACCGATTTCGGTAACGGCAATCCTGCCGTAGAATGAGCCTGCTGAATCGTATTACAGATCCAGCATGCAATAGTCTGCTTGGAAGCAGGAGCCCCAATCTTATTGAGAGCCCAGAGGACAAACAGAGCCTCTGTTTTCCTAATCTGCACCGTACATTCTCAAAGCTCTAACCACATCGAGAGACTTCGATTCCGCCAACGCGTCAGTAGCCACTGGCACCACAATAGGCTGGTTTACGTGAAATTATGAAACCACTTTTGGCAGAAATTGCTAACGACTTCTCAACTCCACACTATCAGCATGGAAGATTAAATAGGGGCTTTTGTGAGACAAAGCCGCCAACTCAGATACCCGCCTTGCGGATGCCAAGGCCAACAACATGACTACTTTCCAAGTAAGGGATTTTAACTCAACCTTACGTAAAGGTTCAAACCAATGAGATTGCAGGAACTGCAATACCACATTAAGATCGCACGGTGCCACAGGGGGCACAAATGGAGGTTGGATGTGCAGCACGCCTTTCACGAAGGTCTGAACTTCTGGAAGGGAGGCCAATTCTTTCTGAAAGAAGAATGATAAGGCCGAAATTTGTACTTTAATGGAGCTTAACTTTAGGCCCGCATCCACACCTGCTTGCAAAAAATGGAGTAAATGCCCCAGCTGAAATCCTCCGTAGGAGCCTTCTTGGATTCACACCAAGACGCATATTTCCTCCAAATGCGGTGGTAATGCTTTGCCGTTACTTCTTTTCTAGCCTGAAGAAGTGTAGGAATGACTTCACTGGGAATACCCTTTCGGGCTAGGATTTGGCGTTCAACCGCCATGCCGTCAAACGCAGCCGCAGTAAGTCTTGATACACGCACAGTCCTTGTAACAGGTCCTCCCGTAGACGAAGAGGCCAGGGATCTTCTATGAGCAACTCCTGAAGATCTGGATACCAGGCCCTTTTTGGCCAATCTGGAACAATGAGTATCGCCTGTACCCTTGTTCTTCTTATAATCTTTATCACCTTTGGAATGAGTGGAAGTGGAGGGAACACATAGACCGACGGAAACACCCACGGTGTCACTAGGGCGTCCACCGCTATTGCGTGAGGGTCCCTTGACCTGGAACAATATCTCAGAAGTTTCTTGTTGAGGCTGGACGCCATCATGTCTATTTGAGGAATTCCCCAACGACTTGTCATTTCTGCAAAGACCTCTTGATGAAGAACCCACTCTCCTGGATGGAGATCGTGTCTGCTGAGGAAGTCTGCTTCCCAGTTGTCCACTCCTGTAATGAAGACTGCTGGCAGAGCGCTTGCATGTCTCTCCGCCCAGCGAAGAACTTTCGTGGCCTCGGCCATCGCCGCTGTGCTCTTTGTTCTGTCCTGGCAGTTTATGTACGCCACTGCTGTTATGTTGTCTGACTGAATCAAGACGGGCAGAACGCGAAGAAGATGTTCCGCTTGCAGAATGCCGTTGTAAATGGCCCTTAATTCCAGAATGTTTATGTGCAGACAAGCTTCCTGGCTTGACCATTTTCCCTGAAAGTTTCTCCCCTGTGTGACTGCTCCCCAGCCTCGGAGACTTGCATCTGTGGTCACCAGGATCCAATCCTGAATCCCGAACCTGCGTCCCTCAGAAGGTGAGAACTGTGCAGTCACCACAGAAGAGAGATCCTGGTCCTGGAAGATAGGATTATTTCCCGGTGCATGTCCAGGTGAGACCCGGACCACTTGTCCAACAGGTCCCACTGAAACATCCTGGCATGGAACCTGCCATACGGAATGGCCTCGTAGGCTGCCACCATCTTCCCCAGCAACCGAGTGCATTGATGAACAGACACCGGTTTCAGAATCTGTTTTACCATGTTCTGTATTTCCAGAGCCTTTTCCACTGGAAGAAAAACTCTCTGTAATTCTGTATCCAGAATCATATCCAGGAACGACAGCCGTGTCGTCGGAACCAACTGTGATTTTGGCAAGTTTACGATCCAACCATGTTGTTGCAGAATCGTCAGTGAGAGCACAACGTTTTTCAGCAATTGCTCCTTGGATCTCGCCTTTATGAGGAGATCGTCCAAGTACGGGATAATTGTGATTCCCTGCGTGCGCAGGAGAACCATCATTTCCACCATAACCTTGGTGAAAATCCTCGGAGCCGTGGACAGACCAAACGGCAACGTCTGAAATTGGTAATGACAATCCTGAACAGCAAACCTCAGGTATGCCTGATGTGGAGGATATATGGGAACGTGTAAGTAGGCATCCCCCTCCTCCAGACTGGAGATCACTGCTCGGAGAGATTCCATCTTGAATTTGAATTTCTTTAGAAAGAAATTGAGGGATTTTAGGTTCAAAATCAGTCTGACCGGCTTCGGGACCACGAACAGACTCGAATAAAAACCTCCCCCTGTTGTGATGGGGGTACTGTGACAATGACTTGATTTTGACACAGCTTTAGTATTGCAGCGCATACTACCTCCCTTTCTAGTAGAGAAACTGGCAAGTCCGATTTGAAAAATCGGTGAGGGGTCACGTCTTGAAACTCTAATTTGTACCCTTGGGTTACTATTTCTACTATCCAAGGATCCAGGTCCGAGCGCACCCAGACCTCACTGAAGAGTTTGAGACGTGCCCCCACCAGTGCGGACTCCCGCAGAGGAGCCCCAGCGTCATGCAGTGGATTTGGTAGAAGCCGGAGAGGACTTCTGCTCTTGGGAACTTGCCACAGCCTGTAACCTTTTTTCCTTTCCTCTTCCTCTCGCAGCAAGGAAGGAGGACCCACGTCCTTTTTTGTATTTATTGGGCTGAAAGGATTGCATCTGATATTGGGGCGTTTTCTTTTGTTGTGCAGGAACATAAGGTAAAATTATGACTTACCCGCAGTAGCCGTAGATACCGGGTCAGTGAGGCCGTCACCAAACAAGACCCTACCGTTAAATGGTAGAGACTCCATAGTCTTCTTAGAGTCAGCATCAGCATTCCATTGATGAATCCACAATGCCCTCCTAGCCGAGACTGCCATGGCATTGGCCCTTGATCCCAAAAGGCCAATATCCCTCGCAGCTTCTTTTAAATATGCTGCAGTGTCCCTGATATGACCCAGAGTCAAAATCACGCTATCCCTGTCCAGGGTATCTATTTCAGATGACAAGGTATCTGGCCACTTTTTCAATAGCGCTACTCACCCATGCCGAAGCAACGGCAGGTCTGAGTAGCGAACCCGTAGTGACATAAATGGATTTTAGTGTATTTTCCTGCTTACGATCCGCAGGATCCTTTAGGGCTGCCGTGTCAGGAGACGGAAGCACCACCTTTTTGGACAGACGCGATAGAGCTTTGTCCACCGTGGGGGTTGACTCCCACTTTTCCCTGTCCCCAGAGGGAAACGGATATGCCACTGGAATTCTTTTGGGAACCTGTACCTTCTTGTCAGGATTTTCCCAAGCCTTTTCAAAAAAAGCGTTCTGTTCATGAGAGGGAGGAAACGTTACCTCAGGTTTCTTTCCTTTAAACATACATACCCTTGTATCAGGAACAGCAGGGTCCTCTGTGATATGCAATACTTCTTTTATCGCCACAATCATGTACTGAATGCTCTTAGCCAGTTTAGGATTTAATCTGGCATCACTATAGTCGACACTGGAATCAGAATCCGTGTCGGTATCTGTATCTGCTATCTGGGTAAATGCACGTTTCTGTTACCCCGAAGGGGTCTGAGCTTGTGACAATGCATCCTCCATGGATTTTCTCCATGTCTGGTTCTTAGACTCAGATTTATCTAATCTCTTAGTTAACCGAACCACATTTGCATTCAAAGCACTCAACATATTTACCCAATCAGCCGTCGGCGGTGCCGACACAGTCACTCCCACAGTCTTTTCTGTCCCCACTCCAACCTCCTCCTGGGAAGAGCACTCAGCCCCAGACATGTCGACACACACGTACCGACACCTGCAATCACACTGGGGCTATAGGGGACAGACCCACAGCAAAGCCTGTTAGAAAGACACAGAGGGAGTTTGCCACCTCACAACCCCGCGCCTATCCCGGCACTGAAACTTTATATACAATGCCTCAGACCTGTTAGCGCTTTTATAATAAAGATAATAGCACCAAATGTACTGTGCCCCCCCGTTTTGCACCCTGTTACTTGTACAGCAGTGTGGAGGTCAGGGCCAGCGTCTCTGCAGCTTCTGTGAAGAGAAAATGGCACCGGTTAGAGCTGTGAGGGCTAAGCCACACCCCCTCACCGGCACGCTTCAGTCCCGCTCATTTTAGCATATTTATACTGGCGGGGGTCTATATCAAGTGCCCAGGCACTTTTCATATAACTTTTACCAGTTTATTTCAGGTCTACATGCTGCCCAGGGCGCCCTGCACCCTGTTGGTGCCGCTGTGTGTGTGGGAGCAAGTCACTGAAGTCTTCGATTCTTCTTTTACTCACCCGGCTTCTTTTTTCTGGCTCTGCAAGGGGGGTGATGGCGCGGCTCCGGGAACGAGCAGCTAGGCGTACCAAGTGATCGGTCCCTCTGGAGCTAATGGTGTCCAGTAGCCTAAGAAGCAGAGCCTTTGAACTCAAAGAAGTAGGTCTGCTTCTCTCCCCTCAGTCCCACGAAGCAGGGAGCCTGTTGCCAGCAGAGCTCCCTGAACATAAAAAAACCTAACATAAGTCTTTTTTCAGAGAAACTCAGTAGAGCTCCCCTGTGTGTGACCAGTCTCCCTGGGCACAGCATCTAACTGGAGTCTGGAGGAGGGGCATAGAGGGAGGAGCCAGTTCACCCCCCCTTTTAAAGTCTTAAAGTGCCCATGTCTCCTGCAGATCCCGTCTATACCCCATGGTTCTTGAAGCATCCCCAGCATCCTCTAGGACGTATGAGAAATGTCAGCTGTTTTCTTTCTTTATGTCTTCCATGCCGCAGCACTAGATGTAATTTATACTGACAACCTTCATTGACTGTGGCTTACATTTATATTTGTCCAGAAGCCACCTGTGACATCATTGCAAAGAGTGATTGGGGACCCCAAAATACTGTGGATTTGGTGGTATTTAATAGTAGTGGGGTGTATCTGGGAAATACTGATACTGAGTGGAGATTTTCTTAAACAGTACAAAAATATGGCACAGTTCTTATGCTAAATATTAACAAGCAAAATGTAGTTACTTAGTTATTTATTACAATGCCGGACAACAAGAAAAAGTTGTCCTATTTGGATCTCCATGCAGTTCATATCTGTTGCCAATGGCGGTGACCATTAGGAGGCAATCGCATAAGTGTTTTACTTGCGTCCAGGTTTGTATCATGCCCAGAAGCACAGAATAACCCAGTGCCCTGGGAAGAGGGCACATACATAATCAGACCTGCTGACTGGGAGCACATTGAAGACAAGGATAATGCAGGGAGAGAACCAAGAGGGTGTTGAGGCCTGCTTAGATGACCTTATAGTCTGGGACGGGAGGGTGTGTAACTGGAATGTGAATTATGAAGATATGAGGAGGGAGGACAATGGTCATGAGTTAAGAGTGTTAGGAAGGCTGGTGGGCTTTACAGATGTGTGTTCAGGGAACATGGGGAAAAATGCAGCCAAGTAGATAGGGTGGAAGAGTGAGTTAGGGAAGGATGGTGGTAGAAGGGGAACAGTCTTGGATGTGCGTATGGCAGGAGGTAATCATTGAGGAGGCACGGTGACAATCAGAGGTGCTGAGGGCAAGAGGCAGTGTGGACTGAGATGTGGTCGGGGATGTATGAGGGGAGGATTGATTGAGTGCTATAAAAGTTAAGCTGAGAAGTTTAAACTATATTCTGCAGGAGAAGGGGGGCCAGTAAAGGAGTTGTAATAAGTGTGACCCCTGGGATGGGCAGCGCTGTGTTTCTCAGCCGCAGCTGCATTCGGAGCACAACACTCAGCTTTAGTTCTCTTTCCTATATAAACCCGTCCCCAGACTCCCATTTGGAAACATCAAGGCATATTTTCTTTCAAAAGACTATTTAATTATTAATTTTTTTAGAATATATTCTTTGATTAAATAATAATCTACGTTGTACATATGTCCCTAGAGTGTAGTCTGTATTATGTGACTGTCACTAGGAGGCTCTCTGTATTGTGTAGCGATTGCTAGCATTCCCTATATTGTCTTGTGATCCCTAGCATGCTAACTGTACTGCCCAAATAATGTAAGCAGAATAATATTCAATTTGTATTACTTTTAATACATTTTGTATGGCAAATTCATTTGAGTATTTTCGTTTGATTCAAACGATTTACTGAATTAGTGATGATAGTGTTTACAGTAGTTAATCACAATTGCAAAAATATGAAGTTTATTTGTAAATTCTGAAAGCCACCCAGTGCTCAAGAAGAGGCACAGAAGGCATTGAGAGGGTGAATCCTTTTCTTGGGGGCAAGACATACCTACCACCATGGTTATATACATACCTTCCAACTGTCCCGATTTTCACGGTACAGTCCCGTTTTTTGGCACTGTGACTCTGTCCCACCCGTGGGCCGCATTTTTCCGCGGTGGAGGGCAGTTGGAAGCTCTGGTCTCTCACTGCTCTGCTTATCAGAGCAGCGGTTAATAGATGCTGTGTGCATTTGCACAGCGTCTATTTACTGGGGACAGAGGGAGAAGGGGCATGCTAGGGATGGCCATCGACCATCGATGATTCATAATCATCAATGGGTTTTGCCCGATGTCTAATACTTTTGCCATCGATGGGGGAGAACCAGATGGTTTCCCTCCCTCGATGGCATGACATAACAAAATATATATATATATAAAACATTTTTTTAACTAGGTGTCCAGACACAGAGCATAGCTCTGCTCCCAGCACCCATGAAGCCACTCCCCCGGGCTCTGTTTGTCCTACAACTTGCTCAATACTAAAGAAGGGTGGCCATCGATGGCTGAAACCATCGATGGTTCCCTTGCAGATGGTTTCCCACCAGCGAGGTTATCCATCAATGGTACAATCAATGTAACCACTGATGGATAACCCACCGATGGCCATCCCTAGGGCATGCCAGCAGCTCACAGAGCGCTGGGCATGCCCCCTTAGTGACGAAAACATGGGCATGGCTTGCGATCGCAGGCACTCCCATGAAGCCACGTCTCCTTTTCCATAGGTCACGCCCTCTTTTCGAGTTTGGGCGTGGCTTCACCGCGCAAAAGTCCCTATTGCCATATGTTCAATGTTGGGAGGTATGCAAATTTTGTGGTGGCCAGGATTTATGCAGCAACAACAACATCCAGTTTCAAGTGTTATCAATTCAGTGCTAATTCTGTTACCTTCCTGCTGCTGATTTAAGATGCAACATTTACATAACCAGTGCAATGCATATTTCTGTTGCTTCACCTATCAGGGCAATGCTTTGACACCACTGCTAGAGCACAGCAGATTATTTAAGGTTGAGACACAAATGACTACATAGGACCAGGAAGCTGTGGGAGATTCCACTGATGGCTGCAGGAGCTATGCCAGACCCAAACTGAAGATACCCAGAGCACAGCCCTGCATAGTCTATCCCAGGCAGGTGACAGTGGCCAATAATATCATCCAGCTATTTATAAATATCACCACATCCAGATTTGGACAAGGTTAAAAAGTAAATTCCCATCCGCCCAAGGGGTGTGAGGTACTAATCAAGAAAGTACTGCCTAGGGACTATCACTCCTGTTAGTCTAGACTGTAATTGTGCTGATACTGGATAATATGTTTATAATTCCTACAAGGATCAAAGACTGGACAATGGCTATTAATCACATGGGACACATTGATGAACAGCTAAATAACAAAGGGATTGAAGTTTATGCTAATTACACTGTTAAAATGTTGACAGGCAACCCGTTGACATTCTCAGAATGTTGACATTAGTGTTATGCTGTGAGTAGGAGCGTTAGGCTGCTGGTGGGGAGGTTACAATTGGGCACTACAGGAAAAAGTAGGGATTAGGGAATACTTACCGGAGCACTGGATGATTGGAGATCTGCCAGGAATGATGGTCACATGACTGCCAAAACTGACTGGAGCCACTACAGCTGCCATGCAGAGGTAAGTCACTGCTGTGCCACCATGGACGATATGTCGACATTGTGTAGCATGCCAACATGTAATCAGTAAATGTGGACATTATGACTATTCACATATATCACAGCCCTTATTCTAATTAATACATTGCTTCACCATAATGACTACATCACACTGTCTTTATATCTGTCTTCTGCAGTGGTATATAAAACATTGGACCTTCAATTATCCTGTGTTGAATTGTAACAATAGTCTCTAAAATGTTAGTATAAAAGCTACAGATTAGCAAAACTTGATGTATTGTTTCAACAACATATTTGTAATCACTTTTTTTTTTTTTTTTTACCAAATACAGAAAAAATTAATACTGAATCTTGAATTGTACTTGTAAGGAAAAGCTGAACCTTAGAGATATGTCTTATTTGTTATAATAGTACAATTTGCAACACTAATGAGAATACCGTTGCAGTAGAATCTTACATTCATTACCTGGAAATTTCAAAATATGACATTTTATTAATTAACTTAAAATCCAACCATAAGATTGATCGAATTCTGTTAATATTTAATTCTCCCCTACTCCGCCAGCCAAAGCTTCCCACACAGATTTCCCTAATAAACACTTTCACTCAGGAATCTTGTCCTACTTCCTTGGGTTTTGTTCTGTCTGGGGACTCGCCTATCTCTGTGTTGGGATTGGTGGCTGTCTCTCAGCAAAGAAGAAAATATGCTATTTATAAGGACTTGCTAAATAGTTATACATACATTAAATTTATGGATATCTGGTTTTCACCTGACTGCGCTCATCCCCTACAGTTTGAGTACTCGTGAAATGATGCAAATGGGTACTTATATAAAGGTGTGTTTTACTTTCACATGTATCAAATATGACACTCAATATAATGAAACAGTGCAGATAAATATTGTGGAACCTGAAAAAGGTGGTAATCACAATGTGTGCTCCACGGGGAGCACCTGTTTAACTCAGTCCTTTAATCACTCAAATTGGTGATTAAATCCTTTAGGTTCTTGGCGTGTGTGTTCTGACACAAAGGCCAATGGGCTGGAAAAAATATATATATGTAATGATTAAATCTGGCTGTGTTGCTTTAAAAGTCAAATATAGATTTTCCAGTGGAAATGTCTCTAGTCCTGACCGGACTGTGTGGGTTTAAAAATCTGTCTTTGGTCGTTGGTCGTGTTCGCGTGGGGGGGAGCTCAGCCGCAGGATCTAAACAGAGCCTGTGGCAGTGTTGCACCTCCCCACAACGGAGTACTCACCTGTGTGGTCCTCCTGCTGCCCGTCCGTCTGTACTGCTTACCGATGTCTGCGCCGTAGGTCCGAGGGTCTCACAGCGCTCTCCTGTCCTCCAATGGTTTGATGTCTCTTAGTCGTCTCCTCCAACGTGTTTCAACCGGATCGGTCTTCCTCTGGGAGTCTTTGCTCCCCCCCACGCGAACACGACCAACCCAGCGAGCGGCGCAGGCACACGGGGAGATCCCTAACAGGACGAACCGGAGAGCGGGTGCGCGAGCTGAGGGACGAGTCTGTCCGGAGCTGCCAGGAGGTTCCCGCTGCCCCCCGCACCTGTACATCTTACAAGTACGGCCGCAACGACAGTGCACGAATACCTGACTTCCACACGCAGAGGTACGGGACGCCGTCCTCTGCAACTATATGAATCTAATTACTAAAGACAGACTTTTAAAGCCCACACAGTCCGGTCAGGACTAGAGACATTTCCACTGGAAAATCTATATTTGACTTTTAAAGCAACACAGCCAGATTTAATCATTACATATATATATTTTTTCCAGCCCATTGGCCTTTGTGTCAGAACACACACGCCAAGAACCTAAAGGATTTAATCACCAATTTGAGTGATTAAAGGACTGAGTTAAACAGGTGCTCCCCGTGGAGCACACATTGTGATTACCACCTTTTTCATGTTCCACAATATTTATCTGCACTGTTTCATTATATTGAGTGTCATATTTGATACATGTGAAAGTAAAACACACCTTTATATAAGTACCCATTTGCATCATTTCACGAGTACTCAAACTGTAGGGGATGAGCGCAGTCAGGTGAAAACCAGATATCCATATTGAACCAAAGGGCAAGGACACCCTTTTGACTAGCAGCACATCCCATACAGTAAAACCACCCCAGTGCGCAGATTACCTCCCTTTTTTATACATTAAATTTAAATCAGCCAATTACCTAAGGGACCTCTCATACTCTTTCTTGAACAATATGGTTACAAAAGGGGCAGACTAGATGGGCCAAGTTGTTCTTATCTGCCGTCAAATTCTATGTTTCTGTGTAATATATTGTTAAAGTTATAAATGTAGGGTTTCATGTCTGTAAAACTAAGATACACACAATACCTGGCATAATGTAACAAAGAACATCAATCAGTACTTAATGTTCTGTTGCATTTTCTGAAGTCCATGCTGTTTTACTAAGGGGAGAACATCACATTGCAAATTACAGTGTGTCAAATACCTGTCTAGTATTCTAGTAAAAATAGAAAAACATTTAGTTTTGCAAACTGCAGTTCAGAAAATAAAAAAAGTAAAAGCGTTGTATAAAATTACGCGGTGCGTTTTCCCAATGCTGAGTACATTTTTCCGTAGCATAAACACACATTCTTACATACTGTAGGTTCTGGGACCTTTGTATAAGCACTTTTTTAAATATTTAAACACTAGGTGCAGATGTCACATATCCTGTACATTCAACAAAGAATATGGCCTTTAGGCAGGAGCTCCCAGTATAGCTCCAACACTTCCAAGTATTGGGGAGACATTCTAGAGATAATTTCCTTAGAAGTGATTGTGACATTCCACAGAATTCTATTTTCCATCTAGTTTTTGGATCGTTTTTTTTCCCTTTAAACTAAGTGAATATTATAGATAGATAGATAGATAGATAGATAGATAGATAGATAGATAGATAGATAGATAGATAGATAGATAGATAGATATGTGTACAGGGGAGGCTAACAGCGCCACTGGGCAGTACTCAATACTGTCACAAATAGTCAGATATTGTGTATCACTATATGGAGTCTCCTAATGTCACTCCCTGTTGTACAAGGGGCGTCAGCTATATCTTAAATAAATTCAGCATTAGTATATCTGCTGGTAGAAATTGGATAGAAAGCAAAATAAGATACTTTTAAGCAACCACTGGTGACATATAAACAAGGGTAGACTGTGTATTCTTCATGAAGTCCAACCGGACGAAACGCGTTGGCGACACCTGATTCTACCCCTCTTTTTAAGTTAAAGGATTTTTTAAATTATCTTTTTATCCTCGATATGTCTAATTTAATTGTTTTTTTTATGGCCTATAGACCAGTTTTTTTTAAAGAAAAACCTAGGCGATATTTTTAGACACATTTTTTATTTTTTTTGCATATTATGGGGTATATGCAATTAGCGGCGAATCACGGCAAATTATCGGCCGTTTTTCAATTCGACACAATTCGACAGTCTAATTTCGGCAAGTGGGTGCCGAAATTGACCATATGCAATAAAAAAACGGATTCGACAGTCCCGCTGCCGAAAAACGGCCGATTTGACGGATTTGTTCCGTTTTTTTAAAAACGGGTAAAAACGGGAAAAATCACGGGAAAAAATGGCGTGGGGTCCCCCCTCCAAAGCATAACCAGCCTCGGGCTCTTCGAGCTGGTCCTGGTTCTAAAAATCCAGGGGAAAAATGGACAGGGGATCCCCCGTATTTTTAAAACCAGCACCGGGCTCTGCGCCTGGTGCTGGTGCAAAAAATACGGGGGACAAAAAGAGTAGGGGTCCCCCGTATTTTTTACACCAGCATCGGGCTCCACTAGCTGGACAGATAATGCCACAGTCGGGGGTCACTTTTATACAGTGCCCTGCGGCCGTGGCATTAAATATCCAACTAGTCACCCCTGGCCGGGGTACCCTGGGGGAGTGGGGACCCCTTCAATCAAGGGGTGCCCCCCCCCCAGCCACCCAAGGGCCAGGGGTGAAGCACGAGGCTGTCCCCCCCATCCAAGGGCTGCGGATGGGAGGCTGATAGCCTTGAGAAAATGTAAAGAATATTGTTTTTTCCTGTAGTACTACAAGTCCCAGCAAGCCTGCCCCACAAGCTGGTACTCGGAGAGCCACAAGTACCAGCATGCGGGAGAAAAATGGGCCCGCTGGTACCTGTAGTACTACTGGGAAAAAAATACCCAAATAAAAACAGGAGACACACACCTTGAGAGTAAAACTTTATTGCACACCTGCCGACACACACACACTTACCTATGTTGACCCGCCGACTGCCACGTCTCCTGATCCGATGATCCGGGGTACCTGTGAATCAAATTATACTCACCTCAATCCAGTGTCCAGATATAAATTCTCGTACTTGGCAAAAAAAAAAACGAACAGCCGATCCTGCGGACTGAAAGGGGTCCCATGTTTACACATGAGACCCCTTTCCCCGAATGCCGGGACACCACGTGACTCCTGTCACCAAGGTCCCTTCAGCCAATCAGGAAGTGCTACTTCGTTGCACTCACCTGATTGGCTGTATGCGCGTGTGACCTCAGACAGCGCATCGCAAAGCCTCTCCATTACTTTCAATGGTGGGAACTTTGCGGGTAGCGGTGGGGTTACCCGCGGTCAGCCGCTGACTGCGGGTGACCTCACCGCTGACGCAAAGTTCCCACCATTGAGTATAATGGAGAGGCTTTGCGAGGCGCTGTCTGACAGCTCAGACGTGCAGCCAATCAGCAGAGTGCCAGGACGTTGCGCTCGCTGATTGGCAGAAGGGACCTCGGTGACAGCAGTCACGTGGTGTCCCAGCATTCGGGGAAAGGGGTCTCATTTGTAAACATGGGACCCCTTTCAGTACGTTTGGTGCGGGTGTTCGGTTTGTTGTTTTGCCAAGTACGTGGATTATAATCTGGACCCTGGCTCAGGTGAGTATAATTATCTTTTATTTTCAGGTACCCGTGGATTCTACTTCGAGAAGAGGACCGACTGCTTCGTGTCAACATAGGTAAGTATGTGTGTGTCTCCTGTTTTTATTTGGGTATTTTTTTCCCAGTAGTACTACAGGTACGGGCCCGTTTTTCTCCCGCATGCTGGTACTTGTGGTTCTCCAAGTACCAGCTTGCGGGGGAGGCTTGCTGGGACTTGTAGTACTACTGGAAAAAAACAATATTCTTTACATTTTCTCAAGGCTATCAGCCTCCCATCCGCAGCCCTTGGATGGGGGGACAGCCTCAGGCTTCACCCCTGGCCCTTGGGTGGCTGGGGGGGACCCCTTGATTTAAGGGGTCCCCACTCCCCCAGGGTACCCCGGCCAGGGGTGACTAGTTGGATATTTAATGCCACGGCCGCAGGGCGCTGTATAAAAGTGACCCCCGGCTGTGGCATTATCTGTCCAGCTAGTGGAGCCCGATGCTGGTGTAAAAAATACGGGGGACCCCTACTCTTTTTGTCCCCCGTATTTTTTGCACCAGCACCAGGCGCAGAGCCCGGTGCTGGTTTTAAAAATAGGGGGGATCCCCTGTCCATTTTTGCCCCGGATTTTTAGAAGCAGGACCAGCTCGAAGAGCCCGAGGCTGGTTATGCTTTCGAGGGGGGACCCCACGCCATTTTTTTCCAGGATTTTACCATTCCATCTAAAAAAATATATATATTTTTAAAAATATATAAATAATACTTGTGCCTCCCAAAAACACAAACCAAGTACCTAATCCCTTCTAATATAAATAGATATGCTGTTACCAATAAAAAAAACACCCAAAAAAACATGTTTAAATTTTTTTTTATTAGATTCACCCACCAAAGTGTGGCGGATTGAAAATGACGAATTTACTGTCTAAAAGCACTGTTGTCGAATTTCCAAACTTCAATTGAATATACTTTTGTCGAATTGCCGCATTTGTACCATTGCAGAAAAGTCGAATTTGACAAATGTCGAATTTCAAAAAGTCGAATTTTGAAAGTCCGTTTTTTTGACGGAAAGTACTGAATTGCATTGTCGATTTTTTTTTTTTGGCGAAAAAGTCCAGTTTTTCGACAAATTCGGGAATTCGACCGCAATTGCATATAGCCCTATGTATTTTATCTCTGTGAATTTTTTGTGTTAATCTACAAATAAAAACCTTGTACAGGTTGAGTATCCCATATCCAAATATTCCGAAATACGGAATATTCCGAAATACGGACTTTTTTGAGTGAGAGTGAGATAGTGAAACCTTTGTTTTTTGATGGCTCAATGTACACAAACTTTGTTTAATACCCAAAGTTATTAAAAATATTGGCCCTCATTCCGAGTTGATCGGTCGCAAGGCGAATTTAGCAGAGTTACACACGCTAAGCCGCCGCCTACTGGGAGTGAATCTTAGCTTCTTAAAATTGCGACCGATGTATTCGCAATATTGCGATTACTAACTACTTAGCAGTTTCAGAGTAGCTCCAGACTTACTCTGCCTGTGCGATCAGTTCAGTACTTGTCGTTCCTGGTTGACGTCACAAACACACCCAGCGTTCGCCCAGGCACTCCCACCGTTTCTCCGGCCACTCCTGCGTTTTTTCCGGAAACGGTAGCGTTTTCAGCCACACGCCCCTGAAACGCCGTGTTTCCGCCCAGTAACACCCATTTCCTGTCAATCACATTACGATCGCCGGAGCGAAGAAAAAGCCGTGAGTAAAAATACTTTCTTCATAGTAAAGTTACTTGGCGCAGTCGCAGTGCGAACTTTGCGCATGCGTACTAAGCGGATTTTCACTGCGATGCGATGAAAAAGAACGAGCGAACAACTCGGAATGAGGGCCATTGTATTAAATGACCTTCAGGCTGTGTGCATAAGGTGTATATGAAACATAAATGAATTGTGTGAATGTACACACACTTTGTTTAATGCACAAAGTTATACAAAATATTGGCTAAAATTACCTTCAGGCTGGGTGTATAAGGTGTATATGTAACATAAATGCATTCTGTGCTTAGATTTAGGTCCCATCACCATAATATCTCATTATGGTATGCATTTATTCCAAAATACGGAAAAATCCGATATCCAAAACTCTTCTGGTCCCAAGCATTTTGGATAAGGGATACTCAACCTGTATTTACCTTTTTTTTTTTAAAAAGAATACAGTCTACCCTTGTTTATATGTCACCAGTGGTCACTTAAAAGTATCTTATTTTGCTTTGTATCTAGATAGATGGATAGATAGATAGATAGATAGATAGATAGATAGATAGATAGATAGATAGATAGATAGATAGATTTGTGCACCTGCTTTAAGATACTTTTCAGCTTTATAAATTAATCACATTACATACATATATATATATATATATATATATATATATATATAGGTGTGTGTTATCCGGCACTCTGGATGAATGGTGTTATTTATGCCTGGGTGCCCTCCTCTATTGGCTTATAGACAAACGGATCCTTCCCAAGTCCTATGTAGAGCTTTGTAGAAGGAAACACAGGCGGCACTCCAAGGTCTTGTGAAATAGGTCTGTATTAAAAAATTACAGCATGGTGCAAAAGCAGCAACGTTTCAAGACCATTACGGTCTTTTCATCCGGCTGTGCATCTTAAATGGTGATACAAGTGACTAATAGCCCTGACGAAAAAGCCGTTTGCTTTGAAACGTTGGCAACTATCTGCAGTGCTGTGTCGTTTTGTTCTGAGTGCCGCCATCCAAGAATTGCATATTTTGGGGAGCTGCCTTACTCTCCTAATTACGGAAGGCAACAGACAGAGTAATCCTGTTATGCTGAGAGTGCCGGGCCACACGTGGTTTATATATATGTATATATATATCCATATATATATATATATATATATATACATATATATATATATATATATTTCTCTAACGTCCTAGTGGATGCTGGGGACTCCGTAAGGACCATGGGGAATAGACGGGCTCCGCAGGAGACATGAGCACTTTAAGACAGAATTTAGATTCTGGTGTGCTCTGGCTCCTCCCTCTATGTCCCTCCTCCAGACCTCAGTTTGAATCTGTGCCCGGACGAGCTGGGTGCTGTTTAGTGAGCTCTCCTGAGCTTGCTATAAGAAAGTATTTTGTTAGGTTTTTTTTATTTTCAGGGAGCTCTGCTAGCAACAGACTCCATGCATCGTGGGACTGAGGGGAGAGAAGCAGCCCTACTCTCTGCAGATAGGTCCTGCTTTTTAGGCTACTGGACACCATTAGCTCCAGAGGGATCGTACACAGGATCTCACCCTCGTCGTCCGATCCCGGAGCCGCGCCACAGTCCCCCTCGCAGAGCCGGAAGACAGAAGCCGGGTGAAAGAAGCAAGAAGACTTCGAAATCGGCGGCAGAAGACTCCAGTCTTCACTGAGGTAGCGCACTGCACTGCAGCTGTGCGCCATTGCTCCCACACTAGACCCACATACTCCGGTCACTGTAAGGGTGCAGGGCGCGGGGGGGGCGCCCTGGGCAGCAATTAGAGACCTCTTTGGCAAAAGTTTGCATATATACAGTTGGGCACTGTATATATGTATGAGCCCCCGCCAAAAATTGTACATGAGTGCTGAGGAAGAAGCCCGCCATCGAGGGGGCGGGGCTTCTTCCTCAGCACTCACCAGTGCCATGTTTTTTCTCCACAGCACTGCTGAGAGGAAGCTCCCCAGCCTCTCCCCTGCAGTTACACGGTAGAAGAGGGTAAAAAGAGGGGGGGGGGGGGGCACATAATTAGGCGCAAAAATCAATATAAACAGCAGCTACTGGGTTAACATTAAGTTACTGTGTTATTCCTGGGTTAATAGCGCTGGGGTGTGTGCTGGCATACTCTCTCTCTGTCTCTCCAAAGGGCCTTATGGGGGAATTGTCTTCAGATGAGCATTCCCTGAGTGTGTGGTGTGTCGGTACGTGTGTGTCGACATGTCTGAGGTAAAAGGCTCCCCTAAGGAGGAGATGGAGCAAATATGTGTGTGAGAGGGTGTCTCCGTCGACAACGCCGACACCTGTTTGGATATGTGTAATTAAGTGCTAAGGTGAATTTATTGCACAAAAGATTAGAGAACAGACAGGGAATCTACCCATGTCTTTCCCTATGTCGCAGAGACCTTCAGAGTCTCTCAATGATCACTATCCAAAATAATAGACACTGATATCGACACGGAGTCTGACTCCTGTGTCGACTACGATAATGCAAAGTTACAGCCAAAATGGCAGAAAAGTATTCAATATATGATTATTGTAATAAAAGATGATTTGCATATCACTGATGACTCATCTGTCCCTGACACAAGGGTACACATGTTTAAGGGGAAGAAAGCTGAGGTAAATTTCCCTCCTCTCATGATGAAAAAGAGCGGGATTCTCAAGACAAGAGACTGCAGTTTCCCACAAAGAATTCTCAGGGAGTATCCTTTCCCTACTAGGGCCAGGATACGATGGGAATCTTCCCCTAGGGTGTCACATTTGCCCAAAAGGTAGCCCTGACGTAACAGCTATCCTCATGGATCCTGCAGATAGCGTGCACATTCTGGTACACTACTCAGACCGGCGATTGTGTCGGCATGGGTTTATAGCGCTGTGGCAGCGTGGTCAGGTACCTTATCAGCAGAGATTGAGACTCTAGTATGTATGCACTGACCCCCTGCCTATTTTTTAAGCTAAGTCTTATCTCCTACCTTATATTTATATAATTTTATCTGTTGAAAATGTGTACTTTTATTTATTAACTTTTATATCTTATTAAATTTGAATATTTTTATATATATATTTTTTGGCTCATAAATTTAAAGATTTTTTAGTATATACTTTTTAAACAACACAGGTCGCCGGTACCCCTATCCCCCACTTCTTCCACAATTTTTAGCATTGCTCCACCAGCGTTGCATTTTTAGGGGGTGGCAGACACCTATAATAAGGTTATGTGTGTTTTTTAAAGATTTTTTCTCTTTTAAAATAGTTTGACATAGCTTTGGAATCTATCCCACAAGTGGCGCTGTATATATATTTTTTTACATATATATATATATATATATATATTAAAGATGCTGTCTTAAGAGATATATGTATATATATATATATATATATATATATAAAACATGCCCAAAGAGACATGAGTCTACTGGGTCCTAGAGTCAAAGCTATGTCGATTTCTGTTTGACGTGTCCTGTAGAATATGCAATGGACAGATGATGCCGACTTAAGAGGCATATGGAAGGCTGAGGATTGTGTGGAGAAGGGTTCTCGGACCTGGTCTCCACGGCTATAGCTGGTAATTCTGATATTTTGCCTTATATTCCTGCACAGCCTAGGAAAGCATGACATTATCAAATGCAGCCTTTCGAATAAAGAAACAAGAAAGTCCGAGGTGCGTCCTTTCTTGCCAGAGGCAGGGGCAGAGGAAAGAAGCTGCACAACACAGCTAGTTCCCAGGAACAGAAGTTCTCCCCGGCCTCTACAAAATCCACCGTATGTCGCTGGGGCTCCACAGGCGGAGCTAGGCCCGGTGGGGGCACGCCTTCGTAAGTTCAGCCACAAGTGGGTTCACTCCCTGTTAGATCCCTGGGCAATAGATATTGTGTCTCAGGGATACAAGCTGGACTTTGAGGAGATGCCCCCTCACCGACGGCCCTGCCGGCTTCCCCCCACGAGAGGGAAACAGTGTTAACTGCAATTCACAAATTGTATCTTCAACAGGTGGTGGTCAAGGTTCCCCTCCTTCAACAAGGAGGGGGTTATTATTCGACCATGTTGTAGTCCCGAAACCGGACGGTTCGGCTAGACCCATATTGAATTTAAAACCCCTGAACATATACCTGAAAAGGTTCAAGTTCAAGATGGAATCGCTAAGAGCGGTCATTGCAAGCCTGAAAGGGGGAGATTTTATGGTGACTCTGGACATAAAGGATGCATACCTTCATGTCCCCATTTATCCACCTCATCAGGCGTACCTCAGAATTGCGGTACGGGATTGTCATTACCAATTTCAGACGTTGCCGTTTGGTCTCTCCACGGCCCCGAGAATATTCACAAGGTGATGGCGGAAATGATGGTGCTCCTGCGGAAGCAAGGTGTCACTATTATCCCGTACTTGGACGATCTCCTCATAAAAGCGAGATCAAGAGAGCAGTTGCTGAACAGCGTATCACTTTCTCTGGAAGTGTAATGGCAACACGGCTGGATTCTATATATTCCAAAGTCGCAGTTGGTTCCTACAGCTCATCTGCCTCTCCTAGGCATGATCCTAGACACAGACCAGAAAAGGGTTTATCTCCCGATAGAGAGAGCTCAGGAGCTCATGACACTGGTCAGGAATCTATTAAAACCAAAACAGGTGTCAGTGCATCACTGCACTCGAGTCCTGGGAAGGATGGTGGCATCATACGAGGCCATTCCCTTCGGCAGGTTCCATGCGAGGACCTTCCAATGGGACTTACTGGACAAGTGGTCCGGATCACATCTTCAGATGCATCGGTTAATCACCCTATCCCCCAGGGCCAGGGTGTCTCTCCTGTGGTGGCTGCAGAGTGCTCACCTTCTCGAAGGTCGCAGACAGGACTGGGTCCTGGTGACCACGGATGCAAGCCTCCGTGGGTGGGGGGCAGTCACACAGGGAAGAAATTTCCAAGGGCTGTGGTCAAGTCAGGAGACTTGCCTTCACATCAACATCCTGTAACTAAGGGCCATATACAACGCCCTACGTCAAGCGGAGTCCCTGCTTCGCGACCAACCGGTTCTGATTCAGTCAGACAACATCACTGCAGTGGCTCATGTAAACCGCCAAGGCGGCACAAGGAGCAGGGTGGCGATGGTAGAAGCCACCAGAATTCTTCGCTAGGCGGAGAATCACGTAAGCGCACTGTCAGCAGTGTTCATTCCGGGAGTGGACAACTGGGAAGCAGACTTCCTCAGCAGGCACGGCCTCCACCCGGGAGAGTGGGGACTTCATCAAGAAGTCTTCATGCAGATTGCAAGTCGGTGGGAACTGCCACAGCTGGACATGATGGCATCTCGCCTCAACAAAAAGCTGCAGAGATATTGCGCCAGGTCAAGAGACCCTCAGGCTATAGCTGTGGACGCACTGGTGACACCGTGGGTGTTCCCGTCGGTCTATGTATTTCCTCCTCTTCCTCTCATACCCAAGGTGCTGAGAATCATAAGAAAAGAGGAGTGAGAACAATACTCATTGTTCCGGATTGGCCAAGAAGGACTTGGTTTCCAGATCTGCAAGAAATGCTCACAGAGGACCCGTGGCCTCTGCCTCTAAGACATGACTTGTGCAACAGGGGCCCTGTCTGTTCCAAGACTTACCGCGGCTGCGTTTGACGGCATGGCGGTTGAACGCCGGATCCTAGCAGAAAAAGGCATTCCGGATGAGGTCATTCCTACGCTGATAGAGGCTAGGAAGGATGTGACGGCTCAACATTATCACCGTATATGGCGAAAATATGTGGCTTGGTGTGAGGCCAGGAATGCCCCTACGGAGGAATTCCAGCTGGGCCGTTTCCTTCACTTCCTACAGTCGGGAGTGACTTTGGGCCTTAAATTGGGTTCCATTAAGGTTCAGATTTTGGCCTTATCCATTTTCTTTCAAAAAGAACTGGCTTCTCTGCCTGAAGTTCAGACGTTTGTAAAGGGAGTGCTGCATATTCAGCCCCCTTTTGTGCCTCCAGTGGCACCTTGGGATCTTAACGTGGTGTTGAGTTTCCTGAAATCACATTGGTTTGAACCACTCAGAACGGTGGAAGTAAAATATCTCACGTGGAAGGTGGTCATGCTATTGTGTCAGAATTGCAGGCTTTGTCACATAAAAGCCCTTATCTGGTTTTCCATGCGGATAGAGCAGAATTGCGGACCCGCCCACAACTTCTGCCGAAAGTGGTTTCATCCTTTCATATAAACCAACCTATGGTGGTGCCTGTGGCTACTACTGACTTGGAGGATTCCAAGTCACTGGATGTGGTCAGGGCTTTGAAGGTTTATGTAGCCAGAACGGCTAAGGTCAGGAAAGCAGAATCTTTGTTTATCCTGTATGCTTCCAACAAGCTTGGGGCGCCTGCTTCAAAGCAAACTATTGCTCGCTGGATCTGTAACACGATTCAGCAGGCTCATTCTGCGGCTGGGTTGCCTCTGCCTAAATCAGTTAAGGCCCATTCCACAAGGAAGGTGGGCTCTTCTTGGGCGGCTGCCCGAGGGGTCTCGGCATTACAGCTTTGCCGAGCGGCTACTTGGTCAGGTTCAAACACCTTTGCAAAGTTCTACAAGTTTGATACCCTGGCTGAGGAGGACCTTGTGTTTGCTCATTCGGTGCTGCAGAGTCATCCGCACTCTCCCGCCCATTTGGGAGCTTTGGTATAATCCCCATGGTCCTTACGGAGTCCCCAGCATCCACTAGGACGTTAGAGAAAATAAGATTTTACTTACCGGTAAATCTATTTCTCGTAGTCCGTAGTGGATGCTGGGCGCCCGTCCCAAGTGCGGACTTCTTCTGCAATGCTTGTATATAGTTATTGCTTAAATAAGGGTTATGTTATAGTTGCATCAGGGTTTTTCTGATGCTCTGTGATTGTTCATACTGTTAACTGGGTAAAGTTATCACAAGTTATACGGTGTGATTGGTGTGGCTGGTATGAGTCTTACCCTGGATTCCCAAAATCCTTTCCTTGTACTGTCAGCTCTTCCGGGCACAGTTTCTCTAACTGAGGTCTGGAGGAGGGACATAGAGGGAGGAGCCAGAGCACACCAGAATCTAAATTATTTCTTAAAGTGCCCATGTCTCCTGCGGAGCCCGTCTATTCCCCATGGTCCTTACGGAGTCCCCAGCATCCACTACGGACTACGATAAATAGATTTACCGGTAAGTAAAATCTTATTTTTTATATATATATATATATATATATATATATATATATATATACATTGTAATTAATTTAGAAAATAAATGAATCTTCAAGCAGGCACACAAATAGTGACAGGTTAATTGTTGTCTTCAGGCTACTGAAGTCTATTCCTTCTCTTTAATGACAGTGAAAGAGTTAATGATATCTGTAGCTCTTAATTGGGATTTTCAGATCTCACGTATGGTCAGGAAGAGACCTACACAGCAGTGACGTGCGGTGGGGTGAGGCAGAGCCTTTTCTGTCACACTAACGTTTGTGCCAGAGTTTTGACTGTATAAAGTATATGGAAAATACAGAGAATATGTTTGAAATATCTTCTTTGCATTATTTTTATCATTTTTATAGCCACAACTCTGGAGTAAAAAGTCTATGGCAGGTGAGACAGTGCCTCCCCTACCTACCTTCTCCGCACAGCTCTGATCAAAACTCACCAAATTTCCAGGAGTTTATACTGCTGCACCTATGTATAATGCCCAGATGTACGCTTTGGCTCATATATTGCGTGTAAATCTGGCTCTGGTGCTAACCAGTGCCTCCTGAGGTATTTAGCTCACCACACGTCCCTGATACACAGGATGCCATTTCTGTCTATATATGATTGTATTACAGGCACTCAGAGAGCAGACAAGCCTGCAGGAAAATGTTAGATATTGGTGCCTTTCTGTGCAAATAGAAAAAAGGAAGGTGCCAGGCTGTTTGTCACTGTGCCCATTTTCAAAGCAATAATTCCAGAGAAGTGCCAAGCTAGAAATTTCTCTGCCTGTTTCAATAGGTGTTTATCCCTAGAGGCGCCTTACTCAGTATCTCTAAGCCATAAAGTATAGCTAGGGACCATTAAGACCCATGCCACACTGGCTACATTATAGCTGAAAAAAAATCAGTATCTTTGTGTTCTGCGAAGCATGTCATGGGTTTTAGTTCTTCCACAGAACTGATACATTTTTATGGCAAAATGTCTTCCAACATTACAAACAGTGGTGTCACAAGGGGGGTGTGCAGCTCGCCCCGGGTCTCACATGCCATGGGTGACACCAAAATGCCAGCTTCTGCTCAGTGACAAGAGCCGGGTGCTGCACTGTAACAATGCATGCAGCACTTGGCTCTTTGCACACTGCAAAAGCCAGCACTGCAACCACAGCAGTCTCCAGGACCCCCAGAGTGATGAAAACGGGGTCCGGGACGCAAAGCCATGCCCTGTACACGAAGCCATGCCCCCTCTCCGCGGCACGAGGCACACCGTGTGTCACCATGGTAAGTGATGCCTCTGATTATAAACACCAAAATAATTTTTGCTAAATTACGCATACATTCATAAAACACTTTTACAGCAATTAGACAATAACTAACTAAGGGGCAGATGTACTAAGCATCGGAGAGAGATAAAGTACAAACCAAACCGTTCCTGTCATTTTTCAAACACAAGGGTGTATTTACTAAGCCTTGGATGGAGATAAAGTACCAGCCAATCAGCTCCTAACTGGCATGTCACAGGCTGGGTTTAAAAAATAGCAGTTATTGGCTGATTGGCTTGTACTTTATCTCCATCCAAGGCTTAGTAAATAGACACCATAGTCTGTAACATGGCAGTTAGTAGCTGATTGGCTGGTACTATGTCCAAGATTTATCAAGCCTTGGAGAATGATAAACTGCATGGAGATAAAGTACCAGCCAATCAGCCTCTAGCTGCCATGTTACAGGCTGTGTTTAAAAAATGACAGGAGCTGATTGGTTGGGCTTTATCTCCGTGCAATTTATCACTGTCCAATGCTTCATAATCTGGGCCATACTGTATCTCTCTCTCCAAGGCAAAGTACATCTGCCCATATATATGGTAATCTATTATTTACACCAGTGCTTCTCAAACTGTGTGTCGTGGCACTTGCACGGGTGCCCTGGGTTGGTGGCCCAGGACCAATTAAAATTATTTATGGTCAATGTAATAGGCAAAACCAGTGCTTGTGGCTTCCAATAATAATATATGTGGACAAACTGAAGGGAATCCTGTCACTCGCCACATAACTGAACCTAAGGATGACACATAAACACGGTTTACTTAATTTAATATTTTTTTCTGAATTCCTCATTTTACACATAATATATTTGAGGGCCTAATAATAATTCAAAAGTGAGAAATTGGACGGGTCTTGCAGATTTCAACATAATGATCAGACGTATACTCAGAGCCGATCCTAATCAATATGATGCCCTGGGCAAGATTTTGGCTGGTGCCCCCTACAGAGCCGGCCCTAACCAATATGATGCCCTAGGCAAGATTTTGACTGGTGCCCCCTAGCACCACTGCTAGTTCCACCTCTGACCCTGCACCCCTTTCCCAGCACCATCACCCCCCACCCATAGCAGTCCTCTTTTTAAAAATAAAAAAAAAACCCTGTAATTTAAATAAGAACAGTGTGTACATTCGGCGCGCAGCCCAAAAAGGTATGTGTTTTTGCTGGCAAGGGGCATGGTCACGCAATAGTACTCCCAATTCAAATTATGCCTCACAGTAGTGCAACTTTATTCACAATTTAGCATGCGATAGTGTCCCTTATTCACATTACATCACACAGTAGTACCACTTTACCTTATACACATTACTCCTCACAGTAGTGCCCCTCATTCACATAACATCATACTGAATTGCTCCTTATTCACATTACACCATATTGCTCCTTATTCACATTACACCACACCATATTGCTCTTTATTCACATTAGACGACACAGTAGTGCCCTTTCTATACGTTACGCCACACAGTAGAGCACCTTATACACATAATGCCACACATTGGTAATGCATTTATATACATAATACCACACAGTAATGCCCCTTACACATATGACACTCATTAATGTCCTTATAAACATAATGCACCTTACACATTATGCCAACCCTTATTAATGCCCTTATACACATAATTTCCCTTACACATATGCCGCACATTGTTAATGCTTTTATACACATAACGACACAAATAATGTCCCTTACACCTACGCTGCACATTAATAGTGCCCTTATACACATAATGACTCACATACTGTAGTGTCCCTTACACATGTTACACATTATTAATGTCCTTATATGCATAATGACACATATAGTTCCTGGCGTGAGTCAACTGGCAGCTCTGCTAACGTCGGGTGCCTATTTTTCTTATGAAAATGCATCTTATTTGTATCGCAATGTGTCTAGGATGCACAAGCAGGTTCTGCTGATTAAAATTATATGCAGCATGCCTATATACTGTATGCGACTGTGGCTGTATCTGCATTCGAAATGCTACACACAGAATATAGGCATGCCGCATATCATTTTAATCAGAAGCTGCTTGTACCCCTAGGCATACCAGATGCCCTAGGCAATTGCCTAGTTTGCCTATGCCTAGGGACGGCTCTTCGTATACTGACGGAGATCGCTCCTGTGAATTGACTGATCTCACACTTTCCATGGTGTGGGTGTTGCTGGGTGGTGGGACTGCAGCCATGCAATCACAAGGAACAGTCCTATTTTGTGGAACTGTCAAAGGCAGGTAGTCGAACTTGTATGCATGATCATAAGGATGGTGTGATGGTTAGCATTACTGCCTCACAGCACTGAGGTCATGGGTTCGATTCCCACCATGGCTCTACCTGTGCGGAGTTTGTATATTCTCCCCGTACTTGCGTGGGTTTCCTCCATGTACTCCGGTTTCCTCCCACAATCCAAAAATATACTGGTAGGTCAATTGGATCCCAACACAAATTAACCCTAGTATGAATGTGTGCTTGTGTACATGTGGTAGGGAATATAGATTGTAAGCGCCACTGGGGCAGGGACCGATGTGAATGGGCAAATAGTCTCTGTGAAGCGCTGCGGAATATGTGTGCGCTATATAATTAACTGGTAATAAGTAAATAAATAAATAAATAAATAACATTAGGACGGAGATAGGACGTTAGAATTTTGCAATTAGCAAGGTGCTAGTGAAAGTCCAGGTATTAATGATGACGTTACACTTGCAGTGATTGGTTTCCACTTTCTGCACACTTCAGCAGATTCTTGCATTCGCATATGGAAGTAAATAGAATGCCATGGCGTTATGGAAAAGCGCCACAGACACATACACCTCAGGATTAGGCCATGAATGACCATTAAATATTGTAATTTTCTGTTAATGCATTATTCATTGTTAACCTGGCAGCTCAATACATTGGGCCTGATTCTGATTTGTAATATATAGATGCAGACAATCCCAACAACTGGTGAAATACCGACGCCCAGAATCCCGACCAAGGCCAGGTATTCACACTTGGTTGGTGGGTCCATGGTACCAACCGAGTAGGAACATAACGCAGGCTACCAGTCCCGAATTGTGGCGAGCGGCCTTGCTGCCTCACTGTCGGGATTCCGACAGATGGGATGCCGCTGTCAGTATACCGACAGCCGGCATTCCATCTGCCAGTAAATCATATGTATTCTAGTGGGAGATGCATGGTGTGAGTGAGCCGACAGGTCCAGTGCAACTCTGCTAGTGTTGGGTGTATTTTTTTTGTCGAAAATACATCTAAGTCGCAATGCGATGTGAATCAGATGCACCAGGAGACTGTGCTGATTAATTTGATATGCTGCACTTGTATATCTGTGTTCGACTGAGTTGGTATCCAATTGACCTACCAGTATATTTTTGGATTGTGGGAGGAAACCGGAGTACCTGGAGCTACCTCATTGCGCCTCTTCTACATCTTTGCATGAGGTGCTGTTTGGGACCTAGTTTTTGAAAAGTGCCATCTTGTCTGCAACTGCAGTGCCACTCCCAGATGGGCCAGGTGTTTGTGCCGCACACTTGTGTCGCTTAGCTTAGTCATACAGCCACCTCAGTGCAACTTTTAGGCCTAAAAACAATATTGTGAGGTGTTCAGAATAGACTGGAAATGAGTGGAAATGATTGTTATTGAGGTTAATAATACTGTAGGAGCAAAATGACCCCAAATTCTGTGATTTTAGCTGTTTTTATGTTGTCGTTTTTAAAAAAAAAATCATCCAGATCCAAAACCAAAACACGAAAGGGTGGTTTTGGCAAAACCAAGCCAAAACCAAAACACGAAAGTGGAATTAGAACCAAAACCGAAACACAAAACACGAAAAGTGCCAGCCACACATCTCTTAATATAAAGCACAGCAGAACTTGGTAAAGAGCTGCGGCCATTGCATCGTAGCATTTTGATTCAGAGAGTCAGTGGTACACACAGGGTCGCATATCAAGTTACTTAGCACAGCCTCCTGGTGCATCCTAGTCGCATCGTGTTGTGTCTAAGATGCATTTTTATGCAAAAAAGATGCCCAATGCTAGCAGAGTCTCACGGGACCTGGCGGGCCAAGAGTGACTGATTTTTGCAACTGTAGCAAAGATGTGTGAGCACACATCTGTATTGCACACCTGGAGGGAAGCAGTTGTGCAATACCGTACAAATGAAATGCAAATGCAGCAGGAGGTGTCTGGAGAAGATAGACGCCTCCTGCATACATCTACAAGATCCGAGGGCTGCGTCCGAGGATATAGCATCAGATCACCATTGCGACCATCAAGATGGTAGCAGCCCTGAGTCAGTCTGCGCAAGCCGAAGCATACTCACACTGGTCAGTGGATGTGGTCAGGCAGGTTCAGATGAGGATGCAATGCAGACCCTGGTATTGTAAAATGGGCCCAGTCTCCGCCTCCCAAGTGTTAAGGGGAGGGTGTTGCAGAGAGAGATATTGCAGGATCCGCTCTGCACACATGCAGACCCCCAAACATCGGATTTGTACGTAAACCATCTCTGAATTAGGCCTCTAGAACACAAAAATGACATAGCTAAAGCATCTATTGTGCTGGCAGGGAGACATTGTAAGAAACAGGCAAAGTCGCTTTTAAAATTTCTTCTTGTTTTTTTTATATTTGGGCCACTGCAGAAAAGAAGATTCCCATAAGATTTATAAGGCAGTAAACAACGGATGAAGGTGTTGTTTGTATTTCATAACATTTCATATGGAAAATGTGACGTTCACATTTATTAATAACACTGGCAAGACGCTATTCTCTCTAGTGTGTGTGGCGCTTCATTGTATGGTGGAGTACGATGCTGCAACATTGCATTTTTCTCTTACGTCCTAGAGGATGCTGGGGTCCACATTAGTACCATGGGGTATAGACGAGTCCACCAGGAGCCATTGGCACTTTAAGAGTTTGACTCAGTTTAGAAAATGTGCCCGGAGGAGCCGGTCACAGCTAGGGGAGCTCTCCAGAGTTTACTTTGATTTTTTCGAGTTTATTGTTTTACGGGGAGGTTGCTGGCAACAGCCTCTCTGCAGGGAGGGACTTAGGGGGGGGGGGAGCAGGGTCCGCCCTGCGGAGTCTGAGCCACTGTCTCCGCTGACTGGACACTGAGCTCCAGAGGGGATAGATCGTTCCCCGCCCAGGGAATCGCTCACCCCAGCAGCATGCCGCCACCCTCTTGCAGAGCTGAAGATTGTGGAGTGTAAGACACCGACCCCCCTAGCAAGCGGGGGACCGGTGTGAAGATGGTGGCATCAGGGTAGGAGCACAGTATTAACTGCGCTCCAGGAGGCTCAGCGGTACACTGTGCGGCGCTGTGAGGGGCGCCCTGAGCCAGCGCCTACACCCTACACTGGTCACACAGCCTGTCGGGGTCCCAGGATCTCAGCCAGCATCAAACCTCAGGCCAGTATAATCTTATGAAGAGTGGGAAGACAGCACCATTATGGGGGCGGAGCTTCTCCTCAGAGCTGACCCAGCAGTGTTCAGCGCCATCTTCCTGCCTGCACAGCGCTGTCCAGGAAGAAGCAAGTCCCTCTACAACAACTCCATCTATCTCTCACGGTACCAGGGGGTTGTAGAAGGGGGGGGAGGCTGCAAAACAACTGTGTAACCTATTAAGGTGCACAGTCAGCACTGATAAGGGGTCTCCCTTTATGTTAAAAGCGCTGTGTGTGGGTTGGCTCCAATCTCTGTGTCTCTCTTGCCATTCTTGGGGGTGAAACTCTGTCTGCCCTCCCCTGTGTGTGTGGAGTGTCTGATCTCCATTAAGCAATGTCCAGGGTCTATGTGTCATATGCTGCAGAGGATATGTCCTCTCAGGATGATCCCATTCCATGTAAGCAGGATAGCACTGGTTTAGCACAGATACCACCAAGGGAACCTGAGTGTTTTTCCTATATCGAATCTGTGATTTCTCAGACTTCTAATAGAGCTGCACAATCTGAATTTGCACCTCAGGCTTTACAGGACTCTATGGCAGTCTGGCCCAGTTCTGTCGCCTCAGGGCCCTACTCTGTATGTTCCCAAACACGTGTTCTTGCACAGATTAGGCAGGTTGACACGTGTGTGATATGTTTGGGGGGACTGCATATCTTACACAAGTGCAGTTAATGATAGAGGCCATTACAGTTATGTTGACTATTTCTGATACAACGCCTGAGCCGGTTGAGGAGGCTTCCTTCACTGATAAGGGAACCTCGCTAACCTTCCCTGCGTCAAAGGCTTTATATGCTATGTTTGAAACAGCATGGGTTAATCCTGCGAAAAATTCCAGATCCCTAAGAGGATCCAGGTGTTTTTTCCTTTACCTGTAGAGGATAGGACTGAGTGGGAAACCCGACCGGTATTGCAGCCGGCTGACCGTAAGATTGATAATCAGATCAGGGAGCGATGTCAAGTCCCACTATTGCCAGTACATGCATTGCCAAGTCCATAATAAAGTGGTCTGGCACGTTACTTGAGGATTTGGATAAAATGGACAAAAATGATGTTAAATTGTTTTTGCATAAAATTCAGGGTTCGGTAGGTTTTCTGGCTGAATCCATGAAGGACTGGGGTCCATGTCTGCAGGAATTTCTTCCATATCTGTCTCAGCTCGTCGTGGACTGTGGCTGCCGACGCAGAATCCAGGAGAAATGTGGAGACCCTACCCTAAACAGGTCAGGCTCTCTTTGGGGAAGCGCTAGATGCGTGGATCTCCACGGCTACAGCGGGTAAGTCACCTTTTCTTCCCTCAGCTACGCCTGCTCTGAAGAAACCCTTTTCTTCAACTGCATCACAGCCCTGTGGGGCTGCCAAACCAGATAAGCCAGGCCATCCAACGCCTCCTTTCGGGGAGGTAGGCACAAGAAAACCTGCTGCTGCAGGTTCCCGGGAACAGAGGCCTGCTTCAGGTACACTTAAGTCCTCCGCATGACGATGGACTGCACGCCCCGGTGGGGGGGCTGGTGGGTGCAATATATTGTGTCCCAGGGATACAGGCTGGTATTTCATTTCTTTCCTCACCGATTTTCAATTCAGGCCTGCCAGCTCTGCTGGCAGACAGGACTGTCCGGCAAGACGCCGTCCAGACGTTGGTGGAGGCACAGGTTCTTGTGCCAGTACCACTTCATATGAAAAACAAAGGTTTCTTTTCGAACCTTTTCATATACTGAAACCGGATGGTTCGGTCAGACCCATTCTAAACCTAAAAAAAACATTTTCTGAGGGAGTGCAAGTTCGAAATGGAGTCTCTAAGGGCGGTAATATCAGGAGAAGGGGTTTTCCTGGTACCCCTGGATCCAGTTCCAGGACCTGCCATTCGGCCTCCCCACAGCACCGAGGGTATTCACCAAGGTGATGGCAAGGATGATGGTTCTCCTCCGCACACAAGGGGAAAACATGATTCCATATCTGGACACTCTGCTGATAAAGGCATCGTCCAAGGAGAAGCTGTTGCGGTCCATGGCTCTCATGACCCATCTACTCAGAGTCCACGTTTGGATTCTGAACATTCCAAAATCACTTTGGAACCATCCGGGAGGTTGTCCTTTCTGGGATTGAGCCTCGACACGGAAGTGTTGAGGGTGTTTCTTCCACGAGAAACAGCGTTGGTTATGCAAACATCAGTCCGGGATGTCCTGAAGACTGCCCGGGTGTCAGTTCATCACTGCAATTGCCTTCTGGGCAAGATGGTGGCTTGTTACGAGGCCCTCCAGTACGGAAGGTTTCATGCTAGGATTTTCCTGCTGGATCTCCTGGACAAATGGTCAGGATCTCATCTGCATGCACCTGAAAATTCGTCTGTCGCCAAAAGCCAGGATTTCACTCCTCTGGTGGCTCCAATTGCCTCACCTTCTGGAGGGCCGCAGGTTCGGGATTCAGGACTGGATCATTCTAACCACAGATGCAAGCCTCCGGGGATGGGGCACCGTCACTCAAGGGGAGACCTTCCAAGGAAGGTGGTCAATTCTGGAAGTTGGCCTTCCGATCAACATTCTGGAACTAAGAGCCATATACAATGGTCTTCTTCAGATGACCCATCTTCTAAAAAATAGGGCCATTCAAGTGCAGTCGGACAATGTAACAACCGTGGCTTACATAAACCGACAGGACGGAATGAAGAGCAGAGCTGCCATGGCGGAGATAACGAGAATTCTCCTTTGGCCAGAAAAACACGCGTTGGCGCTGTCAGCAATCTTCATTCCGGGAGTAGATAACTGGGAAGCAGACTTCCTCAGCAGACATGATCTCCATCCGGGGGAGTGAGGTCTCCATCCGAAAGGTGTTCAAAGACATAACAGACCTTTGGGGATTACCCCAAATAGACATGATGGCCTCTCGCCTCAACAAGAAGCTTCGGCGTTATTGTTCCAGGTTGAGGGACCCACAGGCAGTGGCAGTGGGTGTTCCAGTCGGTGTACGTGTTTCCACCACTCCCACTCATCCCAAGAATCCTAAAGCTCATAAGGAGAGCAAGGGTTCAAGCAATCCTCATTGCTCCAGACTGGCCGAGAAGGGCTTGGTACGTGGACCTTCTGGATCTACTACAAGAAGAGCCGAGGCCTCTTCCTCTTCGAGAGGACCTGCTGCAGCAGGGGCCATTCGCCTACCAGGACTTGCCACGGCTACGTTTGACGGCATGGAGGTTGAACGCCTGATACTAGCTCGGAAGGGCATTCCGAACAAAGTTATTCCTACCCTGATACAGGCTAGGAAAGGAGTAACGTCTAAACATTACCATCGTATTTGGAAAAAATATGTGTCTTGGTGTGAGTCCAAGAGGTTTCCTACGGTGGAGTTTCAACTGGGACGGTTTCTCCTCTTCCTGCAGGCAGGAGTGGATATGGGCCTGAGGTTGGGATCTGTGAAAGTCCAGATTTCGGCCCTATCCATTTTCTCCCAGAAACAATTGGCTGCCCTCCCTGAGATTCAGACCTTTTTGAAGGGAGTTCTGCACATCCAGCCTCCCTTTGTACCGCCTACGGCGCCATAGGATCTTAACGTGGTGTTGCAGTTTCTCCAGTCTGACTGGTTTGAGCCTCTGCAAGGGGTAGAGGTCAAGTTTCTTACATGGAAAGCTGTCACTTTGTTGGCCTTAGCTTCTGCTAGACGTGTGTCGGAGTTGGGGGCTTTGTCTTGTAAGAGCCCCTACTTGATTTTCCATGAAGAGCTTCGGACACGTCAGCAGTTTCTTCCGAAGGTTGTGTCGGCATTTCATATCAACCAACCTACTGTGGTGCCAGTGGCTACTGACTCCTCAATTTCATCTAAGTCCTTAGATGTGGAAAGGGCTCTGAAGATCTATGTGAAGAGGACTGCTCGTCACAGAAAATCGGACTCTCTTTTTGTCCTATATGATCCCAAAAAATTGAGTGTCTAAGCAGACTATCTCCCGCTGGATCAGGTTCACTATCCAGCATGCGGATTCTACGTCGGGATTGCCTTGTCCTAAGTCTATTAAGGCCCACTCTACTCGTAAGGTAGGGTCTTCCTGGGTGGCTGCCCGGGGTGTCTCGGCATTACAACTTTGCAGAGCAGCGACTTGGTCTGGGTCGAACACGCTTGCAAAGTTCTACAAGTTTGATACTTTGGCCTCTGATAATCTGAAGTTCTGTCAATCAGTTTTGCAGGAGCCTCCGCGCTCTCCCTCACGTTCTGGGAGCTTTGGTACATCCCCACGGTACTAATGTTGACCCCAGCATCCTCTAGGACGTAAGAGAAAATAGGATTTTAATTACCTACCGGAAAATCCTTTTTTCGTAGTCCGTAGAGGATGCTGGGCGCCCGCCCAGCGCTTCGTTTTCCTGCAGTTGTTATCTGGTTCAGTACAACTTTGTTGTTAGTTATGTACTGCATTATTACTGGGTAAGTAAGATGTCCGTCTCCTCGGGCACAGTTTCTAGACAGAGTCTGCTGGGGGGGCATAGAGCGAGGAGCTAGCCCACACTCTCAAACTCTTAAAGTGCCAATGGCTCCTGGTGGACCCGTCTATACCCCATGGCACTAATGTGGACCCCAGCATCCTCTACGGACTACGAGAAAAGGATTTACCAGTAGGTAATTAAAATCCTATTTTAACTGGCACATTAGTGGTCATTCCGAGTTGATCGCTCACTGGCTAGTTTTAGCAGCCGTGCAAACGCTATGCCGCCGCCCTCTGGGGAGTGTATTTTAGCTTAGCAGAACTGCGAATGCATGTGCAGCCGAGCTCTGCAAAAACAGTTTGTGCAGTTTCTGAGTATCTTTGAATCTACTCAGCGCTTGTCCTACAGCGACTAAACGCATTAGCCGTGGCCTTGGAGGACGTGTTCGATTTACACCTTGTGAACACTGGGTCCGTGAGCTGAGACGCTGATGAATTAACACCGCTGCCAGAGTTGTGTGGAGCGAGCCACAAGCTGCTATCCGGAGGCAGTGGTGATTCGTCTGCATACTGGTGCTTTTAAAACTCTGATGTATGTGAGCATGTTATTTTTGAGTAAAACTATTTTATATCTATTCTCACTGAGTGCGCCCTCATTCTCTTTTAGTTCATATGCATTTGAAATAACGGTGTATATATATATATTGCCTTCCAAAAAAGAGAATGGCACTCAGGAGACTGTTGAGAATGTTAAATGTATTGCCCCAATATCAACGTTTTGGGGGTATAAACTTCGTCGTCAGGATAATATAGCAAAACAGGTATATGGTCCTGACGATGGGGCTTATACCCCCAAAACGTTGTTATTGGGGAAATACATTTAACATTCTCAACAGTCTCCTGAGTGCCAGTCTCTTTTTTGGAAGAATATATATCACTGGTCAGGGCACCAGAGCAGATGAAAAAAGCATAGGGGTACCAGCAGTCATTGGATTGGTATATGCAATACTGTGTGGCATAATGTGTATAAGGGGCAAGACTGTGTAGCATAACCTGAATAACGGACATTACTGTGCTGTGTAAGACACTACTGTGTGGTGTAATTTGAATTGGGGTACTACTGAGTGGCCACACCCCTTTTTTGACACACGCGCCTTTCCTATTTCAGTTATGGGGGGGGCGCCAGTCCTTTATTTTGCCAGGGGCGTTCAGAACCCTAGACACACCCCTGTACCTCGGCAATATATAATTTAACCACCAGAGTGTTCCAGAAGTCCCCAGTGTGCTCCTCTGCTGGAGGATCTCGGCCCCAGAAAGTGTTCACTGCTCCCTATAGAGTACAGCTCAACGTCACTAAAGCATCGGGGCTACACAATGGTAGGTGGGGAGGTAGCCAGGCACGTCACAACAGTGCTTGGGGTCCCTCTTTTGGAGAATCCCGTCGCCAATGTTTAATACTCATATTAGGGTCAGTTGGCCGATGTCAATCTAGCGTCAATGCACCACGAGTGGACCTGGAGAGCACTTGAACTGGCCTGATAGCTGACAACAATTTGATTGGCGTATTTAAGCATGGCAAATCAGCATGTCAGCAGCACAACTGTGAGTAAGGAGCTCAGGCCTGTGGCTGTTTAACAGCCATTACCATGTATTTTGCTATTATTAACTACGAAGACTAAACAGAATATTCAGTTTCATCTTTCTGACTGCGCCGGGCTAATAAGGATCGCTGGCCTAGTAACAGACATTCTAGGCTGAGCACTAGCTCTCTCACCCCTGGCCTGACTTAATTAATTAATTATGGAACTAATCTTAGGGGCTCTATTTTTTAATTTACCTAGGTGCCATGTTTACCTTATGAGGGCATAGGTATTTGTGACACTCCGTACAGACTAGTGGAAATAGGTACAGTTGTAATAGCAGCAACCCTGCACACCAGCACTCTCCTACAGATATATGAGGTGGAAAGTGATTTAGGAGTTACCATTTCAAGTGACTTAAAGGCTGGGAAGCAATCAGAAAGGCAAGTGAGATGCTTGGTTGCATAGGGAGAGGAATCACTAACAGGATCAAAGAAGTAATAATGTCACTGTATAAGTAATTGGTGTGGCCTCACCTGGATACTGTGTACAGTTCTGGAGACATGATAGTAACTTTCAAATATACCAAGGGTTTTAACAAAGTACAGGAGGGAAACATTCTTCAAAGGAAGAGAAGTATTAGAACTCAAGGACATGCACTGACACTGGAGGGATGAAGGTTCAGGGGAAATGAAAGGAAAAGTTACCTCACAGAAAGGGTAGTGGATAAGTGGAATAGCATGCCTCCCAACTGTTCCGATTTTCGCGGGACAGTCCTGTGTTTTTGGGATTGTGCCGCTGTTCCAGCCGCGGGCTGCAGTATCCCGCGGTGGTGGTGGGCAGTTGGGAGGCTCCCGTCACTCACTGCCCTGCTTAGCAGAGCAGCGGTAAATATACGCTATGCGCATGCGCACATTGTCTATTTTCACGGGAAACAGAGGGACTGGGGGCATGCCAGCAGCTCACAGAGCGCTGGCCATGCCCGCATAGTGGCGGGAAATGGGGGCGTGGGTCGCGATCGCCGTACTCCCGTGAAGCCACGCCCATTTTTCATTAGTCGCACCACTTTTCAGGCGGGAGCAAGGATGTCCCGAATTTACTTTTATAGATGTTGGGAGGTATGGAATAGCCCCCCCTATCAGAGGTGGTATTGGCTAAGACAGTAGAGCAATTTAAACATGCTTGGGAAAGGCATAGGAAATTGAATATGAATATCCTTATAGAACTAAGGATCAAAAAGAGTTCAGATTACCTAAATAATAAAAAAGGGGCAGACTAGATGGGCCAAGTTGTTCTTATCTGCCGTAAAATTATATGTTTCTTTGTTTAATATGATATGATCAAAGTGCACAACTGTGAGGGCAGCCATTTGCTTAGTTGAAGCAACATAGACATGAAAACCGAGCCTCTCAGTTCTCTACACTGGCGTGCGCAGCACATTTTATTAGGGGGTGCACCGTTGGAGGGGTGTGTCTAGCACCGCCTTTTGGGCGTGTCTAGCACCATCTATTGATGGTCAACGCATATAAAATATCCACCTTTGTACCAATCCTAATAAAGCAGATACATTGTCAGTGGCTGGCATTGGCATAGCATAGAAGGAGAGAGGTGGGCATGTGGCGGGTGTGACGGGTGGGCATGCGAGCAGCATGACATAATAACGTCACATCACACTGTTTTTGTACATGGAGGTGGAGCTGAGAATTTGAAAGCCGGTGTCAGTGGCACCCTTGCTTAACCCAGGCGTCTGGTCAGTAATGCAGTCCTGACAGGGTGCAGCGCAGAGAGGACAGTAATCAGCCTGCTCGGCGATCGCTGCATCAGGCATGTGAGATCGGGGTGCCAGACATTAGGGGGTGCCTGTGCGCACCAGGCACCCCCCCTGCGCACACCTATGGTTCTCTAGGAACGAGTGACATCACGGAGAGACTTTGTGAACTAGAATTCGCAGCAAGTCATCCATCTTGATACATTAAGATCTACAATACAACAAAACAGTTCTCTGAAAGATTCTCATAAAAAGAACGAAAAACATTTTTTCTTAGTGAAGGGTCTATTTATTAAAGTGCGATTAACCAAGAAGCAGACAGAATAAAAGGCCGTTTTCCCTGCAGAATGGCTATTGCAACTCTACATCCAATTTATTAAAGAGTTAATGCTTGAGAAATCAGAGATGATTACCAAGGTCCCCATAGACCTCTATGTGGTGTGAAAGCTGTTTGACACAAAGTAATGCTGGCTAAGGTTGGTATTAGGTATAACATGTGATCCAGTGCTGCCAGAAAATGTGTCGCTGGTTCGTTTGATGGCTCAGACCGATATAGCATAATAAGTATGTGAATACTCACGTTCTGCTTTTGTTGGAAATGTTATACTGACAGTGCCTGAAATAATAATCGCAGAGGAGGTAGGTTGTTGCTGGGTATGGTAGAGCCTCCCAGTGCGGTAAATAACAGAGGTTCTCCATTATGTATCATTGTGATTTGCAGTGATTCACAATGATAGTTACTGGTGACATGAATAGACCCTGAACTTTACACAATTCAGTTTTACATATCTCTCTACTTTTTCATTATACCATATGAGGAACAGGTTTGAAAGCTAAATCAGTTCTTTTACATTCTGGTGTCTGTGACGAGATATAGGGATGGGATCCGGTCTGAAGATCGACACTGTCTAGGTCAACAATGTTTAGGTCGACCACTATTGGTCGACAGTCACTAGGTCGACATGGTTTCTAGATTGACATGTTCTAGGTTGACAGGTCAAAAGGTCGACCTGTCTTTTTCACTTTTTTTTTTTACTGTTTTCATACTTAACGATCCACGTGGACTACGACTGGAACGGTAATCGCGAGCCATGCGAGGGGACACGGTGCTCTAATTGGACTTCCCAGGCACTGTACAGAGAAAACGACACCAAAAAAACATGAAAAACTCATGTCGACCTTTTGAGCTGTCGACCTAGACCATGTTGACCTAGAACCCCTGTCGACTTTCCAACCCTGTCGACCTAGTGCCTGTTGACCTATAGTTGTCGACTCAAACATTGTCGACCTATAAACTGTCGATGCAATAATCCACACCCATAGGGATACCTGGCTTGTTGCTGGCTTCCAAGGGATGAATTGCTACACTTGTATGTGACAATGCAGATATATAGCTAGATGCTGGAAGGAGTCAAATGATGAGCCAGATGGTGGGATTATACGCAGTCAGAAATGAATGATGAAGTAATAGAAAGCTCAGCAAGGTCTTGGAGACCAACCCTACAGCTTTGCTGTTTATTAACTCCGCTTTGTGAGCAGTGACGTCCTTATAAAGTCAGCACTGGCAGTATCTGTTTTATGAGTCTGCATTGTGCAAAACAGGAGGGAGGTCTTGTGGGTATCAGCCAAAATGCCACCAGGGTACTAGTAGCGAAGGAAGCCAGTGCCTTTAACCATTTAAACAACCAGGAGTTGAACAATTGGCAATATAGACTAACTCTGACAGCTGCTATGCCATGACGCATTGTAACAGCTACACTCCTATTTAGATTTTCCATTTTCCTATATAAACATGCTGGCATATTTGTTTTATGTTTCCATTTTTAAATGATTAGTTCATAATAAAAATCAGCGCATTTTCCATGAACATTTTGTTGTATTATCCTATTTATGTCTATTAATCTATTGTACATGTACTATTTGTATTTTTGTTTTATAGCACTGCCACTTCAACCGGAGAACAGCGCAGCCCATCAGTTCCCCCTACTTGCCCACTGCAGCCTCATTCATGTATTTTGTACACACACAATTACAGATGACATGCTAATAACTACTTCCAGAAAAGCGTACATTATGCCTCTCTCCTTTCTAAGGATGCAAATGAGACAGGGGAATAGATAGACTGTTAATGACTACTTAGATGAACATACTTTCCCCATATGGAGACTTCCACTAACCGACACACACACACTGTCCTAACTGTGGTTCTGTATGTGTCTGGAGTCGGTATCCGTTTCGATGGTCGACCATGTTATGGTCGACAGTCATTAGGTCGACCACTATTGGTCGACATTGACATTGACGTCATGGACACATGGTCGACACATAAAATGGACAACTCATGAAAGGTCGACACATGAAAAGGTTGACATGAGTTTTTCAAAAAAATTTCTTTTGGGGAACTTTTCCATACTTTACAATACACTTGGACTACGATTGGGAACGGTAATCTGCCCGAAGCATAGCGAGCTGCGAGGGGACGTGGTGCACTAATTGGGGTTCCCCGTCACTTTACGCAGAAAACGACACCAAAAAAAGTAAATAAAAACTCATGTCGACCTTTTCATACGTCAACCTTTCATGTGCCGACCATTTGTCTGTCGACCATGCCAATGTCGACCAATAGTGGTCGACCTAATGACTGTCGACCATAACATGGTCGACCATTCATACCGGAACCTCTGGAGTCACAGCGGTTGGCCCTCACTGTCATTGAGTCATTTGTTTGTAACCAGCTTTGTAAGTTTAAAATAGCCGTCTCTGTCACAGTTACTTCAGAGCGAAGAGTAGAACCTTAATAAACCATATCTGTTTGGCTCGTACATTTATACAGTAAATCACTCATACTTTTTATTATTACACGATTGTGCTTTGTGGTGTTTAACTCTGTGTTGTGATCATTTACTTACTTCACATCACACTTCCCTACTTTTGAAAATGCATTTCAGGGAGATGTGAAAGTAACATCTACAGTATCAGTGCGAGCGTGTACTGCTACACCTGAGAGGCGTGTCATAAACATGACTTAACATCCAAATGTAAATGAGCCCCAAAGTTAGTAAGATCTACTTGTTGAAGAAAAGACACTAGTACTTTTCAGGATTTGTTTGTGTATTGTGTTTTACAAGATGTTCCATATACTGTACAGTAAGTTGCCACAAAAACCTTATTTAAAATACATGTAGCCTTAGGGATCATTGTGCCTTAACCAACGCAGGGAAATGGCACTGATAAGCCCATTTCTCTAACGTCCTAGTGGATGCTGGGGACTCCGAAAGGACCATGGGGAATAGCGGCTCCGCAGGAGACTGGGCACAAAGTAAAAGCTTTAGGACTAGCTGGTGTGCACTGGCTCCTCCCCCTATGACCCTCCTCCAAGCCTCAGTTAGATTTTGTGCCCGAACGAGAAGGGTGCAATCTAGGTGGCTCTCCTGAGCTGCTTAGAGTAAAAGTTTAAATAGGTTTTTTATTTTCAGTGAGACCTGCTGGCAACAGGCTCACTGCATCGAGGGACTTAGGGGAGAGAAACGAACTCACCTGCGTGCAGAGTGGATTGGGTTTCTTAGGCTACTGGACATTAGCTCCAGAGGGACGATCACAGGCCCAGCCATGGATGGGTCCCGAAGCCGCGCCGCCGGCCCCCTTACAGATGCTGAAGCAAGAAGAGGTCCATAAATCGGCGGCAGAAGACTTTCCTGTCTTCATAAGGTAGCGCACAGCACTGCAGCTGTGCGCCATTGCTCTCAGCACACTTCACACTCCGGTCACTGAGGGTGCAGGACGCTGGGGGGGGGCGTCCTGGGAAGCAATGAATTTACCTTAGTTGGCGAAAAATACATCACATATAGCTCCTGGGCTATATGGATGTATTTAACCCCTGCCAGTTTTCCAGAGAAAAGCGGGAGAAGAGCCCGCCGTGAAGGGGGCGGGGCCTATCTCCTCAGCACACAGCGCCATTTTTCCCACACAGCTCCGCTGGTAGGAAGGCTCCCAGAATCTCCCCTGCATCCTGCAACTACAGAAACAGGGTAAAAAAGAGAGGGGGGCACTTATTTGGCAAAATAACAGATATAAGCAGCTATAAGGGATAGACACTTATTGTAAGGTTGTCCCTATACATATATAGCGCTCTGGTGTGTGCTGGCAAACTCTCCCTCTGTCTCCCCAAAGGGCTAAGTGGGTCCTGTCCTCTATCAGAGCATTCCCTGTGTGTGTGCTGGCTGTCGGTACGTGTGTGTCGACATGTATGAGGAGGAAAATGATGTGGAGGCGGAGCAATTGCCTATAATGGTGATGTCACCCCCTAGGGAGTCGACACCTGAATGGATGGCCGTAATTAAGGAATTACGTGACAGTGTCGGCACGTTACAGAAAACTGTTGACGACATGAGACAGCCGGCAGCTCAGTTAGTGCCTGTCCAGGCGTCTCAAACACCGTCAGGGGCTATTTAACGCCCGTTACCTCAGTGGGTCGACACGGACCCAGACACAGACACTGACTCCAGTGTCGACGGTGAAGAAACAAACGTATTTTCCAGTAGGGCCACACGTTACATGATCACGGCAATGAAGGAGGTTTTGCACATCTCTGATACTGCAAGTACCACAAAAAGGGGTATTATGTGGGGTGTGAAAAAAACTACCCGTAGTTTTTCCTGAATCAGATGAATTGAATGAAGTGTGTGATGAAGGTGGGTTACCCCCGACAGAAAACTGCTAATTTCTAAAAAATTATTGGCACTATATCCCTTCCCACCAGAGGTTAGGGCTCGTTGGGAAACACCCCCTAGGGTGGATAAGGCGCTCACACGCTTATCAAAACAAGTGGCGTTACCGTCTCCAGAAACGGCTGCCCTTAAGGAGCCAGCAGATAGGAGGCTGGAAAATATCCTTAAAAGTATATACACACATACTGGTGTTATACTGCGACCAGCAATCGCCTCAGCCTGGATGTGCAGTGCTGGGGTGGCTTGGTCGGATTCCCTGACTGAAAATATTGATACCCTGGACAGGGACAATATATTATTGACTATAGAGCATTTAAAGGATGCATTCCTATATATGCGAGATGCACAGAGAGACATTTGCACTCTGGCATCAAGAGTAAGTGCGATGTCCATTTCTGCCAGAAGAGGATTATGGACGCGACAGTGGTCAGGGGATGCGGATTCCAAACGGCATATGGAAGTATTGCCGTATAAAGGGGAGGAGTTATTTGGGGGCGGTCTATCGGACCTGGTGGCCACGGCAACGGCTGGGAAATCCACCTTTTTACCCCAAGTCACCTCGCAGCAGAAAAAGATACCGCCTTTTCAGGCTCAGTCCTTTCGTCCCCATAAGGGCAAGCGGGCAAAAGGCCACTCATATCTGCCCCGGGGCAGAGGAAGGGGAAAAAGACTACAACAGACAGCTTCTTCCCACGACCAGAAGCCCTCCCCCGCTTCTGCCAAGTCCTCAGCATGACGCTGGGGCCTTACAAGCGGACTCAGGCACGGTGGGGGCCCGTCTCAAGAATTTCAGCGCGCAGTGGGCTCACTCGCAAGTGGACCCCTGGATCCTGCAGGTAGTGTCTCAGGGGTACAAATTGGAATTCGAGACGTCTCCCCCTCGCCGGTTCTTGAAGTCTGCTTTACCAACGTCTACCCCCAACAGGGAGGCGGTATTGGAAGCCATTCACAAGCTGTATTCCCAGCAAGTGATAATCAAGGTACCCCTCCTACAACAGGGAAAGGGGTATTACTCCACGCTGTTTGTGGTACTGAAGCCGGACGGCTCGGTGAGACCCATTTTAAATCTGAAAACCTTGAACACTTACATAAAAAGGTTCAAGTTCAAGATGGAGTCACTCAGAGCAGTGATAGCGAACCTGGAAGAAGGGGACTACATGGTGTCTCTGGACATCAAGGATGCTTACCTCCATGTCCCAATTTGCCCTTCTCACCAAGGGTACCTCAGGTTTGTGGTACAGAACTGTCACTATCAGTTTCAGACGCTGCCGTTTGGATTGTCCACGGCACCCCGGGTCTTTACCAAGGTAATGGCCGAAATGATGATTCTTCTTCGAAGAAAAGGCGTCTTAATTATCCCTTACTTGGACGATCTCCTGATAAGGGCACGGTCCAGAGAACAGTTAGAGGTCGGAGTAGCACTATCGCAAATAGTACTACGACAGCACGGATGGATTCTAAATATTCCAAAATCGCAGCTGATTCCGACGACACGTCTGCTGTTTCTAGGGATGATTCTGGACACAGTACAGAAAAAGGTGTTTCTCCCGGAAGAGAAAGCCAGGGAGTTATCCGACCTAGTCAGGAAACTCCTAAGACCAGGCCAGGTGTCAGTGCATCAGTGCACAAGGGTCCTGGGAAAGATGGTGGCTTCTTACGAAGCGATTCCATTCGGCAGATTCCACGCAAGAACTTTTCAGTTGGATCTGCTAGACAAATGGTCCGGATCGCATCTTCAAATGCATCAGCGGATAACCCTGTCTCCAAGGACAAGGGTGTCTCTCCTGTGGTGGTTACAGAGTGCTCATCTCCTAGAGGGCCGCAGATTCGGCATTCAGGATTGGGTCCTGCTGACCACGGATGCCAGCCTGAGAGGCTGGGGAGCAGTCACACAGGGAAAAAATTTCCAGGGCTTGTGGTCAAGCATGGAAACGTCACTTCACATAAATATCCTGGAACTAAGGGCCATTTACAATGCCCTAAGTCAGGCAAGGCCTCTGCTTCAGGGTCAGCCAGTATTGATCCAGTCGGACAACATCACGGCAGTCGCCCACGTAAACAGACAGGGCGGCACGAGAAGCAGGAGGGCAATGACGGAAGTGGCAAGGATTCTTCGCTGGGCGGAAAATCATGTGATAGCACTGTCAGCAGTGTTCATTCCGGGAGTGGACAACTGGGAAGCAGACTTCCTCAGCAGACACGATCTTCACCCGGGGGAGTGGGGACTTCACCCGGAAGTCTTCCACATGATTGTAAACCGTTGGGAAAAACCAAAGGTGGACATGATGGCGTCTCGCCTCAACAAAAAACTGGACAGATATTGTTCCAGGTCAAGGGACCCTCAGGCAATAGCTGTGGACGCTCTGGTAACACCGTGGGTGTACCGGTCAGTGTATGTGTTCCCTCCTCTTCCTCTCATACCAAAAGTACTGAGAATCATAAGAAGGAGAGGAGTAAAGACTATACCCGTGGCTCCGGATTGGCCAAGAAGGACTTGGTACCCGGAAATTTAAGAGATGCTCACGGAAGACCCGTGGCCTCTACCTCTAAGACAGGACCTGCTCCAGCAGGGACCATGTCTGTTCCAAGACTTACCGCGGCTGCGTTTGACGGCATGGCGGTTGAACGCCGGATCCTGAAGGAAAAAGGCATTCCGGATGAAGTCATCCCTACCCTGATCAAAGCCAGGAAGGATGTAACCGTACAACATTATCACCGTATTTGGCGTAAATATGTTGCGTGGTGCGAGGCCAGGAAGGCCCCTACGGAGGAATTTCAACTGGGTCCATTCCTGCATTTCCTGCAAACAGGACTGTCTATGGGCCTCAAATTAGGGTCCATTAAGGTTCAAATTTCGGCCCTGTCGATATTCTTCCAAAAAGAACTAGCTTCTGTACCTGAAGTTCAGACGTTTGTCAAGGGAGTACTGCATATACAGCCTCCTTTTGTGCCTCCAGTGGCACCTTGGGATCTCAATGTAGTGTTGGGATTCCTAAAATCACATTGGTTTGAACCACTCACCACTGTGGACTTGAAGTATCTCACTTGGAAAGTGGTAATGCTGTTAGCCCTGGCTTCAGCCAGGCGTGTATCAGAATTGGCGGCTTTATCCTATAAAAGCCTTTACCTAATTTTTCATACGGACAGGGCAGAATTGAGGACTCGTCCTCATTTTCTCCCTAAGGTGGTTTCAGCATTTCACTTAAACCAACCTATCGTGGTGCCTGCGGCTACTAGGGACTTGGAGGATTCCAAGTTGCTGGACGTAGTCAGGGCCCTGAAAATATATGTTTCCAGGACGGCTGGAGTCAGAAAATCTGACTCGCTGTTTATCCTGTATGCACCCAACAAGCTGGGTGCTCCTGCTTCTAAGCAGACGATTGCTCGTTGGATTTGTAGTACAATTCAGCTTGCACATTCTGTGGCAGGCCTGCCACAGCCAAAATCTATAAAAGCCCATTCCACACGGAAAGTGGGCTCATCTTGGGCGGCTGCCCGAGGGGTCTCGGCTCTACAACTTTGCCGAGCAGCTACTTGGTCAGGGGCAAATACGTTTGCTAAATTCTACAAATTTGATACCCTGGCTGAGGAGGACCTGGAGTTCTCTCATTCGGTGCTGCAGAGTCATCCGCACTCTCCCGCCCGTTTGGGAGCTTTGGTATAATCCCCATGGTCCTTACGAGGTTCCCAGCATCCACTAGGACGTCAGAGAAAATAAGAATTTACTTACCGATAATTCTATTTCTCGTAGTCCGTAGTGGATGCTGGGCGCCCATCCCAAGTGCGGATTGTCTGCAATACTTGTACATAGTTATTGTTACAAAAATCGGGTTATTGTTGTTGTGAGCCATCTTTTCAGAGGCTCCTTCTGTTATCATGCTGTTAACTGGGTTCAGATCACAAGTTGTACGGTGTGATTGGTGTGGCTGGTAATGAGTCTTACCCGGGATTCAAAATCCTTCCTTATTGTGTACGCTCGTCCGGGCACAGTATCCTAACTGAGGCTTGGAGGAGGGTCATAGGGGGAGGAGCCAGTACACACCAGCTAGTCCTAAAGCTTTTACTTTGTGCCCAGTCTCCTGCGGAGCCGCTATTCCCCATGGTCCTTTCGGAGTCCCCAGCATCCACTACGGACTATGAGAAATAGAATTATCGGTAAGTAAATTCTTATTTTGAATGTACTGTATGTATCTCTGATTTCTTTTTTTCCCCAAGAAAGAAACAAACATAACAGTGGTGAGGTGCAATTAGGGAGATCGCTGGTCTATTCAGGGAGTCAGGGAGATTGCTACTATTTCAGGGAGTCTCCTGCAGAATGAGGGTAGGCAATTTACATTACATGGGTTCCTCTTACTTCCTCTATCTAGTGTTCATTGTAGGAGGTGAATGAATATATAAATCATGTAAGAGAACTTTATTTCTCATACGTCCTAGAGGATGCTGGGGACACCATAAGAACCATGGGGTATAGACGGGATCCGCAGGAGACATGGGCACTTAAAGAACTTTGAATGGGTGTGAACTGGCTCCTCCCTCTATGCCCCTCCTCCAGACTCCAGTTTAGAATCTGTGCCCAGGCAGACTGGATGCACTCTGAGGAGCTCTACTGAGTTTCTCGGAAAAGACTTTATGTTAAGTTTTTTATGTTCAGGGAGCACTGCTGGCAACAGTCTCCCTGCATCATGGGACTTAGGGGAGAGAAGTCAGACCTACTTCTAGTGAGTTTAGAGGCTCTGCTTCTTGGCTACAGGACACCATTAGCTCCTGAAGGTTTGGAACACTAGGTACGCCTAGGGGTTCATTCCCAGAGCCCTCAGTCACCCCCCTTGCAGAGCCAGAAGTCAGAAGACAGGTGAGTAGAAGAAGATAGAAGACTTCAGTGACGGCTTCGGAGGTACCGCACAGCGATCACGCTGCGCGCCATGCTCCCACACACAGCGGCACTACAGGGTGCAGGCCGCGGGGGGGGGGGGGGGGGGCGTCCTGGGCAGCATTAAAACCCTCTTTCGAGTCTGGCAAAGTGCAATTAGAGTGCCTAGGCACTAAATTCTTACCCCCGCCAGTATAATTAGTTTGAAAAATAGCGGGCTGAAGCGACATGAAGGGGGCGGGGCTTAGCCCTCACAGCTCTCATCAGCGCCATTTTCTCTTCACAGAGCTGCAGAGACGCTGGTCCTTTCTCACCACTGCTGTACAAGTAACAGGGTGCAAAACGGGGGGGGGGGGCACGGTAAATTTGGTGCTAGAATAAACTATTATAAAAGCGCTGCAGGGTCTGAGGCATTATATCAAGGTTTCAGAGCCGGGATAAGCGCTGGGTTGTGAGCTGGCAGACTCCCTCTGTGTTTCTCTGACAGGCTTTACTGTGGGTCTATCCCCTATTGGCCCAGTGTGTCTGTGAGTGTCGGTACACGTGTGTCGGCATGTCTGAGGCGGAGTGCTCTTCCCAGGAGGAGACTGTGTTAGGGGCAGAAACGGCTGTGGGAGTGACCCTGTCGGCACCGCAGACTCCTGATTGGGTAAATGTGTTGAATGCTTTGAATGCTAATGTAGCTCTTATTAATAAGAGATTAGATAAATCTGAGTCTCAGAACCAGGTATGGAAGAAGTCTGTGGAGGATGTGTTGTCACAGGTCCAGACCCCTTCGGGGTCACATAAACATTCGTTTGCTCAGTTGGCAGACACAGATACCGACACGGACACTGACTCCAGTGTCCACTATAGTGATACCAGATTAGACCCAAAATTAGCAAAGAGCATTCAGTACATGATTGTGGCAATAAAAGACGTGTTGCATATCACTGAGGACCCTGCTGTTCCTGATACTAGGGTCTGTATGTATAAGGGAAAGAAACCTGAGGTAACGTTTACTCCCTCTCATGAACTGAATACCCTTTTTGAAAAAATGTGGGAAAATCCTGACAAAAAGTTTCTGATTCCTAAAAGGATTCAAATGGCGTATCTCTTCCCCTCTGGGGATAGAGAAAAGTGGGAGTCACCTCCCATTGTGGACAAGGCGCTATCACGGTTGTCTAAAAACGTGGCTTTACCGTCTCCTGACACGGCAGCCCTTAAGGATCCTGCGGATCGTAGACAGGAAAATACGTTAAAATCCATTTACGTCACCACAGGGACACTACTCAGACCAGCTATTGCATCTGCGTGGGTGAGTAGTGCTATCAAAAAGTGGGCAGATAACTTGTCATCTGATATAGATACCCTAGATAGGGATAACATCCTTTTAACGCTGGGTTATATCAGGGACTAGGTTATTCCTTCCTTGCTAATAGAGGAAGAGGAAAAGGTAAAAGATCTCCGGCCGTGGCAGGTTCCCAGGAGCAGAAGTCCTCCCCGGCTTCTGCCAAATCCACCGCATGATGCTGGGGCTCCTCTGCAGGAGTCCGCACCGGTGGGGGCACGTCTCAAGCTCTTCAGTCAATTCTGGGCTCGTTCGGCCCTATACCCTTGGATTTTAGAAATAGTGTCCCAGGGGTACAAACTGGAGTTTCAAGACGTTCGCCCTCGACGTTTTTTCAAATCAGCCTTACCAGCTTCTCTTCCGAACAGGGAGGTAGTGTGCGATGCAATACAAAAGTTGTGTCTGTATCAAGTCATTGTCAGGGTTACCACGTCACAACAGGGAGAAGGCTTTTATTCAAGCCTGTTTGTGGTCCCGAAGCCGGACGGCTCGGTCAGACCAATTCTGAACCTAAAGTCCCTCAATCTTTACCTAAGAAAATTCAAATTCAAGATGGAATCTCTCCGAGCAGTGATCTCCAGTCTGGAGGAAATGGATTTCATGGTGTCGGTCGACATAAAGGATGCCTACTTACACGTCCCCATATATCCTCCGCATCAGGCTTACCTGAGGTTTGCTATTCAGGATTGTCATTACCAATTGCAGACGTTGCCGTTTGGTCTGTCCACGGCTCCGAGGATTTTCACCAAGGTAATGGCGGAAATGATTGTTCTCCTTCGCAAAGCAAGGAGTCACAATTATCCCTTACCTGGACGATCTCCTGATAAAGGCGAGATCCAAGGACAAGCTGGAGCAGGACATTGCGCTCTCCAGTGTACCCCGCAGCAGAAAAAGAAGTGTCTTATCGGGTAAGATAAGATCTCAGTCATGTCAGTGGAACCAGTGAGAGATATAAAAAAAAAAAGCAATACACGGAAAGAGGTATATAAAACATATAGGGGGTAATTCTGAGTTGATCGCAGCAGCAAGTTTGTTAGCAAATGGGCAAAACCATGTGCACTGCAGGGGGGGCAGATATAACATGTGCATAGAGATTTAGATTTGAGTGGGTTATTTTGTTTCTGTGCAGGGTAAATACTAGCTGCTTTATTTTTACACTACAATTTAGATTGCAAATTGAACACACCACACCCAAATCTAACTCTCTCTGCACATGTTATATCTGCCTCCCTGCAGTGCACATGATTTTGCCCAACTGCTAACAAAGTTCCTGCTGCGACCAACTCAGATTTACCCCCCCATGGTTGGCTCCTAAACCTGCCGAAGTCACAGTTTAATCCGACGAAGCGACTGTTGTTTTTGGGAATGATTCTGGACACGGAATTACAGAGAGTTTTTCTTTCGGAAGAGAAGGCTCTGGAAATTCAGAGTTTGGTCAAACAAATTCTGAAACCAGCGAGAGTATCAATTCATCAATGCACTCGGTTGCTGGGGAAGATGGTGGCGGCCTACGAGGCCATTCAGTTTGGCAGATTCCATGCCAGAGTGTTTCAGTGGGACCTATTGGACAAGTGGTCCGGATCCCACCTGCACATGCACCGGAAAATAATCCTATCCTCCAAGACCAGAATCTCACTTCTGTGGTGGCTGCACAGCTCTCACCTCCTAGAGGGACGCAGGTTCGGGATCCAGAACTGGATCCTAGTAACCACGGATGCGAGTCTCCGAGGCTGGGGAGCAATCACACAGGGGGAAACCTTCCAGGGAAAATGGTCAAGCCAGGAAGTTTGTCTACATATAAACGTTCTGGAGTTAAGGGCCATTTACAATGGCCTTCTTCAAGCGGAACGTCTTCTTCACAACCTGCCCGTCCTAATACAATCGGACAATATAACAGCAGTAGCGCACATAAACCGCCAGGGCGGAACAAAGAGCAGGGCGGCAATGGCAGAGACCACAAAAGTTCTCCGCTGGGCGGAAAGACATACATGCGCTCTGTCAGCGGTCTTCATTCCAGGAGTGGACAACTGGGAAGCAGACTTCCTCAGCAGACACGATCTCCATCCAGGAGAGTGGGGTCTTCATCAAGAGGTCTTCACAGAAGTGACAAGCCTTTGGGGAATTCCTCAAATAGACATGATGGCGTCTCGCCTCAACAAGAAAATTCAGAGATATTGTTCCAGGTCGAGGGACCCTCAAGCAATAGCGGTGGACGCACTGGTAACACCATGGGTGTTTCAGTCGGTGTACGTGTTCCCTCCGCTTCCACTCATTCCAAAGGTTCTAAGGATCATAAGAAGATCAAAGGTTCAGGCGATCCTCATTGCTCTGGACTGGCCAAGGAAGGCTTGGTATCCAGATATTCAGGATTTACTTATAAGAGATCCCTGGCCTCTTCCTCTACGAGAGGATCTGTTACAGCAAGGGCCGTGCGTGTATCACGACTTACCGCGGCTACGTTTGACGGTTTGGCGGTTGAACGCCGGATCCTAGCCCGAAAGGGTATTCCCAGTGAAGTTATTCCCACACTTCTTCAGGCTAAAAAAGGAGTAACGTCTAAGCATTATCACCGTATTTGAAGAAAATATGTGTCTTGGTGTGAATCCAAGTAAATGCTCCTTCGGAAGAATTTCAGCTAGGGCGTTTTCTCCATTTCCTGAAGGCAGGTGTGGATGCGGGCCTAAAGTTAGGCACGATTAAAGTACAAATTTCATCCTTATCGGTTTTCTTTCAAAAGCAATTGGCCTCCCTTCCAGAAGTTCAGACCTTCGTGAAAGGAGTTTTGCACATCCAACCACCATTTGTGCCCCCAGTGGCACCATGGGATCTTAACGTGGTGCTGCGTTTCCTTCAATCACATTGGTTTGAACCTTTACAGAAGGTTGAGTTGAAATTTCTCACTTGGAAAGTGGTCATGCTATTGGACTTAGCATCCGCAAGGCTGGTGTCTGAGTTAGCGGCTTTGTCTCACAAGAGTCCTTATTTAATCTTCCATGAAGATAGAGCGGAGTTGAAGACTCGTCAACAATTTTTGCCGAAGGTGGTTTCATCGTTCCACATGAACCAGCCAATTGTGGTACCAGTGGCTACTGACGCTTTCGCGGAGTCAAAATCTCTCGATGTTGTCAGGGCCTTGAAGATTTATGTCGCCAGAACTGCTCAACTTAGGAAAACGGATGCTCTGTTTGTCCTGTATGCTGCCAACAAGAATGGAACGCCTGCTTCCAAGCAGACTATTGCGCGCTGGATCTGTAATACGATTCAGCAGGCTCATTCTACGGCTGGATTAGAAAGGTGGGCTCATCCTGGGCGGCTGCACGCGGGGTCTCGGCATTACAACTCTGCTGAGCAGCTACTTGGTCGGGTTCAAACACTTTTGCAAAATTTTACACGTTTGATACCCTGGCTGATGAGGACCTCATGTTTGGTCAATTGGTGCTGCAGAGTCATCCGCACTCTCCCGCCCGTTCTAGAGCTTTGGTATAAACCCCATGGTTCTTAGGGTGTCCCCAGCATCCTCTAGGACGTATGAGAAAATAGGATTTTAATACCTACCGGTAAATCCTTTTCTCTTAGTCCGTAGAGTATACTGGGCGCCCGTCCCAGTGCGGACTCTATCTGCAGTTGTTAATTAAGTTTACACACGAGTTGTGTTATGTTATAGTCAGCCTGTTGCTGACGTTGTTCATGCCGTTGACTGGAGTTCTGTTAAATGCCATGTTGTACGGCGTGTTGAGGTGTGAGCTGGTATGTATCTCACCTTAGTTTAACAATAATTCCTTTCCTCGAAATGTCCGTCTCCCTGGGCACAGTTCCTATAACTGGAGTCTGGAGGAGGGGTATAGAGGGAGGAGCCAGTTCACACCCATTCAAAGTCTTAAAGTGCCCATGTCTCCTGCGGATCCCGTCTATACCCCATGGTTCTTATGGTCTCCCCAGCATCCTCTACGGACTAAGAGAAAAGGATTTAAAATCCTATTTTCACTTTTGTATATGGGGCCATAGGCAAACACAGGGGGGGGGGGGGGGGGGTTTCTGGTTGCCCAGAAACCTCCCTTCTCTTGGCAATTGGCTCACATATTGACAATAGCAATGGTATATAATACGATTACTAGAGCTGCTGCTACATCATGCAAGTTAAGAGACACAGCAGAGCTGCTACACATGCCACAGCTTCTTCTAACAAGTTTGCTGTGTGTGGATCTGAGCACCAGAGAGTAGCTACCAGGAAGAAGAGACAGGAGCTTTATCATGAGGTGGAAGAATGTGTGCTTAGAAAGTGTAGTATTGATTTCGTTGTGTTTGCATATTTATTTATGTTTAAATATGTTTAACCTTTTTCATGACCACTTATCTTATTTACTGTATATTATTTAAATATTTGATACAGTCTATACTATAGACTGTCTGTAGTGTTACATATTAATATTGTATTCCATGTTCTGCACAGTGGTAGACTGTGGATTACATTTGGAAACCCCCGTCTAGAAATCCTGCGTTTGCCACTGGGGGCAGGCACAGGGCCTGATCCTGAGGCTGGAGTAAAACAAAAAACAGCAAGTACAGTAACTGGGAACATTGGTAACACCATGCTGCACTCCCGGTACAGAGTGTACACAGAGATTTATATTTGGAAGGGGCGTGTTGAAACACAAATCTAAATTGGAGTATAAAAATAAAACTGCCCAGTATTTGTGGGCTACATGCAACAGCAGCCAGCATTTACCCCACAGGCAAACATAGCGCATGTATTTGCCTCCCTTGCATTGTAACATGGTTGCACAGGTGCACAGTTACTTTTTTTGATTTACTCTCAACTTAGAATCAGGCCCACAGTTACCTAAATTTGCTCATAAGCTCTGCAGACAGATAAACTTTAAAGTGTTACTTTAGGTGAGCATGATAGGTTCACTTTAAAGAAAAAAATATACCTACTTAACTTGACAAACACATACCTCCCAACTTTAAGGAGGATGGAAGGGGGACTCCGGCACAGCTTAGCCGCACCCGCCCGAAAAAAGGGGCATGGCTTCAGTAAAGGGGGTGTGGCTTCACGGTAATGCCGCAATCGTGAGCCACGTCCCCATTTCCTGTCACTATGGGGGCATGGCCAGCGCTCTGTGAGCTGCTGGCATGCCCCCAGTCCCTCTTGTCTCCATGAATAGACGCAACAGCTTAGCTACCATAGGTGCAGAGAGTGCAGCTGCTATGGGGCCCAGAGCTGGTAGAGGCCCACCTTCCTTGCCAACGTTACATGCTTATATTCATTTTTCACCATTAGGTGATGCATAGGGGCCCTTATAAACTTTTGCTTTGGGGCCTTCAAAATATTTAGGTATGTCCCTTGACCTGATCATTGTAATATAGTATAAATGAAATGGAGGGCATTATGATACATAATATGAACTTGGGTATTGTAATGTGCAGAATATGAGGTGAAGACACTGTATGTCATAATGTAGATTGGAGGGTACTGTGTTGCATAATGTGTATTGGCAGCCCTACAATGTGGCATCATGTGAACTAGGGCACTACTATGGTTCACAAAATGAAGTAGAGCACTATTATGGGGCATAACATTAAATAATTCACTACTGTAGCTCAGAGAATGAACTAGGGCACTATCATGGCAGTTGTTTTAAATAAACAGCTGCTGCAGAGAAGTGTCTCTCAAAAAGCATTATGACAGGGGCCCCTTCAAAATGTTGCTATGGGGCCCACACATTTCTGTCTACTCCCCTGAATAGACGCTGTGCACATGCGCACAGCGTCTATTCACCGCTGCTCTAAGCATGAGCCACCCAACTGCCCCCCCCCCCCATCGCAGGACACTGCGGCCCGCGTGCGTGACAGTCCAAAAAACGGGACTCTTCCGTGAAAATCAGGACAGTTGGGAGGTATACAAACATATACACTATTGTAAGAAGTTATCTGATTGTGCAAATGAACTTTACTATATACAGATTTGTAGTTATTATTTATAAATGTTCCCCACACCTCTCCGATGGAATACATACGATATCCCGGCTGTCGGGATGCTGATGGTCACACGACCAACCGCAGCAGCCCACCACTGAATATTCCGACATGGCAAAACCTCAATACTCACCTTCAGGATCCTGTCTGTTGGTGATCCAGCGCCAGTCTCCTGAGTGGTGTCGGAATTCTGGAGTTGGTCACACGACCACCGGCATCCCAGCAGGTGGAATGCTGAACGCATCCCTCTCAGATCGTAAGCTTATTTGGGCAGGGTGCACTTTTATGCCTGTTTCAGTGATTATATAATCTAAAGAAATTTATATTCAATTGATTGCAATCTGCCATAAACATTAGAGATGAGCGGGTTCGGTTCCTCGGAAACCGAACCCGCCCGAACTTCAGGTTTTTTTACACGGGTCCGAGCGACTCGGATCTTCCCGCCTTGCTCGGTTAACCCGAGCGCGCCCGAACGTCATCATCCCGCTGTCGGATTCTCGCGAGGCTCGGATTCTATCGCGAGACTCGGATTCTATATAAGGAGCCGCGCGTCGCCGCCATTTTCACACGTGCATTGAGATTGATAGGGAGAGGACGTGGCTGGCGTCCTCTCCGTTTATAGAGAGTGAGACTAGAGTAGAGAGAGACACAGTATTATTTACTTTAGTAATTTTGGGGAGCATTAGGAGGAGTACTACTACTTGCTGAAGTGATAGTGTGACTGTATATCTGACTTGTGGGGGAGACAGTGGGGAGCAGTTAGAGTCTGAGAGCAGGAGTACATATTTTAACGTACAGTGCACACTTTTGCTGGCACTCTGCTGCCAGAGTGCCACACTGCCATTGTGACCACACTGACCACCAGTATATATTGTGATTGTCTGCTTAGGAGTACTACTTGCAAGTTGCTGATAGTGTGACCAGTGACCTGACCACCAGTTTAATTAATCACCACCAGTTTAATATATATATATATATATATAATTGTATATAATATATATATAATTGTATATGTATACCACCTACCCGTGGTTTTTTTTTTTTCTTTCTTCTTTATACATACTACTATAGTAGCTTACTGTAGCAGTCTGCGGTGCTGCTGAGCTGACAGTGTCCAGCAGGTCCGTCATCAGTCATTACATAATAAATATATATACCTGTCCGGCTGCAGTACTAGTGATATTATATATATATATATATATATTAATTTCATCTCATTATCATCCAGTCTATATTAGTAGCAGACACAGTACGGTAGTCCACGGCTGTAGCTACCTCTGTGTCGGCAGTCGCTGGTCCATCCATAATTGTATACCACCTACCCGTGGTTTTTTTTTTTCTCTTTCTTCTTGATACATACTACTATAGTAGCTTACTGTAGCAGTCTGCGGTGCTGCTGAGCTGACAGTGTCCAGCAGGTCCGTCATCAGTCATTACATAATAAATATATATACCTGTCCGGCTGCAGTACTAGTGATATTATACATATATATATATATATATATATATATTAATTTCATCTCATTATCATCCAGTCTATATTAGCAGCAGACACAGTACGGTAGTCCACGGCTGTAGCTACCTCTGTGTCGGCAGTCGCTGGTCCATCCATAATTGTATACCACCTACCCGTGGTTTTTTTTTTCTCTTTCTTCTTGATACATACTACTATAGTAGCTTACTGTAGCAGTCTGCGGTGCTGCTGAGCTGACAGTGTCCAGCAGGTCCGTCATCAGTCATTACATAATAAATATATATACCTGTCCGGCTGCAGTACTAGTGATATTATATATATATATATATATTAATTTCATCTCATTATCATCCAGTCTATATTAGCAGCAGACACAGTACGGTAGTCCACGGCTGTAGCTACCTCTGTGTCGGCAGTCGCTGGTCCATCCATAATTGTATACCACCTACCCGTGGTTTTTTTTTTCTCTTTCTTCTTGATACATACTACTATAGTAGCTTACTGTAGCAGTCTGCGGTGCTGCTGAGCTGACAGTGTCCAGCAGGTCCGTCATCAGTCATTACATAATAAATATATATACCTGTCCGGCTGCAGTACTAGTGATATTATATATATATATATATATATATATATATATATTAATTTCATCTCATTATCATCCAGTCTATATTAGCAGCAGACACAGTACGGTAGTCCACCACGGCTGTAGCTACCTCTGTGTCGGCAGTCGCTGGTCCATCCATAATTGTATACCACCTACCCGTGGTTTTTTTTTTCTTTCTTCTTGATACATACTACTATAGTAGCTTACTGTAGCAGTCTGCGGTGCTGCTGAGCTGACAGTGTCCAGCAGGTCCGTCATCAGTCATTACATAATAAATATATATACCTGTCCGGCTGCAGTACTAGTGATATTATATATATATATATATATATATATATATTAATTTAATCTCATTATCATCCAGTCTATATTAGCAGCAGACACAGTACGGTAGTCCACGGCTGTAGCTACCTCTGTGTCGGCAGTCGCTGGTCCATCCATAATTGTATACCACCTACCCGTGGTTTTTTTTCTCTCTTTCTTCTTGATACATACTACTATAGTAGCTTACTGTAGCAGTCTGCGGTGCTGCTGAGCTGACAGTGTCCAGCAGGTCCGTCATCAGTCATTACATAATAAATATATATACCTGTCCGGCTGCAGTACTAGTGATATTATATATATATATATATTAATTTCATCTCATTATCATCCAGTCTATATTAGCAGCAGACACAGTACGGTAGTCCACGGCTGTAGCTACCTCTGTGTCGGCAGTCGCTGGTCCATCCATAATTGTATACCACCTACCCGTGGTTTTTTTTTTCCTCTTTCTTCTTGATACATACTACTATAGTAGCTTACTGTAGCAGTCTGCGGTGCTGCTGAGCTGACAGTGTCCAGCAGGTCCGTCATCAGTCATTATATAATAAATATATATACCTGTCCGGCTGCAGTACTAGTGATATTATATATATATATATATATATATATATATATATATTAATTTCATCTCATTATCATCCAGTCTATATTAGCAGCAGACACAGTACGGTAGTCCACGGCTGTAGCTACCTCTGTGTCGCTTATCTTACTCACACAGCTACCTCATTGCGCCTCTTTTTTTCTTTGCGTCATGTGCTGTTTGGGGAGTGTTTTTTGGAAGGGCCATCCTGCGTGACACTGCAGTGCCACTCCTAGATGGGCCAGGTGTTTGTGTCGGCCACTAGGGTCGCTTATCTTACTCACACAGCTACCTCATTGCGCCTCTTTTTTTCTTTGCGTCATGTGCTGTTTGGGGAGGGTTTTTTGGAAGGGACATCCTGCGTGACACTGCAGTGCCACTCCTAGATGGGCCAGGTGTTTGTGTCGGCCACTAGGGTCGCTTAGCTTACTCACACAGCTACCTCATTGCGCCTCTTTTTTTCTTCTTTGCGTCATGTGCTGTTTGGGGAGTGTTTTTTGGAAGGGCCATCCTGCGTGACACTGCAGTGCCACTCCTAGATGGGCCAGGTGTTTGTGTCGGCCACTAGGGTCGCTTATCTTACTCACACAGCTACCTCATTGTGCCTCTTTTTTTCTTCTTTGCGTCATGTGCTGTTTGGGGAGTGTTTTTTGGAAGGGCCATCCTGCGTGACACTGCAGTGCCACTCCTAGATGGGCCAGGTGTTTGTGTCGGCCACTAGGGTCGCTTATCTTACTCACACAGCTACCTCATTGCGCCTCTTTTTTTCTTCTTTGCGTCATGTGCTGTTTGGGGAGTGTTTTTTGGAAGGGCCATCCTGCGTTACACTGCAGTGCCACTCCTAGATGGGCCAGGTGTTTGTGTCGGCCACTAGGGTCGCTTAGCTTACTCACACAGCTACCTCATTGCGCCTCTTTTTTTCTTCTTTGCGTCATGTGCTGTTTGGGGAGTGTTTTTTGGAAGGGCCATCCTGCGTGACACTGCAGTGCCACTCCTAGATGGGCCAGGTGTTTGTGTCGGCCACTAGGGTCGCTTAGCTTAGTCATCCAGCGACCTCGGTGCAAATTTTAGGACTAAAAATAATATTGTGAGGTGTTCAGAATAGACTGAAAATGAGTGGAAATTATGGTTTTTGAGGTTAATAATACTTTGGGATCAAAATGACCCCCAAATTCTATGATTTAAGCTGTTTTTTAGTGTTTTTTGAAAAAAACACCCGAATCCAAAACACACCCGAATCCGACAAAAAAAATTCGGTGAGGTTTTGCCAAAACGCGGTCGAACCCAAAACACGGCCGCGGAACCGAACCCAAAACCAAAACACAAAACCCGAAAAATTTCAAGTGCACATCTCTAATAAACATGTCTACTAATTTGGGAATACTGGGAGCATGCCTGGTGCTCCTGAAGTGTAAAGCTGGGTACGCACCACATCAAGGGTGGCCAACCAGTCAGAGGCAAAGAGCCATAAAAAATCTGTAGTCAAGGGTAAGAGCCACTATCATGTGTGTGCCAAAAATGGGGGCATATCCTAGTTGTCACTAAGCCAAATCCCATTTTTGTGCGCATACCTTTTGGTATGACGTTTGTAGGAGTATGAAAAAAAACCATTTTTAGTCATGTTGTACAGTGCCACATACATATAATGCCCTGGTACAGTACCACATACATATAAAAACACCAAAAAATGGGTGCCTCCACAGTGCCAGATACACAAATGTCCCCACAGTGCCAGATACATATATGCCCCCAGTATCAGATACACATGTCCCCACAGTGCTAGATATACTTGCCCACACAGTGCCAGATACATATTTTCCCCCAGTGCCAGATACACATGTCCCCACAGTGCCAGATATGCCCCCATTTCCGGATACACATGTCCTCACAGTGCCAGATATGCCCCCAGTGCCAGATACACATATGCCCACACAGTGCCAGATACATATATGCCTACACAGTGCCATATATAAATATGACCCACAGTGCCAAGTACACATATGCCCAGTCCACACAGTGCCAGATTCACATATGCCCCCACAGTGCCAGATATACCACCCAGTGCTGCTCACCACGCTGCTGATGGGCTGTGCCTTTGTTGTTTGAGGGGAGAAGAGTGCAGCACGCGCCTATCCTGCCCCTCAGTCTCCTCTGGCGGCTGTGAGTGTGTGTATGAGGCGCTGGTTTGTGAGCCAATCAGAGCTCGCCGTCCGAACTCTGACTGGCTCAGGGGCCAGCGCCCTTAGAAACGCTGCTTCACTAGCAGTGTGCTGGGAGGACGGCGAGCGGTGGGACCACCCGGAGCAGGGAGGCAAGCCGCATGCAGATGAAGAAAGAGCTACATGCGGCTCGAAAGCCACGGGTTGGCCACCGCTGCACTACATAATGGTGGCATCATCCCATTGGATGTGCTCCATTTCAGATGGGAAGATGCGATGTATGATATCGTGTATGAATAGTAGTGTGTATGCTCGACCACAGGATATATTGGACAGTCATTATATATATTTTGTGTGGTTGGAAGAACGATTGTGGAGTAAGTGCGTACGCTCAAAATCGTGTGTTTTGGGATTGTTTCAGTGTGGAATTGGGAGGACCATTGTATCGTTTGTAAAATCATTCAGGTGTGTACCCAGCTTTAGTATGGCCCTGACATCTCTCCCGCCCAAAAACACCCATTCATTGCCACTCCCATCATTGACGTGTACTCTCTGCAAATGTTCAGAGTGTGCAGAACAACAGTGAATGACCATAATTTACCTCCCAACAATAGGCTGGGCTTTTCCTGACATGGTTGCACCTGATGCGATCAGTTAGAACCGTCCACTAGGTGGCAGCCAGAAGATAATCTTCCAGCAGCCACCAATCTCACAGGGACCTCCTAGCCCCGCTTCATCCTTGTTCCCTCCCCCTGTGCCTGCCATGCAACCAATCACCAGGGAAATGTAAATAAAAACAGCCCTCAGCCTCAAGGTGTATACCCGACGCTGCAGAGAGGAGCAGCCACCGGGAAATGTAAAGCAGTGATGTTAGAATGATCGTTGGTTCGATACATCAGTGGCGATATTAAAATTCAATATTATAAAATATTTATTTAAAAAAAATGCCTTTTAAAAAAAAATCTTGTTGGATATGTTTTAAATAGATGTTCTTAACCTTATTCAATCATAAAAAAACAACACAATTTGTAAGCAGTTTAATCATCTAATTAGATGTGAGAGACTGATGTGAGTGACAAAACATCACTAGAACTTAATTCATTTTCCTCATTGACTCAAAAAGTAGTGCTCTATCTAACAGCAAAGGCATATTTTCAGAACTAAATTGTCTAGTTAGCTCAAACGAAGGCAGTCATTTGACCGCTGGACAGGATCCCAGCGGTCAATATACCGACGCCGGAATTCCGACACCAGCTGAAATACTGACGGTCGGAGTCCCGACCGCCGGCTACTTTCTCCAATTGGGTGGTGGTCCACGCCACCACCCGAGGGGGAACAGAACCCTGTGGCAAACCGGGCCAGAAGCGTGGCGAGCGCAGAGAGCCCGTGAGGGGACACGCTGCACTCACCGCCGGGATCCCTGCGCCAGTCTCCTGACTGCCGGGATCCCAACCGCTGGGATCTCATACTAATCTGGTGCATACTATCATCAATATTGGTAAATTGTTAAACAGTCCAGTACAGTCAGTGTATGCATGGCTGTACAATTAGTAAGGCATGAAGAGACATTACATATTAGCAGCACAATCTGAAAAAAAATGGCATATTATCCTCAAAAGAATCTAAAGGGAGAATGGCAAGTTACTTGAAAACTGTTGTTTGTAAAAACAAGCTATGTGTGTTGATTATGATCCTTATGGATGAAATGCTGGACTGAGGAAGACACTAACACGCTCATGGCACTCTAATAATATGGAGTCACTGCCCAGGAATGCCAATCACTTCTCCGACACCTTTCTAATACCGCCTGAATCAATGCTAGCAGCAATTTGTGTGTACACTGTGTAACGCGTCCTTCGTAGGGTTTTTCAGAAATTCTTGAACATGCGCATCTGAAAAAAATCGCTTAACCACATGATCATTAGCATTGTGTGCCCCTCAGAATCAGGCCCACAGTATACTATTTCTGTTGCTGCATTTTGTTGGGATGAAAGATACCACTGACTGGGATTATATGAAGCACCCATGGTCGTCAGTGCGCTGCCTGCGCTGGTGTAGCTGTTCTCTACTTTGCGTTGGCTGCGTCCATAGTTGATCTGGTCCCACTTACGTGAGAACATTTTTTAAATTTCTTCTAGGATCACTTTCAGTTCTCATTCCGTCCGTCATAATGCTGCGGCAGTGCGGCATGCACTGTTCACAAGGCCAACCACCATAAACTATGGGCCAGATTCAGATTTGTATGTAAAGCCGATTGTTTATGCATATAACCATTGGTGGGTGCACTGCGCATGAGAAGAACAGATCCTGGGTGATCTTCACAATCACCCCTTTGGCGGCAACCGAGACTGTTCTACAAAACACTTTGTAGGTGTGTCGAGCCCAGGGTCTGCATCATCGGGCTCACTGGATCCATCAGGGGAGTCCCAACAACTAGTCTGAGTAAAGGTGCATACACACGGCGAGATTTATCCTTGCGATTATGACTATATAAAGTTAGTGCAAATTGCAAGGTGTTAGCCACCTTGCAATCCCGATGCGCACTCCCGCGGGGTCGGTATTGCAAGGTTAGATAGACTGTGCAGGCAAGTCAATTTTGACTATGTAGTACTAAAGTATAGTCAAAATTGCCACTTAGTCAAAATCGCACATAGCCAATATCACAAGCACACATAGGGGGTCATTCCGAGTTGATCGCCAGCTGCCGTTGTTCGCAGCGCAGCGATCAGGCAAAAAATCGGCACTTCTGCGTATGGCGCGCAGTGCACACGCGCGACGTACTTTCACACAAGCCGATTTAGTTTCACACAAGGTCTAGCGACGCTTTTCAGTTGCACTGCTGATCGGTGAGTGATTGACAGGAATGGGGCGTTTCTGGGAGGTAACTGACCGTTTTCCGGGAGTGTGCTGAAAAACGCAGGCGTGTCAGATACAAACGCAGGCATGCCTGGGGAAACGGGGGTGTGGCTGGCCGAACGCAGGGCGTGTTTGTGACGTCAAAACAGGAACTAAACAGACTGAAGTGATCGCTAGCTAGGAGTAAGTCTCGAGCTACTCTGAAACTGCACAATCTTTTTTTGTAGCAATGCTGCGATCCTTTCGTTCGCACTTCTGCTAAGCTAAGATACACTCCCAGAGGGCGGCGGCTTAGCGTTTGCACTGCTGCTAAAAGCAGATAGCGAGCGATCAACTCGGAATGAGGGCCATAGTCAATATCGCATAGTCCATATCGTAGAGTCAAAATCGCAGATAGCCAAAATCTCACCATGTGTATGCACCGTAAGCTTCTGTTTATGAGGATGGCCGAGGGCTGTGACCATTTGGACGCAGCACTCGGGTCGCAGATGCTGGCAGGAGGCCTCCTGCAGCATTACCAACCGAGTTGTATGGTATTGTACAACCACTTCTCTGCAGCTTTGCAATACCGTACATATTGGAATCAGGCCCTGTGTGTAGTAAGAGCAGTGTTTGACCTGTGAGGACCAATGCTTTAATGGCAGGGACACAATAAATGACTTGCTCTGGGGCCTCCACCAATTTGAATCCTGCACTGGAAATGCAGAAATGACACAATGGAAGCATGATAAATTACCAACAACCACAATTAATGTACATGTGTATTAGACTATACCTCATAATTGCTTAGTAACCAGAATGCAAACAGTAATACTAATTTCCTTATACGTTTTCGGGAAGGCCAAGCCTCACACCTTTTCAAACAGCAAGCAGCCAAAGGATATTTTATAGCACGTGTTGTTTTAAGTCTGTGTTCATATATTTAGCTTCACACTCAACGGGAGATAATATTTGGAAAACTTTTTCTGTAAATACAATTGCTATGCACATGATCAGTGATTACCATATTCTTCTTATCTCCTACTACTCATATTATGTGTGGGCTCACTTGTTATCACAGCTATTCTGCAGCCTAAAGCGAATATGGAAATGGCGCCACTTACCCTCAGCAAGACAATGAAATTAAATGCTTTTTTGTTAGTGTAGTGCAGGCTGCCAGGAACTAACATTGCTCATGCAAGATTAGGCAGGACAGGAAGCAGTGGCGGAACTAGCAAGCGTTGGGCCCAGGTGCGACAAAATGCTTTGGGCACCCTCATCCCGTCCAAGTCCACCCCCTCACCCCTGGAGAGGATCTGGTGAGGGGGACCTGCTCAGGGCTAGGGAAATGGATACCTAGCAACAGTGCCGTAACTAGACATTTTAGCGCTGTGTGCAAGAAATGGCATCGGAGGCCCCCCCCCCCCCCCTCCATGTAAAACAGAGGCACGGCGCGCAAAATATATAGAGGCGTGGCTTCATGGGGAAGGGGTGTGGCCACAAAATAATACCATTTCATGTAACGGTGCACAGTAGTCTCCATTATTCAAATAACGCCACACAGTAGCACCACTACACCAGGTAGAGCCCCTTTTACACGTTACGGCGGACAGATTCCCCTTTTTACACATTACGGCAGACAGCGTCCCCTTTTTACACATTACGTCAGACAGCGTCCCGTTTTTACACGTTATGGCAGACACCGTCCCCTTTTTTACACATTATGGCAGACAGCGTCTCCTTTTTACACATTACGTCAGTGTCCCCTTTTTACACATTACATCAGACAGCGTCCCGTTTTTGCACATTACGGCAGACACTGTCCCCTTTTTTACACATTACGGCAGACAGCGTCCCCTTTTTTATACATTATGGCAGACAGCGTCCCCTTTTTTACACATTACAGCAGACAGTCCCCCTTTTTACACATTACGGCACACAGCGCCCCCTTTTTACACATTACGGCAGTGTCCCATTTTTTATACATTACGGCAGACAGCGTCCCCTTTTTACACATTACGGCAGACAGAGTCCCCTTTTCCCTTTTTTACACATTACGGCAGACAGCGTCCTCTTTTTTACACATTACGGCAGACAGCGTCCCCTTTTTTACACATTAAGGCAGACAGACTAGATAGATAGATAAATATATAGACAGACAGACAGACAGAAAGAAAGATTAGCTTATACTTACTGTCTTCGCTGGGCGCTGGCAGTCAGACTCCTCAGTGCAGGCAGGGGAGAAGGAGGAGGGAGGGGGAGGAGGGAGCCGCAGCAGCACAATGTAATTGGTGGAGGCGCCACTGCAGCTGTCCCTCTCCTTTCACATAGGCTGCCCGCCGCCGTTGTGATGAGGGAAGCGCATCCCAGCATTCACAGCGGCAGAGGACAGCCTATGTGGAATTAGATGGACAGCTGCAGCAGCGCCTCCACCAATTACACTGTGCTGCTTCGGCTCCCTCCTCCACCTCCATCCTCCCTCCCCCACCACGTGGCCGCTGGGTCCCTGCTGCTCCTCTCCGCGGCGGCGGACCGCAGCACACAGCAGCATGTAATGAGTCAGTTTGACTCATTACATGCCGTGCTGGCTTTGGGCCCCGTGACAGTGGGGGGCCTCAGTGCAAGACACCGCCTGCACTGGCGGTAGTTCCACCACTGACAGGAAGCCCTGTTTCAGGATTGTCCTGTTGGTCTTCTTAACACTTTCCTTTTTATTTGCAATTTCTGTTCTTACTTATATTGCATAGTTTGCCCCACAAAGTTCCACTGATGGAAGATGTTCACATCCTGTTTATTAAATGTGATTTGTCGCAGGTCTATTCAGCTGCAAACTGATACACGTGCACATTTCTCTAGTAAAGGCATAATGCATGTCGGTTCTAATTCAGATGTGGCTGGAGTGAGCAGCAGCAATGCTCTGATATGGTAATGCAGCAGGCGGCGTCTGGTTTAAGTAGATGCTTCCTGCCTGCATTAGTGATCCATGCTGCATCCTAGGATGCAGCATCGGGTCACATGAGACACCATTGTCCTGCTGTGCATTCCATGGGGACATGCAACCCGTCCACCGCAGCACTGACCAAGAGGCCTCAATATCTCCATCTTCTGACAGAGATCCCGGACTTGGCACTCTCCCCAAAGTGGACGCAACATGCCCCCATCGATGCAGGACCTATACTGCACATGCACTCAGTGTGAAACACCCAACCTGCTGCCACAGTAAGGCAAAAAGCTTGCAAGTGCAAGTAACTTACAGTAGGTGTGTTCACATTTACATGTAGCATGTGCCTTAGAGATGTAACCTATATAAGTAGGTGGAATCTCCAAATATACAGTACAGTACTTCTTCAGAAGCGTATTTTTTTTTTTGTGTGTGATGATAATGGCTAGTATCATGGTTTTGTTCAACTGATGTGAGCTGGTAGCAGGGGGTAGCCCGAACATAGCAACATTCTGAAGGGGCCCCTTTCCCAATGCTTCTAGGAGACACCTCTCAATGGCAGTTGATAATTGTATGCCCCATAATAGTCCCCTGGTTTATTTAATGAACCATAGTAGTGCCCTAGTTCACATGATGTCACATTTTTATGGCTGCCAGTACACAGAACCCCCAATTCATTTTATGACATATACAGTAGTGTCTCCAGATTATGTTATGCCATATTACAGTGCCCCTAGTTCATATTATGCCACATTACAGTGCCCCTAGTTCATATTATGCCACGTTACAGTGCCCCTAGTTCATATTATGCCACATTTACAGTGCCCCTATTTCATATTATGCCACATTACAGTGCCCCTAGTTAATATTATGCCACGTTACAGTCCCCCTATTTCATATTATGCCACATTACAGTGCCCCTAGTTAATATGCCACATTGCAGTGTCCCTAGTTCATATTATGCTATATTACAGTGCCCCTACTTCATATTATGCCACATTACAGTGCCCCTAGTTCATATTATGCCACATTACAGTGTCCATTGTTCATATTATGCCACATTATAGTGCCCCCAGTCAGGGGCGGATTGGGAACAAAAAGCGGCCCTGGAAAAATTAGTACTCGTGGCCCCACATGGGCAGCACCAGAGGTGTAAAGTCTAGCCATGGGCCATTTCAGCAGCACCCTCCCCCCAAGATTTTCCAGATAGTGGGCATGTCCAGCACCAAGGGGGAAGTTAAAAATAAATAAATTACATATTATGAGCACATTATATAATACACCTTCAGAATTTAGGAAACTATATAATTCTTTAGAAAGATATATTTTCTTGCTTATTACACCAACTGTATCCCAATCACTATTCACTCAATCTTATATGTCAGCCAGGCAGGCAGACAGAGCACACACTAGATCATCTGCAATCACAGGCTAAGTGGCAAAGTCATTTTCATATATACAAATTATTTTGCATCTTATTCATTATGTCTATAAAAAGGACCACATGTCCTCAAACAAAACAGGCCCCACGGGTGCGCCGGCCCACCGGGAATCTTCCCTGTGAACCCTATGGCCAATCCGCCTCTGCCCCCAGTTCATATTATGTAACAGTATAATGCCCTTCTGTTATACCACATTACAATGAGCAGGTCCAGGGGTATAACTAGATACAGTATATCGTAGGACCCAAGGCAAAAGTTTGTAAGGGCCTCTATGTACTACCCAATGGGGAAAAATGTATATATAAAATGTATCTTTGACAGGGAATGTGGCCCTTCTCAGCTCTGGGCCCCATAGCAGCTGCACTCCCTCCACCTATGGTAGCTACGCCCTTATCTTGTAGGGAAAGTGGGTACATGCTATTGGCTAGTACAAGGTGTCCTGCAGCAAAAAAAAAAAAAAATGCTCACTTCACCCAGAGATGAAGTGAGCGATCTGACTAGATTCGGCCTAGAGTCAGCGATAGCGATGCGTGGCCCCATTGCTATGGGCTATACACACAGAGCGATGTGTGCTTAATTTCTATTCAGATTGCTTAGAATTTAAGCACACATCTCTACATGTGTACCTCCAACCCCCCCCCCCCCCCCCCCAAGGGCTTCTTCCTGAAAGGGATCCAATCCTAGTAACCCCTGCTGACGCACGTGTAGAGGGCCCTCGAGGCCGGGACAGGGAAGTTCTTTTCATAAGAGCTGTTAGTATATACAGTGCTTAAAGTGGTCCTAGAGAGGTGGTGGAACTCACCCCCCCTCCCCGCGTCGCAAAAAGGGGCGTGGTCTCAAAAAGAAAGGGGCGTGGTCACACAATAGTAATAATGCCCACAGTAGCAGCACCCTGTAATACACATAATGCCCACCGCAGTAGCGCTTTCATATACAATGCCCACAGTAGTAGTGCTCCTTATGCAATGTCTACTGTACTCGTAGTGCCCACAGTGGTAGTGTCCATTATATAGACCCCATAGTAGTGGTGCCCCTTATGCAATGCCCACAATAGTAGTACCCTGTCAAAGTCGATAAATATTGTTATACATATCCATTGTACTAACCCCTCATGCACATGCACGCTGCTCGTGCACCCGGTCCCCCGTGCGTACACATACCCGCAAGTTGCGTAAGAGACGCTCCGGCGACTCGTGCGCATGATATGTGTATTTACGGCGGAGTTTGTGAGCGTGTAGCGTGCCACTCGAACGCAGCATATTTAACCCAAATAGTGCATTTTGTAGATATAGTTCCCTTAGATCATGTCAGCGAGTAATGTTAGTTTAAACAGTTCCTGGACAGAGAGATTCGTCTTTGCATGATAGGAAGGGTCAGACAAAGGTTGGTAGGTGATGTCTAGTATCCAGCTGTAGGGTATTTTAAGGGAAACATTCCGGTGTTAGTTAGGAAAAGATCGCTTGCTCCTGCGTATAGTTATGTGCAAAAGTAGATTATGAACATTAACTGTATTTGCTGTAAATTACACATGCGGCGGGAATCCTGAGGATACCTCCCACCAGAGCAGTTAGGGAAGGACATCGCCTACCTGTTCAAATCCACCTAAGACCTTTGCTGTAATGTAGGGACACATCCCTGTGTCCAATGAACAATGAGATTACAGGGACCATTGTATTGTATATGCATGTTGTGTATAAAAAGACCACTGTTGCCTGGCCAGACACAAAGACTCTGAAGGCTTTCACCCTGATAGCTGAGGACTCGTCCAGGACGCGCTTGCGAACGATTCCCCGCGTATGTATATTCTCTGTAGCCATTATTCTCTGTTATTCTGTTAGATTTCCTTGTTAGCCTGTAGTGTATAACTTGTACCTGTTTACCCCTTTTCTCTGAATAATCCGCTGCGGTGTTAGAGCCCAGTGGTTTACACAAACCGGTGTTGAGTTTTCACTTTCCTGCAAAGGGCTTTCTTAGCGTCTCAATCGCTATAAGGTGTATAGGCATTGTTGCGGTTTTAAAAGGTATCACATCGTTGCAGTACTAGACTGCTAAGGTTTAAAGTATAAGCACATCCTTACACTGTTTCATTACTTAAGGTTTACTGTATATCATTCTATGTGCGTCTGCGCCGCGTGTACGTTGTACCCACGGCACGGCGTCTGATACGCTAATAGCGTATCAATACGGTACTCAGTACGCCAATAGCGTGCTTAGTACGAAGCGTGAATCCGTGTGCGTACGTGCGTCGCGCCCACGGCACAGCGTCTGTTACGCTAAGGGCGTATCCATACGGTACTCAGTACGCAAATAGTGTACTTAGTCCGTAGTGTGTGTAATAAGTCTAGTGGCCATAGCGGCTCCATGGTAATAGTGTATAGCTTTATGTTTTAAGATAATATTTGACATTATCAACCCCTTATGTCCCCAGAAGTGATGCCCCTTATGAAGTGCCCCCTTTACAATGCCCTCATTAGTAGGGCCCCCAGTAGTAATGCCCTTAATGGTAATGCCCCTGTGTAGTATTTCCCCCAGTAGTAATGTTGCCTGTAGTAATGCCTCTAGTCGTTTAGCCCCCTGTAGTTTAGCCCTAGTAGTTATGCCCCCAGTGGTAATGCCCTCCTGTAGTTTGCCCCCAGTAGTTAGCCCCTTTGTAGTTTGCCCCCAGAAGATTACCCCCTTGTAGTTTGCCCCCAGTAGCTTGCCCCCTTGTAGTTTTCCCCTTGTAGCTTGCCCCTTGTAGTTTGCTCCCTTGTAGCTTGCCCCCTTGTAGTTTGCCCCTTGTAGTTTGCTCCCTTGTAGCTTGCCCCCTTGTAGTTTGCCCCCAGTAATAATGCCCCCCAGTAGTAATGCCCCCAGTAGATATGTGCCCCAGGAGTTTGCCCCTAGTGGATGCCCCCCAGTAGTAATGCCCCCAGTAGATTTCCCTTAGTAGTAATGCCCCCCAGTAGATGCGCCGCTACAAAGGAAAAAAAAACAGACAAAACACAGACCTGCTCCAAGCCCAAGCCCCGCTCACCAAGCCCCGCTCCCGTGTCCGGCCGCTGCAGTCCTCTGCCATAGCGCACAGTGACAGCGCAGGAAGCCGGAGCTCAATACTGAGCTCCTTCCTCCGGCTGCCGCTGTAGTGCAGGGAGAGAATGGGCGCCCGCTGAGATTGTGTTACCAGCGGGCGCCCGTTCTCTCCCTGCAGCGACGGGGACACATCGCCGGGTTAGGTGAGCCGGAGGAGGCGGAACTGCGTTCCGTCTCCAAGTGGATCTGACGGAACGCAGTTCCGCCCCATTCCGGGCGGCTCACTTTAACCCCTGAGTATATATGCTATTAGGTTCATTGCGATATTTGGCAGAATAACTTCTGCAGCATTAGTAAATCCTGACCTAAAACTGTCTATTGTCATAATGAGGTTGTGACATATATTTCTCCGGCATACAATCTATGCTCATGAAGTCTTTGTATAACAGAATGCACATATGTCTAGGGGCCTAATTCAGACCTGATCGCTGAGCAGCGATTTTTGCTGCCTTGCGATCAGATAGTCGCCGCCTATGGTGGGAGTGTATTTTAGCTGTGCAAGTGTGCAAACGCATGTGCAGCAGAGCTGCACAAACTGATTTTGTGCAGTCTCTGCGCAGCCCAGGACTTACTCAGCCGCTGTGATCACTTCAGCCTGTCCAGGACCGTATTGACGTCAGACACCCACCCTGCAAACGTTTGGACATGCCTGTGTTTTTCCAGTCACTCCCTGATAAGGGTCAGTTGCCACTCACAAATGCCCTCTCCGTGTCATTCACCTTGCGATCACCCGTGAGATCGCTTTTTTTCGCACCATCCCGTCACTATGCACCGATCCCTGTTGCTGCGGTCCGTCGCACCTGCGCATTGCGGGGCATACGCATGCGCAGTTCAGACCTGATCGCAGGCTGTGAGAAAACGCAGCATAGCGATCAGGTCTGAATTACCCCCTAGGTCTGGTGCACTGAGATGTGTAGATAAAAATGTTGAGGTTCACATAATGGGGGTCATTCCGAGTTGTTCGCTCGTTATTTTTTTGTCGCAACGGAGCGATTAGTCGCTAATGCGCATGCGCAATGTCCGCACTGCGACTGCGCCAAGTAAATTTGCTATGCAGTTAGGTATTTTACTCACGGCATTACGAGGTTTTTTCTTCGTTCTGGTGATCGTAATGTGATTGACAGGAAGTGGGTGTTTCTGTGCGGAAACTGGTCGTTTTATGGGTGTGTGCGAAAAAAACGCTACCGTTTCTGGGAAAAACGCGGGAGTGTCTGGAGAAACGGAGGAGTGTCTGGGCGAACGCTGGGTGTGTTTGTGACGTCAAACCAGGAACGAAACTGACTGAACTGATCGCAGATGCTGAGTAAGTGTGGAGCTACTCAGAAACTGCTAAGAAGTGTCTATTCGCAATTTTGCAAATCTTTTGTTCGCAATTTTGATAAGCTAAGATTCACTCACAGTAGGCAGCGGTTTAGCGTGTGCAAAGCTGCTAAAAGCAGCTTGCGAGCGAACAACTCGGAATGAGGGCCAATAATTCAGGATTTAACAGATGACTACTTTATAAAGTATTGGAAGTCAGCGGGTGCACTGGAGAACCCCGAAGAAATTCATAGTGCCTGTCTATGGTTTTGAATGCTATTTTCCATTCACCCTTTTGGTATTAGATCACATGAAAGGAACCACTAAGAAGGCATTTGAACCCTGATATGATCAAACAATCTATGATGAGTTGAAAAGAATATTGTTTTTTCCCTGTGATCTGTTTTAGGTCTCTACAGTCAGACACAATTTCCATCAGTGTTGCCAGCAAAGAAGAAGCTGTTATGTGCCCATGAGGCAGAAGGGCAAATTCAGCTTTTTGTAGTTCCTCCTGAATATACTCTTCTTCCGCACAGTCCCTAGAAAGAATAGGTCCTACTGTGATACTCTACATTTCCAGAGCATATACATCAGTACTCCAACCATAAATATGCAGTGGCGTCACAAGGTGGGTGCGGCCCGCACCCTGGTGTGACACCTGGAGGGGGTGACATTCTTGACAGCCGGTAAATAGTATGTATTCTGGAGAAAACGCATTAAAAAAATAATAATATATATATAGAGAGAGAGAGAGCGAGAGAAAGAGAGCGAGAGAAAGACTGAAATCAAATGTTTTAGTTTAGAAAACTGAACATAATATAATTACATGTAAATAATGAAATGTCTGCGCTAATAATGATGAAACAGATTTGTAAGCAAGTCAGTCAGAACAATTCTCAGTGACTTGCTTACAAATCTGTGTATCATTATTATGCAGACTGTTCAGAATTTTAAACTATGTTTGCCGCGTAAGACATTTGATTTAAAAAAATAAATATATATATATATATATATATATATACATAAACATATATATATATTTATTTTTCTTTGCGTTTTCTCCATATATCCTCTGTCTAATAATATATAGTACTGTATATACATATTTCTGGTTAGAGCACTGATATTTGTATTTCTGGTATCTAGAATGCAGCATGTCACGTGGCTCCCCCACCCTTCAGTCGGACCCGGCATTGGCAAATGTGTATGCACTTGCTGCATGCCAGGTCCAGTCACCCTGCACTACGCGTCTCCTTCTCCCCTCTGTGCTTCCTCTCTCAGTACCTTTGTCCCTGCCCTTTAGTTCATATTATATGCCTGTCTGTTTCCCCCCTCAGTATGACCTCCGTGTTAACATCTCCCCTCAAGCCCCAATTATTATCTCTTTATGCCCCCTCCCCCCAGTCACCAATGTGTATATCACATACATACAGTATGTATGTTTACATGCCCCTCCCCTCAGTCACTAGTGTGTTCATCACCAAGTCCCCCATCCCCCAATCACCAGTGTATATGTCTCCATGCTCCCCTCTCCCCACCCCCAGTCACCAGTGTATATGTCTCCATGTTCCCCTGTTTGAATCCTCACCCCCAGTCACCATTTTGTATGTCTCCATGAAGCGACGTGGACGAACCTGAGGGTGGCAGGTAAGCACAATCTTCTGTTACCCTATAACGCTGCTGACACTGGTGAAAACCCTGGTGGCAGTAACATATGGCAGTTTACGCCAGCGTTGCTTCTCCATATGAAATGCATAAGTATTATGGCAGTGGGATGCAGTTAATTTACCGGCTATCGGGTTCCCGGCGTTCAGGATACTGACACCGGAATCCCGATACCTGGTGAAATGCCGGTGGTTGGAATCCCGACTGAAGCCTGGAATTGCCACTCGGGTGGTGGTCCGCCATCACGCGAGGGGGAATATAATAGTGTGGCATGCGAAGCTCGCCACCGGACCCGATTCGTGGAAAGCGCAGTGAGCTCGTGAGGGGATTCGCTGCACTTGCTGCCAGCATTCCAATTGTCGGGATTCCGGTGTCGGCCTCCTGACTGCTGGGTTCCGACAGCCGGCAAATCGTACCGAACCCATGGCAGTACTATTATTACCACAATATCTACTAGCAGATTAAAATCATTTAAAAATGCTTTATTCCTTGAAGAAAGTATTTTTTTATGTATAAAGGTTTTAAACTGTTTTGTTTCCACTAAGGTGATATGTTACCTTACCGCTCTCAGGCAAGTATCACCTCCACGGGTGGTATTCATGTGACCGCCAGTCAGCTGACCGACAGTCACATGACCTCCTCCACCAGCCCGACGGGTCACTATCCCGATGGTCGGCATGCCGACCAACAGGGACTATTTCCACTCGTGGGTGTCCACGACACCCATAGAGTGGGAATAGAACCCGTGGTGACCGCAGGTCATCACCGAGCCCGCAAGGGTCTTGCTGCACTCGCCCCTCCCCGCCGGGATCCCGGCGTCGGTATGCTGCCGGGATCCCGGCGTCGGTATGCTGCCGGGATCCCGGCGTCGGTAAGCTGACCGGAGGTCTCCTGACCGCCGGTCAGCAGTACTACACCCTCACCTCCACCCTCCCCACACCAAAAGGAGAAGGTCCTGTCCTGGATCCTTCCTGGCCCCCCACCCCACCCCACCAGGGAAGAAGGTCCCAAACAGGGACATACTGTATAATTTCATGTGTAGTTGAGATTAATTTTATTCAAATTTTTAGAGAAAAAAAAAATAATTATTCTAGGACGGGAGGGGGGCAGCAGACAAGCAACTTGCCTAGGGCCCCATGAAGTGTAAATCCGGCTCTGCTGCACAGAGGATGTAAGGTGTGGTCTTTCAGCTGACCGCACATCACTCCTGTGTATCGGCAGCTCTGTCATGTTTTGTGTGTGTGTGTGTGGGGGGGGGGGGGTGCGGGAGTGAGCTCATACTCAGACCATCCCCCCTCCCCTGTGTTGGTGCCTCTGTATTTCATTCTTGTAATCACATCTGAGTCAGGTTCCTAAGTGAGCATGGAGGACAGCGACTTTGTGTCAGAAACCTGACTGGCCCACTCAATTGCATTATTTGGTTTTGCAATGGGCCTAATTCTGAGTTGATTGCAGCAGCAAATTTGTTTGCAGTTGGGCAAAACCATGTGCACTGCAGGGGGGACAGATTTAACATGTGCAGAGAGAGTTAGATTTGGGTGGGGTGTATTCAAACTGAAATCTGAATTGCAGTGTAAAAATAAAGCATCCAGTATTTACCCTGCACAGAAACGAAATAACCCACCCAAATCTAACTCTAGAAGATCAAAAAATGAGAAAGCGCTATTCACATCTGATGTGGATTTTATTTTTCATTCATTATCAGTTTTTACTAAAAGCACATTAAATGTATTCAGTGCCGGCCGGCAATACACAAGAAAAATAATAAAATATTACAATAAAATTAATAATATTCTAGACATAACTTTTCATCTGCATATTGTGAGTATGATGGCTCTAATTTATACTGTATCTAAGTTATAACAATGCACATAATGTATTAGCCCGAGGATCCTCTTCTTATCCTCAGATATTTTGTTACTATTATGCTCAGGCAGATGGTAATCGTGTGTCTTTATAACAATATTAGACAATGCTTATGTCCGTGCGTTCCAAATTAATGGAGTGCGTATATGAAGAATAAATTAGACAGTCCTGTTGTTGATTTATAACGGATATTAATTGCAGTTTATGAAAGAAAGCTGATATGAATATGGTCACTGTACCACAGTGTATAATTGAAAAGTACCGTATTTGAAACCTCTGTTCAGACGCAATGGTAGAGATGCTTCTCCTGGCTGAATGTAGGCCTTTAGTTGGAGTTGAACAGGTATCCGCTCGTATCCACGGTGTGTTTGCTTTTTCCTCCCGGCCGGTGTGCACCACCCTCGGCCTTATCCGGAGTCCGTGTGCGGTTGATGGAGGGATTTTTCTCACCTCCACAGGAACTGTGTTCAGCTGGCCGGCTGATGAACTCGGTCTGCAGTGTGCTGTGACCGGAGAAATCTGAATTGCAGTGTAAAAATAAAGCATCCAGTATTTACCCTGCACAGAAACGAAATAACCCACCCAAATCTAACTCTCTCTGCAAATGTTATATCTGCCCCCCCTGCAGTGCACATGGTTTTGCCCAATTGCTAACAAACTTGCTGCTGCGATCAACTCAGAATTACCCCCAATGTGCGATTCATGAAGGGGCTTTCCACTCCTCACCATACCAAAGTGTGGTGATGTGATTCAGCCGCGGAGCTGGGGTGCCACTGAAGAAGTCAAGGACTTCTCCACGGTAACCTGCTCCATGAATAGCATGAAGCAGAGAAAAGACCTGTTTTTTCCGCAATACAGGGCTTTTCTCTGCTTTATGAATAGACCCCAAACTCCCTTTCCAGGATAAGGTATTTTTCAGCGGGTTGTAGGTTTTTGTTCAGAATTTGTTTGCAAAATGCACTTTAGTTTTGTCAGACCATTAGACTTTTGGTCACACATTAGCATTATCACCCAGAGGAGTTTTGGAGGGAAATGTAGTATTTTTTTTCCAGCTAGAACCACTACTTTATAACTTTCACATAAAGATCCTTTTTGTGAAATACTTTAGAAAGTGCTAATTGATGTCCATGTTCTTATATAAAAGCATACTAGCCTACTTCTTAGGTCTCCTCTCTGGGAGAAGCCCGGAGAGGAGACTCTGCTGGCTACTGAGGCCCCACCCCTGTCACTGAAAAATGCCATCATTCACATATCTGTGAGGAAAGAGCGGGACTAAAGCCCGGAGAGGAGACTCTGCTGGCTACTGAGGCCCCACCCCTGTCACTGAAAAATGCCATCAGTCACATATCTGTGAGGAAAGAGCGGGACTAAAGCCCGGAGAGGAGACTCTGCTGGCTACTGAGGCCCCACCCCTGTCACTGAAAAATGCCATCATTCACATATCTGTGAGGAAAGAGTGGGACTAAAGCCCGGAGAGGAGACTCTGCTGGCTACTGAGGCCCCACCCCTGTCACTGAAAAATGCCATCAGTCACATATCTGTGAGGAAAGAGCGGGACTAAAGCCCGGAGAGGAGACTCTGCTGGCTACTGAGGCCCCACCCCTGTCACTGAAAAATGCCATCATTCACATATCTGTGAGGAAAGAGCGGGGCTAAATGGTGCAATTTTGCAACATTTAGCCGTATCCCCTACATATGGAGTCGATACTGCCGGTATAATCTCCTCATCCTGCTTACTTCAGGATATCTGGCCACTCTTCTGGGATGTGCAGGGGTCTACCCGAATAAAAGCGAGTCTCTCGGTAGAGTAGACAAATGTGGGTCAAAGCCATTGATCTTTGTAACTCATTGAAACTCTCATTTGGCCTTACAGTAACTTCCCTGATTAATACCCCTTTTGACCTGTAACCTAAAATACTTCTTTTAATTTGACATGGTACTCAATATTTTTAGGATCAGTTCCCAAAATTTTTTACTCCATTATATTTCAAATACTGAATGCAACACAATGTGAAAATATGATGGGTTAAATACTTTTTCAAGGCACTATACAGAGGTGTACTCATACACTATAGCTGCAGTTGCGCCAAACCTCCCTTCTCGGAGATCCAGGTCCCGTAGGATTTGGTTAACGCCAAGTGTCTTTTTCTCTTGACTGTGCATCTTTATCTCACTGCGATGCGACAAAACTGCTTCACAAGGCTGCATTGATTCATTTGATATGCGACACTTGTACGAATACATCTGTGTGCAACGGAGTATAAATTGGTATATAAAGTGCTACAATGCAGCTGCAGTGGATTTGTTTCATGCCAAGTACCGCAGTGCTTCATAGACAGATTCAGACTCAGTCACACACAAATATACAAGTGTTGTACATCAAATTAGTCAGTGCGTCTTTATCACATTGCATTGCAATTCAGACAGACATACCAACGAAAGACGCAAAAAAGATGCTACACCGTTCTGCGCTGCTCACTTTGCACCAGGCATCTCGCGCCACATGGTGTATGAGGCTATATGCATGAGGACACATCTGTATCTCTTTACATAAATACAGAACAGCTCTGCATACATTAGTTCAGGTTGGGATTTTTATAACTATATATAGGCAATGAAGATCTTTGCAGATCCACTAACAGGTGCATATTTTCTGTGTATATATAGCATGGTTTCTGCTCTGTGTATTCACTTGTTATGACCCAGTCACGGAGATAACAATCTTATAAACTCATCTTGTTACACAGCATCCAGAAAATAACAATAATAGCAATAAGGAGATTATTTCCAGCAGATGGAGAGGGATGAAACAAAGACATAAATCGCTACTGTGCAGAGCGGCGATATTAATCACTGCCAATAACAATGAAAGCATTCACTTTTATTGATATGCAGATTTCCAGGCTCTCACAAGACGAGAAACAGACATTAGCCGGCCATTGCACAGTAGTGGAAGTCATTTATGAATGAGCCGGGCAACGCAAATGCCGCTGTGATGTCAGGAATCAGCAGCAGGGATGTGGCATTACAAGGTCTATTGTCGGATTAGAAAATATTTGCTCATGATGGTAGATAGAAAGGAGCAGATGGAGGTCTTACTTATGAGACAGAAAAGTACACATTCACTTTAAAGCTGAGCCTGCTCTTCTATACCTTTAGATCCAACCCCTAGAGATTAATATACATTTTTCTTCTAAGACACTGCTTCTCAGACTCTAGTATTTATGTCATAAATAAGGGGACATCACGTCTTCGCAGCATGTGTCTGACAATTTAATTTTTCTATTGCACTGGTATCTGTGTGCATAAATGGGATGCGTTCGGCATCCCGATGCCGGAATCCCGACATCCTCCAGGAGACCTGCTCTGGAACACCGACATCCGACATCATGGAGGTGAGTATCGGGATGGGGAAGGGGGGGTGAGGGTTAGGCACTGGGGGGGGGGTTACCTTTAGCCGACCTTCTCCAGCAGTAGCCGACACCCTCGGAGGGTTAGCCCTAGCCGACACTTCCAGAGGTGGTTGTGGGTGGGGTAGGAACACTTACCCAGGTCTGGTGATGGGATTCTCGCTATCAGGTTGCCGTGGTCAGTCATGTGACCCCCAGCATCCCAACCGCTGCCATTTCATACCCAACCCAAATAAATATGTGTTTTGCAGTATAAAAGGTTCTTGGTTGGCTCTGGAATGCTCCAATTGTAAGTATAGTTTAGTATAGTAAGTACAGTATAAGGCAGATAACTCATCCACTCAGTTTTGGATGATATATAAAAATGAGTTTGATTTGTGGGAGAAAGAGGCATTTGGGTAGCTCACTACTTGGAAACACTCCTAATTGGACAATCTCCACTCCCATCGGCTCTTTGTGACAAATACAAGTTTACTAATAAGCTCAAAATAGAAGCATCTTCAGGTGTACAAATGGGGTACTGATTGTGGGTCTACTTTTGCACTAAACAGGATCTATTTGATGATGTTTAGAAAGATTGCATTTACGAGGGCCTACACAGGAGGAGCACAGCCCTTTACTGTCGGCAGATCACTTATGTCAGAGATGTGTTTCTATCCGCACTTCAGCCAATATAATAAAGACGCACAAAAGTGACACCTAACAATTACAGTGCCTGATTCAGAGCTGGATGGAATGGTGACATTGGCCCTCATTCCGAGTTGATCGCTCGCTAGCTGTTTTTAGCAGCCGTGCAAACGCATAGTCGCCGCCCACGGGGGAGTGTATTTTCGCTTTGCAAGTGTGCGAACGCCTGTGCAGCCGAGCTCTACAAAAACATTTTGTGCAGTTTCAGAGTAGGTCTGAACTTAATCAGCCCTTGTAATCACTTCAGTCTTTTTCGTGCCAGAACTGACAACTCACACCCGCCCTCCAAACACCCGGACACACCTACGTTTTCCCTAACACTCCCAGAAAACGGTCAGTTGACACCCATAAACGCCCTCTTACTGTCAGTCTCTTTGCGATTGGCTGTGCGTATGGATTCTTTGTTAAATCCAACGCCCAGATACAATCCGCATTGTACCCGTACGATGCGCGTGCGCATTGCGGTGCATACACCTGCACAGTAGAGACCTGATCGCAGCGAAAATCGGCAGCGTGCGATCAACTCGGAATGACCCCCATTGTGCGCATTGGAGCGGCTTTTTGCCTTACGCATGTGCTGCGATGGTATTGCGACACCGGTCACAGCGAGGACTTATTTGCAAAGTGACTGACAGGGAGTGTGTGTGTGCAGTATGGTGAATGGTGACTCAGGCGTGTCGCAACAGTTTCTGGGGCATATCCCAGCTTGTGACTGCGACAATACACGTGGCCCCGGTGTCTAACTTCTGACAGCCATGCGGCGCGGCTGTACAGTTACTCAGAAAGTTAATGATCGACTGATGCATTTCCGATGTTTGTCTGTTTGTACACGACCAGCGAATCTCCGGCAGCTCTAGCAGGCATCTAAATACAAATCCCAGCGGCTGTGACATTTCTCCCTCATGCTGCGACTTGGGGGTACTGCATGCGATCTAGCAGAACAGGTCCGGCTCATGTGCAGTCAATCAAACAGCGGTGATGTACGTAAGCCATTGGGTTTCCATACATCTCGGAATCAGACACACAGTGCTTGCAGTGCTTCTCCATTTACTCAGACAAGGTGCGTCTATGAATGCAAATATACTGACTTGCTGAAATCATGCAAAAAGAACCCCAAAAATGATCCCTGATTTTTAAGTGTTAGGTAATGGTTAAATAAACAGTTTTTATGGAGGCGATAAAAGAAACATTTGCTTTAATTAAGGCACTTTTAAATGCACATCTTAGTAGAGCTAATCATCTGCAAATATCAGAGAAATTAACTATGAAACTGCTGAATGGAGTCATGCACCTATTTAAGGCCTGTCTCATAAAATATGCATATTTCCAATATACTGATGCAATGTGCATTGAAGGATTTACAGTATGAGAATAACTAATGTCATTCAACGTCAATCCTGTGATGAGGGATAGATTTATATTTTTTGGGCCTCTTAACATTTAATACCCCATACCCTACCCCATCCACTAGACACAGTGTGTAGTGTGTACAGCCATGTCAGCCCAGTCACTGACACTATCAGTGGTGGACAGAGTCGGACTGGGGCATAAAGGGCCCACCGGGGGAATGCCGTTATAGGGGCCCATACTTAGGGGTGTGGCCAGCCTACAACGGGAGTGTGGCCAGCCTTCACAGAGGCTTGAAATACACAATAGTTTAGTGCAGTGTAATGCAACATATCTACCATGTATAATACAAGTGCACAGTCTGGAACCTGTTACCTAGAGGAAGGAGTGGGCCCTCGGACAGTGGGGCCTATCGGTGGTTTCCCTGGTACCCATGTGGGCCAGTCCGACCCTGGTGGCGGATGTTACCTGTGGGCTGCAGGACTGCAGCCCCGCAAGGTAAAATCCGCCACCCAGCTCAATGCCAGTGAAGCCAGATGCAGTCCGTGACTGACTGTCTTCACTGTGTCTGGCAGTGACTTCCTATTAGAAGTCCTACCTGTCAGTCACAGACACTACAGGCAGTTCCATTGGGAGGTGTTTCCTCCCTCTGGTACTGCCAGACTGGGCTGCAATTAGCAGAGAGCTGGCTTCCTGTAGGAAGCCACTCCCTGCCTCATCAGCCCTAGCCGGCTTCTATGGGTTGCAACCGATCCAGTCCATGGAAGCATGCGCAGTCTGGAAAATATTGGACCACTAAAGGGCGAGTTGGATGTCTTGATTAATGATGATAGTGAAAAAGCTGATTTTTTTGAATAAATTCTTTTCATCAGTATTCACTAGAGAGGACCAGTTGACGTGAGTAGTGCACAACATCAGCAATAAAAATGACCCGTTGCTAAGTACATGGTTAAACAAGGAAGTAATACGGGAGAGACAAAGTCAAATTAAGATAAATAAATCTCCCGGGCCGCATGGACTACACCCCAGGGTTCTTATGAAACTTAACTCAGAGCTATCAAGGCCCCTATATTTGATTTTTAGTGAGTCAATGACATCAGAAATTATACCGAAGGACTGGCGTACAGCCAATATTTAAAAAGGGAAATAAAACTCATCCCTGCAACTTAAGACCAGTAAGTTTGACATCTATAGTTGGGAAAATACTGGAAAGTATATTAAGGGATAGTATACTAGCGTACTTAGATACCTCCAAGGTTATTAATAGAAACCAACATGGTTTTGTGAAGGACAGGTCATGTCAAACTAACTTAATAAGCTTCTATGAAAAAGTGAGCTAAAATATTGATCAGGGTAAAGCAGTGGATGTGGTCTTTCTGGACTTTGCTAAGGCCTTTGACACTATGCCACATAAGAGACTAATTTTCAAATTGAGAGCGCTTGGGGTGGGTAACACTATTTGGACCTGGGTAAGTAATTGGCTGTACAACAGGGAACAGCGAGAGGTGATTAATGGGAAGTTCTCTGAATGGGCCTCAGTGCTTAGTGGAATACCACAGGGTTCAGTACTCGGGCCATTGCAGTTTAACATATTCATTAATGACCTAGGAGTGGGCCTAGAAAGCACAGTGTCAATTTTCGCAGACGACACTAAACTGTGTTGAGTAATTAATTCAGATAAGGATGTTGAGTCTCTACGGAATGACTTATCCAGACTGGAGGTCTGGGCAGACAAATGGAGAATGAGGTTCAATATAGAAAAATGTAAAGTTATGCACTTTGGGATTAAGAATAATCGGGCAGCATATAAACTAAATGGCGAAAATGTAGGGATAACGGTGGATGAGAAGGATTTGGGTGTGCTCATCGATAATAGACTTAGTAGCAGTACGCAATGTCAAAATGCAGCAACAAAAGCAAATAAGGTATAAGCATGCATAAAACGGGGACTGGAGACAAGATGAGAGTGTAATCCTGCCACTGTATAAATCACTGGTACATCCGCACCTGGAATATTGTGTATAGAAGAAAAAAGATATCTTGGAACTAGAAAGGATTCAGAGGCGAGCCACCAAACTGGTTTAGGGGTTAGAGGCACTGAATTATGAGGAAAGACTTACAAGGTTAGATATGTTTACCCTGGAAAAGAGGCGGCTGAGAGAGGATATTATTAATATTTTTAAATACATTAATTAAGGGACAATACAAGGATTTATCAGATGATCGGTTTATCAAAAAAATGCTACACAGAACACAACGACACCCCCTGAGGTTAGAAGAAAAAAAAATTCATACACAACGTAGGAAAGGGTTCTTGGAATTCTCTACCAGAGGAGGTAGTAATGGTGGACTCACTAAATAAGTTTAAAAATGGATTAGATAAATTCCTAACTGATAGAAATATCAAAGGTTACAGCATCTAAATTATATTAAATTTTATAATACAGGTTGAACGCGATAGACATTTTGTCTTTTTTCAACCACACCAACTATGCAAGACTATGTAAGACTATGCTGCTGGTACGCGTGCCCCCAGTCCTGGCACCTGCGAGATTCAATGCGCAGGTGCCTGGATCCGGCTAGCGGGCTGACTGTCTCCTCTCCTCCTTTCCCATCTCAGTGCATGCACGGGTAGTGGCAGTTCCCCTACCATCACAAGGTAGGAACCGCCGCTAGACAGTATACTGTATAATTCATACCTTCCTCAGCTAAATCATGTTCCCCAGGTTATGTCAAGGACATTTAATTTACAGGGAGAGTGTCCACTTTCCTTTTATTGCTAGTAAGTGATTCAATGGATGTTATGAGCCTTTTTGTATGAGGCAATAAAAAACGTTTACTATAAACAGCCTGTCCAAGCGCCTACCAAACTCCCTGATTGCTTTATAATTCCCAGCCTGGCATCAGTTTGATATTGGATCCCTCCAAGGCAGTCTGCAATAACATATGTATTAAAAAATAGCGTTGGGGGGAGTTAAGAAAGCTTCTAAAGATGATTAGTGAGGTGGTACCCATGGCAAACAAATAGATTCTAGCTATCATTTATCCATACCTCCCAACTTTTGTTCAGTGGCAGGAGGGACATCTGCGCGTGGCTGCCTGAAAAGGGGGCGTGGCTTCATGGGAGTGCCAGCGGTCGCAAGCTACGCCCCCGTTTTCATCACTGAGGGGGCATGCCCAGCGCTCTGTGAGCTGCTGGCATGCCCCCTCTCCTCCTGTCTCCACTGAATAGACGCTGTGCAGGAGCCTCCCAACTGCTTCCCCCCCCCCCCCCCCCCATCCCCAACGCGGGACACTGCAGCCCACGGGTGGGACAGTCCCAAAAAAACGGGACTGTCCCGCGAAAGTCGGGACAGTTGGGAGGTATGATTTATCTAGTACATTCTTTAAAATGATAGCAAGAATCTGATTGGTTGCCATAGGCAACACTTCCAATTGCTTTCAGAGGCGTATCTAGGGTAGGGCGAGTGGGGCACGTGCCCTGGGCGCCTTGGCAGGCCCAGGAGAGGGGGGCGACGCCGGCGTCCAGGGCATCATGCCCCACTCGCCCCCGTCAACCCTAAATGTGAGGGGAGGAGAGCGCAGCGTCTCTCCCTCCCCTCACCGCCGCTGCCAGCACTAGCAGCGCTGCTGTGTCCGGTCTCCGGCGCTAGCCAATCAGAGCTTGCGGACCGGCTCCTGATTGGCTGCCGGTCCGCGAACTTTGATTGGCTAGCGAACCGGCGCCAGACAGCCGCCGGGACCTGGAGCGGTGAGGGGAAGGAGAGGCGCTGCGCTGCGCTCTCCTCCCCTCACATAACAACAAGCCAGCGGCCGGTGAGTGACGGGGGGGGGGGGGGGTCCGGCGGCACGGGGGGGTCCAGCGGCACAGTGGGGCAAGTTTCTGGCACCAAGTGGGGCCTGGCACTGTGTGGCATGTATCTGGCACTGTGGGGCAATGTAACTGGCACTGTGGGGCAATGTATCTGGCACTGTGGGGCAATGTAACTGGCACTGTGGGGCAATGTATCTGGCACTGTGGGGCAATGTAACTGGCACTGTGGGGCAATGTATCTGGCACTGTGGGGCAATGTAACTGGCACTGTGGGGCATTGTATCCGGCACTGTGGGGCAATGTAACTGGCACTAAGTGGGGCATGTATCTGGCACTGTGGGGCAATGTATCTGGCACTGTGGGGCATGTATCCGGCACTGTGGGGCATTGTATCCGGCACTGTGGGGTAATGTAACTGGCACTGTGGGGCATGTATCTGGCACTGAGTGGGGCATGTATCTGGCACTGTGGGGCAATGTATCTGGCACTGTGGGGCATGTATCCGGCACTGTGGGGCATTGTATCCGGCACTGTGGGGCAATGTAACTGGCACTGAGTGGGTCATGTATCTGGCACTGTGGGGCAATGTATCTGGCACTGTGGGGCATGTATCCGGCACTGTGGGGCATTGTATCCGGCACTGTGGGGCAATGTAACTGGCACTGTGGGGCATGTATCCGGCACTGTGGGGCATTGTATCCGGCACTGTGGGGCAATGTATCTGGCACTGTGGGGCAATGTAACTGGCACTGTGGGGCAATGTATCTGGCACTGTGGGGCAATGTAACTGGCACTGTGGGGCAATGTAACTGGCACTGTGGGGCAATGTAACTGGCACTGTGGGGCAATGTATCTGGCACTGTGGGGCAATGTAGCTGGCACTGTGGGGCATTGTTTCCAGCACTGTGGGGCAATGTAACTGGCACTGAGTGGGGCATGTATCTGGCACTGTGGGGCAATGTATCTGGCACTGTGGGGCATGTATCCGGCACTGTGGGGCATTGTATCCGGCACTGTGGGGCAATGTAACTGGCACTGTGGGGCATGTATCTGGCACTGAGTGGGGCATGTATCTGGCACTGTGGGGCAATGTATCCGGCACTGTGGGGCATGTATCCGGCACTGTGGGGCAATGTAACTGGCACTGTGGGGCATGTATCTGGCACTGAGTGGGGCATGTATCTGGCACTGTGGGGCAATGTATCTGGCACTGTGGGGCATGTAACTGGCACTGTGGGGCAATATAACTGGCACTGTGGGGCAATGTAACTGGCACTGTGGGGCAATGTAACTGGCACTGAGTGGGTCATCTATCTGGCACTGTGGGGCATGTATCTGGCACTGTGGGGCAATGTATACGGCACTGTGGGGCAATGTATCCGGCACCGTGGGGCATGTATCCGGCACTGTGGGGCAATGTAACTGGCACTGTGGGGCATGTATCCGGCACTGTGGGGCAATGTAACTGGCACTGTGGACCATTTTCAGTGGCCACACCCCTTCTGGAGCGTAGCCACACCCCTTCTGGTGTGTGGCCACGCCCATTTTTCGCCACGCACGCCTTCGGTGCGCGCACATGCTTCTTTTTGTGTGTGTGTGTTTTTTTTGGGGGGGCGCGCCATTTTCCATCTTGCCCTGGGCTCCGAAAACCCTAGTTACGCCTCTGATTTCTTTCTTTAGAAGGTTTAATAAACAATCCCCTAATCCCAGTAAAATACTATTTTAGCCATTTTCAGTGCATTTTTTAATATCCTTTTACGTAACCCCTTGAAGTGTTGAGAAGTTTGGATAATCTCATGTGTTGTGGGTACAAAGAGTCCTACAGCTCATCAGCAACATGTTCCCGGCTCATGTAAGGCATTGGCCAGCATGTCCAAGTTATTGTGATAATTAAGTTCTAAATAAAGCGGAGGGCACAATTTTTGCTTATTGCTTAATTACCAAGGAAACAAGAAGAACACTGTCTATTGTTGGTTGCCATGGAAGCTGGTTACAACGGACAAAGAAAGTTCAAGATATTTTCCGCAACATTCCCTTATGAGCCACCTTCATTTAGGTGGTGTGAGGAACAAATAGAGATTACGTACACAGAGGTATGAAAATGTCATGCAGAGCCAGTGATCCTTTGTACTCTTAGGGGTATATTCACTAATGGTCGATTCTCATAGATTTATTTATCAATTTGAAATAATTTGAAATCTGCAATATTATATATGTATGTATGTATGTATGTATATATATATATATTACATATAGATAGATAGATAGATAGATAGATAGATAGATAGATAGATAGATAGATAGATAGATAGATAGAAGTGTGCATGCAGTTGGGCATCTTTCATGTCTAGCATTAAATGAGTCCCAGAAAGTATATTTACTAAAGGTCAATTACAATCAATCTAAATTGATGTTGTGTATCCAGGGCTAAACACACATTTACTAACAGATGATTTTTTATATTAATCTTTACATGTTAGTAAATGTGTGTTTTAGCCCTGGAAACACAACATCGATTTTCTTTGACTGTAATCGACCTTTAGTAAATATACCCCTTATTCTTCTTTCTGGGGCTCATAGTTGGGGGAAGGGGTCTTTTCAAAGCCCCTATTTATATTTGTGTTTTCTTCATTCTTAGCTCCTCACACATGAGAACCCTGACACAATTGTGTGATGGGGCCTACAAATATCCAATTACGTTCTGTCATTCAACCTTATTTATATATAACACATTGATGTTTGCTATATTGTTGCAAGTTCCAAGGCACATACTTTTTGCCTGTCATGTTTGTTAATTACACTTTTTTCAAACATTATGTATTAACCAAAACCCAACACAGCTGCAAAGGCAAAGCTAAAGTGATTTTCCACACCCATACTTTACTCCTTTTACAAATGAACAGCCTTAATCCATCTCTCGGACCTCAGGTCAGGTCTGAAATTACTGGCGCAAATTCTGTGCACGAACATCCTAATAAATTCTGCATGAATCCTGCAAGTGCACTTGCATCCCTGTCTTCCTCTCTCCCTCCTCTAATTCTCTTTTTTCTCCAAACTCTGCTAATATCCTCAGATAATATAAACAGGTCCCATATATACGTATACAGCTTCCTGACAGAGTGTCTCTTCTCTCTCCACTGTCTATGGCCTGAAGTGTCTCTTAAACCTCTCAGATCCTGCTCAAAGCTGGGTTCCACTTTCACACTTGTGAGAATTGGATTGGACCCAGGGAAAACAAACAACTTAACACAAACTTACAGCTTAGTGCTGTATAACTTTTGAAGTACACAAGTCTACTTTGTGCACTGTTGTAGAACAAATCATATTAGTGCTTCGGTGCTACAATTACAGCGTAAACTCTTAAAGGAATTGTAATATTCTACAGACTTGGATGTAAGCAGTTTCAACGTCATAGTGTTAGCGAAATGCTTTTAAGTATATTTACAAGATCTCTCTGAAGATATTCCACACTAGATTTATCTGATACAGCCTCAAGTAAACCAGACATTTTTTGCTACACTAATCTTGATTTAATAATGGCTTTTCCACTATGAGTCTGTTTTGTTCATATTACAGAAGGCGGTACATCTTTTCTCAACACTGCTGTTTAACTGTTCAGATCAAGAAAAGACAATAATATTTAAAGCAAAGTAAATGTAAAATTGTAGCCAATTCCCAATCTAGTTCCGTTAAAATATGTTGGACAATCAGGCTATGGCAAATATGGTACTGCGACTGCAGCGGCATCACTATTGCATGGCGCATGTGCAGTCCCGGAATATCGGTCAGTAGTGACCAAATTGGGACTGTGTCCAGGGCTTTACCAGGCCCTGTGTGGGGAGATCCTGCTTTAGCTACTCTACGGTAGGTCTACCCAGCGGTATCCGTTCACATGGTCGACAGTCATTAGGTCGACCACTATTGGTCGACATTGACATGGTCGTCATGGACACATGGTCGACACATGAAAGGTCGACACATGAAAAGGTCGACATGAGTTTTTTTTACTTTTTTTTCTTTTGGGGAACTTTTCCATACTTTACATCCACGTGGACTACGATTGGAACGGTAATCTGTGCCGAGCGAAGCGGTAGCGGAGCGAAGGCACCATGCCCGAAGCATGGCGAGCGAAGCGAGCTATGCGAGGGGACGCGGTGCACTAATTGGGGTTCCCAGTCACTTTACGCAAAAAACGACACAAAAAAAAGTAAAAAAATCATGTCGACCTTTTCATGTCGACCTTTCATGTGTCGACCATTTTCAGGTGTCGACCATGTTTCCATGTCGACCATGTCAATGTCGACCAATAGTGGTCGACCTAATGACTGTCGACCATAACATGGTCGACCATTCATACCGGAACCCTACCCAGCACGTGTCTAGGGCAGTGGTTTTCAAACGCGGTCCTCAAGGCTCCCCATCAGTCCAGTTTTAATGATATCAATACTTAGGCACAGATGACTTAATTAGTACCTCACTCAGTTTGATTGTACCATCTGTGCACAAGCAGGTATACCCTAAAATCTGGACTGTTGGGATGCCTTGAGGACCATGTTTGGGAACCACTGGTCTAGGGCTTTACCAACAAAAATAAATGAAATGCAAACCCAATATTCCATTGTTCTTTGGGTTCATACATACATTGACCAAGCCCTTATGCACAATGCTGCAAACCATATCCTCAACCTAATAAGTACTGTTCCTTTTAATGGCTGAAATTTGGTACAGTTAAGCATACTAAGCAACAGTTTACTTTATTCCTCCGGGAGAATCCAAGGCTGGAGGTCAAGTTGGAAGGTGCAGGAAGACCTGATACAGTAAACGGCATAATCATGCTCCTGCTCAATGTCATGCTTTGTGCCAATGATCATATGGGAAGTGGGACGGCGACATGATTTCATGATTCATCACATATCATCTCAGTGCCCCTAAACCCCCTAAGCAGTGGTGAATTTCCCAGTAGGCACATGAGGCACCTGCCTAGGGCGGCATTTGTTTGGGGACGGCACTTGGATGCTTATGTTGGTATTGTCAGCCCAAAAAGTACCAGTAACTGCAAACTATATCCACTGTGCTGTACCATATGCCATATTGAATGGAGTGTAAACCGCTAAGACATGCACATACTGCCCCTGTAAGCAGTCCTACTTAGTAAATATGTATTTTCAAAATTTGAAAAAGTCATGGTTAGTGGCTTTTAATTGACTATTATCAAACTTAGACACACACGTAACAATAGGGCCAGTGGAACCCTTTATTCTCCATAGCTACTCATTTTAAACAAAAGGTGTAAGCACAGCCCTCACAACAAACTTCGTATCTATTATCAAATGAGAGCTTATAACTCATTAAAAAAAATAATAATACAATTATACAGGCAGGGGATAGTCGTTACTGTTGTGCCTAGGGGCGCCCTCACCCTTAATACCGTTCCTGCCCCTAAGCACCTATTTCATTAAGAAAGTGGGCAGGATCCAGGAGGCTGTTCTTACACTACCATGAGTCCAGGGTAGCTTGCTGAAATTCAGCAGGCTCCCAGACATTGCCAAGCGAGCAGGCAAGAAGGGACGGACTGGGGCCACAATTCAGCCCTAGCATCCCTGGTGCGTTTGACGTGAGAGACGCGCACATGGCAGAGGGGGCACACGGACACAGCGCAAAGGAGCATTCCACAAGTCACGAGGGCATGGACTCGTGGCACGCCCCCATTTCCTTGGAGACGCATGCTTTGGGCAGTGGGGGGACCAGAGAGCCAGAGGCTGCGCTGCGTGTGGCCTTCCCGTCTCTCTGTGGGGCTGGACCGGCCCACAAGACCATTGGCCCTTCTGGCATATGCCAGAAGTGCCAGATGGGCAGTCCGGCTCTGCAGGCAAGTATGCACAAGGGTTATGATAAACAGTATGTTGCCTAAAATATCAATCATGAACAAATTGGACAACTTATCAATTGAGTGCTGCCTGATTGTTCATGAGTAGTACACCAATGCGTGATGACCATATTATATAGCCTGTTCTCCTTTCTGACCTTTCTTTATGTTCATAAGCTTGATGACTTTAAGAAAAGTGTGAACCACTAATATGAATTGCACTTAATATATAAAACCCTGAACATTTGTGTAGATGCATATTCCAATGTTTAGTTTTTTACTGCGGGCATAATTCAGACCTGATCGCTGTTGTGCGAAATCGCACAGCGTCAGATTATCGAATGACTGCGCATGCGTATGTATTGTAATACGCAAACGAGAGGCCAAACTGCTAAAAAATCCTGCGTCTTTTTTTATTGCTAGACCTGTTTCTTTCGCACTGTAGGAGTAAATCCTGGGCTACGCACAGACTGCACAGACTGAAAAAATCATACAATGGTGAGTGAGCTGCGAACAGATTTGCAGCTGACCGGCGTTTGCAAATCTTTTTGCACGGCATATGCAGACTTGCCCGGGGCGGTATTTCACTTTGTCTGGGCGGCGACTATCCGATTGCAAACCTCTGCAAATTCGCAGAGGTGCGATCAGGTCTGAATTAGGCCCTTTGTCTTCTGCAACAGACATTCACTGGAGGAGATCTCTGGCACCCCACCAGAAGCGTTAGCATCCACATTGCAAGACTTTCCAAGGGGAAATAAAACATATGCTAGTTATACTATGGGTTGTATCTATAAAACTGACATTATCCTAACTAGATGTACGTTTTATTTGCTAGGATAGTGTCATAAAACGGGATTCCACAACTGTTTGGACAGTTCTAGTTATACAGCACTGTGTATGTTTGGGCAACTTTTCATTTATTGTAAAAAGTAGGTGCCAATATAACAATGCTGCTTGCCACTAGGAAAATGTGCTTACGTTAAGCTTGTAGATCCCCCTGTATATATATCTGCTGTATGTTTGCCTGTAGGAATTTTTATATTACATCTTTGTGACCTTCTGCAGAGACCCTCATAAAATAACTGTCATGAAGCTTCACCCTTCTGAGTGGGTATGAGGCTGATGTAATAACTTTAAACACCTAGAGGCGAATAATGAAAATGCATATATGGAAGAGCACTAACCTTTTTGTATATTAGCTTAATGTCAGGAGACTGCTAATTTCTCTTGTTCCTTTCACTTCCTCCCAACAGCTTCATGGTCCCTTTGTAGATCTGCTCACCAGGTGAGATCTTGTAGACGAGACTTCATAGGGGACATGTCCATCAGTGCTCTGTAATGCTCATGTACAATCCTCTCCTCTATTTGCGCACATGCATTTATTTTCCTAGCGCATTTCAAGATGAACGTCCACTTCTCGGGCCTTAGACATGACCCTGTGAAATAAATCACTGCTTATCTTTGCCAGTTGGCAGATCCACCTGAAAATGAGCATGGTGGAAATAGTAAAACGTAATTTTAAAACGCAACCTGCCAACAGTTTAAGACCATACCCTTCTATCATTTTCTATTAGAATTTTTCCCTAAAATATGGTTTGGTTTCCTCCATTTATGTCTTATATATATCATAGGCATCATGGGACATTAACATTTTCTTTATAAAAGGTGTCACTTTTTTTGTATATGAATGTGTCTGTTACATTGGTTGAAGTCTGCCAAGAAATACTCTTTTCTGCAAAAGTGCAACTGGAAGATGCAAATGAAAAGTTTCAGAGAAGCCAGAAAAGGAGTTTCTCATTGGCACATAAATAATTGTATCTGAGCTAATTGATCAGCCTGTATCGAAAGCCAGAAGCCCCAAACTTCTGTAACCATAGCTAAGTACTTTAGCGCCCTGGAGTGCGGCTCCCAGAGGCCTTAGGCAGGAAACAGGGTGACCAAAGGAAACGTGGCGCATCTCCATGATGCAGGGTGTTTTTCCATGAGCATCAACAGCTGGAAACAGGTGCCACTGTCTCAGCCCTGCCGCCCTAGGTGGTGACACCAGTTGCACACCCCTAGTTACATCCCTATCTCATACAACCATGCTGTTATATTTTAATTTAATGAAATCTGTCTTAGTCTATTTTGTAATGGAAGGATTAATAGGGAAATTGGAAGTATTGATAGATAAATTGATAGCCAACTATCTGCCAAGACATATACAGAGACTTGCACACTCTTGTTCTACCCTTACTGGTGGCTTGCTGCATTTTTTCCCCCATTCAAGTTTCAAGTTAATGAAACCCCTCTTAACTATGGTTCAGAAAGCAACCCATGTCATAAGATATAATGGGCGGGATGTAATGAAGTCTGAGTTTACCGGCCAAACTTGGACATTTTTGTAAAAGGGGCAATCATTTACAAGGCTACACCATGCCTTGTAAATGATAGGCACTTTAAAAAAATGTCCAAGTTCGGCCGGCATCCTGCACGGCCACTGAACTCGGACTTCATTACATCCCGCCCAATACATCATATGTTCACTTTGAACAAAATTATTTTTGATAGTACCTGAAAGTAACTCTGCACACAACTGCTGCCCATGCAAAACTAATTATTCAGCTTCCATGCTGGTCTCTCTCTAAAATGCAAATCATTCGCAAGATACTGTATAACATTACCCAAAAATTCTCAGACCTATGCACCAGTTCAGTAAAGGTGAAAACCATAAACGGAAACCCTGCCTAACTAATAAAAATATTGTTTATTTGGAAATATCAGGAGGAAAAATAAGTAAATTGAATATTTGTAGGTTTGCTAAATCTCCAGATATTGATTAGGGGGAAAGTCCGGCTATCACTGCCTGTGATGTACACTGCACAGAGCCAGTTGCCAAACTGTGCTCTGGGCAACCCAATAGGCAGTAAATGCCATATTCCAACCTTCTCCGAGGCTACAATCAGAATTACAAGAAAGGAATAAAAGTGCACAGTCCCAAAGTTGGATTCCTGCAGATTTGCTGAGGCTTCTGTGAGCTAATAATTATAATTGTCCATAGTGGCTCTATCACTCATAATAACATAGTCTACAATAACCGTCATCCCTTCAGTGTGAGGCTTTGATACCTCACACTGCGCTACCAGTTACAGGCTACAGTTGGCGCTGCACCTCCAACACTGACAGCTACACATGGCAATCAGCATTGCTTAAATCAGGATAAGGAGTCCCTGTATAAGGCCTTCACTGCGACCAATCACTGCAAGAACAAAGTTGGCAATCAGTTTCTCAGATGGCGGTTTAACAGTGTTGTTTGCCTGTTTATCTACTTCTTTTCTGTCCCTCGTGGTTCTATGTTTTCCAACCCAATGTCTTTCATTTGTTCTTTATGATTCTGCCTACTTCAAACCATTTATTTCAGCTTATAACCCACGTCCAATCCTCTGAGGAACAAGTGACTTGGCTGGTCATAGTGTGTCTCTGATACATACCCCAGACAAGAGATTCTATCCTGAAGTTAACCATGACTTTAACAAACAGTAAGCATGCTTAGATACAAAAGAATACAATTACAAGATAGTCCCAAGACTCCCAACCACCACTCCCCATAACCCACTATTTATAGAGGATATCTGTGGTACAGATCCTCCAGACATCTGCCACTATCCTCTTATTCTTGTAACCGTTTCAGGATCATGGTATCAGGGGAAGCCACCAGAAAATAATGGTTTATTTAGTTAAAAAAACCATTCTGAATAAAATGTACGGGGCAACCCAGGGCCCCACAATTCTAGGCCCCATGCATTCGAGCAGGAGTGGGTGGTGGTCACACAATCATAACATGCTCCTCCTGCGAACCACTCCATCTCTCCACATGCTTCCATAAAGTGAATGGCTAGCCGCATGCTGATTGGCGGATGTCTGGAGCTATCCACCATTCAGAGTACTAACAGCCATTCAGTGTATAGAGGCTTATGGAGATACAGCGCGGGACTGGAGGAGGGGCATTTTATGATTTGGAAACAGGTCGTCAGTTGTCCATGCATGCAGCTCAATCCCCTCATTCCCAGCAGAGCAGATTGTTCGTTGTTCAGATCGTTTGTAACAAAGCTCAGTGTATACACTCAATCTCGTTTTGTCAGGGAGTTCAAGGAAGATTGCTCATCTTCCACATTATTCATATTTCACATTGTTCAAGTCTTCTGGTGTGTATGGGACTTTAGGCTGGGAACACACTTGCTGATGTGCACCCAATATATCGGGTGCACATCCGGATCGAACGATATATTGTATACATCGGGAAGTGTGTATACCCTATATCGTTAATGATGCATGCTCCTGCGGGCCGATAATGAGGTACAATAACTTTAAATTTAAAGATATTGTACAAGACGCAACACAAACGATATCGTTCAGTGTGTATGAACGATATTGTTTGTGGGGGATCTTGCACGATGTCACCGACATCGACAACTGTGTACCCAGCCTTAGTACTAGTAGACCCAAAGGAGTGACCACAGAACTGCAGCACACAAGTGTGAGTAAGAAAGAGGCCAGCGTCTATAGTCCACTAAGTAGTTTACTAGATATTAAAAAGGCCTTTTACACTATCCTACAATCAGGGGTGTAGCGAGGGTGGCTCCGGTGGAGCGCAAGCCCCGGGCGCCAGAAAAGTTAGTGTGCGCCCCACCACCTGTCCCCTTCCTCCACCCGCTATACCGCAGCCTGCTGTACAGGCAGCCGCAGGGCAAGAGGAGGGCAAGCAGAGGGGCACACACTGACTCGAACTCAGAGACTACAGTAGGTAGGGAACAGGGCAGGCCAGAGGCGACAGCAGGAGATACTGACAGCCGGCACATGCCGGAGCTCTGCCCACCCTCTTTATATGTCTCACTGTCTGCTTGTATCTGTGCAGCAGGGTTACTTCTGTCCTGTTACATCACTGTCTGCCCCAGCTGCTGCAGTACCTCTTTCTGCCCCAGCTGCTGCAGCACCTCTCTCTGCCCTGGCTGCTGCAGAAAATCTTACTGCCTCAGCTACTGCAGCACCTCTCTCTGATCCGGCTGTTGGAGCACCCCTCTCTACATTGATGATGCAGCACATCTCTCTGCCCCTGCTGCAGCACTTCTCTATGCATTAGAAGCTGCACAGTAACACGTATACGTGGCTCTACTGTGGTGTAACGTGTATAAGCGACTGTTCTGTGTTATGTAATGTGTACAAGGGGCTCTACTGTGTGGCATAAAGTGTATAAGGGGCTCTACTGTGTGGTGTAATGTGAATAACGGACACCACTGTGGTGTAATGTGAATAACGGACACCACTGTGGTATAATGTGAATAACGAACACTAATGTGGTGTAATGTGAATAACGGGCAATACTGTGTGGTGTAATGTGAATATTACAATACTGTGCGATGTAATCTTAATTGATACTATTCTGTGGCCATGTCTCATCCCCATGAAGCCACACCCCTATATTTTTGTAGCGTGCTTTCGGTGCGCACTGCCACTATTTTAAACATGGGGGCGCCCAAAGGAAACATTTCTCCCTGAGATCCACAAGGTATAGAACCGGCCCTGTCACTAATTTAGGAATTTTTTTTTCTCAAATGTAACATGTCCCCAATTCAGTACAGGGGAGGGGGCGTCCATACATACCCTTGCTCCAGACACCATGGCACCTAGCTACACCTCTGCCTACACTGATGACTGCTAAATAAATTGGCATGTGTGGGATCGGATTGGAAGTTGTCTGAATGGATAATATATTAGTTGAAGGACATACAGCAGAGAGTTGTAGTAAATACAGTTATTTCAGAGGACAAGTTTGCTAGTTTAATACCCCTGGGATCTATACTTGTACCTTTGCTTTTGAATACCCCTAACAAGTTTGCCTTTTTACAGCTGCCACAAGGTAGACACAACAGGGACATGTAACAAAATGACTGCTGATGTGGGTACATTAGAAGAATATAACTACAATTTAATAACAAATAATTAAATCTTAGAGATCCAAAGGCTGAGTACATAATGGCACTAAAATATCTAAGGAAATAAATCTACAAGCCTTGATTGAGGTGACTCAACAATAATTAAAGTAACAAAGCAATAAGGAAGTTCATTAAGGTGCTAGGTTGCGTAGTGAGAGGAGTAAGTAACAGAAAGAGAAAGTCAGTAATGCTTCTATCTAGGTCAGTACTGCAACCTTTCCCAGAACACAGGGTTCAGTTCTGGAGTTCATATCAAGGTCATAAATAATAGAGACATTGGGGGTCATTCCGACCTGATCGCACACTGACGTTTTTCGCAGCGGTGCGATCAGGTCTGTAGTGTGCCTGCGCATGGGTTACAATGCGCAGGCGCGTCGCTCCCTGGCGACGCCCATCGCCAGAGAGCGACAGAACTAACGAAGAAAGCACAGCGATCACACCCGCGACAGCAAGAAGATCGACAGGAAAATGCCGCCCGGAGGCGTTAACTGACCGTTTTCAGGGAGTGTCCGTCCAAACGCAGGCATGCCCAGCTGTTTCCAGGGAGGGATCCTGACGTCAGCTCCGTCCTGGATGATCGCAGCGGGTGAGTAAGTCCTGAGCTGTGCAGAAACTGCACAAACTTTCTCTTACGTCCTAGAGGATGCTGGGGACTCCGTAAGGAACATGGGGTATAGACGGGCTCCGCAGGAGACATGGGCACTATAAAGAACTTTTAGTATGGGTGTGCACTGGCTCCTCCCTCTATGCCCCTCCTCCAGACCTGTTAGATTTTGTGCCCAGAGGAGATAGGGTGCATTGCAGGGGAGCTCTCCTGAGTTTCTCTGAAAAAGAATTTTGTTAGGTTTTTTATTTTCAGGGAGCTCTGCTGGCAACAGGCTCCCTGCATCGTGGGACTGAGGAGAGAGAAGCAGACCTACTTAAGTGCTAGGCTCTGCTTCTTAGGCTACTGGACACCATTAGCTCCAGAGGGAGTCGGAACGCAGGTCTCACCCCGCCGTTCGTCCCAGAGCCGCGCCGCCGTCCTCCTCGCAGAGCCGGAAGGTAGAAGCCGGGTGAGTATAAGATGAAAAGAAGACTTCAGGGCGGCAGAAGACTTCAGATCTTCACTGTTACCGCTGCGCGCCATTGCTCCCACACACTACACACACGGAACAGGCACTGATGGGTGCAGGGCGCAAAGGGGGCGCCCTGGGCAGCAATAAACCTCTGGACTGGCAATAAGGGTACATTAGGCTGCGGAGGCAGTAAATGCAGAGATCCCCCGCCATTTTTTGTATATTGAAGCGGGACCGAAGCCCGCTGCTGGCAGGGGGTGGAGCTTGATCCCTCAGCACTAACAGCGCCATTTTCTCCACAGAGCGCTGCAGAGAAGCTGGCTCATCGGACTCTCCCCTGCTGAACTCGGTGACAGAGGGCTGAAAAGAGGGGGAGGGGGGCTTTTTAAGGCGCAGTGAGTGTATACACATTGATTATATATATATAAAAAGCGCTATCTGGGTTTTATTCCAGTGTCAGTTGGCGCTGGGTGTGTGCTGGCATACTCTCTCTCTGTCTCTCCAAAGGGCCTTGTTGGGGAATTGTCCTCTTATAGATATATCCCTGTGTGTGTGGGGGTGTCGGTACGTGCGTGTCGGCATGTCCGAAGCGGAAGGCTCGTCCAAGGAGGAGGTGGAGCAGATGAGTGGTGTGTCTCCGTCGGCAACGCTGACTCATGATTGGATGGACATGTGGCATATGTTAAATGCAAGTGTGGACCCATTACATAAGAGACTGGACAAAGCAGAGTCCAGGGAGAAAGCAGGGAGTCAATCCACTGATTGGACTGGGTCACAGTGTCCCTCTAGGTCTCAAAAACGTCCCCTATCCCAAATAGTAGACCCTGGTACCGACACGGATTCTGACTCCAGTGTTGACTACGATGATGCACAATTACACCCAAGGGTGGCAAAAAGTAATCAGTGTATGATTATTGCAATAAAAGAGATTTTGCATATCACTGATGAGGGTGCGCATGTATAAGGAAAAGAAGCCGGAGGTAACCTTTCCCCCATCCCATGAGCTTAACGAGTTATTTGAAAAAGCTTGGGAAACTCCAGATAAAAAACTGCAGATATCCAAAAGGGTTCTTATGGCGTATCCTTTCCCTGCACAGGACAGGGTACGTTGGGAATCCTCTCCCAGGGTGGACAAGGCTTTAACACGCCAGTCCAAGAAGGTGGTGCTACCATCTCCGGACACGGCAGCCCTCAAGGATCCTGCTGATCGCAGACAGGAGACTACTTTAAAGTCTATTTATGTGCATACAGGTGCTTTGCTCAGACCGGCAATAGCATCGGCATGGGTTTGTAGCGCAGTTGCAGCATGGACAGATACCTTGTCAGCTGACCTTGATACCCTAGACAGGGATACCATTTTGTTAACCTTAGCCCACATTAAAGACGCAGTCTTATATATGAGGGAAGCTCAAAGAGACGTTGGGCTGCTGGGTTCCAGAGCCAATGCCATGGCTATTTCTGCGAGACGAGCTCTATGGACCCGCCAATGGACGGGTGATGCAGACTCAAAGAAGCATATGGAGGTTTGACCTTACAAGGGTGAAGTGTTGTTTGGGGAGGGGCTCGCGGACCTGGTTTCCACAGCTACTGTGGGTAAATCTACCTTTTTACCTTTTGTTCCCCAACAGCAAAAGAAAACTCCACAGTATCAGATGCAGTCCTTTCGGTCGCATAAGTCCAGAAGAGGTGGAGGCTCCTCCTTCCTTGCCAGAGGTAAGGGTAGAGGAAAGAGAACACCTGCTTCGGCTAGTTCCCAAGAGCAGAAGTCCTCCTCGGCTTCTACAAAATCCACCGCATTACGCTGGGGCTCCCCTAAGGGAGTCCGCAACAGTGGGGGCATGCCTTCGACTTTTCAGCCAGACCTGGGTTCATTCAGACGTGGATCCTTGGGCGATGGAAATTGTTTCCCAAGGCTACAAGCTGGAATTCGAAGAGGTGCCCCCGATTTTTCAAGTCGGCCTTGCCAGCTTCACCCCCGGAGAGGGAAGTAGTGTTAGCTGCAATTCAAAAGCTGTGTCAACAGCAAGTGGTTGTCAAGGTTCCCCTGGTCCAACAGGGAAAAGGGTATTATTCAACCCTGTTTGTGGTCCCGAAGCCGGATGGTTCGGTCAGACCCATTTTAAATCTAAAATCCCTAAACCTGTACTTGAAAAAGTTCAAATTCAAGATGGAATCACTCCGAGCTGTAATATCCAGCCTGGAAGGGAGGAATTTTATGGTGTCACTAGACATAAAGGATGCATACCTCCATGTCCCCATATATCCCCCTCATCAGGAGTACCTGAGATTCGCTGTACAGGACTGTCATTACCAGTTTCAGACATTGGATTTTCACCAAGGTAATGGCGGAGATGATGGTGCTCCTGCGCAGGCAGGGAGTCACAATTATCCCATACTTGGACGATCTCCTGATAAAGGTGAGATCGAGAGATCAATTGCTGCAGAGCGTGTCGCTCTCCCTGAGAGTGCTGCAACAGCACGGTTGGATTCTCAATCTGCCAAAGTCACAATTGGTTCCAACGACTCGGCTATCATTCCTAGGCATGATTCTGGACACAGAACAAAAGAGGGTTTTTCCCCAATGGAAAAAGTCCAGGATCTCCAGAACATGGTCAGAGACCTGCTAAAACCAAAAAGAGTGTCTGTTCATCAATGCACTTCTGGGAACAATGGTGGCAGCCTACGAGGCCATCCCCTTCGGCAGGTTTCATGCGAGGACTTTTCAGTGGGACCTTCTGGACAAGTGGTCCGGGTCCCATCTACAAATACATCAGAAAATAACCCTGTCCCCCAGGGCCAGGGTGTCTCTCCTGTGGTGGCTGCAGAGTGCTCACCTTCTAGAGGGTCGCAGGTTCGGCATTCAAGACTGGGTTCTGGTGACCACGGACGCGAGCCTCCGAGGATGGGGAGCAGTCACTCAAGGAAGAAATTTTCAGGGACTATGGTCAAGCCAGGAGGCTTGTCTACACATCAACATACTGGAATTGAGGGCCATATACAACGGCCTATGGCAAGCGGAGAATCTTCTTCGCGACCTACCGGTTCTGATTCAATCAGACAACGTCACAGCCGTGGCTCATGTAACTGCCAAGGCGGGACAAGGAGCAGAGTGGCGATGGCGGAAGCCACCAGGATTCTTCGCTGGGCGGAAAATCACGTAAGCGCTCTGTCAGCTGTCTTCATTCCGGGAGTGGACAACTAGGAAGCAGACTTCCCCAGCAGACACCATCTCCATCCGGGAGAGTGGGGACTTCATCAAGAAGTTTTTGCAGAGATAACAAGTCTTTGGGGAATTCCTCAAATAGACATGATGGCATCACGCCTCAACAAGAAGCTTCGGAGGTATTGTGCCAGGTCACGGGACCCTCAGGCAGTAGCAGTAGACGCCCTGGTGACACCGTGGGTGTTTCAGTCGGTCTATGTGTTTCCTCCTCTTCCTCTCATCTCAAAAAATAAGATTTTAAACCTACCGGTAAATCTTTTTCTCCTAGTCCGTAGAGGATGCTGGGGACTCCGTAAGGACCATGGGGAATAGACGGGCTCCGCAGGAGACATGGGCACTAAAAAGAACTTTAGACATGGGTGTGCATTGGCTCCTCCCTCTATGCCCCTCCTCCAGACCTCAGTTAGAGAAACTGTGCCCAGAGGAGACGGACAGTACGAGGAAAGGATTTTTGTTAATCTAAGGGCAAGATTCATACCAGCCCACACCATCCACACCGTATAACATGGATATACGAACCAGTCAACAGTATGAAACAAAACAGCATCAGCCCGAGACTGATCAAAACTGTAACATAACCCTTATGTAAGCAGAAACTACATATAAGTCTTGCAGAATTCAGTCCGCACTGGGACGGGCGCCCAGCATCCTCTATGGACTAGGAGAAAAAGATTTACCAGTAGGTTTAAAATCTTATTTTCTCTTACGTCCTAGAGGATGCTGGGGACTCCGTAAGGACCATGGGGATTATACCAAAGCTCCAAAACGGGCGGGAGAGTGCGGATGACTCTGCAGCACCGATTGAGCAAACATGAGGTCCTCATCATCCAGGGTATCAAACTTGTAGAACTTTGCAAAGGTGTTTGAACCCGACCAAGTCGCCGCTCGGCAAAGCTGTAATGCCGAGACATCTCGGCCAGCCGCCCAAGAAGAGCCCACCTTCCTAGTGGAATGGGCCTTTACAGAATTTGGTAACGGCAATCAGCCGTAGAATGAGCCTGCTGAATCGTGTTACAGATCCAGCGAGCAATAGTCTGCTTAGAAGCAGGAGCGCCAACCTTGTTGGCTGCATACAGGACAAACAGTGCCTCTGTTTTCCTAACCCGAGCCGTTCTGGCCACATAAATTTTCAATGCCCTGACCACATCAAGGGACTCGGAATCCTCCAAGTCCTGCGTAGCCACAGGCACCACAATAGGTTTATTCATATGAAAAGATGAAACCACCTTGGGCAAAAATTGAGGACGAGTCCACAACTCCGCTCTATCCACATGGAAAACCAGATAGGGGCTTTTGTGAGATAAAGCCGCCAATTCCGACACTCGCCTTGCCGATGCCAAGGCCAACAACATGACCACTTTCCAAGTGAGATACTTCCACCATTTTAAGAGGCTTAAACCAGTGAGACTTAAGGAACCGCAACACCACGTTAAGGTCCCAGGGAGCCACTGGGGGCACAATAGGAGGCTGGATATGCAGCACTCCCTTCACAAAAGCCTGGACTTCTGGGAGAGAAGCAAATTCCTTCTGAAAGAAAATGGATAGGGCCGAAATCTGAACCTTAATGGAGCCTAATTTTAGGCCAAAATTCACTCCCGTCTGTAGGAAGTGAAGGAAACGGCCCAAATGGAATTCTTACGGAGGAGCATTCCTGGGCTCACACCACGATATATACTTTCGCCATATACGGTGATAATGTTTCGCTGTCACGTCTTTCCTAGCCTTTATCAGAGTAGGAATGACCTCATCCGGAATGCCCTTTTCCGCTAGGATCCAGCGTTCAACCGCCATGCCGTCAAACGCAGCCGCGGTAAGTCTTGGAACAGACAGGGCCCCTGTTGTAACAGGTCCTCTCTGAGAGGAAGAGGCCACGGATCTTCTGTGAGCATCTCCTGCAGATCCGGATACCAGGCCCTTCGCGGCCAATCTGGAACAATGAGAATTGTCCGTACTCCTTTATGATTCTCAATATCTTTGAGATGAACGGAAGAGGAGGAAACACATAGACCGACTGAAACACCCATGGTGTCACCAGGGCGTCCACCGCCACTGCATGAGGGTCCCTCGACCTGGCACAATACTTTGGTAGTTTCTTGTTGAGGCGTGACGCCATCATGTCTATCTGAGGCAGTCCCCACCGACTTGCAATCTCTGCGAAGACTTCCTGATGAAGTCCCTACTCTCCTGGATGTAGATCGTGTCTGCTGAGGAAGTCTGCTTCCCAGTTGTCCACTCCCTGAATGAAGACTGCTGTCATGGCGCTTACATGATTTTCCGCCCAGCGAAGAATCCTGGTGGCTTCTGCCATTGCCACTCTGCTCTTTGTTCTGCCTTGGTGGTTTACATGTGCCACTGCGGTGATGTTGTCTGACTGGATCAGAACTGGTAGGTCACGAAGCAAATTTTCCGCTTGTCGAAGGGCGTTGTATATGGCCCTCAACTCCAGTATGTTGATGTGAAGACAAGCCTCCTGGCTTGACCAGAGACCCTGGAAGTTTCTTCCCTTTGTGACTGCTCCCCAACCTCGGAGGCTCGCGTCCGTGGTCACCAGAACCCAGTCCTGAATGCCGAACCTGCGACCCTCCAGAAGGTGTGCACTCTGCAGCCACCACAGGAGAGATACCCTGGCCCTGGGGGACAGGGTGATCATCTGATGTATCTGTAGATGAGACCCGGACCACTTGTCCAGAAGGTCCCATTGAAAAGTTCTTGCATGGAACCTGCCGAATGGAATGGCCTCGTAAGTCGCCACCATCTTCCCAGAACTCGAGTGCAGTGATGCACCGACACCCTCTTTGGCTTCAATAGGTCCTTGACCAAAGACATGAATTCTTGGGCCTTTTCAGTCGGAAGATAAACCCTTTTCTGGTCCGTATCCAGAATCATGCCTAAGAAAGGCAATTGAGAATCCAGCCGTGCTGTTGCAACACCCTCAGGGAGAGTAACACGCTGTTCAGTAACTGTTCTCTCGATATTGCTTTTATCAGGAGATCGTCCAAGTACGGGATAATTGTGACACCCTGCTTGCGCAGGAGCACCATCATTTCCGGCATTACCTTGGTGAAAATCCTCGGGCCGTGGAAAGCCCAAACGGCAACGTCTGAAATTGGTAATGACAATCCTGTACAGCAAACCTCAGGAACGCCTGATGAGGCGGATATATGGGGACATGAAGGTATGCATCCTTTATGTCCAGGGACACCATATAATCCCCCCCTTCCAGGCTGGCGATGACTGCTCTGAGCGACTCCATCCTGAACTTGAACCTTTTTAAGTATAGGTTTAAGGATTTTAAATTCAAAATGGGCCTGACCGAACCGTCCGGTTTCGGGACAAAAAACAAGGTTGAGTAATACCCCATCCCCTGCTGCAGCAGGGGGACTTTGACCACCACTTGTTGAAGACACAATTTTTTAATCGCATTTAACACTATCTCCCTCTCTGGGGGAGAAGCCGGTAGGGTCGATTTGAAAAACCGGCGAGGAGGCACCTCTTCGAATTCCAGCTTGTAACCCTGGGAAACAATTTCTATTGCCCAGGGATCCACCTGTGAGTGAACCCAAACGTGGCTGAAAAGTCGAAGACGTGCCCCCACTGGGGCGGACTCCCTCAGCGGAGCCCCAGCGTCATGCGGTGGATTTTGTAGAGGCCGGGGAGGACTTCTGCTCCTGGGAACTAGCTGTGGTTGGCAGCTTTTTCCCCTTACCCTTACCTTTGGCAAGACAGGAAGATCCTCACACTCTCTTGGGTTTATGCGACCGAAAGGACTGCATCTGATAATGTGGTGCTTTCTTAGGCTGTGAGGAAACATAAGGCAAAAAAGTTGATTTACCTGCCGTAGCCGTGGAAACAAGGTCCGTGAGACCGTCCCCAAACAATTCCTCACCCTTGTAAGGTAAAACTTCCATATGCCTCTTCGAGTCGGCATCGCCCGTCCATTGTCGGGTCCATAGGGCTCGTCTAGCCGAAATCGCCATAGCGTTGGCTCTGGAACCCAATAGGCCAATGTCTCTCTGAGCATCTCTCATATATAGGACAGCATCTTTAATATGACCCAGGGTCAATAAAATGTTTTCCTTATCCAGCGTATCTATATCAGCAGATAAGGTATCTGTCCACGCTGCTACCGCGCTACAAACCCAAGCCGACGCTATCGCCGGTCTGAGTAAGGTACCAGTATGTGTGTAAATAGACTTCAAGGTAGTCTCCTGCCTGCGATCAGCAGGATCCTTGGGGGTTGCCGTATCTTGAGATGGCAGCGCTACCTTTTTGGATAAGCGTGTCAATGCTTTATCCACCCTCGGGTAGGATTCCCACCGTATCCTGTCCTTAGTTGGGAAAGGATACGCCATAAGAATCCTTTTGGGAATCTGCAGTTTTTTGTCTGGAGATTCCCAAGCCTTTTCAAATAATTTGTTCAGTTCATGAGATGTGGGAAAGGTTACCTCAGTTTTTTTCTCCTTATACATGCGCACCCTCGTGTCAGGGACCGAGGGTTCATCCGTGATATGCAACACCTCTTTTATAGCAATAATCATATAATGAATACTTTTAGCCAATTTTGGCTGCAGCTTTGCATCATCGTAGTCGACACTGGAGTCAGAATCCGTGTCGGTATCAGTGTCTACTATTTGGGATAGTGGGCGCTTTTGAGACCCAGAAGGTCCCTGCGACATAGTGAAAGGCAGGGTTTGACTCCCTGTACACTCCCTGGACTCAGATTTGTCCAACCTTTTGTGCAATAAATTCACATTTGCATTTAAAACATTCCACATTTCCAACCAGTCAGGTGTCGGCGTTGCCGACGGAGACACCACACTCATTTGCTCCACCTCCTCCCTAGAAGAGCCTTCCGCTTCAGACATGCCGACACACGCGTACCGACACACCACACACTCAGGGAATACTCTTATCTGGAGACAGTTCCCCCACAAGGCCCTTTGGAGAGACAGAGAGAGAGTATGCCAGCACACACCCAGCGCCAATGACTCAGGAAAAAAAATTACCCAGATAGCGCTTTTAATACATATATATATAACACTGCGCCATGTGCCCCCCCCCCCCCCTTCTTTCAAACCCTCTGTCACCGTGTTCAGCAGGGGAGAGTCCGGGGAGCAAGCTTCTCAGCGTGTGCTGTCGAGAAAAATGGCGCTGGTGAGTGCTGAGGATCAAGCTCCGCCCCCTCAGCGGCGGGCTTCGGTCCCGCTTGATATCTTTAAAAAACTGGCGGGGGATCTCTTATATATAGTGCAGAGGTTTAATTGCTGCCCAGGGCGCCCCCCTCTGCGCCCTGCACCCTTACAGTGTGTGTTGTGCGGGAGCAATGGCGCGCAGCGTTACCGCTGCGCGTTACCTCAGTGAAGATCCGAAGTCTTCTGCCGCCTCTGAAGTCTTCTTTCTTCTCATACTCACCCGGCTTCTATCTTCCGGCTCTGTGAGGAGGACGGCGGCGCGGCTCCGGGACGAACAGCTAGGAGAGACCTGCGTTCCGACTCCCTCTGGAGCTAATGGTGTCCAGTAGCCTAAGATGCAGAGCCTAGCAGTTAAGTAGGCCTGCTTCTCTCTCCTCAGTCCCTCGATGCAGGGAGCCTGTTGCCAGCAGGTTCCCTGAAAATAAAAAAACTAACAAAATTTCTTTCTTTCAGGAAACTCAGGAGAGCTCCCTGTAATGCACCCAGTCTCCTCTGGGCACAGTATCAAACTGAGGTCTGGAGGAGGGGCATAGAGGGAGGAGCCAGTGCACACCCATGTCTAAAGTTCTTTTTAGTGCCCATGTCTCCTGTGGAGCCCGTCTATTCCCCATGGTCCTTACGGAGTCCCCAGCATCCTCTAGGACGTAAGAGAAATATTGAGAATCATAAGACAAAAAAGAGTGCAGACAATACTCATTGTTCCAGATTGGCCTCGAAGGGCCTGGTACTCAGATCTTCTGGAAATGCTCACAGAAGATCCGTGGCCTCTTCCTCTCAGGGAGGACCTGTTACAGCAGGGGCCCTGCGTGTTCCAAGACTTACCGCGTTTACGTTTGACGGCATGGCGGTTGAACACCGAATCCTAGCTGGGAAGGGTATTCCGGAGGAAGTCTTCCCTACTCTGATAAAGGCTAGGAAGGAGGTGACGGCAAGGCATTATCACTGTATCTGGATGAAGTATGTATCTTGGTGTAAAGCCAAGAATGCTCCTACGGAAGATTTCCATCTGGGCCGGTTTCTCCACTTCCTACAGACAGGAGTGGATATGGGCCTGAAGTTAGGCTCCATTAAGGTACAGATTTCGGCCCTATCTATATTCTTTCAGAAGGAATTGGCTTCTCTCCCAGAAGTTCAGACGTTTGTGAAGGGAGTGCTACACATCCAGCCTCCTTTTGTGCTCCCAGTGGCACCATGGGACCTTAACGTGGTGTTAAGTTTCCTGAAATCTCACTGGTTTGAGCCTCTTCAAACGGTTGAATTAAAATTTCTCACGTGGAAGGTGGTCATGTTATTGGCCTTGGCATCTGCAAGGCGGGTGTCCGAATTGGCGGCCTTGTCCCACAAGAGCCCCTATTCGATTTTCCATGTGGATAGAGCAGAGTTGAGGACTCGTCCTCAATTTTTGCCTAAGGTGGTTTCTTCATTTCATATGAACCAACCTATTGTGGTGCCTGTGGCTATGGGGGACTGGGAGGACTCCAAGTCCCTGGATGTAGTCAGGGCCTTAAAGATTTATGTAGCCAGGACGGCTAGGATTAGGAAAACAGAGGCTCTGTTTGTCCTGTATGCAGCCAACAAGGTTAGCCCTCCTGCTTCTAAGCAGACTATTGCTCGCTGGATCTGTAACACGATTCAGCAGGCTCATTCTGCGGCTGGATTGCCGTTACCAAATTCAGTAAAGGCCCATTCCACGAGGAAGGTGGGCTCTTCTTGGGCGGCTGCCCGAGGCGTCTCGGCATTACAGCTTTGCCGAGCAGCTACTTGGTCGGGTTCAAAATTCTACAAGTTTGATACCCTGGCTGATGAGGACCTTGCGTTTGCTCAGTCGGTGCTGCAGAGTCATCCGCACTCTCCCGCCCGGTTGGGAGCTTTGGTATAAACCCCATGGTCCTTACGGAGTCCCCAGCATCCTCTAGGACGTAAAAGAAAATAAGATTTTAAACCTACCGGTAAATCTTTTTCTCCTAGTCCGTAGAGGATGCTGGGCGCCCGTCCCAGTGCGGACTGCATCTGCAAGACTTGTATATAGTTGTTGCTTTCATAAGGGTTATGTTACAGTTAGAATCGGTCTTTGACTGATACTGTTTTTTTTGTTCATACTGTTAACTGGTTGCATATATTCCAGGTTATATGGTATGATTGGTGTGGGCTGGTATGAATCTTGCCCTTAGATTAACATATTGTCCATCTCCTCTGGGCACAGTTCACTAACTGAGGTCTGGAGGAGGGGCACAGAGGGAGGAGCCAGTGCACACCCATACTAAAAGTTCTTTATAGTGCCCATGTCTCCTGCGGAGCCCGTCTATACCCCATGATCCTTACGGAGTCCCCAGCATCCTCTACGGACTAGGGGGGTAATTCCAAGTTGATCGCAGCAGGATTTTTGATAGCAATTGGGCAAAACCATGTGCACTGCAGGGGAGGCAGATATAACATGTGCAGAGAGAGTTAGATTTGGGTGGGTTATTTTGTTCCCCTGCAGTGCACATGGTTTTGCCCAATTGCTATCAAAAATCCTGCTGCGATCAACTTGGAATTACCCCCTAGGAGAAAAAGATTTACCGGTAGGTTTAAAATCTTATTTTTGTTTGTGTAGCTCTCTGCACAAGCGAGCGCAGCCCTGCACAGCGATTCCCCCCTCCCACGTAGGTGGCGACTACCTGCTTGCAGCAGTGCTAAAAGTAGCCTGCTAGCGATCAGGTCGGAATGAGGGCCATTGTGCCAAGAAGGCCCCTAAAATGGTGCATATCACACATCCTACCAGTATAAGCTATAGGACAACAAGTAAAGGTTGGAGAAGAGAAGTCAGAAGGTGTATTATAGACGCTTTTCAAATATATAATGGGCTTATGAAGGTAAGTCTCAGAGGCAGATTTAATTGTGGGCGGGAAATGTAAAAAAAACATGCAGTGCAGGTTTTTTACCGCAGCCATGGGGTTTTCCTATTCATTTAGGGGACTGAAAATGGGATGCGTCATGCGTGTCTTTTTTCCCGCACCTCCAGAGTAAGTCTGATATTTCCTAAAATCGTTGGGACTTTATCTGGCACCCTGGCAGCATCTTCCCCCCCCCCCCCCCCCCCCCATCCTTAAGCATTTGGAATTGTTGAAATTAGCTTAAGTAGTCTGTAAATACTCACCATTTGAAGTGGTGTCTTCTTCATCCAATGTCGGAAGCCGTGTCTTCTGCAGCAAAGGTTAATATGTAGTGTATGTGAGTGTGTGCATGAGTGTCTGTGTGACCCATGGTGTATATGTGACCCCCCCTCTTCACCCCCCCCCCACCCCACGGTGTAATTTCTCCCAGCAGCCCTTGCAGCTCCTAGCAGCCCCTGGGACTCCCAGCAGCCCCTTCTGAAGTCGGAAGATGGAGGGAAGACCACCAGGTGCTGTGGAGAATGCCGGAGAAGTATCTTTTTTTTTCCAACTTGTGCTGCACGGTTTTCAGCGCTGAAAACGCTGCAACAATTTTTTTTAAATTGGAAACCACAGGTATCGGGGGCACACATACCCTCTTTAATCCAAAATTGGGTGCGAGGTGAGGTTTTTTTTACCTTGCTAAACCTTCTGCCCATTTGAATTCCCCCCTTAGTAGCCACATATCCATGAGCTAGAGGGAATTATGGGCCTAATTCTGAGTTGATCGTAGCAGCAAATTTGTTAGCAGTTGGTCAAAACCATGGGGGTAATTCCAAGTTGATCGCAGCAGGATTTTTGTTAACAATTGGGCAAAACCATGTGCACTGCAGGGGAGGCAGATATAACATGTGCAGATAGAGTTAGATATGGGTGGGGTGTGTTCAATCTGCAATCTAATTTGCAGTGTAAAAATAAAGCAGCCAGTATTTACCCTGCACAGAAATAAAATAACCCACCCAAATCTAACTCTTTCTGCACGTTATATCTGCCTCCCCTGCAGTGCACATGGTTTTGCCCAATTGCTATCAAAAATCCTGCTGCGATCAACTTGGAATTACCCCCCATGTGCACTGCAGGGGGACAGATATAACATGTGCAGAGAGAGTTAGATTTGGGTGGGGTGTGATCAAACTGAAATCTAAATTGCAGTGTAAAAATAAAGCAGCCAGTATTTACCCTGCACAGAAACAAAATAACCCACCCAAATCTAACTCTCTCTGCACATGTTATATCTGCCCCCCCCTGCAGTGCACATGGTTTTGCCCAATTGCTAACAAACTTGCTGCTGCGATCAACTCAGATTTACCCCCTATGTGCCCTGATAGCATTAGTACTTCAATCTTTTATTTTTAATTTTTATTTTTTTCAACACATTTTTGCTGTATTGAAGAAACAGCAACTCGTTGTGGAATGCATGACTTCTAAGGCGCAAAGATACAAAAATTGAATATATTTGACAATCCAGGTGTATTTTATTTCTTAACACTTACTTACATATATTACAGAGAATATTCAGTCATTCACATCAGTCCCTGCCCCAGAGGAGCTTACAGCAAAATTGCTTACAATATGCTCACACATACACGCTACAGTAAAAAATATTCAGGAAACAATTAACCTAACAGTATGTTTTTGGAGTACATACAAACTCCACATTGACTTAAATTAATTGAACCCTTAACTTCAGTACTGTAAGGCAGCGGCGCTAACCATTACGCCTTGGAAGATAAATAGGAGAGGCAGGACTACTTTGAGGTGAAAACGATAATATAACAATACCAGCCCAAGATGTACAGAGGCATTGATATACAATGTATGGTGACACAATTTGCACTAAAATAAAATTTTTGGTTTTCTCCGACAGGGTCCACAGGTTATCCACAGGATAACATTGGGATATGATAAAGCGACAGCGGATTTGCACCAACCAGTCAAAGCTTTTCGGCCTCCCAGCATGCAACGGGCCCATCCATATATCCCCGCCTCCTGGCTCAGGCAAATCAGTTTTTTGTTTGGTGCGGCAGGAGCCGGACTATGGTCCCCCTTAGCAGCCCTAAGCTTTCTTATTTTATTTTTATAGTCTTACTATTTTTTCTTGAGTAATCTATCTAAAAAGTGTCTTATACATACCTTAGAAAGAGTCGCTCCAACAACTGTCCGCTGGTTTTCAAAAACAGCTCTCAGACCTATTAACTATGGGTCTGGAAGTTTGTGCAATAAATAAAGATACCTATCACTTTTTATTTAATGCACATCCCATTATTCCCACTTTTTATTATTTACCCAAGATACACAAATCCCTCACTACACCTCCTGGTCGTCCTATTATTTCTGGTGTGGGGTCCCTCACTAGTAATTTATCACTTTTTGTTGATCACTATTTACAGGACCATGTAAAAAATCTGCGGTCCTATATTAAAGATACCACCCACTTTTTGAACTTAGTGAACACTGTTCCCTGGAAACAAAATTATTTACTGATGACTTGTGATGTAGAAGCATTGTATTCAAATATTTCACATACACTGGGAATAAAAGCAGTAGAACACTATCTTCTACAAGATCACAACATGTCATCACAATTACGGAGTTTTATTTTACAATCTATAAAATTCATTTTGGGTCACAATTGTTTCACGTTTGATTCACAGTTTTTTTTGCAGACACGTGGTGCTGCGATGGGGGCGGGGTTCGCTCCGAGCCTAGCAAATCTCTTTTTGTGAAGATTCGAAGAACATCATATATGGGGGGGGCCATACGAAGCGAACCTCGCCCTATATGGCAGATTTATAGATGATTTGTTTTTTATTTGGGATGGGGATTTATTTTCTGCACAACAGTTTGCTTCTAATTTAAATAACAACGAGTTTGGTTTGCATTTCACGTGTACTATACATGAAACCTCGATTAATTTTTTGGACATTTCACTATATGTCACTGAGGGAAAATTAATTACTCAAACATATATTAAGCCGGTCGACCAAAACCGATATTTGAACTTTACCAGTTCACACAAAAACTCATGGAAAATTAATATCCCGAAGGGGCAATTTATAAGATTAAAGAGGAATTGTGGTGTAGATAGTAATTTTAAGGAACAGGCGGCTAAATTATATCAATCATTTCTAGAACAGGGATATCCGGATGACATATTACAAAAGGCCCTGACAGAGGTCAATGAAATTGATCGAGTAAACCTCCTTAAGACTTCTAAAAAATCTAAAAGTAAGAACAATACAGATAGGACTGCTCTGTTCACTACGCAATATAACAACTGTGCATTCAAAATCAGGTCTATTATAAAAAAGAATTCAGCTCTACTTAAATTGGATAACATACTACGTGAAAATGTGGACTTGGAAGGTACAGTAATTTTTAGAAAATCCACAAATTTACAATCATTACTAGTGAAGAGTCATTTTTCAAAAGAACAGGTTATCAATAAAACGTGGATACCAGAACGCCCTAAGGGGTTCCATGTCTGTGGAAAACCCACTTGCACTACTTGTAAACATGCTCTGAGAAAAACTACAGAGTTTACTTCAAATAGTAATGGAAAAATATTTACTATAAAAAACTTTATGAATTGTAGATCTACATATATTATTTACATAATTCAATGTAGTTGTGGCAAGCAATACGTAGGAAGAACTACACGTATGTTGCACACTAGATTCATGGAACACTGGCGGAATATAAATAAGGGAATCAAGACCCATCCCCTCTCAAGCCACATTTCACAATGCATGAAATCAGACACCTTTGGTAGCATTAATGTTAGGGCTATTGAAACCATCAAAAATACAAAATGGGGTGGTCAGAGCTGGCCCTAACCAATATGATGCCCTAGGCAAGATTTTGGCTGGTGCCCCCTAGCACCGCCACTAGTTCTGCAGGAGATGACTGGCATGAGTCAGTTGGCAGCTCTGCTAACGTTGGGCGCCTTTTGTTTATGAAAATGCATCTTATTTGCATTACTATATGGCTAGGATGCACAAGTAGCTTCTGCTGATTAAAATGATACGCAGTATGCCTATATTCTGTGTGCGACTGCGGCTGTATCTGCATATGAAATGCTACATTACAGTGATTTCCAGGAGTACACTGCAACGTAGCATTTCATATGCAGATACAGCCGCAGTCACACACAGAATATAGGCATGCTGCATATCATTTTAAGCAGCAGAAGCTGCTGGTGCCCCTAAGCATACCAAATGCCCTAGGCATTTGCCTAGTTTGCCTATGCCTAAGGCCAGCTCTGGGGGTGGTGATAGATTTAACTTGCTTTGCAGAAGAGAAGCATTTTGGATCTATAGACTAGAAACACTAGTACCATATGGACTTAATGATACAGTGGAGCTTAACAACATCTGATATCTGTTTTAGTGTCTATACAATCATTGGGGGTAGCTTTATACATATAGATGCGTCATGCATGTATATGTGGATTTGTATATATATGACGGCATCAATTCTGTTCTAACTGGAATTCTCCCTTTGTTAATATACATACAATTACAATAAAATGTATATATACAGGCTTATATCGGTGACGAGTTTGTATATATATATAGGAGGTCCCTAGATATACATACTATATACCTATTATATAGATCTATAAAATAATTATACTATTATGGTAATAAATTGATATGTTTATATGAGCTTTTTCTCGCTCTCTTTTTTCCTCGTCTTATGAAACCTACTATATATATTATAATTGGGTAGAGTTTCTAAATATTTTAATGTTTTGTTACTTCACCTCTGCTAAGTTAATAATTTATGGTGTTTATATAAACGGTCTAGTAAGTGTAAACATATTTCAATGAAGCCATAAACACACTATGAAATAATTTTGTGATTTTAATGTGCATATCGTTTTAAGCAGTGAGAGGCTGTCTGTATTGATAAGGGTTAAAATAGGAGAGGTCAAATTAAACCTCATACAGGTGTATTGAATTGCTAAATGCTTAAAAACATACTCCTATGCAGACAACCTCACTAGGTTCTGAGGAAGCTGCCGAGTTGATTTAAAGGCAGAGAAACGCGTAAACCTTTCTACATTTTCTACCAAAAGCCGGTATTTAATCTATTTCATCTATTGCCTCTTACGGCTAGAAAGCTTGTTGGCATATGAGGAGAAGCGGCGCTGGGTACAGCAGACCACCGCGCGGCTCATGGGCAGTGTGGAGATCGATACTGCAGCCACAGAGGGAAACAATCAGGAGACGGCTGTGGCTCTAAGCAGCGTGCACCGTAGAGTCTGACACCTCAGTTCAGAGGGAGCAGACGAGAAGCGGCTGTGGGAGAGATTAGCGCTGGAGGCAGCGTCGGCACCGAAGCTTGGAAGCGGTGTGTGGTCCGGGGGAGAGGATGAGGTGAGCACTTCATTATATACCTCATACAAATGGAATTATTGCCGCACAGCTCTCCCATTACCAAGTAAAACCATCACTTGCATAAAAAAGGAAAATTGTGCCTCCCCTGCACCTTAACAAATAAGAGACTGCCTTATAGTGAACTATACTGGGTATATTAATATTCAGTTTGAGTATTGCACACAAGACAGCTCATTATCTGAATACACCTCATTTCCAGATAGGTCCGCATTAAAAGGAACTGCTACCAGCGGACGGGAAGAGGGACTATTATCATTGAGCTGGGTATATACATCGGTGCAATAGATCCCAAGTGCCTCAATATTTGTCTGCTATAAAGGACATTCTGATAAATATATTTTTTTATACAGGAATAAATTTGTTTTATATTTTAAGGATTGTATAAATCATGTAATGCATTTCAATATACTTACCGGCCGGTATTAATATAAATAATCGTTTTTTATTGCTTAAAATAAAATATTATTAATTATATATATTGTCATAGTACGTGTGTATCAATAATATTCTCATATCAGCGCCTCTACCCTCTTTCCACTTGTGGAAAGAAATTTTTTATACCTTAGAAAGAGTCGCTCCAACAACTGTCCGCTGGGTCACGACAACGCTTACCCACAAGTACAGTGCTGTTTTGGTGGGTGTCTGTGTCGGATATACTAGCTGGTCCAGCAGACGTTACCAGGCTGTGGCCAGAGCACGGGGAGAAGGTAAGGCATCGGTTCTGCTTAGAAGGGGAATACGGACACAGCCGCACTGTTTTGGGAGGAGACTACTAAACAGTCGCTGACGTAGGTGCCACCTCGGATGCACCAGCGCTAGGCCTTAGGGATCAGAGGCTCCAGGAATAGTATGAGGCCGCGATCCCTAGAGTTGATGTCAGCGGTGGGGAGTCAGACGGTTTCCTGGTTGCCCCTCTCCCCAGTTCATGACCAGTTTCCTCCGAGTCTCCCGCCATGAACTGTTTCCCGCTTCCATCTCAGACGCTGTACACGAAGGGGACCCAGTCACAGCATAGGTGGCGGTGTGACGGGTGCGTCTGTGTTCACTATAGGTTCATGGAGCAGCAGTGTACACTAGTATCGACTGGATCCACTCAGCGTTCGCTAACGTATTGATCGGTCCTGGAAGCGAGGTGAGTCTCCCTGTATCTCACTCTACTGAGTACAGGTAATACAGAACTAGGTCTCCATCTACCTTTTTGAGTATGAATAGTTAGATAAATGCCTATTGCATATGAGTCTGTATACTATTACTGTTGTTTCTTTCGCTAAGCGTCTGAATATGGTAGATCTGTTTAAACATGATTCAGTAATATGTTCTCCTACATACTTGAAATGTAGTTGTAGTTGATGATGTGCTCATATTGCTTATTATACTAATGTATAACATGTGACTGACTGTTAGTGTGATTGCTGACTTTACTATATATTCTGTCAGTTTTTTTCTATTCCGATCCTCAATGCTGGTGCATGGGAAGGGTCGGATTGTAGGTCACTTTAAAAAGCTTAAAGTGATTACAGTCACAAATTGTGTAGTACACTGTGGAAGTGTTGATTATTTATCATGTCTAAGAGCGGCAAAGATGAGGAAGATACACTCACAGCAATACCAACACTCATATCATGTTTGTCTTGCAAAGCTGTGTTCTCAGGATCTGGTTCAGGATGGTTTGTGTGCAAATTGTTTAAGCTTTCACCAGGGTCTCTTGAAAAATACAAGGCAGATTCAGGTGCAGGTTGATCCACCTTGGGCTATGTTTGCACAGACGTTATCCAGTATAGCTGAACGGATATTTACTCCAACTCCTGTACCAGGAATAGGTTACACGATTAACCCTTACATGCAGCTTCCCACCTGCGGTTTATCACTTCCAGCAGCAGCCTCTCAAAGGAAACAGGCTGATAAGCCAGTGGTACAGTAAGTAAATCTTCATCCTCACAGGCTACACATGTTTCAGATGAGGATTCATCGGAGTATGAAAACTCAATATACTCTGCTTCGGCATATGAAGAGGCGGAGGAAGGTCTCAGCTCAGTGGATATAGCTGAGTTAATTAAAGCAATGAAAGCCATTCTATCCTTAGAGGATTCAGCAGAGCCTCTGTTAAAAACCAAGGCACCTGTGTTTAAACATCCCAAAACAGTTAAGACTGAGTTTCCATGGTCAGATCAGCTGACGGAAATCATGGAAGAGGCTTGGGCTACACCCAATAAGAAGTTTAGAATTCCTAAGAAATGGAATTCCAATTATCCTCTTCCAGCTGGGGATTGTTTAAAAAGGGAGGTGGCTCCTAAAGTAGATACGCATGTGATTTGATTAGTGCGAAAATCTACATTACCTTTGCCTTCAACATCATTAAATTATGTCATGGATAGGAGAGTGGATGGTTTTTAAAAAAAATAATTTTTTCCCCCCTGTCTGGGGCAATCATAAGGCCAGCCACGGCTTCAGCTTGGATGGCAAAGGCACTGGCTGCCTGGGCTGATGCATTGGAGGGGGATTTTTCCATAGCATCTAGAGAGATAAAATCCCATATAGCAATTTTCTTGGAAGAAGCAGCATTGGATATGGGTACTATTGCCTCCAGGGCATCAGCTTCAACAATCGCTGCTCACAGAGCAGTTTGGCTACGTACGTGGAAAGCTGATTCAGAATCTAAGAAGATTTTGGAATCTTTGCCTATTTCTGGAGATATTCTTTTTGGTAAAGAATTTACAGATATTTTGGAGTCAGAAGCAGACGATGGCAGGCAGTGATGGCAGGCAGTCCCAATAAAACAAGTCTAGTAAGACTAAAAAGCATTGGGCTACCAGAGGACCAGGTGATAAAACAGATAAGCCATCAGCCTGATGGTGCGGGCCTCCACCTGGGGGATCCCAGGGTGGGGGGTCGACTTCTTCAGTTTGCACAAATCTGGCAGCAGTCAACAACAGATGCCTGGGTGCAGGAAGCGGTATCTCTAGGTTATGCTTTTGCCTTCAAGAAGCGGGTAGAGACGAAGGCCATGACTTTGCTACAGGCAGTTCAGAAATTGCTTCAGTCAGAAGTAGTCATTCCAGTTCCTCCTGCGCAATGAGGACAGGGTTTTTACTCCAACCTGTTTCCAGTTCAGAAACCAAATGGGTAATTTCAGCACATTCTCAATCTCATAGTGCTGAACAAATACATTTAGGTACCTCAGTTTCATATGGAGACTTTACGTTCCATCATTTTGGCCATGGAACCAGGGGATTATATGGTATCCCTGGATATACAGGATGCTTACCTACATGTTCACAAAGCAATGTCCCATCAGTGCTATCTCAAGTTCGCTATCCTCCTACAGCATTTTTAGTTCCAGGCCCTACCTTTTGGGTTAGCCACAGCCCCCAGAGTATTTACCAAGATTATGATGGTAATGGCAGCTTATCTCCGCCAGCAGGGGATAAGAATTTTTCCATACCTCGATAATCTTTTAATCCTGGCACAGTCGCAGGAATTGCTCCTGTGTCATCTGCAACAGACAATAACGTGTCTGGAAAGGCACGGGTGACTCATAAATTGGGCCAAATCGTCTCTGGTTCCGTCACAATGGATGACTCACTTGGGGGTTGTACTGGATTTAAGTCTTCAGAGAGTAATTTTACCTCTGAACAAGATATCCAAGGATCAGTCAAGGATTCAGGACTTGCTACACAGTCAAAAGGTATCCATTCATGCAGCAATGCGTGTGATGGGATTGATGGTGTCAACATTCGACATGGTGGAGTATGCACAGTTCGACTCGAGGCCTCTGCAGCATCTGATTCTTGCCATCATCTGATTGGGTTGCATCAGATGATAAAAACGCAGACTATGGTTCTTACTAACTATAGAAGTAAGAAGGTCATTAGCCTGGTGGCTACAGACATCCCATCTGGACAAGGGGACACCCTTTTGGATATCAGATAGGATATTTTGACAACAGATGCCAGTCTCCAGGGCTGGAGAGCAGTGTCAGGAAGGCTGTGTTTCCAAGGGAAATGGACCAAGGAAGAAGGTTGCCTGCCAATAAATATATTGGAGCTTCGGGCCATATACATGGCACTGATTCAGGCAAAGGACAGTCTTCGGGGAAAACCAGTTCAGATGCGCTTGTACAATACGACGGCAGTAGCGTACCTCAACCATCAGGGAGGAACTCGCAGCCGAAAAGCGATGAAGGAGGTATGTCACATACTAAAGTGGGCAGAACTTCATCATCCAGCCTTGTCCGCAATGTTCGTTCTGGGAGTCCTAAACTGGGAAGCGGATTTTCTCAGTCGACACACTATTTAGGCAAGCGAATGGGCTCTACACCCGGAGGTCTTCCAGACCCTAGTAGACAAGTGGGGGTTGCCACAGATAGCTCTCATGGCGTCCCGTCAGAACAACAGAGTTATCGCATACGGGTCAAGAGCAAAGGAACCCAGAGCGATCTTTGTGGATGCTCTGTCAGTGAGATGAGACTTTCATCTGGCTTATGTGTTTCCTTCAATCATCCTATTACCCAGGGTGGTGAGAAAGATAAAGCAAGAAAAGTGTACCGTGATACTAATAGCGCCGGCATGGCCCAGAAGGCATTGGTACACAGATCTGCAGAGAATGTTGATGGATACCCCACTCCTGCTTCCTCAACATCCAGATCTACTGATGCAGGGTCCTTTTTATCATAGACATCTGGATCAACTGTCTTTGACGGCGTGACTCTTGAAACCTCTATCCTGAAGTCAAGAGGATTCTCACAACAGGTAATTCAAACAATGCTCAGAGCAAGGTAACCTTCCTCAGCTCGCATTTATCACCGAATATGGCAAACCTATATTCATTGGTGTAGTGAACGGAAAATGGACCCTAAGTCTTTCAGCGTTTCCAGGGTCTTAGTATGCCTTCAGGCAGGAATGGATAAAGGTTTGAAGGTGGCTTCCTTGAGAGTGCAAGTGTCAGCGTTAACTGTATGGTTCCAAGAGAAAATTTCCAACTTACAGGATGTGCATACTTTTTTCCAGGGAATGCTACGCATTCAACCTCCTTTTGTTCCTCCTTGCCTTGGGACTTAAATTTAGTCCTAAAGGCCCTTCAAGTTGCCCCATTTGACCCACTGATTTGATCCATAGTGGATCTTAAATGGTTGACAGCTAAAGTTCTCTTTCTACTCGTCATGGCATCAGCTAGAAGAGTGTCAGCGTTAGGGGCATTGTCATGTCGTTCCCCATTTCTGATTTTTTATCCAGATAAAGCAGTTCTCAGAACTAGATCTGGGTATCTTCCCAAGGTGGTGTCTAAATTCCACCTTAACGAAGAAATTGTAGTCCCGGCTTTCTAGGGACTGGGCCTTTCTGCGGGAGATGTATCGCTGGACGTGGTCCGTGCCTTAAGGATCTACGTGGATCATACCAGTGCCATCAGACAGATTCTCTCTTCGTTCTGTACGGATTTCACAAGAGAGGATGGCCTGCTGATAAGCAGACACTGGTAAGGTGGCTTCTGATGACGATTTCAGAAGCATATTCTCAAGCTGATCTCCCTGTTCCGGCTAATGTCTCTACTCACTCTACTCGTAATGTAGGTCCATCATGGGAGCACAACGTTGTGCTTCAGCAGCCACATAGTCTTCCATTAACACATTCATTAGACATTATGCGATGGATACCTTTGCCTCTCATGACGCTGAATTTGGGCGAAGGATTCTCCTGTCCAATCAGGAGTGTCCCCACCACTTAATTGCTAAATCCCAATGTTATCCTGTGGATAACCTGTGGACCCTGCCGGAGAAATATACGTTATGGTAAGGATTTACAGTTGATAACAGTATTTCTCCTAAATCCACAGGTTACACAGGGATCCCACCCTGACGCACCTGATTTGAGGATCCTTTTACTCACTAATAGGGAGGCCAATCCCGGGATCGGGAGCGGCGGGATCCCGGGATTTGGGCCCAAAAATGCCTGGATTTGAATCCCGGGATTGGAGCCTCCAATCCCGGGATTCACGGGATTAGAGTGCGCATGCGCAGTTTTGCCGGACAGCGCTGAGCACTATAGCTCAGCGCTGCCCGGCTGTCAGCTAGGGAGTTACATCAGCTAAGGACACACGTACTGACCGCGTTGGCGGCATTTCAAACGTAGCGCCGGCCGCCAGCCAACCAGAACTGGCAGACCGGCAGCCAATCAGGGAAGTGGCAGTAGCCGTGGCCCCTGATTGGCTGCCGGACTGCCAGTTCTGACTGGCTGGCGGCCAGCGCTACGTTTGAAATGCTGCCAGCGCGGTCAGTGTGTGTGTCCATAGCTGGTGCCCGCGGCCCGCCCGTAAGTGTTTATCTTCGCTACCTACACCCACACTCTCTGCTCCTGACATCCTCCCTCTGCTCGCTACACCCACTCTCCCGCTTCTCCCTACTCCCACCCTCCCGCTGCTCCCTACTCCCACTCTCCCGCTGCTCCCTACACCCACCCTCCCTTGCTCCCTACATCCACCCTGCCTTGCTGCCCTCCACATACACTTTCCCTGCTCCCTACACTGCTCCCTACACTGATCCCTACTGCAATCCCGGGATCCCGGGAATCCCAGGATTGAGCATTTTTCAATCCCGAATCCCGGGATTGAAAAAATGCCCCGGGATTGGCCTCCCTACTCACTAACCTCTTCCTTCTTGTACAGAAGAGTGTGTATGTGTGTTCTTCTCGCCTGATTAGGGCTAGCTATGATGCTCCTGCCTTGAGTTTTGGAATACAACTGATTTGCCTGAGCCAGGAGGCAGGGATATATGGACGGCCTGTTGCATGCTGGGAGGCCGAAAAGCTTTGACCGATTGGTGCAAATCTGCTGTTGCTTCATCATATCCCAATGTTCTCCTGTGGAACCTGTGGATTTAGGAGAAATACCGTTATCAACGGTAAGTTCTTACCATAACGTATATATATCTCATAACTACGGGAGATGGTTCAGAAGCAAAACATTTTCCCATGAGTAGGAATCTCAAAAGTAATTGTCAGATCTTGCAAATAATTTTACCAGAAATGGATCGCTAGCACTTCCATATATACAGTGTCAATAGTACTGTCCCAAGCATTGAAAACCGTGTGTGTTTTGTTTCTGTGCTTGTCTATTTAAGAAATGATGTAATTGCGTAAGGGATTATTTGTCTGTTAGTTTTTGTGTAGAAAAAAGAGAATAGGTCTATTATACTGAAGATGGCTAATTCATTTCAACATCTGATACATAAGGCATTTGTCATTACTAATAAGAGAGGAACGTGTAGATATAAGAGAATGGCTTTCTCTTATGAATCTTTGTGTACCATGCTACAGTTTTCTCTTTATTCAATCATTCAATCTTTAATTGCAAGTATACTGTAATTGCACGAGGAGGAGAGAGCGTCCTGTAATTTGTGTGGTTAGCTAATGTAAAGCTTGGATTGTATTTGATTCCAAATAAAAATAACTTCTACTTCTCACTTTATAGAAGCCGGTGGGTCTTTGGGGGTCATTCCGAGTTGATCGTAGCTGTGTTAACTCAGACATGCGGGGGGAAGCCCAGCACAGGGTTAGTCCGCCCCGCATGTCAGTGCCGGCCCCCCCGCACAAATACAAAAGCATCGCACAGAGGAGTAACTCCCGGCCAGTGCAGCTCCTGCGGCTGGCTGGGAGTTGTTCGTCGCTCCCATTGGCCACAGCGGCTGCGTGAGACGTCACGCAGCCTCCGTGGCCCACCCCCCCCTACGGTCCGGCCACGCCTGCGTTGGCAGTACCGCTCCCCCTAAACGGCGGCTTAATGCCGCCGTTCAGCCTCCTCCCGCCTAGCGACTGTCTCTGTCTCAGAGGCGATCGCTAGGTAATGAAAGCTGCCATGCGCCGGCGCACCGTGGCGCATGCGCAGTTCTGACCCGATCACTGCGCTGTGACAAACTGCAGCGAGCAATCGGGTCGGATGACCCCCTTTATCTCTTCCACATTTATGTGGAAGAGATAAAGGAGGGATAAGTAGAGCCCAGGGGCATATCATGAGAGGAGGGGGTCCCTGTACAATCTCCGTCTGGGCCACCTCCCCTCTCCTCTTACTGGCAGCACAGATCAGTACACTGAGCACTAGTAGGCTCTGGCATTGCGCCAGGGTCTACAGCAGATGCGCAGGTCTCTGGGAAAATTCCCATTGATTTCCCCAAAATGCCGGTAAAATGCCCATGGTGGCCGTTTTCACAGTGATTTTGCAACGCTGTGGCTGCTGACGCTGGACTCCGGAGAGGTAAGTATAGAAGAAATGGGTGCAGGGTGTGTGATGTGGGGCCCCCCTGGACCCAGCGACCGTTGCACACCACACACACTGCCACCATTTCATTATAGATACTCCAGTGGTAGAGCTGGAGTGTTCTTGCATGTAGTTCTGGTGGCACAACAGGCAATCTGTATCTCATCTCCGGGAGAAGCTGCTGGACACTTCGGGGGGTGGGTCTGGTCTCTCCCGTCATTAGGCACCATCTACAGCATGGCAAAGTGTCAAGATTTGGGGGCCCGCGGTGAGGGGATACAATTATGCTAATCACGTAGTTAAGCCCCGTCCCCTCCTATATGGTGCCGCAATACTGTCTGCTTCATTTCAATCCTGCCCTCTTCACTGCGAGAGTAGGCAAGTATGACAAGAGGTTCGAACTTATTTTTAAATCCATATTTGTGATTTTGGGTTGAGATGTATCAAACCTTCTAAAGATGAGATGTTGCCGATAGCAACCATTCAGCTTCCTGCTATTATTTATCTATTACATTTTGTAGAATGATAGGTAGAATCTGGTTCTATGCTAGGGGCAACCTCTCCACTTGTCCTGTTTAGAAGGCTTGACACATCTCACCTTTTACAATTATAGGCTGACTTACTGTGTTTGTATTGAGTACTATTGTTATACATACTGTGTGTGTGTGTGTATATATATATATATATATATATATACATATATATATATATATATATATATATATATATATATATATACATGGGTTGTCCTGCACTCACATCACCAAAATTTACTTCACCGGGCGGGTGCTCCTAATGGGCCATAAGGTCCACTAATACTATAAAAACAAGTCCATCGAAGTGGAGGTGCACTCTCGCAATAATCGAATCATACACAGTGGTAAAATCAATCGTCACCGAAGCTTTATTCGTGTCAACGTTTCGGTCCGTAACCGGACCTTTCTCAAGACAGGTGACACATCAATTCAATTTAAGTCATCATATGATACACGTACATCTGCAAGGACAATATACATAGTTATGATCACAAGCCTCACCGGTCCCTGGAAAAGCCCCGCACCAACAGATAAACAGAGGGAGAAAACGCCACCAACACTATTGGTATTATTTATATTCACCTCTTTTGGTGGCGTTTTCTCCCTCTGTTTATCTGTTGGTGCGGGGCTTTTCCAGGGACCGGTGAGGCTTGTGTATGATTCGATTATTGCGAGAGTGCACCTCCACTTCGATGGACTTGTTTTTATATATATATATATATATATATATATATATACATACATGGTGGAGTCAGAACAATGCATGTTCAGAACAGACACGGCACTCCAGGGCTAGATTTACGTATTTTTAATAATCCAGCTTAGTCAACAACCTGCATTACATCCGGTCCAAGATACAGATATCTGCAGGTACCGGTGGTGCAATATATGAGACATCAAAGCACAAGTCCCCAGCGTCCGTAACTCCGTGCGTCGGGTTGCCGTGGCTACCGCCGCCTCCCGATGACGTCATCACTCAGGCGCCTTGTCCTGACCGGATGTTCCACGCTGCTCCTGGATCGAGGACGCCGGCATGGGGACGCTATATAGGTAAGCTTTATGTTTTATGTGTGTTTGTTCGTTTGTTGCCAGCACCAGCATCACCTGATGAAGGGTCCTGTGTGGCCCGAAATGCTGCATTGTAATATGCTTGTGCTTTGATGTCTCATATATTGCACCACCGGTCCCTGCAGATATCTGTATCTTGGACAGGATGTAATGCAGGTTGTTGACTAAGCAGGCTAAAAATCTGCATTTCTGCGCATGCGTATGCACCGCAATGTGCACACGCGTCGTACGGGTACAAAGTCCTTTGTGGTTTTGCACAGGTTCTAGCGAAGCTGTCAGTCGCACGGAAAAACGCAAGAAGATTGACAGGAAGGGGTCGTTTCTGGGTGTCAACTGACCGTTTTCTGGTAGTGTTTGGAAAAACGCAGGCGTGCCAGGGAAAATGCACGCATGGCTGGGCGAACGCTGGGCGGGTGTGTGACGTCAAAAGCCATCCCACCAACGTTAGAACCAACGCACACGAAGAGTAAGTCCAGGGCTGGTCTTGTTCTGCCCAAAATGTTTTTGCAGGCGCCCTGCTGCACAGGCGTTCGCACTTCTGCAAAGCGAAAATACACTCCCCGGTGGGCGGCGACAATGCGTTTGCACGGCTGCTAAAAACTGCTAGCGAGCGATGAACTCAGAATGACCCCCATGGTTTTGCCCATCTGCTAACAAATTTGCTGCTACGATCAGGTCTGAATTAGGCCCATAGTGTTATTACCTGTAGTTCAAGGCGGACTCCTATTATCTTCTATTTGTAAGGCACCACACAGAGTTCTGCAGCAGCATAAAAGGAATATACAGTATGAAGCAACAGTTTAACTTGATATAAGTACAGCATAGCGTAAATTGGCATAGCTAGGAACAACAAAGAACAGTAAAATGATAGCCTAGTAGGACGAGGACATGGGATGAGGGTAAGGCAGGCCACTATCTTGTAGAGTAAGCAGTGGTAAGTCTCAGGCAGAGCCAGTCCTAGGCATAGGCAGTATAGGCAAAAGCCTAGGGGCATCTGAAAAGCCTAAAGTGGGGTACACACAGAGCGATGTTTAGCTATTTTCTAAGCAATCTGACTAGATTGCTCAGAAATTAGCTGAACATCGCTCCGTGTGTAGGGGTGCCGGCGACAGCGATGCGCGGTCTTGCGCGTCGCTATCGCCGGTGCTAGAGTGGCCTGCATGCCACTATAGCTTTAATATACTAGCAGTGGGTGGTGCACTAAAGTATTCTTAGTTCATTGCGGCGCAGAGTGCGTGACATCACGCAGCACCGCAGAGACAGTCATGGCATATTAGCTGTGGCAGGCAGACAGAATACATCAAAGAAAGTAAGTGTGGATGTTGGAGAGACACTTGTGTGGGGTGGGGCCAGTCTGCAGGGATTCATTCATATTGTTTGAGATATTATATATATTGGTGTGCACTCTTTTAACTACATTCTGGAGCTGGGTCTGGAAAGACACAAGTGGGAATAAGGCTGTGTGGGATGCGGAGCACAACACAACACAATGGGGGAAGGGGAGCACAGTACCACATGGCCTTGCCCCTTTTCATGTGCGTACGCACAGAAGCTTGTATATGGGGATGGGCGTGGAGGAGGGTGGTGGGGGCCTTTGATGAGCCAATAGGTAAGAGGTGCATACAGTATCAGGCAGTGGCGGAACTAGCGAGCGGTGGGCCCAGGTGCGACAAAATGCTTTGGGCCCCCCATCCCATCCAAGTCCACCCCCTCATCCCTGGAGAGGATCTGGTGAGGGGGACCTGCTCAGGGCCAGAGAAATGGATACCTAGCAACAGTGCCGTAACTAGACATTTTAGCACTGTGTCCAAGAATTGTCATCAGAGCCCCAACCCTGCATGTAAAACAGGGGCAGTGCGCGCCGTAGGCGCGCGCAAAAATACATAGTGGCGTGGCTTCGTGGGGAAGGGGTGTGGCCACAAAATAATACCAATTCATAAAACGGTGCACAGTAGTCTCCATTATTCAAATTACGCCGCACAGTAGCACCACTACACCAGGTACACCTTACGGCGGACAGATTCCTCTTTTTACACATTACGGCAGACAGCGTCCCCTTTTTAGTCTCCATTATTCAAATTACGCCGCACAGTAGCATCACTACACCAGGTACACCTTACGGCGGACAGATTCCTCTTTTTACACATTACGGCAGACAGCGTCCCCTTTTTACACATTACGGCAGACAGCGTCCCCCTTTTTACACATAACGGCAGACAGCGTGCAGTTTTTACACATAGCGGCAGACAGCGTGCACTTTTTACACATAACGGCAGACAGCGTCCCCTTTTTACACATAACGGCAGACAGCGTGCCCTTGTTACACATAGCGGCAGACAGCGTACACTTTTTACACATAACGGCAGACAGCGTGCCCTTGTTACACATAACGACAGACAGCGTGCCCTTTTTACACATAGCGGCAGACAGCGTGCACTTTTTACACATAACGGCAGACAGCGTCCCCTTTTTACACATAACGGCAGACAGCGGGCCCTTGTTACACATAGCGGCAGACAGCGTACCCTTTTTACACATAACGGCAGACAGCGTGCCCTTGTTACACATTACGGCAGACAGCGTGCCCTTGTTACACATAATGGCAGACAGCGTGCCCTTTTTACACATAGCGGCAGACAGCGTCCCTTTTTTACACATAACGGCAGACAGCGCCCCCTTTTTACACATAACGGCAGACAGTGTGCCCTTGTTACACATAGTGGCAGACAGCGTACACTTTTTACAAATAACGGCAGACAGCGTGCCCTTGTTAAACATAGCGGCAGACAGCGTACCCTTTTTACACATAACGGCAGACAGCGTCCCCTTTTTACACATAACGGCAGACAGCGTGCCCTTGTTACACATAGCGGCAGACAGGGTACACTTTTTACAAATAACGGCAGACAGCGTGCCCTTGTTAAACATAGCGGCAGACAGCGTACCCTTTTTACACATAACGGCAGACAGCGTGCCCTTGTTACACATTACGGCAGACAGCGTACACTTTTTACACATAACGGCAGACAGCGTGCCCTTTTTACAAATAACGGCAGACAGCATGCCCTTGTTAAACATAGCGGCAGACAGCGTACCCGTTTTACACATAACGGCAGACAGCGTGCCCTTGTTACACATTACGGCAGACAGCATCCCCCTTTTTACACATTACGGCAGACAGCGTCCCCCTTATTACACATTGCGGCAGACAGTGTCCCCTTATTACACATTACGGCAGACAGCTTCCCCCTTATTACACATTACGGCAGGGATTACACATTGCGGCAGGCAGATTACCCCTTTTTACACATTGCGGCAGGCAGATTACCCCTTTTTACACATTGCGGCAGGCAGATTCCCCCTTTTAACACATTGCGGCAGGCAGATTACCCCTTTTTACACATTGCGGCAGGCAGATTACCCCTTTTTACACATTGCGGCAGACAGTCCCCCTTTTTGTAGATGGAAAGAAAGAAAGAAAGAAAGAAAGAAAGAAAGAAAGAAAGAAAGAAAGAAAGAAAATAATTATACTTACCCTCTCCGCTGGCTCAGGCTCCTCGGTGCAGCTTCTGACGATTCCCGGGCAGGAGAGAAGGAGGAGGGGGGAGGTGGAGAAGGGAGCCGCAGCAGCGCTGTGTTATTGATGGAGGCGCTGCTGCTGCTGCCCCTCTGCTTCACTATAGGCTGATCTCGGAAGACAGCCTATAGTGAAGCAGAGGGACAGCAGCAGCAGCAGCGCCTCAACCAGTAACAAAGCGTTGCTGCGGCTCCCTCCTCCACCTCCCTCCTCCACCTCCCTCCTCCTCCTTACCCCCCGTGCTCGTGACCGCTGCGCTCCTCTCCGATTCCTGTGTCCTGCGGGCGGCTGTGTGCTGCGGGCAGCGGTTGCCCGCAGCACACAGCGGCATGTAATGAGTCAGTTTGAGTCATTACATGCTTTGGGCCCCTGGACAGTGGCGGGCCCCAGTGCAACGCACTGGTTGCACTGGCGGTAGTTCCGCCTCTGGTATCAGGGTCACTAAATGCGCTTGGAGTCAAAAGATAAGGTGCACAGGTAGCATGGATAGGCGAGAGGTGAAACTATGGAAACAACCTGAGTTATTCAATTCAGGTGGGCAACAAATCAAAACCTGGACATATGTTGAGCTTCTCTATGTCCTATTACCTTATGTTGTTACTATTATTAGATGCATTGCCCACCACACAGCATGATATGATGTCTCCAAAGGAAATTCCTTAGTTAACTTCACTCCCAAAAATACAGCTCTGCCATGCTTGCCCTATTTTTCGGGCAAATATAATTTGAGCAAGGTTGAGTAGACACATAAACAGTACTGTTTTGTGATCTTTAGTAAATATTCAAGTTGATTTTATTAAAACATTTTTAATCAAGAAGTGTTGCAGCTGTATACTTGTAATCGTTTGCCTGGGCATTGGATTTGCTGAAACCTAGCCATGAGCGGAAGAAGATGTAGTATTTGTGAGCAAAAGGTTGATCAATGAGTATATTCCAACGTTTAATATACCCTTGATCAGGGGCATAGAGAGCCATGCTGGGCCCCGGTAAAGGAGACGTGGCTTAATAAACTGGGCATTTAATAGAAAAATATTGCTGCGTCCCGCGTGCTCCACAAGGGCGCCGTTTTAACACAGTAAGGGTCGAGGATGAGGGCACCCGCTTCCTACCTTACTTGGTCTGGAAGCAGGTCCCTCCTCCCCGGCCAGCGCCATCTTCCCAGTGATATTTGGGGAGCTGACCACTAGAGAGCTGTGCCAGAGTCTTTATTTTCTATATGCGACACCATCTTCACGAAGATATCACCGGCCACAGCACAGGTATACTCGTGGAGGGGGGGGGGGGGGGGGCGTCGCTGCCTTTTATCATCAGCTCAGATGTAGGTACATTTTGCTTGCCAAATTGGTAAGGTGTTATGGGTAAGATAGAAAGGACATTGGGGGTCATTCCGAGTTGATCGCTAGCTGCCGTTGTTCGCTGCGTAGTGATCAGTGAAAAAAACGGCTATTCTTTGCATGCATATGTACCGCAATGCGCACTCGCGTCGTACAGGTACGAAGTCCTTTGTAGTTTTGCACTGGTTCTAGCGACGATTCCAATCGCACAGCTGAACGCAAGGAGATTGACAGGAAGAGGGCGTTTATGGGTGTCAACTGACCGTTTTCTGGAAGTGTTTGGAAAAACACAGGCGTGGCCGGGCGTTTGCTGGGCGGGTATCTTACATCATTACCATGTCACACGTTGCAGCAATCATCGCACAGGATAATTAACTACAGGGCTGGTCTTGTTTTGCACAAAATGTGTTTGCAGGCGCTCTGCTGCACAGGCGTTCGCAGTCCTGCAAAGCTAAAATACACTCCCCCGTGGGCGGCGACTATGCGTTTGCACGCTGCTAAAAACTGCTAGCGAAGCGAACAACTCGGAATGACCCCCATTGTTCTTACTATTAATAGGTGCCTTATGTAGAGAAAAAGGAGATTTATGGTAGACTTACCATTGTTAAATCTCTTTCTGCGAGGTACATTGGTTTCACATGGAAACATCGGGGTGTAGAGATGGATCTTGATCCAGGAACCAACAGGCTAAAGCTTTAGACTGTCCCAGGATGCATTGGAGCCTCCTCTATAACCCCGCCTCCAGGCACTGTGAGCTCAGTTTCGTTAACCAGTCCACTGCAGGAGCAGGTAAAATAGAAGGTAGATGTTAGTCACACAGAACCACGTTCTCACGACAGGAGAAGGGACTAGCGGCTAATGCCATACAAACCCATAGAAGCTAGGTGCGTCAGGGTGGGCGCCCTCTGGAACCAATGTATCTCGCAGAAAGAGATTTAACAATGGTAAGTCTACGATAAATCTCCTTTTCTGCAGTGGGGTACATTGCTTTCCACACGGAAACATCGGGGATGTCCTAAAGCAGTTCATCATGGGAGGGGATGCGCCGTAGCGGGTATGAGAACTCGGCGTCCAAAGGAAGCATCCTGGGAGGCGGACGTATCGAAGGCATAAAACCTAATAAACGTGTTCACTGAGGACCACATAGCCGCCTTGCACAATTGTTCAGCGGATGCGCCTCGGTGGTCCACCCAAGAAGGTCCAACAGACCGAGCAGAATGGGCTTGTGCAATCACCATTCTAATCCATCTGGCCAAGGTTTGCTTATTTGCAGGTCAGCCACGTTTGTGAAAACCAAAAAGTACAAAAAGGGTATCTGACCTCCTGAAAGGGGCAGTCCTCTCCACGTATGTACAGAGAGCCCGTACCACATCCAAAGACCGCTCTTTGGAGGACAAACCAGAAGAGATGAAAGCTGAAACAACAATCTCTTGGTTAAGGTGAAAAGATGACATCACCTTAGGTAAATAACCCGGGCGAGTTCTAAGAACTGCCCGGTCACGGTAAAATATCAGGAAGGGTGGACGACAAGACAAAGTGCCTAGGTCTGACACCCTCCTAGCAGAGGCAATAGCCAGTAGGAACAGGACCTTGACCGTAAGCCATTTAAGGTCCACTGACTCAAGAGGTTCAAATGGAGACTCTTGCCGGGCATTCAGTACAACAGACAGATCCCATGGAGCCACAGGAGGGACATAGGGAGGCTGAATCCATAACACACCCTGAGTGAAAGTATGAATGTCAGGAATAGACGCAATTTTTCTCTGAAACCACACCGACAAGGCAGAAATATGAAACTTGAGGGAGGCCAGACGAAGGCCTAAGTCCAGGCCTTGTTGCAGAAACGCCAGAAGTCTGGAAGTTTTGAACGTGTATACATCGTAATTCTTAGCAGCACACCAGGTGAAGTAAGAATGCCAGACCCTATAATAAATCCGCGCAGATGCCGGTTTGTGGACCTTCAGCATAGTGTTAATAACCGCCTCGGAGAATCCTTTTGCCCTCAGGAGTGATGCTTTAAGAGCCACGCCGTCAAAGCCAGTGTGGCCAGGTCTGGGTAGACACAAGGGCCCTGAATGAGGAGGTCTGGCCGTTGAGGAAGTAGAAGAGGACGTTCTATCGATAGACCCTGCAGGTCTGAGAACCAATGCCTTCTGGGCCACGCTGGAGTGACTAGAAGTAGAATTCCTCCTTGTTTGAACTTCCGTAGTACCCTGGGCAGAAGTGACACTGGAGGAAAACACGTAGGGCAGCCGAAAGTTCCATGGAATTGCTAGTGCGTCCACGCACGCTGCTTGAGGATCCCTGGTTCTTGATCCGAAGACCAGAACGTTGTGACTGTGTCGAGACGCCATCAGGTCTACATCTGGTAGGCCCCACTTGTCCACTAGGAGTTGAAAGACTTCCTGATGAAGACTCCACTCTCCGGCGTGCACGTCCTGACGACTGCGGAAATCCACTTCCCAGTTGAGGACTCCCGGAATGAACACTGCCAATATTGCTGGCAGATGGCGTTCCGCCCAATGAAGGATTTTTGATACATCCATCATTGCCATGCGGCTTCGAGTGCCTCCTTGATGGTTTATGTACGCCACTATGGTGGCGTTGTCTGACCGTACTTGAACAGGCCTGTTCTGTAACAGAGGCAGGGTGAGAGACAAAGCATTGAACACCACCCACAATTCCAGAATGTTTATCGAGAGGAGTGATTCCTCCTTGGTCCACCGAACCTGGAAGAAGTGTTGCTCCAACACCGCGCCCCAACCCCTCAGACTGGCATCCGTCATCAGTAGGACCCAGTTGGGGATCCAGAAGGTACAGCCCCTGCTTAACTGCTGTTCCTGATAGTGAAGGTTGCCAATAGCAAACCACAGATATTGCTGATGCAATATGGCAATAGGAATATGCAGGTAAGCATCTTGTATATCCAGGGATACCATATAGTCTCCAGGTTCCATGGCTAGAACAATTGAGCGCAGTGTCTCCATACGGAACTTGGACACTCTCACAAACTTGGTCAGTAATTTGAGGTTGAGTTTAGGCCGGAAAGACCCATTGGGTTTTAAGACTAGAAACAGGGTCGAGTAGTATCCTCTGCCTCTCTGGGACAAAGGTACCGGCACTACCACTCCTGTATCCAGGAGGGAACGCACAACCAGTTGTAGAGATTGCGCCTTTAACGGATCCAAAGTGATAACTGTTGTGCAGGACTGGTGAGGGGGACGTCTCTAGAAAGAGACTGCGTACCCGTCAGAGACAACTTCTCGCACCCATGCGTTTGAAGTGGTCTTCAACCAGACCGGGATGAATTGTAGATGTTGGCCTTTTCGTGTTTAGAAGCAGGCTGACGGGTGGCCCAGGATTGTTTTGCCTTGGACTTGGTTGATTTGGGAGCACAAGATTGTCTCAGGAATGCCTGACCTTTTGTTTTCCCTTGAGGCCGAAAGGAGCGAAAAGTGGTACCTTTTGCCTTCTGTGCAGAAGGATTAGTATTCGGGAGAAATGCAGTCTTAGCAGCCACTAAGTCAGTCACAATCTTATTGAGATCTTCCCCAAATAGGATGTCTCCCTTAAAAGGGAGTAACTCCACGGTCTTTTTGGAGTCCAGGTCCACCTTCCATGACCTCAACCAGCCAGGATGGATGTAGTCGATGCCTTGGCCGCCAATACAACCGCCTCAGAGGACGCCTCCTGAATGTAATAGGCGGCGGTGGTAATATGAGACAGGTATTGTTTGGCAGTGTCAGATATATCTTGAGGCAGCTCTTCCTCTAATAGCTGAAATGATGCTCCAATTCCTTTTGCAGCCCAGGAGACTGCTATAGTGGGTCTATGTACAGCACCTGTAAGGGAGTAAATAGACTTCAGGCAACCCTCCACACGCTTATCTGTCGGTTCCTTCAGTGAGGTGACAGTGATGACAGGCAGAGTAGATGACACCACGAGACGGGTGACATGGAAATCCACCGGCTGTGAATTTTCCCACTTGTTACACAACTCAGAAGGGAGAGGATAACGATCTACCACCTTTTTAGATAGGGAGAACTTATTTCCTGGCGAAGACCAGGGTTCTTGACGGATGTCTATTAAATGGTCAGAATGCGATAATAATGTTTTAATTACCTTCTGACGTTTAAACTTATCAGGTTTCTTAGAAACTGTAGTGGAATCCTCATCCTCATCAGTGATCTGTAGGATCTGCTTAATAGCAACCACTAAATCAGGGATATCAACCTGAATAGTAGATTCCTCGTTAGAAGCAGCTGTATCAGTGTCTGACGGGTCAGTATACTCCCCATCCTCATCAGAAGAATCTTCTGAGAGATTAGTGGATTGCGAGGAAGTAGCCCGCTTAGATGACCCCTTGACATGAGAGTGACTTGGGGTAGGTTTATGTCTAACCAAAGATTGATTCAACTGTTGCAACTGGGTAGACAAATTATCCGCCCAAGGCGGATTTACCATAGGGACAATATGTTGCTGCAATAGCACAGGAGGTCCCATAGGGGACGTAAGGTGTGTCACAAGCGTATTGAGCATATTTGAGAACGCCGTCCAAGGTGGCTCCTGATTGGTTACAGGAGCTGTGGACTGACTAAGAGATGTATGGCACATAGTTCACAGACCGTCTTACAAAGCTTCCCCCTCAGGCAAATCCCTGGCGCATGTGCTGCATGATACAGGAGCGTCCGAGGATTTTTCGCCCTTTATGTTAGACAATTTAGTGAATGTAACCACAGAGCGTATGAGTACGATACAGCCAGAGTACAATACCAGCAAATAAATCCCCCAGTGTGTGACAGATTACACAGTACACAACACCAGCGTCTAAATCCGGTACTATGTGACTGCGTACACAGGGAGTAATTCTGAGTTGATCGCAGCAGGAACTTTGTTAGCAGTTCTGCAAAACCATGTGCACTGCAGGGGGGGGGGGGGGGGGGGCAGATATAACATGTGCAGAGAGAGTTAGATTTGGGTGGGTTATTTTGTTTCTGTGCAGGGTAAATACTGGCTGCTTTATTTTTACACTGCAATTTAGATTGCAGATTGAACACACCCCACCCACATCCAGTGCCAGATTAAGGTCCATATGGGCCTGGAGCTGAAATTTAGGAAGGGCCTATTGTGTGCCTCGGCAGGAGGTGTGACAAGCGCTGCGGTGGTGTGACTAGTGATGTGGGGGTGTGATCAGTGTGGTGGGGTGTGTGGTCTAAATAGGGGGAGTGGCCTATGCCATGTGAGTGACACAGTCACCACTTACTGACAGACACTACTTACTGACACACACAACACAAAGCTTACTGACACAATCACCACTTACTGACATACATTACTTACTAACACACACACGCACAACACAAAACTTACTGACACAGACACCGCTTACTGATAGATATTACTGACTGACACACACACACATGCAAACACAGAAAAACTTACTGACACAGACATTACTTACTGACACACACACACAACACAATACTTATACCGCTCTCACATCACAATGCCGGGTCCCACCTGGGAATTGGAAATGGGTCCACTCCTGGGTGGGACCTGGCATTTGACCCTACACACCGCCAACCCGACCTGGCAATTTGCCGGTTCAGGTTGCCATCTGTGGGCAGAGACAGATGCGGCATCAGGTGCGGAGGCGGCGCTGGGAGATGAGATCATCTCTGCGCCGCCACTCCCTATGCAGTGAACGGGTCCCGGGTTGCATCGACCTGGGTGACCCATTCACGCTGCACCTGACCTGGTATTTTACCCGGGAATAACCATTCTTTATTCCCGGGTTGAATTACCGGGTCAGGCAACCCGGAATTCGCCCATGACCCCTTTCACAACGCACATCGAAACGTGTCGACCCGGCAATATACCCAGTCTATACCAGGTTATTTTTGCGGTGTGAAAGGGGTATTACTGACACAGACACCACTTACTGACAGATACTACTTACTGACACACACAGCGCAAAACCTACAGACAGACACTACTTACTGACAGACACTACTTACTGACACACACACAGTACAAAACCTACTGACAGACACTACTTACTGACACATACATAACACAAAACTAACTGACATTGACACCACTTACTGACAGACACACACACACACACACACACACACACACACACAATGCAAAACATACTGACAAAAATAAGATTTTACTTACCGATAAATCTATTTCTCGTAGTCCGTAGTGGATGCTGGGACTCCGTCAGGACCATGGGGAATAGCGGCTCCGCAGGAGACAGGGCACAAAATTTAAAAGTTTGACCACTAGGTGGTGTGTACTGGCTCCTCCCCCTATGACCCTCCTCCAAGCCTCAGTTAGGATACTGTGCCCGGACGAGCGTACACAATAAGGAAGGATTTTGAATCCCGGGTAAGACTCAAACCAGCCACACCAATCACACCGTACAACTTGTGATCTGAACCCAGTTAACAGTATGATAACGTAGGAGCCTCTGAAAAGATGGCTCACAACAATAAACAACCCGATTTTTTTGTAACAATAACTATGTACAAGTATTGCAGACAATCCGCACTTGGGATGGGCGCCCAGCATCCACTACGGACTACGAGAAATAGATTTATCGGTAAGTAAAATCTTATTTTCTCTGACGTCCTAGTGGATGCTGGGACTCCGTCAGGACCATGGGGATTATACCAAAGCTCCCAAACGGGCGGGAGAGTGCGGATGACTCTGCAGCACCGAATGAGAGAACTCCAGGTCCTCCTTAGCCAGGGTATCAAATTTGTAGAATTTTACAAACGTGTTCTCCCCTGACCACGTAGCTGCTCGGCAGAGTTGTAATGCCGAGACCCCTCGGGCAGCCGCCCAAGATGAGCCCACCTTCCTTGTGGAGTGGGCCTTGACAGATTTAGGCTGTGGCAAGCCTGCCACAGAATGTGCCAGTTGAATTGTGCTACAAATCCAACGAGCAATCGTCTGCTTAGAAGCAGGAGCACCCAGCTTGTTGGGTGCATACAGTATAAACAGCGAGTCAGATTTTCTGACTCCAGCCGTCCTTGAAATATATATTTTCAATGCTCTGACAACGTCCAGCAACTTGGAATCCTCCAAATCGCTAGTAGCCGCAGGCACCACAATAGGCTGGTTCAGGTGAAACGCTGATACCACCTTAGGCAGAAAATGAGGACGCGTCCTCAATTCTGCCCTGTCCGAATGGAAAATCAGATATGGGCTTTTATATGATAAAGCTGCCAATTCTGACACTCTCCTGGCTGAAGCCAGAGCCAGTAGCATGGTTACTTTCCATGTAAGATATTTCAAATCTACCGATTTGAGTGGCTCAAACCAATGGGATTTGAGAAAATCCAAAACTACATTGAGATCCCACGGTGCCACTGGGGGCACAACCGGGGGCTGTATATGTAGTACTCCTTTTACAAAAGTCTGAACTTCAGGAACTGAAGCCAATTCTTTCTGGAAGAATATCGACAGGGCCGAAATTTGAACCTTAATGGACCCTAATTTGAGGCCCATAGATAATCCTGTTTGCAGGAAATGTAGGAATCGACCCAGTTGAAATTCCTCTGTCGGGGCCTTCCTGGCCTCACACCATGCAACATATTTTCTCCAAATGCGGTGATAATGTTGTGCAGTCACCTCCTTCCTGGCTTTGACCAGGGTAGGGATGACCTCTTCCGGAATGCCTTTTTCCCTTAGGATCCGGCGTTCAACCGCCATGCCGTCAAACGCAGCCGCGGTAAGTCTTGGAATAGACACGGTCCCTGCTGAAGCAGGTCCCTTCTTAGAGGTAGAGGCCACGGATCTTCCGTGAGCATCTCCTGAAGTTCCGGGTACCAAGTCCTTCTTGGCCAGTCCGGAGCCACGAGTATCGTTCTTACTCCCCTTTGCCGTATAATTCTCAGTACCTTGGGTATGAGAGGCAGAGGAGGGAACACATACACTGACTGGTACACCCATGGTGTTACCAGAGCGTCCACAGCTATTGCCTGAGGGTCTCTTGACCTGGCGCAATACCTGTCCAGTTTTTTGTTGAGGCGGGACGCCATCATGTCCACCATTGGTCTTTCCTAATGGACCACAATCATGTGGAAGACTTCTGGATGAAGTCCCCACTCTCCCGGGTGAAGATCGTGTCTGCTGAGGAAGTCTGCTTCCCAGTTGTCCACTCCCGGAATGAACACTGCTGACAGTGCTATCACATGATTTTCCGCCCAGCGAAGAATCCTTGCAGCTTCTGCCATTGCCCTCCTGCTTCTTGTGCCGCCCTGTCTGTTTACGTGGGCGACTGCCGTGATGTTGTCCGACTGGATCAACACCGACTGACCCTGAAGCAGAGGCTTTGCCAGGCTTAGAGCATTGTAGATTGCTCTTAGCTCCAGTATATTTATGTGAAGAGACGTTTCCAGGCTTGACCACACGCCCTGGAAGTTTCTTCCTCGTGTGACCGCTCCCCAGCCTCTCAGGCTGGCATCCGTGGTCACTAGGACCCAGTTCTGTATGCCGAATCTGCGGCCCTCTAACAGATGAGTACTCTGCAACCACCATAGCAGAGAGACCCTTGTCCTTGTCGACAATTTTATCCGCTGATGCATCTGTAGATGTGATCCGGACCATTTGTCTAGCAGATCCCACTGAAAAATTCGTGCATGGAATCTGCCGAATGGAATCGCTTCGTAAGAAGCCACCATTTTTCCCAGGACTCTTGTGCATTGATGCACAGACACTGTCCCTGGTTTTAGGAGGTTCCTGACTAGTTCGGATAACTCCCTGGCTTTCTCCTCCGGAAGAAATACCTTTTTCTGAACAGTGTCCAGAATCATCCCTAGGAACAGCAGACGTGTCGTCGGGATCAGTTGGGATTTTGGAAAATTCAGAATCCACCCGTGCTGTTGGAGCACTACTTGAGTTAGTGCTACTCCGACCTCCAGCTGTTCTCTGGATCTTGCCCTTATCAGGAGATCGTCCAAGTAAGGGATAATTAATACGCCTTCTCTTCGAAGAAGAATCATCATTTCGGCCATTACCTTGGTAAAGACCCTGGGTGCCGTGGACAATCCAAACGGCAGCGTCTGAAACTGATAATGACAGTTTTGTACCACGAACCTGAGGTACCCTTGGTGTGAAGGGTAAATTGGGACATGAAGGTAAGCATCCTTGATGTCCAAGGACACCATAAAATCCCCCTCTTCCAGATTCGCTATCACTGCTCTGAGTGACTCCATCTTGAACTTGAATTTTTGTATGTACAGGTTCAGAGATTTCAGATTTAGAATAGGTCTTACCGAGCCGTCCGGCTTCGGTACCACAAATAGCGTGGAGTAATACCCCTTTCCCTGTTGTAGAAGGGGTACCTTGACTATCACCTGCTGAGAATACAGCTTGTGAATGGCTTCCAATACCGTCGCCCTGTCGGAGGGAGACGTTGGCAAAGCAGACTTTAGGAACCGGCGAGGGGGAGACTTCTCGAATTCCAACCTGTAACCCTGAGATACTACCTGCAGGATCCAGGGGTCCACCTGCGAGTGAGCCCACTGTGCGCTGAAATTCTTGAGGCGACCCCCCACCGCCCCTGAGTCCGCTTGTAAGGTCCCAGCGTCATGCTGAGGCCTTTGCAGAAGCCGGGGAGGACTTCTGCTCCTGGGAAGGGGCTGCTTGGTGCAGTCTCTTACCCTTTCCTTTGCCTCGGGGCAAATATGAATGTCCTTTTGCTCGCTTGTTCTTATAGGAACGAAAGGACTGCGGCTGAAAAGACTGCGGCTTTTTCTGTTGGGAGGGGACTTGAGGTAAAAAGGTGGACTTCCCGGCTGTTGCCGTGGCTACCAAATCCGATAGACCGACCCCAAATAATTCCTCTCCTTTATACGGCAATACTTCCATATGCCGTTTGGAATCCGCATCGCCTGACCACTGTCGTGTCCATAGACTTCTTCTGGCAGATATGGACATCGCACTTACTCTTGATGCCAGAGTGCAGATATCTCTCTGTGCATCTCGCATATAAAGGAACGCATCCTTTAATTGCTCTATAGTCAATAAAATACTGTCCCTATCCAGGGTATCAATATTTTCAGTCAGGGAATCCGACCAAGCCACCCCAGCACTGCACATCCAGGCTGAGGCGATTGCTGGTCGCAGTATAACACCAGTATGTGTGTATATACTTTTTAGAGTATTTTCCAGCCTCCTATCAGCTGGATCCTTGAGGGCGGCCGTATCAGGAGACGGTAACGCCACTTGTTTGAATAAACGTGTGAGCGCCTTGTCCACCCTAGGGGGTGTTTCCCAGCGCGCCCTAACCTCTGGCGGGAAAGGGTATAATGCCAATAACTTCTTTGAAATTAGCAGTTTTTTATCAGGGGTAACCCACGCTTCATCACACACGTCATTCAATTCCTCTGATTCAGGAAAAACTACAGGTAGTTTTTTCAGACCCCACATAATACCCCTTTTTGTGGTACTTGCAGTATCAGAGATATGCAAAGCCTCCTTCATTGCCGTGATCATATAACGTGTGGCCCTACTGGAAAATACGTTTGTTTCTTCACCGTCGACACTGGATTCAGTGTCAGTGTCTGGGTCTGTGTCGACCGACTGAGGTAAAGGGCGTTTTACAGCCCCTGACGGTGTCTGAGACGCCTGGACAGGTACTAACTGGTTTGCCGTCTGTCTCATGTCGTCAACCGACTTTTGTAGCGTGCTGACACTATCCCGTAATTCCATAAACAAAGCCATCCATTCTGGTGTCGACTCCCTAGGGGGTGACATCACCATTACAGGCAATTGCTCCGCCTCCACGCCAACATCGTCCTCATACATGTCGACACACACGTACCGACACACAGCAGACACACAGGGAATGCTCTGATAGAAGACAGGACCCCACTAGCCCTTTGGGGAGACAGAGGGAGAGTTTGCCAGCACACACCCAAGCGCTATAAATATATATAGGAACAACCTTAATAAGTGTGTTCCCTTTATAGCAGCTCAAATATTATAAATATCGCCAATAAGTGCCCCCCCTCTCTGTTTTTACCCTGTTTCTGTAGTGCAGTGCAGGGGAGAGTCCTGGGAGCCTTCCTCGCAGCGGAGCTGGGCAGGAAAATGGCGCTGTGTGCTGAGGAGAATAGGCCCCGCCCCCTTTTCGGCGGGCTTCTTCTCCCGGTTTTTTTGGAACCTGGCAGGGGTTAAATACATCCATATAGCCCCAGGGGCTATATGTGATATATTTTAGCCAGAATAGGTATATTACATTGCTGCCCAGGGCGCCCCCCCCAGCGCCCTGCACCCTCAGTGACCACTGGTGTGAAGTGTGCGGAGAGCAATGGCGCACAGCTGCAGTGCTGTGCGCTACCTCATGAAGACTGAGACGTCTTCTGCCGCCGGTTTCTGGACCTCTTCTCTATTCGGCATCTGCAAGGGGGTCGGCGGCGCGGCTCCGGTGACCCATCCAGGCTGTACCTGTGATCGTCCCTCTGGAGCTAGTGTCCAGTAGCCTAAGAAGCAAATCCATCCTGCACGCAGGTGAGTTCACTTCTTCTCCCCTAAGTCCCTCGTTGCAGTGAGCCTGTTGCCAGCAGGACTCACTGAAAATAAAAAACCTAACAAACTTTTTCTAAGCAGCTCTTTAGGAGAGCCACCTAGATTGCACCCTGCTCGGACGGGCACAAAAACCTAACTGAGGCTTGGAGGAGGGTCATAGGGGGAGGAGCCAGTACACACCACCTAGTGGTCAAACTTTTAAATTTTGTGCCCTGTCTCCTGCGGAGCCGCTATTCCCCATGGTCCTGACGGAGTCCCAGCATCCACTAGGACGTCAGAGAAAGTACTACTTACTGACACACACGCACAACACAAAACTTTTTGACACTGGCACTGACAGACAGACTCAACTTACTGACACACAAACACAACACAAAACTTACTGACAGATATCACGCAAAATGTACTGACACAAACACTACTTACTGACAGACACTTCTTACTGACACCACTGGTGCACACAGATTTTTTTTCTCAGTGGTACTGTGCCTGCGCGCCGTGGTCACATGTCATTAAGGGATGTGACCATGTGACACTAGGTGGAGTGTCACATGGTCACATATATATATATATATATACTGTATATATATATATATATATATACAGTATTATGTGAATCCATGGCACAGACACCCCCTGTCCCTGCGGACTACAGAGACAAGGACAGCAGGATGTGACACTTGTTATAGAATAAAAAATATTATATATAAGATGCAGGCCTGGCGCCAGGGCCGGCGCTACCACTAGGCAGCGTTAGGCAGCTGCCTATGGGCGGCGACCACTGGAGGCCGGCACAACACACTAAAGAAATTACCAGCCGGCAGCTCCACTCGCGATTGGCTCCCACGTCATGTTGGCTACTCCCCCCCCCCTGCGATTGGGCTCCCCTGAATGTTATCCGCCCCCCCCCCCCCCCGTGATTGTATAGCCGAATGTTACCCCCCCCCCCCCCCCCCCCCCCGCCTTCACGCAATCCCGCGATTGGCACCTGCCCTACTGCATGTTGTCACCAGCTCCCCCCCTTCCCCCCGCAATTGGACTCCCGCTCACGATTGGTAGCCGCTGCCTCCCGCTCAACTCCTGCATCGTGTTACCGGCTCCTTCCTGTCCCCGCTCCGCTGCGATATACGTCAGTGTCGGAGTGTCCCAGAGAACCTGGCCCCCGCCTGCCAGAAGGACCAACACCTGGGCATGGAGGAGGAGGCTGCACTGAGAAGATGACAGCCGGGTCCGTGGATGGCAGAGCGCACGGACATCTGCGAGAAGCAGCGCACACCTGGGGGTTACCCTCTCACCTTGTGTCAGTAAGTGGTGTCTGTTTAGTGAGTTTGTGTCAGTAAGTGGTGTCTGTTTGTGTCAGTAAGTGGTGTTTGTTTGTGTAAGTAAGTGGTGTCTGTGTGTCAGTAAGTGGTGTCTGTATTCTTGTCAGTAAGTGGTGTCTATGTAGGGTGTGTGTGTCAGTAAGTGATGTCTATGTAGGGTGTGTGTGTGTCAGTAAGTGGTGTCTATGTAGTGTGTGTGTGTGTGTGTGTGTGTGTGTGTCAGTAAGTGGTGTCTATGTAGGGTGTGTGTGTCAGTAAGTGGGGTCTATGTAGGGTGTGTGTGTGTGTGTGTGTGTGTGTGTGTGTGTGTCAGTAAGTGGTGTCTGTGGTAAATGTTTGGGGTAAATGATAATAGTTTGCTGTGCTTGATGCGAGCTGCTCAATTTATAGATCAGGGGATCCGTTTTTGGAGGCGAGATTAAGCGCTGTGTTAGTGTATGTCTGGCACAGTGTAGAATAAATGAAAAAATTATGATATAATATAAATGAAAAGAAAGAACAAAATAGAAAAAATATGGTGGTAAATAATAATGATAAAATAATAATAATAATAATAATAATAATAATAAAAACTAATAATAATACAAAAATTATGAAAAAAAATTGTGGCTTGCGGCAATGAATAGGAAAAAAGGGCTTACATTTTGTCAGGTCCCGCTCGAAATGAATTGGATATAGCATGGGAGCAGACACAAGATAAGGAGAAAGCACCGCCGCCAGCGTCTGCCATCACCGGAAGCCGAGACCCGAACTTCAGGTCAAAGCGCATAGCGCACAGAGCGGGACCTGACTTATGGTAAGCCAGGGACATTGTCCACCAAGCGTTCAAAGCGGGACTATAATTTTCTCTAACCAGCTCCACACCAAATCAAATCACGTAGAAGGGCCTGTAAACATCGAGCCACTAGACCATTGTTTTTATATTTTTTTATTTTTTTATTTTTTATTTTTGAAATTATTCCTAGTATCCTCTTTTCAATCTTTCTCCTTTCTTCACCTGCTGCACCCACTGCACTCTCCTCTTTTTTCCTATTCATTGCCGCAAGCCACAATTTTTTTTCATAATTTTTTTATTATTATTATTTTTTATCATTATTATTTACCACCATATTTTTTTCTATTTTGTTCATTCTTTTCATTTATATTACAGGTTGAGTATCCCTTATCCAAAATGCTTGGGACCAGAGGTATTTTGGATATGGGATTTTTCCGTATTTTGGAATAATTGCATACCATAATGAGATATCATGGCAATGGGACCTAAATCTAAGCACAGAATGCATTTATGTTACATATACACCTTACACACACAGCCTGAAGGTAATTTTAGCCAATATTTTTTATAACTTTGTGCATTAAACAAAGTGTGTCTACATTCACACAATTCATTTATGTTTCATATACACCTTATACACACAGCCTGAAGGTCATTTAATACAATATTTTTAATAACTGTGTGTATTAAACAAAGTTTGTGTACATTGAGCCATCAGAAAACAAAGGTTTCACTATCTAACTCTCACTCACAAAAGTCCGTATTTCGGAATATTCCGTATTTCGGATATTTGGATATGGGATACTCAACCTGTATATCATAATTTTTTTCATTTATTTATTCATCACTACACTAACACAGCGCTTAGTCTCACCTATGTGGTAAATGTGTCAGTAAGTGGTGTGTGTGTGTGTGTGTGTGTGTGTGTGTGTGTGTGTGTGTGTGTGTGTCAGTAAGTGGTGTCTTGTGACATTTATGTCAGTAAGTGGTGTTTGTGTGTGTGTCAGTAAGTGGTTTCTGTGTAGTATGTGCATTTGTGTCAGTAAGTGCTGTGTGTGTGTCAGTAAGTAGTGTGTGTGTGTGTCAGTAAGCGTTTGTGTCGGTAAGTGGTGTCTGTGTATTGTGTGTCAGTAAGTTGTATCTTTGTCAGCAAGGGGTGTCTATGTACATGCCAGTAAGTGGCGTCAGTAAGGGGTGTACTGTATATCTGTAAGTAGTGTGTGTGTCAGTAAAGGGTATATGTCAGTAAGTATCTGTGTCAGTAAATTTGTGTCAGTAAGGTATGTATGTGCCAATAACTGGTGTCTATGTCAGGGGTATTTGTCAGTAAGGGGCATCTGTGTCAGTAAGAGGTATCTGCCAGTAACTAGTGTCTATGTCATTTAGGGGGTGTCTGTCAGTAAGTATGTATGTGCAAACAAGTGATGTCTGTGTCAGTAAGTAGTGGTAGTCTATCTGTGTCAGTGTGTTTGAGTCAGCGGAATCTGTGTCAGTAAACTTTTTTTTTACATAGTTTTATTTTTAGGGGACGGTCTCTTTTTGACAGCTGTGGAACTTCTAAGAAGCCACTGCCACACATTTACCTGCGGGGCGGGTGGGTGTGGGTAGTGTGAGGGGGGGGGGGGGGGGGGGGGGCGGCAGCGGCAGTAGGCAGAAGTTTTGCCTAGGGTGCCGAGAAGCCTTGCACCGGCCCTGCCTGGCGCCACCCGCTCAGCAAGGTCTGCAATGCAGGGAGGCGCCGGGTCGGAGAGGCGCTCTCCCTGCTCTGCTACCTTGTGCACTTTTGCTGCCGGCTGCCAGCGCCTGTCACTCTGACAGGCAGCAGCGGCGCTCCCCCTCTCTGCCTCCTTACGGACGGAGCTGCACCGTCCTGCCTGTTGCTGCCGGGTGCCGCTGCTGCCAGCGCCTGTAACACTCATCACAGGCAGCCGGCAAAGTGAAGAGATGCGCCGCAGAAATATAACATGAGCCTCCTGCCCGCACGCCCAGGAAGACCACTGCACGCACGGGGGGGGTGTCTAAATACCCAGAAGCTCCCCTTAGTCGGACCAGTGCCGTCATCAGAGCTGCCGCACATGCGTGGCAGCCAGGGTTGTATTTAGCATAAGGTGAGTGAGAGGGAAGAGGGCACCCGTGAGTGGGGAAGGGGGGTCCGATCGCAAGGTGGGGAGTGGGGTCTCACCACCACCACTGCCAATCAGCTCTCTGTCCCGCTGCGCAGAGCTGTAGACCACCTTCATGCTCATCACAACAGCTAAGTGATGTGATTACTGAGGCACTAAGCTCCTCAGTTGTTCCTCTCTTTGGACAGCCAATTTGCCGTGCAGCCTGCACAGGCTACAAGGAAGAAAGGAGGCATTCCTTGCAGCATGTCTTATTGTCACAACAACAGGGAGTAAGTAAGAAACCACCAATAAAATTTTGTGTACAATAGTATAGGGATAAGGTGGGTATACATAGTGTAGAATGTGGGTGGGTGGGTGTACATGGTGCTTATGGTGTTTGTGTGTGTGTGTACAGTATATGTACAGATGTGTGTGTGTATAAAATAAATATAAAAAACCCCAAAAAACGGCGGCACTCTGGACTATTACAAACCAACTCGGAACACAATGGTGTGTTATATCAATGTTTAAGCTCTTTAATGAGCTTTTTTATCAAGATTAACAGAACATAAAAAAGTGCACTAAAGAGCGGAAACTTTGATTGTGTTGCACCATTGTGTTACGAGCTGGTTTGTAATAGACCGGAGTGCCACCATTTCCATTTGCTGCTACATGTCCCAGAGTTCTTGCTGGTATCTGCGGAGCGCACCCAGCGAGTGTATGCGGAGAGATCCACTGAGTGCTGGACCTAGCTACAAACAGAAAAATACACACACATACTACACACACGGAACCCCCACCCCCATGAAAATCCTGCGTTTGTCCCTGCACACTAGCACAGCTCCGAGTCCTCTCTGAGTACCAAGCTCCGCCTCCCCTGTGGGCTCCTCTGCATCAAAGCGTCCCTGCCCCTGAATAGCGTCCCTGCCCTCAACCTCCCTGTAACTCCCCATCATCATCCCTGCCCTCACCCTCCCTGTAACTGCCCGTCAGTGTTCCTGTCCTCTCCCTCCCTGCAACTCCACCTCAGCGTCCCTGCCTTCACCCTCCCTGTAACTCCCCGTCAGTGTCTCTGCCCTCACCCTCCCTGTAACTCCCCGTCAGTGTCTCTGCCCTTACCCTCCCTGTAACTCCCCATCAGCGTCCTGCCCTCACCCTCCCTGTAACTCCCCGTCAGCGTCCTGCCCTCACCCTCCCTGTAACTCCCCGTCAGTGTCTCTGCCCTAACCCTCCCTGTAACTCCCTGTCAGCGTCCTGCCCTCACCCTCCCTGTAACTCCCCGTCAGTGTCTCTGCCCTCACCCTCCCTGTAACTCCCAGTCAGCATCCTGCCCTCACCCTCCCTGTAACTCCCCGTCAGTGTCTCTGCCCTCACCCTCCCTGTAACTCCCCGTCAGTGTCTCTGCCCTCACCCTCCCTGTAACTCCCTGTCAGCGTCCTGCCCTCACCGTCCCTGTAACTCCCCGTCAGTGTCTCTGCCCTCACCCTCCCTGTAACTCCCCATCAGCGTCCTGCCCTCACCCTCCCTGTAACTCCCCGTCAGTGTCTCTGCCCTCACCCTCCCTGTAACTCCCCGTCAGTGTCTCTGCCCTTACCCGCCCTGTAACTCCCCGTCAGCGTCCTGACCTCACCCTCCCTGTAACTCCCCGTCAGCGTCCTGCCCTCACCCTCCCTGTAACTCCCCGTCAGCGTCCCTGCCCTCACCCTCCCTGTAACTCCCCGTCAGCGTCCCTGCCCTCACCCTCCCTGTAACTCCCAAAGTAGTGGGAATCAGAAGAGGAACGAGGGGATGGAAAATAGATGGGAAAGGGGGTACAGAGAGAGAGGAGGAAAAGAGAAAACGTAAAAGTAGCCTCAGGCAGTGCTGGGAATAATAGCAAAAAAAAAAAATAATATACCCAGGCAATGCTGGACATAAGTATATGGAACACTACTATGTTCTGTAATATGAATCATGGGGACCATGTGCAGTGTAATGTGAATAAGATTGTGCTACAGTGGGGCGTAATGTGAATTGGAGGTGCTATTGTGTGCTCACACCCCTTCAATGTGAGACCACACCCCAGTTTTGTGATGCACGCTGACTCTTTACGAGATAAGGGAGGGAGGGCGCAATTTTATAGTTTGCAGGAGGGCGCCGAACACCCTAGCACTGGCCCTGATAAGATGTGTACCCAGCACTCATCCTGTTATGATGTGAATATTTGCTCTAGTGCCCTCCTTCGGTTTTTCAAGCTGTGGATAGAGTACAATGAGGCTGCACTCCCGAGTCTTGCTGGTGCAGTAAGATTTATTTAGTAAGATTCTGGATCAATAAGTCTTAATGCACCAGCAAAACTCGGGATTGCCGCCTCATTGTACTTGTGGGGAGGGGTCCCGACCATTAGAGTTACTCACCGGGGTGTAGTATGAGTTGCTGGCGGCCGGGTCCCCGGCGGCAAGCATACCGGCGCCGGCTTCCCGACAGCAGGGCGAGCGCAAATGAGCCCCTTGCGGGCTCGCTGCACTCGCCACGCTGCGGGCACAGTGGCGCGCGTAAGCGCCACGCTATTCTCCCTCCAGGGGGTTCATGGACCCCCAAGAGGGAGAAAAGGTGACGGTATGCCGGTTGTCGAGATTCCGGCGCCAGTATACTGTGCGCCGGGATCCCAACAACTGGTATACTGAATACCACCCACACACCGCTGGCCCGGCACCCCACCGTCACTTTTTCTCTGCCAGTCTGCCAGGTGCGGGAGGGTGATGACATCACCTTCATGCTCGCAGCAGTCCTTTTCCTGGAAAAGGAAGAAGGTGCTGGCGGCGCCTCCGAGCAAGATCTAGGAGCTTGGTGGTGGTGTTTTACAGTGTGGCGGGGGTATGGCGTACTGGCGGACACATTCTTAATGGTACGCCGTACCGGAGCGTTCCACCACACTTGCAGGACTGACTGACACACACACACACACACACACACACACACACACACACACACACACACACACACACACACACTGCAAAACATACTGACACACACTGCACAACTGAAAACTTACAGACACCACTTAATGACAGACACTACTTACTGACACACACACACACACACACACACACACACACACACACACACACACACACACACACCCTCAAAACTTACTGACATAGACACCACTTACATAGGAGACCTCAGGGCCTGGTGTGGGCTGCTACTCACATGGTTTTGTATGCCCCCTCAGCTCTGACATCCAGGGACCCAGATCTACTAAAAGACAGCAGCCTCCTGCCAAGACCCTTCCCCTCTTTCATGAGGCATGTTATTGTTAGGAAGCTGCAGCAGGAATGGTATGCTGCAGCAAAAACATTTATGTTTTGATGGACAAGGGGGCGGTGCTTTGGACGGGCATGGGGGCGGAGCCTCGGAGATATGCATGCCCACCTGCTGCAGCTTTCCAACAATAACATGCCTCATGGAAGAGGGGAAGGGTCTTGACAGGAGGCTGCTGTCTCGGAGCTATTTCAGAGGCTCCGCCCCCATGCCCATCTGAAGCCCCGCCACCTTGCAACACGAAAAGGTCGGGACACAGGCTAACCAATTTGGGGTGGGGGTAAATGGGCAGCCGGAGGAGAGTGAGTGAGCTGCTGTATGTGCTGACAGGAAATGTTTTTTTCCTGTCAGCACTGGCCACTGCCTGCACTGCAGGGAGCTCAGTGGGCCTATTTTCAATGGGGGGCTTGGAGCTGCAGCTCCATCCGCCCCATTGTTAATCCGGCCATGCCCACATCTAACTCTCTCTGCACATGTTATATCTGCTTCCCCTGCAGTGCACATTGTTTTGCCCAACTGCTAACAAAGTTCCTGCTGCGATCAACTCAGAATTACCCCCACAGTACACAACACCAGCGAATAAATCCGGTATTATGTGACTGAGTACACAATAGAATACCTTAATTGGTAAATACTGTGAAACACTATATATGAGAACCTGACGCACCTAGTCCTGTAGGTTACAGAAAACAAAGCTGGGATACACTGAAAGTGAAATGCACACAGATACAGGCACACATAGTCACAGTGACAATGTAGATAATTATTTTAGTAAGACAATAAAACTGCACTGGACTAGTATATGTCTAGAACAATGCACGGTCTGAGACCGTATGTATATATCAGAATACTCGTACAATATATTCTGGCACAGGTACACTTGTTCTTAACTAACACTGTCTTAATAGTGACATGTAGAATACTTAAGTGTAAAATCACGGCGCTGATGTACAGGTGGATTTACAGAGGAGACCTTGCCCTGCAGTTCTGGAGACCAGTCACAGCTAATCATAGAAGATGGAGCCCAGCGCCTCAGTCAGGGAGTGAGGGAGAGTGTGAGGCAGATCCATTGCGGGAACACCAGCAGTAGATGGAGCCCGGAGCTGGGGGAGGGGCTACAGGTCAAGCGCCTTCTCCCCTATGCTGGTCCTCACCAACTGGTACTATGAAGTCTTAATAAAGAGGATATTTGTATATCCGACCTGTACTCCTATGCCCTGGTGGATATAGTGGGGTCCTTGCTCTGTTACACCAGCGTCGCAGTCCGTCTCCTTAGACTGCGTCCGGAACTTGATTTAATGGCAGGTCCCGCCTGGGGGATCCTCTTACCTCCTCACTTCAGTAGCAGCCACGCGAACCAGGAGAGCGTCTGCACCGTGTGCCTAGAGCCAGAGCGTCTCCGCCGCAAGTACCTAGAAACAGAGCCAGCGGGAATATGCAATGCCGCTGGGGAGGTGACGGAGCCGCAGCACAGAATGTCACCCTGACATGTAAGTGCTGCGGCCCTTTTTCTAAAAGCTTTTTCAGGGCTGAGCAGTGCAGCCCCCGTTAAGTGACTTGCTTCATGCAGGCACCAACTCAAAACTGATCTCACAGTGCCTGGAAGCGGGATTATAGAGGAGGCCCCAATGCATCCTGGGACAGGACCATTCCTGTAGGTCCTCAGCACACCACATATATGTAATATCACAATGTACTGTATGACATCACATAGGGGTGGAACCGGGGGGGGGGGGGGGATTGGGGCGAAGGAGGGAAGAGTGCTGTCTCTTTCTTTTGTCAGTCCCGGGCTCCACAATTTCTGATGGCAGTCCTGTATGAAAGTATCCTACTCTTATGTGTTAACGTTTTCAATTTGTAGGTCTAATCTGTGTGTATAATAAACTGAAAAACAGAGTCATTCAGTCCAGCCAGGCGACTAGGTATATGTTGCAAATAGACTGCTTGGAGAGCTGCTTCAGTATTTAGTATACAGTATATACCTTCTGCAGTTAGACGTGGTTTCTTTTGCTAGAGATCCTGTAGGATTAGTTATAACACAGACATTTTTGAAACTGATATTTGCTATCTGTATACCTTGTATGGAGTTAGCAGAATGATCAAAGTGCTAGAAAATGAAATTGTGAGAACATTACAAAAGATTGCAGTGGATGTTTGCCATTAGATCTGTGACCCTGCAGAAGAGAATGGCATTAACGTTTAAGCTGGTCAACTTTATGCTGGGAGTGGGTGCTGTAATTGGGGCAGAACACTAGCCTAATACATTGGAACAGAAGAAGAAAAACTGCAACAAGGTGAATCAGAGGGCCTAATTCAGACCTGATCATAGCTGCAAATTTGTTAGCAGATGGGCAAAACCATGGTGGTCATTCCGAGATGTTCGCTCGCTAGCTGTTTTTAGCAGCCGTGCAAACGCTATGCCGCCTCCCACTGGGAGTGTATTTTAGCTTAGCAGAAGTGCGAACGAAAGGATCGCAGAGCGGCGGCAAAAAATTTTTGTGCAGTTTTAGAGTAGCTCAATACCTACTCAGCGCTTGCGATGACTTCAGACTGTTCAGTTCCTGTTTTGACGTCACAAACACGCCCTGCGTTTTTCCTGGCACGCCTGCGTTTTTTCAAACACTCCCTGAAAACTGTCAGTTGACACCCAGAAACACCCACTTCCTGTCAATCACTCTGCGGCCACCAGTACGACTGAAAAGCTTCGCTAGACCTTGTGTGAAACTACATCATTCATTGTAAGAGTACGACGTGCGTGCACATTGCGCCGAATACGCATGCGCAGAACTGCCATTTCTTTGCCTGATCGCTGCGCTGCGAACGAAAGCAGCTAGTGATCAACCCGGAATGACCCCCATAGTCCATATCTCAAGAAAAGTTAGTCAAAATCTGCGTTGCTGGGCACCGGGGAGTTCAAGGGAAATAGCATAGTCAAAATGGGCCATAGCAAGGATCTCACCATGTGTACACACCTTTAGGAGTTCGAGGACACAACTATTTAATGAGATCTTGATATTTGTGTTTGTTTTCTCAAGTACATAGTAGGTAACTAAAAACTTTTATTTAAAACATAAGGTCAAATAAATGACACATTCTTGGATTGCCTCAAGTGTATTAGTATTAATGATAACTTGAGACAGAAAAGGCTCAATATAGTGTAATATGAAAGTAGGTCTTAAGGGGGTGGGGAGTGTCCAATCAGCCGCAATACTGCTGTGGCAGTAAAAAACGGGATGGGGGAAGGGGTGTTGTATCACACGCAGGGGCGTAACTAGAACTTTGTGGGCACCATAGCAAAATTTTGAAAGGGCCCCCCTTCTACAAAGAGGGGAGGTACCGGGTGATGCACAGGGGTATAGTGGTTGTACAGGTTGACACACATACATAGGTAGAGTAGGGGTACAAGGCATCAAAAACACACAGCGGTAGGGGGTATACACTCAGTGGGGAGGGTTACATGGTGTCTCACACACACACACACACACACACACACACACACACACACACAGCGGTAGAGGGTGTACACTGTCACACACGGTAGGGAGGGGTTACAGGGTGACACACACACACACACACACACACACACACACACACACACACACACACACACACACACACACAGGTAGGGTATACAGTGTGCCATACATGGGGAGGTTCAGGGCCCGATCAACCAATAGGCTGATCAGACTGCAACCTGGAGCACAGAGTCCTGAGGGGGCACAGCGAGTGACGTTACACACACCGCAGACCCTGCCACCCCCCTTCCTAGGCAGGAGGGGAATATATTATATATTATATTATAAGTAAAAATCCCCAATGAGGATCAGGATGATAGGATTATAAAGAACATATATGTATTTTAACCTATATTGTCAATATAGGTTAAAATATATATGTTTTTTTATAATATAATTGGACAGATACAGATTTGATATATATGCATATATACACAAACACACTACATACATAAACACAGTGAAAAGTGGGAGGTGGGGGAGGAGGGGTTTGGCCACTTCAGTATTAGCCTAGGGCGGCTGGAACCCTTAATCAGGCCCTGGGGAGGATACAGGGTGTCACACACACACACACACACACACACACACACACACACACACACACTGGTAGGGGGTATGACAGGGTGTGTGCACTGCATCACACATGGGTGGGGAGGTACAGGGTGTCACACACACACATATGGGCAAGTGGTGTACAGCGTGTCATACACAAGGAAGGGTAGGGGGGTACTGAGTGTCATACACACAGGGCTAGGGGGATATAGGGTGTCATATACACAGAAGTAGGTGGTTTAGGGTATCAAACCCCTGGGGGAGTACAAGGTGTGTAACACACACACACACACACACACACACACACACACACACACACACACAAACACACACACACACACACACACACACACACAGGGGTAGTAGGGTCCGGGAGTTCACACACCAGGGGCGGGGGAGTAGTGGAGGGTCACACATGGGGGGGGTGTAGATGGGTACAGGGCTGCCCGGGTGCTCACCTCTCTGTGCTACGATCCTCCTTTGGCAGAGTGTCACATGCAGGTCTCAAGTACAGGCCAAAGGGGAGGCTAGCAGCAGGGGGATCCAGGCTATTCACAGAGCTCAGCAAGTGCTGTGCAGCCCCATGAAGCCGCCCGGCCAGTAATGTCGGGTTTGAGGTCAGAGGCATGGCCGAGTTGTAATAGGACTCCCATGGAAACTGTGCCCAGGAATGGGAGGCCAAGCGCTGCTTCCCCTCCCTGGAGAAGAGGGGCTTCTGGCGCTTCTAAGGGGCGGGGGCCTGCCCATATCTCCAGCATCGGAAGTGTGTGTGTGTGTGGGGGGGGGGGGGGGGGGGGGTTGGTTGGGCTCCTGTGGCCACTGGCTCTGGGGGCCCTTCTCTAAATGGAGTGTTATGTGACTGGGTGCAAGGGGAGCTGCGGGCTCCATTGCAGCTACATCCCCTGCACCCACAGTAGTTGCACCACTGGCACACCTATTCCATTATCCCACATGAACACACCCTGTTTTTTGTTTGAAAATACACAGGTCTTATGAAAAGTCGCAGACCTACAGTATGTATTTCTGCAGCACTTATCGCGGATAAAAATAGCACTTGGTTTTGCATGCCACCAAATCCCCTATAAGTGCTGGCATTGGGGGATAAGCCAAGGAGAATCCACTAACTGTGGTAAATAACTTCAGCTAATTGGATACCCCTATTAGTATCTAAACATTGATGACTTAACGAGATTGATGCAAATGTGACGTTAACACTGGGCCTAATTCAGAGGTGTATGCAAACATGATGGATTGCGTACAATGCCGATGTAGATCTGCGCATGCCCAGGATCTACACTGCACATGTGCAGATCTTGCGCTGCTCGCAGTGCCCCCTAATCCGCAGCTTGAGGGACGTGCTGCTGCCATTTGGGGGTGGGGAGGGGGCGGCAACGGCGACCGTTTTCAAAGAAGTAGCTGCTGTGTGAACTGCGTCCATCTCTCAAGCAGGCCCATTGGTACTTGTTCCTGTAAGAAATCATGCAGCTGCCAAAGGGATTATCTTTAATCAGAAATGTTAGTTTATGTTTAGAAACTAGAGAATAGGTCTATTATATTCCAGATGCTTATCAGAATGTATCATAAGTTCAGTTTAACATATGATATATGAGACTTGTATAAATACCAAGAAGAAAGTAGTGTGTATAAGAACTGTTTTCTCAGCAAATCTTATTGTGTACTGCAGATGTACCATATGTTACAAATGAATTTTATGGTCATTGTTTCAAGTTTTAGTATAAGTGTAATTTCATAAGGGGAGAGAGTGTCCTGTAACTTGTACTTCTGTGCTACTATAGTGCGAGTATTCTCAGTATTCTCCCTGGTGCATACCTGATTTATAAATACACATGGCTCTGGTCATTCTCACTTTATAGAAGTCTCAGGGTATTCCACAGATTGTCACAATGTAGAAGAAGGAATAACAGAAGTATAAGAAGAAGAGGAGAGTCCACTTTACATAATTATATGCTGATGGGCGGAGTAGATTCCCATTAGAAGTGGTATAGGCTGATACATTGGGAATTTTAATATGCATTAAATAGAATCTAAATAGCAAAGGGTATGAGGTTTTTAGGGATAAATAAGTAGCAGGCTAAGGGGCTTCTACACTCCGCAGGGGATGCAGAAATTGTGACATTCATCAAACTCCGAAAATGCTTTTGAATCTCTGCACTAGCTGCCGTTTACACGGCACTTCTTGCAGCAAAGGGGAGAGAGGGGGGAGGGTGTCCGTGGCTGCAGCGCGATCTCTGCACTCTGCAACCGGGACACAAGTTAGGTGCCGCATCGGGGGGGATTGGTGATACTGCACGGGCTATGCAGCAGCCGGCCAGCAGCCGGGACGCAAGTTAGGTGCCAGCAGCAGGGAATGCGGGGGGAAGGGGGGGGGGGGTTACTGCTGCACAGGCTATGCAGCAGGCGGCAAGGCCCGGGATGCAAGTTAGGTGCCGGCAGCGAGGGATGCGGGGGGCCACATGGGCTATACAGCAGCTGGCCAGCCCCTGTATGTATAGTGAAAATATATATATATATACAGTGCATTCGGAAAGTATTCATAGCGCTACACTTTTTCCACATTTGTTATGTTACAGCCTTATTCCAAAATGGAATAATTTTTTTCCTCAAAATTCTACACGCAATACCCAATATTGACAACATGAAAAAAGTTTTTTTTTAGATTTGTGGAAATTTATTAAAAATAAAAAACTAAGAAATCACATGTACATAAGTATTCACAGCCTTTGCTCAATATGATGCACCTTTTGCAGCAATTACAGCCTCAAGTCTTTTTGAATACAATGCCACAAGCTTGGCACACCTATCTTTGGGCAGTTTCACCCATTCCTCTTTGCAGCACCTCTCAAGCTCCATCAGGTTGGATGGGAAGCGTTGGTGCACAGCCATTTTCAGATCTATCCAGAGATGTTCAATCGGATTCATGTCTGGCCTCTAGCTGGGCCACTCAAGAACATTCACAGAGTTGTCCTGAAGCCACTCCTTTGATATCTTGGCTGTGTGCTTAGGGTCGCTGTCCCGCTGAAAGATGAACCGTCGCCCCAGTCTGAGGTCAAGAGCGCTCTGGAGCAAGTTTTCATTCAGGATGTCTCTGTATATTGCTGCATTCATCTTTCCATCTATCCTGACTAGTCTCCCAGTTCCTGCCACTGAAAAACATCCCCAGAGCATGATGCTGCCACCACTATGCTTCACTGTAGGGATGGTATTGGCCTGGTGATGAGCGGTGCCTGGTTTCCTCCAAACATGACGCCTAGCATTCATGCCAAAGAGTCCAATCTTTGTCTCATCAGACCAGAGAATTTTGTTTCTCATGGTCTGAGAGTCCTTCAGGTGTATTTTGGCAAACTACAGGCGGGCTGCCATGTGCTTTTTACTAAGGAGTGGCTTCCGTCTGGCCACTCTACCATACAGGCCTGATTGGTGGATTGCTGCAGAGATGGTTGTCCTTCTGGAAGGTTCTCCTCTCTCCTCAGAGGAATGCTGTAGCTCTGACAGAATAACCATTGGGTTCTTGGTCACCTCCCTGACTAGGGCCCTTTTCCCCCGATCACTCAGTTTAGACGGCCGGTAAGCTCTAGGAAGAGTCCTGGTGGTTCCAAACTTCTTCCATTTACAGATAATAGAGGCCTCTGTGCTTATTGGGACCTTCAAAGCAGCAGATATTTTTCTGTACCCTTCCCCAGATTTATGCCTCAATACAATCCTGTCTCGGAGGTCTACATACAATTCCTTTGACTTCATGCTTGGTTTGTGCTCAGACATGTGTGTGCCTTTCCAAATTATGTCCAATCAACTGAATTTATCACAGAAGGACTCCAATTAAGCTGTAGGAACATCTCAAGGTTGATCAGTGGAAACAGGATGCACCTGAGCTCAATTTTGAGCTTCATGGCAAAGGCTGTGAATACTTATGTACATGTGATTTCTTAGTTTTTTATTTTTAAGAACTGTTTCAAAAATCTCAAAAAAACTTTTTTCACATTGTCATTATGGGGTATTGTGTGTAGAATTTTGAGGGGAAAAATAAATGTATTACATTTTGGAATAAGGCTGTAACATAACAAAATGTGGAAAGAGTGAAGCGCTGTGAATACTTTCCGTGTGCACTATATACAGTATATATATATATATATATATATATATATATATATACTGTATATGTATGTAATATTCACTCCCTTGTTCAGGTGCTGCACATGCAGCATTAAGAACACAGGGCAGCCAGAGGGAAAAATTATCACTATCCGAAAAACAAAAAGGCCAGTTTTTCGGAAGTGATAATTTTCTCATGGGGGCATAATGAATTCTGAAAATATTGTGAGAGAATACAATGAGAATTGAAACTAAAAATTCTCAGTGCACAATTGTTATGATGAATATGCCCCTAAATGTGATGGTTCGAGCAAGCAACTAGTTTTATTTCTCAGTATGCAGTACCATATATTGTGCGCGCACAATATAAACAGCCAAAACCATGTTTGTTAAACTCAGAAAAGATCAGTCTTTCTCAGCCAGTATTGCCTTGGTTTCCGCAGACTGTATAAGAACTCTATGGTTGGAAGGTCCAAATATTTAAAGAGAGAAAATGTCACAATGTTGACAATCAATATATTAACTGACAATGTGGCTATAAACTAGGCCTGCCTTAATGGACATCCCAGCCAATCTCCTCCTTTCCCACTATGGGAACTGGGAACCAGCTTTTCAATAAAGTGAAAAGATAAGATCAAACTCCTTAGTGTGTAAACAAAAATCTGAGGTAGAAATAAAAATCATTTATTCCAAGCATTTATTCCAAGAGGCACCAACTCTGAATCAACTCTAAGTCGTATATCCATCACAGGAATTTTTTATTCATATAGTTCAAACAGATGAATCCAAAAAAGTATTTATACAAACAATTACACAATAAAAAAAGTTTCACGATAAAAAACAGTTAAAATTCTCTCTCAGTCTGGCTTGGTTTGTTCCACTCTACTCCTTAAGGAACTACAAACACATTCCTCTCACCAATAGTTCCCGGGGAAAAAATGGGAGACAGAAGAGTTTATGTCAGATGGTCATAATTACCAAATGGTCAGTAGAAATGGGTTTCAAGACCAGGATAGCACTCAATCAGCAACGCGTTTAGGAAAAATATTTTCCTTCCTGTGGAGGATATACGACTTGGCGTTGATTCAAAGTTGGTGCCTCTGGGAATAAATGCACTGGGGGATAACGGATTGAAAGATACCTTTTGATGAACAAAGGGACCAGTTTATTGGTGAGTGTCACCCTATTGGGGAATACATATGTGCTGTGGTGCTGCACTGGTGAAAACTAAAGATACCTTTTGAGGAACGCATCTCACTGATTTTAGGTGAGTTTTGAGGTTCCCAAAAAGGATCATTGAAGAATAAGTGATCACATACTGGTACCTGATCAAGTCTTTCCTGCTTTCTTGATTTAATTGAGATCATAGGAAATCCAGAAGAAAGTCAGGCGAACCATCAGCAGGGATTTATCTCGACAGGACCACTCTCTATCTTTGTCTGCTGTTTCAAAAGTCTAACATTCAGTCCATGTTATCCTGTATTCCTTATATATAACAATATTTAGCATTGTCCTCACTTAAGCCAGGGACGTGCGGTGAGGTAAATGGCTGAGGAGGCGCTGGCTAGTACCAGATACAGATTACACACAATTTATGAGGTACATGTGGGTATTATACACAGGTACAGCAGTTTATACTGCAGGAAATTTGGTGAGATTTTATCAGAGATGTGCGGAAAAGATATTCAGGTGAGGTGATATTCACTGCCTCCCCTGCCAAAAACTTTTTACTCCAGAGTTTTGACTATAAAAATCATTAGAATAATACAATTTTTCATATACTTTATATATAGTCAAAACTGTATGCCAGGAAAGGCTCTGCCTCACCAGCCTCACCCCACCGCACGCCACTGGTATGCACTGTCCCGATATTTGGGGCAATTTTTTTGCAAATCAAATGCCCCAATTGAGGCCATGACACACTGTCTTTGCTAACTGATCAGATAATCAAAGGAGCATGTTTGTGGCCATGATATATCCGATTTATTGGAGAAACTCCAAAACAATTGTTTATAAACACTATACAAAATTGTGTGAGCACCCAATTATTGGGAAATTGGTCCAATTATTGTATAGTGTGTACCTAGCTTTAGTTAGACACATGAGAGGAAGCTCACTCTCTGACCCAAAATCAACACATTCCTCTCCTGAAATAATCTGTGCTGCTCTGAACATTGTAACTATCTGATTGGATACACCCAATAGTATATGAAAGCTGGAAACAAAAATATACTCTCCTCAAAAATGTTATATTGCATTTCATTATACAGGTGTCAGTTTCCTGATAAAATTATCTTTACACCCCATCACGAGCCTCCCTAAAAAAAACACTTTATCTTGCTAGAATCTTTTTTTTTTGTCTGTGTTGTTTCAGTTCTCTTAGGAAAATTGCAGGGAGCAGTCATTTTTAATATCTTGGTGTCTTCTAAACATAACAGAACACCCTTCACCTACTCGCCTCTACAATTAATAAGGACAGAGTGGAGCATTTGCCATGCAGTGGTCACAGTAGAATAGCCATAATCAAGTAAAAGAAACACATAACACATATACAGACGTTTTAGATAAACGTTCATTGAATAAACATCCCAGAAACCTAGTTCATCACTTTACTAAATAGAAACTAAATGTATACGGTTGAGTATCCCTTATCCAAAATGCCTGGGCCCAGAAGTATTTTGTATATCAGATTTTTCCGTATTTTGGAATAATTGCATACCATAAAGAGATATCATGGCGATGGTACCTAAGTCTAAGCACAGAGTACATTTATGTTTCATATACACCTTATACACACAGCCTGAAGGTCATTTGAAGCAATATTTTTAATAACTGTGTATTAAACAAAGTTTGTGTACACTGAGCCATCAGAAAACAAAGGTTTCACTATCTCACGCTCGCTCTGAATTTTCCGTATTTCGGAATACTTGGATATGGGATACTCAACTTGTATTTTCTGTTGTTGAAACTTTGTAGTCCTCATGGGATTGAATATTTTATTGATGCATTAAAGTCAAATTAATCAGCAAAAGGTCTATGAAAAAATGTAAGTAGCAACCCACCTGCTCACCACAAATGATAAAAGCAGAATTATTAAAGCTAATCACAATTCTGATTGGCTGACAGTGTGGGAGAGCCCCAGGTCTCCCATCTTTGGTAACTTTGCTTCAGTCATTCATAGTGAATAGGTCTTTATTTTTTTATGGAATTTTTCTGAAATTAATTTTTTAAGCTCCCATTTGGCCAAAAATGAAAAAGATTAAATGATTTCATTTTATATTTAAATAAGGGTTTTGGAGATTCTCTTATTCAATTACAATGTATTGTGCATGTTGGTGTATTTATTTTATTCTTAGTATAATGAGCATTGGTCTTAGGGCATCTCCAATTTCTAACTAACAGAGGGAATCCACACTAGTAGCCTCTATGTCCTAATGAAAAACAGCCCAGGCTGCCAAACACTGTGGTCTTCCTGTTATAATGGAACCCAGTCAAGCAATCTAGCTTGCGGATTTGAAGGTGGGGGCACAATATATGTCTTGTAAATTCTTTATTTGTAATACACATGACAATATGGATGCAAATTGTTCCATCACAAGTGTACCTACAAATGTCATTCTCAATGAAAAGGTTGCAATAAAAGTACAGGCCTTTGGCACATTGCAGTGCTAAGCACAACAAAGACGAATCCGGTAAGGATGCCAGCGTTCGGAATCCCAGTAGTCGGAAAACCTATGCCGGAATACCAACACTGCTCGGAATCCTGACGTTGGGATCCCAACATGAATAGTAATGCTGGCGCCTTAATCCCGAACTCCAGGATCCTGAACAAAGGGCTGACGGTTCTGCAGTGAGGTAAACCGCAATGTGTATGGGGGGGGGTTTAGGCTGTGGGGGGAGGGTTAGGCTGTTGGGAGGGAGGGAGGGTTAGGGTTAGGCATCACCGGGGAGGGTTAGGGTTAGTCTGTGGAAAAGAAAGGTTAGGTTTAGACTGCGTGGAGAGAGGGTTGGGATTATGTATCACTGTGGAGGGTTAGGGTTAGTCTGTGGAGAAGAAAGGTTAGGTTTAGACTGCGTGGAGAGAGGGTTAGGATTGTGCATCACTGGGGAGGGTTAGGGTTAGGCTGAGGGAGGGGGGGGTTAGAGTTAGGCTGCGGGGAGGGAGGGTTAGTGTTAGGGGGGTTAGGGATTAGGGGTAGTATAGTTACCATATAGGTGTTGGGATCCTTAGTGTCGGGATTCCGCTGCCAGTATTCTGACTGCCGCCATCCCGAGCGCCGGTATCCTGATACCATCCCACACAGATGATATTATGAAAAGCTTTAAACACATCAAAATAACTCATGAAATTAAGATATTCCCAATGTACCCAGACTCTCGTAATTTATTTAAACCATATTCGGGTAGGAAAACTGAAAACTTTCTTCACTTGAAAGGACGAAATGAGTAGGAGGCTGGACTCTTATGTGATGTTTACAGTCTAAATTGTAAATATTTCTGCAGCGGGGTACACTGTGTTCCACAGGGAATACATTGGGGTGTAGAGATGGATCTTGATCCAGGCACCAACAGGTTAAAGCTTTAGCTGTCCCAAGATGCATTGGTGCCTCCTCTATAACCAAGCCTCCAGGCACTGTGAGCTCAGTTTTCAGATGTTGTCTAAAGCAGCAGGTCACTTAACAGGTGGGTTGCACTGAGCGGCCCTGAAAAAGCTTTTTCTGACAGAAAATGTCTTCAAAACTGGGCAGTTAACGCTGTATGTCAGGGTGACACTTCAGCAGTGCAGCTCCATCACCTCCCAAGCGGGCGTCGCATACTCCCGCTGGATCAGTTCCTGGGTACTTGCGGCGGAGACTCTCCAGCTTAGGCACACAGTCGCAGACGCTCTCCTGGTTCGCGTGGCTGCAACGGGGAGGAAGTAAGAGGGTTCCCCAGGTGGGACCCACCATTAAATCGCATTCCGATTGCAGTCTAGGGAGACGGACTGCGACGCTGACGTGGAAACTGTGACCGAGCAGGGACCCCACTATATTCACCAAGGCATAGGAGTACAGGTCGGATATACTAATGTCCACTTTTAATAAGACTCCGCAGTACCAGGAGGTGAAGTCCAGCATAGGGGAGCCAACGCTTGATCTGTAGCCCATCCCCCGGCCCACGGCATCATCTACTGCTGGTGTTCCCGCCCTGGAGCTGCCTCACACTCTCCCTCACTACCTAAGACGCTGGGCGCCATTTTCTATAATAGATGCGACTGGTCTCCGGCACTGCAGGGCAATGTCTCCTTTGTAAACCTGCCTGTACATCAGTGCCGTGGTTTTACAAACACTTAAGTATTCTACATGTCGATATTAAGACAGCGTTAGTTAAGAACAAGTGTACCTGTGCCAGAATATATTGTACGAGTATTCTGATATATACATATATCCGGTCTCAGACCGCGCATTATTTTATATATATATATATATATGTAAAAAGTGGAGTGCAAAGGAGCGCCTACTGGTGTTATTTATAAGAACTAAATGTATGGTAAATCACCATGTGAGACGTCAAACAAAAATGTTTGCCATAGGATGAAACGCGTCGGGACGGGAACTTGCTGCTCACCCTGAACTTCCTTAGTGGACAGATAAGCTGTTTTATGTTTTTTATCCTGTACGTTTGCTACCTGCATTGGCTTCAGGACTGTATATTAAATATGTTTACTTTTATATAAATATGCTCTGATATGTTCTTTTGGGACTAGCAGGGTTCCTAATTAGGAGCGTTTGGTTATTACAGTACACACTATGTTCTTTTTCTCTTTTTTAAATTTATGTGTTTCAAAGTGTCATCAGAACTGAAGACGTTTATGGAGAAAAGTTGTTCTCTTACACATTTTTGTTTCACGTCTCACATGGTGACTTACCATACATTTAGTTCTTATAAATAACACCAGTAGGCGCTCCTTTGTACTCCACTTTCTACATATTTACCCTATTATTGGGCAGGAGCTGCCACCCACTGCCATATGGGGGGTGTTGAATTATTTTAAAAATACTTATTACTTTACTCACTTGGGTGTTTTTAATTAGGATTGGCACAGGCGCTATTCTCCATTTATATATATATATATATATATATATATAAATAATTTTTTTTATATGTGTTCATATAATAATCCAATGCAATTTTATTGTCATGAAAATTATCTGCTTTGCAAACGTGACTATGTGTGCCTGTATCTGCTATGTGATTTCAGTGCAGTGTATTCCAGATATATCTATCTCTGTGTACTGTACCCTAGGGGACTAGATGCGTCTGGGTCAATATATAATGCTCACAGTATTTACCTATTACGTGTAATCTACTGTGTACTCAGTCACATAATAGCGGATTTATTCGCAGGTGTGTACTGGGTACTCAGTCACATGCTAACGGATTTATTCGCAGGTATTGTATTCTGTCTGGCTTCATCGTACTAAACCGCTCTCTGTTGCATTTGTGTATAATGTCTAACATGTAGGGCAGTTAATCTGGGGACGCTCTTGTATCCTGCATAGTATGCACTACGGATTTACCTGAGGGGGAAGTTTTGTGTGATGGTCTGTGTACTATGTCTCATACATCTCCCAGCAGTCCACAGTTCCTGTAATCAATCTGAAGCTAACCTGGGCTGCGTTCTCAAACTACTGGGTACTCTAGTTGAACGCTTTATGCCCCCTATAGGACCACCTGTAACATTACAGTCACTGATATCCCCATGGTTACTCTGCTTTGGGCGGGAAAATTTTACTTCACGGGTTGTAGCGTATGACTCATTCCTTGGTCAGGCAAAACCCTATTCCAGGTCACTCTTGTGTCTCTGGGTCATCTAAGCGGGCTACTCCCTCCTCCCTATCCAATAATCTCTCTGATATTTTATCTGAAGAGTTGGGGAACATGCTGTCCTGTCAGTCCCTATATTAGGTGTTTCTGACAAGGATTTTTCATTGCTACTTGTGGTTACTGGGAAACAAATCCTACAAATCACTGATGAATAGAGGATTCCCAGACTATGGTTAAACAAACTGATATGTTCACACATCAGAGGGTTAATAAAATTCTGTTAACACAATCTGACCATTAAGTGTACATCAGACAAGACCCCTGGTCTAATCCAGGGAAGACATTCCCCCTGTTTACAACAGGCATTAGCTCGATAGCCTCCCCCTGCAGAGTTATATAACAAGTAGGTAATTCACTGCTAGTGAACTCATGTGTCACCCATCGGGTTCGTCCACTTGCCTCTCACCACTGTCCCCTCACTGTAGGAACCGACAGATAAGCGTGTGAAGGGATGCCTGAAGTCTATAACTCCCTTATGGGTGTTGTACATAGACCACAATTGCATCCTCTTGGGGCTGCAAAATAGATTGATGACTGGATCAGGCATTAGAGTAAGAACTGCCCGAGGATATATCTGACAATGCAGACATTCCCTGTCTCACAATATCACCGCCACCTTTTTTCTACACCAGGAGGCGTCCCCTGAGGCGGGTGTGTTGGCTGCCAAGGCGTCGAATACGTCTGTCCTGGATCGCAGTATTCTGTGGTTGAGGTCATGGAAGGTGGATCTGGACTCCAAAAGTCCTTGGATGTATTCCCCTTTACTGGGAATTTTATTTGGGGAATACGTAATTAAAAATTGGGTCTGAATCGACGGCTACTATGACTGCCTTTTTCCCAAATGCTACTCCTTCTGCACAGAAGGCATAAGGTAGCACTTTTCCCTGCTTTCGGCCTTAAGGGAAAGCGAAGGTCAGGCATACCCGAGATTGTCTCGTGCTCACAACAATCACTAAGCCCAAGGCCTAACTATCCTGGGCTGCTCGTCAGCCTGCTTCTCATGATAAGACTGCTGCATGACGGGACAGGCCTCTCCCTGGGGGATCCCAGGGTGGGGGGACGACTTCTACAATTCATCCAGGTCTGGTTAATGACCACTTCAGATGCATGGGTGCGAGAAGTTGTCTCACGGGTACGTCCCCCTCGCCAGTTCTGCACAACGGTTAGCCCTTCGGATCCGTTAAAGGCACAAGCTCTACAGATGGTTGTGCGTTCCCTCCTGGATACAGGAATGGTAGTGCCGATACCTCTGTACCAGAGTGGCAGAGGATACTACTCAACCCTGTTTCTAGTCCCGAAACCTGATGGGTCTTTCCAGCCTATTCTCAACCTCAAATCACTGAACAAGTTTGTGAGAGTGTCCAAGTTCCGTATGGAAACACTGCGCTCAATTGTACTGGCCATGGAACCCTGAGGCTATATGATATCCCTGGATATACAAGATGCTTACCTGCATATGCCTATTGCCATATCGCATCAGCAATATCTGTGGTTTGCTATTGGCAACCTTCACTATCAATTTTAGGCTCTGCCGTTTGGACTGGCCACGGTCCCTCGGATCTTTACCAAGGTTATGGCCAGGATTACGGCTCATCTCCGTCGCCAGGGAGTCAGGATTCTGCCATATCTGGACGATTTGCTGATTCTGGCAAACTCCCATGATGTCCTCCTCAGTCATCTACAACTGACGGTAAACTTCCTACAAGCCCACGGGTGGCTCATCAACTGGAAGAAGTCCTTGCTGGTCCCTACTTGGAGCATGGTGCACCTGGGGGCACTACCGGACACACACAGTCAACAGCTGTTTCTGTCTCCAGAGAAGGTCCTGAAACTTCAGGACAGAATCAGATACTTCCTTTCTCACCCAAGAGTATCGATACATTTTGCGATGCAAGTACTAGGCCTAATGGTGTCGGCTTTCGACATGGTAGAGTACGCTCAATTCCATTCCTGCCCTCTACAGAGGTTAATCCTTTCCAAGTGGGATGGCCTGCCTCATCAGATCAGGTCTCACATGATCTCCTTGTCTCCGGAGGTTCGTCTGTCGATGACCTGGTGGCTATAGGACCAGCAGTTGAGCAGGGGCCGTCCCTTCTGGATCCCCAACTGGATCCTACTGACTATGGACGCCAGTTTGAGGGGTGAGGGTGCGGAGTTGGAGCAACACTCTTTCCAGGGTTGGTGGACCATGGAGGACTCACTCCTCCCGATAAACATTCTGGATTTGTGGGCAGTGTTCAATGCTTTGACTCTCGCCCTGCCTCTGATACAGAACAGGCCTGTTCAAGTACGGTCAGACAACGCCACCACGGTGGCATCCATAAACCATTAAGGCGGCACTCGAAGCTGCATGGCAATGATGGAAGTGTCAAAAATCCTTTGTTGGGCAGAACGCCTTCTGCCGGCAATATCGACAGTGTTCATTCCGGGAGTCCTCAACTGGGGAGGTGAATTCCTCAGTTGTCAGGACGTGCACGCCAGAGAGTGGAGTCTTCAGCAGGAAGCCTTTCAACTCCTAGTGAACAAATGGGGCCTACTAGACGTAGACCTGATGGCGTCTCGACACAATCACAAAGTTTCGGTCTTCGGATCAAGAACCATGGATCCTCAAGCAGCATTCGTGGACGCACTGGCAATTCCATGGAAATTTCGGCTGCCCTACGTGTTTCCTCCAGTGTCACTCCTGCCCAGGGTACTACGGAAGTTCAAACAAGTAGGAAGAACACTACTTCTAGTCGCTCGAGCATGGCCCAGACAGCATTGGTTCTCAGACCTGCAGAGTCTATCGATAGAACGTCCTCTTCTACTTCCTCAACGCCAAGACCTCCTCATACAGAGCCCTTGTGTCTACCCGGACCTTGCCAGACTGGCTTTGACGGCGTGGCTCTTGAAGCATCACTCCTGAGGGCAAAAGGATTCTCCAAGGCGGTTATCCACACTATGCTGAAGGCCCACAAACCAGCATCTACACGGATTTATTATAGGGTCTGGCATTCTTACTTCACCTGGTATGCTGCTAAGAACTTCCAGACTTCTGGCTTTTCTGCAACAAGGCCTGGACTTAGGCCTTTGTCTGGCCTTCCTCAAGGTTCATATTTCTGCCTTGTCGGTGTGGTTTCAGAGAAAAATTGTGTCTATTCCTGATGTTCATACTTTCACTCAGGGTGTGTTATGGATTCAGCCTCCCTATGTCCCTCCTGTGGCTCCATGGGATCTGTCTGTTGTTCTAGATGCCCTGCAAGAATCTCCATTTGAACCTCTTGAGTCAGTGGACCTTAAATGGCTCACAGTCAAGGTCCTGTTCCTACTGGCTATTGCCTCTGCTAGGAGGTTGTCGGACCTAGGCGCCTTGTCCTCTTGTCCACCCTTTCTGATATTTCACCGTGACCGGGCAGTTCTTAGAACTCGCCCTGGTTATTTACCTAAGGTAGTGTTATCTTTTCACCTTAACCAAGAGATTGTGTTTCTGGCCTTCATCTCTTCTGGTTTCTCCTCCAAAGAGCGGTCTTTGGATGTGGTATGGGTTCGCCGTATATACGTGGAGAGGACTACCTCTATCAGGAGGTCAGATTCCCTTTTTGTACTTTTTGGTTTTCACAAACGTACCTGGCCTGCGACTAAGCAAACCTTGGCCAGATGGATTAGAATGATGATTGCACAAGCTTATGCACAGGCTGGACCTCCAGCTCCTGCTGCTATTAAAGCCCATTCTACTTGGTCTGTTGGACCCTCTTGGGCGGCCCGCCGTGGTGCATCCGCAGAACATTTGTGCAATGCGGCTACGTGGTCCTCAGTGAACACGTTCATTATGTTCTATGCCTTTGATACTTCTGCCTCTCAGGATGCTTCCTTTGGATGCCGGGTTCTCATACCTGCTAAGGCGCGTCCCCTCCCTTGAGAAACAGCTTTGGGACATCCCAATATATTCCCTGTGGAACACAGTGTATCCCGCTGCAGAAAAGGAGATTTATGGTAGACTTACCATTGTTAAATCTCTTTCTGCGAGGTACACTGGGTTCCACAGGGCACCCGCCCTGACGCACCTAGCTTCTATGGGTTTGTATTGCATTAGTCGCTGGTCCCTTCTCCTGTCGTGAGAATGTGGTTCTATGTGACTAACATCTGCCTTCTCTTTTACCTGCTCCTGTATTGGACTGGTTAACGAAACTGAGCTCACAGTGCCTGGAGGCGGGGTTATAGAGGAGGCCCCAATATATCTTGGGACAGCTAAAGCATTAACCTGTTGGTGACTGGATCAAGATCCATCTCTACACCCCACTGTATTCCCTGTGGAACCCAGTGTACCTCGCAGAAAGAGATTTAACAATGGTAAGTCTGGTAAATCTCTTTTTTTCTGTATCTTTAAGGGCACTTTCAGTTTGTGGAGTATGATCCTGGGTGCAAAGAGAAACCATGGACCTCGTTGTGGAATATCAAGTCAAACCATTGTGCTATATAGAGAAACTATTCAAACCTGGTTAAGCATAGCATCCACCATGCCTGCCAAGGGTTCAACCTCTTTGCCGCTGAATATCCTCACTAACCACAAGACAGCAAAACTTCAACACTTGATATGCAGCTACATCATAGTCAGGAGAAGTAGAAGTCCCGTATGCAATCCAATCAATCAACTAAAGGTGTGTACACACGGGTCGATTTTTTCTTCCGATTCTGACTATATAGTCAGAATCGGAAGAAAAGATAGTGCAGATCGCAAGGTGACAGTCACCTTGCGATCCCGATCCGATGCCGATGCGCGGCCCCGCGCGGTCGGCATCGGCCGAAAAAATAGGCTGTGCAGGCAAGTCAATCCTGACTATCTCTATAGAAGAGATAGTCAGGATTGACACTTAGCCAAAATCGCACATAGCCAGCATCGCAAGCACACTCATTATGTGCTTGCGATACTGGCTAAGTGCCGACCCGGCCCCCTGTCGCACGGTGAGAATCGGATAAGTCCGAATCTCACCGTGTGTATGCACCCTAAGGGTGTGTACACACGGTGAGATCCTTGCTATGTCCTATTTTTACTTGCGATTTCCCTTGAACTCCCCGGAGGCCAGATAGGACAGATTTTGACTAACTTTTCTTGAGATATGGACTATGTGTGCTTACGATTTTGGCTTATGTGAGATTTTGGCTTATGTGAAATGTCATTGACATGTGAGAAGAACTAGATAGTACACCGATCTAGCAAGGATTGACTTGCCTGCACAGTCTATCTTTTCTTGCGATGCCGACCTGGCGGGACCGCGCATCGGGATCGCAAGGTGACTTTCACCTTGCGATCTGCACTAACTTTTCTTACGATTTTGACTATATAGTCAAAATCTTAAGAAAAAATCTCACCGTGTGTACACACCCTAAGAGTCACCAAAGTCAGTAGGAAGAGCAATAAGTCACTGAATTCCAAAGACAGAAGTCTCAGGAATTATACCAGCATTCAGGAAAAGAGAGACTAGCACCGAAATACATACCTATCATATGCAATTGATGGCAATGCAGGTGGGGACCTAGATAATAGAGCGTAAATGTCTCTAAAAATGACACAATACCTGACTGTTAAGAAAAGGACAAAACTGGCAAGAATAAGATTAAAAGAGCACAACCATAGAATCTAATCACTACGGGCTGAAAAAGGATCATATGCAAATCACAACAGACGTCTGAAATTAAAGTTCTTTGCCGTTGTTCTGGGAGAGCACAGCTCCTGTTCCATTGTTTGATAAAGTTTGAGTGTATACAGTATAGGCCTGACTGAGTTCAGAATACAGGAGTATGGGCACAGATGAAAAGACATTACAAGGAATCAAAAACCTTTTGTGTATGGAGATCCCAGTTTTCTCTAGGCAGTTACAGGGCTGACAGCTCTGGAGAATGGTTAAATGGTACTGATGCCCCTGAGCATTATCCAATTAAACCCATTTGAGAGATTCTCCAGGTCCTTATGTATGCACTGTGCTGAAATGATCTGCCCCTGGAAGCTCACTCTGGACTAGCTGAAGCAGCATTCATCATTTTATCAAGTAGTCAATTATCCTGGAGTCTCTGCAATTCTTCTCTGACAAAAGAGTGCATATCATACCCTTTCCAGTGGCGCACCCAGGGGGGGTTTCCGAGTACCCAGAAACCCCCCTCCACTAAAAAAAAAACAACAAAAAAAAAAAAACATTTTTTTTTTTTTTTTTTTTAACTGCATGAGTATTATTAATGACTGTCTAGCATCCTCTGCAGCCTGCTGTCTTCCTGGTGGCACTTGCAAGTGCAATAAAAGTTTACTTTATTTTAATTATAGTACACTACATATATATCCATGTGCCTACATATATACACATGTATATACATACATACATACATACATACAAACACACACATGATATATATATATATACATGTGTATATATATGTGTACTGTATGTGTGTGTGTATATATATATATATATATATATATATATATATTTATGCATGTTTAATATGCTATGTATATGTGTATATGGGTTCACTACGATCTCCCGGCGGCCGGCCTCCCGGCGACCAGCATACCGGCGCCGGGAGGCCGGCCGCCGGCTTACCAACAGTGTGGCAAGCGCAAATGAGCCCCTTGCGGGCTCGCCACGCTACGTGCGCCACACTATTCTATTCTCCCTCCAGGGGGGTCGTGGACCCCCACGAGGTAGAATAAGTGTCGGTATGCCGGCGGTCAGGCTCCCGGCGCCGGTATGCTGGTCGCCGGGAGCCCGACCGCCGGCATACTGAAGACCACCCGTGTATATGTATGTATGTGTGTATGTATATGTATATATATATATATATATATATATATATGTGTGTGTAGATATATGTATATATATATATGTGTAGATATATATATATACACACACACACACACACACACACAGACACACTAGTTTTACGGACCCAGCATATACTGGGTCACCTCAGTCCCCACCCCCGTGATTGGCTCCGCCCAGTTCTGGAACCCCCCCCATGCAAATCCTGCGTTTGCCACTGCTTTCCAGACGAAAAGGTTTGAAAATTCCAGCTTTTACCTAGTATTTGAGTGCAGGGTCGTTTTGCCGGTCCCTGCCTTACAAATTTGTGGATCAACACGGGTATTTTGTCTGTGTGAAAGCATCAACCCGGGTCGAAATTCCCAGGTCTCCGATCCTGGTAAATTTCTATGTTGAAGGCCCAGGAATTTCAACCCGAGTTGACCCCCTCACACAGAAAAAGGACCCGTGTTGATTGACAAATTATCAGGTAGAACTTCTTCATCCAGTAATTTGACTTTCTGTGTGGAAGGGGTTTTATGTAAACTGGCTTGATCTTTAGCAAGGTTCGGTAACATTTGTAAGGGTGCTTTAGTCAACATATCATACCACACCCAATAGAACACTTGGGGGTAAATTTACTAAGGTGGGAATTTCTTAGAACTGGTGATGTTGCCCATAGCAACCAATCAGATTCTACTTCACATTTATCTAGCTGCTTCTAAAAGATAATAGAGAGAATCTGGTTGGTTGCTATGGACAACATCACAAGTTCTTAAATACTCCTACCTTAGTAAATTTACCCCTTGGTTGTTTTTTTTTTAAGTCTTTTCTTCTAAAGAAAAACTATAGTAAATCAACAAGTGTTATTGGTGTCCTTATAGGATTTTGCTAAATGTTGTATAGTAATTAAAATTTGTCATCATCTCATAACATATAATCCCTAAATATCAATCAAATGCCGATACATTTCCTCTGGAGTTATGGTTCTGCACACTAAAATGATGATGTAAATAGAACTGCTTCTTGGGCTGAATTTGTTCGCAATATCTATATTCATGAGGCAGTAACAAAAACTAAAAAGAACATTTATTTACTGTATCAGTATTAATATTAACTGTGTTTAACGTTATAGTATATACGACTATATATAATAAACTATATGCTAAAATCTATTTAAAACCGATATACATAAAATTATGCATAATTAACTAAATGTAGGCTAATACATGCAAGTTCATAGCAATATTAACAATTCCACACCTAATATTATTATAATAATAATCATAATATTCAGACTGCTGAGAAATCAGGAATAATGCAAATAGTTAGTTTAGGAACTACATTATGCCACCGGCAATATACTGTATATAACAATATTATTCCAATTAATGGTGGAACTCACTCTTCTCAGACTTCTTAGAATAGTAAAGATTTCCTGAATACATTATTTATTTTTTGGTGCGTGTAGTACATTTTTCCACTCCCTTGGTACATTGTGTGTAAGAATAGCTCTAGGAATTGCTTTAGGGAATTGCTGATGCGTTTTCCTGAAGATGCAGTTTACTCAGAGGCGACATCGAATTTTTGGCTTTTCTCAAAATATCTCCCACTTGACCGCTCCTCTCGGCCATAGATCTGTATCTCTCATCCACATACATTACCTGCTCCCATTCATGTTCATAGGACTGTGATTGAGCTATTACTCTAACGCGTTTCGCTCATCTATGGAGCTTTTTCAAAGAGCGAAACACGTTAGAGGACATCGGTGACATTTGCTACCATCAGCTGTGGGCATCCCTGCACGGGCACTTGATTTAGTGGTGGACGCCAGCCTTTTTCCCCCAGCGGGAATTGGAAGTCGCAGCGGCACATCCATCTTGGAGGACGGAGACGTCTGGTGCCTCCTATCCGCATTCTTCCCCTCCAGCGCAGTACGCTCCAGCCGGACTTAACAGTAACACATACGGATGGTGAGCTATAATAGCGTACAGGCGGCTGTCTCATGTTCACACTAACACGGTAAAGCAGCTACCATACAAACAGGTTGCTTGTTGTGACTGTCGGGCCAAGTGATACATTATTTGCACCTGCTAAAGACATTACATCAGGCCTTCTGCTATTTTAGTCCTAACTGCATACAAGAGAACAAAGTTATACCTTTTATTCATTCCAATCACATTCATTGCAGTTATTCAAGTGTGGTGGTCTAATTAAAGGACTGTGTGCAATTCAGAAAGGAAAATTGATCCACCTTTATTGAATCTATTAAGCATTTGTGTTTAAAATTCTGATAATACATGCTAAATTGAATTACATACAAATCAACAGGAATTGTAATTTTTTATTCTTATTAGAAAGACTTTTATGTATTAATGGTATCTAGTAACTGTATTGGTTGATGCAATTTATTTATTATTATTAAAATTATCTAAAAAATATTATTTATTGTATAAGTGATTTCACTCATTTCAAAGCCTGATTAGTAATATATATAGCACGGAGTGACTTTTAGTATTTGATGCCACAAATCTACCCATCCTGGTTTGTTATATGGAAGACATGCAAACCACCACATACTGTGGTTACACAAAAAATGGGAAAGATAACCCAAAAAAATATTCCTAAAAAAATGTGGCTGCAACTGCCAAGATTGCTCTCCAACTTTTACAAAAAAAAAAAATTTTTTTTTCATTAGATTTGGTCCCACTTATCTAGGGGTGACGTAAACATATGCTCCAGCCACTGCACCTAAGGCTGCCTGGGACAAGAAAGACATCTTCTGACTGTCTGCCAGTGTACAAAGAAGGCCGACTCTACATCAGATAGCTGTACTGTAATCTAGAATCAAATTATATGTTATAATAATAACAATGATACAAATAGTTCTTACAAGGGGCTCATATATTTAGCAAAACCGATGAGTTTGATTCCCACCATGACCCTGTGTGGAGTTTGTATATTCTCCTTGTACTTACGTGGGTTTCCTCTGGATGCTCCGTTTTCATCCCACAATCCAAAAATATACTGGTAGGTTAATTGGCTCCCAACAAAATGAACCCTAGCATGAATGTGTGTGCATGTACATGTGGTAGGGAATATAGAATACTAACTCCACTGGGCAGGGACTGATGTGAATAGCCAGATATTCTCTGTAAAGTGCAGTGAAATAAGTGTGTGCTATATAAATAACTGGTAGTAGTAATAATAAGAATAAGAATTACTAATACAAATAGGGAACATGTTGCATTTATTATTATACAGAGGGAATAGTTAATATGTATTAAAATAAAGTTGCCCCACCTAGAATAAAAGCAATTTATTTTAAACCACATATGATTCCGGATTTGTAAGTGATACATATCACTGCCCATTGCTGGCAATTTCAGTTTTAATCCTCCATCTAAATCAGGCTTTGGAGTGTACTATCAACAGCTATAGTACTGTATATGTGGTGATTTCAAACCCACCAGAAAAACACTGCATTTAATAAGTGTATGCCCTTGTCTCCAGCCTCGATTTAAAGGCCAAAAATTCTCTATTGGCAATATCATAATTCTCAGCTCTGGTCATTTGGCGAGACAAACAGGCACAGAGATACAACACATCTTCTCACATACTAGTTGAAAGATTATTTCCAAAGCAGAGGACTTTCGATTCCATCTCACAATCACTAAGTCCCATAGCTCAAAGAGAATAAAGTCTCAGCATGACATTTCTGTTTATACAGTAGATTAAAGGTTTCCCTATAGCATCAATTTGCAAGGGTTCAGGAGAAGCATTTGAACTCTCAAATTGGGGGTCATAAATGCTGTGGGACTGCTTCCGATTGCAAATCATTATTTCACAAGGTTTCCTGCAAATTAGTTATTTGTTCTTGATGAGAGTGAAGAAGAGATTAGAGTTCCCTTATTTTACTTTCATAAGCAGAAGCAAACGCTTTTATTTGGTTTAGTACACTAAGCAGACTCTATATTAGGGCCTGTACCAATCTGGAGTCAGAATCAGAGCCCAGAGGCTGGAAGGGAAGGCAGACCAATAAAGGTTCACTTAAAGCAAGAATAGTCACAGACTGAGGAGTTGAGGATTCCAGAATCAGAAGCAAGCCACAGCTACTAGATTACAGGCAGAAGCACAATAACCAGGCAAGGAGGAAGTGATAGGACCTGGCTTATACAGAAGGTCAGGTAGTGGAACTAGAACATACTAGAAAAGCAAAGGAATTGAGATAATACAGAGAGCAAAGTTAAGAAGTTGTCCAACAGCAAACACAGCTCAGTTATCATAGCAGCAGAGGGTCAAATCTTGGCACCCAATAGAAAACATTATAAGTGCCAACCACTGACATCTACAGTAACATGCATATATAGAAAATGAGGAGAATGTGACTTTTATTGGGATAAGCTTAATAAGGTATTATGAGTACCTGTGCAGGCAAATATGGAACATACAGTATACATATAAACAGATATCAAGAGAGTTGCATTTTGTGGTCAGTGAACTGTCCTACAGTTTGTTCCGTGGTCCATGTGTTGCATATGGTTATTTGGGGTTAAATATTTATAAATCTATCACAACAGTAGAATTATGTTTACAATTCTGGTCTATGAGAATGTATCACAATAGATAGAAACTTCAGTTATTTCTATAATATATTTGAGCATTGTAGTGTTCATATTATCTTATTATTTAGGAAATCTGTTAATTGCCACAATTTAAGTATCTGTCTTTTGTTGGGTATACACTGTCCCATTATTGGGCCGATCAGCCGATAATGATCTGATTGGGCTGATAATGTAACAGTACTTATCGGCCTGTCAGATATGCGGAATCATACAGCGATTGGTTTGATAATTAGTTTGCATCTGGCAGTGTATGTGCTGCCGTAGGCAACCGCTCAGTTTCCCATTACTTCACAGGTGAGGAACAGGGAAGAATACAGATATCATGGCCATGCACTGTTAAATATCTCACATGGCCACGATTTCTTACACCTTAAAAGAGGCACCACAGCATGGGAAGGGTTGTTGAGCCCTGGAGGAGAAGCCAGCAGAAGAAGGACGACTCACCTGGAGAACTGGATCGGGGACAGGAGCTGGGACACTGAGAGAAGGAATCTGATCCCCTGCCTGGATCCCGTGGAGCCCTACTGCCGGCCGTCTGGAAGCGGAGCCGCCCGGGGAGGATCACGGAGAGAGAGAGAAGCCTCCGGTATCTACCCAGGACCCCTGTATGGAGGAAGCCGCCAGCGCCACTGCCAGATGAACGGAGAGAGCAGCACCATGTCAAGAGCCGCCAGAGGGTCAGACAGGAAGTCAGGAGCCGTAATTGCCGCCATCCAGACCGGATCCAGGAGAAGACGCCGCGGACCACCGAAGACGGGATATCCGGCACCCCTGAAGACGAAGGAGGAGGCAGTGCGCAGGACGACTCCAAGGAGCAGATCCAGTGAGGACCCCTAGTGTGAGGATCAGAGAAGACCCCGGGACACAGCGGACCTCAGGTAAAGAGTGCATCCCCGGTGTGGTGTCCTGCATCCAGGGTGGCGCTGAAGACGTGGAGTGTCGGAGGTGACAGAAGCGCTGCAGCTTAAGGGTGAGATCACTCTATTCCCTTCTGCTGCGGGACTCTGCCCCTGCTTATGCCCTTCCACTGCAGGACTCTTCACTTGGCCATTAGTTAAAAAAGGGGGTAGGCTCCCATCATTTTTAGGGTGCCCCGTAAGTTAGTTTTAGAAGGGGTAGTTTCCCCTCATTTGCACAGTGCCCCTGCTTAACCCATTCTGCTGCACCACTCTGCAATTGGGGATTATATTAATTATTAGGGGGTAGGCTCCCCTTAAGTACGTGTGCCACATCATAATTGTTAAGGGGGTAGGCTCCCCTCACCACAGGAATCCCATCAGAGTTTAATGGTGTAAAGCTGCATTGGGTCAATCCCCTTTTAGGGAGAAGGAAAGAAGAAATGTGGTTATAGATCCCTGTCCCCAGGGACTGATGCATTATGAACTGTATAATGTAAATGTGCTTTGTTCAACGCTTAATGGGTTATTGGAAATGGAAGTAATGTGTTAATGCTGCTATACTAGGAATATAGAACTGATAATTACTAGTGTGGTAGTGGCCCTAAGTGTGAAAGGTGTTAATGCAGTACATCAGAGTTGTACCTTGTGCTTCAATTGATGCTGATGGTGTGTATATCGGTTGTAAAATAAAACCCTGCTTATTTCATCTGTGAGTTATTACTTCAAGGCGGGCTTATTATTTACTGTGTTATGCAAGCTCCGCCCAGCAGTGCCTGTTAAAGTTATTGTACCTGCGTGCTTATTACTTCAAGGTGGGCTTTTTATTGACTGTATTATGCATGCTCTGCCCAGCAGTGCCTGTTAAAGTTATTATATCTGTGTGCTATTAAAAAGACAATGCCAGCTTGCTTACCTGTTCCTGCAACTCACCTGCCTATTGTTATTGCTGTTTATACAAGACTGTGCTATTAAAAAGACAACGTCAGCTTGCTTACCAGTTCCCGCAACTCTCCTGCCTATTGTTATTGCTGGTTATACGAGACTGTGCTATTAGAAAGACAACGACAGCTTATACCCAAGTTTTCTTTCCTCTTATGCATGTAAACTAAAGTTTTTTATAGAGATGAGCGGGTTCGGTTCCTCTGAATCCGAACCCGCCCGAACTTCAGGTTTTTTACACGGGTCCGAGCAGGCTCGGATCTTCCCGCCTTGCTCGGCTAACCCGAGCGCGCCCGAACGTCATCATCACGCTGTCGGATTCTCGCGAGGCTCGGATTCTATCGTGAGACTCGGATTCTATATAAGGAGCCGCGCGTCGCCGCCATTTTCACACGTGCATTGAGAGTCATAGGGAGAGGACGTGGCTGGCGTCCTCTCCGTTTAGAGAAGAGAGAGACACAGTATTTTGGGGAGCATTATTAGGAGGAGTACTACTATACTGTATACTACTATACTACTTGCTGAAGTGATATTTATAGATTAGATAGTGTGACTGTAAGTGTATTATCTGACTTGTGGGGGAGACACTGACAGTGGGGAGCAGTTAGAGTCTGAGAGCAGGACTCAGGAGTACATATAACGTACAGTGCACACTTTTGCTGCCAGAGTCAGTGCCACACTGCCATTGTTGTGACCAAACTGACCACCAGTATAATAATATATTTTGTGATTGTCTGCTTAGGCCTCGGAGTACTAGTTGCAAGTTGCAACGTGACCTGAAGTGACCACCAGTTTAATAATTAATCACCACCAGTTTAATATATATATATATATATATATATATATATATAATTGTATATAATATATATATATATATATATATAATATTGTATACCACCTACCCGTGGTTTTTTTTTTTTCATTCTTCTTTATACATACTACTATAGTAGCTTACTGTAGCAGTCTGCGATGCTGTGCTGACCTGACAGTGTCCAGCAGGTCCGTCATCAGTCATTACATAATAAATATATATAGTACCTGTCCGGCTGCAGTACTAGTGATATTATATTGATTTCATCTCATTATCAATAATTTATCATCCAGTCTAGACTCTATATTAGCAGCAGACACAGTACGTTAGTCCACGGCTGTAGCTACCTCTGTGTCGGCACTCGGCAGTCCATCCATAATTGTATACCACCTACCCGTGGTTTTTTTTTTCTTTCTTCTTTGTACATACTACTATAGAGTATAGTAGCTTACTGTAGCAGTCTGCGGTGCTGCTGAGCTGACAGTGTCCAGCAGGTCCGTCATCAGTCATCATTACCTAATAAATATATTATCTACCTGTCCGGCTGCAGTACTAGTGATATTATATATACATACATATATATATTGATTTCATCTCATTATCAATCATCCAGTCTATATTAGCAGCAGACACAGTACGTTAGTCCACGGCTGTAGCTACCTCTGTGTCGGCACTCGGCAGTCCATCCATAATTGTATACCACCTACCCGTGGTTTTTTTTTTCTTTCTTCTTTGTACATACTACTATAGAGTATAGTAGCTTACTGTAGCAGTCTGCGGTGCTGCTGAGCTGACAGTGTCCAGCAGGTCCGTCATCAGTCATCATTACCTAATAAATATATTATCTACCTGTCCGGCTGCAGTACTAGTGATATTATATATACATACATATATATATTGATTTCATCTCATTATCAATCATCCAGTCTATATTAGCAGCAGACACAGTACGTTAGTCCACGGCTGTAGCTACCTCTGTGTCGGCACTCGGCAGTCCATCCATAATTGTATACCACCTACCCGTGGTTTTTTTTTTTCTTTCTTCTTTGTACATACTACTATAGAGTATAGTAGCTTACTGTAGCAGTCTGCGGTGCTGCTGAGCTGACAGTGTCCAGCAGGTCCGTCATCAGTCATCATTACCTAATAAATATATTATCTACCTGTCCGGCTGCAGTACTAGTGATATTATATATACATACATATATATATTGATTTCATCTCATTATCAATCATCCAGTCTATATTAGCAGCAGACACAGTACGTTAGTCCACGGCTTTAGCTACCTCTGTGTCGGCACTCGGCAGTCCATCCATAATTGTATATCACCTACCCGTGGTTTTTTTTTTTCTTTCTTCTTTGTACATACTACTATAGTATAGTAGCTTACTGTAGCAGTCTGCGGTGCTGCTGAGCTGACAGTGTCCAGCAGGTCCGTCATCAGTCATCATTACCTAATAAATATATTATCTACCTGTCCGGCTGCAGTACTAGTGATATTATATATACATACATATATATATTGATTTCATCTCATTATCAATCATCCAGTCTATATTAGCAGCAGACACAGTACGTTAGTCCACGGCTGTAGCTACCTCTGTGTCGGCACTCGGCAGTCCATCCATAATTGTATACCACCTACCCGTGTTTTTTTTTTTCTTTCTTCTTTGTACATACTAGTATAGAGTATAGTAGCTTACTGTAGCAGTCTGCGGTGCTGCTGAGCTGACAGTGTCCAGCAGGTCCGTCATCAGTCATCATTACCTAATAAATATATTATCTACCTGTCCGGCTGCAGTACTAGTGATATTATATATACATACATATATATATTGATTTCATCTCATTATCAATCATCCAGTCTATATTAGCAGCAGACACAGTACGTTAGTCCACGGCTGTAGCTACCTCTGTGTCGGCACTCGGCAGTCCATCCATAATTGTATACCACCTACCCGTGGTTTTTTTCTTTTCTTTCTTCTTTGTACATACTACTATAGAGTATAGTAGCTTACTGTAGCAGTCTGCGGTGCTGCTGAGCTGACAGTGTCCAGCAGGTCCGTCATCAGTCATCATTACCTAATAAATATATTATCTACCTGTCCGGCTGCAGTACTAGTGATATTATACATACATACATATATATATTGATTTCATCTCATTATCAATCATCCAGTCTATATTAGCAGCAGACACAGTACGTTAGTCCACGGCTGTAGCTACCTCTGTGTCGGCACTCGGCAGTCCATCCATAATTGTATACCACCTACCCGTGGTTTTTTTTTTTCTTTCTTCTTTGTACATACTACTATAGTATAGTAGCTTACTGTAGCAGTCTGCGGTGCTGCTGAGCTGACAGTGTCCAGCAGGTCCGTCATCAGTCATCATTACCTAATAAATATATTATCTACCTGTCCGGCTGCAGTACTAGTGATATTATATATACATACATATATATATTGATTTCATCTCATTATCAATCATCCAGTCTATATTAGCAGCAGACACAGTACGTTAGTCCACGGCTGTAGCTACCTCTGTGTCGGCACTCGGCAGTCCATCCATAATTGTATACCACCTACCCGTGGTTTTTTTTTTCTTTCTTCTTTGTACATACTACTATAGAGTATAGTAGCTTACTGTAGCAGTCTGCGGTGCTGCTGAGCTGACAGTGTCCAGCAGGTCCGTCATCAGTAATCATTACCTAATAAATATATTATCTACCTGTCCGGCTGCAGTACTAGTGATATTATATATACATACATATATATATTGATTTCATCTCATTATCAATCATCCAGTCTATATTAGCAGCAGACACAGTACGTTAGTCCACGGCTGTAGCTACCTCTGTGTCGGCACTCGGCTACCTCTGTGTCGGCACTCGGCAGTCCATCCATAATTGTATACCACCTACCCGTGTTTTTTTTTTTTTCTTTCTTCTTTGTACATACTACTATAGAGTATAGTAGCTTACTGTAGCAGTCTGCGGTGCTGCTGAGCTGACAGTGTCCAGCAGGTCCGTCATCAGTCATCATTACCTAATAAATATATTATCTACCTGTCCGGCTGCAGTACTAGTGATATTATATATACATACATATATATATTGATTTCATCTCATTATCAATCATCCAGTCTATATTAGCAGCAGACACAGTACGTTAGTCCACGGCTGTAGCTACCTCTGTGTCGGCACTCGGCAGTCCATCCATAATTGTATACCACCTACCCGTGGTTTTTTTTTTCTTTCTTCTTTGTACATACTACTATAGAGTATAGTAGCTTACTGTAGCAGTCTGCGGTGCTGCTGAGCTGACAGTGTCCAGCAGGTCCGTCATCAGTAATCATTACCTAATAAATATATTATCTACCTGTCCGGCTGCAGTACTAGTGATATTATATATACATACATATATATATTGATTTCATCTCATTATCAATCATCCAGTCTATATTAGCAGCAGACACAGTACGTTAGTCCACGGCTGTAGCTACCTCTGTGTCGGCACTCGGCTACCTCTGTGTCGGCACTCGGCAGTCCATCCATAATTGTATACCACCTACCCGTGGTTTTTTTTTTTCTTTCTTCTTTGTACATACTACTATAGAGTATAGTAGCTTACTGTAGCAGTCTGCGGTGCTGCTGAGCTGACAGTGTCCAGCAGGTCCGTCATCAGTCATCATTACCTAATAAATATATTATCTACCTGTCCGGCTGCAGTACTAGTGATATTATATATACATACATATATATATTGATTTCATCTCATTATCAATCATCCAGTCTATATTAGCAGCAGACACAGTACGTTAGTCCACGGCTGTAGCTACCTCTGTGTCGGCACTCAGCAGTCCATCCATAATTGTATACCACCTACCCGTGTTTTTTTTTTCTTTCTTCTTTGTACATACTACTATAGTATAGTAGCTTACTGTAGCAGTCTGCGGTGCTGCTGAGCTGACAGTGTCCAGCAGGTCCGTCATCAGTCATCATTACCTAATAAATATATTATCTACCTGTCCGGCTGCAGTACTAGTGATATTATATATACATACATATATATATATATTGATTTCATCTCATTATCATCCAGTCTATATTAGCAGCAGACACAGTACGGTAGTCCCCGGCTGTAGCTACCTCTGTGTCGGCACTCGGCAGTCCATCCATAAGTATACTAGTATCCATCCATCTCCATTGTTTACCTGAGGTGCCTTTTAGTTGTGCCTATTAAAATATGGAGAACAAAAATGTTGAGGTTCCAAAATTAGGGAAAGATCAAGATCCACTTCCACCTCGTGCTGAAGCTGCTGCCACTAGTCATGGCCGAGACGATGAAATGCCAGCAACGTCGTCTGCCAAGGCCGATGCCCAATGTCATAGTACAGAGCATGTCAAATCCAAAACACCAAATATCAGTAAAAAAAGGACTCCAAAACCTAAAATAAAATTGTCGGAGGAGAAGCGTAAACTTGCCAATATGCCATTTACCACACGGAGTGGCAAGGAACGGCTGAGGCCCTGGCTTATGTTCATGGCTAGTGGTTCAGCTTCACATGAGGATGGAAGCACTCAGCCTCTCGCTAGAAAACTGAAAAGACTCAAGCTGGCAAAAGCACCGCAAAGAACTGTGCGTTCTTCGAAATCCCAAATCCACAAGGAGAGTCCAATTGTGTCAGTTGCGATGCCTGACCTTCCCAACACTGGACGTGAAGAGCATGCGCCTTCCACCATTTGCACGCCCCCTGCAAGTGCTGGAAGGAGCACCCGCAGTCCAGTTCCTGATAGTCAGATTGAAGATGTCAGTGTTGAAGTACACCAGGATGAGGAGGATATGGGTGTTGCTGGCGCTGGGGAGGAAATTGACCAGGAGGATTCTGATGGTGAGGTGGTTTGTTTAAGTAAGGCACCCGGGGAGACACCTGTTGTCCGTGGGAGGAATATGGCCGTTGACATGCCTGGTGAAAATACCAAAAAAATCAGCTCTTCAGTGTGGAGGTATTTCAACAGAAAAGCGGACAACAGGTGTCAAGCCGTGTGTTGCCTTTGTCAAGCTGTAATAAGTAGGGGTAAGGACGTTAACCACCTCGGAACATCCTCCCTTATACGTCACCTGCAGCGCATTCATAATAAGTCAGTGACAAGTTCAAAAACTTTGGGTGACAGCGGAAGCAGTCCACTGACCAGTAAATCCCTTCCTCTTGTAACCAAGCTCACGCAAACCACCCCACCAACTCCCTCAGTGTCAATTTCCTCCTTCCCCAGGAATGCCAATAGACCTGCAGGCCATGTCACTGGCAATTCTGACGATTCCTCTCCTGCCTGGGATTCCTCCGATGCATCCTTGCGTGTAACGCCTACTGCTGCTGGCGCTGATGTTGTTGCTGCTGGGAGTCGATGGTCATCCCAGAGGGGAAGTCGGAAGACCACTTGTACTACTTCCAGTAAGCAATTGACTGTCCAACAGTCCTTTGCGAGGAAGATGAAATATCACAGCAGTCATCCTGCTGCAAAGCGGATAACTGAGGCCTTGACAACTATGTTGGTGTTAGACGTGCGTCCGGTATCCGCCGTTAGTTCACAGGGAACTACACAATTTCTTGAGGTAGTGTGCCCCCGTTACCAAATACCATCTAGGTTCCACTTCTCTAGGCAGGCGATACCGAAAATGTACACAGACCTCAGAAAAAGACTCACCAGTGTCCTAAAAAATGCAGCTGTACCCAATGTCCACTTAACCACGGACATGTGGACAAGTGGAGCAGGGCAGAGTCAGGACTATATGACTGTGACAGCCCACTGGGTAGATGTATGGACTCCCGCCGCAAGAACAGCAGCGGCGGCACCAGTAGCAGCATCTCGCAAACGCCAACTCTTTCCTAGGCAGGCTACACTTTGTATCACCGCTTTCCAGAATACGCACACAGCTGAAAACCTCTTACGGCAACTGAGGAAGATCATCGCGGAATGGCTTACCCCAATTGGACTCTCCTGTGGATTTGTGGCATCGGACAACGCCAGCAATATTGTGTGTGCATTAAATATGGGCAAATTCCAGCACGTCCCATGTTTTGCACATACCTTGAATTTGGTGGTGCAGAATTTTTAAAAAAACGACAGGGGCGTGCAAGAGATGCTGTCGGTGGCCAGAAGAATTGCGGGACACTTTCGGCGTACAGGCACCACGTACAGAAGACTGGAGCACCACCAAAAACTACTGAACCTGCCCTGCCATCATCTGAAGCAAGAAGTGGTAACGAGGTGGAATTCAACCCTCTATATCAGTGTTTCCCAACCGCGGTCCTCAAGGCACACTAACAGTCCTGGTTTTAGTGATATCCAGGCTTGAACACAGGTGACTTAATTAGTACCTCAGTTATTTTGATTTAACCATCTGTGCTGAAGCCTGGATATCACTAAAAGCTGTACTGTTGGTGTGCCTTGAGGACCGCGGTTGGGAATGCCTGCTCTATATGCTTCAGAGGTTGGAGGAGCAGCAAAAGGCCATTCAAGCCTATACAATTGAGCACGATATAGGAGGTGGAATGCACCTGTCTCAAGCGCAGTGGAGAATGATTTCAACGTTGTGCAAGGTTCTGATGCCCTTTGAACTTGCCACACGTGAAGTCAGTTCAGACACTGCCAGCCTGAGTCAGGTCATTCCCCTCATCAGGCTTTTGCAGAAGAAGCTGGAGACATTGAAGGAGGAGCTAACACGGAGCGATTCCGCTAGGCATGTGGGACTTGTGGATGGAGCCCTTAATTCGCTTAACAAGGATTCACGGGTGGTCAATCTGTTGAAATCAGAGCACTACATTTTGGCCACCGTGCTCGATCCTAGATTTAAAGCCTACCTTGGATCTCTCTTTCCGGCAGACACAAGTCTGCTGGGGTTGAAAGACCTGCTGGTGAGAAAATTGTCAAGTCAAGCGGAACGCGACCTGTCAACATCTCCTCCTTCACATTCTCCCGCAACTGGGGGTGCGAGGAAAAGGCTCAGAATTCCGAGCCCACCCGCTGGCGGTGATGCAGGGCAGTCTGGAGCGACTGCTGATGCTGACATCTGGTCCGGACTGAAGGACCTGACAACGATTACGGACATGTCGTCTACTGTCACTGCATATGATTCTCTCACCATTGAAAGAATGGTGGAGGATTATATGAGTGACCGCATCCAAGTAGGCACGTCACACAGTCCGTACTTATACTGGCAGGAAAAAGAGGCAATTTGGAGGCCCTTGCACAAACTGGCTTTATTCTACCTAAGTTGCCCTCCCACAAGTGTGTACTCCGAAAGAGTGTTTAGTGCCGCCGCTCACCTTGTCAGCAATCGGCGTACGAGGTTACATCCAGAAAATGTGGAGAAGATGATGTTCATTAAAATGAATTATAATCAATTCCTCCGTGGAGACATTGACCAGCAGCAATTGCATCCACAAACTACACAGGGAGCTGAGATGGTGGATTCCAGTGGGGACGAATTGATAATCTGTGAGGAGGGGGATGTACACGGTGATATATCGGAGGATGATGATGAGGTGGACATCTTGCCTCTGTAGAGCCAGTTTGTGCAAGGAGAGATTAATTGCTTCTTTTTTGGTGGGGGTCCAAACCAACCCGTCATTTCAGTCACAGTCGTGTGGCAGACCCTGTCACTGAAATGATGGGTTGGTTAAAGTGTGCATGTCCTGTTTATACAACATAAGGGTGGGTGGGAGGGCCCAAGGACAATTCCATCTTGCACCTCTTTTTTCTTTAATTTTTCTTTGCGTCATGTGCTGTTTGGGGAGGGTTTTTTGGAAGGGACATCCTGCGTGACACTGCAGTGCCACTCCTAGATGGGCCCGGTGTTTGTGTCGGCCACTAGGGTCGCTTATCTTACTCACACAGCTACCTCATTGCGCCTCTTTTTTTCTTTGCGTCATGTGCTGTTTGGGGAGGGTTTTTTGGAAGGGACATCCTGCGTGACACTGCAGTGACACTCCTAGATGGGCCCGGTGTTTGTGTCGGCCACTAGGGTCGCTTATCTTACTCACACAGCTACCTCATTGCGCCTCTTTTTTTCTTTGCGTCATGTGCTGTTTGGGGAGGGTTTTTTGGAAGGGACATTCTGCGTGACACTGCAGTGACACTCCTAGATGGGCCCGGTGTTTGTGTCGGCCACTAGGGTCGCTTATCTTACTCACACAGCTACCTCATTGCGCCTCTTTTTTTCTTTGCGTCATGTGCTGTTTGGGGAGGGTTTTTTGGAAGGGACATCCTGCGTGACACTGCAGTGCCACTCCTAGATGGGCCCGGTGTTTGTGTCGGCCACTAGGGTCGCTTATCTTACTCACACAGCTACCTCATTGCGCCTCTTTTTTTCTTTGCGTCATGTGCTGTTTGGGGAGGGTTTTTTGGAAGGGACATCCTGCGTGACACTGCAGTGACACTCCTAGATGGGCCCGGTGTTTGTGTCGGCCACTAGGGTCGCTTATCTTACTCACACAGCTACCTCATTGCGCCTCTTTTTTTCTTTGCGTCATGTGCTGTTTGGGGAGGGTTTTTTGGAAGGGACATCCTGCGTGACACTGCAGTGACACTCCTAGATGGGCCCGGTGTTTGTGTCGGCCACTAGGGTCGCTTATCTTACTCACACAGCTACCTCATTGCGCCTCTTTTTTTCTTTGCGTCATGTGCTGTTTGGGGAGGGTTTTTTGGAAGGGACATCCTGCGTGACACTGCAGTGACACTCCTAGATGGGCCCGGTGTTTGTGTCGGCCACTAGGGTCGCTTAGCTTAGTCATCCAGCGACCTAGGTGCAAATTTTAGGACTAAAAATAATATTGTGAGGTGTGAGGTATTCAGAATAGACTGAAAATGAGTGTAAATTATGGTTTTTGAGGTTAATAATACTTTGGGATCAAAATGACCCCCAAATTCTATGATTTAAGCTGTTTTTTAGTGTTTTTTGAAAAAAACACCCGAATCCAAAACACACCCGAATCCGACAAAAAAAATTCGGTGAGGTTTTGCCAAAACGCGGTCGAACCCAAAACACGGCCGCGGAACCGAACCCAAAACCCGAAAAATTTCCGGCGCTCATCTCTAGTTTTTTACATAATTTGCATACTCTGTCAATGCCACCTTTATGATTTTAATTGATTTAGTTTCTTACAATAAAATGGTGTTGTACCTGCTGTGGGTCACTCTGTGTCTGCTCAAGAAAGGGGAGTATTACGCTTGCCTCTCTGTCACGGTGTGCTGATTACAACAAAATTCCTGAAGATTGTCAGTTGCAGTTGGAGCACTAGACACACATTAACAGTGCCCCCAAAAGGAGTCTTCTGTCTCTTCTCATCTTACATATGGTACACCTACTGATTCTATGGAGCACCACCAACTAGTGGGAGTGTCTTTGTTCACTTTGAAACTAATATAATGATATAAAATAATAATAATAATAATAATAATAATAAGATTTTACTCACCGGTAAATCTATTTCTCGTAGTCCGTAGTGGATGCTGGGACTCCGTAAGGACCATGGGGAATAGCGGCTCCGCAGGAGACTGGGCACAACTAAAGAAAGCTTTAGGACTACCTGGTGTGCACTGGCTCCTCCCACTATGACCCTCCTCCAGACCTCAGTTAGGATACTGTGCCCGGAAGAGCTGACACAATAAGGAAGGATTTTGAATCCCGGGTAAGACTCATACCAGCCACACCAATCACACCGTATAACTCGTGATACTATACCCAGTTAACAGTATGAAATATAACTGAGCATCTCAACAGATGGCTCAACAATAACCCTTTAGTTAGGCAATAACTATATACAAGTATTGCAGACAATCCGCACTTGGGATGGGCGCCCAGCATCCACTACGGACTACGAGAAATAGATTTACCGGTGAGTAAAATCTTATTTTCTCTGACGTCCTAAGTGGATGCTGGGACTCCGTAAGGACCATGGGGATTATACCAAAGCTCCCAAACGGGCGGGAGAGTGCGGATGACTCTGCAGCACCGAATGAGCAAACTCTAGGTCCTCCTCAGCCAGGGTATCAAACTTGTAGATCCTTGCAAAAGTGTTTGAACCCGACCAAGTAACAGCTCGGCAAATTTGTAAAGCCGAGACCCCTCGGGCAGCCGCCCAAGAAGAGCCCACTTTCCTCGTGGAATGGGCTTTTACAGATTTAGGGTGCGACAGTCCAGCCGCAGAATGTGCAAGTTGAATCGTGCTACAGATCCAGCGAGCAATAGTCTGCTTAGAAGCAGGAGCACCCAGCTTGTTGGGTGCATACAGGATAAATAGCGAGTCAGTTTTCCTGACTCCAGCCGTCCTGGAAACATATATTTTTCGGGGCCCTGACTACGTCCAGTAACTTGGAATCCTCCAAGTCCCAAGTAGCCGCAGGCACCACAATAGGTTGGTTCACATGAAAAACTGATACCACCTTAGGAAGGAATTGGGAACGAGTCCTCAATTCTGCCCTATCCATTTAAAAAAATTAGATAAGGGCTTTTGCATGACAAAGCCGCTAATTCTGATACACGCCTGGCCGACGCCAAGGCCAACAGCATGACCACTTTCCACGTGAGGTATTTTAGCTCCACGGATTTAAGTGGCTCAACCCAATGCGACTTCAGGAAATCCAACACCACGTTGAGATCCCACGGTGCCACTGGAGGCACAAACGGGGGCTGACTATGCAGCACTCCCTTAACAAAAGTCTGAACTTCAGGCAGTGAAGTCAGTTCTATTTTGGAAGAAAATCGATAGAGCCGAAATCTGGACCTTAATGGAACCCAATTTTAGTCCCATAGTCACCCCTGACTGTAGGAAGAGCAGAAATCGACCTAGCTGAAATTCCTCCGTTGGGGCCTGCCTGGCCTCACAGCAGGCAACATATTTCCGCCATATGCAGTGATAATGGTTTGCGTTCACTTCTTTCCTAGCTTTAATTAGCGTAGGGATAACTTCCTCCGGAATGCCCTTTTCCTTCAGGATCCGGCGTTCAACCGCCATGCCGTCAAACGCAGCCGCGGTAAGTCTTGGAACAGGCAGGCCCCCTGCTGCAGCAGGTCCTGTCTGAGCGGCAGAGGCCATGGGTCCTCTGAGATCATTTCTTGGAGTTCTGGGTACCAAGCTCTTCTTGGCCAATCCGGAACAATGAGTATAGTTCTTACTCTTCTCCTTATTATTCTCATTACCCTGGGTATAAGAGGCCGAGAAGGGAACACATACACCGACTGGTACACCCACGGTGTTACCAGAGCGTCCACAGCTATCGCCTGAGGGTCCCTTGACCTGGCGCAATATCTTTTTAGCTTTTTGTTGAGGCGGGACGCCATCATGTCCACCTGTGGCCTTTCCCAATGGTGTACCATCATTTGGAAGACTTCTGGATGAAGTCCCCACTCTCCCGGGTGGAGGTCGTCCGGGAATGAACACTGCTGACAGTGCTAACACATGATTTTCCGCCCATCGGAGAATCCTTGTGGCTTCTGCCATCGCCATCCTGCTTCTTGTGCCGCCCTGTCGGTTTACATGAGCGGCCGCCGTGATGTTGTCTGACTGGATCAGCACCGGCCGGTGTTGAAGCAGGGGTCTAGCCTGACTTAGGGCATTGTAAATGGCCCTTAGTTCCAGAATATTTTTGTGTAGGGAAGTCTCCTGACTTGTCCATAGTCCTTGGAAGTTTCTTCCCTGTGTGACTGCCCCCCAGCCTCAAAGGCTGGCATCCGTGGTCACCAGGACCCAGTCCTGTATGCCGAAACTGCGGCCCTCTTGTCAAAGTCAGAAAAATATCCCTATACACGCTGCCATATTTGCACCTCACGCTGGTCCGCGCTGCGCATGCGTGCGCTTTCCCGTGATAGCGCATACCCGCTGATGCGTGCACCCGCTCGCATCGGTATGCGTATTTACGGTAAAGAGTATGTAGTCGTAGCGTGCGACCCAATCGTTACATATTTCCACAATTAATGTAGTTTGTAGATCATGGTCCCTTTGATAGATTCTGAAAGTTTGGTTAATATAGAATGTCCCTGAATGGAGGAATCCCTCTTTGTATTGTGCGAAGGGTCTAACAGGAATCATACAGCAGTGTTTGGTACCCATCGGAAGAGTATTTAATTAGCAATATTCCGGTGTTGGTTTGGAGCGTATTAATCGCTCGTGCGAATAGTTATGGACATAAGAAGTTTATGTCCATTACTATTATTTACTCTTACTCAGGTATGCGGCGGGAAACCTAGTTTCCCACCCACCTGAGCTGTTTGAAATCGTCACAGCCCACCTGTATGAATCACCCTATGACCTTTTGTTATAGTGCGAAGCCGAATTCCTTCGTCCAATGGACAATGGGATTGTAGGGACTATGAGATTGCATTGTGTGTGGGGCATAAATAGGCAGGCCGACCATATCCAACTTCACTCTCATCAATGGTTTTCTTGCTGATAATCGGGAGCTGGATATCGAGGCGCATGCGATCATACCCTTTGTGCGTAAGTTTCTCTCCGTAATCATATTGTCTTACTGTGAGCCAATCTCTCTCTCTCTCTCCGTCTCTCTCTCTCTCTCTCTCTCTCTCCCTTCTCTTTCTCTCGTATCTCCCATTGACTAGTATTGTATTGTATTAGATCAGCATAGTATTGTATTGTATTTCTTGTATAGTTATTTGGTTAGGAAGTCTCTGTTATATTGTAGTGTATCATTTGTACTGTGATTCTTTTTGCAAGTATAATAGTTATAATACAGATAATAGGCTTTGGACCCTAAACCAGTATCTGTGTATTTCCTATAGTTTTAAGTGCTCACTTGAGCGTCGGTGACGCTCAAGCAGCTTTGTAGTTAGTCAGGTTACACAAGGTTGCACTTACACCCTGTATTCACATTAAGGTATTCTGTGTATTTCATTGATAATAGGTTTAGACATAAAGGTATAGCGTTGTGAGCGTCTGCGCCGCTGGTGATCTCCTCGTGGTCTCGAGCGTCCGCTACGCCATAGCGAATCATTACTCTAGTCATCACCAATAACGTGCTGTCCTGTGATCACTGGGCCGTGAGCGAACGTGACGCTTGAGCGTCTCGCCTACGGCTAAGCGATCGTTACGCAACTAGCGTACCCTTACGGTACTTCTTAAGTAAAAAGCGTACTGTGTTCTTAGACTTCATTAAGGGTTGTTTATACGACAAAGGAATTTAACATTGTCAATTGGGGACTCGTCCTGTCCTTCTCATATCTGCACTAGGTAGATCAGCAGACATTATCCCCCAGCAAAGGGTGGGAGGTTGTCTCACAGTGCTGACGGGATAAGCGTCTGCTTCGCTTAGATAAAGAGTGCTGAAGGAATCCGGGAACCGGAAGTAAGAACAAAACGCTTGTGTCCTTTAAAACTGTTTATTTCTCTTCTGTCTTGCGTATACACGCACGCATACATATATATCTGCATTTCTTTTTCAATTTCGTATATCACTATTCCTGTTTGCCAATTTTTATAGTTGATAGAAAGTGCTAAAAGAGATTTGCTGTTATTTCATAGTAGAGGTAATAGCTAAAGTATAGACCAACACACGGCTTGTCTGGGAAATAAGGCAGTCAGTGTGGTGTGCGGTAGATGATCAGGGATCATCTACATTGATAAAAGTAGAAATTGTGTTACGGTGGATCTTTTGTTTTGCGTACACGTGTCTCTAACAAAGACTAGCGTACGCAATCCAAAGGCAGACGCACGCAGCGTACATTACGCAACGTAGCGTCCGGTTACGCACACGTTGCTCAAGTTGTGATAAGACGATAAGTAACGCAAAGGCGATAAGTAACGCACAGCGGTAGATAACGCGACGCGGTTAATAACGCAAATCTATTTTTGGAAAATTTGAAATTTAGTTTAACAGATCCTGCTCCTAATTGGTAACACAGCTGGGCTAAAGAAAATTTCTGCGCAGAAATAGATATAGAAACGAAAGTGTACATGTGTTGAGTGAGTGTGTTTTTATTACATAAGTTTATATAACTTAGAGGTTGAACCAAAAAGAAATCGGGTACTCGTAAAGGACATACGTGTAAGTGACATATACGGTGGCTAAGGAGGCATCCTTGGTTAAATAAAATATGAGCATTAGAGTATAGCAGACCACAAGGTAACAAGACCAGGAGGTCACAAGGACAAGGCCAGGAGGTCACAAGGTACAAGAAGGTCCGCTATAAAGGTACAAGAAGCACAACCCCGGGGGTTGGTGCTAAAACCCATATAGGCCATTGGAAGCTCAGGCTGAAGGAATTCGCAGCCGCAATTTTCGATTCCATTGATCTCTCAGTACATAACAGGTAGTGCTTATGTACTGAACGATTGTACCGCACGTAATTGTGTGCAGTAGTTAGTAATCTGACCTAATACCATTAGAGTAAAGTGGTCACAAACGCTATTTGTACATTCTGACGTGATTTGTGTAAATTTTTATTTTTAAAGGGAAGTTCGCTGGTCACTCAGGAACTATCTAACAACCCCACCTTTACTGGAAAGAGTAAGTGTCCTGCGGGTAACCCTCGTATGTTCCAGTAAACAGAAGGTTTCTGGTAGGGCCCTGTATCGAGTACGCCAGCACCATATCGGTGTGATCAGGTCGTATTGGTCGAGGTGGGCGAGTGAGTGGGGTACTCGGTAAACCGCCACCGCCGGCCTATTTTGAATAATTTGGTTTGCTGTAAGGGTTCGCTGAAGACCGTGATATAAAGATCAAAGGAGTAGTAAGCAACACCTGCAGATTATGGGGGCCAATTGTTCAGGTAGGGGGCGATCAACCTCGGTTCGGGTTGATTCAGAGAACCGACCAGTCGGGTCGGCAAGGTACATCATGTGTGAAAAATACGGAAGTCACACAGAGGTTTTATGTGATGAATGGGAGAGAATGACTGTACAAGACAGGGAGAAATTCCCAAGAATAGGTAGCTTCAGTCCAGAAGTGTTACAAAATTTAAGGAGGAGGATATGTCTCATAAAATCAACAAAGAGACGAATTCAGCATCATGATTATTTACAGTTGTGGCAACAGGAAGGTGAGATACAGAGAGGTTTGGCTCTGGCGGCAGGATCTGGGGCAGTCAGGAAACTGATAGCCACAGCCCCGCCACCACCATACATAGCAGGAGAAAAGTTGATTACGGAGAGAAACGCACTGGGTTGTAAAACACAAACACTTAGTAACCCTGTAAATGTTAATGATGTTAACCAAGTAACCCATACAATTATTAACCCGTGCAAGTTGTACCCTGTTTTGAACTTTCCTCAGGAGTGTGATCAAGAAGACGATCCGGCAACAATTTCAGCTCTCTCTCTCGCAGCCACCATAGCAGAGACCACAGTAGGCACAGCAACACCCACGAGATTAGCGAAGGCCCCTAGCGGAGGGATAGGTGAGGTCGTGTCAACGGGTAAGTACGGCACCATGCATTATACTGAAACAATTTCACCACAAGTTGTAGAATCTACACAGAATGAGGTTGTTAGAGTTAACCCTGTTAGAGTAATAGCAGTTCCCAATGGGAAAACAGATGTATCAGGAGCCACTCCCATAAGGAACATTGCCATGTACACACCATTTTCCCGAATGGAATTAAGAACAATAGTGTCCGAATTTCCTGACCCCAGGAAAGACTTAGTTGCTAGCCAAAAATACATCAGGGATCTAGGTAACACTGTAGAACCCAACAACAAGGATTGGCAGATACTGCTAAGAGCTTGTTTACCTTCAAATGTCGACTCAGTTCAATTCTTAGCTGATTGTGGACTAGATAAAGATGTACCACTTTCAGATGTGTACAACAAAGATAATGTAAAAAGGATAAATTTACAGCTAAAGGAGTATTTCCCAGCCGTTGTTAAATGGAACAAAATATTCTCCATTAGACAAAAAGAGTCCGAAACGGCAGCAGAATATTTCCACCGGGCACTATTAGAAATGGCAAAGTACACTGGAATAGAAGACATTAGGACCAACCCAAACCACCAAGAAGTAGCAGTATCTGTACTGATGGATGGTTTAAAGGAAACATTAAAGACTAGGGTTCAGACCACGCAACCATGTTGGCGAGGTCTGTCGGTGTCCACATTGAGAGAGGCTGCTATTGATCACGACAGAAACATCACTAGACACAGGGAGTCGCAAAGCGATAAGTTGATGTCAGTAAGTATACAGGCGCTGACCACAAGGCAGCCTGCGTATGTACCACCGAATCCTGTGGGTAAGTCAAGTGTAATAACATGTTTTTCTTGTAACAAACAGGGACACTATGCACGAGACTGTAGAACAAAGAGTGTACAAAGATCTTTTCAACCCCCTAGACAACGACACGACACACGACATTGGGAGCAGGGTCCACAGAGGCGGAGTTTTGAGCCACATACAGGGGAAACAAAAAGATACCCCCCGAACAGAGATTGGCATGCCTCTGGTAGTTCCCAGCTAACTCCCTCACAAGTAGTCGCTGCCAGCGGGATTCAGGGAGGTCAGCATACCCAATAGGGGTGTGGCCATACCTGTAATCTGCAGCCAGTTAAATTGATTGCCAGTCTTGGAAGTGAACCAGAGATTGCAATCAATGTAGCTGGAAAAACCTTAAACTTTCTTGTAGACACAGGGGCGGCCAAGTCAGTGATAAATTCGACAGTGGGCATGAGAACCACTGGTAGGACAGTTCCAGCCATGGGAGTAACAGGAGTAGTCCAGCACTACCCTGTTAGCAAACCAGCCGAGATTACAATAGGGCCTTTGCATACCAAGCATTCGTTTTTGCTAGCTGCATCGGCACCAACCAATCTCCTGGGAAGAGACTTACTATGTAAAATGGGTTGCGTCATTTATTGTACTCCTGAAGGTGTATTCTTGGACATTCCTGAGAATCACGCTCAGGAAGTACGAGACATGTTAGACTCCCCATCAAAATTAATGTCACATCCCATTATGACAAATAGGAATCCATCCCAAATAGAAGAAATGACATCTCAGATACCAGAGTCACTTTGGACAAAAGATGGACAGGACACTGGATTAATGGCAAACGTAGCTCCAGTAGTTGTACAAGTAAAAGATGGTAGGATAGCTCCAAAAATCCCACAGTATCCTCTGAAGCCAGAGGTGGAGTTAGGAGTTTTCCCAGTAATAGAGCGCTTGCTACAACAGGGCATTCTAGTAAGAACGTCCAGCACAGCAAATAGTCCCATCTTCCCTGTTAAAAAGAGTGGGGGGAGGGGTTACAGGCTAGTGCAGGATCTAAGGGGGATTAACAAAATAGTTGAGAGTCAGTTCCCCGTAGTGCCTAATCCAGCTGTCATCCTAATGCAAATTCCTCCCACTGCCAAATTTTTCACTGTTATTGACCTCTGCTCCGCATTCTTTTCGGTACCTCTGCACCCTGACAGCCAATATTTGTTTGCATTCACATACAGAGGAGTCCAATACACGTGGACTCGGTTACCCCAAGGTTTCATAGATAATCCAAGTATATTTTCTCAGGCTTTGCATGATTGTTTACAGTCTTTCCAACCGGAGAGTGGATCAGTATTGATACAGTATGTAGATGATTTACTACTGTGTTCAGATTCGCTGGAAGCTTCCCTGAAGGATACGAAACAGCTCCTGTTTCATCTTTCAGACACAGGACATAAGGTTTCCAAAGACAAGTTGCAATTATGCCAAGCTAAGGTAAAATATTTGGGACACTGTCTAACACAAGGACTGAGACACCTGACCGCTGATAGAATCCAAGCCATTAGAGACATGACACTGCCACAAACCCAGCAACAGATCAGGACGTTTTTAGGAATGTGTGGGTATTGCCGTAATTGGATCCCAGGGTTTTCCATATTGGCGTTACCTTTGCAGGAGATGGTCTCCTCAAACAAACCTGATAGGATCTCGCATACAGACGAATCCGAAACAGCATTTGAGAGACTCAAACAGTGCCTAACGCAGGCGCCAGCACTAGGTATGCCAGACTATGGGAAACCCTTTGAACTATACGGAACAGAAAGTGCTGGTTGCGCAGCAGGTGTACTAACCCAAAAGCACGGTGACGCCAGCAGGCCAGTTGCATACTACAGCGCTCAGCTAGACACGGTAGCACGATCCCTCCCCACATGCTTGCGTAGCGTTGCGGCGATAGCATTGCTAGTGACAAAAAGCGAAGATGTCGTGCTAGGCCACAACCTCACAATCCATACACCACATGCGGTATCTGCCTTATTAAATTCTGCCCAAACCAGACACGTCTCATCAGCGAGGTTTACAAGATGGGAATTGGCACTAATGGCCCCAGTAAACATCACCATAAGGAGATGCAGCCCATTAAATCCTGCAACATTTCTCCCAGGTGTGCCTGGTCAGACACAAAGGGTGGAAGGTGAGAGTGATGGGGAAGGAGGATTTAATACAAAGGAAGATACACATGATTGTATGGAATATTTGACCCAAAATTTTACCGCAAGGCCTGACATCAGTGACAATCCACTGGAAGATGCAGAACTCACGTTCTACACGGACGGTAGTTGTCACAGACAGTCAGACTCGGGAGACTTGTGTACTGGATACGCAGTCGTAGATGACCAAGACACCATAGAAGCGGAACCGCTAGGTCCACCTCACTCAGCCCAGGTTGCTGAACTGGTCGCCCTAACCAGAGCATGTGAATTGGCTAAGGGTAAGTCAGCCAATATCTACACCGATTCTAGATACGCCTTCGGGGTAGTACATGATTTCGGAGCCCTATGGCGCCTCAGAAATTTCATGACGGAAGCTGGTACACCGATAGCGCATGCAGCTTATATAAAAAGGCTTCTAACAGCGATACAGGAACCCGACAGAGTGGCTGTTATCAAATGTAAAGCACATACATATAGCCAAGACCCAGTATCCCTTGGTAACAGCCGAGCAGACGAAGCCGCAAAGCTTG